>NC_086108.1:1656779-2884279 GCF_963921235.1 Mobula hypostoma | reverse complement strand
GGTCATTGAAGCACGCAGCTCTCCAAACCCAAAGACAAGGTTGTGATCCTCCTGAAGGTCAAAGGCATATAGTCAAGTTTGGTAATTTGTGGGCATGCTACATTGGGGCTGAAAGTGTGTGACCCTTGCGGGCTGCCCCCAGCACAATCCTCATTGATTTGACGCAGACGACACATTTCACTCAGTGTTTGATGTACATGTGCCAAATAAAGCTATTTTTTTTCTGTTTTAAAGGTTAGGCACTGATCTCACTTCTATATAGACTGTCGGAGTTCTTGTTGAATTCATACTGTGATGTGTAGGAAGAGACGGACTTGTTTCTTGCTCTATTTCAGCTCGGTGTTCCTTTGACAAGTCCATCATCTACTCAGTTAACTTTTGCCTCCTTTCTGCTCCAATCCAGGTCAATGGGACTGCCTGTGCTGTTCCGCGGACTCTGATCGCTATCTTGGAGTGTAACCAGATGAAGGTAAGGCCCTGCAAGTCTCAAGTTCTGTCTCACAACGATGACCAATAGGTTCGGACTTTATTCCCTGGAGCGTCGGAGAGTGACAGGGGATTTGGTAGATGTGTGCAAATTAGGAGGGGTGGAGATAGGGTAAATGCAAACTGGCTTTTTCCACTGAGGTTGGATGGGACTAAAACGAGGTCATGGGAGACAGGAACAGGAGGAGGAACCTTTCACTGAGAGGGTGGTGAGACTGTGGAGTGAGCTGCCACGGCAAGTGGTGGGTGAGGGTTCAATTTCAGCATTTCAGAGAAATTTGGATAGGTATATGGGTGAGAGAGTGTGGAGGGATATGGTCTGGGTGCAGGTCGATGGGACAAGGAATATTTATACAGGAATAGGTACATGGGGGGTAGGAGGGATATGGTCTGGGTGTGGGTCGATGGAACAAGGAATATTAATATAGGAATAGGTACATGGGGGGTAGGAGGGATATGGTCTGGGTCTGGGTGATGAGACAAGAAATATTAATATGGGAATTGGTACATGGGGGGTAGGAGGGATATGGTCTGGGTGCAGTTCGATGGGACAAGGAATATTAATATAGGAATAGGTACATGGGGGGTAGGAGGGATATGTTCTGGGTGTGGGTCAATGGGACAAGGAATATTAATATAGGAATAGGTACATGGGGGGTAGGAGGGATATGGTCTGGATGTGGGTGATGGGACAAGACAAATTAATATAGGAATAGGTACATGGGGGGGGTAGGAGGGATATGGTCTGGGTCTGGGTGATGAGACAAGAAATATTAATATGGGAATTGGTACATGGGGGGTAGGAGGGATATGGTCTGGATGTGGGTGATGGGACAAGACAGATTAATATAGGAATAGGTACATGGGGGGGTAGGAGGGATATGGTCTGGGTCTGGGTGATGAGACAAGAAATATTAATATGGGAATTGGTACATGGGGGGTAGGAGGGATATGTTTTGGGTGTGGGTCGATGGGACAAGACAGATTAATATAGGAATAGGTACATGGGGGGTAGGAGGGATATGGTCTGGATGTGGGTGATGGGACAAGACAGATTAATATAGGAATAGGTACATGGGGGGGTAGGAGGGATATGGTCTGGGTCTGGGTGATGAGACAAGAAATATTAATATGGGAATTGGTACATGGGGGGTAGGAGGGATATGTTCTGGGTGTGGGTCGATGGGACAAGACAGATTAATATAGGAATAGGTACATGGGGGGTAGGAGGGATATGGTCTGGATGTGGGTGATGGGACAAAGATTAATATAGGAATAGGGTAGGAATAGGTACATGGGTAGGAGGGATATGGTCTGGGTCTGGGTGATGAGACAAGGAATATTAATATGGGAATTGGTACATGGGGGGTAGGAGGGATATGTTCTGGGTGTGGGTGATGGGACAAGACAGATTAATATAGGAATAGGTACATGGGGGGTAGGAGGGATATGGTCTGGGTGTGGGTCGATGGGACAAGGAATATTAATATAGGAATTGGTACATGGGGGTGTAGGAGGGATAGGGTCTGGGTGCAGGTCGATGGGACAAGACAGATTAATATAGGAATAGGTACTTGGGTACAGTGGGATATGGTCTGGATGTGGGTGATGGGACAAGACAGATTAATACAGGAATAGGTACATGGGGGGTAGGAGGGATATGGTCTGGCTGTGGGTGATGGGACAAGGAATATTAATATAGGAATAGGTACATGGGGGGTAGGAGGGATATGTTCTGGGTGTGGGTCGATGGGACAAGACAGATTAATATAGGAATAGGTACATGGGAGGTAGGAGGGATATGGTCTGGGTGCAGATTGATGGGACAAAACAGATTAATACTTTGACAGGGAAGGGTATGTTTCTTTGCTGTAGTGTTCTATGACTATGATCAGCAAGATGGATAATCCGGGGAATGTTTTGCATTTAGCTGATAATCCCAGCTGTGGTTGGTTGTTCGTCCATCGTTGACATCGATGAGGACCTTGACACCATAATGATGGTGTCGAGACTAGCGCGTGATTTGGATTTAAGTGAGGGAGAGTTGCGCAGCGTCAGCCTCACTCTCTCTTCCCAATTCCCATCTGGATCCAGTGGCAAGACAGAGTCTAGACGGCTGGAGATGGGACTAGGCACAGTGGATGACCAGGACGTCTTCTGTGTCCTGTCATGCTCTACACGTTCCACGACGCTTGCAAAGACCGCTTTCGTGACCGTTGGACCTTCCATAGGTCTCGTCCGCTCAATCCGCCAGAGTCTGTCTTCACATGCTGGGATATACAACTCCCTATCTCACCGAGGGTTTGAGACCCGTCGGCTACCCTCACCTGGTTTAGTCGGCTTGTCGAAGCTGTTGCCCGGGGTGTGGCCGCTGTCGCATACAAACAGCTACGGGGAGCCACAGGTGAGAGCTGAGTGCCAGGTGGGGACCAAAGGTGGACTAACCGCCCTGAAAAGGACGCGACATGTTCCCCCACCAGAGGTGCTCCCCCTCCCTGACACCCCATACATCCCAGCTGTAAAATCGTAGAGAGTACTGATGTTTCCATGTTGTTTGTGCGGTAACAGTTACAGTTAATCATGATTCCCAGCCACTGTCCCATAGCACTGCATTTATTTTCCTATTCATGTATCAGTCAATATCATTAGGAAAATGCCAGCAATACTAGCGAGACATAAATTAGTTTATTTTAAAGTCAGCATTTTTCTTATTCCTTCTCACCATTAAGTGCTAACTCTTGGTGAGTCTTGACAGGCTGTTTGCCTGCAGAGTGCTTATTGCTGTAACTATACTGAACAAAAGATGCCCTTCCTCCTTACCTCTCTCTGTTCTCCTTTCCCATCAGTCTGAGATGTTGCATTTTGGTAGGACTAACCAGGGTAGGCCCTACACAGTGAATGGTAGGGCACTGAGGAATGTGGTAGAACGAAAGGATTTGGGAATACAGGTCCATAATTCGTTGAAAGTGGCACCACGAGTAGATGGGGTTTTAAAGAAAGCTTTTGGCACATTGGCCTTCATCAATCCAAGTATTGAGTACAGGAGATGGACGTTATGTTGAAGTTGTATAAGATCTTGGTGAGGCCTAATTAGGAGTATCGTGTGCAGTTTTGGTCACCTACCTACAGGAAAGATGAAAATAAGGTTGAAAGAGTACAGAGAAAATTTACAAGGACGATTCTGGGTTTGGAGGACCTGAATTATGTGGATAGATTGAATAGGTTAGGACTTTATTCCTTGGAATATAGAAGATTGAAAGGAGATTGATAGAGATATACAAAATATGAGGGGTATAGATAGGGTAAATGCAAGCAGGCTTTTTCCACTGAGATTCAGTGGGACTACAACCAGAGGTCATGGGTTAAGGGTGAAAGGTGAAAAGTTTAAAGGCAACATGAGGGGAGACTTCTTCACTCAGAGGATGGTGAGAGTGTGAAACGAGCTGCCAGCACGTGGTGCATGCGATCTCAAATTGAACGTTTAAGAGAAGCTTGGATAGGTACATGGGTGGTAGGGGTGTGGAGGGCTATGGTTCCAGTGGAGGTCGATGGGAGTAGGCAGTTTAAATGGTTTGGCATGGTCCAGATGGGCCAAAGGGCCTGTTTCTGTGCTGTACTTTTCTATGACTCTGTGATCAGATTCCTCCTTCTTCGGCCATTTACTACTTTCACCAATCACCTCACAGCTTTTTACTTCATCTCCCCCAATCCCTCACCTGGTTTCACCTATCACCTGCCACCTTGTACACCTCCCCCACCCCCACCTTCTTACTCTGGGTGCTTCCCCCTTCCTCTCCAGTCCTGATGAAGTATCTCAGCCTAAAACTTTGGCTGTTTGTTTCCCTCCTTAAAGCTGTCTGACCTGCTGAGTTCATCCAGCATTGATTTCCAGCCTCTCTAGAAGGCAGTTCAGATATACTGGACTGATTTGCGAGGTATGGGTGTAGGAAAGGCTGCAGACATTTAGCTGTGCTCACTGGAGTTCAGAGCACCCAAGCAGTGAGCTTGTCATGAGGGATTCTGAAAGGGACTGATAGGTAGATACTGAGTAGCTACTTCCTTGGGTTGGGGAGCCTGATATCGGCCCACGCGCAGGATAAGGGGGCAGCCATAGTCACTGGAGATGACAAATTTCATTGGACAAGTTGGGCAGCATGCTACCTTGCAGATATTACAACACCAGCAGCCCGAGTTCAAATCCATCACTGTAGGGAGTTTCTACAGTCTCCCTGTGACCACATGGGTTTCCTCCCGGTGCTCCGATTTCCTCCCAAAGTCCAGAGATGTACCGGTTAGAAGATTAATTGGTCGCATGGGTGTAATTGAGCTGGAAGGACTTGTATCTCTAAATTTAAAAAAAATAATAATTTGTTATTTGATAGACTTGTGAATTTCTGAGACTCCTCAAAGGCATAAGTCAACATTGAGTGAGACCTTTCGACACGAGGGATATGAGTATCACACAAGAACTTTATCAAACGGCGGAGAATCTGAATCAGGTTTATTATCACTGGTATATGTCATGAAATTTGTCTTTGTTGTCTTTGCGGCAGCAGTAACATGCAGCGCATAATAATAGAAAAAAATCTGTCAATTACAGTAAGTATGTATACAGTTGCAAGAAACGGTGAACCCTTTGCAATTACCTGGGTTTCTGCATTAATTACTGTACTCTGAAAATGTAGGTCTGATCTTCATCTAAGTCACAATAATAGACAAACACAATCTGCCTAAACTAATAACACAGAGACAGTTGTACTTCCCATTTATTTATTGAACACATTGTTTAATCATTCACAGTCCAGGCTGGGAAAGGTACGTGAAACCTTGTATTTAATAACTGGTAGAACCTCCTTTAGCAGCAAATAACCTCCACCAAATGTTTCCTGTAGCTGCTGATCAGACTTGCACAACGGCAAGGAGAAATTTAAGACCTTTCCTCCATACAAAGTGTTTCAGTTCATCAATATTTCTGGGATACCTTGCATAAACAGCCCTCTTTAGATCATGGGTTAAGATCCAGACTCTGACTTGGCCATTCCAAAACACAAATGTTCTGCTTTTTAAACCATTCTGTTGTTGATTTACTCTTGTGTTTTGGATCATTGTTTTGTTGCATCATCCAACTTCTATTAAGCTTCAGGTGACGGACTGCTACCCTGACATTCTCCTGTAAAATGTCTCGATACAGTTTTGAATTCATTTTTGCCTCAATAATTCCAAGCTGTCCAGACCCTGAGACAGCAAAGCAGCCCCAAACCACGATGCTCCTTCCACCATGCTGCACAGCTGGGATGAGTTTTTGGTGTTGGTGTGCAGTGCCCTTTTTCCTCCAAACATAGCAGTGTGCACTTCTGCCAAAAAATTCAACTTTTGTCTGATCTGACCACAGAACATTGTCCCAGAAGAGTTGTGGAACATCCAGGCGGTCTTTTGCAATGTGTTCAATAAAAACGTGTTATTAGTTTCAACAGATTGTGTTTATCTATTATTGTGACTTAGGTAAAGATCAAATGACATTTTATGAGGAATTAATGCAGAAATTGGATGACAGAAGCTGTTCCTGAATCATTGAGTGTGTGCCTTCAGGCTCCTGACCTCCCTTCCTGATGGTAGCAATGAGAGAGGCCATGTCCTGGGTGATGGGGGTCCTTCATGATGTATGTCACATTTTTGAGGCATCATTCCTTGAAGACATCCTGGATGTTACAGGTAGAGTTGATGTTAGTGCTGTGCAGGATGAAGGAAGGTAAATGGAGATTTTTTTATTTCTATTAAGTAGTAATGTATTTTTAATCTCCAGGATGGCAGTGTTCGTGTACCAACGGTCTTGCAGCCATATCTTGGCAAAGAAGTCATCAGTCACTCCAAACACAGTCCACTGCGATATATCGGACCTAACCAGTACCACAGGAAGCTGAACCATTTGGATTGACGGGCATCTGGATTTGAGGATCCCTTCAATGAACCAATTTTTGATTTGTTGAGGCTGTTGCCACAGAAAGTTGACCAAGAGCACTCATCTCACAGGACAAGCTCTCGTTTCTTTTCTACAGCTGGGCTGGAAACATGCATCCTCTGCCTGATGCATATCTCAAAGTCTTGCTTTCCTGCACCTAACCGAGAGACACGTCAAGAACTCTTGTTGGGAAGGTAAAGGGAAAGGACAAGGTGGAGAGGTGGGGTTGCAATTAAGGTCTGGAGGAAGTTTGGTGCAATCTAATTGTATCTTGAACAACATTTTAAGCATAATTCAAAGATTCAAGTACATTAATTATCAAAGTAGGTACGCAGGATACAATCCTGACATTCATCTTCTCACAGACAGCCACGAAATAAAGAAAACCCTGGAATCTCTTTTAAGGAAAACTATTTTTTAAAAAGTGAAAACAGAATATATAACACCAAATCATAAAGACAGCAAAAGAGTCCAGCCATATTCTGTCAACCCAGTCCCTCGCTATCTGCAGACCACAGCGCTAGTCGGCCCCCATCAGAATCGCACAAAACAGCAATTTAAAAAGAAAGGAACAACCAGAAACGCATCATAGTGTGAACTACAGAATCCAATCCACATACTGCCTCAATTAAAGAGCCCAATCCAGATTAAGAGTCCTATCCCCAAACCGCATCGACTGAAGAGTCCAAACTGCGAACACATCAGTTAAGAGTTGGGGTCAATGGGTAACTAGTGTGTTGATTTAATGTACTTCACTTTGGAAAGAGGGATTTCCCTTCCCCATTGGCTTTGCAGCGTTGTGTAATCCAAGGGTAATCATGGCGTGACATAATTAGCCATTCTTCAAAACCGATCAAATGAGGTACCACCAGAGACAGATTTGAAATGTGCACCATATTGGTGACTGGCTGACCCAACAAGGGAGACTGGCAAGGCTGGCCTTCCCGAGAACATCACCTTGACTTCTTATCAAAGGATCTACCTTATCTCCCACATGCATTTACATGTATTAGGACTTTGCTGTGATGTTTTGACATGACATGCAACAAAAAACAATGTTTAACAATTTGAAAGATTTGTCTAAAAATAAAGTCAGAGATTAAAGTATGGAAATGGAGTAAAATGTGCGCAAATATCTGCATATATTTACAATGTGAACAGTGTTATAAGTAGTAGTTTAAATTATTTACAGTCGCTGGGGTAATAAATAGGGGGGAGTGTGGGGGGCTAGCTAGAATGTTTGATCAGATTAACTGCCTGGGGAAAGAATCTTGTAAGATAGCATAAATTTTTTTGTTTTAATAGTCCTATAACACTTTCCTGAAGGCAGTTTGCAGGGTGGGTAGTATTCGGACTGGTTTTTTTCCTGCCCACTGCTTCGTCCTGGACACATACAAGTTGTGCAGTGATGGCAGACTGCATCCAGTGACTTTTCTGCTGACTTGACGGTTTGCTTATGGTGGTGCTGGGATCAGGCACAGAATTCTTCAGTGGGAGCGAAGCAGCCACAAGCGTTCCAGTGAGATGCTATGCACCTTGGTGGTGGTGTCTTCCTGCTGTGTGGTACTCCTGAATATATCTGTGAGATTGTTGGCCTGTTTCGGTTTCCATTACCCCTTGGCCACTGTGTATGGATGAGCTTTCTCCAAGGATCCTCACCTTGTCATGGTGAAGAAGCTTATGAGTTCCTGAGCTCCCAAGAGCAATGCCTTCTGGAGTTTAGCAGTTCCTGGTAGCGTCACTAATGGTGTTAAAGTCAAGGGGGTGGTTCCAGACACAAGAACCAAGGTCTCAAAAGTGGAGTTGGCAGAAGATGGCAACATACTGCAAGGGCAGTGAAGGCAGACGAAAGCTGCAGTAGTGAGGGGTCCCCAGTCATTTTGCACTCCATGTCACTGGACCCTGACACCGATCTGTCAAAGACTGTGTGGTGACTCCCCCTGCATCAGCTTTCCCATGTTAAATGAAGTCACCATTAATGTATTCTCCATTAAGGGAATCTGCCCTAACGTCCCGGATTAACACATCGGAATATGTGAATCCCGGATTGGCCGCTGCAGCCACCTGAAGATCCAGCAATAGAGGACAACCTCTGAGGAGAACATTGTACTCAACTCAAGTGGTCGCACTGCAGGTGAGTGTTAAAATCTGAGGGGTTGGAAGGTTAAAGGGAACATGAGGAGGATTGAAAAAGGGAATGGAAATAGGATGAATATAAAGAATGGTTGAGGGTCAAAGTGGACCCAATGGGCTAATTGGCCTGTGCACCCTGTATCTCTCTGTGAATCTTTCCTGAACCTGGAACAACACACACCATATGCTGGGGGAACTTGGCAGGTCAGGCAGCACCTATGGAGAGGAATAAACAGTTGATGCATCAGGCACCTCCCCCACAACCTGCTTATTCTGTCTTCAGTCCCTTTCCTTTCCATGTAGATTCTCAGCCCAAAACATCGACATTTTATTCATTTCCATAGATGCTGCATGATGTGCTGAGTTCCTCCAGCATTTTGTGCGTGTTGATCTGGAATTCCAGCATCCCCAGAACCTAGTGTTTGTTGTTTTTTTTTTGGGAAACCTTTTCCCCAAGGTGGTGACAGTCAACATACTGTGGAGCTGCAACTTCCCCTTGTCCTGGGTACATCATGTCATCTTACCCGCAATCTCAAGTGTGCTCACCCACAGGGTGCCTGGGTGACTAACTGCACCCCACCCCTTCCTCAGCCGCCTGTGACTTTGGTCTCAACCATCAGTGAGAATATCCAGCGTACTCTTGGGAGCAGTACGGCAAATCTCAGAGCAGATGGTGGAGTTTTAATTTTACTGCAGGCACTCATGAGAATCAGCCGAGATCACTGCTCAAAACATAAAGGCATCTGGGTCTGAATCACTGGTGGTAGAATTACTTGCAGCAGGAGAATAAAGATTTGTTTTTAACAATTTTACTTTGTAAGCTGTTCTGAGAGTGTTTTAGTATTCCTTTATCACACATGCAGTGAAACTTGTTTACATTAACCAACACCCAACGATATGCTGGAGACACCCTGCAAGATTTTTTCTCACTATTTTACTTGGTAAACTACAAAGAGTACTTCAGATTCATTTATTTGTCACATGTATTCGGCCCAGTACCTCACGGGTAAAGGCCTCCCAATTATTGAGCACACCTATGTGATATGCTGCCATAGGAAAGAAGCATCCATTACCAGCAATCCCCACCACCCAGGCCATGGTACTTTCTCACAGCTGCCATCAGGTCGAAGGTACAGGTGCCTCAGGACTCACACCACCAGGTTCAAGAACAGTTACTACCCCTCAACCATCAGGCTCTTGAACAAAAAGGGATGTTTCCATAAACAACTTTAATGATTTTATCTCATTATTTCATGTTCTCATTATTTAACGCTATTTATTTATATTTGCATTTGCACAGGTTGTTGTCTTCTGCACTCCAGTTGACCTTTCATTAATCCCGTTATAGTATATGGTGACATATATGTTCACTGATTAAAATTTACTTCTTTGAACATGCACATGGGAACATTTGTGTTAAAAGCCAACACAACCTAAGCATAAGATATAGGAGCAGAATTAGGCCATTTGTGTCCCATTTCATCAAGGCTGATCCATTTCCCTCTTTGCCCCAATCTCCTACTTCTTCTCCGAAACCCTTCATGTCCTGATTAATCAAGAATCTATCAACCTCTGCTTTAAATACACCCAGTGTCTTGTCCCCTACAGCTGGCTGTGGCAATGAATTCCACAGATTTTGCCACTCTCTGGCTAAAGAAATTCTTCCTCATCTCCATTCTAAATGGAGATCCCTCTATTCTAAGGCTCCCCCACCATAGGAAACATCATCTCCACATCCACTCTTTCAAAGCCTTTCAACATTCGATAGTTTTCAATGCGATACCCCCTCATTCTTCTGAGTTCCGGAGAGTACAGGTCCAAAGCCATGAAATACTTCTCATACGATAAGTCTTTCAATCCAGGGATAATTTTCATGAACCTCCTTTGAACGTCTGCAAGTGTCACCACATTTTGTGGTACCACGGAACATGCCCACAGTGTTCAGCAGAGCAACACAGAACACAATAAGCAACAGTAAAACAAACACACACAAAGACAAGTCTCCAACCCCAGGGCAAGCCACCTCCAAGCCTACAACCTCCAGTCTCGCAGACGTTGGAACTCTGACTTCTCGATACACTGACTTTTGGGCCCCTGACTAATGGACTTGACAACTTTGGCTAAAGTAGCATTCCCACTTCAGTTGTAGTAGAGTTACGTAGGCAATAATATGGGATTTCATGCACATTTGAAATATGCTTTGCATCACTGTTTCTGCTGCTTATTTCCCATTAGTTTGGGAAAGAAAGGGTGTCAGATTCAGATACACTTATTTATCAGACATACATGGAAGCCCACGGTGAAATGTGCCATTTGTGTTAACAACCAGCAGAACCCAAAGTTGCACTGTGGACGGTCTGCTCATGTGGCCACATATTCTGGTGCCAACGTAGCGTACCCACAATGCTCAGCAGAAGGGTGTTTGGCCAGTGTTAATCTTTCAGCCATTCCAGTCTGCACCTGCAACCTTTGGGTGGGGTGGGTTAATTCCTCTTAGCACGGAAGTTCCTAACCTGAAGTCCACAAACCCCTTGGTTAGTGCTAGGGGTCCATGGCATAAAAATGGTTGGGAACCCTGTGTTAGCAGCTGAGTTTGGAAGATAGTGCTTCTGAGTCCCAAGCATAAGATCTATCCTTGTGCTTGATGGTTTCAAAATGAAACCTATCGAATGTTGAAAAGCCTAGATAGGGTGGATGCGGAGAGCATGTTTCCTATCGTGGGTGAGTCTATGATCAGAGAGCACGGCTTCAGAAAAGAGGGGCGTCCCAACGGAACGGAGATGAGAGTGAATTTCTTTACCTAGAAGATGGTGAATCTGTGGAATTCATTGGCACGGACAGCTGTGGAGGCCAAGTCATTGAGTATGTTTAAAGCAGAGGTTGATAGGTCCTTGGTTAGTCAGAGCATCAAAGATTACGGAAAGAGGGCAGGAGAATATGGTTGAGAGGGATAATAAATCAGCCCTGATGGAATAGCAGAGCAGAATCAATGGGCCAAATGCGTCTTTTAAGAGATTCTTGAATAGGTACATAGAGCTTAGAAAAATAGAGGGCTGTGCGGGAGGGAAATTCTAGGCAGTTTCTGGAGTAGGTGACATGGTCGGCACAACATCGTGGGCTGAAGGTCCTGTAATGTGCTGTAGATTTCTATGTTCAAATGGTCGAAGTCTCCTATGGCTTACGGTCTTATCTAGGCAGGCATATCTTGGACAGTTCTGGGCTAACACTACACCCTCAGATGATTCCATTCTGTCTTGTATAAAATCTCGTTTTCAGAGAGTTGGGCCACATTAGTTCCTCAGTAAAAGATTATCACTGGCACACTACTCTTTACATTTGCTGGTTGCTGCCCCTCCTACATTATAACACTTTCACAAGCATTAGTATGAACAAAGAACAGAACACTACAGGCCCCACCAGCCCAATCAGCCCATTCATTCGTTGTGTACCTTGTCGTATGATGCAGGAGATCATGGTCTTTCCATAACCATGATTGTCCCTGGCAAATTATTTCTGCAGAACTGGTATGCCATTGCCTTCTCCTGGGCAGTGTCTTTACAAGACGGGTAATCTTGGCCATGATCAGAGATTGCCCGACATCAGTGATCGTATAACCAGGACTTGTGATATGCACCACCTGCTCCCATGGCTTCATGTGACCCTGACACGGGGGGTGGAGGCTAAGCAGGTGCTACACCAGCAGGCTAGTGGAGGGAAGGAGCGCATTACACCTTTGGTGAGACGCATCTCTGCCTCGCATAATTACACCCATGTGATCAATTAACATACTAACTTGTATGTCTTTGGAACGTGGGAGGAAACCAGAACACCTGGAGGTTCAGGGGAGAGGGTACAAACTCATTACAGGCAATGGTGGGAGCTGAACCTGGATCTCTGGTGCTGTATTGGCATTATACTAAGCACTATGCTACTGTCCTGCCCCCAACATGTACATCTTTGGAATGGGAGGAAATGTGTACGGTCACAGGGAGAACATACAAACTCCTTACAGACAATAGCAAGATTTTTTGGATCTCCCCCTCCCACTTTCAAATCTCTTACTAGCTCTTCTTTCAGTTGGTCCTGATGAAGGGTCTCGGCCCAAAACGTTGACTGCACCTCTTCCTAGAGATGCTGCCTGGCCTGCTGCGTTCACCAGCAACTTTGATGTGTGTTGCTTGAATTTCCAGCATCTGCAGAATTCCTCGTGTTTGCATGGAAATATTCATCCGATTTCCTCTGGTGTCACAAAAGGGATTCGAAATAAATATTCATCCTCTTTCCTCTGGTGTCACAAATGGGGAATAACACAGTTAAGACTACCTGTATACATGATTGTTCTTGATTCTCAAATAATTCCTCTGGTTTTCATATACAAGTGCATTCCACATTAATGTTCCTGGTGTAAAGAGCAAATTCATGTCATCAATCCTTCTTAACAGAGGGAGCCCTGGTTCCAACACACACACAAACATGCAAAGACACATACACACTGAAGTGATAATTGTGTTTGATCACTTCAACATTTGGAAATGATCGCACATGAGGCAATTTCCCAGACTGAAAAGCCAAAGTGTCATCCTTCCAAGTAGAGATTCCAAGATTCAAAGTATATTTATTATCAAAGTAGGTATGCAGTATACGACCCTGAGATTCATCTTCCATAAGATATAGGAGCAGAAGTAGGCTATTCAGCCCATTGAGTCTGCTCTGCCATTCAGTCATGGGCTGACCCAATTCTTTCAGTCACCCCACTTCCCTGCTTTCACCTCACACCCTTTGATGCCCTGGCTAATCAAGAACCTATCTATCTCTGCCTTACATACACCCAGTGACTTGGCCTCCACAGCCGCTCGTGGCATCAAATTCCACAGATTTATCACCCTCTGACTAAAGTAATTTCTCTGCATCTCAGTTCTAAACGGACGTCCTTCAAACCTGAAGTCGTGCCCTCTTGTCATAGAATCCCCGACCATGGGGAATAACTTTGCCATATCTAATCTGTTCAGGCCTTTTAACATTCTGAATGTTTCAATGAGATCCCCCCTCATTTTCCTGAACTCCAGGGAATATAGCCCAAGAGCTGCCAGATGTTCCTCGTATGGTAACCCTTTCATTCCTGGGATCATTCTCATGAATCTTCTCTGAACTCTTTCCAAAGTCAGTATATCCTTTCTAAAATAAGGAGCCCAAAACTGCACACAATACTCCAAGTGTGGTCTCACGAGTGCCTTATAGAGCCTCAACATCACATCCCTGCTCTTATATTCTGTACCTCTAGAAATGAATGCCAACATTGCATTAGCCTTCTTCACAACCGACTCAGCCTGGAGGTTAACCTTTAGTGTATCCTGCACAAGGACTTCCAGGTCCCTTTGCATCACTGCATTTTGAATTCTCCCCCCATCTAAATAATAGTCTGCCTGTTTATTTCTTCCACCAAAGTGCATGGGGAAGTCCAGAACGAGGGGCCACAGTTTGAGGATAGAGGGGAAGCCTTTTAGGACTGAGATTAGGAAAAACTTCTTCACACAGAGAGTGGTGAATCTGTGGAATTCTCTGCCACAGGAAACAGTTGAGGCCAGTTCATTGGCTATATTTAAGAGGGAGTTAGATATGGCCCTTGTGGCTAAAGGGATCAGGGGGTATGGAGGGAAGGCTGGGGCGGGGTTCTGAGTTGGAGGATCAGCCATGATCATAATAAATGGCGGTACAGGTTTGAAGGGCCGAATGGCCTACTCCTGCACCTATTTTCTATGTTTCTATGTTTCACACACTTTCCAATATTGTATTTCATTTGCCACTTCTTTGCCCATTCCCGTAAACTATCTAAGTCTCTCTGCAGGCTCTCTGTTTGCTCAACACTACCCGCTCCTCCACCTATCTTTGTATCATCGGCAAATTCGCCACAAATCCATTAATACCATAGTCCAAATCATTGACATACACTGACCCCTGTGGAACTCCACTGGTAACCGGCAGCCAGCCAGAATAGGATCCCTTTATTCCTACTCTCTGTTTTCTGCTGACCAGCCAATGCTCCACCCATGCTAGTAACTTCCCTGTAATTCCATGGGCTCTTATCTTGCTAAGCAGCCTCATGTGTGGCACCTTGTCAAAGGCCTTCTGAAAATCCAAGTACACCACATCTACTGTATCTCCTTCGTTTACCCTGCTTGTGATTTCCCCAAAGAATTGCACTAGGTTTGTCAGGCAGGAGTTTCCTTTTAGGAAACCATGCTGGCTCTGTCCTATCTTGTCATGTGCGTCCAGGTACTCCGTAATCTCATCCCTATCAATCGATTCCAACAACTTCCCACCCACTGATGTCAGGCTAACAGGTCTATAGTTTCCTTTCTGCTGCCTCCCACCCTTCTTAAATAGCGGAGTAACATTTGCAATTTTCCAGTCATCCGGTACAATGCCAGAATCTATTGATTCTTGAAAGATCATTGTTAATGCCTCCACAATCTCTCCAAGCTGCTTCCTTCAGAACCTGAGGGTGCATTCCATCAGATCCAGGAGATTTATCCACCCTCAGACCATTAAGCTTCCTGAGCACCTTCTTAGTTGTAATCTTTACTGCACATACTTCACTTCCCTGACACTCTTGAATGTCTGGTATACTGCAGACGTCTTCCAGTGTGAGGACTGATGCAAAATACGCATTCAGTTCCTCTGCCATCTCTGCGTCTCTCATTACAATATCTCCAGTGTTATTTTGTATTCGTCCTATATCTCCCCTCAACTCTCTTTTACCCTTTATATACTTTAAAAAGCTTTTAGTCTCCTCTTTGTTATTAGTCGCCAGCTTCCTTTCATAATTCATCTTTTCCTTCCGAATGTCGTTAATTTCCTTCTGCAAGTTTTTAAAAGCTTCCCAATCCTCCATCTTCCCACTAGCTCTGGCTTCCTTGTATGCCCTCTCTTCTGCTTTTACTTTTACTTTGGCTCTGACTTCACTTGTCAGCCATGGTAGTGTCCTTCTTCCCTTTGAAAATTTCTTCTTATTTGGATATATCTGTCTTGCACTTCCCTCATTTTTCGCAGAAACTCCAGCCATTGCTGCTCTTCTGTCTTTCCTGTAAATGTCCCTTTCCAGCCTACTTTGGCCAGTTCTCCTCTCATGCCATTGTAATTTCCTTTATTCCACTGAAATACCAACACATTGAATTTTATTTTTTCCCTCTCAAATTTCAATGTGAATTTGATCATATTGTGATCGCTGTTCCCTAAGGATTCCTTAACGTTAAGCTCTCTTATCACCTCTGGAACATTGCACAACACCCAATCCAGCACAGCTGATCCCCTAGTGGGCTCAACAACAAGCTGTTCTAAAAAGTCATCCCTTAGACATTCTACAAATTCTCTCTCTTGAGGTCCAGTACTGACCTGGTTTTCCCAATCCACTTTCATGTTAAAATCCCCAACGATGGTCATGACATTGCCTTTTCTATCTCCTGCTGTAATTTGTAATCCACATCCTAGCTGCTGTTTGGGGTCCTTTTACCCTTGCCATTTCTCAACTCAACCCATGGACACTCTGCACCTTCCAATCTTCCCCACAGACAGCCTTGAAACAAAAACCATGGAACCTGTTCAAAGAACAAACAAAACCTCCCCCTCACCACGTGCAAAAAAACTCGCACACACAACAACAACAACAAAACAAGTGAAAAACACAATTGAAAGAGTCCAGGCATGCTCCGTTCAGCTCAGTGTTTGTTATCTGCAGGCTACCCTGACTCAAAATTACCCAAAATATCAAAAAAAAGCGAGCAAGAAGCAGAAACACACAAAGTCTGATCGACAAACTGCATCGATTGAACCTTGCCCAAGACCCAGAACTGTGGCAGCATCGAGGGATAGAGAAAGATCATTGAAAGACAGGGACCTTCCTCTGGGAGCAGCGAGCGAGAAGGAGGGAGAGAGACTGTCACACACAGAGACCTTCCTCTGGCAGTGGCAACCAAGACAGCACGAACATCCATTCACCTCGACGATTTCAATCTGACTTGGAATTTTAATCAGCAAGAAATGGATTAATCTCACCCCATTTCCGGGCTTCTCGGCAAAGTCGAGGGAATGCACACCAAGATTTCATCTAGGCCCAACGTAACCTGTGGCTCCACAGTCGTGTAGTGTTTGGCAGGATGCTCCTACAGCCAGGACTTCGGAGTTCAGAGTTCAATTCCAGTAAGAAAGTTTGTACTTTCTTCTGGGTGCTCAACAGTCCCAAGATGTACCTGTTAGTGGATTAATTGCTCATTGTAAATTGTCCTGTGATTGTCGTGGTTAAATAGGCGGGTTGCTCGTTGTAAATTGTCCTGTGATTATTGGGGTTAAATAGGTGGGTTGCTCATGGGGTGCGAAGTTCCTGTTTCACACTGCATCTCTAGATAAAAAACAAAGGGCTGTTGATGCAATTATGTAGAAGGCACACCAGTGACTGTATTTTGGTATTTAGTTCTAACACTGGTTTTAGTTTGAGATTCTTAATCTAGACCAGGGGTTCCCAACCTTTTTTATGCCATGGCGTCTTGCTGCCAATCAAGGGGTCCGTGGACCCTAGTCGAGAGAGACCTTTCTGGATGTAGGGTCTCAACCCAAACTGTCCACTGGTCATTTCCTTCCAGAGATGCTGCCAGACCCACTGAGTTCCTCCAGCACTTTGTTTTTAGCACCTGATCCATCATCTGCAGTCTTTTCTATCTCTATTACATGGTTCAAAGTTCTTGCCAATACTTGTATAGCATCCCACAGGGTACATGACACAAAACCAGTCTCCTTCTCAAATTTCAGGCTGAATTCGATCATATTATGATCACCTGCCCCTTAGAGTTCTTTTACCTTAAACCCTCTAATCAATTGTGGCTCATCGCACAACACCCAATCCAGAATAGCTGATCCCCTCCTGGGCTCAACCACAAACTGTTCTAAAAAACCGCACCCTATTGGACCATGTTAACTGATGACTTCTGTTCAGTTCCACTGCACAAGTGGACACACCGACCCCATCAAAACCCCTCGTAAATTTGAAGGCCTCTTATCAGGTCACCTTGTGGAAGTCGTGAAAAGGTGAGGGTTAAGGTTCCAGGCAGTGTGCACTAAACCTAGATATTGAAAGGTCTTTGAAGAGCATAGCTTCCTTTTGCATAGCAGGGGACCGGAGCCATTTGCATTATCAAGACAAGGATGTAAATAAAGGATTCTTGGATGACACTTTTATTGGTCAGTTGCTTTAATTCTGAAGTATTTTGGCCTTTAATGCAGAGGTTCTGCTGTCTGTTCATCAACACAGAAGATTCATAGAAGTTGGAAATCCAGAGCAACACACACACAAAATGCTGGAGGAGCTCAGCAGGTCAGGCAGCATTTATAAATAGAAGACGTTTTGGACACTGACCCTGATATAGGGTCTCAGCCCGAAATGTTGACTGTTTATTGCTCTCCTGACCTCCAGCATCTTGTCTGTGATTGCCTATTAATATCTGTGATTGGTGATTGATTATGCCATTAAGGAATTTGAACATAGAAAATTTCTAGTTGGTTAGTATCTGTATTTAACTGGTCCGTTTCTGTGTAAGAATGGCAAACTGTCGAACAGTTTGGTGACAGGGGTGAGGCTTTTCTCTGTGCACAGTAAATAAAGTGTGGTTGAGGAATGAGTGAGAGTTTTCAGAGACCAGTTGATCAGGGGACAATAACCCCTCTTTTCTTCATCCTATCCTAGCATGTGTATCATAGTCATGGTGATACTTTATTGATCCCGGGGGAAACTGGTTTTCATTACAGTTGCCCCGTAAATAATAAATAGTAATAGAACAATAAATAGTTAAATAGTAATATGTAAATTATGCCAGTAAATTATGAAATAAGTCCAGGACCAGCCTATTGGCTCAGGGTGTCTGACCCTCCAAGGGAAGAGTTGTAAAGTTTGATGGCCACAGGCAGGAATGACTTCCTATGATGCTCTGTGTTGCATCTCGGTGGAATGAGTCTCTGGCTTAATGTACTCCTGTGCCCAACCAGTCCATATGTGGTGGGTGGGAGACATTGACCAAGATGGCATGCAACTTAGACAGCATCCTCTTTTCAGACACCACCATCAGAGAGTCCAGTTCCATCCCCACAACATCACTGGCCTTACGAATGAGTTTGTTGATTCTGTTGGTGTCTGCCACTCTCAGCCTGCTGCCCCAGCACACAACAGCAAACATGATAGCACTGGCCACCACAGACTCGTAGAACATCCTCAGCATCGTCCGGCTGATGTTAAAGGACCTCAGTCTCCTCAGGAAATAGAGACGGCTCTGACCCTTCTTGTAGACAGCCTCAGTGTTCTTTGACCAGTCCAGTTTATTGTCAATTCGTATCCCCAGGTATTTGTAATCCTCCACCATGTCCACACTGCCCCCCGGATGGAAACAGGGGTCACCAGTACCTTAGCTCTCCTCAGATCTACCACCAGCTCCTTAGTCTTTTTCACATTAAGCTGCAGATAATTCTGCTCACACCATGTGACAAAGTTTCCTACCGTAGCCCTGTACTCAGCCTCATCTCCCTTGCTGATGCATCCAACTATGGCAGAGTCATCCGAAAACTTCTGAAGATGACAAGACTCTGGTGCAGTAGTTGAATCCAGTCTCATTAATCTCAACTTCTGCATCTGCTCCAGTATTTCTATAATATTTTTATATATAACACTTGATTCCATCTTCCCCAGAACATACTGATGTGTTTCTACACTGTCTTCATACAGAACATCCTCACATCAGACATTACTGTCTGGTTTGGTACAGCATCCTCTCTCATGATATACGAAAGCTACAGCAAACTGTCAGGTCAGCAAAAAAAGGTCATTGGCTGCAGTCGACCATCATTGCAGAACTTGTTTGTGTCCAGCAGGAAAATCTTTGCTGACACAACCCACCCTGCAAACTACCTACTCTGAATGCTCCCTTCTGGAAAGTGTTACAGCGCTATTAAAAGAAATCATGTGAACTTAAGAGTTTATTCCCCCAGGTCAACCATTCTAGTTAGACCCCCATCCTTCTATTACCTCAGTTACTGCACTGTAACCACTTTAAACCAGTGTTTAAAATACAGTTTACATTGTACGAACACGATGACGTTATGCATTTATAGTCAGAGACCACTACTGAACAGAAACAGGCCCTTTGGCCCATCTTGTTCATGCCAAATTATTAATCTGCCTCGTCCCATTGACCTGCATCTCCACACCCTTCCCATCCATATACCTGTCCAATTTTTTCTTAAGTGTTGAAATGAACTCATATCCAGCACTTCCCCTACCAGCTCGTTCCACAGTCTCACAACCCCCTGAGTGAATAACTTGGCCCTCATATTCCCCTTAAACATGTCACCTTTCGCCCTTAACCCATGATGTCTGGTTCTAGTCTCACCCAACCTCAGTGGAAAAAGCCACCCTACATTAACCCTATCTATGCCCCTCATAATTTTGTATACCTCTATCAAATCTCCCCTCATTTTTCTATACTCTAGGGAATAACGTCCCAACCAATTCAGCCTTTTTTTATGAACTTTTTTGCACTTTGAAGCTTCCCTATAACTCAGTTCCTCAAGTCCTAGCATCATCCTTGTAAATTTTACCTGCACTCTTTCAATCTTAATGACAGTTTTTCCTGCAGGTGACCAAATAATTTATGCACGTTTAATTCCATATCTGTACTTTAACCTCTAATTTCATCTTTTATATAATTCTTTATAATTGTTGAATGTCATTTCTTGTTGCATGTCGTGTCAACACACAAATGTGACACACAAAATGCTGGAGGAATGCAACAGGGCAGGAAGCATTTATGGAAAGGCATAAAGAGTCAACATTTCAGGCCAGTCCCTCCCTCGTATACATTTAGACATGTAAATGTATATGGCAAATAAAGATAATCCTTAATCCTTGATCCCTACAGCCTTCCTATTAAGTGTGGTGTGTTTTCTTTTCTTGTTCCATCAGTGATGCAAGGATTTGAAAGTCTAGAGCCTCTGTAACACGGTCGTACACTGCAAATACACTCGGGCCACTTAATTAGATACGTCATATACCTAATAAAGTGGCCACTGAGTGTATGTCCTTGGTCTTCTGCTGCTATAGCCCATCCACCTCAAAGTTCAACATGTTCTGAGCTCAGAAATGCTCCTCTGCCCACCTCTGTTGTAAGCTGGCCGGCCGATAATGAATGACACAGTGCTGGATTGAAGTGAGCTGAATATGCCCGGGCTCATTCGATGACTTTGTGGTTTGGTGCTTTATATTCTGTGTTTCTCACTCATCTTTTTTCACTGTCAGTGCGATCTGGTCATTTTTCTGCACAGTAGGGTTTGATGTTTTCTTTGAAAACGTTCCATGGTGTTTCTTTGTTTCCTGGGCTCATTCAGTGACTTTGTGGTTTGGTGTTTTATGAGTGTGTTTCTCACATTTTTTCGCTGTTTTTGTGATCTGGTCATTTTTCTGCATGTTGGGGTTTGATGTTTTCTTTGAAAATTTCCCATAGTGTTTATATATATATAAAAAACAACCATATAACAATTACAGCACGGAGACAGGCCATCTCAGCCCTTCTAGTCTGTGCCAAACTCTTACTCTCACCTAGTCCCACCGACCTGCACTCAGCCCATAACCCTCCATTCCTTTCCTGTCCATACATCTATCCAATTTAACTTTAAATGACAACATCGAACCTGCCTCAACCACTTCTACTGGAAGCTCATTCCACACAGCTACCACTCTCTGAGTAAAGAAGTTTCCCCCTCATGTTACCCCTAAACTTTTGCCCTTTAACTCTCAACTCATGTCCTCTTGTTTGAATCTCCCCCACTCTCAATGAAAAAAGCCTATCCACGTCAACTCTGTCAATTCCCCTCATAATTTTAAACACCTCTATCAAGTCCCCCCTCAACCTTCTACACTCCAAAGAATAAAGACCTAACTTGTTCAACCTGTTTCTTTGTTTCGTGGCTGTCTACAGGAAGACAAATCTCAGGGTTGTATACTGCATACATACTTCGTTAATAAATGTACTTTGAATCTTTGAGTTACTGTCTCCTTCCTGTCAGCCTGAACCACTCTGGCCATTCTCTGACCTTGTTTATAATTTTTTAAATTTAGGGATACAGTGTAGAATAGGCCCTTCCAGCCCCAACGAGCTGTGCCACCCAGAAACCCACCTATTTAACCCTAGCCTAATCACAGGAGAATATACAATCACCAATTAACCCGAGCTGTAATCGCATCGTGCTTACCGCCAAGCTACTGTATCACCTCAGTCTGGCCACTCTCCTCTAACCTCTCTCATTTTCACCCACAGAACTGCCACCTGCTGGACGTTCTTTTGTTTTTTCACATCATTCCCTGTAAACTCTAGAGACCAATGTGTGTGAAAATCCCAGGAGATCAGCAGTTTCTGAGATACCCATATCACCCCGTCTGGCACCAACAATCAGTCCACCATCAAGCCCACTTTGATCATATTTTTTTTCCCCATTCTGATGTTTGAATGGAACCTCTTGGCCATGTCTGCATGCTTGTATGCATTGAATTGCTGCCATATGATTGGCTGATTAGATATTTGCATTAACGAGCAGGCGTACCTAATAAAGTGGCCGCTGCATTGTTGCTTTGCTGCTCCTTGTGTGTTGGAGGGGGCTTTGGGGTTCTATTCTTTCTACTGTCACTCATTCTTTGGGGCACTCTTCTGTTTTTGTGGAAGTCTGCAAAGAAGAAGAATTTTAGGTTGTATATTGTATACATTCTCTGATGGTAAATGAAACTATTGATATTAAGTATAATACATATAACCAGTCAGGATAGAATTTGAGTGTTCCTTCCAGCGGGAGTTTAACAGAATGGCCTGATTGATAATCTGAGGTGATTTTTTTGCATCGATCATGGTAATTGTGATTGCAATCATTTGTTCAAGGTCCAGGTTTGATTAGACTGAGTTCACTGCAAAGAGGCTGGATCACCATGGCAACTGACAGAAGATAGTTATTTTGTGGAGAAGCCTTTGGTTACAGGATCATTATCAATACTTTAGGGTGTCAGTCAGCAGCTAAGAGTGGCGATGAACACATCACGATGCCATTTTTTTTTCTGGAGAGGGCAGATTTTCATTCAGGATTCTGCAGTTTTGCTGACAGATTGACTTGTGTTTAAACAAGTTGAACTGGTTTTCCAGTTTGTCCTTTAGCTACTGAAAGCACAATTCCTTCAAATTTCAAAGTACTTTGAAGCATCAAAGTTTAACATAAATTTATTTTCAAAATACATATACAGTACTAACTACCTGGAGGTTGATTTTCCTGCAAGCATGTACAGGAAAAAGGAATACAACAGAGTTTTGCAGAGAACTATACATAAACAAAGATTGACAACCACCGTGCAAAAGAAAACAAGTATCTTGTTCTAGACGTTGCACCTTAAGCATAGAACAACCCATGATGGATCTGGCTGAGCGCCAATCTTGTACATACCAGACGCTGACGCAGCCAGTTAGAATGCTCTCCACAGAACATCTGTAGAAATTTGCGAGTGTCTTTGGCGACATACCAGATCTCCTCAAAGTCCTCATGAAATATAGCGGCTGACGTGCTTTCTTTGCTGCTGCTCACAGTAGATCCTCAGCGATGTTCAACTATGTTTGCTCTTGGGGCGACATATTGGATGTCCCATAACTTTCCGCATAGTAAGTTGCCAATTGTTTTGTTATTGACACATGTACCAAGGCAGAGTGGAAAGACATTGTTTTCCGTGAAATCCACACACACGTCATTGCATCCCATCAGCACCTCGAGGTAGCAGATGGGAAAAACAGAATATAGTGTAGCAGTTTACCCCATGTTATTGTAGTGGCGGCAATCCAGGTTGCCTTCCGCTGCTGCCTTTAAGAGTTCCTACATTCTCCCTGTGACTGCGTGGGTTTCCTCCGGGTGCTCTGGCTTCCTCCCACATTCCGAAGACGTACTGGTTAGGGTTAATAAACAGTGAGCATGCTATGTTGGCACCAGAAGCTCAGCCAGCACAATCCTTGAATTATGCTGGTCGCTGGCGTAAACAACGCATTTCACTGTGTATTTCAATGTTTTGATGTGCGTTTGTTCGTTATGTGCCGTGGGTGATCATGATCATGATTGTTTTTGGAAAATGTTTCTACAGAAGTGGTTTGCCATTGCCTTCTTCTGGGCAGTGTCTTTACAAGATGGGTGACCTCAGCCATTATCAGTATTGGAATTAATTTGGAAAATGTCTAGCTCGAGTGGTTGACAGTTGCGTCGAGTTGTTCTCCGATCTTGGCAATTTACTTGCAAACGTTTCGTCACCGTATGAGGAGACATCATCAGCGCGCTGTTGATTGTGGAGTGTCCCCGAATGCTTGGTCTTGATATGATTTTCAATCAGCAGATTGGATGGCAATTGTGATGTGGGGAGGAACTATCATCACTGATTGTGTGGTGAACTTCGTGCATTGCGGTCAGGAATTTTGACCGCATTGGCTGATAAATAGGATCAAGGTCTACATGTTTGTATACTGAATTGTGCATGCAAACCTGTACTTCTAGGAATTCTGTTCCATGTGGCGTGTTCGCTTGTGCCACTGACACCCAGTCGAAATAGTGCCCCTCTCGATCTTCATGGGTAAAGACAAGGGAGAGTTGGTCATGCGCTTCACAGCCGGCTGATGTTCACGAATCCTTGTGGAAAGTTTTCTCCCAGTTTGGCCGACGTAACATTTCCTACAGTCTCCACATCAGCCTTGTCTAGTAGCTTGGTTGACTCTTTTGGTCTGCAAAGTATATAAAGGCAAACCATTTGGAGGACACACCACAATTAACAGTGTACTAATGATGTCACCTCATATGGTGATGAAAAGTTTGCAAGAAAATTGCGAAGATCAGAGAACAACTCAACCCAGCCATGATCAATCCTCTTCAAAGATTGTCTACCTGGCGTCAGTGGTCATATAACCAGGATTTGTGATATGCACCAGCTGCTCATACGACCATCCACCACCTGCTCCCATGTACATGTGAAAAATAAAGCGAACTTAATCTAGTGTCACAGTTAGAGAGGAAGTGTAGGCAGACTGTAAGGAGCAGTATAGATTGTAAAATCAAAGCTAAAAATGTGGAAGTCACCAACTAAATTTTCAGATTGATATGAAGCCATTTCGTTACCAATCCAGAAACAAAATCCCTTTTTTCCCAGAGGTATAATACTGGAAAAAATCAGCATTATGCATTTGAATTTCTAAAGCAGAATTATGCAGAGGAAGCAGCTGGGGTTTTCTTTGAGCCTGTTGCCTGCATAACAATCAGCTTTGTTGTGTCGCTGCTTTAGAGATTGTTCTCTGCATGCTGTCTGCATTCAGATGCAGAGCCCCGTTCAGTTGCAAGCTTGACATCAGAAGGCTGCCTTCTCCTTCAGATCAAACAGAGATGGAGGCACGAGGGCTAGGGCAATCCATTCTGTTTCCATCCCTAATGTTCCAGACAGCAGCAGGAAACGAAAGTGATGGCGGCAATCACTCCACCCTGCGACATTTTGAAGTGTTATTGTAACAGAAAATTCTCCTTTAACTTTGCTCATCCTGCTTTCTCGTTGGGGTGCTGCTACACGCGGTGGGCTTGCTAATGGGGCATTGGGATGTGTGGCGACCATTGCAGTCTGCCCTTAGCACATCTCTAGCTGTGTCGGTTGCTAATGCAAATGATGCACTTCATTGTATATCTCCATGTACGTTTGATAAATAAAACTGAACTTGAATCTGTACTTTGTAAGCAGTGGACTTTAACAATTTTTCTCTTAAGATTCAAGATTGTTTAATGTCATTTCCAGTACACACGTGTAAAAGAGAAAGAAATAATTGTTACTCCAGATTCAATGCAGCACAAAGTAAACACGATAAGATAAAAAACCCAAAAATGGTTCAAAGGGTTCAATGTAATATCAGAAAATGTGTACCTGAAATTCTTACTCTTCACAGGTATCATGAAACAAGAAACCGCAAAGAAAGAGTAACAGAAACATCAGAGCCCCAAAGCCTCTCCCCCTCGCATGCACAAGCAGCGGCAGAAGCGTTGATCCACCACCATTGCAAGCCCCAAAGAGACATTGATCTAGAGTCTATCAAAGCCACCGTTCCATCTCAGACAGGCTGCCTCTCTCCATCGAGGGAAAGAGAGGTCGCTCCTGCCGCAGTGAGAGTGGGAGACCAGCAGCTCGCTGTTCCCGTGTTACAATCTTCCACGTCGCTTCTCCGAGGCTCCGACTCGAGGACCGACAGGCTCTCACCCTCCATTGAGAAAGAGAGGGATCACTCGAGTACAGGGACCTTCTTCTGACAGTGGCACACACTACCTACTGACTTGATGTTTCAGTCTCCCACGGAGCTTTGTCACTAAGGAGCACAATAAATATGAATATATAGGATAGCTTGTATACATAGTTTGATTGTATATCCATAGAGTGACGCTAGGCACAGGGGTGTCTGCACATAAGGTGACTGGTAGGAGTTGATAAAATAGTGGTGGTTGGGAGTGTGGAGGGATGGGTTAGTGGGTAGAGGAGTCGATCAGCCTTACTGCTTGGGGAAAGTAACTGTATTAGACTCTGGTGGTCCTGGCTTGGATGCTATGTAGCCTCCTCCCTGGTGGGAGTGGGGCAAACAGTCCCTGAGTAGGGTGGGTGAGATCCTTCGTGATGCTACTGGCCTTTCTCCAGCACCTGTCTGTGTATGTCCTTGACAGTGGGTAGGCTGGTGCCCGAGATGCATGGGCGTTTTGACTTCCTGTTGTAGAGGCTTCCAGTCTAGGACAGTTCAGTTTCTGTACCATGCAGTGATGCAGCTTGTTGCAATGCTTCTCTACTGCACTTCTGCAGAGTGACGTGAGTAGAGATGCACAAAGTCCAGCTCCCTTCAGCCTCTTCAGAAAGTAGAGGTGTTGGTGAGCTTTCCTGAAAGTGTAGCATCTGTTCTGGGACCAAGAGAGTTTGTGCGAGATGTGCACCCCAGGAGTTTGCAGCTTGTAGTTTCCATCACTGTGCCGCTGTGCGACACGAGTTCTCCTGAAGCTGATAACGTTATCTTGTTGGCTTTGAGGAAGAGGTCACCAGGTCTCAAGCTCTTCCTCCTCCTCTCTGTAGGGTGACTCTGCTGGTCATCAGTGAACTTGACGATGTGACCATTCAGGGGTTTACTGTGTGCGGAGTGTAGCAGCGGGCTTGGGCTCAGCACACAGTCCTGGAGTGGATGATGGGGAGGGAGGAGAGCTCGTGCATCCTGACACTCTGAGGTCCATTATCTAGGAAGTCCAACACCCAGTTACACAGTGTTGTATTTACACCAAGCTGTGTGGAACAAGGCCTGTGGGACAATAATGCTCTGAAAAGCAACATAAGGGTGATCTATGCTTCAAAATTTAAATTAAAGTTTGTTTATCATGTGTATGTTGAAACATAAAGTGAAACGGATTGTTTGTATAAATAACCAACACAACCTAACGACGTACTGGGGACAGCCTGTAAGTGATACCACACATTCTGGCACCAATGTACCCTCCCCACAATGTTCAGCAGAACAACACAGAACACAACAAACAACAAAACAAACCCCATTCCATACACACACACACACCCCCCTGGGAAAGCTTTCACTGCTAACGTAACGATCTTTCTGTAGAAGCAGTGTTTGGGTTATGGTTAGAGATAACCGGTGCTTTGCAATGTGAGCTGTCCAATGACAGAAGGGTGTTTTCGTGCTCTGTGCCTGATACCAGGGTGATCTTGGTCTCTTGTTTCGGCGGGAGATGAAGAGAGAAGATTCCGGAGTGGAGCCATGACCCGACGAAGGCCGGGGAGATCAGAGGAGGATCGGTTGGAAACGAATGGCAGGGGGATCTGCCCGGGCAGAATGCCTGGCCACGTTTAGGGGGTATGTTCGTGCCCGTGTAAATATTGAGAAGGAAGACGCACTGTCCACGGTGACCATAGAGGTGTTCTGGGACTGTGGGGCTCTGCGGGGGGCTATAGCCGTCATTGACAGAGATGGAAACATTTGGTTTAAGGTGTATTGTCTGTCTGTAGTGAAGTAATTGTGTTAGTCACTGTTTTGTATATATAGCACTGAATTTGTAATGAAGATATTTTGTATATAAAAAAAAGGATCGGTGAAAGGGAAACCATGAGCTCCAACTTGTACATAGGCTGTTTCATTAAAATGGGTTGCTTTATCTTCACTAACCCTGTAGTCAAATTAAGAATTGTAAAGCTAAATTGTATGCAGTGTACTCTCTGTTATTTAAAGTACTGATTTGTAACGGTAACAAATCACACAGCATCCACACAAACGGGGTTTTTAGGGTGGACTCGCATCTCAATCCCACCCAGTTGGCGAGGCCAGAGATCGTCTTCCCGAGACTTACACAGCCGACAGAACCTGAGGGTTACACACACGCGCGCGCGCACACACACCTGGCTTAGCCACTAAGTCTGGTGGAACCGTTTCTACTGATAGGAGAAGGGGTAAAGGTGGCTTACTGGCATATTGGAACCAGTCACTTCGGGCAGATGGGGCTCATCAGCCGTGGTTGGCAGCTCATCGAGGAGAAGGAAAACTCTGATCTTAAACCTCCGCTGTCTCGTGGCTATACCCACTCATGGGGAAGGCTTCAGGAGTAATCTCCAGGGGAAAAATCCGGAGCAGGAGTCCCCAAGGCAGTCCTACATTGAGTTCAATGCTGGCTGGCAACTCCTGTGACACCTCTGCTACCAAACTTTATTGGTCTCTGCCATTCCTTTGGGTTCATCAGATTTGTGAAGAGGGGGAGCTTGCTGCACGGACAACAGCTTGCTCTCCATATCGTCCTGCCCTGGCTTCTGTATGTAGCCAGCCAGGACACAAGCTCCATTGTCGACTCTGACTGACGGAAGCCCTCACCATCTCTCAATGTACAGCTGCTGCATTGCAACAAATTTCGCAACATACGCCAGAGATGTTAAAACCTATTTTGATTTTGATTCTGGTTACTATGGTCATTCACCTGTCTTCACTCATTCCTCATACTTACCGTGAATAAAGTTGATCCTTTGTCCTTGGTCTTCCAAGAGGACCACAACGTTGCGATAGGGTTTGGAGGCTTGTATGCCTCAATGACCTGGACAGTTATCTTGGCTGGAGTTGGCTTTGGCTCTTGGTAGGGTCACCCACGCCAAACAGGTCAAAGGGCAGAGGCCAGACTAAGCGTAGTCCACTGGTCCGCTGGGTTCAAGGGTTCAGCTCAGGGCGAACAACCCTGACTGGTCAAACAAAATTGTTACAGAAACAGCAATGAAGAATCCTACATCTGAGTGTGAGGGTATTCCTGAGTCTCCACCCGGGACTTACATGACTGACGTGATGAGGGAAGCCCCAAACACTGCCAGCGATGGAGAACCTTCATTGCTGCCCAAAACACCAGTAGTGTGCCAGGCAGTAAATAAGTTGGTCCTTGGACGTGTGGTCTGAATAATGAAAAATCTATTGGTCTCTTCTGAATGTGCTCAGTGATTGACCCAGGGTAGAGAGTTCCCAAGGTTCACCACCATCCTCATGGAGCCAGAAGGGCACAGAACAGAATCAGGCCTACAGCCCCGAGTCCAGTCTGGCGAGCAGACATCGATTTGCACTAGTCCTACTTTATTCCCAGTTCTCACGCTCTGTACCTTCTTATCCTCTCTGCCTTTCAGTGGAGAGTGACAGCCTGTCAGTCCCCGAGTCGGGGGACTCGGAGCAGCGACGTGGAATACTGCAAAATGGAAACAGCGAGTTGCTGGTCTCCCGCTCTCATTGCAGGAGAGCGACCTCTCTCTCTGCCTCACCGGTGAGAGAGAGAGAACCTGTCTGAGATACCGAAGTACTGGGTTATTTACCACAGTCGTTGATGGTCTCTTTGGGGGCTTTTTGCTATTGTTTACGTGATGGGGGTTGGTGCTTCTCCTGGAGCAAGTGGCGGAAGGTTGATGCTTTAGTACAGCTGCTTGTGTGGGAGTGCTTTGGGATTCTGATGTTTCTGTCAGTCATTCTTTGTATCTTGTTTTGCAAAGAGTAAGAATTTCAGACCGTATTCTGTGATATTAAATGGAACCATTTGAACATTTTCATCAGCTCCACCCCCCCCCCCACCGTACCCATGTTCTACCATTCACCTGCACGATAGGGGCAATTTACACCGCTAATTAACCTGCTGACAGTTAATTAACCTACCAACTGGCATGCCTTTGGGGCGGAACTGGAACACCCAGAAGAACATGCAAACTTCTCACAGACAGTACCCAATGTCAGGAATGAGCCTGGATTGCTGGGGCTGTGAGACAGCACCTTAACCCACTGTGTCACTCTGCCACACGTGTACACTCCGCGGCCACTTTATTAGGTACACCTGCTCATTAATGCAAATATCTAATTGGACAATCATGTGGCAGCAACTCAGTGCATAAAAGCATGCCGACATGGTCAAGAGGTTCAGTTGTTGTTCAGACCAAACATCAGAATGGGAAGGGAATGTGATCTCAGTGACTTTGACCGTGAAATGACTGTTGATGACAGGCGGAGTATCTCAGAAACTGCTGATCTCCTGGGATTTTGACACACAACGGTCTCTAGAGTTTACAGAGAATGGTGCGAGAAGCAAAAGAAAAATCATCCAGTGAGCGACAGTTCTGTGGGTGAAAATGCCTTGTTAATGAGAGAGCTCCGAGGAGAAAGATCAGACTGGTTCGAGCTGACAGTAACTCAAATAACCATGTGTTACAACAGTGGTGTGCAGAAGAGCATCTCTGAACACTCCACACGTTGAACCCCTTGAAGTGGATGGGCTACAGCAGCATAAGACCATGTACTACAGGAAAGGGATTGGAAGAATACAGAGGAAATTTTCAAGGATGTTGCCAGGAGGTGAGTTACAAGGAAAGGTTGAATAGGTTTGCAGTTTATTCCTTGGAGCATAGGAGCAGGAGAGGAGATTTGATAGAGATGTACAAAATTATACAGGGTATATAACTCCAGATTGGAGCCCCTAAGGCAGCTGGACATGATTGAACACCCTTCCAGCAGGTCCTGCAGCCAAGCTGGTGCCAGGAGTATTGCTTCATAAGCTTTCCTTTGGACTACACTGGTGAGGCCGAGAGGGGGACCTTGATGACTGGGCATCTCAGGATCTCCAGACCTTCTGCCCAGTCTTGTGATGATCATGATCATCACCCATTGTCCTTTGAGACAGACGGATGCCAACCACCAACCAACCAGATAGGGTAAATGCAAGCAGGCTTTTTCCACTGAGCTTGAATGAGATGACAACTAGAGGTTGTGGGTGAAAGGTGAAATGTCTATGGTCCATGTGTGATTCAATGTGATTAAGCAGAACAACAGCTTGTTTCTGTGCTGTAGAGCTCTATGACTCTATGATTTTGAAATTACAAAACAGGCATTCAAAGTTCAAAAGTAAATTTTATTATCGAAGTATGTATATGTACCCATATACAACCCTGAGATTTGTTTTCTTGTGGGCATACTCAGTAAGCCCATAGAATAATAACCATAACACCATCAGTGAAAGACCCCACAACTAGGGCGTTCAACCAGAGTGCAGGTCAACAAACTCTCCAAATAGAAAAAGAAGAAATAATAATAATAATAAACAATAAATATTGAGAACATGAGATGGAAAGTCCTTGAGAGTGAGTCCATAGGTTCTGGGAACATTTCAATGATGGGGCAAGTGAAATTATCCCCTCTAGTTCAGGAGCCTGATGGTTGTGGGGTAATAACTGTTCCTGAACCTGGTGGTGTGGGACCTGAGGCTCATTGTGGTGAGTGAAGTTATCCACACTGGTTCAGGAGCCTGATGGTTGTGGGGTAACAACTGTTCCTGAACCTGGTGGTGTGGGACCTGAGGCTCCCAAACCTTCTTCCCAATGGCAGCAGTGAGAAGAGAGCATGACGTGGGCAGTGAGGGTCCCTGGATACTGCTTTCCTGTGCTGAGTGGGGGGAGGGCTTTACCCGTGATGGACTGAGCCAGATCCTACTTTGTGTAGGATTTTCTGTTCAAGGGCATTGGTGTGTCCATACCAGGCTGTGATGCAGCTGGTCAATATACTCTCCACCACACATCTATAGAAGGCTGAATCTCTACAAACTCCTAACGAAGTAGAGGTGCTACCGTGCCTTCTTCATAATTGTATTCAGGATTAATCATGGACCATTGTGATGTAGGGAAGAGTGTTGTGACTTGTATCTTAAAAGTGGTGTCAGTAATTGGTCTTATTGGAAAAAAACTGCACTTCGTGGCGTTGTTCATTAATATTGCACCATGTTCTTTGTGTCTCTGGTCCATTGTAGAGTTGCTCTTCAAAGACTATTAAAGAATATATTCAAAAACTGACAATAACAATAATTTGCACCAATATAGCATTAACAACGTCATAAAACGTTCCACAATGCATGACAGGAGTACTTGCCTACTGCCTGCTATGTTGCCGGTGTTTAGAGCAGTAACGAAGGTCCTGCATCTCTGGTGATGTGCAGGGCTTCCTTCATCGTGTCAGTAGCCTCCTCTTGGTTTCCATTACTGTCAGTCCAACAAGTCCTGAGTGGAGAATTGGGAATACTATCACATGCAGATGAAGGATTCTTCACTGCTGTTTCTGTGTCATTTTTGAACAGTCAGGGTTGTTAGCACTGAGTTGAACCCCCAAACCTGGAGGACAGTGGACCACTCTCAGTCTGACCTCTACCCTTTGACCCTAGCAAGAGCCAGAACACAAGGCCCTGACTCCAGCCAGCATGGCTCTCCAGGTCATTGAGGCGTGCAAACCTCCAAACCCTACGACAGGGCAGTGATACTCTTGGAGGATGTCAGGAGGATCAAAAGGAATTTGGCAGTAGGTTCCTTCATGATCATGAGCTTGGTCCAGTAGATACTGTAGGTGTGAAAGAAAAGTCTTAAATGGGAGGTTTAGGGAAGGAATTCTAAAACTTGACCACAATAACACATGGCCGATGACAGTTTAAACACATTAGATCAGACCTAAAGAACAAACCAAGCTATTGGAAAAGACCAAAGTGGTCTAAAGAATCCAATGTGGGAACTGCAACAAATATTACGTCAGTCAAAATAGGAGAAAGATATCCTCAAGGATCCATGCATGTCAACTAACTGTTAAGCAACTTTGCTTAGTCTCTACTCATGAAGATCAAGAGAGGCACAAATTGGACCAGGCATCAGTGAAAGTTATGGCACAAGAATTCCTAGAAGCGTGGTTTTGTAGGAACAATTCTATAAACTGACTCATAGACCTTGTTCCCATTTATAAGCCAATGCAGGCAAAATTCCAGACAACACACAGAGACCAATCAGCAACGAGACCCCCCTCCCTACATCACAATTGATTTTCCGTAATGACTGCCAATCAGCTGATTGATAAGTATATAAAAGTCCAGCATTTGGAGGACACACCACAAGTGACCAGCTCACTGATGATGAATGGTGACGAAATGTTTGCAAATTGATTGCCAAGATTGGAGAACAACTCAACTCAACCATCAAGCTACACATTTTCTGAGCTATTTCCAACATCAGATCAGAATTGGAGAAAGGATTCTGTATCACATAGAACATAGAACATAGAACATAGAATAGTACAGCACAGTACAGGCCCTTCGGCCCACAATGTTGTGCCAACCCTCAAATCCTGCCTCCCATATAAACCCCACCTTAAATTCCTCCATTTACCTGTCTAGTAGTCTCTTAAACTTCACTAGTGTATCTGCCTCCACCACTGACTCAGGCAGTGCATTCCACGCACCAACCACTCTCTGAGTAAAAAACCTTCCTCTAATATCCCCCTTGAACTTCCCACCCCTTACCTTAAAGCCATGTCTTCTTGTATTGAGCAGTGGTGCCCTGGGGAAGAGGCGCTGGCTATCCACTCTATCTATTCCTCTTATTATCTTGTACACCTCTATTATGTCTACTCTCATCCTCCTTCTCTCCAAAGAGTAAAGCCCTAGCTCCCTTAATCTCTGATCATAATGCATACTTTCTAAACCAGGCAGCATCCTGGTAAATCTTGTCTGTACCCTTTCCAATGCTTCCACATCCTTCCTATAGTGAGGCGACCAGAACTGGACATAGTACTCCAAGTGTGGCCTAACCAGAGTTTTATAGAGCTGCATCATTACATCGCGACTCTTAAACTCTATCCCTCGACTTATGAAAGCTAACACCCCATAAGCTTTCTTAACTACCCTATCCACCTGTGAGGCAACTTTCAGGGATCTGTGGACATGTACCCTCAGATCCCTCTGCTCCTCCACACTACCAAGTATCCTGCCATTTACTTTGTACTCTGCCTTGGAGTTTGTCCTTCCAAAGTGTACCACCTCACACTTCTCCGGGTTGAACTCCATCTGCCACTTCTCAGCCAACTTCTGCATCCTATCAATGTCTCTCTGCAATCCTTGACAATCCTCTACACTATCTACAACACCACCAACCTTTGTGTCGTCTGCAAACTTGCCAACCCACCCTTCTACCCCCACATCCAGGTCGTTAATAAAAATCACGAAAAGTAGAGGTCCCAGAACAGATCCTTGTGGGACAACACACAATCCTCCAATCTGAGTGTACTCCCTCCACCATGACCCTCTGCCTTTTGCAAGCAAGCCAATTCTGAATCCACCTGGCCAAACTTCTGAATAAGCCTACCGTTTGGAACCTTGTCAAATGCCTTACTAAAATCCATATAGATCACATCCACTGCACTACCCTCATCTATATGCCTGGTCACCTCCTCAAAGAACTCTATCAGGCTTGTTAGACATGATCTGCCCTTCACAAAGACATGCTGACTGTCCCTGATCAGACCATGATTCTCTAAATGCCCAGAGATCCTATCTCTAAGAATCTTTTCCAACAGCTTTCCCACCACAGACGTAAGGCTCACTGGTCTATAATTACCCGGACTATCCCTACTACCTTTTTTGAACAAGGGACAACATTCGCCTCCCTCCAATCCTCTGGTACCATTCCCGTGGACAACGAGGATATAAAGAACCTAGCCAGAGGCTCAGCAATCTCTTCTCTCGCCTCGTGGAGCAGCCTAGGGAATATTCTGTCAGGCCCTGGGGACTTATCTGTCCTAATGTATTTTAACAACTCCAACACCTCCTCTCCCTTAATATCAACATGCTCCAGAACATCAACCTCACTCATATTGTCCTCATCATCATCAAGTTCCCTCTCATTGGTGAATACTGAAGAGAAGTATTCACTGAGGACCTCGCTCACTTCCACAGCCTCCAGGCACATCTTCCCACCTTTATCTCTAATCGGTCCTACCTTCACTCCTGTCATCCTTTTTTTCTTCACATAATTGAAGAATGCCTTGGGGTTTTCCTTTACCCTACTCACCAAGGCCTTCTCATGCCCCCTTCTTGCTCTTCTCAGCCTCTTCTTAAGCTCCTTTCTTGCTTCCCTATATTCCTCAATAGACCCATCTGATCCCTGCTTCCTAAACCTCATGTATGCTCCCTTCTTCCACCTGACTAGATTTTCCACCTCACTTGTCACCCATGGTTCCTTCACCCTACCATTCTTTAACTTCCTCACCGGGACAAATTTATCCCTAACATCCTGCAAGAGATCCCTAAACATTGACCACATGTCCATAGTACATTTCCCTGCAAAAACATCATCCCAATTCACACCCGCAAGTTCTAGCCTTATAGCCTCATAATTTGCCCTTCCCCAATTAAAAATGTTCCTGTCCTCTCTGATTTCACCTTCAGGACTCCTTCTGCATCTTTCGATGGTCGTTCTGACCATGGCAGAGTCTACAATCCTCCATTCTATTTTGCTTATTTTGCCTATTAGAGATGCACGTCCAGCCAATGAGTGCAGGCAGTCCCTTTGGAAGAGATGGTAGGGGACATAAAAGGCCTAACGATGATGATAACGCAGAGACAGCCGAGGCCGAGACTGCAAAAAAAAGAAAGCTTTCTTCAACAAAAAATACGACGAGTCGTACATAAAATATGGCTTTTTTGCGACCGGTGATTTGCACGCACCAAGTCCCCTGTGTGTGATATGTGAAGACACGCTGTCTAGTGAGGCAATGAAGCCCTCAAAACTGCTTCAGAACCTCGAGTCCAAGCACCCTGCACTTAAAGACAAACCCGTTGAGTTTTTCGAGCGGAAAAAACGTGAGCAAGCGGGACAGAAGGAAGTGCTGAGAGACACCACCTCCATAAATGCTGCTGCTCTGAGAGCGTCGTACTTAGTGGCTAGCCGTATTGCTAAGGCTAAGAAGCCTTTCACTGTTGGTGAAGAACTGACTCTGGCTGCTGCCAAGGACATGTGCCGTGAACTGTTGGGAGAAGCTGCAGCTAACAAGATGGCACAGGTTTCTCTTTCAGCTACCACAGTTTCAAGGAGAATCGATGACATAGCGGAGGACATCGAAGCCCAGCTGTTGGAACGGTTTATTGAGTCACCATGGTATGCTATCCAGGGCGACGAGTCTACCGATGTTGACAACAAGGCAATGCTGCTGGTTTATGTGCAATATATATTTCAAGACAGTGTGCATGAGGATATGTTGTGTACACTGCCGCTGCCAACTAACACAACTGGGGCAGAACTATTCAAGTCTTTGAATGACTACATGTCAGGCAAACTGGACTGGTCATTCTGTGTTGGAATATGCACAGGCGGGGCTGCAGTTATGACTGGACGGCCGTCTGGTTTCACTCCCCGAGTCAAAGGTTGCTTCTGAATGCCAGTCTACACACTGTGTCACACACAGGGAAATGCTGGCTAGCCGAAAAATGTCACCTGATCTTAACAGCATATTGAGTGACGTTGTTGGAGTTATCAATCACATCAAAGCAAAAGCCCTCAACTCACGTCTGTTTGACATAACATCTCTGCTGGCATTCTGGATCAAAATCAAGGCTGAATATCCTGAGATAGCCATGAAAGCACTGAAAACGTTGCTTCCATTTCCAACATCATATCTCTTCGAAGCGGAGTTTTCTGCAATGAATGCAATGAAAACTAAATTGCGGAATAGACTGGACATCAGGAACCCCCTTCGAGTATCGATGTCTCCCTTCACCCCTCGATGGCACCGTCTTGTTGCAGGGAAACAAGCCCAGGGCTCCCACTGATTCAGCGATATTGGTGTGTTGCAATGATTTTATATGTTCATATGAGGAAAATAAGTGCTGTGTGTTTAATATCCAAACGTTACTTAAAATGTTATGATGCTATTGACTTATAAGTGACTTATAATTGACTTATCACTATATTCATGCGAGGAAAATATGCGCTGTGTGTGTTTAATATTAAATTCGTTAGATAAACCCTTTTAGAAACGAAATTAAGTGTATTAGCCATTTATAAGTGACTTATAGTTGACTTATCACCTATATTCCAGTCATGATTAACACCCGACCCCCCGCCGTCAGCCGGTCCGCAGTGCAGAAAAGGTTGGGTCCCCTGCCTCAGCCCAGTGACACCATCCCAAGCATCGAGTCACGGGACAGTCTCTCTGCAGCTGCCCTTTCTCAGAGCAATGAGAATGCCTCACTTCACAAGGCCCAGAGCAATTTGTGTAGCTAAGCCTGATCAATGTTCACTCCTCTCTGCACGAGGATAAGGCTGTGAAACTGCTGGTCTGCCTGTGCTTTGTGTCTGTGAACTTTGCGGCGATTTGCCCCGCTAAAACGATGAGCTGAATACCGAGGCTTTGGGCCTACTCCAGGCTGATCCGTGGATTTGGATCTGAGGACTCAATTCGGTTCAGAATGCTGGTTTTGATGCTCGCTTCTGTTTGCAGGATGTCTTTTTTTCGTCTTTCTCTCTGCACGTTGGGGGTTGGTCTTTAATTTTTAAATTGGGTTCTTTCTGATTTCTTGCTTTGTGGCTGCCTGTAAGCAGACAAATCTCAAGGTTGTGTGTTTTATACATTCTTTGAAAACGTTGGAGGAATTCAGCAGGTCAGGCAGCATCTATGGAGAGGAATAAACAGTTAACGTTTTGGGTGGAGACCCTTCATCCGGACTGGAAAGGAAGAGGGAAGAGGCCAGAATGAGAAGATGGGGGGAGGGAGTACATACTGACAGGTGAGCAGGGCAGGGGGTGAAGTGAGAAGCTGAGAGGTGATAGGTAGAAAAGGTAAAATGCTGAAGAAGAAGGAATCAAAGTTCACGGTAGGGTTATTATCAAAGTACATCTATATCACCATGTACAAGCCTGAGATTCTTTTTCTTGAGGACATACTGAGCAAATCCAAGAAACACAGTAGAACCAATGAAAGTCTGTGCCCAGCAGGAGGGACAAACAACCAACATGGAAAATACAGCAAACTGTGCAATAATAATAATAATAGTAATAAATAAGCAGTAACTATCAAGAACATGAGATGAAGAGGCCTTGAATGTGAGTGCATAGATTGTGGGAACAGTTCAGAGATGGGACAAGTGAGGTTGAACAGCCTGATGGTTGAGGGTTAATATCTGTTTCTGAATCTGTGAGTCCTGAGGCTCTTGTACCTCCTTCAGTGAGAAGAGAGCGTGGCCTGGGTGGTGGGGGTCCCCGACGACGGATGCTGCTCTCCTGCCACAGGGCTTGGTGTAGATGTTCTGGGTGGTTGGGGTGGGAGGTTTACCCGCAATGTACTGTGCCAAATCCACTACTTTTTGCAGGATTTTCCATTCCAATGCTCCATACCAGGCTGTGATGAGACACTCTCCACCACACATCTATAGAAGTTTGTTGTGACAAATCTTCATGAACGTCTAAGGAACTGGAGGTGCTGTTGTGCATTCTTCATAGTGGCACTGATGTGTTGGACCCAGGGCAGTTCCTACAGAAGTTTATAGGAGTGTAGAATCCTGTCACAGAACTATCCTGTCAAAATCAGATTCCTTCTTCTTCAGCCCTTTACCTTTTCTACCAATCACCTCCCAGCTTCTCTCCCCCACCCACCCACCTTCCCCCCAGGCCTGACTCCACCAATCACCTCCCAGTTTCTCACTTCAACCCTCTCCCCCACCCACCCACCTTCCCCCCAGGCCTGACTCCACCTATCACCTCCCAGTTTCACTTCATCCCTCTCCCCCACCCACCCACCTTCCCCCCAGGCCTGACTCCACCAATCACCTCCCAGTTTCTCACTTCATCCCTCTCCCCCACCCACCCACCTTCCCCCCAGGCCTGACTCCACCAATCACCTCCCAGTTTCTCACTTCATCCCTCTCCCCCACCCACCCACCTTCCCCCCAGGCCTGACTCCACCAATCACCTCCCAGTTTCTCACTTCATCCCTCTCCCCCACCCACCCACCTTCCCCCAGGCCTGACTCCACCTATCACCTCCCAGTTTCACTTCATCCCTCTCCCCCACCCACCCACCTTCCCCCAGGCCTGACTCCACCTATCACCTCCCAGTTTCACTTCATCCCTCTCCCCCACCCACCCACCTTCCCCCCAGGCCTGACTCCACCTATTACCTCCCAGTTTCTCACTTCAACCCTCTCCCCCACCCACCCACCTTCCCCCCAGGCCTGACTCCACCTATCACCTCCCAGCTTCTCACTTCAACCCTCTCCCCCACCCACCCACCTTCCCCCAGGCCTGACTCCACCTATCACCTCCCAATTCCTCACTTCATCCCTCTCCCCCACCCACCCACCTTCCCCCAGGCCTGACTCCACCAATCACCTCCCAGTTTCTCACTTCATCCCTCTCCCCCACCCACCCACCTTCCCCCAGGCCTGACTCCACCTATTACCTCCCAGTTTCTCACTTCATCCCTCTCCCCCACCCACCCACCTTCCCCCAGGCCTGACTCCACCTATTACCTCCCAGTTTCTCACTTCATCCCTCTCCCCCACCCACCCACATTCCCCCAGGCCTGACTCCACCAATCACCTCCCAGTTTCTCACTTCATCCCTCTCCCCCACCCACCCACCTTCCCCCAGGCCTGACTCCACCTATTACCTCCCAGTTTCTCACTTCATCCCTCTCCCCCACCCACCCACCTTCCCCCCTTGTCTGACTCCACCTATCACCTCCCAGCTTGTGCTTCTCGCCCTCCCTCCCCACCACCACCACCACCTTCCTATTCTGTCTTCTTTCCCTTTCCTTTATCATCCTGATGAAGCATCTTGACCCCATGGACACTGTCTGACCGGCTGGGTTCCTCCAGTATTTTGTCTGTGTTACTCTGGCCTCAGACACTGTCTGACCTGCATTTCTCCAGCATTTTGTGTGTTACTCTGACCATCGACACTGTCTGACCGGCTGGGTTCCTCCAGCATTTTGTGTGTGTTACTCTGGCCTCAGACACTGTCTGACCTGCTGAGTTCCTCCAGCATTTTGTCTGTGTTACTCTGGCCTCAGACACTGTCTGACCGGCTGGGTTCCTCCAGCATTTTGTGTGTGTTACTCTGGTTTTCCGGTGGCTGCAGAATCTCTTGTGTTTGTAATGCCACATGTCACCCTAACCATTTTCCGGGACAGTGGGATCATCTCTCAGGCTACCTTTGAGGGACAAAATCCTGTGAGTTATTTCTACACCAATATCTGGTAAACTATTGGAGGAAATCTTTCACACTGCTATATCTTCCTTGAATCAGGGCATCAGGAGAATCAGTCACCGACTGGAGTTCCATTCATTACATTTCCACTTCATGAAGTTATCATCTTTCATCAAAGATCCCCACCATCTGGATCACACCATCTCAGAGACAGCATCTTTCATTAAAGATCCCACCATCAGGGCCACACCATCTTCTCAGAAACAACGTTTTTCATTAAAGATCTCCACCATCTGCGCCACACCATCTTCTCAGAGACAGCATCTTTCACCAAAGATCCCCACCATCTGGATCACACCATCTCAGAAGACAGCATCTTTCATTAAAGATCCCACCATCAGGGCCACATCATCTTCTTGCAGCTACCATCAGGCAAGAGGTACAAAACCTGAAGCCCACACAACCTGGTCAAGGAACAGCTACTTCCCTTCAACCAATCACAATATCCAGTACACAGTACCCTAGATGTACAGTCACCTCTATCTACATTCAGTACCTACTTTGTTAGGTAAACCTGTATGGCTGCTCGCTAATGAAAATATCTAATCAGCCAATTGTGTGGCAGCAACTCAATGCATAAAAGTTTGTAGGCGTGGTCAAGAGGTTCAGTTGTTGTTCAGACCAAACATTAGAATGGGGAAGAAATATGATCTAAGAGACTTTGACTGTAGAATTATTATTGGTGCCAGATGGGGTGGTTCGAATATCTCAGAAACTGCTGATCTCCTTGGAATTTCACAAACAACAAAGGATGTTTCCATTAGTAGGTTAATATAGGACCAGAGGGCACAGCCTCAGAATAGAAAGACGTCCCTTTAGAACATAGATCGGGAGGAATTTCTTTAGCCAGAGGGTGGTGAATCTGTGGAATTTATTGCCATAGACAGCCGTGGCGGCCAATCATTGTGTGTGTTTCAGCTGTGGCAGCCAATCATTGTGTGTGTTTCAGCTGTGGCAGCCAATCATTGTTTGTGTTTCAGCCGTGGTGGCCAATCATTGTGTGTGTTTCAACATAGTATGTGCGAGGACTAGGCCTCAAGCTGAGGCGTCGCCTATTTCCAGTTTCCAGGAGAGAGGTATAAGAGCCAATGCACTCCACAGGGCACGGAGTGGTACGCTGGAGTCAGTGCTGTCCCCCAGTGTTCATTCGGCAGAACACAAGCTGTATTGTGGTCAACTGCAGATTTCTGCAGATTTCTGCAGTGTTCATGGCTCGGGCCTGGACTGTTTTTTTGTGTGTGGCTGTCTTTATGTGCTATGTGTACTTTGTGCTGTGTGTAACTGTTGGTACTGTGTTTTGCACCTTGGCCCAGGAGTAACGCTGTCTTATTTGGCTGTTTTCATGAATATTCATGTATGGTTGAATAACAATTAAGCTTGAATTGAATTGAATTTAAGGCAGAGTTCTTGATTGTCAGGGGTTTAAGAGTTACAGGAAAAAGTCAGGAGAATGGAATTGAAAAGAACACAGCCACGATTTGAAAGGTGGAACAGACTCAATGGACCAAATGGCCTAATTCTTCTCCTATACCTTATGGTCTTTCATTTTGCAAGACAGTGGGACCAGGGTTGACAGACTCACCAAAGCTGCAAATGTCTTCAGATCAATGAGCAACATATGGGGATCAACCAAGTGGAGTGTCCACACCAAGGTGAAGCTGTACCGGAGCTGCCTTCTGTCCACACTCTTGTATGGTGCATGACAGGGAGTGACCTTGCAAAGCTTGTCAGAGAGTGACCTTGTCATTCCACACCAAGAACCTCCGGAAGATCCTCAGAATTTTCTGGCCAAGAAAGATCTCCAACCACCCGCGACTCGTTCAGTGTCACCAAGAGGACACGGCCACAATCATCATGAGGAAACGTTGGAGATGGGTTGGGCAGGTGATGAGAAGAGAGGCCAGCTCCATTGTCAAGACAGATCTTCATTGAACCTCTGAAGGGCGGAGGAAATAGGGGAGACCAAAGGCAACTTGGTGCCCTACCACAGAGGCAGAAATGAGGACCCTGAACTACACCTGGGGCACAATAGAGAAGATGGCCAAGGCCAGACAGAGATGGAGGACCTTCATTGATGTCCTAGACACCCAGAGGATTAAAAGGTATTTGATGATGATGATCTTACAGTCTTACAGACGCTATAAGATGTAATGAGTAATGCTAACATTGCCCTTGGGAATACTGGCTTAGAGGTAAAATAGTTAGGGAATGTGTGCCTTAGGTGAGACTTATTAAATTGAGTATAAATTTCTGTTTCAAACATATCTTTCACTAATCCAAAACCTTGCTACCTTGATCTTGTTATCCCGACTTACTCTCTACCCTGCACCGATGACTCCTTCTCCCGTCTTCAACCCTCCTCCTCTTCCCGGACACCCGCCCTGGTCTTCTGCTGCTCTGGACCTTTTCATTGCCAACTGCCAACAGGACATCAACTGTCTCAACTTCAACACTCCTCTCTCCAATTCCAACCTCACTCCTTCCAAACGCTCTGCTCTCCACTCCCTCCACATCAATCCTAACCTTACCATCAATCCTGAAGATAAGAGGGGTGCTGTAGTAGTCTGGTGTACTAACCTTTACCTTGCTGAGGCCCAGCGACAACTCTCAGACAGCTTCTCTTACTAACACCTCAAACAAGAACCCACTAAAGAGCACCAGGCCATTGTCTCCCACACCAACACTGACCTTATTAGCTCTGGGGATCTCCCATCCACCAACCTCATAGTTCCTGCACCCCGCACCTCCCGTTTCTACCTCCTACTCAAGATCCACAAACCTGCTTGTCCAGGTAGACCCATTGTTTCAGCTTGTTCCTGCCCCACTGAACACATCTGCATACCTATCCCCCCTAGTTCAGTCTCATCCTACCTACATCCGTGACACTTCACACCGTCTGGATCATTTCAATGATTTCAAACACTGTACCCTAGCCACCATCACATCTTATTTTCACTGTGGATGTCCAGTCCCTATACACCTCCATCCCCCACCAGAAAGGCCTCAACCCTCTCCGTTTCTTTCTGGACACCAGACCCAACCAGTTCCCCTCCACCACCACTCTCCTCCATCTGGCAGAACCTGTCCTCACTCCTAAATTTCTCCTTTGGCTCCTCTCACTTCCTTCAAACAAAAGGTGTAGCCATGGGCACTCACATGGGTCCCAGCTATGCCTGCCTGTTTGTCGGCTACTTGGAACTGGTGGCCATCCCTCACTTTTCCAATGCTACATCGACGACTGCATTGGCGCTGCTTCCTGCACCCATGCAGAACTCATTGACTTCACCCACTTTGCCTCCAACTTCCACCCTACCCTCAAATTTACCTGCTCCGTTTCCAACACCTCCCTCCCCTTTCTTGATCTCTCTGTCTCTTTCTCTGGAGACAGCTTATCTACTGATGTCTATTATAAACCCATGGACTCTCACAGCTACCTAGACCATACCCATTCTCACCTTGTTACTTGCAAAAAACGCCACCCTCTTCTCTCAATTCCTCCGTCTCTGCTGCATCTGCTCTCAGGATGAGGTTTTACATTCCAGGATGAAGGAGATGTCTTCCTTCTTCAAAGAAAGGGGCTTCCCTTCCTCCACCATTAATGCTGCCCTCAACAGCATCTCTTCCATTTCACGCAGGTTTGCTCTCATCCCATCCTCCTGCCACTCTGCCAGGGATAGGGTTCCTCTTGTCCTCACCTGTCATTCCGCCAGCCTTCGCGTCCAGCACATAATTCTCCACAGCTTCTGCCATCTCCTATGGGATCCACCGCCAAGCACATCTTCCCCTCTCCACAACCCCTCCCCCAACTTTCTGCTTTCTGCAGGGATCGCTCCCTACGCGACTCCCTTGTCCATTTGTCCTTCTCCTGGTGTGGTCTCCTGTGTATTGGTGAGACCGACATAGATTTGGAGACCACTTTTGCCGAGCACCTATGCTCCATCCACCAGAAATTCCACTTCCCATTCCCCTTCCAGTATGTCGTGATGAGGCCACACTCAGGTTGGAGGAACAACACCTTGTATTCCGATTGGTAGTCTCCAACCTGACGGCATGAACATCGATTTCTTGAACTTCTGGTAATGCCCTCCGCCCCCACCACTTCACCATTCCCCATCCCCTTTTCCCTCTCTCATCTTATCTCCTTGCTTGTCCATCGCCTCCCTCTGGTGTTCCTCCCCTGCTTTCTTTCTTCCACAGCCTTCAGTTCTCTTCTTCTAGACTCCCCCTTCACCAGCCCTGTATCTCTTTAACCGGATGTATGGGGTGTCAGGGAGGGGTAGCACCTCTGGTGGGGGACATGTTGCATCCTTTTCAGGGCGGTTAGTCCACCTTTGGTCCCCACCTGGCACTCAGCTCTCACCTGTGGCTCCCCGTAGCTGTTTGCATGCGACAGTGGCCACACCCCGGGCAACGGCTTCGACAAGCCGACTAAACCAGGTGAGGGTAGCCGACGGGTCTCAAACCCTCGGTGAGATGGGGAGTTGTCTATCCCAGCACGTGAAGACAGACTCCGGCGGATTGAGTGGATGAGACCAATGGAAGGTCCAACGGTCAAGAAAGCGGTCTCTGCAAGCGTCGAGGAACGTGTAGAGCAGGACAAGACACAGAAGACGTCCTGGTCATCCACTGCGCCTAGTCCCATCTCCAGCCGTCTAGACTCTGTCTTGCCACTGGATCCAGATGGGAATTGGGAAGAGAGAGTGAGGCTGACGCTGCGCAAATCTCCCTCACTTAAATCCAAATCATGTGCTAGTCTCGACACCATCAAACCGGCTGGTGGCGCAGTGACATCAGCGCCAGACTCTGGAACGGAGGTTCCCGGGTTCGAATCCAGTCGGGCCGCTCCCGGGCACGCTTTCCATCCGTGCCGGGTTGAGTGTTGAGCTAGCAACTCGACCTCGTAAGAAGCACTAATGGTGTCGAGGTCTTCATCAATGACGACGGACGATCCTAATCTCTTTAACCAATCAACTTTCCACCTTTTGTCTCCTCATCTTTTTTTCCCCAGTCCTGCCGAAGGGTCTCAGCCAGAAACAGCAATTGTACTCTTTTCCATAGATGCTGCCTGGCCTGCTGAGTTCCTATGTTTTGCTCGGATTTCCAGCATCTGCAGATTTTCTCTTGTTAGTAATGCTCTTGGCTTTGTTCAGTGCTTTGCATTCCTTCAGAGTCTCGCTTGACAATTAACTACACATTAGTCTTTTCAGCCTGTGGGCCCAGTGTAAATAGATGATCAGTGAAAATCTCTGCAGTGAATCAATTTCTCAGTCAGTCACATTCGCTGGGACTATTTTAGCAGCGAGTGGCCTGGGATGGTGAGGCACTGAGAGAGAGTGTGAAGAGAAAACAGAAAAGGAATGTGAGATCGACAGGAAAACGCAATGAGGCTCTGAGAGAGAGCGAGAGAAGGAAGTGAGAAAGTGGGGGGGGGGAAGTATTGTGGAAAGAAGAGAATGTGTGCAGAGAAAAGAGTGAGTGGAGGAGAACACTGAGAGGGAGCAGCGAAGCAACGTGAGAGACCCAGTGGAAGAAAGGAAATGAGACCCAGCCCAATCGAGGGGAGGGAGTGAACTCCTGGCAGAAAGGAAATGAGTCCCAGCCCGAGCGAGGGGAGGGAGTGAACTCCCGGCAGAAAGGAAATGAGACCCAGGCCGAGCGAGGGGAGGGAGTGAACTCCCGGCAGAAAGGAAATGAGACCCAGGCCGAGTGAGGGGAGGGAGTGAACTCACGGCAGAAAGGAAACGAGAGCCAGGCCGAGCGAGGGGAGGGAATGAACTCCCGGCAGAAAGGAAATGAGACCCAGGCCGAGCGAGGGGAGGGAGTGAACTCCCGGCAGAAAGGAAATGAGACCCAGGCCGAGCGAGGGGAGGGAGTGAACTCCCGGCAGAAAGGAAATGAGACCCAGGCCGAGCGAGGGGAGGGAATGAACTCCCGGCAGAAAGGAAATGAGACCCAGGCCGAGCGAGGGGAGGGAGTGAACTCCTGGCATGTGCTTGGAGGACTGATGAAGGGAAAGCAGATGTTGAGAATTAACATAAACAAGCTTTGGAATAAGATTTAATGTCACTAGCATTGTTGACTTGCGGCAGTACTACCATGCAATGCATTATAGTGAAAAACTATAAAGTGCAATAAGAAATATTAAAATATTAAATAAGAGGTGCAAAAAGAGAGAAAAAAAGAAAAATGATGAGGTTGTGTTCGTGGGTTCAATGTCTGTTCAGGAATCAGATGGCAGAGGGGAAGAAGCTGTTCCTGAATCGTTGAGTGTGTGTCTTCAGGCTCCTGTACCTCCTCCCTGATGGTAGCAATGAGAAGAGGGCATGTCCTGGGTGATGAGGGGCTGGTCCTTAATGATGGAGGCTGCCTTTCTGAGGCATCGCCGTTGAGGATGTCCTTGATGCTGGGGAGCCTGGTGCCATGGTGCAAGTGGGCGAGTTTGGAGCTTTTTCCCGATCCTGAGCAGAAGCCCCTCTGTACTAGGTGGTGATGTAGCCAGTTAGGATGTTCTCCATGGTACATCTGTAGAAATTTGCGAGCTTTGACCCTGTCGTAAACCAGAACTGTGTATCAAACTAAGATATATTTTTGTCCACTGAGGGGCTTGGGTAGTTTTATGGTGAAGCAGCACACAGAATAAACCTTCAAGTTCACGTTTATTGTCGTGGGCATACGTACACAGGATGAATGACATAAACATTAATTTTACAGAAGCACAGTATATTCCACAGAATATTCATCTGAGTGCTACTGGTACCATGTAACCCAGCACTACCTGTCGCATGGTCGGGGCCGGCGACTAAACCAGCTCCCCCATCAGGCTTGCCTGGTGAGGCGGGTGGCTGGACACCCTGCAGGACGAAAAACAAGACCTGTCAAAGGGCGGATGAACCCTCTCGTGGGGTCAACGGCCATCTAGCAAACACGTGCCGTGAAGCGCGGAAAGGGCATCCCTTGCATCGAAGCTTGGTCTGGCCATTCACTGCAACAGAACCTCCCCCAGCCGTCTTGGACCCCATCATGCCACTGGATCCGGGAGGGGATGTCGAGAGGGTGGGTCTGGACCTGTGCAACCCCCTACTCACCTAAAATCCACTCACGCACACGCTGCTCCTTTCTGAGGAGTGGGGTCAACCCCACTAACTGACTGAAAGGAACCATCATCATCCTATGGGATGGATGGCCAAAGAGAGAGAGATATTCCAAAGATAGACAATAGACAATAGACAATAGGTGCAAAAGTAGACCATTCGGCCCTTCGAGCCTGCACTGCCATTCTGAGATCATGGCTGATCATCTACTATCAATACCCGGTTCCTGCCTTGTCCAAGATGATAAAGATAAGTTAATACAAACTTGCCTTAACATAAATGATACACTTCTTATAAACCTCAGGTGTTCTGTCTTTATTCCTTCCTTCCCCATCCCCCAGTCAGGCAAGAGATACAGAAGTCTGAAAGCACGCTTCACCAGGCTAAAGGACGGCTTCTAACCCAGTGTTAGCAGACGATTGCACGTTTGCCTAGTACGACAAGAGGGTCTCACAATATACCTCTCGTGCCCTCTCCGTTTGGCCCATCGAGTCTGCTCTGCCATTCAAAGATCAAAGTAAATTTTATAATTTGAACTTTGAGTAAATAGGTAACTTTAAGTAAATGTTATAATTAAAGTACATATATGTCAGCATATAGAACCCTGAGATTCATTTTCTCATTGGCATACTCAACAAATCTACAGAAAAATAACAGAATCAGCTGGGGCATTCAGTCAGAGTGTAGAAGACAACAAACTGTCATGGTCCGGATCGGGGTCTCTTTAAAATTACTTTGTTTATGTTACAATCTGGACTGTTTCCCTTTGGTTCCCTGTTTTCCCGTGTCCCTCGGCCTTGGTGATTAGAGGCAATTTGCTCTCGGCTGAACCGGTAGTTTATCGTCTCCGGCTTTCAGCCACTCAGTGCGAGAGCGTCTGCAAAGTCACTAAAGGAACGGCGTGCCAATGTCATCTGGCTGGAGCAAGCCATGTCTCCGCCCGAGGCGAGTGCTGATAATTCGCCTTTCCTCACTGGAGCACCTGTCAAGTTACCTCGCCAAAACGAGCCTGCAAAGTTTCCTTATCGAGGTGGGTCCGTCAGTTAACCCGCCAGAGGGAATCAAGAACCGCCGTCTACTGTTCCCGGGCTGAGTCGAGAGCTCGCCACTACCCGGAGGCTCCAAGTCAAGTCCCGGCCCTGGGGGCATCCAAGTTCCGAGTCAAGTCCCGGTCCTAGCGGCATCCAAGTTCCGAGTCAAGTCCCGGTCCTAGCGGCATCCAAGTTCCAAGTCAAATCTCGGTCCTGGCGGCGTCCAAGTTCCGAGTCAAGTCCTGGCCCTGGTGGTCTGTGATTCCTGTCCTACCCCCCGTCTGAACCCCTTCTCTGCCCCTTTCGCCTCTAGCCCTCGTCTGCAGCCCTCGTCTGCACCTCAGTCTTGTTCTATCACCGGTGCTAGATAGGTACTGTCTGGTGTTCTTTCGTGTTGGTCTTGTCTTGTCCTTGCCTCCGTGGGGTAAGTCAGGCCATCTTGCCGTTGCCCCGCGGGGGTCATGAGTCCCGGCCCTATGTCCTGTTCCCAAGGAGGGGTCCCGGCTCTCTGTTCTGTGTATGTGTCCATGGTTCCATGTACCTGCCCCCCGAGACCAAGGCTCGGTGTTCCCATATTCTTCCTCTCCCTAGTCCATGTCATGTCCTTGCCTTGTTCTGGGGTCCGAGCCCGAGGCAAGACCCAGGTACTGGGTCCTTGCCCAGTCTCTGGCTCGGAGTCCATACCGTAGCCTATTCATGTCTCCTCTAGTTCTGGGAGCCGATTCTGAGTCCTAGCCCAGACCCCTTGTCCCAGCCTAGTCGTAGTCCTCAGTCCTTGTCCAGTTCGCTGTTCCTACTCCTGCCTTGCTCTCCTGGTATCGAACAATAAACTAAATCTAATTAACCTCACAAGATGTGTCTTGCATTTGGGTCCAGTCTTGCTCCCAGTGCCCCCCCCCCATTGTGACACAAACTGCAAATGCAAAACAAAGAAACAATTGTAATAAATAAGTAAGCAGTAAATATCGAGAACATACAATGAGGAGTCTGTGACCCCGTCATGGATGATTTATTACCCTCTCAACACCATTCTTCTGCCCCCTCCCCAGAAACTTTGATGCCTTTATTAGTAAGGGCCATCAATCCCCATTTTAAACATAACTAATGACTTGGCCTCCACAGCCATCTGTGAATATGATTTCCACAGATTCACCATCCTCTAGCTAAAGAAATTCCTCCTTATCTCTGTTCTAAAGAGACATGCCTGTATTCTGTGGCTGTGCCCTCTGATCGTAGACTCCCCCACCATTGGAAACATCCTCTCCACATCCACTCTATCTAGCCGTTCCAATATTCTATAGGTTTCAATGAGATCCCCCTCTTTCTTCTAAACTCCAGTGAATACAGGCCCAGAACCATCGAATGCGCCACATAGATTAACCCTTTCATTCCCGTATTCATTCTTGTGAACTGCTTCTGAATCCTCTCCAATCCCAAGACGTCCTTTCTTAGATAAGGGGCCCAAAACTGCTCACAGTACTCCATGCAGTCTGAACAATGCCTTATAAAGCCTTAGCATTATATCTTTGCTTTTATATTCTAGTACCCTTAAAATAGAAACATAGAAACATAGAAAATAGGTGCAGGAGTAGGCCATTCGGCCCTTTGAGCCTGCACCGCCATTTATTATGATCATGGCTGATCATCCAACTCAGAACCCCGCCCCAGCCTTCCCTCCATACCCCCTGACCCCCGTAGCCACAAGGGCCATATCTAACTCCCTCTTAAATATAGCCAATGAACTGGCCTCAACTGTTTCCTGTGGCAGAGAATTCCACAGATTCACCACTCTCTGTGTGAAGAAGTTTTTCCTAATCTCGGTCCTAAAAGGCTTCCCCTCTATCCTCAAACTGTGACCCCTCGTTCTGGACTTCCCCAACATTGGGAACAATCTTCCTGCATCTAGCCTGTCCAATCCCTTTAGGATCTTATACGTTTCAATCAGATCCCCCCTCAATCTTCTAAATTCCAACGAGTACTATTAGTTCATCCAGTCTTTCTTCATATGAAAGTCCTGCCATCCCAGGAATCAATCTGGTGAACCTTCGTTGTACTCCCTCTATGGCAAAGATGTCTTTCCACAGATTAGGGGACCAAAACTGCACACAATACTCCAGGTGTGGTCTCACCAAGGCCTTGTACAACTGCAGTAGTACCTCCCTGCTCCTGTACTCGAATCCTCTCGCTATAAATGCCAGCATACCATTCGCCTTTTTCACCGCCTGCTGTACCTGCATGCCCACTTTCAATGACTGGTGTATAATGACACCCAGGTCTCATTGCACCTCCCCTTTTCCTAATCAGCCACCATTCAGATAATAATCTGTTTTCCTATTTTTGCCACCAAAGTGGATAACTTCACATTTATCCACATTAAATTGCATCTGCCATGAATTTGCCCACTCACTCAACCTATCCAAGTCACCCTGCATCCTCTTAGCATCCTCCTCACAGCTAACACTGCCACCCAGCTTCATGTCATCCGCAAACTTGAAGATGCTGCATTTAATTCCCTCATCCAAGTCATTAATATATATTGTAAACAACGGGGGTCCCAGCACTGAGCCTTGTGGTACCCCACTAGTCACTTCCTGCCATTCTGTAAAGGTCCCATTTATTCCCACTCTTTGCTTTCTGTCTGCTAACCAATTCTCCAACCACACCAATACCTTACCCCCAATACCATGTGCTTTAAGTTTGCACACTAATCTCCTGTGTGGGACCTTGTCAAAAGCCTTTTGAAAATCCAAATATACCACATCCACTGGTTCTCCCCTATCCACTCTACTAGTTACATCCTCAAAAAATTCTATGAGCTTCGTCAGACATGATTTTCCTTTCACAAATCCATGCTGACTTTGTCCAATCATTTCACCGCTTTCCAAATGTGCTGTTATCACATCCTTGGTAACTGACTCCAGCAGTTTCCCCACCACCGATGTTAGGCTAACTGGTCTATAATTCCCCGGTTTCTCTCTCCCTCCTTTTTTAAAAAGTGGAGTTACATTAGCCACCCTCCAATCCTCAGGAACTAGTCCAGAATCTAACGAGTTTTGAAAAATTATCACTAATGCATCCACTATTTCTTGGGCTACTTCCTTAAGCACTCTAGGATGCAGACCATCTGGCCCTGGGGATTTATCTGCCTGCAATCCCTTCAATTTACCTAACACCACTTCCCTACTAACATGTATTTCACTCAGTTCCTCCATCCCACTGGACCCTCTGTCCCCTACTATTTCTGGAAGATTATTTATGTCCTCCTTAGTGAAGACAGAACCAAAGTAATTATTCAATTGGTCTGCCATGTCCTTGCTCCCCATAATCAATTCACCTGTTTCTGTCTGCAGGGGACCTACATTTGTCTTTACCAGTCTTTTCCTTTTTACATATCTATAAAAGCTTTTACAGTCCGTTTTTATGTTCCCTGCCAGTTTTCTCTCATAATCTTTTTTCCCCTTCCTAATTAAGACCTTTGTCCTCCTCTGCTGAACTCTGAATTTCTCCCAGTTCTCAAATGCTAAGATTGCATTTGTCTTCCTCACCACTGACTCAACCTGAAAGGGAATTCTGCAGGAGGACTCCCAAGTCCCTCTGTACCTTGGAAATAGTTAAATAGTCTACCCTTTCTTCAACCAAAATGCATGACTATATACTTCCCAACACTGTATTCCATCTGCCACTTCTTTGCCCATTCTCCTAATCTGTACTAGTCTTTCTGCAAACTTCCTGTTTCTTTAACTCTACCTTCCCTGACACCTTTGTTTGTATCATCCACAAACTTGACCACAAAGCCATCAACTCCATGGGGGTGAATTAGAGACTGAAATGTAATGAAGGGTTCAGGACATTGGTCTAGATTACAAGCAATCAAGATGGTGGAGGCAACACACGGCGACATTTTTAGCAGACGGCTCTCTAGATACCCTACTAGTTACACTTCTTCTGAACTACAATCACTGCAATCCACAGCCCATAATTTCCCATTTAGAAATATACTTTTTAACCATCTAAATGAACTAGCAATTTTAAGATATACTGAAGCACTTGGCGAACTTCCCTCTCGAGAACGCGGATACGGCCGGACACTGCATCGAGGCCCGTGAACCGAAACTGTGAGGATGTAACTAGTAGAGTGGATAGGGGAGAACCAGTGGATGTGGTATATTTGGATTTTCAAAAGGCTTTTGACAAGGTCCCACACAGGAGATTAGTGTGAAAACTTAAAGCACACGGTATTGGGGGTAAGGTATTGGTGTGGGTGGAGAATTGGTTAGCAGACAGGAAGCAAAGAGTGGGAATAAACGGGACCTTTTCAGAATGGCAGGCGGTGACTAGTGGGGTACCGCAAGGCTGAGTGCTGGGACCCCAGTTGTTTACAATATATATTAATGACTTGGATGAGGGAATTAAATGCAGCATCTCCAAGTTTGCGGATGACACGAAGCTGGGTGGCAGTGTTTGCTGTGAGGAGGATGCTAAGAGGATGCAGGGTGACTTGGATAAGTTGGGTGAGTGGGCAAATTCATGGCAGATGCAATTTAATGTGGATAAATGTGAAGTTATCCACTTTGGTGGCAAAAATAGGAAAACAGATTATTATCTGAATGGTGGCCGATTTTGAAAAGGGGAGGTGCAACGAGACCTGGGTGTCATTATACACCAGTCATTGAAAGTGGGCATGCAGGTACAGCAGGCGGTGAAAAAGGCGAATGGTATGCTGGCATTTATAGCGAGAGGATTCAAGTACAGGAGCAGGGAGGTACTACTGCAGTTGTACAAGGCCTTGGTGAGACCACACTTGGAGTATTGTGTGCAGTTTTGGTCCCCTAATCTGAGGAAAGACATCCTTGCCATAGAGGGAGTACAAAGAAGGTTCACCAGATTGATTTCTGGGATGGCAGGACTTTCATATGAAGAAAGACTGGATGAACTGGGCTTGTACTCGTTGGAATTTAGAAGATTGAGGGGGGATCTGATTGAAACATATAAGATCCTAAAGGGATTGGACAGACTAGATGCAGGAAGATTGTTCCCGATGTTGGGGAAGTCCAGAACAAGGGGCCACCGTTTGAGGATAGAGGGGAAGCCTTTTAGGACCGAGATTAGGAAAAACTTCTTCACACAGAGAGTGGTGAATCTGTGGAATTCTCTGCCACAGGAAACAGTTGAGGCCAGTCCATTACCTATATTTAAGAGGGAGTTAGATATGGCCCTTGTGGCTACGGGGGTCAGGGGGTATGGAGGGAAGGCTGGGGTGGGGTTCTGAGTTGGATGATCAGCCATGATCATAATAAATGGCGATGCAGGCTCGAAGGGCCGAATGGCCTACTCCTGCACCTATTTTCTATGTTTCTATGTTTCTATGAACCCGTGCTCAGCTCCATTACTCTGTGGTGATTAAAGCATCACAGCCCAAGAATGAGAAACGAATCAGTGTAACTGCAAGGTCTGTGTCTTTGCTATTGCTTAGCGCACACACGGGCTCGGTGATTGTACCGATGCACGTTTACTTTTGCTGGGGGGGGGACTTTGGGGTTCTCACGTTTAACTGTCATTCATTCTTTGGGGCACTTCTCTGTTTTCGTGGATGTTTTACGAAGAAAAAGCATTTCAGGATGTATATTGTATACGTTTCTCTGACATTAAACTTGACCTTTGAACCTTTGAACATGGTATACAGAGTTTGATAATAAATTGGAAGTTTTTGAACCCTTGATATATCTAATTAAATATTCTGGAATTTTACAGAGACCTTTTGTTCATGCAGAGAATCACGAGTGTAAGGACTAGAAGGGCCGAGATGGCCTGTTTCTGTGCTGTAATGGTTATATGGTTATATGGTACTGAGACCAAATCATAAACTCTGGGTTGCTTTTAAGGTAAAATAGATCGTATTCTGAGTACTACACAAAGCCTAAACACCTGAGCACAAAAACAGTCCCCCACTTAAAGCTTTTGGAGGATATGTCAGCTCTAGGGTAATTTGTCATCATCGTCATCATCATGTGTCGTGTATTGTGACTTAAGTGATCATGGTCCCATGACCATGGTTGCTGTTAACAAATTTTTCTACGGAAGAAGTTTGCCTTCTTCTGGGCAGTGTCTTTACAAGACGGGTGACCGCAGCCATTACACTGAGCAACAAAGATTTAGATTTCTGAATACCTTTGGGCATATCTCATGAATTTTCAGCCACTGATGAAAATCACCATGACATTTCCATATCACACACCATTTTTTTGAAAGTGCCTATATTTGTTATTTCAATTCATAATTCATTCAGAATAATTGATGCCAAGATTAAGGCAGGCATTTTTGTTGGTCCACAAATCAAACAGGTCATCAATGACAGGCAATTTGAAGAACTTCTAGTGGGACTGGAGAAAGTCACATGGAAGGCATTTAAGGATGTTGCTGAAAATTTTCTTGGCAACTACAGAGCACCAAACTACATACAGCTGGTTGACAAGGTGCTTCAAGCATACAAAACCATGAAGTGCAACATGTCACTAAAGATTTATTTTCTGTGTTCCCATTTAGTGCAAATCTTGGCACTGTCAGTGATAAACATAGTGAAAGGTTTCACCAGGACATTGTGGTCATGGAGAAACCATATCAGGGCAACTGGAATCCATCAATGCTGGCTGATTGTTGTTGGACAGTTGAATGAGAAGCCTCAGACACTGCGTATAAACGAAAATCATCAAGAAAACATTTTTAGTTTAGTTGAACTATTGCAAAGCGTCACCACCATTATGCAATTAAACATGTTATAGAAGTTAATTTCTTGTTTCTCCAAATTCCTACATGATACAAATTGTCTGGAATTATATTGGTGTTCAGTTTCAAGCGGTCTGTCATAAACAAAAAAAAAATTCTGAGAAAGCAACACTTTTGTCCAGTGTTTTTAATAGTGTTCAGAGATTGTCTGTCCGGTGTCAGTGGTCACATAACCAGGACTTGTGATATGCACCAGCTGTTCATACAATGACCCAACACCTGCTCCCATGGCTTCACATATCTCCACCTCTCCCCCCATGTGGTAATTGGACTTGTGTCAGAATTAATAATGCAACCTACAAGCCCTGTCAGAAAATTCATTACACATTCAGAACAAAAGGTTTTGCCAATGTGACAGAGGAAAGGTCCTTTCAATCTCAGGGATTAGGTGGGACGAAGTGTAAGAACTCTGAATAGAGTTTTCAATGGCTCAAGGATTACATCATGATACAGAACCATGTTGAATCAAATACCTTTTCGATTCACTCCCATTGAAGTCAGTCCAGTTAATTTATTTTTAAATTTGGTGATACAGCGCAGAACAGGCCTGTTGGATTTTGATGCTTAAATCCAAGATTCTGTTGGAAGTCAGGAAAGAGGCACAAAATTTGTTGCTCCACAATTGTTTTATTAAGAGTTGATGGAACAAAGGGAAGTAGAACAGGACAGTGATAGTGGTCTACTAGTTGAAGAAAAGAGAGAAACTAAACATAGCGCCTGGCATAAAACAGCATTTTTGTACCCAAGGATAAGAAAAATTCCATTCAAATTTGTAGATAAGAGACACCCCATTAAAAAGTACTCATTTGAAAACTGCACTTAGCCGATAAGATACACTTACTGAAGTAACACAAAACAAATTTCCAGAGCTTTGCAGAATTATATTTTGTACAGCCATTATTAAACTTGTATAAAATACAAGCAGATAATTAATTGTTAATCTGCAAAGAAAGGAAAAATTAAACTGTCTAATCTAAGAATTAAATAGATCCAATAGGCTCTTGCAGCCAAATGAGCCACGCCACCCAGAAAACCACCTATTTAACCCTAGTCTAACTGCAGGACAATTTACAATGACCAATTAATTTATTAACTGATAATTCTTCGGAATGTGGGAGGAAACTGGGGCACTTGGGCATTCACAGGGAGGGTGTACAAAATCCTTATAGACAGCATCAGAATTGAACTCTGAACTCTGACACCCTGAGCTGTAATAGGGTCACACTAACTGCTACGCTATTGTGTTGCCAGAGTACATTTATCGCCATGTGTACAAGTACACGTATGCATAGGTGCAATTAAAAATTTTACTTGCAGCAGTATCACAAACACATCGCATCTCATAAGCTGCATTGTCAAGAAAAAATTATCAATTATCCATATTTCTTTCACAAGAAAGAACACAATTCAAACAAAGTAAGTCCAGTTTTGTGTAAAGTGATCAAAGTGGTCATAGTATTGCTATAATGATGGAGTGGTTAGCGTTGGTTCAAGAGTCGAATGGTTGGAGGGAAGTTGCTGTTCTTGAACCTGGTGGTGTGGGACTTCAGGGTTCTGTATCGCCTGTTCAATGCAAGGAAGATGCATAGCCTGCTGGTGGGGATCTTTGGCAGATGTTAACTTATGGAGGCAGCACCCCCTGTAGATATTACCAGTAGTGGGGAGGGTTGTGCCCATGGCACGTCAGCATAGCAGTTAGCACAATCACAACAATCATTCCAGGATTGAAAGGCTTATCATATGAGGACGTTTGATGGCTCTGGGCCTGTACTCACTGGAATTCAGAAGACTGAGGGGGAGATTTCAATGAAACCTATTGAATGTTGAAAGGCCTCGATAGAGTGGATGTGGAGAAGATGTTTCTTATGGTGAGAATATTGTCTCAGAATAGAGAGATGTCCTTTTAGAATGGAGATGAGGAGAGATTTCTTTAGCCAGAGAATGGTGAATCTGTGGGATATGTTGCCACAGGGGGCTGTGGAGGCCAAGTCATTGGGTATATTTAAGCAGAGGTTGATAGGTTCTTGATTGGTCCGGGCATGAAAGGTTACGAGGAAAAGACAGGAGATTGGAGCTGAGAGGAAAATGGATCAGCCATGATGAAATGGCAGAACAGACTTGATGGGCCAAATGGCCTAATTCTGCTCCTATATCTTGTGGTCTTATGGTTTCAGCTCCAGCAGTCAGTGATCGGGCTTTGATTACTGCTGATGTCTGGAAGGAGCTTGCATGTTTTCTCTAACCATTCCTCCCACATTCCAAAGACCTATGGTTAGGGGCAGTGAGTTGTGCGCACGCTGTGCAGGTGTCAGAAGCATGGCAACTCTGGGGGCTACCTCCAGCACGTCGCAAACGATGACACAAATGTGACAAATCTATATGTTTTATGTGTTGGGCTGAGTCTGGTACTTTCTTACATTCCAGTGCGTTCAGATTGCCATACCAGATCATAATGCTGTCACGGTCCGGTCTGCTGACTTCTCATTTCAGTTAATTTCCTTTACCCGTGTTCCACTGGGTTCCCTGATTAGGGCATCTGATCCTCATTCGAACCAGCAGCATAAAACCTCCAGTTTACATCTACTCGCTGCTGGTTCATCACCGTAGCCAGTGCGGCTATGCTTGTCCCAGAGCCACCGAGAATCCTGGACTCTAAGTTGCTTCGGTGCCTGTGGCTGCTTAGTGAATCCAGTCGTTTTCGTGTCCAGATGAGTTGCTGGCCGTTTTGCTGCTACTCTGAGTCAGGATGCAAATTCTGTCGTTTTCATGTCCGACTGAGATTTGCTGGCCAATTGCCGCCACTCAGAGCCAAGATACAAATGGACTGTCATTGTTTGGTTTTTGCCATCTCGTTTCCAGCTGAGTAGGTCCGGCCGTTTGCCACTACTCCGAGTTGAGAATTCTATCTCTTTGTGTCCAGCTAAGGGATTGCCGGCCATTTGCTGCTTCATGAGCTACTCCATGTCAAGATTCGCATTGTCAGTTGTTGGTTGGGTTAGTCGTCTTGTTTCCAGCCGAATAGGTCCGGCCATTTGCCACTACTCCAAGTTGGGAATTCTGTCTCTTCATGTCCAGCTGAGTGCTGGCCGTTCGCCGGTTCATGAGCTACTCCGTGTCAAGCTATGGATTGTCTGTTGTTGTTTGATTTGGTCGCCTCGTTTCCAGTTGAGTAGGTCCGGCCATTTGCTGCTACTCCGAGTTGGGTATTCTGTCTTTCTGTGTCCAAGTTCAAGTTCAAATCCAGGTTCTGTGTCCAAGTCCGAGTCCAAATCCAGGCTCTGTGTCCAAGTCCGAGTCCAAGTCCAGGCTCTGTGTCCAAGTCCTTGCTCTGTGTCTAAGTCCATGTCCAAGTCCAAGCTCAAGTCCAAGTCCAAGTCTAAATCCAGGCTCCGGGTCCAAATCCAAGTCCAAGACCAGGCTCTGTGTCCGAGCTCCTCCTGTTTTGTTGTCCTGCATCCTAGTCCGTGTAAGCATTCTATCCTCGCTCCCCGGCTTTCCTGGCAACTATTAATAAACACACTTCTGTTAATGCTACTTACGTGTCTATGACCTGCTCTTGGGTCCGCTCCCTATGCCCCATTACAACAAATGCAGCCAGTCAGGACACAGAGCTAAGTAGTGGATCTGAAGTATGTATTAAGAGCGAGAACATAGCACAGTACAGCTCTTACAGCTCACGATGTTGTGTTGACTTTTTAATCTACACCACGATCCCTCCCAATTACCCCTCCGTTTTTCTATCATCCACGTGTATCTATCTAAGAGTCTATTAAATGTCCCTAATGAATCTGCCTCTACTAATTAATTTATTAATGGCTCCGTCTGTCTAAGTAGACAATGGATGCTCCCGGTTTTTCTCCAGGGCACAGACCTGGGTGATGAATATGGAGATCCTGTGCTGCCCAGACATCAAGATCCCCCTCTCGGCCTTGCGGAAGTGGTGCAAAGGAATGCGAAGCAGTACATTTGGCATCAGCTTGGCTGCAGGAGCTGCCGGGAGGTGACGTGATATGTCATCCAACCGCCTTAGGGGCTCCACTCCGGATTTGTGTAGGGTTTACTCCTCAGCCTTTTCTTCTCCCGAAGATACCCACAAGGCAGTGGGATCCGTAACCCTGGATAGGGGCCCATACCGGGTACTGTCAGCCGGAGCCAGCTGAGCCCGGGACTCGTGTAAGGTAGGGTCGTCACCGCCCTGTAGTAGTGACATATGGAGCCACTACCCACTACCCATATCTGCCTGTACTACTGCCTCAGAATCCACCACACACCCGCTGCTCTCTACGTAAAGAACTTACCTCTGACATCCCCTCCGATATTTCCCTCCAGTCACCTTAAAATTATGCCCCTCACCCTGGGAAAAAGTCTCTGGCTGTCCACTTGATTTATGCCTTTTAAAATCCTGTACACCTCTATCGAGTCATTTTTATTCTCTTTCTCTCTAAAGAGAAAGGCCTTAGCTCACCACACCAACCCTCATAAATGTACAAACGTACATCAGTACAGCCCACAGTGTTGTGTCGAACCGGCTACAAAGCAAATCAAAAACACCCAAACACTGATTCCTCCTCCCTACACCATGTCCATATCCCTCCATCTTCCTCACATCCATGTGCCTATCCAAATGTCTCTTAAAAACCTCTAATGTGTTTGCCTTTACCATCAGACCAGGCAACGCATCCACCACTCTCTGATTAAAAAGTTACCCCTCATATCCCACTTGAACCTACCCTCTCTTACCTTCAATGCATGCCCTCTGGTATTAGACATTTTAACTCTGGGAAACAGATACTCCCTGTCCACTCTATTTCTCTCACAATCTTCAATAAACCTCTATTAGATCTCCCCTCAGCCTCCGACACTCCAGAGAAAACAACCCAAGTTTATCCAGCCTCTCATGATAGCACACGCTCTCTAAACCAGACAGCATCCTGGTAAACCTCTTCTGCACCCTCTCCAAAGCCTCAACACCCTTCCTGCAGAGGGCGACCAGAACAGTGCGCAATACTCTAGATGTGCCCTAACCAGAATTTTATAAGTTTGCAACATAACCTCCTGACTTTTAAACTCAATGCAAGCATTCCATAAACCTTTTTAACCACATCGACCTGTGTAGTCGCATTCAAGGAGCTATGAACTTGGACCCAAGGCCTCTGGGCTCAGCAACTCTGTTAAGGATCTCGCCCTTAACTGTCTCCTTGCATTTGCCCTGCCGAGGTGCAACACCTGGTAAATCTCTCTGTACCCCTCCTAAAGCTTTCACATCCTTCCAAAAACGAGGCAGCTGGACCACAGCATAATACTCCGAGTCACTAAACTGGGATGACTGCCAAGTCTTTTTCAAAAATTTTGCCGGGATTCGGGGGCGTGAGTTATAGGTTGGATACGTTAGAACTTTACTCCTTGGAGCTTAGGAGACACCTTATAGAGGCGTATAAAGTCATAGGGGCACAAACGGGATACATTACACAGGAAAAGGGAATCAAAAATGGGGGTGAGGTAGGTTTAAGATGAGAGGATCGGGGGCCGGGGGTGAGCCTCTGACACCCGGGGAACCAACGCTCACAGCGTGTTGGCGGAATCACTCAGCTCTCCCAACGGGGACGAGCGGCCGGCGACACAGCCGATCGATAGAACAATATAAATAGTCGGAACAATGTAAACGTGAGCTCTCGGCAGAAACAACACTCAATTGCGCACTGATGATGTCACTTCGACTGGGTGACGAAACGTTCGCGTCCCCACCAACACGCTCGGCGAACGGCTCTCCGAACAAGGGGAAAGATTACAATGGGCAACTTCTTCACACAGAGGGTGGTGGGTATAAGGAGTGAGTTGCCAGAGCAAGTGGTTCAGACAGGAGGAACAATAACATTTAACAATTTGGACAAGGTGCATGGACAGGAAAGATTTAGAGGGATAGGGCAGGCAAATTAGACTAGGTTCGATTGGCATCCTGGCTGGCATGAAGGAATTGGTTTCTGCGCTGAATTTTTATATAACTTCTTGACTAACATCACCATAATTATCATTATACGCAGTGCCGTATGACGTGGGCAATCATGGTGACCGTGATTGTCCTTGGCAAATTTTCCTACAGAAGTGGTTTGCCATTGCCTTCTTCTGGGCAGTGTCTTTACAAGACGGGTGACCCCAGCCATTATCAATACTCTTCAGAGATTTTCTGCCTGGAGTCAGTGGTCACATAACCAGGACTTGTGATCTGCACCGGCTGCTCATACGACCATCCACCACCTGCTCCCACGGTTTCACATGACCCTGGTCTGGGGTGGGGGGACTAAGCAGCTGCTACACTTTGCCCATGGATGACCTGCAGGCTAGCGGAGGAAAGAAGCACCTTACACCCCCTTTGATAGAGACATACAGTATCTCCACCCTGCTACCCCGACTAACAGCATCTCCAAACCTGTGACTTTACCACCCAAATATAGAAGGTGGTATATGCCTAGACACATCAGCATCGCCAACTTCCCTTCCAAGCGGCTCAGAAATGTATTGTTTAGCTACTGTCCTTGGATTTAAATCCCAGAACCCCGAGCCTAACAACACGGTAGGAGCATCTTCCCCAGAGAAACAGCAGCCATTGAAGAAACAGCCCGCCCCCGCCTTCTCAAGGGCAAACAGATTCATCATGAATGCCGGCCTTATCGTGAGTGCCCAGGTCATCTAGTAGTCTGTGATAGCAATGATCAGATTGTTGTTTAAAGAAGATTTTGAAAGAACTATAACACCGTGGTCTTGGGGGAAAAAAACAGTAGGTGATTTCTGAAAATTCAGTACTGTGCACCCTACCCTAAGCCTTTTGCCCAGTACTGTATGTGTCAACGTGGACCAGTGAGTCAGTTTGTAAAGCTGAGGAGAGCAAGGACGTTGGGAATGACGAGGGTGGTGCACTGCAGGAGGGGAGTGGGACAGCTGGAGGAGCAGAGAAGGAGTGCCAGGGACGGGGTGATGTGGGTGCAGACACACCCAGCCCTGAGACACCAGGCAGGGACATTTGATTCCACATAATTGGTTTATTGATCATTGCAGAATGTCTCTCTGGTGCTTCCCGCTCCCTCCCCTCTCCCTTTCCTTTTTCCCAACCATGAACCCCTTCTCCCTGCCCCTTTCCCAATCTCAGTCCGCAACAGAGACCCAGATCAGAATCAGGTTTATCATCACTCACATATATCATGACATTTGTTTTTTATTTTAAAGCCAGTGCAAAAATCTTAGACACTGTACTGTCTATTGTTAGAAATCAAAGCAGGGTTAAGGACAAGAACAGAGTAAATATTTCAGACAAAGACCAATTCTGATTTAAACCCTTTCCCTCTCCGCAAATGCCGCCTGGCCCGCCGACCAGCAACAGTGACATTTTCTGATTTTATTTCATGTTTCAGGCACCTGCGGCGTTTTGTCGTTCTCAGACCTGGTACCTAAGCTTTAATTAAAGGGCCGTTTTGTTACGTTGATGTTAATCCGAGTGCCTCAAGGACTGTTCTAGTTTCGGTCCCAGACAATAAATGGTGATTGCATTTACCTTTAAAAATATGTATAATAGACTCCAGCCATTGACATCACTTCCTCTGGTCCGGCTATTTAAAAACACAATCGCTTGAATATTCCAGGTTGGTTCAGATCTCCTTAGCGGAGACGGTCGAGCCGCCTTCATTTCCATTGCTTTTCCGTTTGTTACAGCGAACTCATCCCATCTTCAACCTCTTCATTAAATGCTGTATTTCTCCGTCTGTCTGCCCTTAACTGCAAGCCCCCCACACATCGGGAGGCGCGATCCACAATGATTTACAGGGGTTTCGCGGTCTTGATGCTCCTCTGTTACCAGGGTAAGGTTGTTCCAACATCCAAGTGCGTTTCATTGTGTTAAAATGTATTTAAATACTATTTGCACTGTGTTAATACTGTTTGTCTGGTGTCGGCTCTATTATTTAAACGGACTTGCTGGTTATGTGTTATTTAAAATAGAAAAGTTGTGCTTTGTGTGAGGTGGCGAGATTGGTTGGTTAATAGTTAATGGAAAATATAAGATTAAATGCCAGATGGTTATCGGGAGGTGCGATATTATCCCCAAAGCTCCTGTTCTCGAGGGTTCGAGATGTTTTCAGCTCCATGGACAGAGAGCAGAGCCGGGAGCTCCGGTGGCGCTGCGGATTCGCTGTTGTTCTCCGCTCTCCCCGGCCAGGCCACCCTCTCCCTCCAGCCTCCCGGCTCTCCCTCCCTCGCTCCTTCCAGTCGTCTTGTCTCATCCTTCTCTCTCCGCGAGTATGAATGCATGAACATCCTCCCTCTCTCCGCCTTGTTATCTCTCCCTCTGTCCCGACCCTCAATTTAAACCCACACTCTCTCGCCCTATCTCTCCCCCACACCCTCCCCTATTTTCCATTCTCCCCGTCCTAATCTCCGTCTTCCTAATGTCCCTCCCCCCATCTCCCTCCCCCCAGACCCACTCCAGCAAGCCACTCCCCCTTTCCTCCCTTTCTTCTCCTTTACCACCCCGTCTCTCCATCTTCTTTTTCTCCCCCATCTGCCCCCCTGCCTCTTTGTGTCCCTCTCACTCCCCACTTCAAACCCCATTTCTCCTCCTCCCCATTCCTTCCCTCTCCCTCCCTCAGTCTCCCACACCCTCTTCTTCACTCTCTCTCTTCCTCCCCCTCACCCTCTCTATCTGTCTCCCTCTATCACACCCTCTCAAATCTCTCTCACAATCTCCCTCTCTCTCAGTATTTCGTCTCTCACTCCTTCCCCTTTACTGTCTACCTCTCCCTCACTCTCTCCGTCTCTCTCTTCCTTTCCTCACTATCTCTATCTCCCTCCCTCACAATCTGTCTCCCTCACTTTCTCCGTCTCCTTCTCCCTCAATATATTTATCTCCCTTTTCCTCTCCCTCACTATCCCTGTCTCCCTCTTCCTCTCCCCTTATTCTCCCTCACTATCTGTTTCTTTCTCCCACTCCCTTACTATCTCCCTCTCCCTCCCCCTCACTATCTGTCTCCCTCTCCCTCATGACCTCTGTCTATTCTCTCGCTTCCCTCACTATCTGTCAACTTCTTCTCCCTCATCTCTGCCTCCCTATCCCCGTCCCTCCTCACTATCTCGGATCCCTCTCCCATTCCCTCAAATCACTACCTCTGTGTGTCTCTCCCCCGCTCCTTCCTCCTCACTATCTCTTTCTAGACTCCCTCTCCCTCACTCTCACCCTCAGTATCTGTGTCCCTCTCGCTCTCCCTCCCCATTAATACCACCGACTCCCTCGACATCATTTTCTTCCTCACTATTTCTGTCTCCATCTCCCACTCCACCCTCACTGTCTCAGGCTCCCTCTCCTTCACTGTCTTTGTCTCCCTGCTCCCCCCTCTCTTCGTCACTATCTATCTGCCGTCTCTCGTTCTCCTTCACTAACTGTCTCCCTCTTTCTCACCTGTAATTTGGTGACCAAAACTGAACACAATACTCCAGATTCGGCCTCACCAATGCCTTATACAACCTCATCATAACATTCCAGCTCTTACACTCAATACTACAATTAATAAAGGCCAATGTACCAAATGAACTGATTCCCTGATCTGTAAACTCGCTTTCCAGGACTCTGACAACTGATGCTCCCGGTATTGTTTTTATTTACAGTCTGTCTTCTTTTGAACACTAGTTCTTTGTCAGTCTTTATGTATAGTTCTTCATAAATTCTATTCCATTTCTTTTTTCCCTGTAGAAGTCTGCAAGAACATGAATCTAAAGGCAGTGGATGGTAACAGATACATATCATAGAAACATAGAAACATAGAAAATAGGTGCAGGAATAGGCCATTCGGCCCTTCGAGCCTGCACTGCCATTTATTATGATCATGGCTGATCATCCAACTCAGAACCCTGCACCAGCCTTCCCTCCATACCCCCTGACCCCTGTAGCCACAGGGCCATATCTAACTCCCTCTTAAATATAGCCAATGAACTGGCCTCAACTGTTTCCTGTGGCAGAGAATTCCACAGATTCACCACTCTCTGTGTGAAGAAGGTTTTCCTAATCTTGGTCCTAAAAGGCTTCCCCTTTATCGTCAAACTGTGACCCCTCGTTCTGGACTTCCCCAACATCGGGAACAATCTTCCTGCATCTAGCCCGTCCAATCCCTTTAGGATTTTATGTTTCAATAAGATTCCCCCTCAATCTTCTAAATTCCAACAAGTATAAACCTAGTCAATCCAGTCTTTCATCATATGAAAGTTCTTCCATCCCAGGAATCAATCTGGTGAACCTTCTTTGTACTCCCTCTATGGCAAGAATGTCTTTCCTCAGATTAGGGGACCAAAACTGCACACAATACTCCAGGTGTGGTCTCACCAAGGCCTTGTACAACTGCAGTAGTACCTCTCTGCTCCTGTACTTGAATCCTCTTGCTATGAATGCCAGCATACCATTCGCCTTTTTCACCGCCTGCTGTACCTGCATGCCCACTTTCAATGACTGGTGTATAATGACACCCAGGTCTCGTTGCACCTCCCCTTTTCCTAATTGGTCACCATTCAGATAATAATCTGTTTTCCTCTTTTTGTCACCAAAGTGGATAATCTCACATTTATCCACATTAAATTGCATCTGCCATGAATTTGCCCACTCACCAAACCTATCCAAGTCACCCTGCATCCTCTTAGCATCCTCCTCACAGCAAACACTTCCGCCCAGCTTCGTGTCATCTGCAAACTTGGAGATGCTGCATTTAATTCCCTCATCTAAGTCATTAATATATATTGTAAACAACTGGGGTCCCAGCACTAAGCCTTGCGGTACCCCACTAGTCACTGCCTGCCATTCTGAAAAGGTCCTGTTTATTCCCACTCTTTGCTTCCTGTCTGCCAACCAGTTCTCTATCCACATCAATACCTTACCCCCAATACCATGTGCTTTAAGTTTGCACACTAATCTCCTGTGTGGGACCTTGTCAAAAGCCTTTTGAAAATCCAAATATACCCCATCCACTGGTTCTCCCCATCCACTTTACTAGTTACATCCTCAAAAAAATTCTATGAGATTCGTCAGACATGATTTTCCTTTCACAAATCCATGCTGACTTTGTCCGATGATTTCACTGCTTTCCAAATGTGCTGTTATCACATCTTTGATAACTGACTCCAGCAGTTTCCCCACCACCGACGTTAGGCTAACCGGTCTATAATTCCCCGGTTTCTCTCTCTCTCCTTTTTTAAAAAGTGGGGTTACATTAGCCACCCTCCAATCTTCAGGAACTAGTCCAGAATCTAAAGAGTTTTGAAAAATTATCACTAATGCATCCACTATTTCATGGGCTACTTCCTTAAGCACTCTGGGATGCAGACCATCTGGCCCTGAGAATTTATCTACCTTTAATCCCTTCAATTTACCTAACACCACTTTCCTCCATCTCACTGGACCCTCTCTCCCTTAATTCTGGAAGATTTTTTATGTCCTCCTTAGTGAAGACAGAACCAAAGTAGTTATTCAATTGCCCCAAACAGTCCTTCCAGGTGAGGCAACACTTCACCTGTGAGTCGACTGGGGTGATATACTGCGTCCGGTGCTCCCGATGTGGCCTTTTATATATTGGTGAGACCCGACGCAGACTGGGAGACCGCTTTGCTGAACATCTACGCTCTGTCCGCCAGAGAAAGCAGGATCTCCCAGTGGCCACACATTTTAATTCCACATCCCATTCCCATTCTGACATGTCTATCCACGGCCTCCTCTACTGTAAAGATGAAGCCACACTCAGGTTGGAGGAACAACACCTTATATTCCGTCTGGGTAGCCTCCAACCTGATGGCATGAACATTGACTTCTCTAACTTCCGCTAGGCCCCACCTCCCCCTCGTACCCCAGCTGTTACTCATTTTTATGCACACATTCTTTCTCTCACTCTCCTTTTTCTCCCTCTGTCCCTCTGAATATACCTCTTGCCCATCCTCTGGGTCACCCCCCCCCGTCTTTCTTCCCGGACCTCCTGTCCCATGATCCTCTCGTATCCCCTTTTGCCTATCACCTGTCCAGCTCTCGGCTCTATCCCTCCCCCTCCTGTCTTCTCCTATCATTTTGCATCTCCCCCTCCCCCTCTAGCTTTCAAATCCCTTACTCACTCTTCCTTCAGTTAGTCCTGACGAAGGGTCTCGGCCTGAAATGTCGACTGCGCCTCTTCCTATAGATGCTGCTTGGCCTGCTGCGTTCACCAGCAACTTTGATGTATGTTGCTTGAATTTCCAGCATCTGCAGAATTCCTGTTGTTTTAGTTATTCAATTGGTCTGCCATGTCCTTGTTCCCCATGATCAATTCACCTGTTTCTGTCTGCAGGGGACCTACATTTGTCTTTACCAGTCTTTTCCTTTTTACATATCTATAAAAGCTTTTACAGTCAGTTTTTAATGTTCCCTGCCAATTTTCTCTCATAATCTTTTTTCCCCTTCCTAATTAAGCCCTTTGTCCTCCTCTGCTGAAATCTGAATTTCTCCCAGTCCTCAGGTGAGCCACTTTCTCTGGCTAATTTGTATGCTTCTTCTTTGGAATTGATACTATCCCTAATTTCCCTTGTCAGCCACGGGTGCACTACCTTCCTTGATTTATTCTTTTGCCAAACTGGGATGAACAATTGTTGTAGTTCATCCATGCAACCTTTAAATGCTTGCCATTGCATATCCACCATCAATCCTTTAAGTGTCATTTGCCAGTCTATCTTAGCTAATTCACGTTTCATACCTTCAAAGTTACCCTTCTTTAAGTTCAGAACCTTTGTTTCTGAATTAACTATGTCACTCTCCATCTTAATAAAGAATTCCACCATATTATGGTCACTGTTACCCAAGGGGCCTCTCACGACAAGATTGCTCTTAAAATTCAGGTGCTGTTAAAAACCTCAGATCCCACTGTTCACCCGTTCCCCACACAGGCCCAAAGAGCTCATTTACACTCACCCGTGATAGTAGATGTACTCATTAACGAAGGGAATTAGCCGAGATGGGCTTAGCTGTACCCATTACTTTTTGTAGGACTTTCCATTCCAGGGAATTAGCGCTTCTATACCAGACTGTGATGCATCCAGTCAGAATACTCTCCACTGCACATCTGCAGAAGTTTATGAAACTTGTAGATGATATGCCCAAAAACCAGATTTGATGGAGAAAGATTTTAAGGTTTTCAGCACTGGAAAGATTAGTACGTAGGTTCTGATTTAGATGACATGACCTTCGTTGTTTTGTGGCAGCAGTACAGTGCAAAGACTTAAATCTAGCGTAAATTAGAAAAATAAGTATAGTACAAAAGCATGGTGAGGTAGAGTTCAAGGTTCATGGACTGATCAGAAATCTGACAATGGAGGGGAAGAAGTTGTTCCTAAAATGTTGAGTGTGGGTCTTCAGACTCCTATACCTCCTGCCTGATGAAACCACCACATAGACAAGAGGCTGGTCCACTTGAGTTTTTGGTTAATGATGAGCCATTGAACATGGACGTTTTGGGTCTCAATGAAGGTAAAGTCACAGAGCATTGAATATGAAGGTAGGGTGTAAACCTCTCTCCTGTTGGATATTCTCATTGCAGAAAGACTTCGTGAACCAAACGATGGAATGAGAATCCAATTTTGGTTCCTAGCGGATTTGAATTGACTTTATTTCTTACATTTTTCACATAACATGAAGAGTAAAAATCTTTACGTTACGTCTCCATCTATATGTGCAATCATAGTAATTTATAATAAATAGAACAGTCAATCTATCACAGAAATAGACTCAAATCAGCGTGAGTTCATCAGTCTGATGGCCTGCTGGAAGAAGCTGTCCTGGAGCCTGTTGGTCCTGGCTTTAATGCTGCGGTACCGTTTCCCTGATGGTAGCAGCTGGAACAGTTTGTGATTGGGGTGACTCGAGTCCCCAATGATCCTTCGGGCCCTTTTTACACACCTGTCTCTGTGAACGTCCTGAATCATGGGAAGTTCACAACTACAGATGCGCTGGGCTGTCTGCACCACTCTCTGCAGAGTCCTGTGATTGAGGGAAGTACAGTTCCCATACCAGGCAGTAATGCAGCCAGTCAGGATGCTCTCAATTGTGCCCCTGTAGAAAGTTCTTAGGATTTGGGAGGCCAGACCAAACTTCCTCAACCGTCTGAGGTGAAAGAGACACTGTTGTGCCTTTTTCACCACACAGCTGGTGTGTACAGACCACGTGAGATCCTTGGTGATGTGGATGCTGCAGAATTCAAAGCTGTTTACCCTCTCAACCCCAGGTCCATTGATTTTCAACAGGGGTTAGCCTGTCTCCATTCTTCTTGTAATCCATAACCAGCTCCTTTGTTTTTGCGGCATCGAGGGAGAGGTTGTTTTCGTGACACCACTGTATCAGGGTGATGACTTCTTCCCTGTAGGCCACCTCATTACTGTTTGAGATTAGGCCAATCAATGTACTGTCGTCGGCAAATTTAATTAGCAGATTAGAGCTGTGGGTGGCGACACAGTCATGGGTATACAGGGAGTAAAGGAGGGGACTTAGTACACAGACATGAGGGGTTCCTGTGTTGAGAGTCAGAGGGGTGGAGGTGAGGGAGCCCACTCCTACCACCTGCCGGCTCTCTGAAAGGAAGTCCAGGATCTAGTTGCACAAGGCAGGGTGAAGGCCGAGGTCTCTGAGCTTCCTGTCGAGCCTGGATGGAATTACGGTGTTGAATGCTGAACTGTAGTGCAAGAACAGCATTCTCACAGAAGCAGCCTTCTCCAGATGTGTAAGGACAGTGTGTAGAGGTGTGGCTATTGTTCCATCTGTTGATCGGTTGTGTCAGTAGGTGAATTGTAGGGGTCCAGTGTAGGTGGTAGCCAGCTGCAGATGTAATCCTTGACCAGCCTCTCAAAGTATTTGCTGATTATTGAGGTGAGTGCGACAGGACGCCAGTCATTCAGACATGTTACCTTGGTCTTTTTAGGTACAGGAACAATGGTGGATGTTTTGAAGCAGGAGGGAACTCTACACTGGGAGAAGGAGAGATTAAAAATGTTTGCAAGCACACCTGCCAGTTGTGCTGGGCACATCCTGAGTACCCGCACTGGGATGCCATCCGGTCCCACAGCCTTGCGACTGTCCACTTGTTGGAAACATCTGCGTGCCTCAGCCTCAGGGATGACCAGGTTGCAGGTAGTAGCGGTGGCTTTCCTCGGAGGCTCAGTGTTAGTGACATCGGACCGAACGTAAAAGCGATTGAGCTCATTTGAGGCCACGATGTTGGTGGCTTTGCAGTTTGCGACCCTCGCCACAGGTCACATGTGCTATTCGTTGTGAATCTTGACTCAATCTTGTCCTTGTATTGCTGTTTCGCAGTCTTGATGGCTCTGCGCAGATCGTAGCTGCTTTTCCTGAGCTCCTGCTGACTGCCAGCAGCGTAAGCTCTGTGTTGAGTGGTAAGTGCTGCTCGCGTGGAACTATTGATCCAGGGTCTCAGGGTCTTCCCGAACCTGACTGACCTCTGGGGGACAACATCGTCGATGCACTTCCGGATGAATGAGTAGAGGACGTCTTCTGGATGGTGAAGGTCCTTGAGGATGAACACTGCCTTCTTGGATCACCGCCTCTTGAAGATGTCCTCACTGGTGGGGAGGTTTGTGCCAGTGATGGAGCTGCCTGAGGCTACAACCTCTTGCCATCCTGTGCATTGGTGCCTACGTGCCAGATGGTGTGGCAACCAGTCAGTATGCTCTCCACCACACATCTGTAGAAATTTGGCCATGCCTCTGATGTTAATGCTTCCAGAAGATGTTGGGTGGAACCCAGACTTGGTGGTGCTGTAGATGTTACTTGCCTGTTAACTTGTCGGTGTTGTTGAAAGCCACGTCACAGATGTTCGCTGAAAAAGCAGACACTTAATTACCAACAAATACTTGATTACTCTGTTTACTTATTTGGATTAATACCGAGTCTGTTCATGAAGGGGTCCTTCCTTCACTTCTGTCTGTTTAAAGGTCAATCTGAAACCCCTGTTGTTCTTCTACATTAATTAAAAGGTTTAGTGTTTCCAATTAATATCAGAGAATGTATACAGCCTGAAATTCTTACTTTTCACAGACCTCCACCAAACAGAAGAAAAACCCCAATGAATGAATGACAGAAAAACGTTAGAACACCATCGCCCTTCCTCCCACAAGCAGCAGTAAAGCATCAACCCTCTCCTCACCCCCCCCCACTTATTCCAGCACAAAGCAACAGCACCCCCCCCTCCCCACCTGCCAGGCAAGCAATTGCAAAGCTCCCATAGAGACTATGATCTGGGGTTCATCAAAAAAAAGATGTTGTTTATCCCAACACTTTGACATCCCACAGGCTCTCTCTTACTAACAAGGGAGTGAGGTTTCATTCATGCCACAGTGAGAGGAGAGGCCCACAGGTCTCTGTTTCGATGTCACAGCCTGCAGAAACAGCAGCAAATTGCTTCTCACCATCGAGAGGGAGAGAGACTGATCACTTGAGTGCGGAGGCCTCTGACAGCCACACCCACTCCCTCGATGTTCTGATCTCCCGCAATGCTTCAGCGAGAATTGGGTCATCCACAGGGCCACAAAAGCCCATCCCCGAAGGCGGGCACCTTCTGCAGAGATTGAAAATGCTAGGCCGCTGGGCTGGCTCCACTGCTTGTGAAGAAATACAGTTTGAGTGCAGCTGTAGGTCACTGACACCCACAGCACTACAACCACCTTGAAAAGGAGAGAAGAGACAGTAAAGTGAAGAATTTAAACTGTTTCGCAGATGAACTGGAGAAAGTTGCCCTCTGAGCCATTGTTAGCTCTCGATGTCCAAAGACATTAAGGCAAGATAGAGTGGAAGTCATGGTCAGTTTTAACTGTGAGAATGACTACCTTGCCTCTAAAGATCCTCCATATTTTCTGGCCAAGAAAGATCTCCAGCCATGCCCTATTTCTTCAGAGTCTCCAAATGGACCTGCCCTAGAGACTGTTGTATGTGGAAAATCCCAGGAGACCTGCAACTTCCGAGATATTCAACCAATGGTCTAAGTCACTTGGGTCACATCTCTTCCCCATTCCGATGTTCGAACAACAACCATGTCCGCATGGGTTTTTGCACTGAGTTGCTGCCACACAGTTGGCTGATTAGATATTTGCATGAACAAGCAGGAGTACCTAACAAAGTGGCTGCAGAGTGCAGAGCCCCCTGACCCCGTTAACGTCAACTTCCTTTCCGTTAAGTGCTGAAGGTCCTGCTGCAAACTCTAAATCTGAAATCGAGCCAAGAGCACCAGAAATATTTAGCCAGGCAAGCAGCATCCAGTAAGTGAGAAACAGACTTCTCTAAATGTTTCCACTCTTATGACTTTGACTTTGTTTCTGTCTGACCAGCTGAGTGTTGCAAACATTTTGTGGTCTTATTCATGGATATTCAGTTGTGATTGTCAGTACAGTGTAGACAATGTCAAAGCGGGCAAGAGTGCTTTTTTTTAGACCGTAACCAGGCACATACATGTGAGGAATCAAAAAGACGGGCAGAGAAGGTCATTGGTGCAGTCTATCATCACTGAAAGACTGGTACGTGTCCAGGACAAGGGAGCAGGCAAGACAAATCATTCAGAGACCACCCACCCTGCAACCTGCCTTTTACAAAACCTCCCAGTGTGAAGCACTATAGGGCTATTACAACACAAACTTCACACCAAGTTAAAAGCTTCTTTCATCAGCTAGTTAATCTGGTCATCTGGTGACCTCCCCAACCCCTCTATGTATTACCTCCGTCACAGCACTGTAAACACTTTAAACCACTTTGTAAAGCTGTTTTGTGCTGGTATTCATGCACATTTTATTCCATATCTGGCTCTTAACCTCTAACTTTATTTTTTATATAATTCTTTATGCTTTATAGTTGTATGTTGTATGCCATGTCGTGGCCAGCACACCACAGCAAATTCCGAATACATGTAAACGTATACAGCAAATATATGCAAGAATCATTTATGTAATTTAACTTTTAATAAGGTAGGGAGGATGTTTGCACACAAGGAAACCAAAACCCAGGATCTATATATAGAAGTATAAGATATGATTCGGGCCTTTGTGCATATTATAGAGTCATCACAGCCCGATCTGGAAATAACAAAGCCCTTGAATGGGGAAAGCCTCCAAAGGGCAGGGGATACCGTGTCACTTGGATTACTTCAGGGGACTCCTGATTTGCGCTAATTGTGGGGTCCTAGTTTTGAGAATGTTACGACTTGTGGTGTCGCTCAGCCAACCGTTCTGTTGGAATTCTTATGAATAAACTCTGGTCGCCCTCTCTACACTAGAGTCGGTCTTCCTCCTCACTTAGGTTCCAACATTGCCAGTGCCAAGAAAGCAGCATCCATCATCAAGGACTCCAACCATGCTCTCTTCTCGCTGCTGCCATCAACCTTCGGTCCCACACACTACCAAGTTCAAAAATAGTTATTACCCTACCACCATAGATTGATAGATGTTTATGAAGGAGGTGACAGTCACACCAGTATTTAGATTTCTGGATATCTATCAAGCAACTTTGATCAACAGAATGGATTGATGTGAAGTCCTTAAACCTCTTGGGGAAACAATGTCTCACTTGCATTTTATGGTTTTTGAGGATGTGCAGGATTCAATTGTGCACCCTGTGTACAAGCAGCAAACATGCCTGCTGGGGCTCGGGTACACGTGATGGGCCTCGGTTCCATTCACATCTTGCACTTAAAGCAGACCCAGACACAAGAGACTCTGGATCAGGCTCTTTGATGTTTAGACTGGAGATGGCAGTCACTCTCTAACAGAGAGACACTAGAAGGTGTGCCACACTGATTGACAGAGTTATGCATGTCAGTTCACCCCAAGGCTCGACTTTCCATTTCCCAGCAGCTGCCTGTTCTGGGCCAGTGTCATAGATTCCTAGAACTACAGCACAGAAACAGGCCCTTTGGCCCATCTAGTCTGTACCGCACTGCTGATCTACCTACTCCCATTGACCTGCACTCAAACCATAGCCCTCCATACCTCTGCCATCCATGTACCTATCCCATTTCCTCTTCAGTGTTGAACTCAAAGCCGTATTCACCGCTTCCAGCGGCAGCTCGTTCCACACATACATCCTCACCACGCTCTGAGTGACAAGATCCACCTTAGGTTTCCCCAAGACATTCTTCAATTACGTGAAGAACAAAAGGATGACAAGAGTGAAGGTAGGACCGATTAGAGATAAAGGTGGGAAGATGTGCCTGGAGGCTGTGGAAGTGAGCGAGGTCCTCAATGAATACTTCTCTTCAGTATTCACCAATGAGAGGGAACTTGATGAAGGTGAGGACAATATGAGTGAGGTTGATGTTCTGGAGCATGTTGATATTAAGGGAGAGGAGGTGTTGGAGTTGTTAAAATACATTAGGACGGATAAGTCCCTGGGGCCTGACGGAATATTCCTCAGGCTGCTTCACGAGGCGAGGGAAGAGATTGCTGAGCCTCTGGCTGGGATCTTTATGTCCTCATTGTCCACGGGAATGGGACCGGAGGATTGGAGGGAGGTGAATGTTGTCCCCTTGTCAAAAAAGGTAGTAGGGATAGTCCAGGTAACTATAGACCAGTGAGCCTTACCTCTGTGGTGGGAAAGCTGTTGGAAAAGATTCTTAGAGATAGGATCTATGGGCATTTAGAGAATCATGGTCTGATCAGGGACAGTCAACATGGCTTTGTGAAGGGCAGATCATGTCTAACAAGCCTGATAGAGTTCTTTGAGGAGGTGACCAGGCATATAGATGAGGGTAGTGCAGTGGATGTGATCTATATGGATTTTAGTAAGGCATTTGACAAGGTTCCACACGGTAGGCTTATTCAGAAAGTCAGAAGGCATAGGATCCAGGGAAGTTTAGCCAGGTGGATTCAGAATTGGCTTGCCTGCAGAAGGCAGAGGGTGGTAGTGGAGGGAGTACATTCAGATTGGAGGGTTGTGACTAGTGGTGCCCCACAAAGATCTGTTCTGGGACCTCTACTTTTCGTGATTTTTATTAATGACCTGAATGTGGGGGTAGAAGGGTGGGTTGGCAAGTTTGCAGACGACACAAAGGTTGGTGGTGTTGTGGATAGTGTAGAGGATTGTCGAAGATTGCAGAGAGACATTGGTAGGATGCAGAAGTGGGCTGAGAAGTGACAGATGGAGTTCAACCCGGAGAAGTGTGAGGTGGTACACTTTGGAAGGACAAACTCCAAGGCAGAGTACAAAGTAAATGGCAGGATACTTGGTAGTGTGGAGGAGCAGAGGGATCTGGGGGTACATGTCCACAGATCTCTGAAAGTTGCCTCACAGGTAGATAGGGTAGTTAAGAAAGCTTATGGGGTGTTAGCTTTCATAAGTCGAGGGATAGAGTTTAAGAGTCGCGATGTAATGATGCAGCTCTATAAAACTCTGGTTAGACCACACTTGGAGTACTGTGTCCAGTTCTGGTCGTCTCACTTATAGGAAGGATGTGGAAGCATTGGAAAGGGTACCGAGGAGATTTACCAGGATGCTGCCTGGTTTAAAGAGTATGCATTATGATCAGAGATTAAGGGAGCTAGGGCTTTACTCTTTGGAGAGAAGGAGGATGAGAGGAGACATGATAGAGGTGTACAAGATAATAAGAGGAATAGATAGAGTGGATAGCCAGTGCCTCTTCTCCAGGGCACCGCTGCTCAATACAAGAGGACATGGGTTTAAGGTAAGGAGTGGGAAGTTCAAGGGGGATATTAGAGGAAGGTTTTTTACTCAGAGAGTGGTTGGTGCGTGGAATGCACTGTCTGAGTCAGTGGTGGAGGCAGATACACTAGTGAAGTTTAAGAGACTACTAGAAAGGTATATGAAGGAATTTAAGGTGGGGGCTTATATGGGAGGCAGGGTTTGTGGGCTGAAGGGCCTGTACTGTGCTGTACTGTTCTATATTCTAAACATTGCAAAGAATACAGCATGGAAATAGAACACCCAGCCCACCTTGGCTATGCCATCCAAGATAGCCATCTCAGCTAGTTCCATTTTCCAACACTTTCCCATCCATGTCCCTGTTCTGCATTTCAATAGACCAATAGATGTTATTTCCTTCAGCTTCTTCTGCCAGTTACACCGCTGGTGTTTAGGGCAGTAATGAAGGTCCTCCATCTCTGGTGGTGTTCAGGGCTTCCTTCATCGTGTCAGTAGCTTCCTCTCGGTTTTCACTACTGTCAGTCACCCAATCCCGGGTGGAGACTCAGGAATACCGTCACACTCAGATGTAGAAGGATTCTTCATTGCTGTTTCTGTAATGATGTTGTTTGACCAGTCAGGGTTGTTGGCCCTGAGCTGAACCCCTGAACCTGGAGGACTGGTGGATCACTCTCCGTCTGGCCTCTACCCTTTGACCTGTTTGGCTGGGTGACCCTACCAAGAGCCAAATCATAAAGCCCTGACCCCAGCCAACATGGCTCTGTGGGTCATTGAGACACAGGAGACTCTAAGCCACAGCAAGGGTGTGGTCCTTTTGGAGGCATTTCAGGAGCCACTTGATTCGCTCCATCAGGCTCTTGTTTGAATATTCCCAGCACTGACCCCTCACAGTTCTCAAGAACAGAACCCCCAAAAATTCACCATCTTCTGGATGAAGTCATATCTTCTTGACTCACTCTATTGTTTGAGCCTTGCTCACCTCAACCTGGGGTAACATCACTCCTGCATCAGCCCTTCAAAGCCGACAAAAATATTGGACTCTTCAATGGATCGTCCTCCGATTCTTCTTAATTCCTCAAGACAGATCACAAAGCACTCCAACGGGTGACCAGGACAGCTCAGCACATCACTGGGACCCAGAGACGACCTACAACTCACGATGCGTACGGCATGCTCGTCACATCACTAAAGTCCCATCCCATCCCATCCATCCCATCCCATCCCGGACACTGTCCTGTCTGTTCAATCTCCTGCCATCTGGTAGGAGATGCAGAAATATTTTAGCCAAGACAGTAAGACTTCATGAGTTCAAAAGTGGAGGTTATTTTACAACTTTATAGAACTCGGGTTAGGTCATATCTGGAGTATTGCATACAGATCTGATTGCCCCAGTTTAGAAAGATGGCCTATTCCTGTCCTGTGCTCTTTTATGTTCTATCTCCTTCCATCTACAGTCTGAAGGCAATTGACACTGGCCTGTTAATACCCTGTACACCTTTTGTACAGGAACCCAATACGGGCACAGGAGAAACATACAGGCTGCTGCCCCCTAGGTCAGCGTAGAACTTGGGTCTCTGGAGATGTGCCACAGCGTTGCCAGCGTTTCTTCCCATGGTCACTTAAAGAACCTATACCTTGTTGGGCAGCACATGCTCCTGTCTACACCAACAGTGTTAAAACCATTAGATATAGGAACATAATTAGGCCATTTGGCCCATTGAGTCTGCTCCACCATTTCATCATGGCTGATTCAATTTTCCTCTCAGCCCCAATCTCTTGCCTTCTCCCCATATCCCTTCATGCCCTGACCAATCCAGAATCTATCACCCTCTGCCTTAAACATAGGTAAAGACTTGGCCTCCACAGCTGCCTGTGACAAAGAATTCCTCAGATTCACCACTCTCTGGCTAAAGACATTCCTCCTCATCTCCATTCTAGAAGGATGCCTGTCCTCGGGTCCCAGACCTCCCACCACAGGAAACATCCACTCCACAACCACTCTATCGAGCCCTCTCACCATTCAATAGGCTTCAATTGGGTCACCCCTCATTCTTCTGAACTCCAGTGAATACAGACCCAGAGCCATCAAACATTCTTCATATGATAAGCCCTTCAATCCTGGAATCATTTTCGTGAACCTCCTTTGAACTCTCTCCAATTTCAGCACATCCTTTTTTTAAGGTAAGGGACCCAAAACTGCTCACAATATTCCAAGTGAAGCCTCACCAGTGCCTTATAAAGTCTCAACATTACATTCTTGCTTTTATATTTTAGTTGTCTTGAAATGAATGCTAACATTGCATTTGCCTCCTTCACCACCAACTCATCCTGCAAATTAACATTTAAGAGATCCTGCACAAGGACTCCCAAGTCCCATTGCACCTTAGATTTTGGTATTTTCTCTCCATTTAGAAAATAGTCAAACCTTTCATTTCTTCTACCAAAGTGCATGACAGTACACTTCCCGATACTCTATTTCATCTACCATTCATTGCTCATTCTCCTAATGTGTCTAAATCCTTCTGTAGCCTCTCTAATTCCTCATAATGACCTATCTTCATATCATCTGCAAACTTTGCAACAAAGTCATCAATTTCACCATCCAAATAATTGACATACAAAGTAAAAATAATCGGTCCCAGCACTGACCGCTGTGGAATACCACTAGTCACCAGCAGCCAAGCAGAAAAGTTCCCTTTATTCCCACTCCTGCCAATCAGCCATTAACATTTTATAGGCTTTGGAAGTTTCAGGTTGCTAGGTGAGGTGGGACAGGTAGATCTGAAGGACTACTCACCGTTTCAAGGTGAACGATCGAATCCCTGAGTGGTGCTGTTACTCAAGGGCCCAGGCACATAAAGAAGAGGGGCTGATGGAGGAATGGGATGTGCACCGGGGGTTCGGTACGAGGAGGGAGAAAGCAAAAGGTGGAGGTGAAACATATTCAGGCCATGTCCTCATCTCATTGCTACCATCAGGGAGGAGGTACAGGAGCCTGAAGACACACACTCAACGATTCAGGAACAGCTTCTTCCCCTCTGCCATCAGATTTCTGAATGGACATTGAACCCGTCAACACGAACTCATACTTTTTATTTCTGATTTTGCACTACTTATTTAATCTAACTATTTAATATACATATGTATTTGCTATAATTCAGTTTTGTTTCTATATGATCATGTATTGCATTGTACAGCTGCCACAAAGTTAACATTTTTCACAACATATGCTGGTGATATTAAGCCTGGTCCTGGTTCTGGTTCAGGGATAAAGTGAGGGGTACAGTCATGGGGGACAGAGGGGGAGCCATCGACTCACCACGTCTGCACTGACTGTCAAACACACTCATGCACGAGTCACTAGAGATTCTGCAGAGGTTGGAAATCTGGGTCAACACAAACAAAATGCTGGAGGAACTCAGCAGGTCAGGCAGCATCTATGGAGGGACATAAAGAGGATGTTTTGGCCGGAGACCCTTCGTCAGCACTCCTGACCCACTGAGTTCCTCGGTGTGAACATCACCGACAGCCTGTCCTGATGGCCAAGAAAGCCCAGCAACACCTCGACTTCCTCAGGAGGCTAAAGAGATTGGAAATGGTCCCCATTGACTCCTACCAATTTGACCGATACACCATAGGAAGCATTCTGTCTAGGTGCGTCACAGCTTGGCACGGCAAATGCTCTACACATGACTGCTAGAAACTGCAGAAGAGGTTGAGGCAAGGTAGGTTACTTGTGAGGAATAGAAACAGGAAGTATGCTGTGAGGCTGTGTTCTGTACTGGGTGTCAGATGTGGGATGTCCGGGAGACTCCCAGCCTCCCAGCCTCCCGGACGGCCACATCTGCGCCAGATGCATCGAGCTGCAGCTCCTCAGGGAACACATTAGGGAACTGGAGATGCAGCTCGATGACCTTTGTCTGGTCAAAGAAACTGAGGAGGTGATAGAGAGGAGCTATAGGCAAGTGGTCACACCGAGGTCTCGGGCGACTGATAAGTGGGTCACAGTCAGGAGAGGGCAGGAGTCAGATACTAGAGAGCACCCCTGTGGCTGTACCTGTACCCCTTAACAATAAGTACTCCTGTTTGAGTACTGTCGGGGGGGGGGATGGCTTGCCTGGGGGAAGCAACAGTGGCCGCACCTCTGGCACAGAGTCTGGCCCTGTGGCTCAGAAGGATAGGGAAAGGAAGAGGATGGCAGCAGTGATAGGGGACTCTATAGTTGGGGAGTGCAGACAGGTGATTCTGTGGACTTGGGAAAGAAATGTGGATGGTAGTTTGCCTCCCAGGTGCCAGGGTCCGGAATGTTTCTGATCACATCCATGATATCCTGACGTGGGAAGGAGAACAGCCAGAAGTCGTGGTACATATTGGTACCAACGACATAGCCAGGAAAAGGGAGGAAGTCCTGAAAACAGACTACAGAGAGTTAGGAAAGAAGCTGAGAAGCAGAACCACAAGGGTAGTAATCTCAGGATTGCTGCCTCTGCCACGTGACAGTGAGTATAAGATTAGAGTGAGGTGGAGGATAAATGCGTGGCTGAGGGATTGGAGCAGGGGGCAGGGATTCAGATTTCTGGATCATTGGGACATCTTTTGGGGCAGGAGTGACTTGTACAAAAAGGACGGGTTGCACTTGAATCCCAGAGAGACCAAGATCCTGGTGGGAAGGTTTGCTAAGGCTACTGGGGAGAGTTTAAACTAGAATTGCTGGGGGGTGGGAACCGAACTGAAGAGATGGAGGAAGAGGTGGCTGGCTCACAAATAGAGAAAGCTTGGAGACAGTGTGAGAGGGCGGATAGGCAGGTGATAGAGAAGGGATGCGCTCAGACTGATGGTTTGAGATGTGTCTATTTTACTGCAAGAAGCATTGTGAACAAGGTGGATGACCTTAGAGCGTGGATCAGTACTTGGAGCTATGATGTTGTGCCCATTACAGACACTTGGTTAGATCAGGGGCAGGAATAGCTACTTAGAGTGCCAGGCTTTAGATGTTTCAGAAAGGACAGGGAGGGAGGTAAGAGGTGGGGGCACAGCATTGCTGATCAGAGATAATGTCACGGCTGCAGAAAAGGAGGATGTCATAGAGGGATTGCCTACTAAGATTCTGTGGGTGGAAGTTAGAAACAGGAAACACAGAAACATAGAAAACCCACAGGACATTACAGGCCCTTCGGCCCACAAAGTTGTGCCGAACAGGTCCCTACCTTAGAAATTACTATACTTACCCATAGCCCTCGATTTTTCTAAGCTTCATGTACCTATCCAGGAGTCTCTTAAAAGAGCCTATCATATCCACCTCCATTGCCGGCAGCCCATTCCACACACTCACCACTGCGTAAAATACTGACCTCTGACATCTCCTCTGTACCTACTTCCAAGCACCTTAAAACTGTGCCCTCTTGTGCTAGCCATTTCAGCCCTGGGGAAAAGCCTCTGACTATCCACATGATCAATGCCTCTCATTATCTTATACACCTCTATCAGGTCACCTCTCATCCTCTGTCGCTCCAAGGAGAAAAGGCTGAGTTCACTCAACCTATTCCGATAAGGCATGCCCCCCAATCCAGGCAACATCCTTGTAAATCTCCTCTGCACCCCTTCTATGGTTTCCACATCCTTCCTATAGTGAGGTGACCAGAACTGAGCACAGTACTCCAAGTAGGGTCTGACCAGGGTCCTATATAGCTGTAACATTACCTCTCGGCTCTTAAACTCAATCCCACGATTGATGAAGGCCAATACACCGTATGTCTTCTTAACCACAGAGATAACCTGCACAGCAGCTTTGAGTGTCCTATGGACTCGGACCCCAAGATCCCTCTGATCCTCCACACTGCCAAGAGTCTTACCATTAATACTATATTCTGCCATCATATTTGACCTACCAAAATGAACCACTTCACACTTATCTGGGTTGAACTCCATCTGCCACTTCTCAGCCCAGTTTTGCATCCTATTAATACCCCACTGTAACCCCTGACAGCCCTCCACACTATCCACAACACCCCCAACCTTTGTGTCATCAGCAAATTTACTAACCCATCCCTTCACTTCCTCATCCAGGTCATTTCTAAAAATCACAAAGAGTAGGGGTCCCAGAACAGATCCCTGAGGCACACCGCTGGTCACCAACCTCCATGCAGAATATGACCCGTCTACAGCCACTCTTTATCTTCTGTGGGCAAGCCAGTTCTGGATCCACAAAGCAATGTCCCCTTGGATCCCATGCCTCCTTACTTTCTCAATAAGCCTTGCATGGGGTACCTTGTCAAATGCCTTGCTGAAATCCATATACACTTGAAAATTTTTACAGATGTACCACGGACAGCATTCTAGCAGGCTGCGTCAACTTGTGGTGTGGGGGGTGGGGGGCAGTGGCTACTGCACAGGATCGAAGTAAGCTGCTAGGATTTGTAAACTCAGTCAGCTCCATCATGGGCACTAGTCTCCGTGGTATCCAGGACATCTTCAAGGAGCGGTGCCTCAAAGGCAGCATCCATCATTGAGGACCCCCATCACCCAGGACATGCCCTCTTCTCATTGCTACCATCAGGGAGGAGGTACAGGAACCTGAAGGCACAAACTCAGTGATTCAGGAACAACTTCTTCCCCTCGGCCATCTGATTCCTGAACGGACATTGAACCCGTGAACACTACCTCACTTTTTTTATTTCTGTTTTTTCTGTTATTTAATATAACTAATAAATATACATATAGTAGTTCACATTTTTTTCCTATTATTATATATTGCATAGTACTGCTGTGGATTCTGATTCTGAACACCTCTATCGAGTCATCTCTCATCTTCCTTTATCCTAAGGGAAAAACCCGAGCACAATCTACCTCCTTAATCCTGGTAAAGCTCCTCTGCACCCTCCCTAAAGCTTCTGGAGGTTCAAAGGTTCATCTTATTGTCAAAGTATACCTGTACAATACAACTCTGATATTCATCTTCTCCAGAAGGCCATGCAATACAGAAAAACCACGGGAGTCATTGAAAAGGAAAAAGAAACAAAACTCTCAAATCCCAAACCCCTGACCCCCCCCGCTGCACAAAAAGCTCGCAGATTGCCCCCTCAGAAAACCTTCCACATCCTTCCAATCATGAGGTGACTGAAACTGAGCTCGATACGCCAAGTGTGATCTAACCTGGTGCACTGAGTGTCGTCCAGCTCCAAAGAGACTGGGGGAGTTAGCTGAGACATCCTGGGGGCGGGAGGTGCAGGATAGAGGCTGGGGTTGTACCTCAGAGTTGTGTTAACATTGACTGCCCTGCCTGTCACTGTACATCAACTGTTTCTCTCTTGCAGTGACCTGTCGACCACTGTCATCCAAGATCCTGAAGGACGATGATAAGGTAAATTAGTCCCTGTCTTGGCTTTGCTCAAATGTCCACTGCCTTTTGTCCTCTGCCATTTCATCATGAGCTGATCCATTCTCCCATTTAGTCTCACTCCCACGCCTTCTCACCATAACCTTTGATACCCTGGCTACTCAGATACCTATCAATCTCTACCTTAAATACACCCAATGTTTTGGCCTCCACTGCCGCCCGTGGCAACAAATTCCACAGATTCACCACCCTCTGGCTAAAAAAATTCCTTTGCATCTCTGTTCTGAATGGAAGACATTCAAGGATGTTGTTGAAAATTGTCTTGGCAACGACAGAGCTTCAATCTATGTGAAATCCCCTATTATGTATCATTTTCTAAAAATCGTCTTTATTTGTTATCTCGATTCACATTTCAAGTCAGTTGAAATGCTGCCCACAATGTGAGCTGAAACCATGAAGTCGTCGTCGTCGTGGCTATCCCTCAAGGTCGAGGATGATGGTCTTCGTTCTGAAGAAGTGACCCACAGAGTGAAGACGCCTGTGCGTGTATTTGTTTAACGTGTACTTGATGTTGCACTCCAAGAAGCACACGATACTTCACAAATCAACCAACTGGTTCCAATGGCACGGAAACCACGACGATTGGAGCTGGTGGATTTGTTGCAGCCTTCATCCGCCTTCACAGCCATTGAGTTTAAAGTAACTTCTTCTGCCTGTTCCACCGTTGAGGTCTTGGTTGGATTGTTCTTTGTCAGGGACCTCACCCTTGACCTTACCGCCATGGGTGACCCTACCAGGAGCATAGCTCCAGACAGCATTGCTCTCGGGATCACAGGACCACACAAGCCTCTCCACCGCAACAAGGTGACAATCCACGGAGAAGAAACCATGAAGTGCAACATGTCACTAAAGATTCATTTTCTGCCTTCCCATTTAGACTTCTTCCCAGAAAACCTTAGCGCTGTCAGTGACGAACGCAGTGAAAGGTTTCACCAGGACATTGCGATCATAGAGAAACTGTTTCAGGGCAACTGGAATCCATCAATACTGGCTGATTATTGTTGGACACTTAAGTGAGAAGCCTCAGACACTGAGCACAAATGAAAATCATCAACAAAACATTGTTAGCTTAGTTGAACTACTGCAAAGCTATGCAATTAAATGCATTATACTCAATAAAAGTTAATTTCTTGTTTCTCCAAATTGAAGTTGTATTTCTGTTCAGCTTCAAGCAGTCTCTCATCAACAAACCAAATTTCTGAGGAAGCAACATGTTCTAAAATATTAGTTGTCCAAGTTTGTTTGGCAGAGCAGATGAAAGGCCAAATGACCTAATTCTGCGCTGATGCCTTATGGGCTTGTGCAAATGAGAACAAATTCCTCCTTGACATTGTTAAATATTTGAGTTTAAGCTGTTAGTAATAGTGTCCATCTTGTACATTCACATGGGCCAAATCATTTACCCTAACTTGTTATACACTATATGTAACTCCAGACACAGTGTGATTTGGAGACACAAGACACTGCTGAAATAACCAGAGAAGTTGATTCATAAACACAAGAACTTCTGCAAGTGCTGGAAATCCAGAGCAACACACACAAAATTCTGGAGGAACTCAGCAGGTCAGACAACATCCATGGAAGTGAATAAGCAGTGGACATTTTGGGCTGAGACCCTTCATCAGGACTGAGGAGGAAGGGAGAAAGGGTAAGACACCAGAATGAAAAGGTGGAGGGAGGGGAAGGAGGACAGCTGGAAGGTGATAGCTGAAGCCAAATGGGTAGGAAAGGTCAAGGGCTGGAGAGGAAGGAATCTGATAGGAGAATAGAGTGGACTGAAGATTCAAAGTACATTTGTTATTGAAGTATGTATGCAGTATACAACCCTGAGATTCATCTTTTCACAGACAGTTACAAAACCAGGAAAACCATGGAACCTGTTCAAAGAAAAACATCAACCCCGCCCCCCCGCCCCCGCCATGTGCATATGGCACAAATAGACAAGCGAAAAACACCAAAAATAAAACTTTAAACCACAAGTCAAACCGTCCAGGAGAAAGGGAAGGAGGAGGGGCACCAAGGGAGGTGGTAGGCAGGCGAGAAAGAGTAAGAGGCCAGAGTGAGGAATAGAAGAAGAGGGGGAGGGAAAGGGTTTTTAAACTGGAAGGCGGAATTGAAATTCATGCCATTAGGCTGACTGTCCATTTCCCTCCACAGATGCTGCTTGACCCCTTGAGATCCTCCAGCAAGTTTGCCTGATAAGGTTGTTACTTTCCATCATTAGGTGGCAGTTCAGGGAGAGTGAGGGATGGGAATTATCATGCTGATTTTGTTTGTGATATCTATTAAACATGAACGGAATAAGGGGCAGTTAGTCTTCGGGAGGTTGAACGACCTGCAATTCAGTGTCCATCTGTACCTTTGTCTCCCCCTGCAGGTTACCAGATGTATTGCCGAGGTGATTTCAGATACTCTCTCCAAACCCTCACTGCCTCTCAGTGATGAATGCAGCAACATTCTCAAAGAAGGTTAGTCAGCCCGTTCCTCCGATACTTTCCTCTGCCCATTCTCTGCCTCTCTCCCAGTTGTGCAACTGCATGTCTGCTACATGCTCTCTGTCTCTCTCTCTCTGTCACTCACTGTGTCTCTCTGTCTCTGTTGCTGTGCATCCTTTCGACTATATTTTCATAATCTGCCTGGATCTTTTTCAATCCTTTGCATTTAAGATGGTCACAGTGCTAACTGCAGTATTTATCCCTCCTGCTAGATGAGACAGTTCTGGCTATGGTGCATCATCAGAATCTTCTGAGGGAGCTGGAGGAACTCACACATCACGGTACAGTGACCACGTCAAACTGCTGTGGCTGTCGTTTGTGGTGTAAACATCCACCTGCAAACAATTGTAGGATTCTCACCATCTCTCATTCTCTCTCTCTCGAGTCTATCTCACACTCTCGTTCCATCTCTTTCTATCTTTTTTCACTCACCATTTATTTGTATCCGTTTTCTCCCCCCTCATTTTATCTATCTACCTATCTATGTCTCTCCCCTTCCCCATCCCCTCAATCTCTTTTCCTTCTCACTATCTTCTTTCTATCCCCTCTCTCTAATTCTCGATCATCTCTCTGCTGTCTCTCTGTCCTCTCTCCCCCTCCCTCTCTCCTTCTCTCTCCCCCCTCTCCTTCTCTCCAACCCCTCCCTCTCTCCTTCTCTCACCCCCTCCCTCTCTCCTTCTCTCACCCCCTCCCTCTCTCCTTCCCTCACCCCCTCCCTCTCTCCTTCCCTCTCCCCCCTCCCTCTCTCCTTCCCTCTCTCCTTCCCTCTCCCCCCTCCCTCTCCCCCCTCCCTCTCCCCCCTCCCTCTCCCCCCTCCCTCTCCCCCCTCCCTCTCCCCCCTCCCTCTCTCCCTCCCTCTCTCCCTCCCTCTCTCCCTCCCTCTCTCCCTCCCTCTCTCCCTCCCTCTCTCCCTCCCTCTCTCCCTCCCTCCTCTCCCCCCTCTCTCTCTCCCCCCCCCTCTCTCTCCCCCTCCCTTCTCTCCTTATCTTTATATTTCTGTGTCTCTTCTCTTTCCTCTCAATAAATTCCCCAGTATGAATAGTCAAGTTTAATTTCTACCGAGAAGCAGCTGAGGACCAGAGTCAGATTTAATATCACGGCATATGTCATGAAATTTGTTATGTGGCAGCAGTACAATGCAATGCATAATAATAACAAAACTATAAATTATAGTAAGAAATTTATATTTAAAAATTAAATTATATTAGTAGCGCAAAAAGCAAGACAGAAACTTAATGAGGTACTGTTCATGGACTGTTCTGAAATCGGATGGCAGAGGGGAAGAAGCTGTTCTTGAATCACTGAGTGTATGCCTTCAGGCTTCTGTACCTCCTCCCTGATGGTGGCAATGAGAAGAGGGCACGTCCTGGGTGGTGGGGGTCTTGAATGACAGAAGCTGCCTTTCTGAGCCATGGCCTTTTGAAGATGTCCTGGATGCTGTGGAGGTGGGTGTCCGTGATGGAACTGACTGAGCTCACAACTTTCTGCAGCGTTTTCCAATCCCGTACATTAACACCTCCGTACCAGATGGTGATGCTGCTGGTTAAAATGCTCTTCACAGTACACATGTAGCAATATTTGAGAGTCTTTAGTGACATACCAAGTCTCCTCAAACTCCCAGTGAAATATAGTTACTGTTTATCAGTTGTCGACCTGAGGATACATTTCCTTCACATATTCTCTTCACTCTATCCATCCCACCCCATCCTCCTTGTAAAATAAAGTTGCTTTCTCACTTGCCCGGATCTGACGAAGGGTCTCCAATCTGAGGCATTGATTCTGGTCTTTTCTTACCACAGATGCTGCCTGATGTTCTGAGTACCTCCACCATTCCCTATTGTTACCTCAGATTTCTATCTTCTGCACTATTTTAGATTTTCAAACCCTATCTTAAAATGACCTGTCCTCAAGACACTGGTAGAATGATCAAAGGCAGACCTGCATCTTGATAAGGACTTTCATAATCTCAGTATGGTCGTTAGCCAATGAACTTACAGTCCTTGTTGTTATTTAGGAGATCCAGTGAGGTCAGGAGCACCAGCGGCAGCGACGTGATAATCCATAGTAATGATATTAGTTGGGTAATCAGCATAGTTAATTTGCAGGACAACAAATGCGATGTTAGCATTCATTTCAAGAGGACTAGAATATAAAAGCAAGGATGTAATATTGGGGCTTTATAAAGCACTGGTGAGGCTTCATTTGGAGTATTGGGAGCAGATTTGGACCCTTAGGATGTGCTGACATTGGGCAGCGTTCAAAGGAGATTCACGAAAAGGATTCCGGGGTTGAAAGGCTTATCGCATGAGCGTTTAATGGCTCTGGGCCTTGACTCAGAAGAATGAGGGGTGACCTAATTCAAATCTATCGTCTGTTGAAAGGCTTTGATAGAGTGGATATAGAGAGGATTTGTACTATGGTGGAGGAGTTTAAGACCAAAGGACTCGGGTTCAGAATTCATTTTGAATGGAGATGAGGAGGAATTTCTTTAGCCAGAGGGTGGTGAATCTGTGGAATTCATTACCACAGGCACCCATGGAGACCAAGTCATTGGGTATATTTGAGGCAGAGGTTGATAGATTCTTCATTAGTCAGGGCATGAAGGGATACGGGGAGACGGCAGGAGATTGGGGCTGAGAGGGAAAATGGATCAGCCATGATGAAATGGCTGAATGGCCTAATTCTGCTCCTATGTTTTGTAACTGAAAAACATTAAACTAATTCAAAAGAAGACGCTGGAGTCCAAAGTACAGGTCTAACTTCAAGTTTACTTTAAGAGAGGTGTGCATGTGTCACGTGGTAACGTAATGATATATGCAGGTCACGTACATATGACCTGTAATTATTTCAACAAACAAGAATGCTTAAGCAAACGATATATTTAACCATATAACCATATAACAATTACAGCACAGAAACAGGCCATCTCGACCCTTCTAGTCCGTGCCAAACTCTTACTCTCACCTAGTCCCACCGACCTGCACTCAGCCCATAACCCTCCATTCCTTTCCTGTCCATACATCTATCCAATTTAACTTTAAACAACAACATTGAACCTACCTCAACCACTTCTGCTGGAAGCTCGTTCCACACAGCTACCACTCTCTGAGTAAAGAAGTTCCCCCTCATGTTACCCCTAAACTTTTGCCCTTTAAATCTCAACTCATGTCCTCTTGTTTGAATCTCTCCCACTCTCAATGGAAAAGCCTATCCACGTGAACTCTATCAATCCCCCTCATAATTTTAAATACCTCTATCAAGTCCCCCTTCAACCTTCTACGCTCCAAAGAATAAAGACCCAACTTGTTCAACCTTTCTCCGTAACTTAGGAGATGAAACCCAAGGAACATTCTAGTAAATCTCCTCTGTACTCTCTCAATTTTATTGACATCTTTCCTTGTTGACCAGAACTGTACAAAATACTCCAAATTTGGCCTTACCAATGCTTTGTACAATTTCAACATTACATCCCAACTCCTATACTCAATGCTCTGATTTATAGAGGCCAGCATACCAAAAGCTTTCTTCACCACCCTATCCACACGAGATTCCACCTTCAGGGAACTATGCACCATTATTCCTAGATCCCTCTGTTCTACTGCATTCTTCAATGCCCTACCATTTACCATGTATGTCCTATTTTGATTAGTCCTACCAAAATGTAGCACCTCACATTTATCAGATTAAACTCCATTTGCCATCTTTCAGCCCACTCTTCTAACTGGCCTAAATCTCTCTGCAAGCTTTGAAAACCTACTTCATCATCCACAATGCCACCCATCTTAGTATCATCTGCATATTTACTAATCCAATTTACCACTCCATCATCCAGATCATTAATGTATATGACAAACAACATTGGACCCAGTACAGATCCCTGAGGCACACCACTAGTCACCGGCCTCCAATCTGACAAACAGTTATCCACCACTACTCTCTGGCATCTCCCATCCAGCCACTGCTGAATCCATTTTACTACTTCAATATTAATACCTAACGATTGAACCTTCCTAACTAACCTTTCGTGTGGAACCTTGTCAAAGGCCTTACTGAAGTCCATATAGACAACATCCACCGCTTTACCGTTGTCAACTTTCCTTGTAACCTCTTCAAAAAATTCAATAAGATTTGTCAAACATGACTTTCCACACACAAATCCATGTTGACTGTTCCTAACCAGACCCTCTCTATCCAGATAATTATATATACCATCTCTAAGAATACTTTCCATCAATTTACCCACCACTGACGTCAAACTCACAGGCCGATAATTGCTAGGTTTACTCTTAGAACCCTTTTTAAACAATCGAACAACATGAGCAATACGCCAATCCTCCGGCACCATTCCCGTTTCTAATGACATTTGAAATATTTCTGTCAGAGCCCATGCTATTTTCACACTAACTTCCCTCAAGGTCCTAGGGAATATCCTGTCAGGACCCAGAGACTTATCCACTTTTATATTCCTTAAAAGCTCCAGTACTTCCTCTTCTTTAATCATCATTGTTTCCATAACTTCCCTACCTGTTTCCCTTACCTTACACAATTCAATATCCTTCTCCTTAGTGAATACCGGAGAAAAGAAATTGTTCAAAATCTTCCCATCTTTTTTGGCTCTGCACATAGCCGTCCACTCTGATTCTCTAAGTGACCAATTTTATCCCTCACTATCCTTTTGTTATTAATATAACTGTAGAAACCCTTGGGATTTATTTTCACCTTACTTGCCAAAGCAACCTCATATCTTCTTTTAGTTTTTCTAATTTCTTTCTTAAGATTCTTTTTACATTCTTTATATTCCTTGAGCACCTCATTTACTCCAAGCTGCCTATATTTATTGTAGATATCTCTCTTTTTCCGAACCAAGTTTCCAATATCCCTTGAAAACCATGGCTCTCTCAAACTTTTAACCTTTCCTTTCAACCTAACAGGAACATAAAGATCCTGTACCCTCAAAATTTCACCTTTAAATGACCCCCATTTCTCTATTACATCCTTCCCATAAAACAAATTGCCCCAATCCATTCCTTCTAAATCCTTTCGCATCTCCTCAAAGTTAGACTTTCTCCATTCAAAAATCTCAACCTTGGGTCCAGTCCTATCCTTCTCCATAATTATATTGAAATGAAAAGATTTACAAGATTACTCAAATATTACTGAAATATTAAGTACACAATTGGCGTAATGCTTTGTAGAGCCAGCTGTAAGGTGGATGTTTATTTCTCTCTGCTGCCCATGAGGTGTTTGTACATTCTCATGTTGGTTTCCACCAGGTGCTCTGGTTTCCTCCTACATTCCAAAAATGTACGTGTTAGGCTTAGTAAGCTGTGGGCATGCTATGTAGGTGCAACACTTGTGGGCTCCCTCCTGAGCATCTTGGACTGTGGTTGTTGACACAAACAATGCATTTCACTGTTGGTATACATCTGACAAATAAAGCTTAGCTCTTTGCTGGCCACAGGACATCAGGAAGAAATGGCTCACTCTTCCTCAAGATAAAAGGCAGGAAATCCTCCATATCCAGAGACTTGGAATAAGATGCCTTGATATGAGCCCTTTCAGACTGCAACATTACCACCCCATCCCACCAAATTCTGGGCTGGAGTGGGACTTGAACCCACAGCCTCCTGCCTCAGAGGCAGGAATCCTGTCAACGAGCCACATTTCTCAGTCAGGCTCAGTCAATCTGGTGTAGAACCAATAACGTGATAATGGCATCCGGCAGGAGAGCAGCTAGTTGAGGCATTGTTGAGGACCTCAAGACAAACTAGCCCAATGATGGGGGCCAGTGCCTGTGGGATTGGTCAGTGAACTGGATGGGAGCTTTTATCAAGGCCAATTTTCCTGGCAGTAGTCCACCAGCTGATGAACCCAAAGGAATGTGTTGCAGGAGTTGCCAGTCAGTGTTGAACTCAGCGTAAGACTGCCTTAGGGACTCCAGCTCTGAAATTTTCCTCTGGCTTTACTCTCAAAGCCTCCCCCATGAGTGGGTACAGCCAGAAGGCAGTGGAGGTTTGAGATCAGAGTTTTCCTTCTCCAAGATGAGCTGCCAACTACGGCTGACGAGCCCCATCTGCCTGAAGTGACTGGTTTTAAGGCACCAGTAACCCGCCTTTTCTCCTTCTCCTGTCAGTAGAAATGATTCTGCTGGGTTTGGTAACTAAGCCGCATATAAAGGACAGGACTGGACTTGGGTTGTCAGAGACTATTTGAGGTGCATGTCATTGGGAGCGGGAGCTTGCCACCCCCAGCTATAAAAACCTCAAGGAACCTGTCATCACTTTCCATCTAATCCTTAGTTCGCAATTCCTCCAGGGTCCCTCCTACTTATTCTATCTCGTCCCCTCACTATTTTATATCCTGATTAGACCGTGTAATAGGAACAGAATGCTAACTGGCCCATCGAGTCTTCTCCACAACTTTTTCCCCACCCTACCCCATTCTCCTACCTTCTCCCCCTGTCCTTTGATGCCCTTACTAATTAAGAAGCTATCAATCTATTAAGACTCCTCTCAACAAACTGCCCTAATTTATCCCATCTTTCCTCATGGCAACATCCTCGAATGTTTTAACCCTTGTGTTTCTTGTCCACAGGAGAGAGTTCAGCCAAGCAAAGGTCTCTCAATGGTGACAAGAAGTGGAACTACCCGATGGCAGGAGTCACAGAGTGGAATGAGGCAGAGAATTTGGAGAAGAGGGATGAAAGGGGGGAAGATCTCAATGGCCAAGGAGGATCCCATGTGAAGAAGGATCTCCTTTCAAAGGAAGAGGAAGACATGGTGCGATACAGGAAAAGCAAAGAGCAGAACAAGAAAAGCGAAGAGCTGAACATGGAGGAACAACACGAAGACAAGGAAGCTGTTAACAGTAAAGATGACACCAAGGCAGTGGTCCATGCGAGCAAGGAAGAGGTTGTTGATAAAGACAAAGAAAGTTCTGAGAGGAGGCATGGTGAGTCATCTGAGGAGGATCAAAGTTCCAGTGAGGTTGGGCAAGAGGAACGTGACCTCCTCAAGATCGATGAGCTCCTCAAGAAGATCGCCAAGCAGGAACTGGGAAACCAGCAAGGAGGGAAGAAACACTGGGGTGAAGGGAAAGATGATGGCAGCACGGGGAACAAGCACGGACCGGTGAGTGTTGAGAAGCGAGTTCAGGAGAATGCCAGTGATGAAGAGACTGATCAGTTTGAAGCAGGGCAGAAAGGGATGAAGATGCTGGGGGTCGGAACCCACCTGCAGGGAGAGGGTAGCAAGCAATCCCTCGAGCAACAGGAGATCGAGGATAAGAGACACCATCACTTTAGCGTGGACTTGAAGAAGAGACACGAGGGTGAGATTGAACAGGAGTGGAAGAGGAACCGTGATTTGGAAAGCAGCAAAGAAGAGGATAGTGAGGATGAAGAGGAGGAGGGAGAGGAAGAAGAAAAGAGAGTGAAATATGAGGTTGGTAAAAATAGGTTTTCTCCATTTCCCCAGGTGAAGGTGATGATTATAGAGTATAGAACACTGCAGCACAGAAACACGCCCTTCGGCCCATCTATCTGTGCTGAACTGTTACTCTTCCTAGTTCCATTGACTCGCACCTGGACTATAGCCCCCCCCCCCCATACCCTTCCCATCCATGTACCTATCCTAACTTCTCTTAAATGTTGCATTTGAACCTGTATCCACCTCTTCTGCTGATAACACGTACTACATGCACACCACCCTTTAAGTGAAGAAGTTCCTTGTCATGTTCTCTTTAAATATTTGACCTTTCTCCCATAACCTATGACCTTTAGTCCTAGTCTCACCCAACCCCAGTGGAAATAGCTTGCCTGCATTTACCCTTAATATAATTTTAAACCCCTACCTATAATTTTGTATACTACTATCAAATCTCCCCTCAATCTTCTACATTCCAGGGGAGAAAGTCGTAACCTATAACTCAGGTCCTCAAGTCCCAGCAACATGCTTGTAAATTTTCTCTGCACTCTTTCAAGCTTATTGACATCTTTTCTGTAGACAGGTGATCACAACTGCACACAATACTCCAAATTTGCCCTCACCAAACTTCGACATAACATCCCATCTCCTGTACTGAAGACTTTGACTTATGAAGGCCAATGTGCCAAAAGCTTATGACCCTATCTATCTATGATGACACTTCCGAGGAATTATGGATCTGTATTGCCATGTCCCTGTGTAAGTCCTGCCCTGTCTAGTCCACAATACAAGGCACACAATGAGATTCAAAGTTCAAACTTTCAAAGTATATTCTCAAGAGGTGGGGTGGCGTTGCTGGTTAAAGATGAGATTAACGCAATAGAAAGGAAGGACATAAGCCGGGAAGATGTGGAATCGATATGGGTAGAGCTGCGTAACACTAAGGGGCAGAAAACGCTGGTGGGAGTTGTGTACAGGCCACCTAACAGTAGTAGTGAGGTCGGAGATGGTATTAAACAGGAAATTAGAAATGTGTGCAATAAAGGAACAGCAGTTATAATGGGTGACTTCAATCTACATGTAGATTGGGTGAACCAAATTGGTAAAGGTGCTGAGGAAGAGGATTTCTTGGAATGTATGCGGGATGGTTTTCTGAACCAACATGTCGAGGAACCAACTAGAGAGCAGGCTATTCTGGACTGGGTTTTGAGCAATGAGGAAGGGTTAATTAGCAATCTTGTCGTGAGAGGCCCCTTGGGTAAGAGTGACCATAATATGGTGGAATTCTTCATTAAGATGGAGAGTGACATAGTTAATTCAGAAACAAAGGTTCTGAACTTAAAGAGGGGTAACTTTGAAGGTATGAGACATGAATTAGCTAAGATAGACTGGCAAATGACACTTAAAGGATTGACGGTGGATATGCAATGGCAAGCATTTAAAGATTGCATGGATGAACTACAATTGTTCATCCCAGTTTGGCAAAAGAATAAATCAAGGAAGGTAGTGCACCCGTGGCTGACAAGAGAAATTAGGGATAGTATCAATTCCAAAGAAGAAGCATACAAATTAGCCAGAGAAAGTGGCTCACCTGAGGACTGGGAGAAATTCAGAGTTCAGCAGAGGAGGACAAAAGGCTTAATTAGGAAGGGGAACAAAGATTATGAGAGAAAACTGGCAGGGAACATAAAAACTGACTGTAAAAGCTTTTATAGATATGTAAACAGGAAAAGACTGGTAAAGACAAATGTAGGTCCCCTGCAGACAGAAACAGGTGAATTGATTATGGGGAGCAAAGACATGGCAGACCAATTGAATAATTACTTTGGTTCTGTCTTCACTAAGGAGGACATAAATAATCTTCCAGAAATAGTAGGGGACAGAGGGTCCTGTGAGATGGAGGAAATGAGCGAAATACATGTTAGTAGGGAAGTGGTGTTAGGTAAATTGAAGGGATTGAAGGCAGATAAATCCCCAGGGCCAGATGGTCTGCATCCCAGAGTGCTTAAGGAAGTAGCCCAAGAAATAGTGGATGCATTAGTGATATTTTTTCAAAACTTGTTAGATTCTGGACTAGTGCCTGAGGATTGGAGGGTGGCTAATGTAACCCCACTTTTTAAAAAAGGAGGGAGAGAGAAACCGGGGAATTATAGACCGGTTAGCCTAACGTCGGTGGTGGGGAAACTGCTAGAGTCAGTTACCAAAGATGTGATAACAGCACATTTGGAAAGCAGTGAGATCATCGGACAAAGTCAGTATGGATTTGTGAAAGGGAAAATATGTCTGACGAATCTCATAGAATTTTTTGAGGATGTAACTAGTAGAGTGGATATGGGAGAACCAGTGGATGTGGTATATTTGGATTTTCAAAAGGCTTTTGACAAGGTCCCACACAGGAGATTAGTGTGCAAACTTAAAGCACACGGTATTGGGGGTAAGGTATTGATGTGGTTAGAGAATTGGTTAGCAGACGGGAAACAAAGAGTGGGAATAAACGGGACCTTTTCAGAATGGCAGGCGGTGACTAGTGGGGTACCGCAAGGCTCAGTGCTGGGACCCCAGTTGTTTACAATATATATTAATGACTTGGATGAGGGAATTAAATGCAGCATCTCCAAGTTTGCGGATGACATGAAGCTGGGCGGCAGTGTTAGCAGTGAGGAGGATGCTAAGAGGATGCAGGATGACTTGGATAGGTTGGGTGAGTGGGCAAATTCATGGCAGATGCAATTTAATGTGGATAAATGTGAAGTTATCCACTTTGGTGGCAAAAATAGGAAAACAGATTATTATCTGAATGGTGGCTGATTAGGAAAAGGGGAGGTGCAACGAGACCTGGGTGTCATTATACACCAGTCATTGAAAGTGGGCATGCAGGTACAGCAGGCGGTGAAAAAGGAGAATGGTATGCTGGCATTTATAGCAAGAGGATTCGAGTACAGGAGCAGAGAGGTACTACTGCAGTTGTACAAGGCCTTGGTGAGACCACACCTGGAGTATTGTGTGCAGTTTTGGTCCCCTAATCTGAGGAAAGACATCCTTGCCTTAGAGGGAGTACAAAGAAGGTTCACCAGATTGATTCCTGGGATGGCAGGACTTTCATATGAAGAAAGACTGGATGAACTGGGCTTGTACTCGTTGGAATTTAGAAGATTGAGGGGGGATCTGATTGAAACGTATAAGATCCTAAAGGGATTGGACAGGCTAGATGCAGGAAGATTGTTCCCGATGTTGGGGAGGTCCAGAACGAGGGGTCACAGTTTGAGGATAAAGGGGAAGCCCTTTAGGACTGAGATTAGGAAAAACTTCTTCACACAGAGAGTGGTGAATCTGTGGAATTCTCTGCCACAGGAAACAGTTGAGGCCAGTTCATTGGCTATATTTAAGAGGGAGTTAGATATGGCCCTTGTGGCTACAGGGGTCAGGGGGTATGGAGGGAAGGCTGGTGCAGGGTTCTGAGTTGGATGATCAGCCATGATCATAATAAATGGCAGTGCAGGCTCGAAGGGCCGAATGGCCTATTCCTGCACCTATTTTCTATGTTTCTATGTTTCTATGATATGTATCTGTTACCATCCACTGCCTTTAGATTCATGTTCTTGCAGACTTCTACAGGGAAAAAAGAAATGGAATAGAATTTATGAAGAACTATACATAAAGACTGACAAAGAACTAGTGTTCAAAAGAAGACAGACTGTAAATAAAAACAATACCGGGAGCATCAGTTGTCAGAGTCCTGGAAAGCGAGTTTACAGATCAGGGAATCAGTTCATTTGGTACATTGGCCTTTATTAATTGTAGTATTGAGTGTAAGAGCTGGAATGTTATGATGAGGTTGTATAAGGCATTGGTGAGGCCGAATCTGGAGTATTGTGTTCAGTTTTGGTCACCAAATTACAGGAAGGATATAAATAAGGTTGAAAGAGTGCAGAGAAGGTTTACAAGGATGTTGCCGGGACTTGAGAAACTCAGTTACAGAGAAAGGTTGAATAGGTTAGGACTTTATTCCCTGGATCGTAGAAGAATGAAGGGAGATTTGATAGAGGTATATAAAATTATGATGGGTATAGATAGAGTGAATGCAAGCAGGCTTTTTCCACTGAGGCAAGGGGAGAAAAAAACCAGAGGACATGGGTTAAGGGTGAGGGGGGAAAAGTTTAAAGGGAACATTAGGAGGGGCTTCTTCACACAGAGAGTGGTGGGAGTATGGAATGAGCTGCCAGACGAGGTGGTAAATGTGGGTTCTTTTTTAACATTTAAGAATAAGTTGGACAGATACATGGATGGGAGGTGTATGGAGGGATATGGTCCGTGTGCAGGTCAGTGGGACTAGGCAGAAAATGGTTCGGCACAGCCAAGAAGGGCCAAAGGGCCTGTTTCTGTGCTGTAGTTTCTATGGTTCTATGGTTCAGGGTAGTGGTGGGTGAAGTTATCCAGGCTGGTTCAGGAGGCTCGATGATGTGTGTGACAGAGCTCTGCTCCGTGTAAATGTGCTCAGTGGTGGCGAGGGCTTTGCCTGTGATGGACCGGGTTGTGTCCACACTCTTTGTAAGCGTTTCAGTTCCAGGCTGTAATGCAACCAGTCAGGATACTCTCCGCTATTTATAGAAGTTTGTCATGGTTTTCGGAGACAGGCGGAATCTGTGCAAGCTTCTAAGGAAGTAAAGGATGCTGTTGTGCTGCCTTTATCATGACACTTCTGTGCTCTATGATGACACAAGGGCGCGGAAAACACCACCTACAGCGAGGTAACTGATCTAGCGGATTCGGCGGACTAGACTCTCAAGAGTGCAGGTACAGTTGGGGTGCCATCTTGGTAGCGGAAGACAAACTTAACTTGTGGGTTCAATGAAGCAGAGTTCGGCTGCATCTGCCTGCATTTGAGTAGTCTCCCTCCTCTCGCTACTATCGTTGGTGGGGAGTGCAGGAGTCTTGGGACGCACGCTGCAGGTTTGGGAGCAGCTGCTGCCGTGCGAGCATGGAGCTTCAGGGCAGAGACTCCACTCTGATCAGCACTGAACGGGCTCCACCGTCGTGGCTCGCTTTCGGGGACTCTGCCCGTTCGTAGTCGATGTCTTTTTGTTTACCATGTTGTTTTTTCCTGTTTGCATGATTTGTCCTCGTTTGCAAATTGGATATGTATGTGGTGGTCTTGTGTGTGTGTGTGTGTGTCTGCGTGTGTGTGTGTGTGTGTGTGTGTGTGTGTGCGTGTGCACGTGTGTGTGTGCGTGTGCACGTGTGCGTGTGCGTGTGTGTGTGTGTGTGTGTGTGTCTGTCTGTCTGTCTCCTGAGACACCAGGCAAGGTCATTTGATTCCAAACAATTGGTTTATTGATCATTACAGAATGTCTCTCTGGTGCTTCCCACTCCCTCCCCTCTCTCTTGCCTTTTTCCAACCATGAATCCCCTGTTCCTGCTCCCTTCCCACTCTCAGTCCACAATAGAAACCCATATCAGAATCAGGTTCATCATCATTCGCATATCATGAAATTTGTTTTTTTTTGTGGCAGTAGTACAGTGCAATACATAAAATTACTACAGTACCGTGCAAAAGTCTCAGGCCCCCACCCACTATATTTTTGTGCCTTTGGGTATTGCATAGTACTGTCCTTCAAAGAACACAGTTCACTGTATGTTTTGATGTACACGCGACAAATAAGGATCTTTAATTTTTAAAGAATGGAAGCATACAGTGAAATGTGTAGTTATGTGTCAACACCATCACAGTCCAGTGATAGGCCTATCAGTGTCATCACACTTCCAGCACCAACGTAGCATGCTGACAACCTACAAACCCGAAACCTAACCCCTCCCGCGTTTACGTTGACGTTTGTTGGTTTGGGGAAGTGTTTGCACCAGCCATGCTGAACCAGGCAGGAATAGAGACAGGATATGTCACAATGCAGAACTCTCGAAGCCACAAGGGCAGACCTTCGCTTGTCGGAACAGATTAGGGGAAGGAAGACGTACGTTTCGAAAACACCTTTTTTGTAACCTCCGTGCACCGCAGAATGCTCAGTGGCTGGGTATGCCCAGTTCCAGCCGTCAGCACTGCAACCAGCACGGCAAGCTTCCTCCTATAGATCTCTGCTAACAACTGGATGACCTCATGTTCAAAGCTCAAAGTAAATTTATTATCAAAGTGTGTATACATATGTCACCATATGTGGAAGTGCAGGACAGATATATTCCAAATAAGAAGAATTTTTCAAAGGGAAGAAGGACACTACCGTGGCTGACAAGTGAAGTCAGAGCCAAAGTAAAAGCAAAAGAGAGGACATACAAGGAAGACAGAGCTCGTGGGAAAGTAGAGGATTGGGAAGCTTTTAAAAACTTGCAGAAGGAAACTAAGAAGGTCATTAGGAAGGAAAAGATGAATTATGAAAGGAAGCTGGTGACTAATATCAAAGAAGATACTAAATGCTTTTTTAAATACATAAACGGTAAAAGAGAGTCGAGGGTAGATGTAGGACCAATACAAAATGATGCTGGAGATATTGTGATGAGAGATGCAGAGATGACAGAGGAACTGAATGTGTATTTTGCATCAGTCTTCACAGTGGAAGACATCTGCAGTATACCGGACATTCAAGAGTGTCAGGGAAGTGAAGTTTTTGCAGTGAAAATTATGACTGAGAAGATGCTCAGGAAGCTTAATGGTCTGAAGGTGGATAAATCTCCTGAGCCTGATGGAATGCACCCTTGGGTTCTGAAGGAAGTAACTGGGGAGATTGGGGAGGCATTAACGATGATCTTTCAAGAATCGATAGATTCTGGCATTGTACCAGATGACTGGAAAATTGCAAATGTTACTCCACTATTTAAGAAGGGTGGGAGGCAGCAGAAAGGAAACTATAGACCTGTTAGCCTGACATCAGTGGTTGGGAAGTTGTTGGAATCGATTGTTAGGAATGAGATTACGAAGTACCTGGAGGCACGTGACAAGATAGGCCAAAGCCAGCATGGTTTCCTGAAAGGAAAATCCTGCCTGACAAACCTACTGCAATTCTTTGAGGAAGTTGCAAGCAGGGTAGACAAAGGAGATGCAGTAGATGTGGTGTACTTGGATTTTCAAAAGGCCTTTGACAAGGTGCCATACATGAGGCTGCTTAGCAAGATAAGAGCCCATGGAATTACAGGGGAGTTACTTCATGGGTGGAGCATTGGCTGATCGGCAGAAAACAGAGAGTGGGAATAATGGGATCCTATTCTGGCTGGCTGCCGGTTACCAGTGGAGTTCTACAGGAGTTGGTGTTGGGACCACTGCTTTTTACAATGTATATCAATGATTTGGACTACAGTATTAATGGATTTGTGGCTAAATTTGCCAATGATACAAAGATAGGTGGAGGAGCAGGTAGTGTTGAAATAGAGATACTTAGTTTAGGGGAATGGGCAAAGAAGTGGCAAATGAAATACAATGTTGGAAAATGTATGGTCATACACTTTGGTGGAAGAAATAAACAGGCAGACTATTATTTAGATGGGGGGAGAATTCAAAATGCAGAGATGCAAAGAGACTTGGGAGTCCTTGTGCGGGATACCCTAAAGGTTAACCTCCAGGTTGAGTTGGTGGTGAAGAAGGCGAATGCAATGTTGGAATTCATTTCTAGAGGTGCAGAATTAAAGAGCAGGGATGTGATATTGAGGCTCTATAAGGCACTCGTGAGACCACACATGGAGTATTGTGTGCAGTTTTGGGCTCCTTATTTTGGAAAGGATATACTGACATTGGAGAGGGTTCAGAGAAGATTCACGAGAATGATTCCAGGAATGAAAGGGTTACCGTATGAGGAATGTCTGGCAGCTCTTGGGCTGTATTCCCTGGAGTTCAGGAGAATGAGGGGGGATCTCATAGAGACATTCTGAATGTTAAAAGGCTGAACAGATTAGATAGGACAAAGTTATTTCGCATGGTAGGGGAATCTATGACAAGAGGGAATGACTTCAGGATTGAAGGACGCCCATTTTGAACAGAGATGCGGAGAAATTACTTTAGTCAGAGGGTGGTAATTCTGTGGAATTTGTTGCCACGAGAGGCTGTGGAGGCCAAGTCATTAAGTGCATTTAAGGCAGAGATAGATAAGTTCTTGATTAGCCAGGCCATCAAAGGGTATGGGGAGAAGACAGGGGAGTGGGGATGACTGGAAGAATTGGATCAGCCCATGATTGAATGGCAGAGCAGACTCGATGAGCCAAATGGCCTACTTCTGCTCCTATATCTTATAGTCTTGTATACAATCCTGAGGTTTAAGTTTCCTATGGGCATTCACTGTAGAATGGAGAATTACAATAGAATCAATGAAAAACTACACACAAAGACTGACAAACAACTGAACTACAGAAGAAAGACTTTGCAAATAATAGATAGATAGATAACACCAAGATGGGGAGCATAGTGGACAGTGAGGGAGGCTATCATAGCTTACAGGGGTATCTGCATCTGCCGGAAAAATGGCAGATGGAATTGAATGCGGACAAGTGCATGGTGTTGCCCTTGGGTAGGACCAGCCAGGGTAGATCTTACACAGTGAATGGTAGGGCAGTGAGGAGCGTGGTAGAACAATCGAATTGGGGAATTCAAGTACATAATTCATTGAAAGTGGCATCACAGGTAGATAGGGTTGTGAAGAAAGCTTTTGGCCCATTGGCCTTCATAAATCAAAGTACTGAGTACAGGAGATGGGATGTTATGTTGAAGTTGTATAAGACGTTTGTGAGGCCCAATTTGGAGTATTGTGTGCAGTTTTGGCCACCTACCTACAGGAAAGATGTAAATAAGGTTGAAAGAGTACAAAGAAAATTTACAAGGACGTTGGCGGGTCTGGAGGACCTGAGTGAAAAGAAAAGGTTGAGTAGGTTAGCTCTGTATTCTTTAGAAGGTGGAAGCTTGAGAGGAGATTTGATAGAGGTATACAAAATTATGAGCAGTATAGAAAGGGTAAATGCAAGCAGGCTTTTTGCACTGAGGTTAGGTTTGACTACAGCCAGAGATCATGAGTTAAAGGTGAAAGGTGAGAACTTTAAGGGAAACATGAGGGGAAACTTCTTCACGCCGAGAGTCGTGTGAATGTGGAATGAACTGCCAGCACAAGTAGTGCATGTGGGCTCAATTTGAACGTGAGAGAAGTTAGGATAGATACAAGCGTCTGGAGGGCTGTGGTCCCCTTGCAGGTCAATGGAAGTTTTGGCATGGACTAGATGGGCTGAAGGGCCTGTTTCTGTGCTGTGCTTCTCTGATAGATTTTAAAAAAAGAATATAAGTTGTCAAGTCCTTGAAAGTTCATCCCTAGATTGTGGAATCAGTTCAGAGTTGTGGTGAGTGAAGTTATCCACACTGGTTCAGGAGCCTGATGGTTGTGGGGTAATAACTGTTCCTGAACCTGGTGGTGTGGGACCTGAGGCTCATCGTGGTGAGTGAAGTTATCCACACTGGTTCAGGAGCCTGATGGTTGTGGGGTAATAACTGTTCCTGAGTCCATAGGCTGCTATACCTCCTTCCTGATGGAAGCAGCAAGCAGAGAGCGTGGCCTGGATGGTGGATGTCCTTGATGACTGAGAGAAAGTGAATAAATAGTGGAGACCCTTCATCAGATCCTGATGAAACATTCCGGCCCAAAACGTTGACTGTTCATTCCCTTCCGTAGATGCTGCCTGACCTGCTGAATTCCTCCAGCATTTTGTCTGCTGCTCGAAACATGGTTAATCAATACACCAATAACCTAAGTTAGAGGTAGAATGTTCCCACCAGCCCTTCACAAGGAAACCGCCCCCCCATCTTTTATAGATATGTAAAAAGGAAAAGATTGCTAAAGACAAATGTAGGTCCCCTGCAGACAGAAACAGGTGAATTGATCATGGGGAACAAGGACATAGCAGACCAATTGAATAATTACTTTAGTTCTGTCTTCACTAAGGAGGACATAAATAATCTTCCAGAAATAGTAGCGGACAGAGGGTCCAGTGAAATGGAGGAACTGAGCGAAACACATGTTAGTAGGGAAGTGGTGTTAGGTAAATTGAAGGGATTGAAGGCAGATAAATCCCCAGGGCCAGATGGTCTGCATCCCAGAGTGCTTAAGGAAGTAGCCCAAGAAATAGTGGATGCATTAGTGATAATTTTTCAAAACTCGTTAGATTCTGGACTAGTTCCTGAAGATTGGAGGGTGGCTAATGTAACCCCACTTTTTAAAAAAGGAGGGAGAGAGAAACCGGGGAATTATAGACCGGTTAGCCTAACGTCGGTGGTGGGGAAACTGCTGGAGTCGGTTATCAAAGATGTGATAACAGCACATTTGGAAAGCAATGAAATCATCGGACAAAGTCAGCATGGATTTGTGAAAGGAAAATCATGTCTGACGAATCTCATAGAATTTTTTGAGGATGTAACTAGTAGAGTGGATAGGGGAGAACCAGTGGATGTGGTATATTTGGATTTTCAAAAGGCTTTTGACAAGGTCCCACACAGGAGATTAGTGTGCAAACTTAAAGCACACGGTATTGGGGGTAAGGTATTGATGTGGATAGAGAATTGGTTAGCAGACAGGAAGCAAAGAGTGGGAATAAACGGGACCTTTTCAGAATGGCAGGCGGTGACTAGTGGGGTACCGCAAGGCTCAGTGCTGGGACCCCAGTTGTTTACAATATATGTTAATGACTTGTATGAGTGAATTAAATGCAGCATCTCCAAGTTTGCGGATGACACGAAGCTGGGTGGCAGTGTTAGCTGTGAGGAGGATGCTAAGAGGATGCAGAGTGACTTGGATAGGTTGGGTGAGTGGGCAAGTTCATGGCAGATGCAATTTAATGTGGATAAGTGTGAAGTTATCCACTTTGGTGGCAAAAACAGGAAAATAGATTATTATCTGAATCTGAAAGTGGGCATGCAGGTACAGCAGGCGGTGAAAAAAGCGAATGGTATGCTGGCATTTATAGCGAGAGGATTCGAGTACAGGAGCAGGGAGGTACTACTGCAGTTGTACAAGGCCTTAGTGAGACCACACCTGGAGTATTGTGTGCAGTTTTGGTCCCCTAATCTGAGGAAAGACATCTTTGCCATAGAGGGAGTACAAAGAAGGTTCACCAGATTGATTCCTGGGATGGCAGGACTTTCATATGAAGAAAGACTGGATGAACTGGGCTTATACTCGTTGGAATTTAGAAGATTGAGGGGGGATCTGATTGAAACGTATAAAATCCTAAAGGGATTGGACAGGCTAGATGCAGGAAGGTTGTTCCCGATGTTGGGGAAGTCCAGAATGAGGGGTCACAGTTTGACGATAAAGGGGAAGCCTTTTAGGACTGAGATTAGGAAAAACTTCTTCACACAGAGAGTGGTGAATCTGTGGAAGTCTCTGCCACAGGAAACAGTTGAAGCCGGTTCATTGGCTATATTTAAGAGGGAGTTAGATATGGCCCTTGTGGCTAAAGGGATCAGGGGGTATGGAGGGAAGGCTGGGGCAGGGGTTCTGAGTTGGATGATCAGCCATGATCATAATAAATGGCGGTGCAGGCTCGAAGGGCCGAATGGCCTACTCCTACACCTATTTTCTATGTTTCTATGTTTCTATCACTGAGCACATCTACATGGAGCGCTGTTGTAGGAAAGCAGCGTCCATCATCAAAGACCCCACCACCCAGACCATGCTGCCATCGGGGAGGAGGTACAGGAGCCTCAGGTCCCACACCACCAGGTTCAGGAACAGTTATTACCCCACAACCATCAGGCTCCTGAACCAGTGTGGATAACTTCACTCACCACAACTCTGAACTGATTCCACAAACTACAGACTCACTTTCAAAGACTTTACAACTCCTATTCTCTATTATTTATATTTTATTTGCACAATTTGTCTCTTGCACATTAGTTATGCCAGTCTTTATTTATGTATACGTAGTTTGCAAACGTCTTTCTTTATTTTTGTTGTAAATGCTTGCAAGAAAATAAATCTTTTGGAAGTATATGGTAAGATATGCATTCTTTGATAATATATTTACTTTGGACTTTGAACTTTGGGAACACTACAGAGATTCTCAGGGACCAGCCTACATACACCACAGCAAATTCCTAATACATGTAAATGTATAAGGCCATATGACCATAAGACATTGGAACAAAATTAGGCCATTCAGCCAACTGAGTCTGCTCGGACATTCCATCTTGGCTGATTTATTATCCCTCTCAACCCCATTCTCCTGCTGTCTTCATGTAACCTATGACACCCTGACTAATCAAGAACCTATCAACCTTCACTTGAAATGTACCCAATGACGGGGCCTTCACAGCCCTCTATAGCAATGATGAAGAAATTACTCTTCACCTCTGTTCTAAAGGAGTGTCTTTCTATTCTGAGTCTGTATCCTCTGGTCTTAGACTCCCCCCCCCCCGCCCCCCACACAATAGAAAACATTATCTCCACATCCACTCTGACTAAACCTTTCAACATCTGATGTGTTTCAATGAGGTGCCCCCCATTCTTCTAAATTCCGGTTGTACAGACACGGAATCATCAAACACTCCTCATACATTAATACTTCTATTCCTGGAATCATCCTTGTGAACCTTCTCTGGGCCCTGTCAAATGTCAGCACACCTTGGATAAGGGGCCCGCAACTACTCACAGTCTGACCAGTGCTTTATAAAGCCTCAGTAATCTTTGCTTACATTCTAGTCCTCTCAAAATGAATGCTAACACTGCATTTTCCTTCCTCACCACCAATTCAACCTGCAAGTTAACCTTTGGGGAATCCTGCACAAGGACTCCCAAGTCGCTTTGCACCTTTGATTTCTGAATTTTTTCCTCATTTAGAAAATAATTGATACCTTTATTCCAGCCCAACATACACTTCCCGACACTGTATTCCATCTGCCGTTTCTTTGCCCATTCTTCTAATCTGTCCAAGTCCTTCTATACAGACACCTTGCTTCCTCAACACAACCTGCCGCTCCACCCATCTTTATATTATCCACAAAGCTATCGATTCCATCCGCCAAAGCACTGACACACGATATAGGAAGAACCCTGACCCTTTCGGACCGTCACCGGCAGACAATCGGAAAAGGTGAATGGAGCTGATTTCTAACTTTTGACCCACTCTGTCTGACTTCCCCAGGTTGGTAAGCTGAGGAACCTTGCTGAGATCGAGAAGGAACTGAAGGAGGTTGCTGAGAAACTGAGAGAGATCCGGCGGGGATGAGGCTTGTGCTTGGCTCCAATGACCCTGACCATCCTTTGTTGTGTCACGCCGGCCTCTCACCCACTGCTCTGGCTCTGTACTGTTATAGTCCAAAGCGGGGACAGACATGGTGCAGTAATGCATGCTATACTCTTCAATCTTTATTGCTCTTTCCGTAACTGGCAATGTCACTCCGTCAATGACAGGATTGGATTTAGGAAACAGCAACCCCTTCCCTTGCTTTTAACGGGCTTGGAGTATTGTGTGCAGGTCTGGTCACCCAACCACAGGAGGGGGGTCAATAAGGTTGAAAGAGTACAGAGAAACTTTACAAGGATGTTGCCGAGATGTGAGGACCTGCGTTAGAGGAAAGGCTGAACGGGTGAGGACTTTATACCCTGCAGCGTAGGAGAAGCAGGGGAGATTTATTTAATAGATGTGTACAGAATTATTTGGAGTATAGACAGGCTTTTTTTCTCTGAGACTGGGTGCGACTAGAGCTAGAGGTCATGAGCTAAGGGTGAAAGGTGAAATATCTCAGGGGGACCTGTGGGGGAGTTTCTTCACTGAGAGGGTGGTGAGAGTGCGGAACGAGCTGGCGGTGGAAGTGGTAGCTGTGGGTTCCCCTGCAACATGTAAGAAAAGTTCGGATCAGTACATGGGTGGGAGGGGTATGAAGGGGAGGGTTGATGGGACGAGGCACATTTAATAGTTCAGCACAGACTAGATGGGTGGAATGGTCTGTTTCTGTGCTGAAGTATTCTATGATGCTATGACAGCAATGACTCTCGTATGGCACTGCTCCAGGAGAGAGAGAAGAGGGTTGCGTGCTTGTTGATGCATGCTTCACCCGTGGAGAAACAGAGTGGGGGGGGGAGGGAGAGATTGAGAGTGTGGGGGGAGGGAGAGATTGAGAGTGTGGGGGGAGGGAGAGATTGAGAGTGTGGGGGGAGGGAGAGATTGAGAGTGTGGGGGGAGGGAGAGATTGAGAGAGTGGGTGGGAGGGAGAGATTGAGAGAGTGGGGGGAGGGAGAGATTGAGAGAATGGGTGGGAGGGAGAGATTGAGAGAGTGGGGGGAGGGAGAGAGTGGGGGGGAGGGAGAGATTGAGAGAGTGGGTGGGAGGGAGAGATTGAGAGAGTGGGGGGAGGGAGAGATTGAGAGAATGGGTGGGAGGGAGAGATTGAGAGAGTGGGGGGAGGGAGAGATTGAGAGAGTGGGGGGAGGGAGAGATTGAGAGAATGGGTGGGAGGGAGAGATTGAGAGAGTGGGGGGAGGGAGAGAGTGGGGGGGAGGGAGAGATTGAGAGAGTGGGTGGGAGGGAGAGATTGAGAGAGTGGGGGGAGGGAGAGATTGAGAGAATGGGTGGGAGGGAGAGATTGAGAGAGTGGGGGGAGGGAGAGATTGAGAGAGTGGGGGGAGGGAGAGATTGAGAGAATGGGTGGGAGGGAGAGATTGAGAGAGTGGGGGGAGGGAGAGAGTGGGGGGGAGGGAGAGATTGAGAGAGTGGGTGGGAGGGAGAGATTGAGAGAGTGGGGGGAGGGAGAGATTCAGAGAATGGGGAGGGAGAGATTGAGAGAATGGGGGGAGGGATAGATTGAGAGAGTGGGGGGGGAGGGAGAGATTGAGAGAGTGGGGGGGAGAGATTGAGAGAGTGGGGGGAGAGATTGAGAGAGTGGGGGGAGGGAGAGATTGATAGAGTGGGGGGAGAGATTGAGAGAGTGGGGGGAGGGAGAGATTGAGACAGTGGGGGGGAGGGAGAGATTGAGAAACTGGGGGGGAGGGAGAGATTGAGAAAGTGGGGGGATGGATAGATTGAAAGAATGGGGGGGAGGGAGAGATTGAGAGACTGGGGGGGAGGGAGAGATTGAGAGACTGGGGGGAGGGAGAGATTGAGAGTGGGGGGAGGGAGAGATTGAGAGTGGGGGGAGGGAGAGATTTAGAGAGTGGGGGGGAGAGATTGAGAGAGTGGGGGGAGAGATTGAGAGAGTGGGGGGAGGGAGAGATTGATAGAGTGGGGGGAGAGATTGAGAGAGTGGGGGGAGGGAGAGATTGAGAGAGTGGGGGGGAGGGAGAGATTGAGAAACTGGGGGGGAGGGAGAGATTGAGAAAGTGGGGGGAGGGATAGATTGAGAGAGTGGGGGGGAGGGAGATTGAGAGAGTGGGGGGAGGGAGATTGAGAGAATGGGGGGAGGGAGAGATTGAGAGAATGGGGGGAGGGAGAGATTGAAAGAAAGGGGGAGGGAGAGATTGAGAGAATGGGGGGAGGGAGAGATTGAGAGAGTGGGGGGAGGGAGAGATTGAGAGAGTGGGGGGGAGGGAGAGATTGAGAGAATGGGGGGAGGGAGAGATTGAGAGAATGGGGGGAGGGAGAGATTGAGAGAGTGGGGGGAGGGAGAGATTGAGAGAGTGGGGGGAGGGAGAGATTGAGAGAATGGGGGGGAGGGAGAGATTGAGAGACTGGGGGGAAAGATTGAGAGAGTGGGGGGAGAGATTGAGAGTGTGTGGGGGAGGGGGAGATCGAGAGAGTTGGGGGGGAGGGAGATCGAGAGAGTTGGGGGGGAGGGAGATCGAGATAGTTGGGGGGAGGGAGATTGAGAGAGTGGGGGGAGGGAGATTGAGAGAGTGGGTGGAGGCAGAGATTGAGAGAGTGGGGGGGAGATTGAGAGAGTGGAGGGAGGGTGAGATTCAGGGAGTGGAGGGAGGGAGAGATTCAGGGAGTGGGGGGAGATTGAGAGAGTGGGGGGGAGGGAGAGATTGAGAGACTGGGGGAGGGAGAGATTGAGGGAGTGGGGGAGGGAGAGATTGAGAGAGTGGGGGAGCGAGAGATTCAGAGAGTGGGGGGGAGGGAGATTGAGAGAGTGGGGGGAGGGGGAGATTGAGAGAGTTGGGGGGGAGAGAGATTGAGAGAGATGGGGGAGAGAGAGATTGAGAGAGATGGGGGGAGAGAGAGATTGAGAGAGTGGGGGGGGAGGGAGAGATTGAGACAGTGGGGGGGGAGAGATTGAGAGAGATGGGGGGAGAGAGATTGAGAGAGTGGGGGGAGGGAGAGATTGAGAGAGTGGGGGGGAGGGAGAGATTGAGAGAGTGGAGGGGAGGGAGATTGAGAGAGTGGGGGAAGGGAGATTGATAGAGGGGGGGAGGGAGAATGAGAGAGTGGGGGGTGAGGGAGATTGAGAGAGTGGGGGGGAGGGAGATTGAGAGAGTGGGGGGAGGGGGAGATTGAGGGGGGGAGGGGGAGATTGAGGGAGTGGAGGGGAGATTGAGAGAGTGGGAGGGAGGGAGAGATTGAGAGAATGGGGGGAGGGAGAGATTGAGAGAGTGGGGGGGAGACAGATTGAGAGAGTAGGGGGGGAGGGAGAGATTGAGAGAGCGGGGGGGAGGGAGAGATTGAGAGAGCGGGGGGGAGGGAGAGATTGAGAGACAGGGGGGAGAGATTGAGAGAGTGGGGGGGTGGGAGAGATTGAGAGAGTGGGGGGGAAGGGGAGATTGAGAGAGTGGGGGCGAGGGAGATTGAGAGAGTGCGGGGGAGGGAGATATTGAGAGAGTGGGGGTAGGGAGAGATTAACAGAGTGAGGGGGAGGGAGATTGAGAGAGTGAGGGGGGAGGGAGATTGAGAGAGTGGGGGGAGGGAGATTGAGAGAGTGCGGGGGGAGGGAGAGATTGAGAGAGTGGGGGTGGGAGAGATTGAGAGAGTGGGGGGTGGGAGTGATTGAGAGAGTGGGGGGAGGGAGATTGAGAGAGTGGGGGGAGAGAGATTGAGAGAGTGGGGGGAGGGGGAGATTGAGGGGGGGAGGGGGAGATTGAGGGAGTGGAGGGGAGATTGAGAGAGTGGGAGGGAGGGAGAGATTGAGAGAATGGGGGGAGGGAGAGATTGAGAGAGTGGGAGGAGGGAGATTGAGAGAGTGGGGGGAGACAGATTGAGAGAGTAGGGGGGGAGGGAGAGATTGAGAAAGTGGGGGGAGGGAGATTGAGAGAGTGGGGGGTGGGAGAGAGGGGGGGAGGGAGATTGAGAGAGTGGGGGGGAGGGAGAGATTGAGAGAGTGGGGGGTGGGAGAGATTGAGAGATGGGGGGAGGGAGAAATTGAGAGAGTAGGGGGGAGGGAGAGATTGAGAGAGTGGGGGGAGGGAGAGATTGAGAGAGTTGGGGGAAAGATTGAGAGAGTGGGGGGAGAGATTGAGAGAATGGGGGGAGACAGATTGAGAGAGTGGGGGGAGAGGGAGATTGAGAGAGTGGGGGGGAGGGAGATTGAGAGAGTGGGGGTGAGGGAGAGATTGAGAGAGTGGGGGTGAGGGAGAGATTGAGAGAGTGGGGGGGGAGATTGAGAGAGTGGGGGGAGATTGAGAGAATGAGGGGGAGAGAGATTGAGAGAGTGGGGGGGAGATTGAGAGAGTGGGGGGGAGACAGATTGAGAGAGTGGGGAGGAGAGAGATTGAGAGAGTGGGGGGGGAGGGACATTGAGAGAGTGGGGGGGAGGGAGATTGAGAGAGTGGGGGAAGGGAGAGATTGAGAGAGTGGGGGGGAGGGAGAGATTGAGAGAGTGGGGGGGAGAGAGATTGAGAGAGTGGGGGGGCAGGGATATTGAGAGAGTGGGTGGGAGGGAGATTGAGAGAGTGGGGGTGAGGGAGATTGAGAGAGTGGGGGTGAGGGAGATTGAGAGAGTGGGTGGGAGGGAGATTGAGAGAGTGGGGGGGAGGGAGATTGAGAGAGTGGGGGTGAGGGAGAGATTGAGAGAGTGGGGGTGAGGGAGAGATTGAGAGAGTGGGGGGGAGATTGAGAGAGTGGGGGGGAGATTGAGAGAATGAGGGGGAGAGAGATTGAGAGAGTGGGGGGGAGACAGATTGAGAGAGTGGGGAGGAGAGAGATTGAGAGAGTGGGGGGGAGGGAGATTGAGAGAGTGGGGGGGAGGGAGATTGAGAGAGTGGGGGGAGGGAGAGATTGAGAGAGTGGGGGGGGGGGAGAGATTGAGAGAGTGGGGGGGAGAGAGATTGAGAGAGTGGGGGGGCAGGGAGATTGAGAGAGTGGGGGGGAGAGAGATTGAGGGAGTGGGGGAGGGAGAGATTGAGAGAGTGGGGGAGCGAGAGATTCAGAGAGTGGGGGGGAGGGAGATTGAGAGAGTGGGGGGAGGGGGAGATTGAGAGAGTTGGGGGGGAGAGAGATTGAGAGAGATGGGGGAGAGAGAGATTGAGAGAGATGGGGGGAGAGAGAGATTGAGAGAGTGTGGGGGGGAGGGAGAGATTGAGAGAGTGGGGGGAGGGAGAGATTGAGAGAGTGGGGGGGAGGGAGAGATTGAGAGAGTGGAGGGGAGGGAGATTGAGAGAGTGGGGGAAGGGAGATTGATAGAGGGGGGAGGGAGAATGAGAGAGTGGGGGGTGAGGGAGATTGAGAGAGTGGGGGGGAGGGAGATTGAGAGAGTGGGGGGAGGGGGAGATTGAGGGGGGGAGGGGGAGATTGAGGGAGTGGAGGGGAGATTGAGAGAGTGGGAGGGAGGGAGAGATTGAGAGAATGGGGGGAGGGAGAGATTGAGAGAGTGGGGGGAGGGAGATTGAGAGAGTGGGGGGAGACAGATTGAGAGAGTAGGGGGGAGGGAGAGATTGAGAGAGCGGGGGGGAGGGAGAGATTGAGAGAGCGGGGGAGGGAGAGATTGAGAGACAGAGGGGAGAGATTGAGAGAGTGGGGGGGTGGGAGAGATTGAGAGAGTGAGGGGGGAGGGAGATTGAGAGAGTGGGGGGAGGGAGATTGAGAGAGTGCGGGGGGAGGGAGAGATTGAGAGAGTGGGGGTGGGAGAGATTGAGAGAGTGGGGGGTGGGAGTGATTGAGAGAGTGGGGGGAGGGAGATTGAGAGAGTGGGGGGAGAGAGATTGAGAGAGTGGGGGGAGGGGGAGATTGAGGGGGGGGAGGGGGAGATTGAGGGAGTGGAGGGGAGATTGAGAGAGTGGGAGGGAGGGAGAGATTGAGAGAATGGGGGGAGGGAGAGATTGAGAGAGTGGGAGGAGGGAGATTGAGAGAGTGGGGGGAGACAGATTGAGAGAGTAGGGGGGGAGGGAGAGATTGAGAAAGTGGGGGGAGGGAGATTGAGAGAGTGGGGGGTGGGAGAGAGGGGGGGAGGGAGATTGAGAGAGTGGGGGGGAGGGAGAGATTGAGAGAGTGGGGGGTGGGAGAGATTGAGAGATGGGGGGAGGGAGAAATTGAGAGAGTAGGGGGGAGGGAGAGATTGAGAGAGTGGGGGGAGGGAGAGATTGAGAGAGTTGGGGGAAAGATTGAGAGAGTGGGGGGAGAGATTGAGAGAATGGGGGGAGACAGATTGAGAGAGTGGGGGGAGAGGGAGATTGAGAGAGTGGGGGGGAGGGAGATTGAGAGAGTGGGGGTGAGGGAGAGATTGAGAGAGTGGGGGTGAGGGAGAGATTGAGAGAGTGGGGGGGGAGATTGAGAGAGTGGGGGGAGATTGAGAGAATGAGGGGGAGAGAGATTGAGAGAGTGGGGGGGAGATTGAGAGAGTGGGGGGGAGACAGATTGAGAGAGTGGGGAGGAGAGAGATTGAGAGAGTGGGGGGGGAGGGACATTGAGAGAGTGGGGGGGAGGGAGATTGAGAGAGTGGGGGAAGGGAGAGATTGAGAGAGTGGGGGGGAGGGAGAGATTGAGAGAGTGGGGGGGAGAGAGATTGAGAGAGTGGGGGGGCAGGGATATTGAGAGAGTGGGTGGGAGGGAGATTGAGAGAGTGGGGGTGAGGGAGATTGAGAGAGTGGGGGTGAGGGAGATTGAGAGAGTGGGTGGGAGGGAGATTGAGAGAGTGGGGGGGAGGGAGATTGAGAGAGTGGGGGTGAGGGAGAGATTGAGAGAGTGGGGGTGAGGGAGAGATTGAGAGAGTGGGGGGGGAGATTGAGAGAGTGGGGGGGAGATTGAGAGAATGAGGGGGAGAGAGATTGAGAGAGTGGGGGGGAGACAGATTGAGAGAGTGGGGAGGAGAGAGATTGAGAGAGTGGGGGGGAGGGAGATTGAGAGAGTGGGGGGGAGGGAGATTGAGAGAGTGGGGGGAGGGAGAGATTGAGAGAGTGGGGGGGAGGGAGAGATTGAGAGAGTGGGGGGGAGAGAGATTGAGAGAGTGGGGGGGCAGGGAGATTGAGAGAGTGGGGGGAGAGAGATTGAGGGAGTGGGGGAGGGAGAGATTGAGAGAGTGGGGGAGCGAGAGATTCAGAGAGTGGGGGGGAGGGAGATTGAGAGAGTGGGGGGAGGGGGAGATTGAGAGAGTTGGGGGGGAGAGAGATTGAGAGAGATGGGGGAGAGAGAGATTGAGAGAGATGGGGGGAGAGAGAGATTGAGAGAGTGTGGGGGGGAGGGAGAGATTGAGAGAGTGGGGGGAGGGAGAGATTGAGAGAGTGGGGGGGAGGGAGAGATTGAGAGAGTGGAGGGGAGGGAGATTGAGAGAGTGGGGGAAGGGAGATTGATAGAGGGGGGAGGGAGAATGAGAGAGTGGGGGGTGAGGGAGATTGAGAGAGTGGGGGGGAGGGAGATTGAGAGAGTGGGGGGAGGGGGAGATTGAGGGGGGGAGGGGGAGATTGAGGGAGTGGAGGGGAGATTGAGAGAGTGGGAGGGAGGGAGAGATTGAGAGAATGGGGGGAGGGAGAGATTGAGAGAGTGGGGGGAGGGAGATTGAGAGAGTGGGGGGAGACAGATTGAGAGAGTAGGGGGGAGGGAGAGATTGAGAGAGCGGGGGGGAGGGAGAGATTGAGAGAGCGGGGGAGGGAGAGATTGAGAGACAGAGGGGAGAGATTGAGAGAGTGGGGGGGTGGGAGAGATTGAGAGAGTGGGGGGGAAGGGGAGATTGAGAGAGTGCGGGGGAGGGAGATATTGAGAGAGTGGGGGTAGGGAGAGATTAAGAGAGTGAGGGGGAGGGAGATTGAGAGAGTGAGGGGGGAGGGAGATTGAGAGAGTGGGGGGAGGGAGATTGAGAGAGTGCGGGGGGAGGGAGAGATTGAGAGAGTGGGGGTGGGAGAGATTGAGAGAGTGGGGGGTGGCAGTGATTGAGAGAGTGGGGGGAGGGAGATTGAGAGAGTGGGGGGAGAGAGATTGAGAGAGTGGGGGGAGGGGGAGAGTGAGGGGGGGGAGGGGGAGATTGAGGGAGTGGAGGGGAGATTGAGAGAGTGGGAGGGAGGGAGAGATTGAGAGAATGGGGGGAGGGAGAGATTGAGAGAGTGGGGGGAGGGAGATTGAGAGAGTGGGGGGAGACAGATTGAGAGAGTAGGGGGGGAGGGAGAGATTGAGAAAGTGGGGGGAGGGAGATTGAGAGAGTGGGGGGTGGGAGAGAGGGGGGAGGGAGATTGGGAGAGAGGGGGGGAGGGAGATTGAGAGAGTGGGGGGGAGGGAGAGATTGAGAGAGTGGGGGGTGGGAGAGATTGAGAGATGGGGGGAGGGAGAAATTGAGAGAGTAGGGGGGAGGGAGAGATTGAGAGAGTGGGGGGAGGGAGAGATTGAGAGAGTTGGGGGGAAAGATTGAGAGAGTGGGGGGAGAGATTGAGAGAATGGGGGGAGACAGATTGAGAGAGTGGGGGGGAGACAGATTGAGAGAGTGGGGGGAGAGGGAGATTGAGAGAGTGGGGGGGAGGGAGATTGAGAGAGTGGGGGTGAGGGAGAGAGTGGGGGTGAGGGAGAGATGAGAGAGTGGGGGTGAGGGAGAGATTGAGAGAGTGGGGGGGGAGATTGAGAGAGTGGGGGGGAGATTGAGAGAATGAGGGGGAGAGAGATTGAGAGAGTGGGGGGGAGACAGATTGAGAGAGTGGGGAGGAGAGAGATTGAGAGAGTGGGGGGGAGGGACATTGAGAGAGTGGGGGGAGGGAGATTGAGAGAGTGGGGGAAGGGAGAGATTGAGAGAGTGGGGGGGAGGGAGAGATTGAGAGAGTGGGGGGGAGAGAGATTGAGAGAGTGGGGGGGCAGGGAGATTGAGAGAGTGGGTGGGAGGGAGATTGAGAGAGTGGGGGTGAGGGAGATTGAGAGAGTGGGGGTGAGGGAGATTGAGAGAGTGGGGGGAGGGAGAGATTGAGAGAGTGGGGGGGAGATTGAGAGAAGGAGGGGGAGAGAGATTGAGAGAGTGGGGAGGAGAGAGATAGAGAGAGTGGGGGGAGGGAGATTGAGAGAGTGGGGGGGAGGGAGATTGAGAGAGTGGGGGGAGGGAGAGATTGAGAGAGTGGGGGGGAGGGAGAGATTGAGAGAGTGGGGGGGAGAGAGATTGAGAGAGTGGGGGGGAGAGAGATTGAGAGAGTGGGGGGGAGAGAGATTGAGAGAGTGGGGGGGCAGGGAGATTGAGAGAGTGGGGGGAGGGAGATTGAGAGAGTGGGGGGAGGGAGAGATTGAGAGAGTGGGGGTGAGGGAGATTGAGAGAGTTTGTGGGAGGGAGATTGAGAGAGTGGGGGGGAGGGAGATTGAGAGAGTGGGGGGGAGGTAGAGATTGAGAGAGTGGGGTGAGGGAGAGATTGAGAGAGTGGGGGGGAGGGAGAGATTGAGAGAGTGGGGGGGGAGAGATTGAGAGAGTGGGGGAGGGAGAGATTGAGAGAGTAGGGGGGAGGGAGATTGAGAGAGTGGGGGGGGAGATTGAGAGAGTGGGGGGGAGATTGAGAGAATGAGGGGGAGAGAGATTGAGAGAGTGGGGGGAGGGGGAGATTGAGGGGGGGGAGGGGGAGATTGAGGGAGAGGAGGGGAGATTGAGAGAGTGGGAGGGAGGGAGAGATTGAGAGAATGGGGGGAGGGAGAGATTGAGAGAGTGGGAGGAGGGAGATTGAGAGAGTGGGGGGAGACAGATTGAGAGAGTAGGGGGGGGGAGAGATTGAGAAAGTGGGGGGAGGGAGATTGAGAGAGTGGGGGGTGGGAGAGAGGGGGGGAGGGAGATTGAGAGAGTGGGGGGGAGGGAGAGATTGAGAGAGTGGGGGGTGGGAGAGATTGAGAGATGGGGGGAGGGAGAAATTGAGAGAGTAGGGGGGAGGGAGAGATTGAGAGAGTGGGGGGAGGGAGAGATTGAGAGAGTTGGGGGGAAAGATTGAGAGAGTGGGGGGAGAGATTGAGAGAATGGGGGGAGACAGATTGAGAGAGTGGGGGGGGAGACAGATTGAGAGAGTGGGGGGAGAGGGAGATTGAGAGAGTGGGGGGGAGGGAGATTGAGAGAGTGGGGGTGAGGGAGAGATTGAGAGAGTGGGGGTGAGGGAGAGATTGAGAGAGTGGGGGGGGAGATTGAGAGAGTGGGGGGGAGATTGAGAGAATGAGGGGGAGAGAGATTGAGAGAGTGGGGGGGAGACAGATTGAGAGAGTGGGGAGGAGAGAGATTGAGAGAGTGGGGGGGAGGGACATTGAGAGAGTGGGGGGAGGGAGATTGAGAGAGTGGGGGGAGGGAGATTGAGAGAGTGGGGGGAGGGAGAGATTGAGAGAGTGGGGGGGAGGGAGAGATTGAGAGAGTGGGGGAGAGAGAGATTGAGAGAGTGGGGGGGCAGGGAGATTGAGAGAGTGGGGGGGAGAGAGATTGAGGGAGTGGGGGAGGGAGAGATTGAGAGAGTGGGGGAGCGAGAGATTCAGAGAGTGGGGGGGAGGGAGATTGAGAGAGTGGGGGGAGGGGGAGATTGAGAGAGTTGGGGGGGAGAGAGATTGAGAGAGATGGGGGAGAGAGAGATTGAGAGAGATGGGGGGAGAGAGAGATTGAGAGAGTGGGGGGGGAGGGAGAGATTGAGACAGTGGGGGGGGAGAGATTGAGAGAGATGGGGGGAGAGAGATTGAGAGAGTGGGGGGAGGGAGAGATTGAGAGAGTGGGGGGGAGGGAGAGATTGAGAGAGTGGAGGGGAGGGAGATTGAGAGAGTGGGGGAAGGGAGATTGATAGAGGGGGGAGGGAGAATGAGAGAGTGGGGGGTGAGGGAGATTGAGAGAGTGGGGGGGAGGGAGATTGAGAGAGTGGGGGGAGGGGGAGATTGAGGGGGGGAGGGGGAGATTGAGGGAGTGGAGGGGAGATTGAGAGAGTGGGAGGGAGGGAGAGATTGAGAGAATGGGGGGAGGGAGAGATTGAGAGAGTGGGGGGAGGGAGATTGAGAGAGTGGGGGGAGACAGATTGAGAGAGTAGGGGGGAGGGAGAGATTGAGAGAGCGGGGGGGAGGGAGAGATTGAGAGAGCGGGGGGGAGGGAGAGATTGAGAGACAGGGGGGAGAGATTGAGAGAGTGGGGGGGTGGGAGAGATTGAGAGAGTGGGGGGGAAGGGGAGATTGAGAGAGTGCGGGGGAGGGAGATATTGAGAGAGTGGGGGTAGGGAGAGATTAAGAGAGTGAGGGGGAGGGAGATTGAGAGAGTGAGGGGGGAGGGAGATTGAGAGAGTGGGGGGAGGGAGATTGAGAGAGTGCGGGGGGAGGGAGAGATTGAGAGAGTGGGGGTGGGAGAGATTGAGAGAGTGGGGGGTGGGAGTGATTGAGAGAGTGGGGGGAGGGAGATTGAGAGAGTGGGGGGAGAGAGATTGAGAGAGTGGGGGGAGGGGGAGATTGAGGGGGGGAGGGGGAGATTGAGGGAGTGGAGGGGAGATTGAGAGAGTGGGAGGGAGGGAGAGATTGAGAGAATGGGGGGAGGGAGAGATTGAGAGAGTGGGGGGAGGGAGATTGAGAGAGTGGGGGGAGACAGATTGAGAGAGTAGGGGGGAGGGAGAGATTGAGAAAGTGGGGGGAGGGAGATTGAGAGAGTGGGGGGTGGGAGAGAGGGGGGGAGGGAGATTGAGAGAGTGGGGGGGAGGGAGAGATTGAGAGAGTGGGGGGTGGGAGAGATTGAGAGATGGGGGGAGGGAGAAATTGAGAGAGTAGGGGGGAGGGAGAGATTGAGAGAGTGGGGGGAGGGAGAGATTGAGAGAGTTGGGGGGAAAGATTGAGAGAGTGGGGGGAGAGATTGAGAGAATGGGGGGAGACAGATTGAGAGAGTGGGGGGGAGACAGATTGAGAGAGTGGGGGGAGAGGGAGATTGAGAGAGTGGGGGGGAGGGAGATTGAGAGAGTGGGGGTGAGGGAGAGATTGAGAGAGTGGGGGTGAGGGAGAGATTGAGAGAGTGGGGGGGGAGATTGAGAGAGTGGGGGGGAGATTGAGAGAATGAGGGGGAGAGAGATTGAGAGAGTGGGGGGGAGACAGATTGAGAGAGTGGGGAGGAGAGAGATTGAGAGAGTGGGGGGGGAGGGACATTGAGAGAGTGGGGGGGAGGGAGATTGAGAGAGTGGGGGAAGGGAGAGATTGAGAGAGTGGGGGGGAGGGAGAGATTGAGAGAGTGGGGGGGAGAGAGATTGAGAGAGTGGGGGGGCAGGGAGATTGAGAGAGTGGGTGGGAGGGAGATTGAGAGAGTGGGTGGGAGGGAGATTGAGAGAGTGGGGGGAGGGAGATTGAGAGAGTGGGGGTGAGGGAGATTGAGAGAGTGGGGGTGAGGGAGATTGAGAGAGTGGGTGGGAGGGAGATTGAGAGAGTGGGGGGGAGGGAGATTGAGAGAGTGGGGGTGAGGGAGATTGAGAGAGTGGGTGGGAGGGAGATTGAGAGAGTGGGGGGGAGGGAGATTGAGAGAGTGGGGGTGAGGGAGAGATTGAGAGAGTGGGGGTGAGGGAGAGATTGAGAGAGTGGGGGGGGAGATTGAGAGAGTGGGGGGGAGATTGAGAGAATGAGGGGGAGAGAGATTGAGAGAGTGGGGGGGAGACAGATTGAGAGAGTGGGGAGGAGAGAGATTGAGAGAGTGGGGGGAGGGAGATTGAGAGAGTGGGGGGGAGGGAGATTGAGAGAGTGGGGGGAGGGAGAGATTGAGAAAGTGTGGCGAGGGAGATTGCAAAGTGGGGGTGAGGGAGATTGACAAAGTGGGGGGAGAGAGATTGAGAAAGTGGGGGGGAGAGAGTGATTGAGAGAGTGGGGGGGAGAGAGTGATTGAGAGAGTGGGGGGGAAGGAGAGATTGAGAGAGTGAGGGGGAGGGAGATTGAGAGAGTGGGGGTGAGGGAGAGATTGAGAGAGTGGGGGGGAGGGAGAGATTGAGACACTGGGGGGAGGGAGAGATTGAGAGAGTGGGGAGGGGGAGAGATTGAGAGAGTGGGGGGAGGGAGAGATTGAGAGAGTGGGGGGGGAGGGAGATTGAGTGGGGGAGGGAGATTGAGTGGGGGAGGGAGATTGAGAGAGTGGGGGGAGGGAGATTGAGAGAGTGGGGGGAGGGAAATTGAGAGAGTGGGGGGAGGGAGAGATTCAGAGTGTAGGAGGGAGGGAGAGATTGAGTGAGTGGGGGAGGGAGATTGAGAGAGTGGGGGGAGAGATTGAAAGAGAGGGGGGAGAGATTGAAAGAGTGGGGGGAGAGATTGAAAGAGTGGGGGGAGGGAGAGATTGAGAGAGTGGGGGGGAGGGAGAGATTGAGAGAGTGGGGGAGGGAGATAGAGAAAGTGGGGGGGAGGGAGAGATTGAGAGGGGGGAGGGAGAGATTGAGAGAGTGGGGGGGAGGGAGAGATTGAGAGAGTGGGAGGGGAGGGAGATTGAGAGAGTGGGGGTGGGAGGGAGATTGAGAGAGTGGTGGGGAGATTGAGAGAGTGGGGGGAGGGAGAGATTGAGAGAGTGGGGGGGAGATTGAGAGAGTGGGTGGAGGGAGAGATTGAGAAAGTGGGGGAGGGAGATTGAGAGAGTGGGGGGAGGGAGATTGAGAGAGTGGCGGGAGGGAGAGATTCAGAGAGTAGGGGGGAGGGAGTGATTGAGAGAGTTGGGGGAGGGAGAGATTGACAGAGTGGGGGGAGGGAGTGATTGAGAGAGTTGTGGGGAGGGAGATTGAGAGAGTGGGGGGGAGGGAGATTGAGAGAGTGGGGCGAGGGAGAGATTGAGAGAGTGGGGGGGAGGGAGATTGAGAGAGTGAGGGGGGAGGGAGATTGAGAGAGTGGGGGGAGAGAGATTGAGAGAGTGGGGGGAGAGAGATTGAGAGTGGGGGGAGGGAGATTGACAAAGTTTGGGGGAGAGAGAGATTGAGAAAGTGAGGGGAGAGAGATTGAGAGAGTGGGGGGATGGAGATAAAGAGTGGGGGGGAGGGAGATCGAGTGGGGGAGGGAGATTGAGAGAGTGGGAGGGTGGGAGATTGAGAGAGTGGGGGGGAGAGATTGAGAGAGTGGGGGGGAGATTGAGAGAGTGGAGTGAGAGATTGAGAGAGTGGGGGGAAAGATTGAGTGAGTGGGGGGGAAGGAGTTTGAGAGAGTGGGGGTGGGAGGGAGATTGAGAGAGTGGGGGGAGGGAGATTGAGAGAGTGGGGGGGAGGGAGATTGAGAGAGTGGGGGGAGGGAGAGATTGAGAGAGTGGGGGGAGGGAGAGATTGAGAGAGTGGGGGGGAGGAGAGATTGACAGAGTGGGGGGAGTGAGTGATTGAGAGAGTTGGGGGAGGGAGAGATTGACAGAGTGGGGGGAGGGAGTGATTGAGAGAGTTGGGGGGAGGGAGATTGAGAGAGTGGGGGGGAGGGAGATTGAGAGAGTGGGGCGAGGGAGAGATTGAGAGAGTGGGGGGGAGGGAGCTTGAGAGAGTGGGGGGAGAGAGATTGAGAGAGTGGGGGGAGAGAGATTGAGAGTGGGGGGAGGGAGATTGACAAAGTTTGGGGGAGAGAGAGATTGAGAAAGTGGGGGGGAGAGAGATTGAGAGAGTGGGGGGATGGAGATAAAGAGTGGGGGGGAGGGAGATTGAGTGGGGGAGGGAGATTGAGAGAGTGGGGGGAGGGAAATTGAGAGAGTGGGGGAGGGAGAGATTCAGAGTGTAGGGGGGAGGGAGAGATTGAGTGAGTGGGGGAGGGAGATTGAGAGAGTGGGGGGGAGGTAGATTGAGAGAGTGGGGCGAGGGAGAGATTGAGAGAGTGGGGGGGGAGGGAGATTGAGAGAGTGGGGGGGAGGGAGATTGAGAGAGTGGGGGGAGAGAGATTGAGAGAGTGGGGGGAGAGAGATTGAGAGAGTGGGGGGAGAGAGATTGAGAGTGGGGGGAGGGAGATTGACAAAGTTTGGGGGAGAGAGAGATTGAGAAAGTGGGGGGAGAGAGATTGAGAGAGTGGGGGGATGGAGATAAAGAGTGGGGGGGAGGGAGATTGAGTGGGGGAGGGAGATTGAGAGAGTGGGGGGAGGGAAATTCAGAGAGTGGGGGGAGGGAGAGATTCAGAATGTAGGGGGAGGGAGAGATTGAGTGAGTGGGGGAGGGAGATTGAGAGAGTGGGGGGGAGAGATTGAAAGAGAGGGGGGAGAGATTGAAAGAGTGGGGGCAGAGATTGAAAGAGTGGGGGGAGGGAGAGATTGAGAGAGTGGGGGGAGAGATTGAGAGAGTGGGGGGGAGGGAGAGATTGTGAGAGTGGGGGGGAGGGAGATAGAGAAAGTGGGGGGGAGGGAGAGATTGAGAGGGGGGAGGGAGAGATTGAGAGAGTGGGGGGGGAGGGAGATTGAGAGAGTGGGGTGAGAGATTGAGGGAGTGGGGGGAAAGATTGAGTGAGTGGGGGGGAAGGAGATTGAGAGAGTGGGGGTGGGAGGGAGATTGAGAGAGTGGGGGGGAGGGAGATTGAGAGAGTTGGGGGAGGGAGAGATTGAGAGAGTGGGGGGGAGGGAGAGATTGAGAGAGTGGGTGGAGGGAGAGATTGAGAGAGTGGGAGGGTGGGAGATTGAGAGAGTGGGGGGGAGAGATTGAGAGAGTGGGGGGGAGATTGAGAGAGTGGAGTGAGAGATTGAGAGAGTGGGGGGAAAGATTGAGTGAGTGGGGGGGAAGGAGTTTGAGAGAGTGGGGGTGGGAGGGAGATTGAGAGAGTGGGGGGAGGGAGATTGAGAGAGTGGGGGGAGGGAGATTGAGAGAGTGGGGGGAGGGAGAGATTGAGAGAGTGGGGGGAGGGAGAGATTGAGAGAGTGGGGGGGAGGGAGAGATTGACAGAGTGGGGGGAGTGAGTGATTGAGAGAGTTGGGGGAGGGAGAGATTGACAGAGTGGGGGGAGGGAGTGATTGAGAGAGTTGGGGGGAGGTAGATTGAGAGAGTGGGGCGAGGGAGAGATTGAGAGAGTGGGGGGGAGATTGAGAGAGTGGGGGGAGGGAGTGATTGAGAGAGTTGGGGGGAGGGAGATTGAGAGAGTGGGGGGGAGGGAGATTGAGAGAGTGGGGCGAGGGAGAGATTGAGAGAGTGGGGGGGAGGGAGCTTGAGAGAGTGGGGGGAGAGAGATTGAGAGAGTGGGGGGAGGGAGATTGAGAGAGTGGGGGGAGAGAGATTGAGAGTGGGGGGAGGGAGATTGACAAAGTTTGGGGGAGAGAGATTGAGAAAGTGGGGGGGAGAGAGATTGAGAGAGTGGGGGGATGGAGATAAAGAGTGGGGGGGGAGGGAGATTGAGTGGGGGAGGGAGATTGAGAGAGTGGGGGGAGGGAAATTGAGAGAGTGGGGGAGGGAGAGATTCAGAGTGTAGGGGGGAGGGAGAGATTGAGTGAGTGGGGGAGGGAGATTGAGAGAGTGGGGGAGAGAGATTGAAAGAGAGGGGGAGAAATTGAAAGAGTGGGGGGTAGAGATTGAAAGAGTGGGGGGAGGGAGAGATTGAGAGAGTGGGGGGATAGATTGAGAGAGTGGGGGGGAGGGAGAGATTGAGAGAGTGGGGGGGAGGGAGAGATTGAGAGAGTGGGTGGAGGGAGAGATTGAGAGAGTGGGAGGGTGGGAGATTGAGAGAGTGGGGGGAGAGATTGAGAGAGTGGGGGGGAGATTGAGAGAGTGGAGTGAGAGATTGAGAGAGTGGGGGGAAAGATTGAGTGAGTGGGGGGGAAGGAGTTTGAGAGAGTGGGGGTGGGAGGGAGATTGAGAGAGTGGGGGGAGGGAGATTGAGAGAGTGGGGGGGAGGGAGATTGAGAGAGTGGGGGGAGGGAGAGATTGAGAGAGTGGGGGGGAGGGAGAGATTGACAGAGTGGGGGGAGTGAGTGATTGAGAGAGTTGGGGGAGGGAGAGATTGACAGAGTGGGGGGAGGGAGTGATTGAGAGAGTTGGGGGGAGGGAGATTGAGAGAGTGGGGGGGAGGGAGATTGAGAGAGTGGGGCGAGGGAGAGATTGAGAGAGTGGGGGGGAAGGAGATTGAGAGAGTGGGCGGGAGGGAGATTGAGAGAGTGGGGGGGAAGGAGATTGAGAGAGTGGGCGGGAGGGAGATTGAGAGAGTGGGGGGAGGGAGAGATTGAGAGAGTGGGGGGGAGGGAGAGATTGAGAGAGTGGGGGGGAGTGAGAGATTGACAGAGTGGGGGGGAGGGAGATTGAGAGAGTGGGCGGGAGGGAGATTGAGAGAGTGGGGGGAGGGAGAGATTGAGAGAGTGGGGGGAGGGGGAGATTGAGAGAGTGGGGGGAGGGAGAGATTGAGAGAGTGGGGGGAGGGAGAGATTGAGAGAGTGGGGGGGAGGGAGAGATTGAGAGAGTGGGGGGGAGTGAGAGATTGACAGAGTGGGGGGGAGGGAGAGATTGACAGAGTGGGGGGAGGGAGTGATTGAGAGAGTTGGGGGGAGGGAGATTGAGAGAGTGGGGGGGAGACAGATTGAGAGAGTGGGGCGAGGGAGAGATTGAGATAGTGGGGGGGAGGGAGAGATTGAGAGAGTGGGGAGAGGGAGATTGAGAGAGTGGGGGGAGGGAGAGATTGAGAGAGTGGGGGGAGAGATTGAGAGAGTGGGGGGAGGGAGAGATTGAGAGAGTGGGGAGAGGGAGATTGAGAGAGTGGGGGGAGGGAGAGATTGAGAGAGTGGGGGGGAGGGAGAGATTGAGAGAGTGGGGGGGAGGGAGAGTTTGAGAGAGTGGGGGAGGGAGAGATTGAGAGAGTGGGGGGAAGGAGAGATTGTGAGAGTCGGGGAAGGAGAGATTGTGAGAGTGGTGGGGAGGGATATTGAGAGAGTGGGGGGGAGGGGGTGATTGAGAGAGTGGGAGGGAGGGAGATTGAGAGAGTGGGGGGGAGGGAGATTGAGAGAGTGGGGGGGAGGGGGTGATTGAGAGAGTGGGAGGGAGGGAGATTGAGAGAGTGGGGGGGAGAGAGATTCAGAGAGTGGGGGGAGGGAGATTGAGAGAGTGTGGGGGTGGGAGAGATTGAGAGAGTTGGGGGAGGGAGAGATTGAGAGAGTGGGGGGAGGGAGAGATTGAGAGAGTGGGGGAGGGAGAGTGTGAGGGGGAGAGATTGAGAGAGTGGGGGGAGGGAGTTTGAGAGAGTGGGGGGAGGGAGTTTGAGAGAGTGGGGGGAGGGAGATTGAGAGAGTGGGGGGAGAGATTGAGAGAGTGGGGGGAGAGAGAGATTGAGAGAGTGGGGGGGAGGGAGATATTGAGAGAGTGGGGGGGTGTGAGAGATTGACAGAGTGGGGGGGAGGGAGAGATTGACAGAGTGGGGGGAGGGAGTGATTGAGAGAGTTGGGGGGAGGGAGATTGAGAGAGTGGGGGGGAGACAGATTGAGAGAGTGGGGCGAGGGAGAGATTGAGATAGTGGGGGGGAGGGAGAGATTGAGAGAGTGGGGGGAGGGAGATTGAGAAAGTGTGGGGGAGGGAGAGATTGAGAGAGTTGGGGGGAGGGAGAGATTGAGAGAGTGGGGGGGAGTGAGAGATTGACAGAGTGGGGGGGAGGGAGAGATTGACAGAGTGGGGGGAGGGAGTGATTGAGAGAGTTGGGGGGAGGGAGATTGAGAGAGTAGGGGGGAGACAGATTGAGAGAGTGGGGCGAGGGAGAGATTGAGATAGTGGGGGGGAGGGAGAGATTGAGAGAGTGGGGGGGAGGGAGATTGAGAAAGTGTGGGGGAGGGAGAGATTGAGAGAGTTGGGGGGAGGGAGAGATTGAGAGAGTGGGGGGAGGGAGAGATTGAGAGAGTGGGGGAGGGAGAGATTGAGAGAGTGTGGGGAGGGAGATTGAGAGAGTGGGGGGGAGGGAGAGATTGAGAGAGTGGGGGGGGAGCGAGAGATTGAGGGAGTTGGGGGAGGGAGAGATTGAGGGAGTTGGGGGAGGGAGAGATTGAGAGAGTGGGGGGAGGGAGAGATTGAGAGTGGGGGAGGGAGAGATTGAGAGTGGGGGGAGGGAGAGATTGAGAGAGTGGGGGGAGGGAGTTTGAGAGAGTGGGGGGAGGGAGTTTGAGAGAGTGGGGGGAGGGAGTTTGAGAGAGTGGGGGGGAGGGAGTTTGAGAGAGTGGGGGGGAGGGAGATTGAGAGAGTGGGGGGAGGGAGATTGAGAGAGTGGGGGGGAGGGAGAGATTGAGAGAGTGGGGGGGTGATTGAGAGAGTGGGTGGGTGATTGAGAGAGTGGGGGGGAGATTGAGTGAGTGGGGCGGAGAGAGATTGAGAGAGTGGAGGGGGAGGGAGATTGAGAGAGTGGGGGGGAGGGAGAGATTGAGAGAGTGGGGGGGAGGGAGAGATTGAGAGAGTGGGGGGAGGGAGAGATTGAGAGTGGGGGAGGGAGAGATTGAGAGAGTGGGGGGAGGGAGAGATTGAGAGTGGGGGGAGGGAGTTTGAGAGAGTTGGGGAGGGAGATTGAGAGAGTGGGGGGAGGGAGATTGAGAGAGTGGGGGGAGAGATTGAGAGAGTGGGGGGAGGGAGAGATTGAGAGAGTGGGGAGAGGGAGATTGAGAGAGTGGGGGGAGGGAGAGATTGAGAGAGTGGGGGGGAGGGAGAGATAGAGAGAGTGGGGAGAGGGAGAGTTTGAGAGAGTGGGGGAGGGAGAGATTGAGAGAGTGGGGGGAAGGAGAGATTGTGAGAGTCGGGGAAGGAGAGATTGTGAGAGTGGTGGGGAGGGATATTGAGAGAGTGGGGGGGAGGGGGTGATTGAGAGAGTGGGAGGGAGGGAGATTGAGAGAGTGGGGGGGGAGGGAGATTGAGAGAGTGGGGGGGAGGGGGTGATTGAGAGAGTGGGAGGGAGGGAGATTGAGAGAGTGGGGGGGAGAGAGATTCATAGAGTGGGGGGAGGGAGATTGAGAGAGTGGGGGGGTGGGAGAGATTGAGAGAGTTGGGGGAGGGAGAGATTGAGAGAGTGGGGGGAGGGAGAGATTGAGAGAGTGGGGGAGGGAGAGTGTGAGGGGGAGAGATTGAGAGAGTGGGGGGAGGGAGTTTGAGAGAGTGGGGGGAGGGAGATTGAGAGAGTGGGGGGAGAGATTGAGAGAGTGGGGGGAGAGAGAGATTGAGAGAGTGGGGGGGAGGGAGATATTGAGAGAGTGGGGGGGTGTGAGAGATTGACAGAGTGGGGGGGAGGGAGAGATTGACAGAGTGGGGGGAGGGAGAGATTGAGAGAGTGGGGGGGAGGGAGAGATTGACAGAGTGGGGGGAGTGAGTGATTGAGAGAGTTGGGGGAGGGAGAGATTGACAGAGTGGGGGGAGGGAGTGATTGAGAGAGTTGGGGGGAGGGAGATTGAGAGAGTGGGGGGGAGACAGATTGAGAGAGTGGGGCGAGGGAGAGATTGAGATAGTGGGGGGGAGGGAGAGATTGAGAGAGTGGGGGGGAGGGAGATTGAGAAAGTGTGGGGGAGGGAGAGATTGAGAGAGTTGGGGGGAGGGAGAGATTGAGAGAGTGGGGGGGAGTGAGAGATTGACAGAGTGGGGGGGAGGGAGAGATTGACAGAGTGGGGGGAGGGAGTGATTGAGAGAGTTGGGGGGAGGGAGATTGAGAGAGTAGGGGGGAGACAGATTGAGAGAGTGGGGCGAGGGAGAGATTGAGAAAGTGTGGGGGAGGGAGAGATTGAGAGAGTTGGGGGGAGGGAGAGATTGAGAGAGTGGGGGGAGGGAGAGATTGAGAGAGTGGGGGAGGGAGAGATTGAGAGAGTGGGGGGAGGGAGATTGAGAGAGTGGGGGGAGGAAGAGATTGAGAGAGTGGGGGGGAGCGAGAGATTGAGGGAGTTGGGGGAGGGAGAGATTGAGGGAGTTGGGGGAGGGAGAGATTGAGAGAGTGGGGGGAGGGAGAGATTGAGAGTGGGGGAGGGAGAGATTGAGAGTGGGGGGAGGGAGAGATTGAGAGAGTGGGGGGAGGGAGTTTGAGAGAGTGGGGGGAGGGAGTTTGAGAGAGTGGGGGGGCGGGAGATTGAGAGAGTGGGGGGAGGGAGATTGAGAGAGTGGGGGGGAGGGAGAGATTGAGAGAGTGGGGGGGAGGGAGAGATTGAGAGAGTGGGGGGGTGATTGAGAGAGTGGGGGGGAGATTGAGTGAGTGGGGCGGAGAGAGATTGAGAGAGTGGAGGGGGAGGGAGATTGAGAGAGTGGGGGGGAGGGAGAGATTGAGAGAGTGGGGGGGAGGGAGAGATTGAGAGAGTGGGGGGAGGGAGAGATTGAGAGAGTGGGGGGAGGGAGAGATTGAGAGTGGGGGAGGGAGAGATTGAGAGAGTGGGGGGAGGGAGAGATTGAGAGTGGGGGGAGGGAGTTTGAGAGAGTTGGGGAGGGAGATTGAGAGAGTGGGGGGAGGGAGATTGAGAGAGTGGGGGGAGAGATTGAGAGAGTGGGGGGAGGGAGAGATTGAGAGAGTGGGGGAAGAGATTGAGAGAGTGGGGGGGAGAGATTGAGAGAGTGAGGGGGGAGAGATTGAGAGAGTGTGGGGTGGGAGAGATTGAGAGAGTGGGGGGAGGGAGAGAGTGAGGGGGGAGAGATTGAGAGAGTGGGGGGGAGGGAGAGATTGAGAGAGTGGGGGGAGGGAGAGTGTGAGCGGGAGAGATTGAGAGAGTGGGGGGACGGAGATTGAGAGAGTGGGGGGAGGGAGATTGAGAGAGTGGGGGGGAGTGAGATTGAGAGAGTGGGGGGAGGGAGAGATTGAGAGAGTGGGGGGAGGGAGAGATTGAGAGAGTGTGAGCGGGAGAGATTGAGAGAGTGGGGGGACGGAGATTGAGAGAGTGGGGGGAGGGAGATTGAGAGAGTGGGGGGAGTGAGATTGAGAGAGTGGGGGGGAGAGATTGAAAGAGTGGGGGAGAGGGAGATTGAGAGAGTGGGGGGGAGAGAGATTGAGAGAGTGCGGGGGGAGAGATTGAGAGTGTGAGGGGGGAGAGATTGAGAGACTGGGGGGAGGGAGAGTGTGAGGGGGAGAGATTGAGAGAGTGGGGGGAGGGAGAGAGTGAGGGGGGAGAGATTGAGAGAGTGGGGGGAGGGAGATTGAGAGAGTGGGGGTGAGGGAGAGATTGAGAGAGTAGGGGGAGGGAGAGATTGAGAGAGTGGAGGGAGGGAGATTGAGAGAGTTGATGGGGAGAGAGAGAGATTGAGTGAGTGGGGGGAGGGAGATTGAGAGTGTGGGGGGAGAGATTGAGAGAGTGGGGGGGGGAGAGATTGAGAGAGTGGGGGGGGGAGATTGAGAGAGTGGGGGGAGGGAGAGATTGAGAGAGTGGGGGGAGGGAGAGATTGAGAAAGTGGGGGAGGGAGATTGAGAGAGTGGGGGGGAAGGAGATTGAGAGAGTGGCGGGATGGAGAGATTCAGAGAGTAGGGGGGAGGGAGAGATTGAGTGAGTGGGGGGAGGGAGATTGAGAGAGTTGGGGGGAGAGAGAAATTGAGAGAGTGCGGGGGGAGGGAGAGATTGAGAGAGTGGGGGGGAGGGAGAGATTGACAGAGTGGGGGCAGGGAGTGATTGAGAGAGTTGGGGGGAGGGAGAGATTGACAGAGTGGGGGGAGGGAGTGATTGAGAGAGTTGGGGGGAGGGAGATTTAGAGAGTGAGGGGGAGGGAGATTGAGAGAGTGGGGAGAGGGAGAGATTGAGAGAGTGGGGGGAGCGAGATTGAGAGAGTGGGGGGAGAGAGATTGAGAGAGTGGGGGGAGAGAGATTGAGAGAGTGGGGGGAGAGAGATTGAGAGTGGGGGAGGGAGATTCACCAAGTTTGGGGGAGAGAGAGATTGAGAAAGTGGGGGGGAGAGATTGAGAGATTGGGGGGATGGAGATAAAGAGTGGGGGGAGGGAGATTGAGTGGGGGAGGGAGATTGAGAGAGTGGGGGGAGGGAAATTGAGAGAGTGGGGGGAGGGAGAGATTCAGAGTGTAGGGAGGGAGATTGAGAGAGTGGGGGGAGGGAGAGATTCAGAGAGTAGGGGGGAGGGAGAGATTGAGAGAGTGGGGGGGAGGGAGAGATTGACAGAGTGGGGGGAGGGAGTGATTGAGAGAGTTGGGGGGAGGGAGATTGAGAGAGTGGGGGGGAGACAGATTGAGAGAGTGGGGCGAGGGAGAGATTGAGATAGTGGGGGGGAGGGAGAGATTGAGAGAGTGGGGGGGAGGGAGATTGAGAAAGTGTGGGGGAGGGAGAGATTGAGAGAGTTGGGGGGAGGGAGAGATTGAGAGAGTGGGGGGGAGTGAGAGATTGACAGAGTGGGGGGGAGGGAGAGATTGACAGAGTGGGGGGAGGGAGTGATTGAGAGAGTGGGGGATTGAGAGAGTTGGGGGGAGGGAGATTGAGAGAGTAGGGGGGAGACAGATTGAGAGAGTGGGGCGAGGGAGAGATTGAGATAGTGGGGGGGAGGGAGAGATTGAGAGAGTGGGGGGGTGGGAGATTGAGAAAGTGTGGGGGAGGGAGAGATTGAGAGAGTTGGGGGGAGGGAGAGATTGAGAGAGTGGGGGGAGGGAGAGATTGAGAGAGTGGGGGAGGGAGAGATTGAGAGAGAGTGGGGGGAGGGAGATTGAGAGAGTGGGGGGGAGGGAGAGATTGAGAGAGTGGGGGGGGAGCGAGAGATTGAGGGAGTTGGGGGAGGGAGAGATTGAGGGAGTTGGGGGAGGGAGAGATTGAGAGAGTGGGGGGAGGGAGAGATTGAGAGTGGGGGAGGGAGAGATTGAGAGTGGGGGGAGGGAGAGATTGAGAGAGTGGGGGGAGGGAGTTTGAGAGAGTGGGGGGAGGGAGTTTGAGAGAGTGGGGGGAGGGAGTTTGAGAGAGTGGGGGGAGGGAGTTTGAGAGAGTGGGGGGGAGGGAGATTGAGAGAGTGGGGGGAGGGAGAGATTGAGAGAGTGGGGGGAGGGAGAGATTGAGAGTGGGGGAGGGAGAGATTGAGAGAGTGGGGGGAGGGAGAGATTGAGAGTGGGGGGAGGGAGTTTGAGAGAGTTGGGGAGGGAGATTGAGAGAGTGGGGGGAGGGAGAGATTGAGAGAGTGGGGGGAGGGAGAGATTGAGAGTGGGGGGAGGGAGTTTGAGAGAGTTGGGGAGGGAGATTGAGAGAGTGGGGGGAGGGAGATTGAGAGAGTGGGGGGAGAGATTGAGGGAGTGGGGGGTGGGAGAGATTGAGAGAGTGGGGGAAGAGATTGAGAGAGTGGGGGGGAGAGATTGAGAGAGTGAGGGGGGAGAGATTGAGAGAGTGTGGGGTGGGAGAGATTGAGAGAGTGACGGGGGGAGAGATTGAGAGAGTGGGGGGAGGGAGAGAGTGAGGGGGGAGAGATTGAGAGAGTGGGGGGGACGGAGAGATTGAGAGAGTGGAGGGAGGGAGAGTGTGAGCGGGAGAGATTGAGAGAGTGGGGGGACGGAGATTGAGAGAGTGGGGGGAGGGAGATTGAGAGAGTGGGGGGAGTGAGATTGAGAGAGTGGGGGGGAGGGATTGAGAGTGTGAGGGGGGAGAGATTGAGAGAGTGGGGGGAGGGAGAGTGTGAGGGGGAGAGATTGAGAGAGTGGGGGGAGGGAGAGAGTGAGGGGGGAGAGATTGAGAGAGTGGGGGGAGGGAGATTGAGAGAGTGGGGGTGAGGGAGAGATTGAGAGAGTAGGGGGAGGGAGAGATTGAGAGAGTGGAGGGAGGGAGATTGAGAGAGTTGATGGGGAGAGAGAGAGATTGAGTGAGTGGGGGGAGGGAGATTGAGAGTGTGGGGGGAGAGATTGAGAGAGTGGGGGGGAAGGAGATTGAGAGAGTGGCGGGATGGAGAGATTCAGAGAGTAGGGGGGAGGGAGAGATTGAGTGAGTGGGGGGAGGGAGATTGAGAGAGTGGGGGGGAAGGAGATTGAGAGAGTGGTGGGAAGGAGATTGAGAGAGTGGCGGGATGGAGAGATTCAGAGAGTAGGGGGGAGGGAGAGATTGAGTGAGTGGGGGGAGGGAGATTGAGAGAGTGGGGGGAGAGAGAAATTGAGAGAGTGGGGGGAGGGAGAGATTGAGAGAGTGGGGGGGAGGGAGAGATTGACAGAGTGGGGGCAGGGAGTGATTGAGAGAGTTGGGGGGAGGGAGAGATTGACAGAGTGGGGGGAGGGAGTGATTGAGAGAGTTGGGGGGAGGGAGATTTAGAGAGTGAGGGGGAGGGAGATTGAGAGAGTGGGGAGAGGGAGAGATTGAGAGAGTGGGGGGGAGCGAGATTGAGAGAGTGGGGGGAGAGAGATTGAGAGAGTGGGGGGAGAGAGATTGAGAGAGTGGGGGGAGAGAGATTGAGAGTGGGGGAGGGAGATTCACCAAGTTTGGGGGAGAGAGAGATTGAGAAAGTGGGGGGGAGAGATTGAGAGAGTGGGGGGATGGAGATAAAGAGTGGGGGGAGGGAGATTGAGTGGGGGAGGGAGATTGAGAGAGTGGGGGGAGGGAAATTGAGAGAGTGGGGGGAGGGAGAGATTCAGAGTGTAGGGAGGGAGATTGAGAGAGTGGGGGGGAGGGAGATTGAGAGAGTGGGGGGAGGGAGAGATTCAGAGAGTAGGGGGGAGGGAGAGATTGAGAGAGTGGGGGGGAGGGAGAGATTGAGAGAGTGGGGGGGAGGGAGATTGAGAGAGTTGGGGGGAGGGAGATTGAGAGAGTGGGGGGAGGGAGATTGAGAGAGTGGGGCGAGGGAGAGATTGAGAGAGTTGGGGGGAGGGAGATTGAGAGAGTGGGGGGGAGGGAGATTGAGAGAGTGGGGGGAGGGAGATTGAGAGAGTGGGGCGAGGGAGAGATTGAGAGAGTGGGGAGAGAGATTGAGAGAGTGGGGGGGAGAGAGATTGAGAGAGTGGGGGGAGGGAGATTGAGAGAGTTGGGGGGAAGGGAGATTGAGAGAGTGGGGGGGAGAGATTGAGAGAGTCAGGGGGGAGAGATTGAGAGAGTGTGGGGTGGGAGAGATTGAGAGAGTGACGGGGGGAGAGATTGAGAGAGTGGGGGGAGGGAGAGAGTGAGGGGGGAGAGATTGAGAGAGTGGGGGGGAGGGAGAGATTGAGAGAGTTGGGGGAGGGAGAGATTGAGAGAGTGGGGGGAGGGAGAGATTGAGAGAGTGGGGGGAGGGAGAGTGTGAGCGGGAGAGATTGAGAGAGTGGGGGGAGGGAGTTTGAGAGAGTGGGGGGAGGGAGTTTGAGAGAGTGGGGGGGAGGGAGAGGTTGAGAGAGTGGGGGGAGGGAGAGATTGAGAGAGTGGGGGGAGGGAGAGATTGAGAGAGTGTGGGGGAGGGAGAGATTGAGGGAGTTGGGGGAGGGAGAGATTGAGAGAGTGGAGGGGAGAGATTGAGAGTGGGGAAGGGAGTGATTGAGAGAGTGGGGGAGGGAGAGATTGAGAGTGGGGGAGGGAGAGATTGCGAGTGGGGGGAAGGAGAGATTGAGAGAGTGGGGGGGAGAGATTGAGAGTGGGGGAGGGAGTGATTGAGAGAGTGGGGGAGGGAGAGATTGAGAGTGGGGGAGGGAGAGATTGAGAGTGGGGGGAGGGAGAGATTGAGAGAGTGGGGGGAGGGAGTTTGAGAGAGTGAGGGGAGGGAGTTTGAGAGAGTGGGGTGGAGGGAGTTTGAGAGAGTGGGGTGGAGGGAGATTGAGAGAGTGGGGGGAGGGAGATTGAGAGTGTGGGGGAGAGATTGAGAGAGTGGGGGGAGGGAGAGATTGAGAGAGTGGGGGGGAGAGATTGAGAGAGTGGGGGGTGGGAGAGATTGAGAGAGTGGGTGGGAGAGATTGAGCGAGTGGGGGGGAGAGATTGAGAGAGTGAGGGGGGGAGAGATTGAGAGAGTGTGGGGTGGGCGAGATTGAGAGAGTGATGGGGGGAGAGATTGAGAGAGTGGGGGGAGGGAGAGAGTGAGGGGGGAGAGATTGAGAGAGTGGGGAGAGATTGAGAGAGTGGGGGGGAGATTGAGAGAGTGGGGGGACGGAGAGATTGAGAGAGTGGGGGGAGGGAGAGATTGAGTGAGTGGGGGGAGGGATAGATTGAGAGAGTGGGGGGAGGGACAGATTGAGAGAGTGCGGGGGGAGAGAGATTGAGAAAGTGGGGGGAGGGAGAGATTGAGAGAGTGGGGGGAGGGACAGATTGAGAGAGTGGGGGGAGAGAGAGATTAAGAGACTGGGGGGGAGGGAGAGATTGAGAGAGTGGGGGGAGGGAGAGATTGAGAGAGTTGGGGGAGGGAGAGATTGAGAGAGTGGGGGGGAGGGAGAGATTGAGAGAGTGGGGGGAGGGAGAGATTGAGAGAGTTGGGGGAGGGAGAGATTGAGAGAGTTGGGGGAGGGAGAGATTGAGAGAGTTGGGGGAGGGAGAGATTGAGAGAGTGGGGGGAGGGAGAGATTGAGAGTGGGGGAGGGAGAGATTGAGAGAGTGGGGGGAGGGAGAGATTGAGAGAGTGGGGGGAGGGAGAGATTGAGAGAGTTGGGGGAGGGAGAGATTGAGAGAGTGGGGGGAGGGAGAGATTGAGAGTGGGGGAGGGAGAGATTGAGAGAGTGGGGGGAGGGAGAGATTGAGAGAGTGGGGGGAGGGAGTTTGAGAGAGTGGGGGGAGGGAGTTTGAGAGAGTGGGGGGAGGGAGATTGAGAGAGTGGGGGGGAGGGAGATTGAGAGAGTGGGGGGAGGGAGATTGAGACAGTGGGGGGAGAGATTGAGAGCGTGGGGGGAGGGAGAGATTGAGAGAGTGGGGGAGAGAGATTGAGAGAGTGGGGGTGGGAGAGATTGAGAGAGTGGGGGGGAGAGATTGAGAAAGTGAGGGGGGGAGAGATTGAGAGAGTGTGGGGTGGGAGAGATTGAGAGAGTGGGGGGAGGGAGAGATTGAGAGTGGGGGAGGGAGAGATTGAGAGAGTGGGGGGAGGGAGAGATTGAGAGAGTGGGGGGAGGGAGTTTGAGAGAGTGGGGGGAGGGAGTTTGAGAGAGTGGGGGGAGGGAGATTGAGAGAGTGGGGGGGAGGGAGATTGAGAGAGTGGGGGGAGGGAGATTGAGACAGTGGGGGGAGAGATTGAGAGCGTGGGGGGAAGGAGAGATTGAGAGAGTGGGGGAGAGAGATTGAGAGAGTGGGGGTGGGAGAGATTGAGAGAGTGGGGGGGAGAGATTGAGAAAGTGAGGGGGGGAGAGATTGAGAGAGTGTGGGGTGGGAGAGATTGAGAGAGTGGGGGGAGGGAGAGAGTGAGGGGGGAGAGATTGAGAGAGTGGGGGGAGTGAGAGATTGAGAGAGTGGGGGGAAGGAGAGATTGAGAGAGTGGGGGGAGGGAGAGATTGAGTGAGTGGGGGGAGGGAGAATTTGAGAGAGTGGGTGGAGGGACAGATTGAGAGAGTGGGGGGGTGGGAGATTGAGAGAGTGGGCGGGAGGGAGAGATTGAGAGAGAGGGGGTGGGAGAGATTGAGAGAGTGGGGGGTGGGAGTGATTGAGAGAGTAGGGGGGGAGAGATTGAGAGAGTGGGGGGTGGGAGTGATTGAGAGAGTAGGGGGGGAGAGATTGAGAGAGTGGGGGGGAGGGAGAGATTGAGAGAATGTGGGGAGAGAGATTGAGAGAGTGGGGGGAGGGAGAGATTGAGAGAGTGGGGGGGAAATTGAGAGAGTGGGGGGAGGGAGATTGAGTGGGGGAGGGAGATTGAGAGAGTGGGGTGGAGGGAAATTGAGAGAGTGGGGGGAGGGAGATTGAGTGGGGGAGGTAGATTGAGAGAGTGGGGGGGAGGGAAATTGAGAGAGTGGGGGGAGGCAGAGATTCAGAGAGTCGGGGGGAGGGAGAGATTGAGTGAGTGGGTGGAGGGAGATTGAGAGAGTGGGGGGGAGAGAGAGATTGAGAGAGTGCGGGGGGAGGGAGAGATTGAGAGAGTGAGGGGGGAAAGAGATTGAGAGAGTGCGGGGGGAGAGATTGAGAGAGTTGGGGGGAGGGAGAGATTAGAGAGTGGGGCGAGGGAGATTGAGAGAGTGGGGGGGAGGGAGAGATTGAGAGAGTGGGGGGAGGAAGAGATTGAGAGAGTGGGGGAGGGAGATTGAGAAAGTGTGGGTGAGGAGAGATTGAGAGAGTGGGGGGGGAGAGATTGAGAGAGTGGGGGGAGGGAGGAGAGTGGGGAAGGGAGAGATTGAGAGAATGGGGGAGGGAGAGAGAGTGGGGGAGAGATTGAGAGAGTGGGGAGGGAGAGATTAGATTTGAGAGAGTGGGGGGAGGGAGAGAGAGTTTGAGAGAGGGGGGAGGGAGATTGAGAGAGTGGGGTGGAGGGTAATTGAGAGAGTGGGGGGAGGGAGATTGAGTGGGGGAGGGAGATTGAGAGAGTGGGGGGAGGGAAATTGAGAGAGTGGGGGGAGGGAGAGATTCAGAGAGTAGGGGGGAGGGAGAGATGGAGTGAGAGGGGGGAGGGAGATTGAGAGAGTGGGGGGGGAGAGAGAGATTGAGAGAGTGAGGGGGAAAGAGATTGAGAGAGTGGGGGGGAGAGAGATTGAGAGAGTGGGGGGCGAGGGAGAGATTGAGAGAGTGTGGGGAGGGAGAGATTGAGAGAGTGGGGGGGAGGGAGAGATTGAGAGAGTGGGGGGAGGGAGATTGAGAGAGTGGGGGGGAGAGAGATTGAGAGAGTGGGGGGGAGGGAGAGATTGAGAGAGTGGGGGGAGGGAGATTGAGAGAGTGGGGGGAGAGAGATTGAGAGAGTGGGGGGAGGGAGATTGAGAGAGTGGGGGGAGGGAGAGATTGAGAGAGTGGGGGGAGGGAGAGATTGGGAGAGTGGGGGGAGGGAGATTGCAAAGTGGGGGGAGAGAGATTGAGAAAGTGGGGGGGAGAGAGAGATTGAGAGAGTGGGGGGATGGAGATTGAGAGAGTGGGGGGATGGAGATTGAGAGAGTGGGGGGAGGGAGATTGAGTGGGGGGAGGGAGATTGAGAAAGTGGGGGGAGGGAGATTGAGAGAGTGGGGGGAGGGAGATTGAGAGAGTGGGGCGAGGGAGAGATTGAGTGAGTGGGGGGAGGGACAGATTGAGAGAGTGGGGGGGAGATTGAGAGAGTGGGTGGGTGGGAGAGATTGAGAGAGTGGGGGGGAGGGAGATTGAGAGAGTGGGTGGGTGGGAGAGATTGAGAGAGTGGGGGGGAGGGAGATTGAGAGAGTGGGGGGAGGGAGAGATTGAGAGAGTGGGGGGAGGGAGAGATTGAGAGAGTGGGGTGTAGGGAGAGATTGAGAGAGTGGGGGGAGGGACAGATTGAGAGAGTGGGGGGAGGGAGAGATTGAGTGGGGGGAGGGAGAGATTGAGAGAGTGGGGGGAGGGAGAGATTGAGAGAGCGGGGGGGAGATTGAGAGAGAGTGGGGGGGGAGAGATTGAGAGTGGGGGGAGGGAGAGATTGAGAGAGTGGGGGGAGGGAGTTTGAGAGAGTGGGGGGAGAGAGATTGAGAGAGTGGGGGGAGAGAGATTGAGAGAGTGGGGGGTGGGAGAGATTGAGAGAGTGGGGGGGAGATTGAGAGAGTGGGGGGGGAGATTGACAGAGTGGGGGGAGAGAGATTGAGAGAGTGGGGGGAGAGAGATTGAGAGAGTGGTGGGGAGATTGAGAAACTGGGGGGAGGGAAATTGAGAGAGTGGGGGGAGGGAGAGATTCAGAGAGTAGGGTGGAGGGAGAGATTGAGAGAGTGCGGGGGGAGGGAGAGATTGAGAGTGGGGGAAGGGAGAGATTGAGAGAATGGGGGGGAGAGAGAGATTCAGAGAGTGGGGGGAGATTGAGAGAGTGCGGGGGAGATTGAGAGAGTGGGGGGAGGGAAATTGAGAGAGGGGGGAGGGAGATTGAGTGGGGGAGGGAGATTGAGAGAGTGGGGTGGAGGGAAATTGAGAGAGTGGGGGGAGGGAGATTGAGTGGGGGAGGGAGATTGAGAGAGTGGGGGGAGGGAAATTGAGAGAGTGGGGGGAGGGAGAGATTCAGAGAGTAGGGGGGAGGGAGAGATGGAGTGAGAGGGGGGAGGGAGATTGAGAGAGTGCGGGGGGAGGGAGAGATTGAGAGAGTGAGGGGGAAAGAGATTGAGAGAGTGGGGGGGAGAGAGATTGAGAGAGTGGGGGGCGAGGGAGAGATTGAGAGAGTGTGGGGAGGGAGAGATTGAGAGAGTGGGGGGGAGGGAGAGATTGAGAGAGTGGGGGGAGGGAGATTGAGAGAGTGGGGGGGAGAGAGATTGAGAGAGTGGGGGGAGGGAGATTGAGAGAGTGGGGGGAGAGATTGAGGGAGTGGGGGGGAGGGAGATTGAGAGAGTGGGGGGAGGGAGATTGAGAGAGTGGGGGGAGGGAGAGATTGAGAGAGTGGGGGGAGGGAGAGATTGGGAGAGTGGGGGGAGGGAGATTGCAAAGTGGGGGGAGAGAGATTGAGAAAGTGGGGAGGAGAGAGAGATTGAGAGAGTGGGGGGATGGAGATTGAGAGAGTGGGGGGGAGGGAGATTGAGTGGGGGGAGGGAGATTGAGAAAGTGGGGGGAGGGAGATTGAGAGAGTGGGGGGAGGGAGATTGAGAGAGTGGGGCGAGGGAGAGATTGAGTGAGTGGGGGGAGGGACAGATTGAGAGAGTGGGGGGGAGATTGAGAGAGTGGGTGGGTGGGAGAGATTGAGAGAGTGGGGGGAGGGAGAGATTGAGAGAGTGGGGGGAGGGAGAGATTGAGTGGGGGGAGGGAGAGATTGAGAGAGTGGGGGGAGGGAGAGATTGAGAGAGCGGGGGGGGAGATTGAGAGAGAGTGGGGGGGGAGAGATTGAGAGTGGGGGGAGGGAGAGATTGAGAGAGTGGGGGGAGGGAGTTTGAGAGAGTGGGGGGAGAGAGATTGAGAGAGTGGGGGGAGAGAGATTGAGAGAGTGGGGGGTGGGAGAGATTGAGAGAGTGGGGGCGAGGGAGATTGAGAGAGTGGGTGGGTGGGAGAGATTGAGAGAGTGGGGGGGAGGGAAATTGAGAGAGTGGGGGGAGGCAGAGATTCAGAGAGTCGGGGGGAGGGAGAGATTGAGTGAGTGGGTGGAGGGAGATTGAGAGAGTGGGGGGGAGAGAGAGATTGAGAGAGTGCGGGGGGAGGGAGAGATTGAGAGAGTGAGGGGGGAAAGAGATTGAGAGAGTGCGGGGGGAGAGATTGAGAGAGTTGGGGGGAGGGAGATTGAGAGAGTGGGGCGAGGGAGAGATTGAGAAAGTGGGGGGGAGGGAGAGATTGAGAGAGTGGGGGGGGAAGAGATTGAGAGAGTGGGGGAGGGAGATTGAGAAAGTGTGGGTGAGGGAGAGATTGAGAGAGTGGGGGGGGGAGGGAGAGATTGAGAGAGTGGGGGGAGGGAGAGATTGAGAGTGGGGGAAGGGAGAGATTGAGAGAATGGGGGGGAGAGAGATAGAGAGAGTGGGCGGAGAGATTGAGAGAGTTGGGGGGAGGGAGAGATTCAGAGAGTGGGGGGAGATTGAGAGAGTGCGGGGGAGATTGAGAGAGTGGGGGGAGGGAAATTGAGAGAGGGGGGAGGGAGATTGAGTGGGGGAGGGAGATTGAGAGAGTGGGGTGGAGGGTAATTGAGAGAGTGGGGGGAGGGAGATTGAGTGGGGGAGGGAGATTGAGAGAGTGGGGGGAGGGAAATTGAGAGAGTGGGGGGAGGGAGAGATTCAGAGAGTAGGGGGGAGGGAGAGATGGAGTGAGAGGGGGGAGGGAGATTGAGAGAGTGGGGGGGGAGAGAGAGATTGAGAGAGTGAGGGGGAAAGAGATTGAGAGAGTGGGGGGGAGAGAGATTGAGAGAGTGGGGGGCGAGGGAGAGATTGAGAGAGTGTGGGGAGGGAGAGATTGAGAGAGTGGGGGGGAGGGAGAGATTGAGAGAGTGGGGGGAGGGAGATTGAGAGAGTGGGGGGGAGAGAGATTGAGAGAGTGGGGGGGAGGGAGAGATTGAGAGAGTGGGGGGAGGGAGATTGAGAGAGTGGGGGGAGAGAGATTGAGAGAGTGGGGGGAGGGAGATTGAGAGAGTGGGGGGAGGGAGAGATTGAGAGAGTGGGGGGAGGGAGAGATTGGGAGAGTGGGGGGAGGGAGATTGCAAAGTGGGGGGAGAGAGATTGAGAAAGTGGGGGGGAGAGAGAGATTGAGAGAGTGGGGGGATGGAGATTGAGAGAGTGGGGGGATGGAGATTGAGAGAGTGGGGGGGAGGGAGATTGAGTGGGGGGAGGGAGATTGAGAAAGTGGGGGGAGGGAGATTGAGAGAGTGGGGGGAGGGAGATTGAGAGAGTGGGGCGAGGGAGAGATTGAGTGAGTGGGGGGAGGGACAGATTGAGAGAGTGGGGGGGAGATTGAGAGAGTGGGTGGGTGGGAGAGATTGAGAGAGTGGGGGGGAGGGAGATTGAGAGAGTGGGTGGGTGGGAGAGATTGAGAGAGTGGGGGGGAGGGAGATTGAGAGAGTGGGGGGAGGGAGAGATTGAGAGAGTGGGGGGAGGGAGAGATTGAGAGAGTGGGGTGTAGGGAGAGATTGAGAGAGTGGGGGGAGGGACAGATTGAGAGAGTGGGGGGAGGGAGAGATTGAGTGGGGGGAGGGAGAGATTGAGAGAGTGGGGGGAGGGAGAGATTGAGAGAGCGGGGGGGGAGATTGAGAGAGAGTGGGGGGGAGAGATTGAGAGTGGGGGGAGGGAGAGATTGAGAGAGTGGGGGGAGGGAGTTTGAGAGAGTGGGGGGAGAGAGATTGAGAGAGTGGGGGGAGAGAGATTGAGAGAGTGGGGGGTGGGAGAGATTGAGAGAGTGGGGGGGAGATTGAGAGAGTGGGGGGGGAGATTGACAGAGTGGGGGGAGAGAGATTGAGAGAGTGGGGGGAGAGAGATTGAGAGAGTGGTGGGGAGATTGAGAAACTGGGGGGAGGGAAATTGAGAGAGTGGGGGGAGGGAGAGATTCAGAGAGTAGGGTGGAGGGAGAGATTGAGAGAGTGCGGGGGGAGGGAGAGATTGAGAGTGGGGGAAGGGAGAGATTGAGAGAATGGGGGGGAGAGAGAGATTCAGAGAGTGGGGGGAGATTGAGAGAGTGCGGGGGAGATTGAGAGAGTGGGGGGAGGGAAATTGAGAGAGGGGGGAGGGAGATTGAGTGGGGGAGGGAGATTGAGAGAGTGGGGTGGAGGGAAATTGAGAGAGTGGGGGGAGGGAGATTGAGTGGGGGAGGGAGATTGAGAGAGTGGGGGGAGGGAAATTGAGAGAGTGGGGGGAGGGAGAGATTCAGAGAGTAGGGGGGAGGGAGAGATGGAGTGAGAGGGGGGAGGGAGATTGAGAGAGTGCGGGGGGAGGGAGAGATTGAGAGAGTGAGGGGGAAAGAGATTGAGAGAGTGGGGGGGAGAGAGATTGAGAGAGTGGGGGGCGAGGGAGAGATTGAGAGAGTGTGGGGAGGGAGAGATTGAGAGAGTGGGGGGGAGGGAGAGATTGAGAGAGTGGGGGGAGGGAGATTGAGAGAGTGGGGGGGAGAGAGATTGAGAGAGTGGGGGGAGGGAGATTGAGAGAGTGGGGGGAGAGATTGAGGGAGTGGGGGGGAGGGAGATTGAGAGAGTGGGGGGAGGGAGATTGAGAGAGTGGGGGGAGGGAGAGATTGAGAGAGTGGGGGGAGGGAGAGATTGGGAGAGTGGGGGGAGGGAGATTGCAAAGTGGGGGGGAGAGAGATTGAGAAAGTGGGGAGGAGAGAGAGATTGAGAGAGTGGGGGGATGGAGATTGAGAGAGTGGGGGGGAGGGAGATTGAGTGGGGGGAGGGAGATTGAGAAAGTGGGGGGAGGGAGATTGAGAGAGTGGGGGGAGGGAGATTGAGAGAGTGGGGCGAGGGAGAGATTGAGTGAGTGGGGGGAGGGACAGATTGAGAGAGTGGGGGGGAGATTGAGAGAGTGGGTGGGTGGGAGAGATTGAGAGAGTGGGGGGAGGGAGAGATTGAGAGAGTGGGGGGAGGGAGAGATTGAGTGGGGGGAGGGAGAGATTGAGAGAGTGGGGGGAGGGAGAGATTGAGAGAGCGGGGGGGGAGATTGAGAGAGAGTGGGGGGGAGAGATTGAGAGTGGGGGGAGGGAGAGATTGAGAGAGTGGGGGGAGGGAGTTTGAGAGAGTGGGGGGAGAGAGAGTGAGAGAGGGGGGGGAGAGAGATTGAGAGAGTGGGGGGTGGGAGAGATTGAGAGAGTGGGGGCGAGGGAGATTGAGAGAGTGGGTGGGTGGGAGAGATTGAGAGAGTGGGGGGGAGGGAGATTGAGAGAGTGGGTGGGTGGGAGAGATTGAGAGAGTGGGGGGGGAGGGAGATTGAGAGAGTGGGAGGGAGGGAGAGATTGAGAGAGTGGGGGGAGGGAGAGATTGAGAGAGTGGGGTGTAGGGAGAGATTGAGAGAGTGGGGGGAGGGACAGATTGAGAGAGTGGGGGGAGGGAGAGATTGAGTGGGGGGAGGGAGAGATTGAGAGAGTGGGGGGAGGGAGAGATTGAGAGAGCGGGGGGGAGATTGAGAGAGAGTGGGGGGGGGGAGAGATTGAGAGTGGGGGGGAGAGATTGAGAGTGGGGGGAGGGAGAGATTGAGAGAGTGGGGGGAGGGAGTTTGAGAGAGTGGGGGGAGAGAGATTGAGAGAGTGGGGGGAGAGAGATTGAGAGAGTGGGGGGTGGGAGAGATTGAGAGAGTGGGGGGGAGATTGAGAGAGTTGGGGGGGAGATTGACAGAGTGGGGGGAGAGAGATTGAGAGATTGGGGGGAGAGAGATTGAGAGAGTGGGGGGGAGATTGAGAAACTAGGGGGAGGGAAATTGAGAGAGTGGGGGGAGGGAGAGATTCAGAGAGTAGGGTGGAGGGAGAGATTGAGAGAGTGCGGGGGGAGGGAGAGATTGAGAGTGGGGGAAGGGAGAGATTGAGAGAATGGGGGGGAGAGAGAGATTCAGAGAGTGGGGGGAGATTGAGAGAGTGCGGGGGAGATTGAGAGAGTGGGGGGAGGGAAATTGAGAGAGGGGGGAGGGAGATTGAGTGGGGGAGGGAGATTGAGAGAGTGGGGTGGAGGGAAATTGAGAGAGTGGGGGGAGGGAGATTGAGTGGGGGAGGGAGATTGAGAGAGTGGGGGGAGGGAAATTGAGAGAGTGGGGGGAGGGAGAGATTCAGAGAGTAGGGGGGAGGGAGAGATGGAGTGAGAGGGGGGAGGGAGATTGAGAGAGTGGGGGGGGAGAGAGAGATTGAGAGAGTGCGGGGGGAGGGAGAGATTGAGAGAGTGAGGGGGAAAGAGATTGAGAGAGTGGGGGGGAGAGAGATTGAGAGAGTGGGGGGCGAGGGAGAGATTGAGAGAGTGTGGGGAGGGAGAGATTGAGAGAGTGGGGGGGAGGGAGAGATTGAGAGAGTGGGGGGAGGGAGATTGAGAGAGTGGGGGGGAGAGAGATTGAGAGAGTGGGGGGAGGGAGATTGAGAGAGTGGGGGGAGGGAGAGATTGAGAGAGTGGGGGGAGGGAGAGATTGGGAGAGTGGGGGGAGGGAGATTGCAAAGTGGGGGGGAGAGAGATTGAGAAAGTGGGGAGGAGAGAGAGATTGAGAGAGTGGGGGGATGGAGATTGAGAGAGTGGGGGGGAGGGAGATTGAGTGGGGGGAGGGAGATTGAGAAAGTGGGGGGAGGGAGATTGAGAGAGTGGGGGGAGGGAGATTGAGAGAGTGGGGCGAGGGAGAGATTGAGTGAGTGGGGGGAGGGACAGATTGAGAGAGTGGGGGGGAGATTGAGAGAGTGGGTGGGTGGGAGAGATTGAGAGAGTGGGGGGGAGGGAGATTGAGAGAGTGGGAGGGAGGGAGAGATTGAGAGAGTGGGGGGAGGGAGAGATTGAGAGAGTGGGGTGTAGGGAGAGATTGAGAGAGTGGGGGGAGGGACAGATTGAGAGAGTGGGGGGAGGGAGAGATTGAGTGGGGGGAGGGAGAGATTGAGAGAGTGGGGGGAGGGAGAGATTGAGAGAGCGGGGGGGAGATTGAGAGAGGGTGGGGGGGAGAGATTGAGAGTGGGGGGAGGGAGAGATTGAGAGAGTGGGGGGAGGGAGTTTGAGAGAGTGGGGGGAGAGAGATTGAGAGAGTGGGGGAGAGAGATTCAGAGAGTGGGGGGTGGGAGAGATTGAGAGAGTGGGGGGGAGATTGAGAGAGTGGGGGGGGAGATTGACAGAGTGGGGGGAGAGAGATTGAGAGAGTGGGGGGAGAGAGATTGAGAGAGTGGGGAGGAGATTGAGAGACTGGGGGGAGGGAAATTGAGAGAGTGGGGGGAGGGAGAGATTCAGAGAGTAGGGGGGAGGGAGAGATTGAGAGAGTGCGGGGGGAGGGAGAGATTGAGAGAGTGAGGGGGGAAAGAGATTGAGAGAGTGGGGGGGAGAGAGATTGAGAGAGTGCGGGGGGGAGAGAGATTGAGAGAGTGCGGGGGGGAGGGAGAGATTGAGAGAGTTAGGGGAGGGAGAGATTGAGAGAGTGGGGGGAGGGAGAGATTGAGAGTAGGGGGAGGGAGAGATTTGGAGAGTGGGGGGGAGGGAGATTGCAAAGTGGGGGGAGGGAGATTGACAAAGTGGGGGGGAGAGAGATTGAGAAAGTGGGGGGGGAGAGAGATTGAGAGAGTGGGGGGGGAGAGAGATTGAGAGAGTGGGGGGAGGGAGATTGAGTGGGGGGAGGGAGATTGAGAAAGTGGGGGGAGGGAGATTGAGAGAGTGGGGGGAGGGAGATTGAGAGAGTGGGGGGGAGGGGGATTGAGTGGGGGGAGGGAGATTGAGAAAGTGGGGAGGGAGAGATTGAGTGAGTGGGGGGAGGGACAGATTGAGAGAGTGGGTGGAGGGAGAGATTGAGAGAGTGGGGGGAGGGAGAGATTGAGAGAGTGGGGGGGAGATTGAGAGAGTGGGGGGAGGCAGAGATTGAGCGAGTGGGGAGAGAGATTGAGAGAGTGGGGGTGAGGGAGAGATTGAGAGAGTGACGGGGCGAGAGATTGAGAGAGTGGGGGGGAGGGAGAGATTGAGTGAGTGGGGGGGAGATTGAGAGAGTGGGGGGGGAGATTGAGAGAGTGGGGGGAGGGAAATTGAGAGAGTGGGGGGAGGGAGAGATTCAGAGAGCAGGGGGGAGGGAGAGATTGAGTGAGTGGGGGGAGGGAGATTGAGAGAGTGGGGGGGAGAGAGAGATTGAGAGAGTGCGGGGGGAGGGAGAGATTGAGAGAGTGAGGGGGGAAAGAGATTGAGAGAGTGGGGGGGAGAGAGATTGAGAGAGTGGGGGGGAGAGAGATTGAGAGAGTGCGGGGGGAGAGAGAGATTGACAGAGTGGGGGGGGGAGAGATTGACAGAGTTGGGGGAGGGAGTGATTGAGAGAGTTGTGGGGAGGGAGATTGAGAGAGTGGGGCGAGGGAGAGATTGAGAGAGTGAGGGGGAGGGAGAGATTGAGAGAGTGGGGGGGGGAGGGAGATTGAGAAAGAGTGGGGGAGGGAGAGATTGAGAGAGTGGGGGGGATGGAGAGATTGAGAGAGTGGGGGGAGGGAGATTGAGAGAGTGGGGGGGAGAGAGATTGAGAGATTGGGGGGGAGGGAGATTGAGAGAGTGGGGGGAGGGAGATTGAGAGAGTGGGGGGGAGGGAGAGATTGAGAGAGTTAGGGGAGGGAGAGATTGAGAGAGTGGGGGGAGGGAGAGATTGAGAGTAGGGGGAGGGAGAGATTGGGAGAGTGGGGGGAGGGAGATTGCAAAGTGGCGGGGGAGGGAGATTGACAAAGTGGGGGGGAGAGAGATTGAGAAAGTGGGGGGGAGAGAGATTGAGACAGTGGGGGGATGGAGATTGAGAGAGTGGGGGGGAGGGAGATTGAGTGGGGGGAGGGAGATTGAGAAAGTGGGGGGAGGGAGATTGAGAGAGTGGGGGAGGGAGATTGAGAGAGTGGGGGGAGGGAGATTGAGAGAGTGGGGGGGAGATTGAGAGAGTGGGGGGAGAGATTGAGAGAGTGGGGCGAGGGAGAGATTGAGTGAGTGGGGGGAGGGACAGATTGAGAGAGTGGGGGGAGGGAGAGATTGAGTGAGTGGGGGGAGGGAGAGATTGAGAGAGTGGGGGGGAGATTGAGAGAGTGGGGGGGTGGGAGATTGAGAGAGTGGGGGGAGGGAGAGATTGAGAGAGTGGGGAGAGAGATTGAGAGAGTGGGGGGAGAGAGATTGAGAGAGTGGGGTGAGGGAGATTGAGAGAGTGGGGGCGAGAGAGAGATTGAGAGAGTGCGGGGGGAGGGAGAGTTTGAGAGAGTGAGGGGGGAAAGAGATTGAGAGAGTGGGGGGGAGAGAGATTGAGAGAGTGGGGGGGATGGAGAGATTGAGAGAGTGTGGGGGATGGAGAGATTGAGAGAGTGGGGGGAGGGAGATTGAGAGAGTGGGGGGGAGAGAGATTGAGAGATTGGGGGGGAGGGAGATTGAGAGAGTGGGGGGAGGGAGATTGAGAGAGTGGGGGGAGGGAGATTGAGAGAGTGGGGGGGAGGGAGAGATTGAGAGAGTTAGGGGAGGGAGAGATTGAGAGAGTGGGGGGAGGGAGAGATTGAGAGTAGGGGGAGGGAGAGATTGGGAGAGTGGGGGGAGGGAGATTGCAAAGTGGCGGGGGAGGGAGATTGACAAAGTGGGGGGAGAGAGATTGAGAAAGTGGGGGGGAGAGAGATTGAGACAGTGGGGGGATGGAGATTGAGAGAGTGGGGGGGAGGGAGATTGAGTGGGGGGAGGGAGATTGAGAAAGTGGGGGGAGGGAGATTGAGAGAGTGGGGGAGGGAGATTGAGAGAGTGGGGGAGGGAGATTGAGAGAGTGGGGGGGAGATTGAGAGAGTGGGGGGAGAGATTGAGAGAGTGGGGCGAGGGAGAGATTGAGTGAGTGGGGGGAGGGACAGATTGAGAGAGTGGGGGGAGGGAGAGATTGAGAGAGTGGGGGGAGGGAGAGATTGAGAGAGTGGGGGGAGGGAGAGATTGAGAGAGTGGGGGGGAGATTGAGAGAGTGGGGGGGTGGGAGATTGAGAGAGAGGGGGGAGGGAGAGATTGAGAGAGTGGGGAGAGAGATTGAGAGAGTGGGGGGAGAGAGATTGAGAGAGTGGGGGGAGAGAGATTGAGAGAGTGGGGGTGGGAGAGATTGAGAGAGTGACGGGGCGAGAGATTGAGAGAGTGGGGGGAGGGAGAGATTGAGAGAGTGGGGGGAGATTGAGAGAGTGGGGGAGAGATTGAGTGAGTGGGGTGAGGGAGAGATTGAGAGAGTGCGGGGGGAGGGAGAGATTGAGAGAGTGCGGGGGGAGGGAGAGATTGAGAGAGTGCGGGGGGAGAGAGTGATCGACAGAGTGGGGGGGGGAGAGATTGACAGAGTGGGGGGAGGGAGTGATTGAGAGAGTTGGGGGGAGGGAGATTGAGATAGTGGGGGGAGGGAGAGATTGAGAGAGTGGAGGGGGGGAGATTGAGAGAGTGGGGGGAGAGATTGAGAGAGTGGGGCGAGGGAGAGATTGAGAGAGTGGGGGGGAGGGAGAGATTGAGAGAGTGGGGGGGAGGGAGATTGAGAAAGTGGGGGGGAGGGAGATTGTGAGAGTGGGGGGGAGGGAGAGATTGAGCGAGTTAGGGGAGGGAGAGATTGAGAGAGTGGGGGGAGGGAGAGATTGAGAGTAGGGGGAGGGAGAGATTGGGAGAGTGGGGGGAGGGAGATTGCAAAGTGGCGGGGGAGAGAGATTGAGAAAGTGGGGGGGAGAGAGAGATTGAGAGAGTAGGGGGATGGAGATTGAGAGAGTGGGGGGTAGGGAGATTGAGTGGGGGGAGGGAGATTGAGAAAGTGGGGGGAGGGAGATTGAGAGAGTGGGGGGAGGGAGATTGAGAGAGTGGGGGGAGGGAGATTGAGAGAGTGGGGGGGAAGATTGAGAGAGTGGGGGGAGAGAGATTGAGAGAGTGGGGGGTGGGAGAGATTGAGAGAGTGGGGGGTGGGAGAGATTGAGAGAGTGACGGGGCGAGAGATTGAGACAGTGGGGGGGAGGGAGAGATTGAGAGAGTGGGGGGGAGATTGAGAGAGTGGGGGGGAGATTGAGAGAGTGGGGGGAGGGAGATTGAGAGAGTGGGGGGGAGAGAGAGATTGAGAGAGTGGGGGGGAGAGAGATTGAGAGAGTGCGGGGGGAGAGAGAGATTGACAGAGTGGGGGGGGAGAGATTGAGAGAGTGCGGGGGGAGAGAGAGATTGACAGAGTGGGGGGGAGAGATTGACAGAGTGGGGGGAGGGAGTGATTGAGAGAGTTGGGGGGAGGGAGATTGAGAGAGTGGGGCGAGGGAGAGATTGAGAGAGTGGGGGGGAGGGAGAGATTGAGAGAGTGGGGGGGAGGGAGATTGAGAAAGTGTGGGGGAGGGAGATTGAGAAAGTGTGGGGGAGGGAGAGATTGAGAGAGTGGGGGGAGGGAGATTGAGAGAGGGGGAGGGAGGGAGAGATTGAGAGAGTTAGGGGAGGGAGAGATTGAGAGAGTGGGGGGAGGGAGATTGCAAAGTGGGGGGAGGGAGATTGACAAAGTGGGGGGAGAGAGATTGAGAAAGTGGGGGGGAGAGAGAGATTGAGAGAGTGGGGGGGAGAGAGATTGAGAGAGTGCGGGGGGAGAGAGAGATTGACAGAGTGGGGGGAGAGATTGACAGAGTGGGGGGAGGGAGTGATTGAGAGAGTTGGGGGGAGGGAGATTGAGAGAGTGGGGCGAGGGAGAGATTGAGAGAGTGGGGGGGAGGGAGAGATTGCGCGAGTGGGGGGGAGGGAGATTGAGAAAGTGTGGGGGAGGGAGATTGAGAAAGTGTGGGGGAGGGAGAGATTGAGAGAGTGGGGGGAGGGAGATTGAGAGAGTGGGGGGAGAGAGATTGAGAGAGTGGGGGGGGAGGGAGATTGAGAGAGTGGGGAGAGAGATTGAGAGAGTGGGGGGAGAGAGATTGAGAGAGTGGGGGGGTGGGAGATTGAGAGAGTGGGGGGAGGGAGAGATTGAGAGAGTGGGGCGAGAGAGAGATTGAGAGAGTGCGGGGGGAGGGAGAGATTGAGAGAGTGAGGGGGGAAAGAGATTGAGAGAGTGGGGGGGGAAAGAGATTGAGAGAGTGGGGGGGAGAGAGATTGAGAGAGTGGGGGGGAGAGAGATTGAGAGAGTGCGGGGGGAGAGAGAGATTGACAGAGTGGGGGGGGGAGAGATTGACAGAGTTGGGGGAGGGAGTGATTGAGAGAGTTGTGGGGAGGGAGATTGAGAGAGTGGGGCGAGGGAGAGATTGAGAGAGTGAGGGGGAGGGAGAGATTGAGAGAGTGGGGGGGAGGGAGATTGAGAAAGAGTGGGGGAGGGAGAGATTGAGAGAGTGGGGGGGATGGAGAGATTGAGAGAGTGTGGGGGATGGAGAGATTGAGAGAGTGGGGGGAGGGAGATTGAGAGAGTGGGGGGGAGAGAGATTGAGAGATTGGGGGGGAGGGAGATTGAGAGAGTGGGGGGAGGGAGATTGAGAGAGTGGGGGGAGGGAGATTGAGAGAGTGGGGGGGAGGGAGAGATTGAGAGAGTTAGGGGAGGGAGAGATTGAGAGAGTGGGGGGAGGGAGAGATTGAGAGTAGGGGGAGGGAGAGATTGGGAGAGTGGGGGGAGGGAGATTGCAAAGTGGCGGGGGAGGGAGATTGACAAAGTGGGGGGAGAGAGATTGAGAAAGTGGGGGGGAGAGAGATTGAGACAGTGGGGGGATGGAGATTGAGAGAGTGGGGGGGAGGGAGATTGAGTGGGGGGAGGGAGATTGAGAAAGTGGGGGGAGGGAGATTGAGAGAGTGGGGGAGGGAGATTGAGAGAGTGGGGGGAGGGAGATTGAGAGAGTGGGGGGGAGATTGAGAGAGTGGGGGTAGAGATTGAGAGAGTGGGGCGAGGGAGAGATTGAGTGAGTGGGGGGAGGGACAGATTGAGAGAGTGGGGGGAGGGAGAGATTGAGAGAGTGGGGGGAGGGAGAGATTGAGAGAGTGGGGGGAGGGAGAGATTGAGAGAGTGGGGGGGAGATTGAGAGAGTGGGGGGGTGGGAGATTGAGAGAGAGGGGGGAGGGAGAGATTGAGAGAGTGGGGAGAGAGATTGAGAGAGTGGGGGGAGAGAGATTGAGAGAGTGGGGGGAGAGAGATTGAGAGAGTGGGGGGAGAGAGATTGAGAGAGTGGGGGTGGGAGAGATTGAGAGAGTGACGGGGCGAGAGATTGAGAGAGTGGGGGGAGGGAGAGATTGAGAGAGTGGGGGGAGATTGAGAGAGTGGGGGAGAGATTGAGTGAGTGGGGTGAGGGAGAGATTGAGAGAGTGCGGGGGGAGGGAGAGATTGAGAGAGTGCGGGGGGAGGGAGAGATTGAGAGAGTGCGGGGGGAGAGAGTGATCGACAGAGTGGGGGGGGGGAGAGATTGACAGAGTGGGGGGAGGGAGTGATTGAGAGAGTTGGGGGGAGGGAGATTGAGATAGTGGGGGGAGGGAGAGATTGAGAGAGTGGAGGGGGGGAGATTGAGAGAGTGGGGGGAGAGATTGAGAGAGTGGGGCGAGGGAGAGATTGAGAGAGTGGGGGGGAGGGAGAGATTGAGAGAGTGGGGGGAGGGAGAGATTGAGAGTAGGGGGAGGGAGAGATTGGGAGAGTGGGGGGAGGGAGATTGCAAAGTGGCGGGGGAGAGAGATTGAGAAAGTGGGGGGGAGAGAGAGATTGAGAGAGTAGGGGGTAGGGAGATTGAGTGGGGGGAGGGAGATTGAGAAAGTGGGGGGAGGGAGATTGAGAGAGTGGGGGGAGGGAGATTGAGAGAGTGGGGGGGAAGATTGAGAGAGTGGGGGGGAGAGAGATTGAGAGAGTGGGGGGTGGGAGAGATTGAGAGAGTGGGGGGTGGGAGAGATTGAGAGAGTGACGGGGCGAGAGATTGAGACAGTGGGGGGGAGGGAGAGATTGAGAGAGTGGGGGGGAGATTGAGAGAGTGGGGGGGAGATTGAGAGAGTGGGGGGAGGGAGATTGAGAGAGTGGGGGGGAGAGAGAGATTGAGAGAGTGGGGGGGAGAGAGATTGAGAGAGTGCGGGGGGAGAGAGAGATTGACAGAGTGGGGGGGGAGAGATTGAGAGAGTGCGGGGGGAGAGAGAGATTGACAGAGTGGGGGGGAGAGATTGACAGAGTGGGGGGAGGGAGTGATTGAGAGAGTTGGGGGGAGGGAGATTGAGAGAGTGGGGCGAGGGAGAGATTGAGAGAGTGGAGGGGAGGGAGAGATTGAGAGAGTGGAGGGGAGGGAGATTGAGAAAGTGTGGGGGAGGGAGATTGAGAAAGTGTGGGGGAGGGAGAGATTGAGAGAGTGGGGGGAGGGAGATTGAGAGAGGGGGAGGGAGGGAGAGATTGAGAGAGTTAGGGGAGGGAGAGATTGAGAGAGTGGGGGGAGGGAGATTGCAAAGTGGGGGGGAGGGAGATTGACAAAGTGGGGGGGAGAGAGATTGAGAAAGTGGGGGGGAGAGAGAGATTGAGAGAGTGGGGGGGAGAGAGATTGAGAGAGTGCGGGGGGAGAGAGAGATTGACAGAGTGGGGGGGAGAGATCGAGAGAGTGCGGGGGGAGAGAGAGATTGACAGAGTGGGGGGAGAGATTGACAGAGTGGGGGGAGGGAGTGATTGAGAGAGTTGGGGGGAGGGAGATTGAGAGAGTGGGGCGAGGGAGAGATTGAGAGAGTGGGGGGGAGGGAGAGATTGAGAGAGTGGGGGGGAGGGAGATTGAGAAAGTGTGGGGGAGGGAGATTGAGAAAGTGTGGGGGAGGGAGAGATTGAGAGAGTGGGGGGAGGGAGATTGAGAGAGTGGGGGGAGAGAGATTGAGAGAGTGGGGGGGAGGGAGATTGAGAGAGTGGGGGGGAGGGAGATTGAGAGAGTGGGGGGGAGGGAGATTGAGAGAGTGGGAGGGAGGGAGAGATTGAGAGAGTTAGGGGAGGGAGAGATTGAGAGAGTGCGGGGGTAGAGAGAGATTGACAGAGTGGGGGGAGAGAGATTGACAGAGTGGGGGGAGGGAGTGATTGAGAGAGTTGGGGGGAGGGAAATTGAGATAGTGGGGGGAGGGAGAGATTCAGAGAGCAGGGGGGAGGGAGAGATTGAGTGAGTGGGGGGGAGGGAGATTGAGAGAGTGGGGGGGAGAGAGAGATTGAGAGAGTGCGGGGGGAGGGAGAGATTGAGAGAGTGAGGGGGGAAAGAGATTGAGAGAGTGGGGGGGAGAGAGATTGAGAGAGTGGGGGGGAGAGAGATTGAGAGAGTGCGGGGGGAGAGAGAGATTGACAGAGTGGGGGGGGAGAGATTGACAGAGTTGGGGGAGGGAGTGATTGAGAGAGTTGTGGGGAGGGAGATTGAGAAAGAGTGGGGGAGGGAGAGATTGAGAGAGTGAGGGGGAGGGAGAGATTGAGAGAGTGGGGGGGAGGGAGATTGAGAAAGAGTGGGGGAGGGAGAGATTGAGAGAGTGGGGGGGATGGAGAGATTGAGAGAGTGGGGGGAGGGAGATTGAGAGAGTGGGGGGAGAGAGATTGAGAGATTGGGGGGGAGGGAGATTGAGAGAGTGGGGGGAGGGAGATTGAGAGAGTGGGGGAGGGAGATTGAGAGAGTGGGGGGGAGGGAGAGATTGAGAGAGTGGGGGGAGGGAGATTGAGAGAGTGGGGGGGAGGGAGATTGAGTGGGGGGTGGGAGAGATTGAGAGAGTGGGGGGGAGGGAGAGATTGAGAGAGTGGGGGGGAGATTGAGAGAGTGGGGGGAGGGAGATTGAGAGAGTGGGGGGGAGAGAGAGATTGAGAGAGTGGGGGGGAGAGAGATTGAGAGAGTGCGGGGGGAGAGAGAGATTGACAGAGTGGGGGGGGAGAGATTGAGAGACTGCGGGGGGAGAGAGAGATTGACAGAGTGGGGGGGGAGAGATTGACAGAGTGGGGGGAGGGAGTGATTGAGAGAGTTGGGGGGAGGGAGATTGAGAGAGTGGGGCGAGGGAGAGATTGAGAGAGTGGGGGGGAGGGAGAGATTGAGAGAGTGGGGGGGAGGGAGATTGAGAAAGTGTGGGGGAGGGAGATTGAGAGAGTGGGAGGGAGGGAGAGATTGAGAGAGTTAGGGGAGGGAGAGATTGAGAGAGTGGGGGGAGGGAGATTGCAAAGTGGGGGGGAGGGAGATTGACAAAGTGGGGGGGAGAGAGATTGAGAAAGTGGGGGGGAGAGAGAGATTGAGAGAGTGGGGGGGAGAGAGATTGAGAGAGTTAGGGGAGGGAGAGATTGAGAGAGTGGGGGGAGGGAGATTTCAAAGTGGGGGGGGAGGGAGATTGACAAAGTGGGGGGGAGAGAGATTGAGAAAGTGGGGGGGAGAGAGAGATTGAGAGAGTGGGGGGGAGAGAGATTGAGAGAGTGCGGGGGTAGAGAGAGATTGACAGAGTGGGGGGGAGAGATCGAGAGAGTGCGGGGGGAGAGAGAGATTGACAGAGTGGGGGGAGGGAGTGATTGAGAGAGTTGGGGGGAGGGAGATTGAGAGAGTGGGGCGAGGGAGAGATTGAGAGAGTGGGGCGAGGGAGAGATTAAGAGAGTGGGGGGGAGGGAGAGATTGAGAGAGTGGGGGGGAGGGAGATTGAGAAAGTGTGGGGGAGGGAGATTGAGAAAGTGTGGGGGAGGGAGAGATTGAGAGAGTGGGGGGAGGGAGATTGAGAGAGTGGGGGGAGAGAGATTGAGAGAGTGGGGGGGAGGGAGATTGAGAGAGTGGGGGGGGAGGGAGATTGAGAGAGTGGGGGGGAGGGAGATTGAGAGAGTGGGAGGGAGGGAGAGATTGAGAGAGTTAGGGGAGGGAGAGATTGAGAGAGTGCGGGGGGAGAGAGAGATTGACAGAGTGGGGGGGGAGAGAGAGATTGACAGAGTGGGGGGAGGGAGTGATTGAGAGAGTTGGGGGGAGGGAGATTGAGAAAGTGTGGGGGAGGGAGATTGAGAAAGTGTGGGGGAGGGAGAGATTGAGAGAGTGGGGGGAGGGAGAGATTGAGAGAGTGGGGGGGAGGGAGAGATTGAGAGAGTGGGGGGGAGGGAGAGATTGAGAGAGTGGGGGGGGAGGGAGATTGAGAAAGTGTGGGGGAGGGAGATTTAGAAAGTGTGGGGGAGGGAGAGATTGAGAGAGTGGGGGGAGGGAGATTGAGAGAGTGGGGGGGGGAGGGAGATTGAGAGAATGGGGGGGGGAGGGAGATTGAGAGAGTGGGGGGGAGGGAGATTGAGAGAGTGGGAGGGAGGGAGAGATTGAGAGAGTTAGGGGAGGGAGAGATTGAGAGAGTGCGGGGGGAGAGAGAGATTGACAGAGGGGGGGGGAGAGATTGACAGAGTGGGGGGAGGGAGTGATTGAGAGAGTTGGGGGGAGGGAGATTGAGAAAGTGTGGGGGAGGGAGATTGAGAAAGTGTGGGGGAGGGAGAGATTGAGAGAGTGGGGGGAGGGAGAGATTGAGAGAGTGGGGGGAGGGAGAGATTGAGAGAGTGGGGGGGAGGGAGATTGAGAAAGTGTGGGGGAGTGAGAGATTGAGAGAGTGGGGGGGAGGGAGAGATTGAGAGAATGGGGGGAGGGAGATTGAGAGAGTGGGGGGAGGGGATGATTGAGAGAGTGGGGGGGGAGATTGAGAGAGTATGGGGGAGGGAGACATTGAGAGAGTGGGGGGGAGAGAGATTGAGAGAGTGGGGGCGAGGGAGATTGAGAGAGTGGGGGCGAGGGAGATTGAGAGAGTGGGGGGAGGGAGAGATTGAGAGAGTGGGGGGGAGGGAGTGATTGAGAGAGTTGGGGGGAGGGAGATTGAGAGAGTGGGGGCGAGGGAGATTGAGAGAGTGGGGGGGAGATTGAGAGAGTGGGGGGGAGGGGGTGATTGAGAGAGTGGGGGGAGGGAGAGATTGAGAGAGTGGGGGGAGAGAGATTGAGAGAGTGGGGGGGAGGGGGTGATTGAGAGAGTGGGGGGAGGGAGAGATTGAGAGAGTGGGGGGAGGCAGAGATTGAGAGAGTGGGGGGAGGGAGAGTTTGAGAGAGTGGGGGGAGGGAGATTGAGAGAGTGGTGGGAGGGAGAGATTGAGAGAGTGGGGGGGAGGCAGAGATTGAGAGAGTGGGGGGAGGGAGAGTTTGAGAGAGTGGGGGGAGGGAGATTGAGAGAGTGGTGGGATGGAGAGATTGAGAGAGTCGGGGGTAGGGAGAGATTGAGAGAGTGGGGGGAGGGAGATTGAGAGAGTGGGGGGAGAGGGAGATTGAGAGAGTGGTGGGAGGGAGAGATTGAGAGAGTCGGGGGGAGGGAGAGATTGAGAGAGTGGGGGGGAGACATTGAGAGAGTGGGGGGAGGGAGAGATTGAGAGAGTGGGAGGGAGAGATTGAGAGAGTGGGGGGAGGGAGTGATTGAGAGAGTGGGGGGGAGATTGAGACAGTGGGGGGAGGGAGAGATTGAGAGAGTCGGGGGGAGGGAGAGATTGAGAGAGTGGGGGGAGAGAGATTGAGAGAGTGGGGGGAGGGAGATTGAGAGACTGGGGGGAGGGAGAGATTGAGAGAGTGGGGGGGCGGGAGAGATTGAGAGAGTGGGGGGAGGGAGAGATTGAGAGAGTGGGGGGGAAGGACAGATTGAGAGAGTTGGGGGGAGATTGAGAGAGTGGGGGGGTGGGAGATTGAGAGAGTGGGGGGAGGGAGAGATTGAGAGGGTGGGGGGAGTGAGATTGAGGGGGAGGAGCGAGAGTTTGTGGGGGAGGGAGATTGAGAGAGTGGGGGGAGAGACTGAGAGAGTGGGGGGAGGGAGAGATTGAGAGAGTTGGGGGGAGGGACAGATTGAGAGAGTGGGGGGAGGGACAGATTGAGAGAGTGGGGGGAGGGACAGATTGAGAGAGTGGGGGGAGGGAGATTGAGAGAGTGGGGGGAGGGAGAGATTGAGAGAGTGGGCGGAGGGAGAGATTGAGAGAGTGGGGGGAGGGAGATTGAGAGAGTGGGGGGGAGGGAGATTGAGAGAGTGGGGGGAGAGATTGAGAGAGTGGGGGTGAGGAAGCGATTGAGGGGAGGGAGATTGAGAGAGTCGGGGGAGGGAGAGATTGAGGGGGAGGAAGAGATTTGGGGGGAGGGAGAGATTGAGATAGTGGGGGAGGGAGATTGAGAGAGTGGGGGGAGGGAGATTGAGAGAGTGGGGGAGGGAGAGATTGAGAGAGTGGGGGGACGGAGATTGAGAGAGTGGGGGGATGAAGATTGAGAGAGTGGGGGGGAGAGATTGAGAGAATGGGGGGGAGAGATTGAGAGAGTGGGGGGGTAGAGATTGAGAGAGTGGGGGGGAGTGATTGAGGGAGTGGGGGGGAGGGAGATTGAGAGAGTGGTGGGAGAGGGAGATTGAGAGAGTGGGTGGGAGAGATTGAGGGAGTGGGGGGGGAGGGAGATTGAGAGAGTGGGGGGAGAGATTGAGAGAATGGGGGGGAGAGATTGAGAGAGTGGGGGGGGTAGAGATTGAGAGAGTGGGGGGGAGAGATTGAGGGAGTGGGGGGGAGGGAGATTGAGAGAGTGGGGGGAGAGGGAGATTGAGAGAGTGGGGGGGAGAGATTGAGGGAGTGGGGGGGAGGGAGATTGAGAGAGTGGGGGGAGAGGGAGATTGAGAGAGTGGGGGGAGGGAGAGATTGAGAGAGTCGGGGGAGGGAGAGATTGAGAGAGTGGGGGAGGGAGAGATTGAGAGAGTGGGGGGGAGATATTGAGAGAGTGGGGGGTGAGGGAGAGATTGAGAGAGTGGGGGGAGGGAGAGATTGAGAGAGTGGGGGGAGGGAGATTGAGAGAGTGGGGGGGAGGGAGAGATTGAGTGAATGCGGGGGAGGTGATTGAGTGAGTGCGGGGGAGGGTGATTGAGAGAGTAGGGGGAGGGTGATTGAGAGAGTAGGGGGAGAGTTTAAGAGGGGGGGGAGGGAGTTTGAGAGAGTGGGGGGAGGGAGATGGAGAGAGTGGGGGGAGGGAGAGATTGAGAGGGGAGGGAGATGGAGAGAGTGGGGGGAGGGAGAGATTGAGAGGGTGGGGAGAGGGAGATTGAGAGGGGGGAGCGAGAGATTGGGGGGAGGGAGATTGAGAGAGTGGGGGGAGAGACTGAGAGAGTGGGGGGAGGGAGATGAGAGAGTGGGGGGGAGAGCTTGAGAGAGTGCGGGGGAGATTCAGAGAGGAGGGACTGAGATTGAGAGAGTGGGGGGGAGGGAGAGATTGAGAGGGTGGGGGGATGGAGATTGAGAGAGTCGCGGGGGAGAGAGAGATTGAGAGAGTGGGGGGAGGGAGAGATTGAGAGAGTGGGGGGGAGGGAGAGATTGAGGGGGAGGGCGAGGGAGATTGAGAGAGTTGGGGGGAGGGAGATTGAGAGAGTGGTGGGGAGAGAGAGATTGAGAGAGTGGGGGGGCGGGAGAGATTGAGGGAGTGGTGGGGAGAGATTGAGAGAGTGGGGGGGAGGGAGATGGAGAGAGAGGGGGGAGAGAGATTGAGAGAGTTGGGGGGAGGGAGATTGAGAGAGTGGGCTGAGGGAGAGATTGAGAGAGTGGGGGGGAGGGAGAGATTGATAGGGTGGGGGGGAGGGAGAGATTGAGAGAGTGGGGGGGCAGGAGAGATTGAGAGAGTGGGGGGGAGGGAGAGATTGAGTGAGTGCGGGGGGGGGTGATTGAGTGAGTGCGGGGGAGGGTGATTGAGAGATTGGGGGAGGGTGATTGAGAGATTGGGGGGAGGGAGAGATTGTGGGGGGAGGGAGATTGAGAGAGTGGGGGGAGGGAGAGATTGAGAGAGTGGGGGGGAGGGAGAGATTGAGAGAGTGGGGGGGAGGGAGAGATTGAGAGAGTGGGGGGAGGGCGTTTGAGAGAGTGGGGGGAGGGAGAGATTGAGAGCGTGGGGGGGAGGGAGAGATTGAAAGAGTGGGGGGGAGAGAGAGATTGAGAGAGTGGGGGGGGGAGAGATTGAGAGAGTGGGGGGGCTGGAGAGATTGAGGGAGTGGGGGGAGGGAGAGATTGAGAGAGTGGGGGGAGAGACTGAGAGAGTGGGGGGAGAGATTGAGAGAGTGGGGGGATGGAGAGATTGAGAGAGTGGGGGGAGGGAGATTGAGAGAGTGGGGGGGAGGGAGATTGAGAGAGTGGGGGGATGGAGATATTGAGAGAGTGGGGGGAGGGAGAGTTTGAGAGGGGGGTAGAGATTGAGAGAGTGGGGGGGGAGGGAGAGATTGAGAGAGTGGGGGGCGGGAGATTGAGAGAGTGGGGGGAGGGAGAGATTGAGAGAGTGGGGGGAGGGAGTTTGAGAGAGTGAGGGTGAGGGAGAGATTGAGTGGGGAGGGAGATTGAGAGAGTGGGGGGAGGGAGAGATTGAGAGAGTGGGGGGGAGGGAGAGATTGAGAGAGTGGGGGGAGGGAGTTTGAGAGAGTGAGGGTGAGGGAGAGATTGAGGGGGAGGGAGATTGAGAGACTGGGGGGAGGGAGATTGAGAGAGTGGGGGTGAGGGTGAGATTGAGGGGGGAGGGAGATTGAGAGAGTCGGGGGAGGGAGAGATTGAGAGAGTGGGGGGAGGGAGAGAGTGAGAGTGGGGGGAGGGAGAGAGTGAGAGAGTGGGGGGAGGGAGAGTTTGAGAGGGGGGTAGAGATTGAGAGAGTGGGGGGGAGAGATTGAGAGAGTGGGGGAGAGATTGAGGGAGTGGGGGGGGAGAGATTGAGGGAGTGGGGGTGAGGGAGATTGAGAGAGTCGGGGGAGGGAGAGATTGAGAGAGTGGGGGGGAGGGAGAGATTGAGAGAGTGGGGGGAGGCAGAGATTGAGAGAGTGGGGGGGTGGGAGATTGAGAGAGTGGGAGGGAGAGATTGAGAGAGTGGGGGGGAGAGATTGAGAGAGTGGGGGGGAGGCAGATTGAGAGAGTGGGGGGAGGGAGATTGGGAGAGTGGGGGGAGGGAGATTGGGAGAGTGGGGGGAGGGAGAGATTGAGGGGGAGGGAGATTGAGACAGTGGGGGGAGGGAGAGATTGAGAGAGTCAGGGGGAGGGAGAGATTGAGAGAGTGGGGGGGAGAGAGATTGAGAGAGTGGGGGGAGGGAGATTGAGAGAGTGGGGGGGAGGGAGAGATTGAGAGACTGGGGGGAGGGAGAGATTGAGAGAGTGGGGGGGAGATTGAGAGAGTGGGGGTGGTGGGTGATTGAGAGAGTGGGGGGAGGGAGAGATTGAGAGACTGGGGGGAGGGAGAGATTGAGAGAGTGGGGGGGAGATTGAGAGAGTGGGGGTGGTGGGTGATTGAGAGAGTGGGGGGAGGGAGAGATTGAGAGGGTGGGGGGAGGGAGATTGAGGGGGGGAGCGAGAGTTTGTGGGGGAGGGAGATTGAGAGAGTGGGGGGAGAGACTGAGAGAGTGGGGCGAGGGAGATTGAGAGAGTGGGGGGGAGGGAGATTGAGAGAGTGGGGGGGAGGGAGATTGTGAGAGTGGGAGGATGGAGAGATTGAGAGAGTGGGGGGGAGGGAGAGATTGAGAGAGTGGGGGGAGGGAGAGATTGAGAGAGTGGGGGGGAGAGAGATTGAGAGAGTGGGGGGGAGGGAGATTGAGAGAGTGGGGGGGAGGGAGAGATTGAGAGAGTGGGGGGGAGAGAGATTGAGAGAGTGGGGGGGAGGGAGATTGAGAGAGTGGGGGGGAGGGAGAGATTGAGAGAGTGGGGGGAGGGAGAGATTGAGAGAGTGGGGTGGAGGGACAGATTGAGGGAGTTGGGGGGAGATTGAGAGAGTGGGGGGGGTGGGAGATTGAGATAGTGGGGGGGAGGGAGATTGAGAGAGTGGGCGGCGGTAGGATATTGAGAGAGTGGGGGGGAGGAAGATTGAGAGAGTGGGGGGGAGGGAGAGATTGAGTGAGTGCGGGGGAGGGTGATTGAGTGAGTGCGGGGGAGGGTGATTGAGAGAGTGGGGGGAGAGTTTGAGAGATTGGGGGGAGGGAGATTGAGAGAGTGGGGGTGGGAGAGATTGAGAGGGTGGGGGAAGGGAGATTGAGGGGGGGAGCGAGAGATTGGGGAGAGGGAGATTGAGAGAGTGGGGGGAGAGACTGAGAGAGTGGGGGGGAGATTGAGAGAGGAGGAACTGAGATTGAGAGTGTGGGGGGAGGGAGAGATTGAGAGAGTGGGGTGGAGGGACAGATTGAGGGAGTTGGGGGGAGATTGAGAGAGTGGGGGGGTGGGAGATTGAGATAGTGGGGGGGAGGGAGATTGAGAGAGTGGGGGGGAGATTGAGAGAGGAGGAACTGAGATTGAGAGTGTGGGGGGAGGGAGAGATTGAGAGGGTGGGGGGGGGTGGCAGATTGAGAGAGTGGGGGGGAGGGAGAGATTGAGAGAGTGGGGGGAGGGGGATTGAGAGAGTGGGATGAAGGAGAGATTGAGGGGGAGGGAGATTGTGAGAGTGGGGGGGAGGGAGAGATTGAGGGGGAGGGATAGATTTGGGGGGTAGGAGAGATTGAGAGAGGAGGGAGGGAGATTGAGAGTGGGGAGAAAGAGGGAGCATGAGAGAGAGAAATGGGGAGAAAGAGGGAGGGGAGAAGGAGATGGGGAATGAGAGATAGATAGAGAGAGAGAGAGAAAATAAATGAGGGAGAGAGGCAGAAGAGTTCACCTAGCCAAAGGCCCAGCTGCCAATGGTGGAGCAATTAAATTCAGCAAGTTACCATATTGATCAAAGTCAAGTTTATTGTCACAGTCATAAATATGTGTATACACAGAGTGTATCAGCTATCAGAAGAAAAACATAAATATGGAACAGGAACAATAAAACCCATTGCAGTGTCAAGTGGCCATAGTGTTACAATTCTGAGGTTGAGCAGGGTGGTTGGAGGGAAGTAGCTGTTTCTGAACCTGGTGGTGTGAGACTTTAGGCTTCTGTACCTGCTGCTGGTGGTAGCGGTGAGAACACTCCTGGCCCGCACGGTGGGGATCTTTGCTAATGGACGTCGCCTTTGTGAGGCAGCACCTCCTTTAGATGCCACCAATACGGAGGAGGGACGTGAGGTGGGTTAGACCAGGTAAGAAGAACAGCTTTTCCTTCCATGAAGGGCAGGAGTAAACCATGAAGACTTTTAGGATGGTTTGATAGCTTTGTGATTACTGTGATTTTAATAAATGTATGAGGGGTGATTGATAAGTTTGTGGCCTAAGGCAGAAGGAGTCAATTTTAGAAAACCTAGCACATTTATTTTTCAACATAGTCCCCCCCTACATGTACGCACTTAGTCCAGCGGTCGTGGAGCATACGGATCCCTTCCTTCGAGAAGTGGTCCACAGCAGGGGTGATTGATAAGTTCGTGGCCTGAGGTAGAAGGAGATGAGTTATTAACTTCAAACTTTCTGCATCTTCACTCAGAGTCGAACTGTACATGCATGTAACAAGAGCGTCTTGGATCTCCAGGTGGTCCACAGCAGGGGTGATTGATAAGTTCGTGGCCTAAGGTAGAAGGAGATGAGTTATACAGCTCTCGTTACATGCCCATGCAGTTCAACTCTGAGTGATAATGCAGAAAGTTTGAAGTTAATAACTCATCTCCTACTTCCTTAGGCCACAAACTTATCAATCACCCCTCGTATTTAGTTAGAGTCCTGGGGCTTAGAACACTATAGCACAGAAACAGGCCTGACAGAAGTTCGAAGTCCAAAGGTTAACTTTATTATCAATGTATGCAGAATACAACCTTGAGAGTCGTCTTCTCCAGATGCCACAAAACTAAAAGAAACCTTGACAGTCGTTGAAAGACATGCCCCCTAATACAAAAAGAAATAAAACAAGAACTTGCAAACCCCAAACCCCGCCCCCAACCCCTTCCTTGCACAAAAACTAATATATTGCCCACATGGGAGTAAAAAACAGCGACCATAACATCAAATGCCCAACACCCTCTCTCGTACACAGAAAAACACTAACAAGAGCATCAGACCCCCGATGCCCAAACCCCTCCCTCACACGAAAAACTAACATGTCACCCACCCAGAAAATTGCAACAAGGACATTAAACCGCAAATCTCAACCCACCAATCCTAGTTTTCCTGTAGATTTCTTAGTCCCATCAACACACACCTGGATCATAGCAGGCCTTACCCCTCCACCCCCATCCAAGCTTCTCTTCATGCTGAAATTGAACCTGCAGCTGCCTGAATTTACACTATCCAGCTGCAGCTGAATAGGGCTCAGAACAGCTGGCCCGATTAGTAACACATCTGCATTATCATATACTCTGCCTTGTGGGAAGGAACATCAGGAGGGGCTGTAGTTCCACCCCGTGCACCCATTTCATTCCCAATACACCATTACTGATGTTTTCTCATTCCCAATACACCAGGCTCATCTTTATACGGGAAGGCTAAAGCTTTCAGGCAGGATATAACCCATCAAACTCCCAAATGCCACTAACCAGAACCAATTTTTCAAACTTCTCTCCGTAGCAATGGTCAACCCGCTGATTTCCCTCCACAGATGCTGCCTGACCAGCTAAGTGTAACAAAAATATTTTAAAAATTTGCTCCTCGTTCATAAAACAGCACCTTTGGCCCACAATGTTGTGCCGAACCAGCTAAACAGTAAATTAAAAGAAATAAAAACTAAACCCTCCTAGCTACATAATATCAATTTCCCTCCACCTTCCTCACATCCATGTGCCTATCCAAACATCTCTTAAAAGTCTCTAATGTATCTGCCTCTACCACCAGACCAGGCAGTACATTCCAGACATCCACCACTCTCTGAGTAAAAAACTTATCCCTCACTTACCCCTCACATCCCCCCTGAACCTACCCCCACCTCCCTCACCGTCAATGCATGCCCTCTGGAATTAGACATTTCAACCCTGGGAACCAGATATTCTCTGTCTACTCAATCCATGCCTCTCAAGTCCTTATAAACCATAGATCTTTTCTGATTCAGCAGCCGGATGTAGCCCCAAACACTGTGCATGTGTTAAAGATTATAACAAGTTACTTAATTTGAAATTATGAATGAAAAGTAATTAATAAAGTAGGAAAAGAGACAAAGTAATGCTTATCAGCCAATCTTAAAACCACTCCACAAATTCAATGTTATGGCGTCTGTTCAACAGTATACATGTTCGGTCAAAACAAAATGATTAGTCAGGCATGGAAGTTTACGGAGAGAAGGCAGGAGAATGGGGTTGAGAGGAAAATAGGTCAGCCATCATCAAATGGTGGAGCAGACTCGATGGGCCGAATGGACAACACCGAACATGTAACTCACACACACCACACATAATGTAATATTACCACAAATAAATTAACAAATCATGTATGACACAAGTTAAAAAGCTAACAGTATATAACGATACTGGTGCTTCATATGTGATAAGGCACAGGGGGGTGGCGAGGAGGTCCGTAGTCTTATGGTCTGGGGGATGAAGCTGTTCTTGACACAAGAGGACTGACATGTTGGCGTGGGAATAGGAATTGAAATGTTTGACCACTGGGATGTACCGCTTTTGGCAGATGAAGCCAAGCTGCTTAATGAGGTGGTCCCCCTTTTTCTTAACCACTTTTTGGTTTTTGCTCCCCCAGTCTCGGCATTTGTGCTTTGTTGTGTCTCTGCTGACTAATGTCACTTCAGCTGCAGTGCTGCCATTATTACACTGGGATAATTGTAAAACTACCTCAGTTATCACTTAATTCAATTAGAAATCTGCTTTTAATTGCTCTGGTGGCATGAGGGATGTAAATGGCTGATGGTTGTGTTTTTCATGAACACTTATACCCATTTTGCAGTTTCGTTGTACCCACTGCAGCTCTACCGAACTCTGGTTAGATCACATTTGGAGTATTGTGTTCAGTTCTGGTCGCTTGTTATAGGAAGGACGTGAATGGTTTAGAGAGGGTGCAGAGGAGATTGACCAGGATTGGATAGCATGTCTTACGAGGATAGATTGAGTGAACCAGGGCTTTTCTCTTTGGAGTGAAGGAGGATGAGAATTGACTTGACAGAGATATATAAGGGACATAGATAGAGTGGACAACTGGGAACTTTATCCCAAGGCGAAATGGTTAATACAGGAGGGTGAAAGTTTAAAAGTTCAAAGTAATTTTTATTATGAGAGTACATGACTTAATGGATTGAAGGGTGCCCATTCAGAACAGAGATGCAAAGAAATTTTTTTAGCCAGAGGGTGGTGAATCTATGGAGTTTGTTGCCACGGACCGCAGTGGAGGCCAAGTCATTGGGTGTATTTAAGGCAGAGATTGATAGGTATCTGAGTAGCCAGGGCATCAAAGGTTATGGTGAGAAGGTGGGGGAGTGGGACTAAATGGGAGAATGGATCAGCTCATGATAAAATGGCAGAGCAGACTCGATGGGCCGAATGGCTGACTTCTGCTCCTTTGTCTTACATATGTCACCATATACAACCCTGAGATTCATTTTCCTGCAGACATACTCAGCAAATCTATAGAATAGTAACTGTAACAGGATCAATGAAAGATCAACCAGAGTGCAGAAGACAACAAACTGTGCAAATGTAAATATAAATAAATAGCAATAAATAATGAGAACATGAAACAATGAGATAAAGAGTCATTAAATTGAGATCATTGGCTGTGGGAACATCTCAATGGGCAAGTGAGTGCAGTTATCCGCTTTTGCTCACCAGAGCCTGATGGTTGAGGGGTAGTAACTGTTCTTGAACCTGGTGGTGCGAATCCTGAGGCTCTGTACCTTCTACCTGATAGCAGCAGTGAGAAGAGAGCACGGCCTGGGTGGTGAGGATCTCTGATGATGGATGCTGCTTTCCTATGACAGAGTTTTATTAAAGTGTTTAAGGGAAGTATAGTGAGGAGGTAGTTTTTTTTTACACTGAGGGTGCATGGGTGCATGGAATGCCCTGCCAGGGCTGGTGGTAGAGGCAGATACAGTAGGGACATTTAAGAGACTCTTAGATAGGTACATGGATGATAGAAAAATAGAGTGCTGTAAGGGAGGAAAGAAGTAGATTGATCCTGGATTAGGTTTTAACATCAGCACATTGTGGGCTGAAGGGCCAATATTGTTCTATGCTCTATGTTCTAAATAGAACTAAATCCAATATTTGTTGGATGTTCTTGTGGCATGAAGCTCCCTAGATTCTCCACAACATCACCAGGAACTTATGGAACCTTTTGCAACCTTCCTTTAAACACAAGTTCCATATTGCCCTATTTTTGGCAATGCTCCAATCATAGACAAACTTTGCATCTTTGCAGCTTCCGATTGGCTCAAGGGGAGAAAGAGGAGCCAATTGTGAGAGCATGTTGTGATGGTGGGAAGGAAGGCACCATCCTATTGGCTCCCAAACGCTGTCAATCATGAAGTTGCTTTGGCATTTCCCAAGGCCATCTGACTGGCACTGCCCAGTGATCATGAGTGCCCATAAGCTGGAAGGCAGGGTTTCTCACTGGGATGTGGTTACCGATGTGTGCTGGCCAATGATTTCACAGGAGTAATTATTAATTTGTTATATTGTCATGTGCAGCAGGATACATTTTTTACATGTGAGCCACGGAGATCATTCCAAATGCAAGTACATTGATGAAAATACCTTGTAAAATGTGTAGCTTGGGTGGTTGATGGTTGGGTTGAGTTACTTTCCGATCTTGGCAATCCATTTGCAAACGTTTCGTCACCGTACAGCATCAGTGTACCAAGATTGGAGAACACTTCAACCCAACAAAGTACATTGAGGTAGAACAAGATAAAACAGAATGCAGAATAAAGTATTACCATTACAGAGAAAGTGCAGTGCAGACAGAAAATACGGTGCAAGTATCATGAGAAGGTGGATAGTGAGGTCAAGAGTCCATCTTATTCTTGTTGCTCTTGCTGTCCAACTTTACAATACAACAATCTTACAAGACCAGGGTGGAAGCTGCCTCTGAGCCTGGTGACATGTGTCTTCTGCCCGATGGGAGAGGGGAGAAGAGAGAGTGTCTGGGGTGGGCGGGATCTTTGACGATGCTGGCTGCTTAACTGAGGCAACGAGAAGTGTGGACAGAGTTTATAGAGGGGAAGGCTGGTTCCAGTGGTGGACTGAGCTGTGCCCACGACTTGGTACAGAATGGAGAATCCCATGAATATGCCAGTTCTGGCTGAGCTGGAAGCTGTGTGGGGTAGAGGTAGACAATTGTCTCCAAAACAGTAATTGCTCCTTCACTGGAGGATATTCAACCCCCGTCAAATGTATTTTAAATACTGGCAGGTTGAAAATGGAATGGTATCTGCCATTTAACACTCATCTACAATCTGCATGTTGCTGTGGAAACCTGACTTGAAGGCTTCACCAAGGCCTTGGGATGGAGGATGCCTTTGGTGTTGTGGGAGTTGAAGTATCTGATGAGGCTAATGTAGGAATCCAAGTCAAAGCGGAACTTATTATCAAAGTACTGTATGTATATGTTACCATACAGTACCTGAGATTCATTTTCTTGCAGGGATTTGCAGGAAAACAAAAAAAAATAGAATTTGTGAAAATCTGTATACAGAAGGTCTGACAAACAGCCAACGTGCAACAAAAGACCACTTATGTAAATAAATAAATATTACTGGGCCATGAGTTGTACATTCCTTGAAAGTGAGTCTTTAGAGTGTGGACGTAGTTCAGAGTTGCAGTGAGCTCCTCTAGTTCAGGAGCCGGCTGCTGTAAGGTAATAACTGTTCCTAAACCTGGGGCTCCTGTACCTCCTGCCCCATCATAGTAGTGAGAAGAGAGCATGGGTTAGACAGTAGGGGTCATTGACCATGGATGCTGCTGTCTCGTCGCAGTTAGGGAGGGCCTTACCAGTGATGAACTGGGCTGTCTACCACTCCCTGTAGCCTTTTCTGTTCCAGGACATTGTCGTTTCCATACTAGGCTATCACTCTCCCCCACTCCCCCCCAACTAGGGCTGGTGGTGGGCAGCTCCTTCTGCCCCTTACATCTGCTCCGTACCAGCTCAAGCCCTGAGGTCTTCAATCACCCCTTCCATTCTGAGTAGTCATGGGCCAGACATTTCCAAGAGACAGCAGGGTGCCACCTGCGTTGAACTAAGGTTAAACAGACCCAACACAGGCTGCAAACGAGGCCAAGTAATTATCACTCTCCTCCCCCCACCCCCACTACCTCAAGTGGCATCCCATCTTCATTGTGCGAGTGACATTGCCATTCTTGGACTGTTATATTAAGATGCTCTGGAAATTACACCTGTCTAGTAATTATAAACTGTCTTTTTTGAACATTTTGCATTGGTTACCATAGGAACGGAAGTATTCCCAAAGGTGCCTGAGGCAAATATTTGCAGTCATTGGCACAGTTTGGCCCACCACCCATCTGTGTTTACCAATACCTGTGAGAAAATAAAATCTTGTTTCAGAACCACTACCCACGTCTTCAAGTAATTTTTTCAAGTCTCGCCTCTAAATTTCACTCAAGGTTGATCTTGCGACACGAGAGTCGGCTGCTTGGTCCGTCATGCTTCCAGGATTGAACGTCTTGTCATATGAGGAGCGTTTGATGGGTCTGCGTCTGGGCCTGGAATGCAGAAGAATGGGGGTGATCTCATTGAAACCTATTAAATATTGAAAGGCCTAGATAGAGTGGATGTGGAGAGGATGTTTCCTATGATGGGGGAGTCCAAGACCAGAGGACACAGCCTCAGAATAGAGGGACAACCATTTAAAACAGAGTTGAGGAGAGTGGAGTTGGTTGCCACAGGCGGCTGTGGAGGCCAAGTCATTGGGTATTTTCAAGGCAGAGGTTGATAGTTTCTTGACTAGTCGGGGCATGAAGGAATAGGAGGAGGAGGCAGGAGACTGCAGCTGAGAGAGAAAATGGATTGGCCATGATGAAATGGCAGAGCAGACCTGATGGGCCAAATGGCCTAATTCTGCTCCTATACCTTATGGTTTCATGTTTAATGCTGGCCCTCAAGGGAGCAATCCAATCGTTCCTGTTTCTTCCTCGTTCTTACACATCCCCTTTAACTCCCCTCCCCCATAATACTCCCCCCTTTACATACACTAGCAGGTATAACTCTCACAGGTGTGGGGTGCACATGCAAACTCCACACAGACAGCACCAGATATCAGAATTGAATCTGGAGTTCTGAGGCAGCAGCACTACCTGCTGCTTACTATTCCGAATCAGAATCAGGCTTATTATTAAATACTGAGGATTCTGCAGATGCTTGAAGTGTTGAGGAAAACAGATACAAAATGCTGAAGGAACTCGGCAGGTCAAGTCGCATCTATGGCAATGAATAAATAGTCGGTTTTGGGCTGAGACCCTTCTTCAGGACTGGAAAGGAAGGGGAAACCTCAGAATAGAAGGTGGAAGGGGAGAGGGGGAGGAGGATAGCTGGAAGGTGATAGGTGAAGCCAGGTGGGTGGGAAAGGTCTAGGGCTGGAGAGGAAGGAATTTGAGGGAGAGGAGAGTGGACCATAGGAGAAAAGGAAGGAGGAGGTGACCCATAGGCAGGTGAGAAGGGGTAATAGGCCAGAGTGGGGAATAGAAGAGGGGAGGGGGAGGGAAATATTTTTTACTGGAAGGAGAAATCGATATTCATGCCATCAGGTTGGAAGCTACCTGGACGGAATAGAAGGTGTTGCTCCTCCGCCCTGAGGGTGGCCTCATCTTGGTACAAGAGAAGGCTGTGGCTTGAGATGTCGGAATGAGAAAGGGAATCGGAATTAAAATGTTTGGCCACCAGGAAGTTCTGCTTTTGGCGGATGGACTGCAGATGCGCAACAAAGCGGTCCCCCAGTTTCTGATGGGTCTCACCAATGCAGAAGAGGCTGTACCAGGAGCACCGGACACAGTAGAGCTGGTAATAGAGGAAGCAGTTTGTCACTGCCTTCTTGTGGCGGTGTATCTATAAGATGGGTGACCCCGGCCATTATCAATACTCTTCAGAGACTGTCTGCCTGGTGTCAGTGGTCACATAACCAGGACTAGTGATCTGCACCGGCTGCTCATACGACCATCCAGCACCTGCTCCCATGGCCTCATGTGGCCATGATCAGGGGGAGGGGGGGCCACTAAGCAGGTGCTACTCCTTGCCCAAGGGTGACCTGACCTGCAGGCTAGCGGAGGGAAGCAGCTCCTTTCATCTCCTTTGGTAGAAACGTTTCTCCACCCTGCCTTCTGGATGGTGAGGCTCCTTAATAATGGGTGCTGCCTTCCTGAGGTATCATCAGCCTCCCTTCCATAATCACATTAGATTAATGTAACATAAAACCATAAATGTAGCAAAACATTCAATTTCCCTTTAACAGACTATATTCAAATAAACATGCTTTCACAATAAACTAGCTTCTCTATACTGAAGGTCCAGTCTTTTGGATGGTGTTCTGTTTCTTTCGGGATAATGCCTTTGGATTTGTGGAGTGGCATCAGGTTTGGCAGGTGTCTTGTCCAGGACAACTTTCTCTGTTGCAGGTGTCACATTGTTGTTAGTGACATGATCGTCACCGAGAGGCACGTTTGGTGGCTGTAATGCGTCCATCTAATTGATGCAGTCATCTCAGGTGTGTTCTTTGGCTGAGTATCCAATGTCTCATCCACATGACGTCTTCATGTCTGATCTCCAACATCCACTGGGAACATCAGTGGTCCAGTTCTTGTAGCTATCCCACCGGCTGTCCACTTGTCTTCTCGGTAATCACTTGTTAGGACTTCCAGTCCAATCTCGATTTACTTGATAACTAGATAAACCGTTTATTCTACACTTCCCTTCGTCGGTCTGGTTTCAGGAGGCCTACGCGAGATCTCAGATTCCAGTTCATGTGCAGCTTTGCAGGTGTTTGGATTGTCATCACATGAAGAGAGTTCTGATACACAAAAAGGAAGTTGTTCCACCTTGTGCTGTAGAGAAACGTCCTCCTTGTCCACCGCTTTTAATGGACTTCTTGAGGGTTTGGATAAATCTTTCAGTTAACCTATTGGTTGCTGGGTGGTGAGGAGCTGACTTGAAATGTCTGATACCATTTTTCTTTGTGAGCTGTCGGAATTCTTCTGGGTGTATTGCGGTCTGTTGTCACTCACAATTTCTTCAGGTAAGCCGTTTCCGGTGAGGATAGACCTCAGAGTGGAAACAGTCTTTGCCAAGGTGGCTAACTTCATTGGTACAACCTCCGGCCACTTCAAATGAGCATCCACAGAAATGAGGAACATGGAGTCCATGAATGGCCCAGTGAAGTCAATATGTATTCTTGTCATGGGGAAGATGGTCACTCCCACGGACGTGCCTGTTGGCGGGGGGGTGCATTTTGAATTTTTTGGCATCCCAAACTCCTTTTAGCCAAGTCTTCAATCTGTTTATCTATTCCTGGCCACCACACGTAGCTCTGGGCAAGACTCTTTGTTGTGACTGTGTACCCAGGTGACCTTCATACACATTCTCTAACACAGTTCAGAGGGGATCACAACATGAGCTCTGCACATCGGGGTTCTTTGACATACAGACAGTTGGTCTCGTCTCGCTGAGGACTCGAGACACAGGATTATCCTGAACTGGCCATCCTGGCATGGTGATGTCATAGACTTTCAACAATTCCTTGTTCCTTTTTTTATTTCAGAATTTGTTACTGGCAGTTGGTCTACCAGCACCGTGTGGAACATCTCTGCTGGGTCACAGTATGAAGACTTTGCTTCTTTAGTTGTCAACAGTGCAAGACTTGAGAAGCCGTCAGTATTACTGTGGTGTTTGGTACTCTGGAACTCCATGTCATAAGAGTGGGCTGCTGGGGAAAGAGCCCAGTGTTGCAAGCAGGCGGCAGTCGTCACTGGAATTCCCTTCCCGGGACTGAAAATGGAAAGGGGCCAGCGGTCTGTCAGTAGGATAAACTTTCGTCCGTAGAGGAAGTGGTGGGGCTTCTTTATTTCCCAGGCTAGACCCAGGGCCTCTTGGTCAATCTGTGCATAGCTGCATTCTGTGCTCGTCAGTGATCTTGAAACAAGCGCAATTGGACGTTCAGATCCATCTTTCATAGTGTGTGACAAAACAGCTCCAATGTCATAAGGGGACGTAACACACGCCAGTCTGATGGGCAGGGATGAGTCAATGGCTGAGCAGTTCATCTGGTGTAATTAGTCTCTGTTTCCTTGAATGCTCTTTCACATCTTTCTGACTATTCCCACTTTGCTCCTGTCTGTAACAGTGCAGCACTGTAGTAATGTTTGGAAAAAACCGGTGGTAGTAGTTTACAAGGCCTAAATATGCCCTGAGTTGTGACACATTTTTCAGTCTGGCTGCCTGTAGCATTGCTTCAATCTTCTCTTGTGGTTTATGTAAGCCATTCTTCTCAATGACATGTCCACAATATTAGATTTCATTCTTGAAAAACTCACATTTCTCTCTCTTTGCACACAGACCATACTCACAGCCTGGTAAGCACCTTACCAAGATTCTGGAGGTGCTCCTCATCATTTTTGCCAGTCACAATGATATTATCAAAGTAACATTGTGTTCCTGGGATATCTTATAGCACTTGCTGATGTAATGCCAAAGACAAGATAATTATACTGGAACGGTCCCTTGTGTGTGTTGATTGTGAAGAACTTCCTGCTTGACTCCTCAATCTCCATTTGTGACAAGTCAATCCCCGCCTGCCAAAGTTACAGCAGGAAATACTGCACAGTACACAGCACAGGGTTGACTTTGAAGTCCTGCACATGCAAACATCTCTCCCTCTGTCTCTCTGACTATACCCCTTGCCCATCCTCTGGGCTTCCCTCCTCCCACTTTTCCTTCTCCCTGGGCCTCCTGTCCCATGATCCTCTCATATCCCCCTTGCCAATCACCTGTCCAGCTCTTGGCTCCATCCCTCCCCCTCCTGTCTTCTCCTATCATTTCAGATCTTCCCCTCCCCCTCCCACTTTCAAATCTCTTACTAGCTCTTCTTTCGGTTAGTCCTGACGAAGGGTCTTGGCCCGAAATGTCAACTGTACCTCTTCCTAGAGATGCTGCCTGGCCTGCTGCGTTCACCAGCAACTTTGATGTGTGTTGCTTGAAATTCCAGCATCTGCAGATTTCCTTGTGCTGGCCTTCCCTTTCTTGATGACTGGGAAAAAAGGTTATGAGAGAAAACTGGCAGGAAACATAAAAACGGACTGTAAAAGCTTTTATAGATATGTAAAAAGGAAAAGACTGGTAAAGACAAATGTAGGTCCCCTGCAGACAGAAACGGGTGAATTGATTATGGGGAGCAAGGACATGGCAGACCAATTGAATAATTACTTTAGTTCTGTCTTCACTAAGGAGGACATAAATAATCTTCCAGAAATAGTCGGGGACAGAGGGTCCAATGAGATGGAGGAACTGAGCGAAATACACGTTAGTAGGGAAGTGGTGTTAGGTAAGTTGAAGGGATTGAAGGCAGATAAATCCTCAGGGCCAGATGGTCTGCATCCTAGAGTGCTTAAGGAAGTGGCCCAAGAAATAGTGGATGCATTAGTGATAATTTTTCAAAACTCGTTAGATTCTGGACTAGTTCCTGAGGATTGGAGGGTGGCTAATGTAACTCCACTTTTTAAAAAAGGAGGGAGAGAGAAACCGTGGAATTATAGACCGGTTAGCCTAACGTCGGTGGTGGGGAAACTGCTGGAGTCAGTTATCAAGGATGTGATAACAGCACATTTGGAAAGCGGTGAAATGATCGGACAAAGTCAGCATGGATTTGTGAAAGGAAAATCATGTCTGACGAATCTCATAGAATTTTTGAGGATGTAACTAGTAGAGTGGATAGGGGAGAACCAGTGGATGTGGTATATTTGGATTTTCAAAAGGCTTTTGACAAGGTCCCATACAGGAGATTAGTGTGCAAACTTAAAGCACACGGTATTGGGGGTAAGGTATTGGTGTGGGTGGAGAATTGGTTAGCAGACAGGAAGCAAAGAGTGGGAATAAACGGGACCTTTTCAGAATGGCAGGCGGTGACTAGTGGGGTACCGCAAGGCTCAGTGCTGGGACCCAGTTGTTTACAATATATATTAATGACTTGGATGAAGGAATTAAATGCAGCATCTCCAAGTTTGCGGATGATACGAAGCTGGGTGGCAGTGTTAGCTGTGAGGAGGATGCTAAGAGGATGCAGGGTGACTTGGATAGGTTGGGTGAGTGGGCAAATTCATGGCAGATGCAATTTAATGTGGATAAATGTGAAGTTATCCACTTTGGTGGCAAAAATAGGAAAACAGATTATTATCTGAATGGTGGCCGATTAGGAAAAGGGGAGGTGCAACGAGACCTGGGTGTCGTTATACACCAGTCATTGAAAGTGGGCATGCAGGTACAGCCAGCGGTGAAAAAGGCGAATGGTATGCTGGCATTTATAGCAAGAGGATTCGAGTACAGGAGCAGGGAGGTACTACTGCAGTTGTACAAGGCCTTGGTGAGACCACACCTGGAGTATTGTGTGCAGTTTTGGTCCCCTAATCTGAGGAAAGACATCCTTGCCATAGAGGGAGTACAAAGAAGGTTCACCAGATTGATTCCTGGGATGGCAGGACTTTCATATGAAGAAAGACTGGATGAACTGGGCTTGTACTCGTTGGAATTTAGAAGATTGAGGGGGGATCTGATTGAAACGTATAAGATCCTAAAGGGATTGAACAGGCTAGATGCAGGAAGATTGTTCCCGATGTTGGAGAAGTCCAGAACGAGGGGCCACAGTTTGAGGATAGAGGGGAAGCCTTTTAGGACTGAGATTAGGAAAGACTTCTTCACACAGAGAGTGGCGAATCTGTGGAATTCTCTGCCACAGGAAACAGTTGAGGCCAGTTCATTGGCTATATTTAAGAGGGAGTTAGATATGGCCCTTGTGGCTACGGGGATCAGGGGGTATGGAGGGAAGGCTGGGGTGGGGTTCTGAGTTGGATGATCAGCCACGATCATAATAAATGGCGGTGCAGGCTCGAAGGGCCGAATGGCCTACTCCTGCACCTATTTTCTATAATGGGTGTGGCCCAATCGCTCCATTCAACCTTGAAGAGAATGCCAGATGCCTCCAAGTTCTGAACTTCAGCATCCACTTTAGGATATAGGGTATAAGGCACTGGTAAATGTCGGCCCAGATCAGAGGTGATTAGAGCAAGTGAAATCAGCAATCGCCTCTGATCTGGGCTGACATTTATGTGCCGGGCGGCACCTAATTAATCAGCTTGTTTATTTTGGCTTTTTTCTTAAAGATGTGCTGGGTGTGTCCCGGCTTCCGCTGCACCGCTGCATGCTTTGTGGCCCAGTATCTGTCCGTTGTCCAGAGGTTGGGGACCACTGCCTTAATGCATCAGAAAGTCATCGTTGAAGTCACAGTATTGGGAAAGTTTGTGCAGTTCTGCAATATATTCGGAAATGCTTTCATCCTTTGACTGATTCCTTTGGTGAAATCTAAACCTCTCAGCTATTACAAGCTGTTTTGGGCTCAGGTGAGTTTTGCAAAATTGCAACAATTTCATTGAATGTCTTGCTTGCTGGCTTTTCAGGAGTTACTAAGTTAAGAGACTGTGCTTTCGAGTACCCATTCAGGTAAGAGGTGTGCAGACTTTCTTTACCTCATCCATGCTTATTAGCATTACAATACAGTTCAACCCTCTCAATATACGATTCCCAGTCCTCAACAGCATTATCAAATTCATTAACTTACCTGAGTGAGGCCATTATCATGTTATTTTCTCTTTAGCTTTGCTCTCACTGTTACTCACATGTCCTTTCGTGTCTGTGACCACCTTCTCCATATCGGTTCAGTTCACACTGTCCTCTCTTCCTTCCTCTGAAGTCTGTCATCTTGTAACTGTTGGTGCAGTTGGTGATATTCGCTGACATTTAGGTTTGTACTCATTGCCAATTTGCCGAGTCTGTACAACTACATAGAGCATCCATACATTACATAACGCTCACATATAAACTGCTGTTCCGGGACCCCTCTGCAATACAGAGGCCCATGTAAAACCATTGGAACAGCGGAGCCGCAGAAATTCAAGCCATCATTACAAAACAATATCAATATGTGCAAGTCTGCTTAGTCCCAGATGCACTGTAGAACTCACTAAAGTCAGTGCAATAATCAGTACTCATTTCCAAATCAAAACACATTTGCATATTTGATTGTACTTCTGGAAATAACAAAATGAAAGTAGAGGAGAAATATTTTCCATCTCAGAGGGTTGGAAAGGGTCTGGAAGAACTCAGCAGCATCCACGGGAGGAGAGGGATTGTAAACCTTTTGGAATTCAATTTAATATGTTGTTCGATGGCTCTGGCTCTGTGCTGCAGTTTAGAAGAATGGTGGGGGGGGGGTACAGAATTTTATTAAAACACCATATCACAATTTATAGAGTCTCCTTGAATAGTTTTTGCTCTCAGATTATGCTCTTATTGCAATACTTCTTATTTTTTACTTTTTTTATTGTAACTTGTGGCATTTTTAATGAGTTGCACTGTACTGCTGCCCCAAAACAAATTTCACAACATATTTCAGTGATAATACAGGTGATTCTGAACAAACAGAATAAATTGACAGATTATTCTATGTTTAATATCACAACTCAAGAGATATCTGAAATATATTTTATTAATAAGAAGTTAATCTACAATAATATGTTGAACATACAAAGCAATTAAACTCTCCATAACATTAATCTCAAGGCAAATATAATAAAACTTCTAATAATATCTCAAGTTCTCAATCAGTTCCATGACGGACCCTTTGGGAGGGTTGAACTACTCACAGCTGGACTGGCAATGGATGGGTGACTGAGTGACCAATTCCTGGAAACAGGCAGAGTCCATGGGCCACTTCCCTACAAGAGCTTCCTCTGCCATCCACGGCTCTTTCCTGAGGTTACTGGGGGCTGAGTCCTTCTCCTGGGGGCTTTGCAACCAGTTGGGAAGGACTGGTTGACTGATGTCGGCGATGGCTCCATCGAGATTCCTTTCCTGTTCACGTAGCAGTGTTTCAACGTGGTCCAACAGGGCGTTGAAGAATTCAGGAACACCTTCGTACCCTGTGGGGAGAGGTGGAATGAGGTATTATTAGCACATTTGAAAATAGTTGGCCAGGTGAATGGTTAATCCTCGTGTCACGTACCACTACAGCACAAATGCAGGACCTTCAGCCCATCTAAACCATGATTTAGCCCTGACCCACACCTGAATCATAGCCCCCCGTACCCCTCCCACCCATGTACCTATCCAAATTTCTTCCTAGTCACATCGGCCCACAACAGGACCACAGCCATCCATACCTCTTTCATTCATGTACCTATCCAAACTTATCTTAAGGGTTGAAATTGAACCTACGTCCATCACTTGCGCTGGTAGTGTGTCCCACACTCTAACCACCCTCTCAGCAAAGAAGCTCCCCCTCATGCTCCCCTTAAATTTTTCACCTTTCACCCTTAACCTATGACCTCTGGTTGTAGTCTCACCCAACCTCAGTGGAAAAAGCACGCTTGCATTTACTGTATTTATACCCTCATAATTTTGCACACCTCCATCAAATCTCCTCTCTTTCACCTATGGTCCAGGGAATACGCACCAGCAGGCACAGGAAGAGCTTCTTCCCTGAGGCTGTAAACCCTGCTGAACCTCTCATCACAGCGCTAAGCAGTATTGCACCCATAATGTACTGTCTCAGTACTTTTATATTTGTGTGCTGTAGCACTTTTTTTATTCGCAGTTATTTTGTAAATAACACTATTCTTTGCATTTCTGGTCAGATGCTAAATGCTTTGTATCTGTACTCGGCACAATGACAATAAAGTTGAATCTAATCTAATCTAATCTAAAGTCCAAACCTCTTCAACCTTTCCCGATAACTCAAGTCTCAAGTCAGGTCAAGTCACTTTTTTTTGTCGTTCGACCATAACTGCTGGTAACGTACACAGTAAAAACGAGAGAACGTTTTTCAGGACCATGGTGCTACATGAAACAATACAAAAACTACACTGAACTACAGACCTATCTGGGACTGCATGAAGCACATCGAACAGTGCAGGCATTACGATAAATGATAAACAAGACAACAGGCACAGCGGAGGGCAGTAGGTTGGTAGTCCGATGGCTTGGGGGGAAAAACTGTTACAGAAATAAACAGCTGAATGGCGGTGTCCGGGATCACGTCCGTTTCTGTATTCCCGCCGAGTATTTCGCCGGAATCGGATGCAGTCCAATTTAATGTCCATTGGAGAGCAGAATGGACGGGAGAGCTGGCAGGCTAGGGCTTGCTTTTTTCCTGACACGGACTCCTGCCCGCTCGTTTCGCTTCCGCTTCCTCGCACTCCGCTTACGACCTCCCCACCTCCGGCCACCGGCATCAGGCGACTCCGAGGACTGTGGGCCCGATACCCTCAGCGAGCCGAGGTCGCGCAATTTAACCAGCAGATCTTCATGAAGGTTTGTTTTTGGGCGATCTGTGTATTGTAGCAGTATCTGGCGATGGTAGATAGTCGCTCTGTTATCCATTGCCCTAAACCCTAATTGTGCCTTAAAATTAAATTAGCACAGATCCAAAAGGCCACTGCTGGCCATACTGTGCCGCCTGCCGGATCCTTGTAAATTTAAAATGGGAAAAAAATCATTACCCTTATTCCAATCCAACACTGCCTAGCCAAGCCCCTGAGAAGGTGTACGACCATAAGATTAAGGAGCAGAAATAGGCCATTTAGCCCATCAAGTCTACTCCACCTGTCAATCGTGGCTCATTTTTCCCTATTCCATTCTCCCTATAACCAGTCATAAACCTATCAACCTCTGCCTTAAATGCACCCATTGACTTTACCTCTACAGTCACTTGTGGCAACTTAATTTCACAGATTCATGACTCATCCCCATTCTAAAAGAACACCCCTCATTTCTGAGATTGTGCCCTCTGGTCTTAGACTCCCTTCTTGTAGGAAAAAATCCTCCCCACATCCCCTCTGTCTAGGCATTTCAACTTTCAATAGATTTCAATGAGATCCGCCCTCATTCTTCTAAATTCCAATGAGCAAAGGCCCAGAACCATCAAACACTCCTCATATGACAAGACTTTCAATCCCAGAATCATTTTTGTGAACCTCCTTTGAACCCTCTCCAATGTCAGCACATCCTTTCTTAAACAAGGGCTCAAAAACTGTCAACAGTACTCCAAGTGAGGCCTCACCAATGTATGTGCAGGGCTTCTAGATAATCTTGGGACTGTTCTTGGTCAGTTCCCAAGTTCTAAAGGGACATCCCTTTATTCTGAGTCTGTGCCCTCAGATCCTAGACTCCCCCATGATGAGAACATCCTCTCCATATCCATTCTATTCGTGCCTTTCAGTATGTGGTAGGGATCAGATTTCAGATTTATTCATCACATTTACACTGAAAAATACAATGAAATGTCTCATTTTCATTAAGAACCCATACACCCAAGGAACTGCTAGGGGGAGCAGTATAGAGCAAAGGACCTGTCCTGTGCTGTGCTGTGCAGTACAGAGGCCAGAATTAGGCCACATAGCTGTTCAAACCTGCTCCACCAAAGAGTGGAGTGAAATACAACCCCGAGATCGGTCTTCCCGCAGACAGCCTCACCCGGAAGGGCCCTGAATGAGGGAGGTGGGGTGGGGGCAGGTGTGGCACTTGCTCCACTTGCAAGGATGAGCACCAGGAGGGAGATCAGCAGGGAGGGCTGTGAGATGTCGTGTGGGGAGCAATCCCTGTGGAAAGCAGAAAGTGGGGTGGGGTGGGGGGGGAGGGAAAAATGTACTTGGTGCTGGGATCCTGTTGGAGATTGCGGAAGTGCGCAGTATTATGTGCTGGATACGTAGCCTAGTGAGTTGGTAGCTGAGGACAAGGAAACCTATCCCCAGTGGGGCAGCGGGAAGATGGGGTGAGGGTAGACGTGCGCGAAATGGAAGAGATGCGGGTGAGGGCAGCACTGATGGCGGTGGAAGGGAAGCCCCTTTCTTTGAAGAAGGAGGACATCTCCTTCAGTCTAGAATGAAAAGCCTCACCCTGAGAGCAGATGCAGCAGACACAGAGTAACTGAGAAAAGTGACATGGTGGGAAGAGGTATAGTCAAGGTAGCTGTGAGATCAGTGCGTTTATAAAAGATAGACTGTCTTGGGGACAGAGAGATTGAGAAAGGAGAGGGCAGTGTCGGAAATGGACTAAGTAAATTTGAGGGCCGAGGCCTCCACTTTCCACTCCCATTCTGACATGTTAGTCCATGGCCTCCTCTCCCGTTCCGATGAGGCCACACTCAGTTTGAAGGAGCAACACTTTATATTCCATCTGGGTAGCCTCCAGCCTAATGGCATGAACATCAATTTCTCGAACTTATGGTAAATGCCCCACTCCCTCTCCTTCACCATCCCCCATTTCTGTTTCCCTCTCCCACCTCATCTCCTTACGTACCCATCACCTCCCTCTGGTGCTCCTCTCCCTTCCCTTTCTTCCATGGTCTTCTGTCCTCTCCTGTCAGATTCCCATCTCCAGCCCTTCAACTCTTTCACCAATCCACTTCCCAGCTCTTCACCCCCTCACACTCTCCCAGCTTCACCTATCACCTGCCACCTTGTACTTCTTCCTCCCCTCCCTCCACCTTCTTACCCTGACCTCCCCTTCCTTTCCAGTCCTGATGAAGGGTCTCAGCCCAAAACATCGACTGCTTACTCTTTTCCTCAGATGCTTCCTGACCTGCTGAGCTCCCCTAGCGTTTGTGTGTATTGCTCTGAAATTCCAGCATCTGCAGATCTCCTCGTGGTTCAGAAGAGCAAAAATAAAATGGTTTGTGAAGAAATTAGCTGTGGAAAGAGGAAGGCTGTTGGTCCATGGCTTTCTCTTGTACTAAAATCAGGCCACCGTCAAGGTGGAGGAGCGACACCTTATATTCCACCTGGGTAGTCCCCAACCTGATGGCATGAATATCAATTTCTCCTTCCGGTAAAATCCCCTCTTCCCCCTCACCTCCTCTTCTATTCCTCACTGGCCTCTTACCTCTTCTCACCTGCCTATCACCTCCCCCTTCCCTTTCTCCCATGGTCCACTCTCCTCTCCCATCAGATTCCTTCCTCTCCAATCCTTGACCTTTCCCACCCACCTGGCTTCACCCGTCACCTTCTAGCTACCACCTTCCCCTTTTCCCATCCTTTTTATTCTGGCATCTTCCCTCTTCCTCTCCACTCCTAAAGAAGGGTCTCAGGCCGAAACGTCAACTGTTTATTCATTTCCATGGATGTTGCCTGACCTGCTGAGTTCCTCCAGCATTTTGTGCGTGAGAGCCTGTGTTCTTTAACTACTCTCTCCGAACACTGACTCATGCCGGGGGAAGGTGGAGCTAGCGAAGGTCATCGCTGAGGAAATAAGCCACACAGATCAATGTGGCAAGCCCAGTGAGGCACACAGCCTCGGGCCAAAAGCCAGCATCACTCAAGGAAGTCTGTTGCTCAACACAAGGCCTGTGGTTTTGCTCTGGGAGGAACCAGACCAGGTGGCAGGGTGGAGACACGTCTCTACCAAAGGCACTCCTTTCTTCAACCAGCCTGCAGGTCACTCTTGGGCAAGGTGTAGCACCTGCTTAGACCCTCCCCCCGATCAAAGTCATAGGATCTGGTGGTGCAGGTTGTATAAGCAGTGAGTTTGCACGTTCTCCCCTGACGGCGTGGGTTTCCTCTGGGTGTTCCAGTGTCCTCCCACAGTCCACAGGCGTACTGGATGGTAGGTTAATTGGTCATTGTAAATTGTCCCGTGACCAGGCTAGGGTTAAACTGGGGAATTGCTGGCTCAAAGGGCCAGAAGGGCCGGTTCTGTGCGGTATGTCTATCTATCAATCAATAACTATCACAAGTCCTGGTTATCTGACCACTGACACCAGACAGATGCTCTCTGAAGAGTATTGATAATGGCTGGGATCACCTTTCTAGTAAAGACACTGTCCAGAAGGTGGCAATGGTAAACAGAAGACAACCTGCAGATGCTGGAAATCTGAGCAACACACACAAAATATTGGAGGAACTCAGCAGCCAGGCAGCATCTATGGAAAAGAGTACAGTTACCGTTTTGAATCAAGACCCTTTGGCAGGAAGGCAATGGCAAATCACTTCTGCAGAAAAATTTGCCAAGGACTATCATGGTGATGGAAAGACCATGACTGGCCACATCAGAGGACATGGCACATAATGATGATGATGATGATGAGTCACTAGAAAATAATTCAATTGTGGTGTTAGAAATAGATAGGGAGCAAGCCAACTATGTAGAGTTTGAACTGATCTCCAGGATCAGGACTCCAGAAAGCCCGTGGGTGAGGGGTGGGGGCAACTCACTGAGTAAACTGGCAGTTATTCAGAAGGCAGTTAAGTTGTAGTTATCTCGGGGGGGGCGGGGGAGTAGGGTTGAAGTCACTGGGTAAGATGGGATATTTCCCTCTGTAGCAGGGTCTGGTGATAATTGGGTAGTTTCACATTCACCATTACAAATTAAACTTTAAAAAAAAATTCCAGGCCATTTAACTGCTTCAGTTTGCCTTTTCAATCAGGAAGTTTTGAACATAAATCCCAGTCTTCAGATGTTAAACCAGCATCAACCCCTATCTGTCCATGGCAAAAATCCTAATCTGGACCAGGCTGGTCTCACAACAGCTCTCAGACCAAAAATTCCAAGATGGCACTGACCTTTGACCTCTGCTAAGTCACAGCTCAGATTTATTTGACTTTTAATTGTTTAATTTTTTTGTGGAGGGAGGGGAAACAGAGAGGGTGTTGGGGGTCAGGTTAGGGCTTGGAGACCAGGATGTGAGGGAATTAGAGGTCAGACCGGAGTACAAGTCTCTGCTCCGTATTTGAAGACCAATGACGCAGACGTGAGACATCCTTATGAAGTCATATGAAGAAAGACTGGATGAACTGGGCTTGTACTCGTTGGAATTTAGAAGATTGAGGGGGGATCTGATTGAAACGTATAAGATCCTAAAGGGATTGGACAGGCTAGATGCAGGAAGATTGTTCCCGATGTTGGGGAAGTCCAGAACGAGGGGTCACAGTTTGAGGATAGAGGGGAAGCCTTTTAGGACCGAGATTAGGAAAAACTTCTTCACACAGAGAGTGGTGAATCTGTGGAATTCTTTGCCACAGGAAACTGTTGAGGCCAGTTCATTGGCTATATTTAAGAGGGAGTTAGATATGGCCCTTGCGGCTACAGGGGTCAGGGGGTATGGAGGGAAGGCTGGGGCGGGGTTCTGAGTTGGATGATCAGCCATGATCATAATAAATGGTGGTGCAGGCTCGAAGGGCCGAATGGCCTACTCCTGCACCTATTTTCTATGTTTCTATCCTTGCTTGAGTGTCAGACCGGCAGCAGGGAGAGGCAAAAGGGCCCCACAGATGAACAAGTTACTGGTCTGTTCTGGAGTCGGAGTTCCCTGCAAGCAGAGAGGATGAGTTCCAACAACTCCCTGGTTGCATCAATCAGTGAGACCAGAGTTTGAGGCCTAGAGTTCAGTGATCAGTGTGTCCTGGGATCAATGCTGAGGATCAAGGAGCACGGGTCAATGCCAGGAAGTCGAGGCCTGTTGGCCAGAGCCAAGACTGCCAGTCTCTGCAGGAACACTGGGGAGGTTAAAGCTTGGTGTCTTCAGGCCAGAATCTGTGTCCACTAGAGGCCTGAGGCCTGCCTCGGGGTTAAAGGACTGCGTATGTATGTGGATGGGAGGAAAGAACGGTTGTTTCATTGCTTGGTGTGTTCTCTGTTGTTCTGTCGAGCATTGTGGGATTGCTACGTTGGCACTGGAATGTAGGGTGGCCAACTTTCTCACTCCCAAATAAGGGACAAGAGTAGCAGTCAAATACGGGACACTTGTGTTTACCCCGAAGAAGACTACCATGACCATGAAACCTTGCGCGAGCACTTGTGTGCACATGTGTGACGTGCACACGCCTGTATGTGCCGATTTTTTTTTCCACAAATTGGTTTTGGCTCAATTTTCCCGACTGCACTGTACATGCATTATTTCTACTTTATATAGGATGTGTATTTTATCATATCATTCCTGCTTTTACTACATGTTAGTGTTATTTTAGGTTTTATGTGTTATTTGGTGTGATTTGGTAGGTTAGTTTTTGGGTCTGGGAATGCTGAAAAATTTTTCCCATATAAATTAATGGTAATTGTTTCTTCGCTTTATGCCATTTCGGCACGAAAGGTTTCAGAGGAACGCTCTACCTTAGCGGGGGAAATAGAGGACAAGGGCAATCCCGTATGGTACAAACCAATTTAGCCCAATATACGGGATGGCCCGGCTAATTCCGGACAGTTGGCAACCCTACTGGAATGTGTGGTGACACTTGTGGGTTGCCCCCAGCACATTCTCGGCTGTGCTGGTTGTTAACACAAACACCGCATTTCTCTGTGTATGTTTCTTTGTACGTGTGAGAAATGAACTTGAATCTTGAACCCTCGACCTCATCAGGATGGGACACCTCCACATGCAGCTTCCCTCCAAGTCACCCACCATCCTGCCCTCCACTATCCGTCATTGCCGTGGGTGATCACCGTCTTCCCATGACCAGGATTGTTCTTGGCAAACTTTTCTATAGAACTGGTTTGCCATTCCCGTCTTCTGGGCTGTGTCTTTACAAGACTGGTGACCCCAGCCATGATCAATACTCTTCAGAGATTGTCTGTCTGGTGTCAGTGGTCACATAACCAGGACTTGTGATCTGCACCAGCTGCTCATACGACCATCCACCACCTGCTCCCATGGCTTCACATGACCCTGACCGTGGGGCGGGGGGGCTACACCTTACCCAAGGGCGACCTGCAGGCTAGCGGAGGGAAGAAGTGCCTTGCACCTCCTTTGGTAGAGATGTATCTTCACCCACCACCACTATACCCTGCTTGAACAGATAAATCTCCAAAAAATATTGTATAACTGCTTCAAGTTAAAATAAAATTTCAGTGTGGTGGAGAAAGGGGAAGGAAGCGTGACTAATTGGAGAACTCAACCAGTCAGGCGAGATCTAAAACACATAATTGCAAACCTCCAGCACTGTGGTCAATGTTATGATGTTAGCAGTTCCGGTACTGACTGGTACGGTTGAGCTTTGACCTTGTACATTGAAGAGTAGACGCAATGTGTTGAGAACTTTTACCTCAGTGTATTGAGTGCCAGATAACACCCCATCTCTTGGGTATCGATAATACGCAACACACACAAAGTATCTGGAGGAACTCAACAGGCCAGGCAGCATCTGTAGAAAAGGGTACAGTCGACGTTTCGGGCCAAAATCCTTTGGCAGGACTGGAGAAAAAAAGTGGAGGAGTAGATTTGAAAGGTTGGGGGGAAGGGGGAAGAGAAACACCAGGTGATCGGTGAAAACCGGAGGGGGAGGGATGACGTAAAGAGCTGGGTAAGTTGATTGTGAAAGAGACAGAAGGCCAGGGAGGAACGAAAAAGGGGGGAGGAGCTCCAGAGGGAGGCAATGGGCAGGCAAGGAGATGGGAAGTGGTGAAGTGGGAGGGGTGGTGGGGGCATTACTGGAAGTTTGAGGAATCAATGTTCATGCGTTCATGCCACCAGGCTGGAGGCTACCCAAACGGAATGCAAGGTGTTGTTCCTCGTGGTTTCATCACGACAGTAGAGGAGGCTGTGGATAGGCATATTGGAATGGGAATGGGAAGTGGAATTAAAATGGTGGCCACCGGGAGATACTGCTTTCTCTGGCAAACAGAGTGTAGATGCTCGGTGAAGCGGTCTCCCACCTGGAAGTGTCACCTCACCTGGAAGGACTGTTTAGGACCCTGGATGGTAGTGAGGGATGAGGTGTAGAGGTAGATGTAGCACTTGTTCCGTTTGCCAGGATAAGTGCCAGGAGGGAGATTAGTGGGGAGGGACGAATGGAATGGACAAGGGAGTCACGTAGGGAGTGATCCCTGCGGAAAGCAGAAAGTGGTGGGGGGGGGATAAATGTGTTTAGCAGTGGGATCCCATTGGAGGTGGCGGAAGTTTTGGAGAATTATGTGCTGGACATAATGTGCTGGAATTATGGGGCTAGTGGGATAGTGGGGTGATAGGTGAGGACAAGAGGAACCCTATTCCTGCTAGGGTGGTGGGAGGATGGGGTGAGAGCAGATGTGTGTGAAATGGAAGAGATGTGATTGAGGGTAGCGTTGATGGTGGAGGATGGGAAGCCTCTTTCCTTGAAAAAGGAGGACATCTCCTTCATTCTAGAAATGAAAAGCCTCATCCAGAGAGCAGATGCAGCTGAGATGGAGGAATTGAGAGAAGGAGATGTTGTTCGTAGGTTTGTAATAGACATCAGTGGATAAACTGTCTCCAGAGATGGAGACAGTGAGATCGAGAAAAAGGAGGGAGGTGTTGGAAATGACATGGTGAATTTGAGAGCAGGGTGGAAGTTGGAGGCAAAGTGGATGAAGTCGACGACTTCAGCACGGGTGCAGGAAGCAGCACCAATGCAGTCATCAATGCAGCGTAGGAAAAGTGCGGGACGCCCACCAGTGTAGGCTTGAAACATAGACTGTTCCACGTAGACAACAAGCAGGCAGGCATAGCTGGGACAGTCCTTCCAGGTGAGGTGACACTTCACCTGTGAGTCTGCTGGGGTCATATACTGTGATTGGTGCTACTGGCGTGTATTGCTGAGACCCAACAGACTGGAAAACTGCTTTGCCGAGCATTTACGCTCCATCCGCCAGAACAAGTGACATCTCCCAGTGTCGTGATGAGGGCACAATTAGGTTGGAGGAACAACACATTATATTCCATTCTGATGGTATGAACATCGATTTCTCAAACTTCGGGTAATGCCCCCCCTTCACTATTTCCCATCCCCCTTTCCCTCTCTCACACATTATCCCCTTGCCCGCCCATCACCTCCCTCTGGTGCTTATCCCCCCCTTTTTCTTTCTTCCACGGCCTTCTGTCTCTTTCAACAATCAACTTCCCAGCTCTTTATTTCATCCCTCCCCCTCCTGGTTTCACCGATCACCTGGTGTTTCTCTCTCCCCCTCCCCACCTTTCAAATCTAATCATCTTTTTTTCTCCAGTCCTGCCGAGGGGTCTCAGCCCGAAACGTCGACTGTACTTTTTTCTATAGATGCTGCCTGGCCTGCTGAGTTCTTCCAGCATTTTGTGTGTGTTGCTCGGATTTCCAACATAGAACCATAGAACACTACAGCACAGAAAACAGGCCAATCTGCCCTTCTAGTCTGTGCTGAAACTTTATTCCGCTAGTACCTTTGACCTGAACCCAGTCCATAACCCTCCAGACCTCTCCCATCCATATACCTATCCAATTTATTCTTAAGACTTAAGAGTGAGCCCTCATTTACCACATCAGATGGCAGCCCATTCCACACTCCCACCACTCTCTGAGTGAAGAAGTTCCCCCTAATGTTCCCCCTAAACCTTCCCCCTTTCACCCTAAAGCCATGTCCTCTCGTATTTATCTCTCCTAATCTAAGTGGAAAGAGCCTATTTACATTTACTCTGTCTACACCCCTCATAATTTTGTAAACCTCTATCAAATCTCCCCTCATTCTTCTATGCTCCAGGAATAAAGTCCTAACCTGTTCAATCTTTCCCTGTAACTCAACTCCTGAAGACCCGGCAACATCCTAGTAAATCTTCTCTGCACTCTTTCAATCTTACTGATATCCTTCTTATAGTTAGGTGACCAGAACTGCACACAATACTCCAAATTTGGCCTCACCAAAGTCTTATACAACCTCACTATAACATCCCAGCTCCTATACTCAATACTTTGATTTATGAATTCCAGGATGCCAAAAGCCTTCTTTACAACTCTGTCTACCTGTGACGCCACTTTCAGGGAATTATGTATCTGAACTCCCAGACCCCTTTGTTCCTCCACACTCCTCAGTGCCCTACCATTTACTGTGTATGTCCTACCTTGATTTGCCCTTCCAAACTGCAACACCTTACACTTGTCTGCATTAAATTTCATCTGCCATTTTCTGGCCCATTTTTCCAGTTAGTCCAGATCTCTCTGCAAGCTTTGAAAGCCTTCCTCACTGTGCACAACGCCTCCAATCTTAGTGTCATCAGCAAACTTGCTGATCCAATTTACCACATTATCATCTAGATCATTGATATAGACAACAAACAACAGTGGTCCCAGCACAGATCCCTGAGGCACACCACTAGTCACAGGTCTCCAGTCTGAGAAGCAATCATCTACTACCACTCTCTGTCTTCTCCCACACAGCCAATTTCAAATCCAGTTTACAACCCCTCCATGAATACCTAGTGCCTGAACCTTCTGAACTGACCTCTCGTGGGGCCTTGTCAAAGGCCTTACTAAAATCCACGTAGACAACATCCACAGTCTTTCCTTCATCTACTTTCTTGGTAACTTCCTCGAAAAACTCTACAAGATTCGTTAAGCACAATCTACCACGCACAAAGCCATGCTGACTATCCTTAATCAGCCCTTGGCTGTCCAAATACTTGTATATCCGATCTCTCAGAACACCTTCCAATAATTTACCTACTGCTGTTGTCAGGCTCACCAGTCTGTAATTACCTGGTTTACTTTTGGAGCCTTTTTTAAACAACGGAACAACATGTGCTACCCTCCAATCCTCTGGCACCGCACCGGTAGCTAAGGACATTTTAAATATTTCTGCCAGGGCCCCCGCAATCTCTACACTAGTCTCTCTCAAGGTCTGAGGATTCTCCCTTGTTAGTGAATCAATTATACACAGATGGATTACTAACAATCAAAAATGGAAGAAAAAAGTTTTTGTTTCAACAAACAGACCAGGAAGTTCTGTAACCAAGATTAGATGCAGAGATAGTTGTATTCAAAGCCAGTTTGTTCTACAATGAATGGGATGACCTGTTGAATACAGATGCTCCAAACCTTGCAGCAACAGCCAAGAATTTTGCATGAACTGGTGATGGTTGGCTGAAGATAATCAGCAGCACACGGGTTGGTATGGCAGTGCAGCACTTAACGTGACGCTTCATAGCACCGGCAACTGGGGTTCAATTCCCGCCACTGCCTGTAAGGAGCTTGTACGCTCTCCCCGTGACCGCGTGGGCTTTCTCTGGGTGCTCTGCTTTCCTCCCACAGTCCAGGGATCGGTAGGTTAATTGGTCATTGTAAATGGTTCCATGATTAGGCTGGGTAGGATTGCAGACTGAAGGTCCAGAAGGGCCTGCTCCATGCTGTATCTCAATAAACGAATAAAATAGAATTTAAAAATCCTAATGAGAGCAGAGAGCCCTGGAAGGGGAACTATTACATGTTCTATTTTTAGTTATTTAGAGATCCAGCACAGTAAGCACTCATTAACACACTAACCCATATGTCTATGGAATGTGGAAGGAAACTGGAGCACCCCAAGGTCACGGAGAGAGCGTACAGACTCCTGCCAGCGAAGGGCGATCAGCCCCGGTCACCAGGGCTGTAACAGCACTACTACTGTGCTCAGCAACGTTCTATGTTCTAATTGGCTGTAAAATGTCAGTAGTGAATGGTTTCAAAGATTTTCAAAGGCCTTGTTTTGAAAAAAAGGAAGTGGAAATCAGAATACAATTAGTTTGACAACACACACAAAATGCTGGAGGAACTCAGCAAGTCAAGCAGCACCTATGGAGAGAAATAAACAGTTGACCCTCATCAGGGTCTTGGCCCAAAATGTCGACTAGTTATTCTTCTCGATAGATGCTGCCTGACCTGCTGAGTTCCTCCAGCATTTTGTGCATGTGGCTCTCGATTTCCAGTGCCTGCAGAATCTCTTGCATTGGTTTGGTAAAGAGTTTACACCACTTGCACCTTTCCAAGCATCCCAGTGGTGCATTCCTTCAGTCATTCTGTGACATCATCATCATGTGCCATGTTGTGTGATGAGGGCAATCATGGGGACCATGATTGTTCTTGGCTAATTTTTCTACAGAAGTGGTTTGCCGTTGTCTTCTCCTGGGCAGTGCCTTTACAAGACAGGTGACCCCAGTCATTATCAACACTCGCCAGAGATTGTCTGCCTGGGGTCAGTGGTCGCACAACCAGGAGTTGTGATCTGCACCGGCTGCTCATACGACCGTCCACCACCTGCTCCCACGACTTCACGTGACCCTGATTGCAGGTGCTGCACCTTGCCCAAGGGTGACCTGCAGGCTACCGGAGGGAGGGGCACCTCACACCTCCTTTGGCAGAGATGTATACACACACTGCCACCAAGGTAATGCAAAATGCAACAGTGGTCACTTACAGATGTACCAGGGTAGAGACACGACGCACACTGCCCGGTAACTGATCTGTACTAACCTGGAAATGCATTGATATCGATCACTGCCAGCTTGCCAGATCTGCTGTCGACAATGACATCCACCCCAAACAGTGACAATCCCAGGGACATCTGCAGGCATCGGCTGATGGATTGAATAATCCCATCCGATGGTCCACTTGGGTGGTTCTCCTGTTCGTCCCTCTGTAGGAACAGGGCAAAGACAAAGACACACATTGGTTTAGGGAAAGAGCCAGGAGGTTTAAAGAGGAATCAGAAGGCGGGTAATTTCAAAACATTTAACCAATTCGAAGAGAGACACTGGTGTCTGAAATGTGAGTCTAACTTCGTAAACACAAGGAATTCTGCAGATGCTGAAAATTCAAGCAACACACATCAAAGTTGCTGGTGAACGCAGCAGGCCAGGCAGCATCTCTAGGAAGAGGTACAGTTGATGTTTCAGGCCGAGACCCTTCGTCAGGACTAACTGAAAGAAGAGATAGTAAGAGATTTGAAAGTGGGAGGGGGAGGGGGAGATCTGAAATGATAGGAGAAGACAGGAGGGGGAGGGATGGAGCCAAGAGCTGGACAGGTGATTGGCAAAAGGGGATATGAGAGGATCATGGGACAGGAGGCTCAGGAAGAAAGGTGGGGGAGGAACCCAGAGGATGGGCAAGGGGTATAGTCAGAGGGACAGAGGAAGAAAAAGGAGAGAGAGAGAGAAAGAGTGTGTGTATATAAATAAATAACGGATGGGGTACGAGGGGGAGGTGGGGCAATAGCAGAAGTTAGAGAAGCCAATGTTCATGCCATCAGGTTGGAGGCTACCCAGACGGAATACAAGGTGTTGTTCCTCTTACTTTAAGCGAGGTACACACAGGTCACACGGTAATGTTATAAGATAAAACTTTATTTATCCCGAAGGAAATTATCGTTGCAAGGCTGCTCAGTCAGAAATATATACTTTAAAATACGAAATATAAGCATCAAGGTATGAAAAAGAATACAAAATGTGGCATTAAAAAGTAATAGTACAAAATACAGATGTGCAATGAAACCATATCATTGTATACTTGAGGAGGAGGAGTTGTAGAGGCTCATAGCCACAGGGAGGAAGGATCTCCCGTGACGTTCAGTGGTGAACCTCGGAGGAATTAGCCCGTTACTAAAGGTGCTCCTCTGTTTGTCCGGTCTGTCATGGAGGGGGTGAGAGGGATTGTCCATAAAGCTCCATAGTTTCTGCAGGATCCTCCTCTCCGACACAACCACCAGGGGATCCAGTTCCACCCCCAGAACAGAAACAGCCTTCCCGACGAGCTCATCGATCTTCGTCGCGTCAGCTGCTCTCGCCCTGCTGCAATTCATGGATTTATACATACAGCCCATGATGAATTATTTAAATGAAGAATGCTTACTCAAACAATATATAAGATTACTCAGCTATTAAATACACAACAGGCTGTATCTGCAACACAAAACCCAAGTGTGACAGAGGCAGCGATGCACATTTAAAACAAGCACTCGAGAAGACCACAACTTTGTCGTAGGGTTCGGAGGCTCGCGTGCCTCAGTTACTCAGAGAGCTATGGCGGCTGGAGTCTGGGCTTTATGCTTTGGCTCTTGTTAGGGTCGCCTATGCCAAATAGGTCAAAGGTTAGAGGCCAGACTAAGAGTGGTCCACCAATCCACCAGGTTTGGGGATTCAAGCTCAGGGCTAACAACCCAGAATGGTAAAACAAACTGTTACAGAAACAGCAGTGAAGAATTCTTCTGCATCTGAGTGTGATGGTATTCCTGAGTCTCCACCCGGGACTTGGATGACTGACAGTAGTGAAAACTGAGAGGAAGCTACTGACACGATGAAGGAAGCCCTGAACACCACCAGAGATGGGGGATCTTCACTGCTGCCCTAACTGGCAGAGACTCAAGTCACCAGGGTGCAGAAAAGTATAGGAGTGGTGTAGATGGACAACAAGAATATGTGGGTAGGTGACCAATTTCTATATTGTACCACCATATAACCTGCTGTACAGGTTTACCAGAATGATCCGGGGAATCAAAGGGTCAACAATGAGAAGTGTTTGATTAACTCTGGGCTTGTACTCGCTGGAGTTTAGAAGAATTGGGGGTGGGGGAGATCTCTACTAGATAGAATGGATGTAAGGAGGACATTACTTATAGTGGGAGAATCTAGGACCAGAGGACACAGCCTCAGAATAGAAGGGTGTCCCTTTAGAATTGAGACGAGGCAATGACTCTTTGCTACTGAGCCACGGTAACCAGGAGAAAGGACAGAACAAAGGTGCACTTTATGATGTTGTATCTGCCAGTATCAAAATAGTGAAGAGTAAGAGAATCTTAATTCATTATGAGGTTTGTTGTGTGACATCGGCACTCATGGTCTTTCCACGACCCTGATGGTTCTTGGCAAATTTTCCCACAGAAGTGGTTTGCCATTGACTTCCTCTGGGCAGTGTCTTTACAAGACCGGTGACCCCAGCCATTATCAATACTCTTCGGGGATTGTCTGCCTGATGTCAGTGGTCACATAACCAGGACTTGTGATCTGCACCGGCTGCTCATGTGATCATCCACCACCTGATCCTGTGGCTTCGCTGACCCTGATTGAGGGGGTAGTGGGGGTGGGGGGCTAAGCAGGTGCTACACCTTGCCCAAGGATGTCCTGCAGGCTAGTGGAGGGACGGAGCACCTCACACCTCCCTTGGTAGAGACATATCTCCACCCTGCCAAGCAAAGAACATCTCAGCAGTCACAAACAAATTGCCCAGGAACACTACTTCCTTGTTCTCCTTTCACACTATTCATTTTTGTAACTTGTAATGATTTTTAAGTCTTGCACTGTAGAGGGACGTCCCTTTACAGCTAGGATGAGGAAGAACCGCTTTAGTCAGATGGTGGCGAGTTTGTGGAATTCATTGCAGGTATAGCCACTGGGTGTATTTAAAGTGGGGGTTGATTAGTTCTGGATCAGTCAGGGTGTCAAAGGTTACATGAAGGCAGCTGAAAAGGAAAATAAACCTGCCACAATGGAACGGCAGAACTGGTGATGTAAAGTGCGGTGCTAACCACATCGCTGAAGATTTATGTTGGAAAGCCGTGCATCTGGAGTGGGGATTCCCAACCTTGTTTATGCTGTACTATTACGCAAAGGGTCCATGAACCCCAGGTTGGGAACTCCTGATCTGGAGTCACAAAGCAGCCTCGATCACATTAATGGAAGGAACAAACTTGAGGGGCTGAATGGCCTTTCCTGCTCCAGCCTATTAAATCTGCTCACAACATAACACTGCTGTTAAATGAGCTCAACGGGAAATTGCCTGCCCATCAAATTAAACATTCATAACAGCTGTAGAAAAGGGTTTAGTGGTAACCAAACTAAATCCTCCTTAACCACATCTGGTTACTGACTAAAACAGGAAGTAATGACTTTACCTTCTCCCTGGTAATGACCACACAATTATAGTCATAGTCATACTTTATTGATCCCGGGGGAAATTGGTTTTCGTTACAGTTGCACCATAAATAATTAAATAGTAATAAAACCATAAATAGTTAAATAGTAATATGTAAATTATGCCAGGAAATAAGTCCAGGACCAGCCTATTGGCTCAGGGTGTCTGACCCTCCAAGGGAGGAGTTGTGAAGTTTGATGGCCACAGGCAGGAATGACTTCCTATGATGCTCTGTGTTGCATCTCGGTGGAATGAGTCTCTGGCTGAATGTACTCCTGTGCCCAACCAGTACATTATGTAGTGGATGGGAGACATTGTCCAAGATGGCATGCAACTTGGACAGCATCCTCTTTCCAGACACCACCGTGACAGAGTCCAGTTCCATCCCCACAACATCACTGGCCTTATGAATGAGTTTGTTGATTCTGTCGGTGTCTGCTACCCTCAGCCTGCTGCCCCAGCACACAACAGCAAACATGATAGCACTGGCCACCACAGACCCGTAGAACATCCTCAGCATCGTCCGGCAGATGTTAAAGGACCTCAGTCTCCTCAGGAAATAGAGACGGCTCTGACCCTTCTTGTAGACAGCCTCAGTGTAGACAGACCAGTCCAGTTTATTGTCAATTTGTATCCCCAGGTATTTGTAACCCTCCACCATATCCACACTGACCCCCTGGATGGAAACAGGGGTCACCGGTACCTTAGCTCTCCTCAGGTCTACCACCAGCTCCTTAGTCTTTTTCACATTAAGCTGCAGATAATTCTGCTCACACCATGTGACAAAGTTTCCTACCGTAGCCCTGTACTCAGCCTCATCTCCCTTGCTGATGCATCCAACTATGGTAAAGTCATCAGAAAACTTCTGAAGATGACAAGACTCTGTGCAGTAGTTGAAGTCCGAGGTGTAAATGGTGAAGAGAAAGGGAGACAAGACAGTCCCCTGTGGAGCCCCAGTGCTGCATCTACATCTCCTCTATAGGTTGTTGGTGCCCAGCCAGACAATAAGATGGAAATAATTTGGAAGGTGTGAACGTGTGTAGCTCAGGTGGTTGATGCTTGGGTTGAGTTGTTCTCCGATCCTGGCGATTTACTTGTAAATGTTTCGTCCCATATGAGGAGACGTCATCCGTGCACTGTTGATTGTGGTGTGTCCTCTGAATGCTTGGCCTTGATATACTTTTCGATCAGCTGATTCAGTAGAAAAACTCAGTTGTGCTGTGGGGAGGAAATCTTGTTGCTAATTGTTTACGTGGCAAGCTCCATGCGTTCTGGTCTGGATTTTGCCCAGGATCGAGGTCTACGTGTTTGCGGAAAATCACACGTATAGGAGTTCTCTTGCATGTCCTGTGTTTGCGTGTGCCATGACTTTCACTGACGGCAGGTTGAATTTGTGCCCCTCTCAATCTTCATGGGTAGAACGCAGAAAGCCTACAGCACAATACAGGCCCTTCGGCCCACAATGCTGTGCCGAACATGTCCCTACCATAGAAATTACCTAGGGTTACCCATAGCCCTCTATTTTTCTAAGCTCCATGTACCTGTCCAGGAGTCTCTTAAAAGACCCTGTCGTATCCGCCTCCACCACCGTCACCAGCAGCCCATTCAACGCACTCACCACTCTCTGCGTAAAAAACTTACCCCTGACATCTCCTCTGTATCTACTCCCCAGCACCTTAAACCTGTGTCCTCTCGTTCTAGCCATTTCAGCCCTTGGAAAAAGCCTCTGACTATCTACATGATCACTGGGTAGAGACGAGGGAGAGTTGGTTGTTTCGCTTTGCAGTTGATGTTCATGGATCCTTGCGGATAGTTTTCTCCCAGTTTGCCAGGTGTAACATTTGCTGCAGTCCCCACCTTGGATTTTTGTCTATTCTTTTTCTCTCTCCTTCTCTCCCTCGCCCCCTGCCAGGACCAACTCCTCTTGCCTCTCTCTCTCCCCCCTTCCAGGTCACTCCCCGCTCTCTCCCCCTGCCAGGCAACACCACCCCCTCCCGCAGTCAGGACCATTCCTCTATCTTCCCCTTCCAGGACCCTCCCCTCTCTCTCCACCAGCGTCCCCTCTCTGCCTGCCACCACACCCTCTCTCAATGATTTGTGCAAATGTACATTCCCACTCGCACTGGTGTGCAGTGAGAATCTTACTTGCAGTATAACAAGCACAGATCATCAGATAAGCAGCGTTCACAAATTAGATACAAGTTTTACAAGAACACAGTTAAAACAAAACACTTAAGTGATCAGAGTGTTGCTAAGTTCTCCTAGGTAGGCTCTGTCCACCACAAAAAGCAGGATTTCCCAGGGGCTACCCATTTCAATTCCACTTCCCATTCCCATACGTCAGTCCACGGCCTCCTCTACTGCCGTGACGAGGCCACACTCGGGTGGGAGGAGCAACACCTTGTACGTCTGTGTAGCCTCCAACCTGATGCCATGAACTTCTATTAATTGCCCCCCATCTCCTCTCCTTCATCATTCCTGTTTCCCTCTCTCACCTTATCTCCTTACCTGCCCATCGCCTTCCCCTGGTGCTCCTCTCCTTCCTTTTCTTCCATGACCTTCTGACCTCTCCTATCAGATTCCCCCGTCTCCAGCCCGTTATCTCTTTCACCAGTCAACTTCCCAGCTCTTTATTTCACCCCTCCCTCTCCCAGTCTCCCAGTCTCACCTTGTACTTCCTGCTCCCCTCCCCCACCTTCTCACTCTGACCTCACCCCTCCCCCTCTTCCAGTCTCACCTTGTACTTCCTCCTCCACTCCCCCACCTTCTCACTCTGACCTCACCCCTCCCCCTCTCCAGTCTCACCTTGTACTTCCTCCTTCCCTCCCCCACCTTCTCACTCTGACCTCACCCCTCCCCCTCTCCCAGTCTCACCTTGTACTTCCTCCTCCCCTCCCCCACCTTCTCACTCTGACCTCACCCCTCCTCCCCTCACCCAGTCTCACCTTGTACTTCCTCCTCCCCTCCCCCACCTTCTCACTCTGACCTCACCCCTCCCCCTCTTCCAGTCTCACCTTGTACTTCCTCCTCCACTCCCCCACCTTCTCACTCTGACCTCACCCCTCCTCCCCTCACCCAGTCTCACCTTGTACTTCCTCCTCCCCTCCCCCACCTTCTCACTCTGACCTCACCCCTCCCCCTCTCCCAGTCTCACCTTGTACTTCCTCCTCCCCTCCCCCACCTTCTCACTCCGACCTCACCCCTCCCCCTCTCCCAGTCTCACCTTGTACTTCCTGCTCCCCTCCCCCACCTTCTCACTCTGACCTCACCCCTCCCCCTCTCCCAGTCTCACCTTGTACTTCCTGCTCCCCTCCCCCACCTTCTCACTCTGACCTCACCCCTCCCCCTCTCCCAGTCTCACCTTGTACTTCCTCCTCCCCTCCCCCACCTTCTCACTCTGACCTCACCCCTCCTCCCCTCACCCAGTCTCACCTTGTACTTCCTCCTCCCCTCCCCCACCTTCTCACTCTGACCTCACCCCTCCCCCTCTCCCAGTCTCACCTTGTACTTCCTCCTCCCCTCCCCCACCTTCTCACTCCGACCTCACCCCTCCCCCTCTCCCAGTCTCACCTTGTACTTCCTCCTCCCCTCCCCCACCTTCTCACTCTGACCTCACCCCTCCCCCTCTCCCAGTCTCACCTTCTACTTCCTCCTCCCCTCCCCCACCTTCTCACTCTGACCTCACCCCTCCCCCTCTCCCAGTCTCACCTTGTACTTCCTCCTCCCCTCCCCCACCTTCTCACTCTGACCTCACCCCGCCCCCTCTCCCAGTCTCACCTTGTACTTCCTCATCCCCTCCCCCACCTTCTCACTCTGACCTCACCCCTCTCCCTCTCCCAGTCTCACCTTGTACTTCCTCCTCCGCTCCCCCACCTTCTCACTCAGACCTCACCCCTCCTCCCCTCACCCAGTCTCACCTTGTACTTCCTCCTCCCCTCCCCCACCTTCTCACTCTGACCTCACCCCTCCCCCACCTTCTCACTCTGACCACCCCTCCCCCTCACCCAGTCTCACCTTGTACTTCCTCCTCCCCTCCCCCACCTTCTCACTCTGACCTCACCCCTCCCCCTCTCCCAGTCTCACCTTCTACTTCCTCCTCCCCTCCCCCACCTTCTCACTCTGACCTCACCCCTCCCCCTCTCCCAGTCTCACCTTGTACTTCCTCCTCCCCTCCCCCACCTTCTCACTCTGACCTCACCCCTCCCCCTCTCCCAGTCTCACCTTGTACTTCCTCCTTCCCCTCCCCCACCTTCTCACTCTGACTTCACCCCTCCTCCCCTCTCCCAGTCTCACCTTGTACTTCTTCCTCCCCTCCCCCACCTTCTTACTCTGACCTCACCCCTCCCCCTCTCCCAGTCTCACCTTGTACTTCCTCCTCCCCTCCCCCACCTTCTCACTCTGACCTCACCCCTCCCCCTCTCCCAGTCTCACCTTGTACTTCCTCCTCCCCTCCCCCACCTTCTCACTCTGACCTCACCCCTCCCCCTCTCCCAGTCTCACCTTGTACTTCCTCCTCCCCTCCCCCACCTTCTCACTCCGACCTCACCCCTCCCCCTCTCCCAGTCTCACCTTGTACTTCCTCCTCCCCTCCCCCACCTTCTCACTCTGACCTCACCCCTCCCCCTCTCCCAGTCTCACCTTGTACTTCCTCCTCCCCTCCCCCACCTTCTCACTCTGACCTCACCCCTCCCCCTCTCCCAGTCTCACCTTGTACTTCCTCCTCCCCTCCCCCACCTTCTCACTCTGACCTCACCCCTCCCCCTCTCCCAGTCTCACCTTGTACTTCCTCATCCCCTCCCCCACCTTCTCACTCTGACCTCACCCCTCCCCCTCTCCCAGTCTCACCTTGTACTTCCTCCTCCCCTCCCCCACCTTCTCACTCTGACCACCCCTCCCCCTCACCCAGTCTCACCTTGTACTTCCTCCTCCCCTCCACCACCTTCTCACTCTGACCTCACCCCTCCCCCTCTCCCAGTCTCACCTTCTACATCCTCCTCCCCTCCCCCACCTTCTCACTCTGACCTCACCCCTCCCCCTCTCCCACTCTCACCTTCTACTTCCTCCTCCCCTCCCCCACCTTCTCACTCTGACCTCACCCCTCCCCCTCTCCCAGTCTCACCTTCTACTTCCTCCTCCCATCCCCCACCTTCTCACTCTGACCTCACCCCTCCCCCTCTCCCAGTCTCACCTTCTACTTCCTCCTCCCCTCCCCCACCTTCTCACTCTGACCTCACCCCCCTCTCCCAGTCTCACCTTCTACTTCCTCCTCCCCTCCCCCACCTTCTCACTCTGACCTCACCCCTCCCCCTCTCCCAGTCTCACCTTCTACTTCCTCCTCCCCTCCCCCACCTTCTCACTCTGACCTCACCCCTCCCCCTCTCCCAGTCTCACCTTCTACTTCCTCCTCCCCTCCCCCACCTTCTCACTCTGACCTCACCCCTCCCCCTCTCCCAGTCTCACCTTCTACTTTCTCCTCCCCTCCCCCACCTTCTCACTCTGACCTCACCCCTCCCCCTCTCCCAGTCTCACCTTCTACTTCCTCCTCCCCTCCCCACCTTCTCACTCTGACCTCACCCCCTCTCCCAGTCTCACCTTCTACTTCCTCCTCCCCTCCCCCACCTTCTCACTCTGACCTCACCCCTCCCCGTCTCCCAGTCTCACCTTCTACTTCCTCCTCCCCTCCCCCACCTTCTCACTCTGACCTCACCCCTCCCCCTCTCCCAGTCTCACCTTCTACTTCCTCCTCCCCTCCCCCACCTTCTCACTCTGACCTCACCCCTCCCCCTCTCCCAGTCTCACCTTGTACTTCCTCCTCCCCTCCCCCACCTTCTCACTCTGACCTCACCCCTCCCCCTCTCCCAGTCTCACCTTCTACTTCCTCCTCCCCTCCCCCACCTTCTCACTCTGACCTCACCCCTCCTCCCCTCACCCAGTCTCACCTTGTACTTCCTCCTCCCCTCCCCACCTTCTCACTCTGACCTCACCCCTCCCCCACCTTCTCACTCTGACCACCCCTCCCCCTCACCCAGTCTCACCTTGTACTTCCTCCTCCCCTCCACCACCTTCTCACTCTGACCTCACACCTCCCCCTCTCCCAGTCTCACCTTCTACATCCTCCTCCCCTCCCCCACCTTCTCACTCTGACCTCACCCCTCCCCCTCTCCCAGTCTCACCTTCTACTTCTTCCTCCTCCCCTCCCCACCTTCTCACTCTGACCTCACCCCTCCCCCTCTCCCAGTCTCACCTTTACTTCCTCCTCCCCTCCCCCACCTTCTCACTCTGACCTCACCCCTCCCCCTCTCCCAGTCTCACCTTGTACTTCCTCCTCCCCTCCCCCACCTTCTCACTCTGACCTCACCCCTCCCCCTCTCCCAGTCTCACCTTGTACTTCCTCCTCCCCTCCCCCACCTTCTCACTCTGACCTCACCCCTCCCCCTCTCCCAGTCTCACCTTGTACTTCCTCCTCCCCTCCCCCACCTTCTCACTCTGACCTCACCCCTCCCCCTCTCCCAGTCTCACCTTGTACTTCCTCCTCCCCTCCCCCACCTTCTCACTCTGACCTCACCCCTCCCCCTCTCCCAGTCTCACCTTGTACTTCCTCCTCCCCTCCCCCACCTTCTCACTCTGACCTCACCCCACCCCCTCTCCCAGTCTCACCTTGTACTTCCTCCTCCCCTCCCCCACCTTCTCACTCTGACCTCACCCCTCCCCCTCTCCCAGTCTCACCTTCTACTTCCTCCTCCCCTCCCCCACCTTCTCACTCTGACCTCACCCCTCCCCCTCTCCCAGTCTCACCTTCTACTTCCTCCTCCCCTCCCCCACCTTCTCACTCTGACCTCACCCCTCCCCCTCTCCCAGTCTCACCTTCTACTTCCTCCTCCCCTCCCCCACCTTCTCACTCTGACCTCACCCCTCCCCCTCTCCCAGTCTCACCTTCTACTTCCTCCTCCCCTCCCCACCTTCTCACTCTGACCTCACCCCCCCTCTCCCAGTCTCACCTTCTACTTCCTCCTCCCCTCCCCCACCTTCTCACTCTGACCTCACCCCTCCCCCTCTCCCAGTCTCACCTTCTACTTCCTCCTCCCCTCCCCCACCTTCTCACTCTGACCTCACCCCTCCCCCTCTCCCAGTCTCACCTTCTACTTCCTCCTCCCCTCCCCCACCTTCTCACTCTGACCTCACCCCTCCCCCTCTCCCAGTCTCACCTTCTACTTCCTCCTCCCCTCCCCCACCTTCTCACTCTGACCTCACCCCTCCCCCTCTCCCAGTCTCACCTTCTACTTCCTCCTCCCCTCCCCCACCTTCTCACTCTGACCTCACCCCTCCCCCTCTCCCAGTCTCACCTTCTACTTCCTCCTCCCCTCCCCCACCTTCTCACTCTGACCTCACCCCTCCCCCTCTCCCAGTCTCACCTTCTACTTCCTCCTCCCCTCCCCCACCTTCTCACTCTGACCTCACCCCTCCCCCTCTCCCAGTCTCACCTTCTACTTCCTCCTCCCCTCCCCCACCTTCTCACTCTGACCTCACCCCTCCCCCTCTCCCAGTCTCACCTTGTACTTCCTCCTCCCCTCCCCCACCTTCTCACTCTGACCTCACCCCTCCCCCTCTTCCCTCCCCTCCCCACCTTCTCACTCTGACCACCCCTCCCCTCTCACCACCTTCTCACTCTGACCTCACCCCTCCCCCTCTCCCAGTCTCACCTTCTCCTCTCCCTCCCCACCTTCTCACTCTGACCTCACCCCTCCCCCTCTCCCAGTCTCACCTTGTACTTCCTCCTCCCCTCCACCACCTTCTCACTCTGACCTCACCCCTCCCCCTCTCCCAGTCTCACCTTGTACTTCCTCATCCCCTCCCCCACCTTCTCACTCTGACCTCACCCCTCCCCCTCTCCCAGTCTCACCTTGTACTTCCTTCTCCCCTCCCCCACCTTCTCACTCTGACCTCACCCCTCCCCCTCTCCCAGTCTCACCTTGTACTTCCTCCTCCCCTCCCCACCTTCTCCCTGACCTCACCCCTCCCCTCTCCCAGTCTCACTCTGACCTCACCCCTCCCCCTCTCCCAGACTCACCTTGTACTTCCTCCTCCCCTCCCCCCCTTCTCACTCTTACCTCACCACTCCCCCTCTCCCAGTCTCACCTTGTACTTCCTCCTCCCCTCCCCCACCTTCTCACTCAGACCTCACCCCTCCTCCCCTCACCCAGTCTCACCTTGTACTTCCTCCTCCCCTCCCCACCTTCTCACTCTGACCTCACCCCTCCCCCACCTTCTCACTCTGACCACCCCTCCCCTCACCCAGTCTCACCTTGTACTTCCTCCTCCCCTCCCCCACCTTCTCACTCTGACCTCACCCCTCCCCCTCTCCCAGTCTCACCTTCTACTTCCTCCTCCCCTCCCCCACCTTCTCACTCTGACCTCACCCCTCCCCCTCTCCCAGTCTCACCTTGTACTTCCTCCTCCCCTCCCCCACCTTCTCACTCTGACCTCACCCCTCCCCCTCTCCCAGTCTCACCTTGTACTTCCTCCTCCCCTCCCCCACCTTCTCACTCTGACCTCACCCCTCCCCCTCTCCCAGTCTCACCTTGTACTTCCTCCTCCCCTCCCCCACCTTCTCACTCTGACCTCACCCCTCCCCCTCTCCCAGTCTCACCTTGTACTTCCTCCTTCCCTCCCCCACCTTCTCACTCTGACTTCACCCCTCCTCCCCTCTCCCAGTCTCACCTTGTACTTCCTCCTCCCCTCCCCCACCTTCTCACTCTGACCTCACCCCTCCCCCTCTCCCAGTCTCACCTTGTACTTCCTCCTCCCCTCCCCCACCTTCTCACTCTGACCTCACCCCTCCCCCTCTCCCAGTCTCACCTTGTACTTCCTCCTCCCCTCCCCCACCTTCTCACTCCGACCTCACCCCTCCCCCTCTCCCAGTCTCACCTTGTACTTCCTCCTCCCCTCCCCCACCTTCTCACTCTGACCTCACCCCTCCCCCTCTCCCAGTCTCACCTTGTACTTCCTCCTCCCCTCCCCCACCTTCTCACTCTGACCTCACCCCTCCCCCTCTCCCAGTCTCACCTTGTACTTCCTCCTCCCCTCCCCCACCTTCTCACTCCGACCTCACCCCTCCCCCTCTCCCAGTCTCACCTTGTACTTCCTCATCCCCTCCCCCACCTTCTCACTCTGACCTCACCCCTCCCCCTCTCCCAGTCTCACCTTGTACTTCCTCCTCCCCTCCCCCACCTTCTCACTCTGACCACCCCTCCCCCTCACCCAGTCTCACCTTGTACTTCCTCCTCCCCTCCACCACCTTCTCACTCTGACCTCACCCCTCCCCCTCTCCCAGTCTCACCTTCTACATCCTCCTCCCCTCCCCCACCTTCTCACTCTGACCTCACCCCTCCCCCTCTCCCAGTCTCACCTTCTACTTCCTCCTCCCCTCCCCACCTTCTCACTCTGACCTCACCCCTCCCCCTCTCCCAGTCTCACCTTCTACTTCCTCCTCCCCTCCCCCACCTTCTCACTCTGACCTCACCCCTCCCCCTCTCCCAGTCTCACCTTCTACTTCCTCCTCCCCTCCCCACCTTCTCACTCTGACCTCACCCCCCTCTCCCAGTCTCACCTTCTACTTCCTCCTCCCCTCCCCCACCTTCTCACTCTGACCTCACCCCTCCCCCTCTCCCAGTCTCACCTTCTACTTCCTCCTCCCCTCCCCCACCTTCTCACTCTGACCTCACCCCTCCCCCTCTCCCAGTCTCACCTTCTACTTCCTCCTCCCCTCCCCCACCTTCTCACTCTGACCTCACCCCTCCCCCTCTCCCAGTCTCACCTTGTACTTCCTCCTCCCCTCCCCCACCTTCTCACTCTGACCTCACCCCTCCCCCTCTCCCAGTCTCACCTTCTACTTCCTCCTCCCCTCCCCACCTTCTCACTCTGACCTCACCCCCCTCTCCCAGTCTCACCTTCCCCTCCTCCCCTCCCCCACCTTCTCACTCTGACCTCACCCCTCCCCCTCTCCCAGTCTCACCTTCTACTTCCTCCTCCCCTCCCCCACCTTCTCACTCTGACCTCACCCCTCCCCCTCTCCCAGTCTCACCTTCTACTTCCTCCTCCCCTCCCCCACCTTCTCACTCTGACCTCACCCCTCCCCCTCTCCCAGTCTCACCTTGTACTTCCTCCTCCCCTCCCCCACCTTCTCACTCTGACCTCACCCCTCCCCCTCTCCCAGTCTCACCTTGTACTTCCTCCTTCCCTCCCCCACCTTCTCACTCCGACCTCACCCCTCCCCCTCTCCCAGTCTCACCTTGTACTTCCTCCTTCCCTCCCCCACCTTCTCACTCTGACCTCACCCCTCCCCCCTCCCAGTCTCACCTTGTACTTCCTCCTCCCCTCCCCCACCTTCTCACTCTGACCTCACCCCTCCCCCTCTCCCAGTCTCACCTTGTACTTCCTCCTCCCCTCCCCCACCTTCTCACTCTGACCTCACCCCTCCCCCTCTCCCAGTCTCACCTTGTACTTCCTCCTTCCCTCCCCCACCTTCTCACTCTGACCTCACCCCTCCCCCTCTGCCAGTCTCACCTTGTACTTCCTCCTCCCCTCCCCCACCTTCTCACTCTGATCTCACCCCTCCCCCTCTCCCAGTCTCACCTTGTACTTCCTCCTCCCCTCCCCCACCTTCTCACTCTGACCTCACCCCTCCCCCTCTCCCAGTCTCACCTTGTACTTCCTCCTCCCCTCCCCCACCTTCTCACTCTGACCTCACCCCTCCCCCTCTCCCAGTCTCACCTTGTACTTCCTCCTCCCCTCCCCCACCTTCTCACTCTGACCTCACCCCTCCCCCTCTCCCAGTCTCACCTTGTACTTCCTCCTCCCCTCCCCCACCTTCTCACTCTGACCTCACCCCTCCCCCTCTCCCAGTCTCACCTTGTACTTCCTCATCCCCTCCCCCACCTTCTCACTCTGACCTCACCCCTCCCCCTCTCCCAGTCTCACCTTGTACTTCCTCCTCCCCTCCCCACCTTCTCACTCTGACCTCACCCCTCCCCCTCACCCAGTCTCACCTTGTACTTCCTCCTCCCCTCCACCACCTTCTCACTCTGACCTCACCCCTCCCCCTCTCCCAGTCTCACCTTCTACTTCCTCCTCCCCTCCCCCACCTTCTCACTCTGACCTCACCCCTCCCCCTCTCCCAGTCTCACCTTGTACTTCCTCCTCCCCTCCCCCACCTTCTCACTCTGACCTCACCCCTCCCCCTCTCCCAGTCTCACCTTGTACTTCCTCCTCCCCTCCCCCACCTTCTCACTCCGACCTCACCCCTCCCCCTCTCCCAGTCTCACCTTGTACTTCCTCCTTCCCTCCCCCACCTTCTCACTCTGACCTCACCCCTCCCCCTCTCCCAGTCTCACCTTGTACTTCCTCCTCCCCTCCCCCACCTTCTCACTCTGACCTCACCCCTCCCCCAGTCTCACCTTGTACTTCCTCCTCCCCTCCCCCACCTTGTCACTCTGACCACCCCTCCCCCTCTCCCAGTCTCACCTTGTACTTCCTCCTCCCCTCCCCCACCTTCTCACTCTGACCTCACCCCTCCCCCTCTCCCAGTCTCACCTTGTACTTCCTCCTCCCCTCCCCCACCTTCTCACTCCGACCTCACCCCTCCCCCTCTCCCAGTCTCACCTTGTACTTCCTCCCTCCCTCCCCCACCTTCTCACTCCGACCTCACCCCTCCCCCTCTCCCAGTCTCACCTTGTACTTCCTCCTTCCCTCCCCCACCTTCTCACTCTGACCTCACCCCTCCCCCTCTCCCAGTCTCACCTTGTACTTCCTCCTCCCCTCCCCCACCTTCTCACTCTGACCACCCCTCCCCCTTACCCAGTCTCCTTGTACTTCCTCCTCCCCTCCACCACCTTCTCACTCTGACCTCACCCCTCCCCCTCTCCCAGTCTCACCTTCTACTTCCTCCTCCCCTCCCCCACCTTCTCACTCTGACCTCACCCCTCCCCCTCTCCCAGTCTCACCTTCTACTTCCTCCTCCCCTCCCCCACCTTCTCAGTTTGACCTCACCCCTCCCCCTCTCCCAGTCTCACCTTCTACTTCCTCCTCCCCTCCCCCACCTTCTCACTCTGACCTCACCCCTCCCCCTCTCCCAGTCTTACCTTCTACTTCCTCCTCCCCTCCCCACCTTCTCAGTCTGACCTCACCCCTCCCCCTCTCCCAGTCTCACCTTCTACTTCCTCCTCCCCTCCCCCACCTTCTCACTCTGACCTCACCCCTCCTCCTCTCCCAGTCTTACCTTCTACTTCCTCCTCCCCTCCCCCACCTTCTCACTCCGACCTCACCCCTCCCCCTCTCCCAGTCTCACCTTGTACTTCCTCCTTCCCTCCCCCACCTTCTCACTCTGACCTCACCCCTCCCCCTCTCCCAGTCTCACCTTGTACTTCCTCCTCCCCTCCTCCACCTTCTCACTCTGACCTCACCCCTCCCCCTCTCCCAGTCTCACCTTGTACTTCCTCCTCCCCTCCACCACCTTCTCACTCTGACCTCACCCCTCCCCCTCTCCCAGTCTCACCTTCTACTTCCTCCTCCCCTCCCCCACCTTCTCACTCTGACCTCACCCCTCCCCCTCTCCCAGTCTCACCTTCTACTTCCTCCTCCCCTCCCCACCTTCTCACTCTGACCTCACCCCCCTCTCCCAGTCTCACCTTCTACTTCCTCCTCCCCTCCCCCACCTTCTCACTCTGACCTCACCCCTCCCCCTCTCCCAGTCTCACCTTCTACTTCCTCCTCCCCTCCCCCACCTTCTCACTCTGACCTCACCCCTCCCCCTCTCCCAGCCTCACCTTCTACTTCCTCCTCCCCTCCCCCACCTTCTCACTCTGACCTCACCCCTCCCCCTCTCCCGGTCTCACCTTGTACTCCCTCCTCCCCTCCCCCACCTTCTCACTCCGACCTCACCCCTCCCCCTCTCCCAGTCTCACCTTGTACTCCCTCCTCCCCTCCCCCACCTACTGACTCCGACCTCACCCCTCCCCCTCTCCCAGTCTCACCTTCTACTTCCTCCTCCCCTCCCCCACCTTCTCACTCCGACCTCACCCCTCCCCCTCTCCCAGTCTCACCTTCTACTTCCTCCTCCCCTCCCCCACCTTCTCACTCTGACCTCACCCCTCCTCCTCTCCCAGTCTCACCTTGTACTTCCTCCTCCCCTCCCCCACCTTCTCACTCTGACCTCACCCCTCCCCCTCTCCCAGTCTCACCTTCTACTTCCTCCTCCCCTCCCCCACCTTCTCACTCTGACCTCACCCCTCCCCCTCTCCCAGTCTCACCTTGTACTTCCTCCTCCCCTCCCCCTCTCCCAGTCTCACCTTGTACTTCCTCCTTCCCTCCCCCACCTTCTCACTCTGACCTCACCCCTCCCCCTCTCCCAGTCTCACCTTGTACTTCCTCCTACCCTCCCCCACCTTCTCACTCTGACCTCACCCCTCCCCCTCTCCCAGTCTCACCTTCTACTTCCTCCTCCCCTCCCCCACCTTCTCACTCTGACCTCACCCCTCCCCCTCTCCCAGTCTCACCTTGTACTTCCTCCTCCCCTCCCCCACCTTCTCACTCTGACCTCACCCCTCCCCCTCTCCCAGTCTCACCTTGTACTTCCTCCTCCCCTCCCCCACCTTCTCACTCTGACCACCCCTCCTCCTCTCCCAGTCTCACCTTGTACTTACTCCTCCCCTCCCCCACCTTCTCACTCTGACCTCACCCCTCCCCCTCTCCCAGTCTCACCTTGTACTTCCTCCTCCCCTCCCCCACCTTCTCACTCTGACCTCACCCCTCCTCCCCTCTCCCAGTCTCACCTTGTACTTCCTCCTCCCCTCCCCCACCTTCTCACTCTGACCTCACCCCTCCCCCTCTCCCAGTCTCACCTTGTACTTCCTCCTCCCCTCCCCCACCTTCTCACTCTGACCTCACCCCTCCCCCTCTCCCAGTCTCACCTTGTACTTCCTCCTCCCCTCCCCCACCTTCTCACTCTGACCTCACCCCTCCCCCTCTCCCAGTCTCACCTTGTACTTCCTCCTCCCCTCCCCCACCTTCTCACTCTGACCTCACCCCTCCCCCTCTCCCAGTCTCACCTTGTACTTCCTCCTCCCCTCCCCCACCTTCTCACTCTGACCTCACCCCTCCCCCTCTCCCAGTCTCACCTTGTACTTCCTCCTCCCCTCCCCCACCTTCTCACTCTGACCTCACCCCTCCCCCTCTCCCAGTCTCACCTTGTACTTCCTCCTCCCCTCCCCCACCTTCTCACTCTGACCTCACCCCTCCCCCTCTCCCAGTCTCACCTTGTACTTCCTCCTCCCCTCCCCCACCTTCTCACTCTGACCTCACCCCTCCCCCTCTCCCAGTCTCACCTTGTACTTCCTCCTCCCCTCCCCCACCTTCTCACTCTGACCTCACCCCTCCCCCTCTCCCAGTCTCACCTTGTACTTCCTCCTCCCCTCCCCCTCTCCCAGTCTCACCTTGTACTTCCTCCTTCTCCTCTTCTCACTCTGACCTCACCCCTCCCCCTCTCCCAGTCTCACCTTGTACTTCCTCCTACCCTCCCCCACCTTCTCACTCTGACCTCACCCCTCCCCCTCTCCCAGTCTCACCTTCTACTTCCTCCTCCCCTCCCCCACCTTCTCACTCTGACCTCACCCCTCCCCCTCTCCCAGTCTCACCTTCTACTTCCTCCTCCCCTCCCCCACCTTCTCACTCTGACCTCACCCCTCCCCCTCTCCCAGTCTCACCTTGTACTTCCTCCTCCCCTCCCCCACCTTCTCACTCTGACCTCACCCCTCCCCCTCTCCCAGTCTCACCTTGTACTTCCTCCTCCCCTCCCCCACCTTCTCACTCTGACCACCCCTCCTCCTCTCCCAGTCTCACCTTGTACTTACTCCTCCCCTCCCCCACCTTCTCACTCTGACTTCACCCCTCCCCCTCTCCCAGTCTCACCTTGTACTTCCTCCTCCCCTCCCCCACCTTCTCACTCTGACCTCACCCCTCCCCCTCTCCCAGTCTCACCTTCTACTTCCTCCTCCCCTCCCCCACCTTCTCACTCTGACCACCCCTCCTCCTCTCCCAGTCTCACCTTGTACTTCCTCCTCCCCTCCCCCACCTTCTCACTGACTTCTCATCTCTGGTTCTATTCCTGGTGGAGGGTCTCGGTGTCTTTTGTTCTCGTCCACAGATGCTGCCCCAGTGCCTAGCCTGCTGAGTTCCTCCAGCATTTTGTGTGTCAGTTAGGGTCTCACTGCTTGGTTCACATTAACCAGGGGAAAGCTGGTGAGCAGAGGGTGGAGCATCAGGACACTGTTTTATTCATTTTTATCTGACACCCTGCCCTCCTGCACCTCGTGCACTTACCTGTGTTAGGTGAGAGCGAGATTCCGGTTTCGAAACTTCGTGACTATTAAAGAATATCGTTTTCCTATCTGAGAATGAAAGGCAGAGTGAGAACCATGTACACCCTTCAGTCACCACCTATCCCTCCTTCCTCACTCTGACACCAACACTCAATGTCCATTCAATTCGGCACAGGAGTATTTCCAACAAAGTGGCCACAGGAGTGAGGTTTGGTGCGGTTTTCTGCTGCTGTAGTCCGTCCACTTCAAGATTTGATGTGTGGAGCGTTCAGAGATGCTCTTCTGCACACCACTGTTGTAACACGTGGTTATTTGAGTTACTGTCAGCTGGAATCAATTTGCCCAGTCTCTGACCCTTCTAATTAACAAGCTGTTTTCACCCACAGAACTGGCGCTCAACGGATGTAATTTTGTTGTTCACACCATTCTGTGGAAAGTCTCGAGAAAGAGTACAGGAGACGGGATGTTATGTTGAAGTTGTACAGGATGTTGCTGAGGCCCTGATGTAAAGGATTGTGTGTAGCTCTGGTCACCTACCCACAGGAAAGATGTGAATAAGGTTGAAAGAGTACAGAGAAAATCTACGATGATGTTGCTGGGTCTGGAGGACCTGAGTTACAAGGAAAGATTGAATAGGTTAGGACTTTATTCCTTGGAACATAGAAGACTGAGAGGAGATTTTATAGAGGTATACAAAATGAAGAGGGGTATGGATAAGAGGTTGGGGTGGGACTACAACCAGAGGGATGTGTTAAAAGTGAAAGGGAAATCTTTAATGAGAACATGAGGGGAACTTCTTCACTCGGAGGGTGGTGAGAGTGTGGAATGGGCTGCCAGCACAAGTGGAGCGTGCGAGCTCGACTTCAACGTTTAAGAGAAGTTAGGATAGGTACATGAATGGTAGGGGTACGGAGTGTTATGGTTCCAGTGCCAGTCAATTTGAGTAGACAGTTTAAATGGTTCGGCACGGACTAGATGGGTGAATGTTCAGTTTCTATGCTGTACTTTTCTACGAGTCTATCACTAATGTGTGTCAAGATTCAGCAGTTTCTGAGGTACTCAAACCAGCCCACCAACAAACATTCCACTTTCAAAGTCACTTAGATCACTTCTCTTTCCCCCTTCTGATATTTCTGAACAACAGCTGAACCTCTTGACCAAGTTGGCACACTTTTACGCATTGAGTTACTGACTAGATATTTATTTATTCAAAGATACAACACAAAACAGGCCCTTACGGCCTAATGAACCACAACTCCCAGCAACCCACCTACTTAACACAGCTTTTCACTGGATAATTTACAATGACCAATTAACCTACCAACCAGTACACCTTCGGAATGTGGGAGGAAACTGGAGCACGCGGGGGAAACCACATGCTCATACAAACTTCTAACATATAACTCGGAACTGAACTCCGAACTTTGACGCTCCAAGCTAAAATAGTATTGTGCTAACAACCGCCCTACCATGCTGTCCCTAGTGAAGTGGTCACTGATTGTATGCACACATAGGAGATTCTGCAGGCATTGGAAATCCAGAGCACAGAAATGCCATCACAAAGGCAGCACAACATCACCTCTACCATTTTTTTTTAAGAAGTTTGTGTAGATTTGGCATGTCACCAAAAACTTTGACAAACTTCTATAAAGTGCAGTGGAGTGTAACCTAAATGATTGCATCATGGCCCAGTATAGAAGCTCCAATGACCAGGAATGGATAAGGCTACAAAAAAAAATGGCGGATATGGCCCAGGCTATCACAGGCAAAGCCCTCCCCACCATTTACAAGGAGTGCTGCCACAAGAAAGCAGCATCCATTGTCAAGGTCCCCATCTTCCAGGCCATGCTCTCTTCTCACTACTGCCATCGTGCAGGAGGTACAGGAACTTTGGGTTCCACACCACCAGGTTCAGGAACAGTTATTACCCCACAACCATCGGGCTCCTGAACCAGTGTGGATAACTTCACTCACCACAATGAGCCTCAGGTCCCACACCACCAGGTTCAGGAACAGTTATTACCCCTCAACCATCAGGCTCCTGAACCAGTGTGGATAACTTCACTCACCACAATGAGGCTCAGGTCCCACACCACCAGGTTCAAGAACAGTTATTACCCCACAACCATCAAGCTCCTGAACCAGTGTGGATAACTTCACTCACCACAATGAGCCTCAGGTCCCACACCACCAGGTTCAGGAACAGTTATTACCCTACAACCATCAGGCTCCTGAACCAGTGTGGATAACTTCACTCACCTCAATGAGCCTCAGGTCCCACACCACCAGGTTCAGGAACAGTTATTACCCCTCAACCATCAAGCTCCTGAACCAGTGTGGATAACTTCACTCACCACAATGAGCCTCAGGTCCCACACCACCAGGTTCAGGAACAGTTATTACCCCACAACCATCAGGCTCCTGAACCAGTGTGGATAACTTCACTCACCACAATGAGCCTCAGGTCCCACACTACCAGGTTCAGGAACAGTTATCACCCCACAACCATCAAGCTCCTGAACCAGTGTGGATAACTTCACTCACTATAACTCTGAATTGACTCCACAATCTACAGACTCACTTTCAAAGACTCCGAAACTCAGGTTCTTGGCATTTTTAAATTTGTACAAATTGCCTTCCCTTGCACATTGTTTGTTAGTCATTGTTTATGGATAATTTTATTGTAAATTCTATTGTATTTCTTCAAATTTTTTCTGTAAATGTCTGGAAACAATAAATCTCAAGGTGGGATATAGTAACATATGTACTTTGATAAAATTTTGCTGTAGCTTACTTCATGTCACCAAAGACTCTTGCATATTTCTACAGATGTATTGTGGAGAGCAGTCTAACTGGTTGTATCACTACTGTAAGGAGGAGCGGGGAGGGAGAGTGGGCTACTGCACAGGATCGGAAAAAGCTACAGAGAGTTGTAAACTCAGTCAGCTCCATTATGTCCACTAGACTCCCCAGCATCTTCCAAAGGCAATGTCTCAAAATGGCAGCATCCTTCATTAAGGAACCGCAATCACCTCTTGAACGTGCCCTCTTCTCATTGCTACCATTGGGGAGGGGTACACGAGCCTGAAGACCCACACATAATGATTCAGCAACAGCTTCTTCCCCTGTCATCAGATCCTGAACGGGCAATGAATCAACCCATGGCCCGCAACTGTCACGGTATTCTTTAATGATCTGGAAGAGTGCAGTGCACCCAAGTTTGGTGATGATACCAAATTGAGTGGAGAAGCAAATTGTGCAGAGGATACAGAGAGTCTGCAGAGAGGTTAAGTGAGTGGGCAAGGGTCTGACAGATGGAGTACAATGTTGGTAAATGTGAGGTCATCCACTTTGGAAGGGAAAATGGAAGATCAGATTATTGTTTAAATGGTGAAAGATTGCAGCATACTGCTGTGCAGAGGGACTTGGGAGTGCTTGTGCATGAGTCACAAAAGGATGGTTTGCAGGTACAACAGATTATTAAGAAGGCAAACGGGATGTTGGCCTTCATTGCTAGAGGGATTGAATTCAAGAGCAGGGAGGTCATGCTGCAACTATACAGGGTAATGGTGAGGCCGCACCTGGAGTACTGTGTGCAGTTCTGGTCTCCATACTTGAGGAAGGATATACTGGCTTTGGAGACAGTGCAGAGGAGGTTCACCAGGTTGATTCCAGGGATGAAGGGGTTAGACGATGAGGAGAGATTGAGTCGCCAGGGACTGTACTCGCTGGAATTCAGAAGAGTGAGAGGAGATCATACAGAAACATATAAAATTATGAAAGGGATAGATAAGATAGAGACAGGAAAGTTGTTTCCACTGGTAGATGAGACTAGAACTAGGGGACATAGTCTCAAGATTCGGGGGAGTAGATTTAGGACGGAGATGAGGAGGAACTGCGTTTCCCAGAGAGTGGTGAATCTATGGAATTCTCTGCCCACTGAGGCAGTGGAGGCTACCTCAGTAAATATATTTAAGACAAGATTGGATAGATTTTTGCATAGTAGGGGAATTAGGGGTTATGGAGAAAAGGCAGGTAGGTGGAGATGAGACCATGTTCAGATCAGCCATGATCTTATTGAATGACGGAACAGGCTCGACGGGCCAGATGGCCGACTCCTGCTCCTATTTCTTATGTTCTTTGGACACTACTTCACTATTTTTGTTCTCTTTTTGCACTTATTTAATGTAAATGTTCAAAATATATTTTTTATTGCAATTTCCAGAGTATTTTATACATAGCACTGCATTGCTGCCACCAAAAGCAAATTTAACGACACAGAGTACTGTGCAAGTCTTCAGCACACGCTGTGTATATCACCAGGGAGCCTCAGGCCTTTGCATAGTACTGTAGGAATTCTGTGTGTTACACTGTAAAACAAAGCATGGCATGTGTGAGTGATGGTAAACCTGACGCTGATATGGGTCTCTATTGTAACTGAGAGTGGGGAGAGAGCAGGGAGAGGGGAACCATGTTTGGGAAAAGGGGAATGCAGAGGGAAGCACCAGAGAGACATTCTGTAATGATCAATAAACCAATTGTTTGGAGTCAAATGACCCTGCCTGGTGTCTCAGGGCTGGCTGTGTCTGTACTCGTGCTACTCCCCCCCCCCACCCAGTCACTCCCCCTCTGCCACCTGTCCCACACCCTTTCCACAGTGCTCGCCATTCCCAACATTATTTGCCCCCGCCAGATTTACAAACTCACTCTCTGCTCCACTTTGACAAATACAGTACTGCACAAAAATGCTGACTCCGATTTGGCCCACACACAGACCTGTTGGTTAAACTAACCTGATTTACCAAGGGCAAAATTCTTCAGGGATGGTCTTTTCACAACAAAATGCGACTGACCAACCACAAAGATTTTATAGAGGACAGCGTTATGATTGATGAAACTCTGTAGCACGCAGGGCAGACTGATGTCCTGTAGACCGTCTTCACTGAAGATGAGAGCCATCTGCGAAGAAAAGGAACTCTTGTTTCTATAATGGAGACACGAGATGCTGTAATCCAGAGCAACACTCGAGATGCTGGAGGAATCTCCTTCACGCCAGCTGGAGAGGTCAACCCAAAATGTCAACTGTCCATTTCCGCCCCTGCTTTCCCGAGCTCCAGGACCTTGTCTCCTTCTCACTTCTACATGCCAACTCTTTCAACCTTGGGTGCTTAACCCAGAGGGCATGCATTGAATGAAAGGGTTATAGACAAGGTGAATGGAGTCATTTTCCCAGGAAATGAGAACTTTAAAAGCTGTAGTCTATAAGCATTGAGTTCAAAAATCAAGAGCTAATGCTGCGACTTTATAAAACTCTGATCAGGCCGCATCTGGAGTATTGTGTACAGTTCTGATCACCCACTATAGGAATGATGGTGAGGCTTTGGAGAGGGTACAGAAGAGGTTTACCAGGATGCTGCCTGGTTTAGAGGGCATGTGTTATCATGAGGGGCTGGATAAACTTGTTGTTTTCTCTGGAGCACAGGAGGCTGAGGGGAGATCTGATAAGAGTTTTACGAGATTATGAGAGGCAGATATAGAGTGGACAGACAGTATCTGTTTCCCAGGGTAGAAATGTCTAATACCAGAGGACGTACATTGAGGGTGTACCTCTTCTGATATACACCCTCAATTTATACCAGAGGGTGAGGGGGGTAGGTTCAAGGGGTATGTGAGGGGTAAGTTTTTTTACTCAGAGAGTGGTGGATGCCTGGAATGCGCTGCCTGGTCTGGTGGTAGAGGCAAATACATTGGAGGCTTTTAAGAGACGTTTGGATAGGCACATGGATGTGAGGAAGATGGGGGGGGGATATGGACACAGTGTAGGTAAGAGGGATTAGTGTTTGCGGGCTTTTTGATCTGCTTTCTAACTGGTTCAGCACAACATCGTGGGCTGAATGGCTTGTTCCTGTTCTGTACTCTTCTATGTTCCTAATACATTATTACATTTCAGGAATCTCTGCTATGTTCCTGACACATTATCACATTTCAGGAATCGCTTCCTCATTGATACAGTGGTCAGTATCCCTGCCTGTCACGAGGGAGTCTGGGGTTCAGTTCCCCAATGGGGAGATGGTTTTGGGGCAGCATGGTAATGTAGCTGTTAGCGTGACACCATTGCAGTGCCAGTGAACTGGGTTCAATTCCTGTTGCTGTCTGTAAAGAGCTTGTATCTTCCCTCGTGATCATAAAGAGCTTGTATCTTCCCCCGTGATCATGTGGGTTTCCTCCAAGTGTTCCAGTTTCCTCCCACAGTCCAAAGATGTACCAGGTAGAATAGAACAGAACTTTATTGTCATTGTTCAAGACAACGAGATTGTGGTGCTACTCCAGTCTGTGTAAAACAGATATTGACAATGAATGTGGCATGATTTAATTCTCTAAAACTTCCCATATCTACATGCAACAAGTGACTTTGATAGTCCATAACACTCCAAGGCAATTGGCAAGCCGGAGTGTAGCATTATTCAACACACAACAGCTCTTTGGAAGACGCAAACACGAGGAATTCTGCAGATGCTGGAATTTCAAGCAACACACATAAAAGTTGCTGGTGAACGCAGCAGGCCAGGCAGCATCTCTAGGAAGAGGTACAGTCGAGACCCTTCGTCAGGACTAACTGAAAGAAGAGCTAGCTCCTTCAGTTAGTCCTAACGAAGCGTCTCGGCCCGAAACGTCGACCGTACCTCTTCCAATAGATGCTGCCTGGCCTGCTGCGTTCACCAGCTCTTCCCAAGAAGCTGTATTTCAGCCTTACTGTCTTGGCTAAGACGTTTCTCCTACCAGATGGCAGGAGGTTGAACAGTCAGCGTCTGGGATGGGATGGGATGGGTCTTTGATGGTGTGATGAGCATGCCATAGGCACTGAGGGTTGTAGGTTGCTTCAGGTCGGGTAGTTGAGTTCCAGTGAAGTGCTGAGCTGTCCTGATCACCCGCTGGAGTGCTTTGTGATCGGTCTTGCTCAATAGGCTAATTGGTAACATGGGTGTAACGCTGCTGGATTCTGTGTACACTGCTCTGGCTTTCAGCGCTTATTGTGTCAGGTGGCCTTGCAGGCTTAGCAAGTCAAGGAGAGGATTGATTAAATAAAGAAGGAAATTAATAAAGAAAATCAATAATCAGCTCAAGGGATCTTGATTAAATTTTAAAGAAACTCCTCCTTGTGACAAGGTTGATGAGAAAGGAATTTTTCAAACAAAGAACATAGGTTACCACAGCAACACACACACACACAATGCTGGAGGAGGAAGTAAACAGTCAGTGTTTCAGGCTGAAACCCTTCAATGGGCTGGAAATGAAGGGGGAAGAAGGCCGAATGTGAGGGGAGGGGTAGTGCAGGCTGGCAGGTGATGAGCGAGACCAGGTGAGTGGCGGGAGGAATAAAGTTATTAGCTAGGAGGTGATAGGTGAAGGAGGTAAAGGTTGCTATTTGGAACAGATTGCTTGAAGGGTCGGTGAGAGCAGCAAGTCAAATATAGGAGGCGTCAAGAGGAACTAAGAGTGAAGATCCAGTGAATGGACTCCTGGTCTGTGAGAATCTGTGACACCATCTTGAAATTCTTTGTTTGGGGGTTTTAAGGCTTAAAGTCGGCTGAAGGCACTTGGCTCATTTGAAACTGGAGGACTGGGAAAGGTTTCCTGAAGCATCCAGCTTTGAGTGTACAGAGTTCACAGTCTTGGTCCACTACTCACATTGTGGGAACTCGATCCCTGTGCAACCCTGGTCTTGCAAACTGCAAGAGAACAAACCAGAAGTTAGACTTAAGTGAATAAGCCCCCCTTCCTCGTTACCAACGCAGTGAACACTTCAGCAAGAATGTTCAAACACAAGTTAATCACACTTAGACCATAAGATATGGGAGCAGAATTAGGCCATTCGGATCATCAACTAATTCACCATTCCATCATGGCTGATCGAAGTTCCTGCTCAACTCCATTCCCCTGCCTCCTAACACCCTGACTCACCAAGAAACTATCAACCTCTGCTTCAAATATATCCAATAACTTGGTTACTGCAGCTGTCTGTGCAATGAATTCCACAGATTAACTACTCTCTGGCTAAAGAAATTCCTGTTCTGAATTGAAGTCTCTCTGTTCTGAAGCTGTGTCCTCTGGTCCTAGGCTCCCCCACCATAGGAAACATCCTCTCCTCATCCACTCTATCTGTGTCCTCTGGTCCTAGACTCTCCCACTATAGGAAACATCCTCTCCTCATCCACTCTATCTGTGTCCTCTGGTCCTAGACTCTCCCACTACAGGAAACATCCTCTCCACATCCACTCTATCTGTGTCCTCTGGTCCTAGACTCTCCCACTACAGGAAACATCCTCTCCACATCCACTCTATCTGTGTCCTCTGGTCCTAGACTCCCCCGCTACAGGAAACATCCTCTCCACATCCACTCTATCTGTGCCCCCTGGTCCTAGACTCCCCCGCTACAGGAAACATCCTCTCCACATCCACTCTATCTGTGTCCTCTGCTCCTAGACTCCCCCAGTACAGGAAACATCCTCTCCACATCCACTCTATCTGTGTCCTCTGGTCCTAGACTCCCCCACCATAGGAAACATCCTCTCCACATCCACTCTATCTGTGTCCTCTGGTCCTAGACTCCCCGGCTACAGGAACCATCCTCTCCACATCCACTCTATCTGTGTCCTCTGGTCCTAGACTCCCCCACTATAGGAAACATCCTCTCCACATCCACTCTATCTGTGTCCTCTGGTCCTAGACTCCCCCAGTACAGGAAACATCCTCTCCACATCCACTCTATCTGTGTCCTCTGGTCCTAGACTCCCCCAATATAGGAAACATCCTCTCCACATCCACTTTATCTGTGCCCTCTGGTCCTAGACTCCCCCACTATAAGAAACATCCTCTCCACATCCACTCTATCTGTGCCCTCTGGTCCTAGACTCCCCCACTATAGGAAACATCCTCTCCACATCCACTCTATCTGTGTCCTCTGGTCCTAGACTCCCCGGCTACAGGAAACATCCTCTCCACATCCACTCTATCTGTGCCCTCTGGTCCTAGACTCCCCCACTATAGGAAACATCCTCTCCACATCCACTCCATCTGTGTCCTCTGGTCCTAGACTCCCGCACTACAGGAAACATCCTCTCCACATCCACTCTGTCTGTGTCCTCTGGTCCTAGACTCCCCCACTATAGGAAACATCCTCTCCACATCCACTCTATCTGTGTCCTCTGGTCCTAGACTCCCGCACTACAGGAAACATCCTCTCCACATCCACTCTATCTGTGTCCTCTGGTCCTAGACTCCCCCACTATAGGAAACATCCTCTCCACATCCACTCTATTGAGGGTTTTCAGCATTCGATAGTTCTCAATGAGCTCCCCCACATTCCTCTAAAACAGTGAGTACAGGACCAGAGCCACCAAACACTCCTCATACGTTAACCCTTCCAGCTCCTTATTATCAATACTAAACTTCCAGACTAAATTCATCTTTACAACTGTCAGGATATCCCAAACACAAATGCTGGAGGAATCTAGAACTGGCTTTCCCCAAACGGGCTTGACCACTTTGAAAGATGTAGGATTGAAAGATGTAGAATTCTTTTGAGTAGAGTAAAGAAACTGCAAGGATAAAAAGACCTTGATGGGAGTTATATACAGGCCTCTGAACAGTAGAAAGGATGAGGGCTACAAATTACAATGGGAGATAGAAAAGACTTGTCAAAAGGGCAATGTTACAATAATCATGGACAGAAATTTCAATATGCAAGTAAACTGGGAAAATCAGATTGATGCTGGATCCCAAGAGAGGGAAGTTGTAGAATGCCTATGATGTAGCTTTTTAGAGCAGCTTGTGGTCCAGCCCACTTGGGGAAAGGCAATTCTGGATTGAGCATTGCATAATTAATTAGGAAGCTCAAGGTAAAAGAACCATTAGGAGGCAGTGATCATAATATGATAGAATTCGACTGCAATTTGAGGAGAAGCTAAAGTCAGATGTATCAGTATTATGGTGGAGAAAGGGCATTACAGAGGTATGAGGGAGGAGCTGGCCAAAATTGACTGAAAGTGGATACTAGCAGGGATGGCGGTAGAATAGCAATGGCTGGAGCTTCAGGGGTCAATTTGGAGGGCGTAGGACAGAAATATCCCAAAGGTGAATAAGTATTCTAAAGGCAGGATCAGGCAATCATGGCTGAGGTTTCAGGGTACTTGGAGCACATGATAAAATAGGCCAAAGTCAGCATGGTTTCCTTAAGGGGAAATCTTGCCTGACAAATCTACTGGATTATTTGAGGAAATAACAGGCAGGATAGAGAAAGGCGAGTCAGTGTGTTGTTTATGTGGGTTTTCAGAAGGCATTCGACAAAATGCTGCACATGAGGCTGCTTAACAAGTTAAGAGCCCATGGTATTACAGGAAATATACTAAGACGGATAGAAGATTAGCTGATTAGCAGGAAACTAAGAGGGGGAATGAAGGGGCCTTTTCCAGCTGGCTGCCCCGACTAGTGATGTTCTGCCATGTTGGGACCACTTCTTTCTACGTTATAGGTCAATGATTTAAATGAAGGAACTGATGACTTTGTGGCCAAGTTTGTAGTTAATATGAAGATAGGTGAAGGGGCAGGTAGTGTTAAAGAAGCAGAGAGTCTGCAGAAGGACCTGGACAGATTGGGAGAATGGGAAAGAATACAGTGTAGGGAAGCATATGGTCATGCAATTTACTAGAAGGAATAAAGGAGTGGACAGTTTTCTAAATGGGGAGAAAATTCAAACATCAGAGGTGCAAAGGAACTTTGTGCAGGATTCCCTAAAGGTTAACTTGCAGGTTGAGTCAGTGGTGGGGAAGGTAATTGTGAGGTTAGCATGCATTTCAAGTGGACTAGAATATAAAAGCAAAGATGTAATGTTGAGGCTTTATAAGACATTGGTCAGACCACCCTTAGAGTATTGTGAGCAGTTTTAGGCAACTTTTCTAAGAAGAGATGTACTGGCATTGGAGAGCTCAGTAGAGGTTCATGAGAATTATTACAGAAATGAAGGGATTAATGGATGCGGAGCATTTGATGGCTCTGGGCCTGTACTCACTGGAGTTTAGAAGAATTGGGGGGGTTGTTCTCATTGAAACCTATTGCATATTGAAAGGCCTTGACAGAGTGAAACGTAGATTAATGTTCCTATGGTGGGGGAGTCTATGACCAGAGGGCTCAGCCTCAGAATAGAGGGACATCCATTTAGAATGGAGATGAGGAGGAATTCTTTTAGCCAGGATGGTGAATCTGTGGCATTTATCACCACAGACAAGGAATTGAGTGTATTTAAATTTAAAGCAAAGTTTGATAGATTCTTCGTTAGCCAGGGTGTCAAAGATTGTGAGGTGAAGGCAGGACTGTGGGGTTGAGAGGGATAATAATAAGTCAGCGGGGCAGACTCAATGGGCCAAATGGCCTAATTCTGTTCACATGTCTTATGGTCATGATCCAGCCTCAGAGAAGATTCCACCTTGCACAAAAAAATTGTCTCTTTTTATATTCTTCAAGATCTCTTCAAAAAATCTAACAATATTTACTCCAGTACTTTTCCAGATAATGGTTTGTCATCATTATCTGCTCTCAAGGCTGTAGATTGGCGCTCACATTAAGTTCTCAAAACATTGCCGTTGACTTGTTCCCTTGTACTTTCTCAAAATATCCCTACATCCCAGACTACTTTGTCTTACAAACTTCCATTTTGTGTTACATATGTCAGCATACACCAAGGAAAAGTCAAAGTTAACTCTTTCCTTACAGTCCTACACCACTAGGTTCAAGAATAGCTCCATCCCTTCAACCATTTGGCTCTTGAAGCAAACTGCACAACCCTAACCACTACCTCTCTTCAGCAAAACTATGGCCACTTTGTACTGTAATGGCCTTTTTTTTGTCCTAATTGTGTTCATTTTAATATCATTTGTTTTTTTCATGCGAAGGTACAGGAGCCTCAGGACTCACTCCACCCAGCTCAGGAACTGTTATTACACCTCAAACATCAGGCTCTTGAACCAAGGGGGATAACTTCACTTGTCCCACTATTGAAATGTTCCCACAACTAATGGACTCACTCTCAAGAACTCCATCTCATGTTCTCGATACTTATTGCTTATTTATTTATCATTATTATTTCTTTCTTTTTTCATTTGCACAGTTTGTTGTCTTCTGCACTCTGGTTGAACACCCTAGTTGGGCGGTCTTTCATTAATTCTGTTATGGTTATTATTCTGCAGATTTATTGAGTATACCCACAAGGAAATGAATCTTGGGGTTGTATAAGATGGCGCCAGAGGTATCTACAGACCCAGACGATTTCTTCCAGTTAGTTTGAGAAACACTTATTCTTCTTTTCTCATCTCTCTTTTCTTTCCAAGTTGGCTGAAGTCCAGTTGGAGTCTGGGAGGTACAGCTGCAGCTTTAACTACAGTTCTTTATGGGTGATGGGTTCTCACTGAGCAGCCTGGCATTTCAATATCTGCAAATGCAGCCTGGAAGACGTGTGCCTTGTGGGTGACCCAATTCCACGCCACTGCTGCCAGCGTACGCTGCTGTCAGGAGGAGGCCCCTGCACTCGAGTGATCTCTCCCTCTTGACGGTGAGTGAGAATCTCGTCGGGGGACTTGGAGAAACGACACGGCAGATTGTAACATCGAAACAGCGAGCTGTTGGTCTCCCTGCTCGCTGCTGCAGGAGCCATCTCTCTTTTTCCCTCGTTAGAGAGAGAGAGAGCCTGTCTGTGATGTCAAAGTGTTGGACGGACAGTAGTTTTTGATAGACTCGAGGACATGGTCTCGGGGGGCTTTGCTGTTGCTTGCATTGTGGGTGCTGGGGGGGGGGGTTGATGCTTTTACTGGAGCAAGAGGGGCGAGGGGGGAGGGTTGACGTTTCTGCTGCGGCTTGTGTGTGGGAGGGCGAGGGGGAAGGGGAGGGCTTTGGGGTTCTTATGTTTCTGTCATTCATTCTGAGTTTTTCTGCTTTGTGGATGTCTGTGAGGAGTAAGAATTTTAGGTTGAATACATTCTCTGATATTAAATTGAATTATTGAACACATATGTATTTTAATAATAAATTTACTTTGTACTTTGAATGTTGTACCACTGATGCTATGTGCCTGTGATTTTGCTGCAAGTCAGTTTTTCATTGCATCTGTATCACGTACTTGTGCAGATGACAAGGCAGGAGAGACGGCACGTACGGGAGAGAGAGAGATGACAAAGTGGGAGAAGGGACGTACAGGAGAGAGGGGACGCACAGGAGGGAGGATACACTCACTGAATGGAAAAGACAAATTCTGTTCTTTAATCTGTCGCAGGATCTCACTCTGGTTTTCTGTTTCCAGCTCCAGATAAGGAGGATTACAGAAATGGTTACCTGTGGGAGCAGATGAAAAACAGACGGCGTTACCCAGGTTTTATAGAACATACAACTGTGGAGACCCTTCAGTTTCTTGATGTTGCCGACCTTGTAATCTACTCCAAGATTAATCTAACCCTTCCCTCTTGCTTCGTCCTCTATTTTTCTATCATTTATCTGCTGATCTAAGTGTCTCTTAAATGTTCCTCATACATCTATCCTTGGCAGGACGTTCCACACACTTACCACTGAGTAAAAAACCCTCCTCTGACATCTGCCCTATACTTTCCTCCAGTCACCATATAATTATGCCCTCTTGTATTGACCATTGCTACCCTGGGAAAATGTCTCTGGCTATGCCCCTTATCAAGTCAATTCTCCTCCTCTTTCACTCCCAAAGAGAAATTCCCTAGCTCATTCAACCTATCCTCATAAGACATGCTCTCTAATCCAGGCAGCGTCCTGGCAAATCTCCTCTGCACCATAAGACCATGAGATATAGGAGCAGAATTAGGCCATTTGGCCCATCGCATCTGCTCCACCATTTCATCATGGCTGATCCATTTCCCTCTCAGTCCCCATCTCCTGCCTCCCCGCCACCCGCCCCCCCGTATCCCTTCATGCTCTGACTCATCACGAATCTATCAACCTCTGCCTTAAATAAACCCAATGAGCTGGCTTCCACGGCAACCTGTGGAATTGAATTCTACAGATTCTAGCTAAAGAAATTCCTCCTCGTCTCAGTTCTAAATGGATGTTCTCCTATTCTGAGCCTCAGCCCTCTGGTCCTAGTCTCCCTCACCAAAGGAAACTGACCGAACAGTGTTGGGGTTTCTGGATTTGACTCTTCCTGCAAGAGTTCATCTCCAGCTTCCAGCACACCCAGCCGGTGGCATCTCCTCTGCTCCAGAAACTTACCCGGCCCACAGAAGTGGCGTGGTGTTTCTGGCCATCTCTGGTGACTGGGATCTGTCAAACTCCTCCTGACAGAGGTATACAAAATTACCAGCCTCTTCTCCCTGTAACCCTTCATGCCCCGACCGTCTCTTTGAGCTCAGTAAGGAGCACCTGATGGCAGCTGTCCAGTCGGACTACCTGCAGGTACTGGACTTCTGTCATCAGTTAATGAATTCCTGCTTGTTCACTTGAGGGAATTTGTTAGTGAAAGATACCAAAATCTGAATTAGGTTTTGTATCACTGGCAATATGGATGTGGAGATTATGTTCCCTGTGGTGGGGGAATCTACAACCAGAGGGCACAGCCTCAGAATAGAGGGGCGTCCTTTTAGAATGGAGATAAGGATGTGGAGAAGGAAGGAAAATAGAGTTGAGTGGAGAATAAGTCAACTACGATCAAATGGCACAGCAGACTCGATGGGCCAAGTGGCCTAATTGCTCTCCACTGTCTTATGATCTTTCATAATCAAGAACCTATCAACTTCCCTCTTAAGTATAGCCCTCTAAAGCTTCCACATCCTTCCTATAATGAGTAGACTAGAAAGGAAGATAATACTCCGAGTGTGGTCTAACCAGAGTTTTACAGAGCTACAACATTACCTCGTGGCTCTTGGGCTCAACCCCACAACTACTGAGGGTCAAACACGACCATAATAAACCAGTTCCCACAGTCACAGGTACAACCATAAAAGGGCACAATGTTCGAGCGACTTTCACCCAAAGGTTACCCAAGGATCACAGACAGATTTAGCGTTGGTGACATTCGCAAGGTGGTGCAATGGCTGCTGTAACACTCTACAGTGCCAGTGATCAGAGTTCAACACCTTCTCCCCTTGACCAGGTGCGCTTCTTCTGGGAGTGTTGTTCCTCCCACATTTCAAAGACATACAATAATGTGCAAAAGTCTTTGATACATATACACACACACACACACATACACACACATATAAATAGATAGATATAGAGAGGGGTGGGGGAGGGGGGGCCAGGGAGCCAAAGACTTTTGCACAGTACTGTAGTAACTTTACATATTGTACTGTACTGCTGCTGCAAAAAGAACAAGTTTCATGACGTATGTGAGTGATGATAAACCTGATTCTGATCTGGGTCTCTATTGGGGACTGAGAGTAGGAAGGGGACAGGGAGAGGGGAATCATGGTTGGGAGAGGGGAAGGGAAAAGGGAGGGTGTGGGAAGCACCAGAGGGACATGCTGTAATGATCAGTAAACCAAAAGCCTTTCCTGGTGTCTCAGTGCTGGGTGTCTCCGCACCCGTGCCACTCCCCCTCCTCCGCCCCAGCTCTCCTCCTCGGCCACCTGTCCCACACCCCTCCCGCGATACTCCACCCTCGCCATTCCCAACAATCCTTTGCTCCCACCAGATTTACAAACTCTCTCTGCTCCACATTGACAAATACAGAACTGTGTGAAAGTCAGAGGGACCCTAGGGGCGACTCTTGCGGGCTGCCCCCAACACATCCTCGGACTGTGTCGGTCATTGACGCAAAATGACGCGTTTCACTGTAAGTTTTGATGTTTTGGATGTACGTGTGACAAATAAAGCGAATATATATCTTTCTAATCTTTTTATTGGTCAGAGGAAGGACACCAGCTGGGGAACTGCTGTTTCATGGTCGGGCTTCCTGTTTCATCCAGGAGTGACAGGACAGGGCCATTTGTGCGGACAGACAGTTGTGGGTGTGTGTGTGGGGAACAAGGGGCCGGGAGTATCAGGACCAATTGTGGACAGACAGTTGTGGGTGTGTGGAGAGGGGTGTGTGTGTGTGTGTGTGTGTGTGTGTGTGTGTGTGCACACAGAGGGAGGCATGGGAGGAACAAGGGGCCGGGAGTGACAGGACCATTTGTGGACAGACAGTTGTGGGTGTGTGGAGAGGGGGTATGTGTGTGGGGAACAAGGGGCCAGGAGTATCAGGACCAATTGTGGACAGACAGTTGCGGGTGTGTGGAGAGGGGGAGTGTGTGTGTGGGGAACAAGGGCCGGGAGTGAGGTAGAATGGTCAGCAATCACTCCCAGGGATCAGTGGTGTTGGGCCTCACCACAGTGGAACCCACCTTGGTCCATGCTCTGCAGCTCCTGAATCAGCTTGTAGGACTGGAAACGGTCTGCGAGTCTCTGCATGGCTGGCAAAGGATCCAGAAGGATGGTACGCGGATGGGAGTCAACATAATCCTGGAACAAGAGGGGTCAAGCAGTTGTAAGAATGTATATGGCTTTCACATCTTTCATGACATCAGGATGTCCCAAAGCATTTTATAGCTGGTGCAGTCATCGTTACTGAACATTAGGGTAACGAAGGTCAACTCGTACTCTTCTGAAATACTGGCCATGGGATCTCCTTGGCACATGGGACTTGGGCGGAGAGGTGGCATAGCAGTTAGCGAACACTTTACAGCGCCATTGATTGGGATACAATTCCCGCCAGCACCTGCAAGGAGTTTGTACCTTCTCCCCATCACCACACGCGTTTTGTCGGGTTGCTTCTGATTCCTCCCACTGTCCAAACTGCGGCGGCCGTGCTACATCATTGCTGGAAGCGTGACGACACTCGCATAGGGGCTGCTGCCAGCACAGTCTTCGGACTCTGGTGTCATCAACGCCACCAGCGCATCTCACTGTAGCTTTGAATGTCCAGGTGACGAATAAAGCTAATGGTCATCTCTCTGTAATCGGGACAACTCATACTCCCCTGAAATTCCGATCCATGGAATCCCTTTAACATCCAAGAGAAATGGCTCTTCCAAATTGACCATGTACTAAACAAGGAATGGTTAATTAGTTTCTAACTTGGAAAGAAATTTGGTTTGAAATTCTAATGCCTCCTAGACTGCCCTTGTGGTGGAACTAAGTATGTTTTGAACATTTTAATGTTCTCTGTATTATTTATTTTTTATTATTATTGGTTTGTTCTGTATTTCACAGTTTGTCTTGCTTTGCTCATTGTTTGTTAGTCTTTGTGTGTAGTTTTTCATTGATTCTACTGTATTTCTTTGTTCTACCGTGAATGCCCACAAGAAAATGAAATGAGAAAATTTACTTTGAACTCCTGGGTACAACACACATTTTAGGTGCTGTCACAAAGAAGGCACAACAGCACCTCTACTTTCTTAGAAGTATGCATAGATTCGACATGACCCCAGAAAGCTTTGACAAAGTTCCACAGACGCCTAGTGGAGAGTATCCTGACTGGCTGCATCATAGCCTGGTATGGAAACACCACTGCCCAGGAACAGAAAAGCCTCAAAAAGACCATAAGATATAGGAGCAGAATTAAACCATTTGGCCCATTGAGTCTCCACTGTCATTTCATCATGGCTGATCCATTTTCCTCTCAGCCCCAGTCTCCCACCTTCTCCCCAAATCCCTCCATGCCCTGACTAATCAAGACTCTATCAACCCCTGCCTTAAATATACCCAATGACTCGGCCTCCACAGCTGCCTGTAGTGACAAATTCCACAGATTCACCACCCTCTGGCTAAAGAAATTGCTCCTCATCTCTGTTCTAAGTGGATGCCCCCCTCTATTCTGAGGCTGTCCTCTGGTCTTTGACTCCCCCACCATAGGAAACATCCTCTCCACATCCACTCTATTAAGGCCTTTCAACCTTCCGAATTGCTCCCAGAAACTCCAGCAATTTCTGCATTGCCATCATCTCTGCTGGTGTTCCCTTCCAATTGATGCTGGCCAGCTTCTCTCTCATGCCTCTAATTCCCTTTTCTGCGCTGCATTACTGATACATCTGACTATATATTCTCCTTCTCAAATTGCAGGGTGAATTCTGTTCACTGCCTCCTAAGAGTTCCTTTACCTTAAGCTCTCTAATCAAATTCGGTTCACTCCTCAACACCCAGTCCAGAATAGCTGATCCCCTAGTGGGCTCAGCCACTGAGTCATAGAAACAGCTCAGGTCTTCACAAGAAAAGCCCTTCCCACCATTGAGCACATTTACAAGGAGCACTCCCACAAGAAAGCAGTGGATTCATCAAGGACCCAGAACATATCATGGTCTCTTTTCACTACTACCATTGGGCAGGAGGCACAAGAAGCTGAAATCCCACACCACCACATTCTGCTACAGTTATTATCCTAAATATCAAGTTGCTGAACCAACATGAATAACTTCACTCACCACAACACTGACCTGATGACACAACCTATGGACTCACTTTCAAGGATGACTTTTTTTTTAAAACAACTCATGTTCTCAGTATTATTATTTTTTAAACTATTTCTTTTAAAATCTGCCTTTTTTGCATATTAGTTGTTTGTCAATCTTTACGTATTTTTAATGAATTATATTGTAGTTCTCTATGTTCCTGTAATGCCTGCAAGAGTCTCAAGGTAATTTCATGGTAATGCATATTTATTTTGATAATAAATTTTACTTTGACCCTGGCTAAATTCAGTTGTGGTGGGAGGGGGAGGAAAGAGACCATGGAGGTTGGGGCTGATCATGCCATGTTCTAGAGTTTGAGGAAGGGTAGGGAGAGGATAGGATCAAGGCACCTACCCCTGGTACTCTGGGTGACAACTGTGGCAGCTCAGTAGGTGCAGAAGCTTGGAAACTGAACACAGTTGCATCTGGAAGACATTGGAAAGTGACCGAGAACAACTCCATGATTATCTCATACATTGATGAGGTCTCACGTGGACTATTGTGAGCAGTTTTGGGCCACTTATCTAAAAAAGGAGAGGCCAGCATTGGAGAGGGTCCAGAGGAGATTCACAGAATGAGGAGTATTTGGTGGCTCTGGGCATGTACTCACTGGAATTTAGAAGAATAAGGGGGGACCTCATTGAAACCTATCGAATGTTGATAGGCCTAGATAGCGTGGACATGGAGAGGATGTTTTCTATAGTGTGGGGAGTCTAGAACACGAGGGCAAAGCCTCAGAATAGAGGGACATCCATTTAGAACAAAGGTGAGGAGGAATTTCTTTAGCCAGAGGGTGAGGAATCTGTGGAATTTGTTGGAGGCCAGGTCATTGGTTTATTGTCTCTTGGTAAGTCAGGTTGTGAAAGGTTCTGGGGAGAAGACAGGAGAATGAGGTCGAGAGGAAAATGGATCAACCATGATCAAATGGCAGAGCAGACTTGATGGGTCCAATGTCTTAATTCTACCCCAATGCCTTATGCCCTTATACAGGGGAACAACAAGGGCACCATGTTGCAAAAATCAAACTGGAGCTGAGTCATGCCAGGAAGATCGAGGTAGAGCCAAACAGCATGGAAGGAAACAGAACCAGGTTTCGTTTCACTCACCTACAGAACTCTGCAAAATATACATTTAACTGTATATATACATGTACCCAAGACTATTGCACAGTACTGCCTGTCATGAAATTTGTTGTTTTGTGGCAGCTGTATATTTCAATACCTAGTTCAGAAGAACGAGGGGTGTGCTCATCGAACCCTAGCGACTGTTGAAAGGCCATGTCCTAGGTGGTGGGGGTCCTTAATGACAGGTGCTGCCTTTTGAAGATGTCCTAGACACCGTGTAGACTACTGCCCATGCTGGAGCTGACTGAGTTCACAACATTCTCCCTTCAGCCCAACTCACCATGTCCACCAAGTGAGGCCCACTTGGACAATGTCCATCTAAACCCCTCCTGTCCAAATACTTGTACAATGCCTTTTAGTCATGCTTAACTTACTATCCCTCTCAACCCCATTCTCTTGCCTCCTCCCCGTGACCTTTGACACGCTGACTAATCAAGAACTTGTCAACTTCCGCTTTAAATACACCCAACTACTTGCCCTCCGCAGCTGTCTTCGGCAATGAATTCCACAGATTGACCCCCCTCTGGCTAAAGAAATTCCTCATCTCCGTTCTGAAGGGACGTCCTTGTACTCTGAGATTGTGCCCCTCTGGTCCTAGACTCCCGCACTACAGGAAACATCCTCTCCACACCCACTCTATCTGTGCCCTCTGGTCCTAGACTCCCCCACTATAGGAAACATCCTCTCCACACCCACTCTATCTGTGCCCTCTGGTCCTAGACTCCCCCGCTATAGGAAACATCCTCTCCACACCCACTCTATATGTGTCCTCTGGTCCTAGACTCCCGCACTACAGGAAACATCCTCTCCACATCCACTCTATCTGTGCCCTCTGGTCCTAGACTCCCCCGCTACAGGAAACATCCTCTCCACATCCACTCTATCTGTGCCCTCTGGTCCTAGACTCCCCCACTATAGGAAACATCCTCTCCACACCCACTCTATCTGTGTCCTCTGGTCCTAGACTCCCCCACTATAGGAAACATCCTCTCCACATCCACTCTATCTGTGCCCTCTGGTCCTAGACTCCCCCGCTACAGGAAACATCCTCTCCACATCCACTCTATCTGTGCCCTCTGGTCCTAGACTCCCCCACTATAGGAAACATCCTCTCCACACCCACTCTATCTGTGTCCTCTGGTCCTAGACTCCCCCACTATAGGAAACATCCTCTCCACATCCACTCTATCTAGGCCTTTCAATATTTCAATGAGATAGTCTAGACTCCAGTAAGTACAGGCCATTAAATGCTCCTCATACATTTACAAACATCTCGGTCAGCAAAAGTTGGGCGAATGTTCTGCATTACTTTACTCTGACTCTATGACTCTCACTCTTTCTACACCACGGTGTTTCAAACTCCTGGGAGCGCACATCTTGCACAACCTCTCGTAGGGTGCACAACACATTCTACACAATCAGGAAAGCTCACCAATGCCTCTACTTTCTGAGGACGCTGAAGGGAGCGGGACTTTGCACAGATGTGCAGGAGAGAGCATCCTAACATGATATGTTACTGCATGGTATGGAAACTGCACTGCAGCAGACAAGAAGCCTTTACGATGGGTAGTCAGAACTGCCCAATGCATCACTGGCACCAGCCTGCCCAACATCAAGGACGTGTATACAGAAAGGTGTTGCAAAAAGGCCAGTAACATCGCAAACACAAGAAAGTCTGCAGATGCTGGAAATTCAAAGTAACACAAACAAAAAATTCTACCCCCCCCCCTTTCTATTCGCCACTCTCCTCTCCTCTCCTCTCACTTTTTCCTCACCTGGGCCCCCTGCTCCTTCCCTTTCCTCGTGGTCCACTCTCCTCTCCTATCCCATTCTTTTTTCTCCAACACTTGACCTTTCCCACCCACCTGGCTTCACCTTCGCTTGCCTCCTTCCCCTCCCTACTTTTTATTCTGGCATCTTCCCCCTTCCTAAAGGAGGATCTTGGCCCAGAACATCACCTGTTTATTCATTTCTATAGATCTGCCTGACCTGCCAGGAACTTCATGAAGGACCCCACCCACCCTGCTCACGGACTATGCGGCATACTCCCATCTGGGAGAAAGCGACCAAGCATCCACGCCAGCACACCAGACTGAACAGCAGCGACATTCCCTGAGCAGTGAAACTGCTCAACACCTCCACCCACTAACCCACTAACCCTCCCTCCACACCCCAACCACCCACCGACCCACCCCTCCAACCCCCAGCCACCCACTGACCCACCCCTCCAACCCCCAGCCACCCACTAACCCTCCCTCCACACCCCAACCACCCACCAACCCACCCCTCCAACCCCCAGCCACCCACTGACCCACCCCTCCAACCCCCAGCCACCCACTAACCCTCCCTCCACACCCCAACCACCCACCCACCAACCCCTCCAACCCCCAGCCACCCACTAACCCACTAACCCTCCCTCCACACCCCAACCACCCACCGACACACCCCTCCAACCCCCAGCCACCCACTAACCCACTAACCCTCCCTCCACACCCCAACCACCACCGACTCACCCCTCCAACCCCCAGCCACCCACTGACCCAACCCTCCAAACCCCAGCCACCCACTGACCCACCCCTCCAACCCCCAGCCACCCACTAACCCACCCCTCCAACCCCCAGCCACCCACTGACCCACCCCTCCAACCCCCAGCCACCCACTGACCCACCCCTCCAACCCCCAGCCACCCACTGACCCACCCCTCCAACCCCCAGCCACCCACTAACCCTACCTCCACACCCCAACCACCCACCAACCCACCCCTCCAACCCCCAGCCACCCACTAACCCTCCCTCCACACCCCAACCACCCACCGACCAACCCCTCCAACCCCCAGCCACCCACTAACCCACTAACCCTCCCTCCACACCCCAACCACCCACCGACCCACCCCTCCAACCCCCAGCCACCCACTAACCCACTAACCCTCCCTCCACACCCCAACCACCACCGACTCACCCCTCCAACCCCCAGCCACCCACTGACCCAACCCTCCAAACCCCAGCCACCCACTGACCCACCCCTCCAACCCCCAGCCACCCACTAACCCACCCCTCCAACCCCCAGCCACCCACTGACCCACCCCCCAACCCCCAGCCACCCACTAATCCACTAACCCTCCCTCCACACCCCAACCAGCCACCAACCCACCCCTCCAACCCCCAGCCACCCACTGACCCACCCCTCCAACCCCCAGCCACCCACTGACCCACCCCTCCAACCCCCAGCCACCCACTAACCCACTAACCCTCCCTCCACACCCCAACCACCCACCGACCCACCCCTCCAACCCTCAGCCACCCACTAACCCACCCCTCCAACCCCCAGCCACCCACTGACCCACCCCCAACCCCCAGCCACCCACTAACCCACTAACCCACCCTCCACACCCCAACCACCCACCGACCCACCCCTCCAACCCCCAGCCACCCACTAACCCACTAACCCTCCCTCCACACCCCAACCACCCACCGACCCACCCCTCCAACCCCCAGCCACACAGACCCACCCCTCCAACCCCCAGCCACCCACTGACCCACCCCTCCAACCCCCAGCCACCCACTAACCCACTAACCCTCCCTCCACACCCCAACCACCCACCGACCCACCCCTCCAACCCCCAGCCACACTCTGACCCACCCCTCCAACCCCCAGCCACCCACCAACCGAACCCTCCACACCCCCAACCACACACTGACCCACCCCTCCAGACCCCCAACCACCCACTGACCCACCCCTCCACACCCCCACTCACTGACACACCCCTCCAACCCCCAGCCACCCACTGACCCACCCCTCCAACCCCCAGCCACCCACTGACCCACCCCCCAACCCCCAGCCACCCACTGACCCACTAACCCTCCCTCCACACCCCAACCACCCACCGACTCACCCCTCCAACCCCCAGCCACCCACTGACCCAACCCACCAAACCCCAGCCACCCACTGACCCACCCCTCCAACCCCCAGCCACCCACTGACCCACCCCTCCAACCCCCAGCCACCCACTGACCCATTAACCCTCCCTCCACACCCCAACCACCCACCGACCCACCCCTCCAACCCCCAGCCACACTCTGACCCACCCCTCCAACCCCCAGCCACCCACCAACCGAACCCTCCACACCCCCAACCACACACTGACCCACCCCTCCAGACCCCCAACCACCCACTGACCCACCCCTCCACACCCCCACTCACTGACACACCCCTCCAACCCCCAGCCACCCACTGACCCACCCCTCCAACCCCCAGCCACCCACTGACCCACCCCCCAACCCCCAGCCACCCACTGACCCACTAACCCTCCCTCCACACCCCAACCACCCACCGACTCACCCCTCCAACCCCCAGCCACCCACTGACCCAACCCTCCAAACCCCAGCCACCCACTGACCCACCCCTCCAACCCCCAGCCACCCACTAACCCACCCCTCCAACCCCCAGCCACCCACTGACCCACCCCTCCAACCCCCAGCCACCCACTAACCCACCCCTCCACACCCCCACTCACTGACACACCCGTCCGCGCCCCCAACCACCCACTACTTCATCACGTCCTGTCAGTCACCTCATCTCCTGTGCTTCGAGTCACTTTATGGAGATACAATCAATGTATCCAAGCTATCCTATGTATTTATATTTATTGTATTCTGTATCTTATTGTCTTTGTTTGTGTTGTGTCAGATCCAGAGGAACAATTGTTTCATTCTCCTTTACACTTGAATGATCTTGAACATTGCAATACAGCACAGAACAAGCCCTTTGAAACTTCGAGCCACTTTGCCCAGCAACCCCCGATTTATCTAATCACTGGAAAATTTACAATGACCAATTAACCTACCAACCAATGGGAGGAAACCAGAGCACCCAGAGGAAATCCGTGTGGTCACGGGGAGAACGTACAAACTCCTGACAGGCAGCAGTGGGAATTGAACCCGGATCACCTAAATCTTGAGGTGCTCGTGTGGATCTTAAATGATGTACACCACTGCCTCGAGCACCCTCTTGGTGATGGTGTTCCAGATTCCAACCACCTACTTGGTCAAAAACCATCTTCAAATCTTCTGCCCCTTAGGTCTGTTGAAGTGGCAGAGCACAGTCAATGGGCCTTTAATCCTTCCAGGTTTATTAGCAACAAACCAATCCTCCTGGTTGGATTGGTGGCTTGATCAGGACCCATTGGGCTACACGGGGCAGAAATGGCTGGAGCAGAAGTTAGCGTGCAATTAAAATTAAAAATCAGTTTTCTCGTGTTAATACTGAAATAAAAGCGTTTAATTTCCAGAACATCTCACACACACACACACACACACACACAATGCTGGAGGAACTCAGCAGGTCAGTCAGCATCTCTGGAGAGGAATAAACAGTCAACATTTCGGGCTGAGGAATGGGAAGGGGGAGGAGGAGGAGTAGAAGCTGGCAGGTTTTTAAATTCCCTGGGTAATTGGGTCACACTGCCAGGTTCAGGAGTTGCTGTGCCCTACAGCTCCTGGCTCCTGGACTGGCTTTGCTTGCCTCAGTGACTGTGGGCTCCCTTTCAGGGACACCGCAGTTCATTTTCTGCATATTCATTGTTTTTTTTTAATTGTTTGCATGATTTGTTCTTTTTCATACATTGAATGTTCGTCAGACTCTGTTGTGTGGTGGGGAGTCATGGGTTCTATGGTGGTTCTTTGTTCTGTGGCTGCCCGCAAGACGACGGATCTCAAGGTTGTATATAGTATACATACTTCGACGACAAATTTACTTTCAACTTTAATTTCCTCATTTTATGAGCTCTTGGTGAGGATTGTATTCATAGTGCAGGGGTAACTGCAGCTTCCAAAGGGAGAGAGGGATTTGACACACACCTGGAGACAAGGTAAATTGTGGGGGACGAGCAGGAGTGTGGGACTGAATGGAGAATTCTATCAGAGAGCCAGCTTTGAGACAATGGGCTGAAACCCCCTCCTGTGTGTCGCATCATTCTACAGAGGTGGGGGGACACGAGGTCTGGACCAATACCTGAAACTTTCGTAGGAGCTGCTGAGACTGTGAATCTGCCTGTTCTGCTTCCACTATCAGCTCAGAGAGTTTGTGGATGATCACATCAAAGGGGCCCTGGTCCTCGATGGACCTGGTCAAGTCGATCTACCAGAGAAGAACCCAGACAAGAAAAAAAACTTATTACATTAATAGAAAGAAATAACCATTACCTTGAACAAACCTCTTCTACACAAGAGATAATGAACTCTTGATCTCGCAATCTACCCCAGAGTGACGAATCTAATTGGGAGCATGTGACAAAATTGGCAATAATCTTCTAACAAATTATCTCATATGCCAAAGTAATTTTAAGCAGAGATTATCCCTGATTAATGAATTAGTAACTATAATTATGGACTTTAAAGAAAAAAGAATGATTTATCTTTACTGTTAATGAAAGTATAACTGGCAGATTGAAATAAACGAAGCATTTTAGAAAATCTGTTGAAAAATTATTAATCTTTTAAAAAGACAATTGGAAAATAAATTTCTAAACAGGATTGTTATCATAGCCATTTACTATCCACATGTACACCAGGATTCCAAAACTTCATGCGTTCTTGCAACCATCTAGTTGCCTCAAACCAGTCAGCATGATCATTAATTTCTATATTCTCCAATAATTCCTCCCTCTCTCTTTTTCCATTCCCCATTCTGACTCTCCTCTAATCCCTTCTCCTCAATTTCCCATCACCTCCCTCTGCTGCCCATCCTCCTTCCCCGTCTCCATGGTTCACTCTCTTCTCCTACCAGATTCCTTCTTCTCCCGCCCTTTACCTTTCCCACATATCATCACCCACCTTCTTAATCCATACCCCCTCCCCTACCCACCTGCAGTACTGTGCGAAAGACCGGGCACATGTATAACTAGGACTTTTGCACAGTACTGTATTGAGCGGAGAGTGAGTTGTAAGTCTGGCGGGAGCAAAGGATGTTGGGAATAGAGAGAGTGGCACACCGCAGGAGGGGTATGGGACAGGTGGCAGAGAGGGAGTGCCACGGCAGGGGGGATGATGCAGGTGCAGACACACCCAGCCCTGACGCACCAAGCAAGGTCATTTGATTCCAAACAATTGGTTTATTGATTGTTACAGAATATCTCTCTGGTGCTTCCTGCTTCCTCCTCTCTCTCTTCTCCTTTTCCCAACCATGATTTCAGTCTCCCAGCCCCCTTCCCACTCTCAATAGAGACCCATATCACATATGTCATGAAATTTGTTTGCAGTACAAAGCATAGAACACAGAAATCTACAGCCCACAATGTTGTGCTGACCATGTAACCACTCTAAAAGCTGCCTGGAATTTCCCTACCACATAACCCTCTATTTTTCTAAGCTCCATGTACCTTCCTAAGAAGCTCTTAAAAAACCCTACTGTATCCGTTTCTACCATCATCACTGGCAGTGCATTACACGCACCCACCACTCCCTGTGTGAAAACCTTACCTCTGACCTTCCCCCACTTCCAAGCACCTTAAAACGATGCCCCCTCCTATTAGACATTCCAGCCCTGGGAAATAGCTTCTGGCTATCCACACGATCAATGCCTCTCATCATCTTATACACCTTTATCAGGTCACCTCTCATACTCCGTCGCTCCAAGGATAAAAGGCCAAGTTCACTCAACCTATTCTCATAAGGTACGCCCTCCAATCCAGGCAACATCCTTGTAAATCTCCTCTACATTCTCTCTATAGTACATCCTTCCTGTAGTGAGGTGACCAGAACTGAACCGTACTCCAAGTGGGGTCTAACTAGGGTTGCATATAGCTGTAACATTACCACATGGCTCTCGAACTCAACCACACAGTTGATGAATGCCAACACACCATACATCTTCTTACCAACACTGTCAATCTGCACAGCAGCTTTGAGTGTCCTATAGACACAGACCCCAAGATCTCTCTGATTCTCCACACTGCCAAGAGTCTTACCATATTCTGTCTTCAAATTTGACCAACTGAAATGAACCACTTGACACTTATCTGGGTTGAAGTCCATCTGCCACTTCTCAGCCCAGTTCTGTATCCTATCGATGTCCCACTGTAACCTCTGACAACCCTCCAGACTATCCACAACACCCCCAACTTTTATGTCATCAGCAAACCTTCCCCTCTACTCCCTCATCCAGGTAATTTATAAAAATCACAAAGCGTAGGGGTCCCAGACAGATCCCTGAGGCACACCACTGCTCACTGGCCTCCATGCAGAATATGAACCATCTATAACCACCCTTTGCCTTCTGTGGGCCAGTCAATTCTGGATTCACAAAACAGGATATCCTTGGATCCCATGCTTCATTACTTCCTAAATGAGCCTTGCATGGGGAACCTTCTCGAATGCCGTACTGAAATCCATACACACTACATCTACTGCTCTACTTTCATCAATGTGTTTTGTTACATCCTCAAAGATTGCAATCAGGCTCATAAGGCACAAACTGCCCTTGACAAAGCCATACTGACTATCCCTAATCAGATTATGTTTCTTCAAACGCTCATAAATCCTGCCTCTCAGGATCTTCTCCAACAACTTGCCCACCACTGAAGTCAGACTCGCTGGTCTATAATTTCCTGGGTTACCTCTACCCCCTTTCTTGAACAAGAGAACAACGTTTGCAACCCTCCAATCCACTGGCACTTCTCCTGTCCCTATTGATGATGCAAACTTCATCACCAGAGGCTCAGCAATCTCCTCCCTCGCTTGCCACAGTAGCCTGGGGTAGGTCTTGTTTGGTCCTGCCGACTTATCTAACTTAATGCTTTTGAAAAGCTCCAGCCCATCCTTTTTCTACGTGTCTATGCATTCAGGCATTCCAGTCTGCTGTAAGTCATCCCCACAATTGCCAAGGTCCTTTTTATTGGCAAATACTGAAGCAAAGTATTCATTAAGTATCTTCGTTAGCTCTTCTGACTCCGTGCGCATGTTCCACTATTGCTCCTGATTGGTCCTATTCTCACATAGCTCATCCTCTTGCTCTTCACATACCTGTGGAATGTCTTGGGGTTTTCTTTAATCCTGCTCACCAAGGCCTTCTCAGGGCTCCTTCTAGCTCTCCTAGTTTCATTCTTGAGTTCCTTCCTGGCACCCCTGTAATTTTCTAGAGCCCTAACAGTACCTAGTTTCTTGAACCTTTCGTAAGCTTTTCTTTTCTTCTTAACTAGATTTTCAACATCCTTTGTACATCATGGTTCTTTTACCCAACCATCATTTCCCTGCCTGAGAAAGGAGGCGGATCAAAGTTAAGATGGCGCTAAACGGCGACTCCTTTGCTGGCATCTTTGGAAACAGCTCTATTTCCATCTTTAATATCTTTATTTTCCCCTTCCAGGGTTCTTTTGAACCTGGAGTTACACGCTGACTTCAGTTCTTTGCGGGAATGGGACCCGCTCTCGGGGTTTCGGGACTGGTCGTTGTTCACCACGCCAAGAGTTCAGCCTGAGAGTCCGGCTCGAATTCAGAAGCCTGAGATCTTGGGGCTCTGGAGACGGGCGGATCGGGGCTCGGTGTCACGGCAGGAGACCCGTGTGCTGTCGGGGGATTCTGAAAATCTACTGCTGTGTGCCCGAAGACCTGGGATCTCTGAGATCTTCAGACACAGAGCTCGAGAAAAACAACATAACGGACTTTTAACATCGCAAACAAGCGAGTTGTTTGTTGTGTCTCCCCGCTTGCTGGGAAAACAGTGACACCTCCTTCTCCCTTATTAGGGAGAGAGACAGAGCCTGTGGTCTGCAGAATGCCAGGTGAAATGCAAAGTCTTTGGGGTAACTGCAAGTCTGTGTCTTTGCTATTGCTTTGCTCACGCTTGAGTGCTCAGTGCTGACGCTTGCTTTTTTTTTGCCAGTGGGAGGGAGGGGGGATCATTGCTTGCTGCCGCTTATGTGTGGGGAGGGAGGGGAGCTGGGGGGGGACTTTGAGGTTCTAACATTTATCTGTCATTCATTCTTTGACGCACTTCTCTGTTTTCGTGGATGTTTGCAAAGAAAAAGCATTTCAGGATGTATATTGTATACATTTCTCTGACATTAAATTGAACCTTGAACCTTTACCAAACACCATGCAAACGTTCCCTAAACATTTGCCACATTTCTGCCTTGCATTTCCCTGAGAACATCTGCTCCCAATTTATCCTCCCAAGTCCCTGCCCAATAGCATCATATTTCCCCTTACCCCAATTAAATGTTTTCCCAAATTGTCTGCTCCTATCCTTCTCCAGCGCTATGATAAAGGAGATAGAATTGTGATCACTATCTCCAAAATGCTCTCCCACCGAGAGATCTGACACCTGACCAGGTTCATTTCCCAATACCAGATCAAGTACAGCCTCTCCTCAAGTTGGCTTATCCAGATATTGTGTCCGGAAACCTTCTTGAACACACCTAACAAACTCCACTCCATCTAAATCCAATACATGCAATACATAACATTACTATAGTACTATGCAAAAGCCATAGGGCACCCTGGCAATATATACATATAGGTGCCTGAGACTTTTGCACGGTACTGTACCTTGCCCTCACCTGGTTTCACCTATCACCTTCCAGTTTCTACTCCTTCCCCTCCCCCCACCTCATTATTCTGGCATTGGACTAGCGACCTGCAAGTCGTGAGTTCGAGCCCCAGCCGAGGCAACGTGTTGTGTCCTTGATATAGGCATATATAGGCATCCGTTAGTCTCATGAGACCATGGATTTGCGCCTTGGAAGGTTTCCAGGGCGCAGGCCTGGGCAAGGTTGTATGGAAGACCAGCAGTTGCCCATGCTGCAAGTCTCCCCTCTCCACGATACCGATGTTGTCCAAGGGAAGGGCATTAGGCCCCATACAGCTTGGCACCAGAGTCGTCGCAGAGCAATGTGTGGTTAAGTGCCTTGCTCAAGGACACAACACGTTGCCTCAGCCAAGGCTTGAACTAGTGACCTTCAGATCACTAGACGAATGCCTTAACCACTTGGTCACGTGCCAACACTGAGCAAGGCACTTGATCACACATTGCTCTGCGAGGACACCGGTGTCAAGCTGTATGGGTCCTAATGCCCCTCCCTTGGACAACATCGGTGTCGTGGAGAGGGGAGACTTGCAGCATGGACAACTGCTGGTCTTCCATACAACCTTGCCCAGGCCTGCGCCCTGGAGAGTGAAGACTTTCCAGGTGCAGATCCACGGTCTCGCAAGACTAACGGATGCCTTTACCTTACCTTTCCTACTGAAAAGTCTTGGCCTGAAATGCCGACTGCTCATTCCCCTCCATAGGTGCTGCCTGACCTGCTGAATTCCTCCAGCATTTTGTGTGCTGCATCTGTAGTTGCGAACTTCCCATGATTCCGGACACTTATAAGGACAGGTGTGTAAAAAGGGCCCGTAGGATCACTGGGGACCCAAGTCACCCCAACCACAATCTATTCCAGCTGCTACCATCCGGGAAACGGTACCGCAGCATAAAAGCCAGGACCAGCAGGCTCTGGGACAGCTTCTTCCACCAGGCCATCAGACTGATGAACTCACGCTGATCTGAGTGTACTCTATGTTACACTGACTGTTCTATGTATTATAAACTACTACGATGGCACATTGCACATTTAGACGGAGACATAACGTAAAGAGTTTTACTCCTCATGTATGTGAAGGATGTAAGAAATAAAGTCAATTCAATTCGATATCCAGCATGTGCAGAATCTCTTGTGATTAAGATCACCATTATGTATCTTGCATGGGTTAATAGAATCAAAGGGCAGTAGTGCATGCCACGTGCCAACAGAATTCTTGCACGTACCATAGGTTCCCCACCTCTGAACCTCAATGATCCTTGTACTTTGTCCACCTGCACTGGAACTTTCTGCACTCTGCTGGTGTTTTCCCTTCTCTTATACTTGCATTTGGAATGATCAGCCTGGCCAGCGTAGGAACGATAATTGACTTCAAGAAAGCAAGAGTTCCCAACCAAGCCTCGACATCATTAATGGTGAGGTAGTGGAAAGTGTCTCCAGTTCCAGGTTTTTGGAGGTGGGCATCACTGAAGAACTCTCTTGCTCCATCAACACAATCTCGATAGTCTGGACGACATTACAGTGACTACTCTATCTGACTTGCTTAAGGAGAGCTAATCTGCCCCAAAAATTGCTGGTCAGCTTTGATCGATGTGCGACAGAGAGCATACTGACAGCGTGGGACTCTAGTTACAGCAAGACAGATCACAAAGCACTCCAATGGGGGAATAGGACAGCTCAACACATCACTGAGATTCAACCATCAGGCTCTTGAATGAAAGAGGATAACTACACTCATCCATCGAGATGTTCCCACGACCAATGATCTCACTTTAAGGACTCTTTACCTTGTTATTTCATGCTGTCATTAATTATTGCTATTTATTTATATTTGCATTTGCACAGTTTGTCATCTTCTATCCCTTACTTAACCTTTCACTCATCCTGTTTACAGTTCCTATTCTATCGATTTGCTGAGTATGCCTGCAGGAAAAAAAGAACGTCAGTGTAGTACAGTATGTGGTACCCTGATAATAAAATTTACTTTGAACTTTGAAGCACCAAACCTGGAGACAATCTACAACTCTTAATGGTTACAGCATATTTGGATCATTAGAGACCCAACTCATCCCAGACACTGTCTGTTCAATCTCCTGCCATCTGGTAGGAGATACAGAAACATCTCAGCCAAAACAATAAGACTCAAATACAGCTCCTTCCCCAGGGCTGTTGTGCAGCTGAATAATGCCGCACTCCAGCCAATGGCCTTTCAGTGTTATGGATTTTCAACGTCAAAATATGGGAATTTTTTAATTAAGCCATACGACATGGGTTGTAACTATCTGTCTTGCACAGACTGGAATAGCACCACAATCTCATTGGCTTGAGCAATGACAATAAAATTCTATTCTAGCTCAGTACATGTGATGACAATAAAGCAATTACCAAAGATGATTCATATCATCATATACCAAAGATGACCTGGTGCCAGGATCCGGGATATTTCTGATCGTGTCCAAGATATCCTGAAGTGGGAGGGTGAGGAGCCAGAGGTCGTGGTACATATAGGTACCAATGACATAGGTAGGAAAAGGGATGAGGTCCTGAAAGGAGAATATAGGGAGCTAGGAAGGGAGTTGAGAAAAAGGACCGCAAAGGTAGTAATCTCGGGATTACTGCCTGTGCCACGCGACAGTGAGAGTAGGAATGCGATGAGGTGGAGGATAAATGCGTGGCTGAGGGATTGGAGCAGGGGGCAGGGATTCAAGTTTTTGGATCATTGGGACCTCTTTTGGCGCAGGCGTGACCTGTACAAAAAGGACGGGTTACTCTTGAATTCTAGGGGGACCAATATCCTGGCAGGGAGATTAGCGGGGGCTACTGAGGTGACTTTAAACTAGAGTGGTTGGGGGGGTGGGAATCAAATTAAAGAGGCTAGGTATGAGGAGGTTAGTTCACGACAGAGGGATGGGAACCAGTGCAGAGAGACAGAGGGGTGTAAAGTGAGGGTAGAAGCAAAAAGTACTAAGGAGAAAAGTAAAAGTGGCAGGCCGACAAATCCAGGGCAAGCATTAAAAAGGGCCACTTTTCAACATAATTGTATAAGGGCTAAGAGAGTTGTAAAGGAGCGCCTGAAGGCTTTGTGTGTCAATGCAAGGAGCATTCGTAATAAGGTGGATGAATTGAAAGTGCAGATTGTTATTAATGATTATGATATAGTTGGGATCACAGAGACATGGCTCCAGGGTGACCAGGGATGGGAGCTCAACGTTCAGGGATATTCAATATTCAGGAGGGATAGACATGAAGGAAGGGGAAGTGGGGTGGCGTTGCTGGTTAAAGAAGAGATTAACGCAAGCCGGGAAGATGTGGAATCGATATGGGTAGAGCTGCGTAACACTAAGGGGCAGAAGACGCTGCTGGGAGTTGTGTACAGGCCACCTAACAGTAGTAGTGAGGTCGGAGATGGTATTAAACAGGAAATTAGAAATGTGTGCAATAAAGGAACAGCAATTATAATGGGTGACTTCAATCTACATGTACCAAATTGGTAAAGGTGCTGAGGAAGAGGATTTCTTGGAATGTATGCGGGATGGTTTTTTGAACCAACATGTTGAGGAACCAACTAGAGAGCAGGCTATTCTGGACTGGGTTTTGAGCAATGAGGAAGGGTTAATTAGCAATCTTGTCGTGAGAGGCCCCTTGGGTAAGAGTGACCATAATATGGTGGAATTCTTCATTAAGATGGAGAGTGACATAGTTAATTCAGAAACAAAGGTTCTGAACTTAAAGAGGGGTAACTTTGAAGGTATGAGACGTGAATTAGCTAAGATAGACTGGCAAATGACACTTAAAGGATTGACGGTGGATATGCAATGGCAAGCATTTAAAGGTTGCATGGATGAACTACAACAATTGTTCATCCCAGTTTGGCAAAAGAATAAATCAAGGAAGGTAGTGCACCCGTGGCTGACAAGAGAAATTAGGGATAGTATCAATTCCAAAGAAGTAGCATACAAATTAGCCAGAGAAAGTGGCTCACCTGAGGACTGGGAGAAATTCAGAGTTCAGCAGAGGAGGACAAAGGGCTTAATTAGGAAGGGGAAAAAAGATTATGAGAGAAAACTGGCAGGGAACATAAAAACGGACTGTAAAAGCTTTTATAGATATGTAAAAAGGAAAAGACTAGTAAAGACAAATGTAGGTCCCCTGCAGACAGAAACAGGTGAATTGATTATGGGGAGCAAGGACATGGCAGACCAATTGAATAATTACTTTAGTTCTGTCTTCACTAAGGAGGACATAAATAATCTTCCAGAAATAGTAGGGGACAGAGGGTCCAGTGAGATGGAGAAACTGAGTGAAATACATGTTAGTAGGGAAGTGGTGTTAGGTAAATTGAAGGGATTGAAGGCAGATAAATCCCCAGGGCCAGATGGTCTGCATCCTAGAGTGCTTAAGGAAGTAGCCCAAGAAATAGTGGATGCATTAGTGATAATTTTTCAAAACTCGTTAGATTCTGGACTAGTTCCTGAGGATTGGAGGGTGGCTAATGTAACTCCACTTTTTAAAAAAAGGAGGGAGAGAGAAACCAGGGAATTATAGACCGGTTAGCCTAACATCGGTGGTGGGGAAACTGCTGGAGTCAGTTATCAAGGATGTGATAACAGCACATTTGGAAAGCGGTGAAATGATCGGACAAAGTCAGCATGGATTTGTGAAAGGAAAATCATGTCTGACGAAGCTCATAGAATTTTTTGAGGATGTAACTAGTAGAGTGGATAGGGGAGAACCAGTGGATGTGGTATATTTGGATTTTCAAAAGGCTTTTGACAAGGTCCCACACAGGAGATTAGTGTGCAAACTTAAAGCACACAGTATTGGGGGTAAGGTATTGGTGTGGGTGGAGAATTGGTTAGCAGACAGGAAGCAAAGAGTGGGAATAAACAGGACCTTTTCAGAATGGCAGGCGGTGACTAGTGGAGTACCGCAAGGCTCAGTGCTGGGACCCAGTTGTTTACAATATATATTAATGACTTGGATGAGGGAATTAAATGCAGCATCTCCAAGTTTGCAGATGACACGAAGCTGGGAGGCAGTGTTTGCTGTGAGGAGGATGCTAAGAGGATGCAGGGTGACTTGGATAGGTTGGGTGAGTGGGCAAATTCATGGCAGATGCAATTTAATGTGGATAAATGTGAAGTTATCCACTTTGGTGGCAAAAATAGGAAAACAGATTATTATCTGAATGGTGGCCGATTAGGAAAAGGGGAGGTGCAACGAGACCTGGGTGTCATTATACACCAGTCATTGAAAGTGGGCATGCAGGTACAGCAGGCGGTGAAAAAGGCGAATGGTATGCTGGCATTTATAGCGAGAGGATTCAAGTACAGGAGCAGGGAGGTACTACTGCAGTTGTACAAGGCCTTGGTGAGACCACACCTGGAGAATTGTGTGCAGTTTTGGTCCCCTAATCTGAGGAAAGACATCCTTGCCATAGAGGGAGTACAAAGAAGGTTCACCAGATTGATTCCTGGGATGGCAGGACTTTCATATGAAGAAAGACTGGATGAACTGGCTTGTACTCGTTGGAATTTAGAAGATTGAGGGGGGATCTGATTGAAACGTATAAGATCCTAAAGGGATTGGACAGGCTAGATGCAGGAAGATTGTTCCCGATGTTGGGGAAGTCCAGAACGAGGGGCCACAGTTTGAGGATAGAGGGGAAGCCTTTTAGGACCGAGATTAGGAAAAACTTCTTCACACAGAGAGTGGTGAATCTGTGGAATTCTCTGCCACAGGAAACAGTTGAGGCCAGTTCATTGGCTATATTTAAGAGGGAGTTAGATATGGCCCTTGTGGCTACGGGGGTCAGGGGGTATGGAGGGGAGGCTGGGGCGGGGTTCTGAGTTGGATGATCAGCCATGATCATAATAAATGGCAGTGCAGGCTCAAAGGGCCGAATGGCCTATTCCTGCACCTATTTTCTATGTTTCTATATTCTGAGAACTCTCAGAATCAGTAGAGAACTGTTGTGGTCTGGGGTGACTATTCACCCCGTTTACACTCTCTTAGTACCCGGTAGAGGAATTTTATCAGTCCCATCCTTTACCCTTACTCCAATGCCCACACTCTCCCTGCATTGTACACGTTAAGGCCCTAGTTTCTTGCAGACAAGCAGGACCAATACCAAAAAGACATGTGAGCAGAATTAGGCCATTTGGCCCATCGTGTCTGCTCTGCTGTTTCATCATGGCTGATCTACTTCCCCCTCAAGCCCATTCTTTCACAGTCTTACTAATCAAAAAGTTAGCAACCCCCCGCCTTAAATACACCCAATGACTTGGCCTCCAGAGGCAACGAATTCCACAGATTTGCCACTCTCTGCCTAAAGAAATTTCTCATCTCCCTTCTAAAAGGACATCTCTCTATTCTGAGGTTGTACCCTCCGGTCTTAGACTCCCTCCACTCTTAGACTCCCTCCACTGTAGGAAACATCCACTCTCGCGAGGCCTTTCAGTATCCAGTAGGTTTCAATGAGATCCCCTTCTGAGTTCCAGTGAGTACAGGCCCAGAGCCATCAAACGCGCCTCATATGACAAGTCTTTTATTCCCAGAATCATTTTCATGAACCTCCAATGTCAGCACATCATTTCTTAGATAACAGCCTAGATAACAGCTGATAATACTCCAAATGAGGCCTCACCAGCACGTTGTAAAGCCTTAGCATCACATCCTTGTTTAAGTCACAAACGCTCATTAAAAGAAAACCTTTATGTAAGGAACATTAGATACATGAACAAGAATACTCTATTGACCCATCACGCTTAATCCACCGTTCATTGGGTTCCCTGATTCCTTGCCTCCGTTTTCCTGATCCGTTGATAACATTCACAGATGGGCAGGAGGGAACATCCCAACAAGCTGCATCACTGCATAGCACGGAAACTACACTGTGGCAGACAGGACGGCTGTACAACGAGAGGTCAAAACTTCCCAACACTTCATCAGTGCCAGCCTACCCGCCATCTATACAGAAAGATGCCAAAAAAGGGCAGCAACATCACGTCACGTCACCCCACCCACCCACGCTGCTCATCAAGGAGAAGGCTATGCAGCACCCAGGCTGGGGAAGAAATATTATCTGGGACTTTGACCATAATACAATTGTTGGTGCCAGATGGGGTGGTTTGAGTATCTCCTGAGATTTTCACGCACAACAGTGTCACTCAGCAGAGACATCTTGAGATCCAAGTTCATAGCTCCTTGAAAGTATCTACACAGTTGGATAGGGTGGTTAAGGCAGCTTACAGAATGCTTGCTTTTAGTCAAGGCATTGAGTACAAAAGTCAAGAGGTTATGTTGCAAACTTATAAAACTCTGGTTAGGTCCAATCTGGAGTATTGTGTACAGTTCTGGTCGCTCCACTATAGGAAGGATGTTGAGGCTTTGGGGAGGGTGCAGGAGAGGTTTACCAGGATGCTGCCTGGTTTAGAGAGCGTGTGCTATCACGAGAGGCTGGATAAACTTGGGTTGTTTTCTCTGGAGTGTCAGAGGCTGAGGGGAGATCTGACAGAGGTTTATACAAGATTAAGAGAGGCAGATCGAGTGGACAGAGAGTATCTGTTTCCCAGGGTAGAAATGTCTAATACCAGAGGGCATGCATTGAAGGTGAGGGAGGTGGGGGTAGGTTCAAGGGGGATGTGAGGGGTAAGTTTTTTTACTCAGAGTGGTGGATGCCTGAAATGTGCTGCCTGGTCTGGTGGTAGAGGCAGATACATTAGGGGCTTTTAAGAGATGCTTGGATAAGCTCATGGATATGAGGAAGATTTTTTTTGCTTTGCTTTTTAGCTTGCTTGGCACAACGTTGTGGGCTAAAGGGCCTGTTTCTGTGCTGTGCTCTATGTTCTATGTTTAACAGTCTGTAGAGTTTACAAAGTATGGTGTGAAAAACCAAAAAAAAACATTCAGTGAGTAGTTCTGTTAACAAGAGGCTCAGAAGAGAATGGCCAGACTGGTTCAAACTAACGGGAAGGTGAGAGTAACTCAAATAATCACGTTTCAACAGTGGTGTGCAGAGGAGCATCACTGAACGACCGTGAAGTGGGTGGGCTACGGCAGCAGACAGCACACCGGATTCCATCCCGTACCTCACGCATATTCTGCCTTCCAGTTTCTTTTAATTGTCTGTGGAATTACTTGACCGGGTGGCACAGAACCAGCAGGTCAAACCTTCGTCCGTCCACATCCTTTTGCCCATCACTTCAATCCCACACTGAGGAGGTAGTAGCAGGGCAAAGGCTAAGGTAATACCCAGGCAAGTAATAGTTTACAGATAATGCGGGTCATCAAGGTCACACAGAATGTAATGCAATGCTTTACAGAGCCAGTGATCCGGGTTCAATTCCTGCCACTGTCTGTAAGGAGTTTGCACGTTCTCCCCGTGGCCGCGTGGGTCTCCTGCGGGTACCTCCCACGTTCCAAACACGATCGGGTTGGAGTTAGTAAGTCCTGGCACAGGAACCATGACAACACCTGCAGGCTGTCCCTAGCACATCCCCGGACTGTGTTGGTCGCTGTCTGCTTTGATGTATGTGCTACAAAAAAAACTCAAAAAAACAAGGAGAGAATTAGAATTAATTTAAATCTTACATCCATCCCACAACGTGAGGGAGTGAAAATCTTTGCATTATAACTCCATCGCAATGAACAGACATGTGAATTTAAAAGTCCAATGGCTTGTGGAAAGAAGTTGTCCCACAGCTTGTTAGCCCTGGGTTTAATGCTGTGGTACTGTTTGCCAGACGGAAGCAGCTGAAACAGTTTATGGTTGAGGTGACTGGTGTCCCCGATGACCTTCCAGGCCTTCTTTCTGCACCTGCTGCTGTAAATGTCCTCAATGGAGGGAAGTTCACATCCACAGACGCTCTGGGCTGTCCGTACCACTCTCTGCAGTGCCCAGCGATCAAAGTTGGTGCAGTTCCCGTACCAGGCAGTGATACAGCCAGTCAGGATGCTCCCAGTGGTGCCCCTGGAGAAGGTCTTGAGGATCTGGGGGCTCATGCCAAACTTCCTCAGTCGCCTGAGGTGGAAGAGACGCTGTTGTGTTTTTTTTTGCCACAAAGCCGGTGTGTAAGTTTGTTGTGCCTGAGGTCTTTCCACAGCAGGGGACCAGTGACACTTAGCACAAAGATGCAAACAAGGGTGACATTTACTGTTGGCCAGTTACTTTACTAATTCTCGAATCTTACTGGCCTTTAACATGGGGATTCTATTGGCTATTAATACTTGTATTATCATAATGCGATTGGTGATTGATCATGCAAATAAGGAATTTGCACATCCTCAAGATCTTATTTAAGATTTAAGTCAGCAAGACCAAAGCACTGATTGTAGGCATCAGAAAGGGCAAAATCTGGGAACACACACCAGTCCTCAGAGGGATCAGAAGTGGAGAGAGTGAGCAATTTCAAGTTCCTGCATGTCAAGGTGTCTGAGGTTCTGACCTGGACCCAACATATTGACGCAGTTACAAAGAAGGCACGACAGCAGATATATGGTATTTCATTAGGAGTTTGAGAAGATTTGGTATGTCACAAAGTCACTTGAAAATTTCTGCAGATGTGATGTAGGGAGCATTCTGACTGGCTGCATCACCGCCTGGTATAGGGGGCAGGGGAGGGGGCTACTGCACAGGGTTGAAATAAGCTGCAGAGTTGTAAACTTAGTCAGCTCCATCATAGATACTAGCCAGTGTAACATCCAGATCAACTTCAAGGAGCAATACCTCAGAAAGGCCACATCCATCATTAAGGACCCCCATTTCCCAGGACATGCCCTCTCCTCATTGCTACCATCAGGGAGGAGGTACAGGAGCCTGAAGGCACAAACTCAATGATTCAGGAACAGCCTGATTTCTGAATGGACATTGAACCCATGAACACTACCTCACTAATTTTTTTATTCTTTTCTGCTTTTTGCACTCGCTATTGAACTGTTTATTTTATGGTTAGGGAACTGGGACCATCTGGTGAGAAACTGGCTGCCGGAACAAACCATAAATGGATGAGACTAGACAACATGGAATTAATGGAATGCACATGGAACCGGATACATCAAGTGCATGTGGGGACTCTGGCACAACGAAGACCGTCATCCACATTGACGGATAAACAACTAGTCACCCAGCAATCAAACATTGTCAGCAGAGGATCACTATCACATCTTGAATTGGAAGACAGACAATCACAATGCACCACAGCAACATCACCGCAGAACTGAGCCCATCGGGGAACACGAGTTCAAACCCCACCCCCACAACTCACAGACGGCGCAAAGGTAATAACATCACTTTGTACACGGGAAATGCGAGTTCGAACCTCACCTGCAGGCACACTGACGCTGAATGCTGTAATCAGAGAGGAGATCAGAGCTGAACTGGCCACTGTCAATCAATGAACTAGGTTCCACCAGACAGCATGCTGGAAGCACCCAATGAACCACAACTCACCACTGCAACCTCCAACATGACTGAGACCAGTAACCCTGATACATGCATCGGCAGCAGTCCTTGAGCTGCTGGGCTACAAAATGAGTTACAGTGGAGAGTACAGTATATCCCCGAAGACAATAATTGGAAGCCAAGATGAAACCCACAAGGGTGGAGCTCAGCAGACTAACTGAGCTGCAGAGGGTGGAAAGACCAAAGACTCATCTTGGCTACTAAGGAAGTAGAGAGCTGTCCATAGCTGAAGCCCTGGAAACTGCTAAGCAACAGTTAACATCTCTGGCTGCCAGACTACAGAGGTACACCAAACATGCAGAGGCCAAGTGAATAAATGCATTCTTCTCCAAAGAACCAGGAAAAGTATTCGCACTGATCCAGAGCAACAACACGCCAGTACTTGAACCAACCAAGACTGCAACTGAGGAATACTGGAAGAGTGTATGGGATCACAAAACACCAGTGCCCAATGGCTGGAAGACCTACAAGCAAGCCTGTGCAACCTCTCAGAAGAACCAGTCTCCATCACAGCAGGAGATGTCCAGCAATGATTAGCAAGTGGGAAGAGCTGGATATCACCAGGGCCTGACATGATCCACACCTATTGGCTGAAGAAACTAACAGCATTATATACATGGCTGGCAACTCAACTGAACCAGCTACTTGAAGCAGGTCTGAAGAAAGGACGGTACTCATAATGAAGGAAGGCTGCAACATCCAAGTACCTCCAAAGAGTGAGACAGGTCCTAAAAAGCCAGCTGAATAGGAAGAACAAGATCAGAGCCAGCAACACATTCGCCCTACCAGTCATCAGATACTCAGCCGAAATAGTGCAGTGGCCGAGGAACGAACTGGAAGCTGCTGACATCAAGACCCGGAAATTACTAACAATAAATGGAGGATTCCATCCAAAGTCCAATGTCGAGTGACTATACACCCATCAGAATTAAGGAGGATGAGGACTTGGAAGTGTCAAGGCCACAGTCCTGGAAGAAATGTGAAACATCAGGAAGATGCCCTCCCCCTCCCCCCAAGGATGACCTGCTAGGAGAATACCTCAGATAGCAGGCAGTGGGCATGGAAATGGGAGTGAGTGAAACTGTGAGAGGATCAGAGGCCATGGCAGGACAGTACACTGCATGGGATGTCCCACCACCAGATATCAGAGGCGGCTGACATAAGAAAGCCCTACTAGTGGCTGGAAATGGCAGGGCTCAGGGACAGCAGAGGTGCTGCTCGTGGCTGCACCAGAACAGGTGCTGAGCAGTAAAAGCAGGGGTCTATCACACCAGACAAGACCCAGGATGCAGACTGTGCAAAGGATCAGCTGAAACCATCTCGCACATAGTAGCAGGGTACAAGATACAGGCAGGGAGAGCACACACAGAACAGCACAACCAAGTTGTAGGAATCGTGTACAGGAACATCTGCACTGACTATGGATTGGACACTCCCAAGTCGAAATGGGAAACACCCGAGGAGGTCGTGGAGAATGACAGAGCCACGATCCTGTGGGACTTCCAAATACAGACTAACAAGCAGTTACTGGCCAACCAACCAGACAAGGAACAAGAAGAAAGCAATAGTAATGGACACGTCAATCCCAAATGACAGTAACATCAGGAAGAAAGAACAAGAAGCTGGAGAAATATCAGGGCTTGAAAGAGAAGATGGAAAGGGTACAGAAAGTTAAAGCCAGAGTAATCCCGATAGTGATAGGAGCACTTTGGGCTATTACACCTGGACCGGGGGAGCGGCTCCAACAAATCCTGGGAACAATATCTGAGATCCAGGTCCAGAAAAACACACCACTGGGAACAGCAAGCATACTGCACTGAACCCTGAGGCTCCCAGGCCTCTGGTAGGGAAAACACACAATCACACCACCCATAAGGGGCAAGAAAAAAATACTCACATACATACACACACTTAGTGTAATTCCCAAATTCCCAGTTTTTTTTTCTATTATTATGTATTGCTGCCACAAAGACCACAAATCTCATGACATATACCAGTATTATTAAAAGCCGATTCTGAAGATTACCAATTGATCCATTTTTGTATAAAAATACATTTCTTTGTTCACTTGGAGTATTGTGTTCAGTTCTGGTCGCCTCAATATGGGAAGGATATGGAAGCTTTAGAGAGGGTGCAGAGGAGATTTACCAGGCTACTGTCTGGATTAGAGAGCAGGTCTTGTGAGGAGAGGCTGAGCAAGCTGGGGCTTTTCTCTTCAGAGTGAAGGAGGTTGAGAGGTGACTGGATAGAGACATACAAGATGATAAGAGGCTCAGATCGAGTGGACAGGCAGAGACCTTTTCCCCAGGGCAGAAACAGCTACAATGGGGGGCCACAACTTGTGGTAATTGGAGGAATGCATGAGAGGGGAATGTCATTTTAAAAAATATATAAACTGAAAGAATGGTGGGTGGTGGTAGAGGCAGATACATTAGGGACATTTAAGAAACTTTTAGATAGACACATGGATGACAGAAAAATGGAGGGCTACGTAGGAGGGAAGGGTTAGACTGATCTTAGAGTAGGTTAAAAGTACAGAACAACATTGTGAGCTGAAGGGCCTGTACTGTTCTATGTTAAAACTCCAGAAAAGTTTAGTGACAGGTGACGGAAGCCAGTCTGTTCCCCTTGTGCTTGAGTAACTAAGGTGTGATTGAGGACCAAGTGCAGGCAAGATTTCAAAGTCTGGTTACTTAGAGACAACACCCCCCCTGCCCCCCAGAAGGTGCTGACAGGGAGTATTTTAATTAAATGACAACACAGTGCAAGAGGGATGCTGCCATCTCCCAGCTCCAGAAGAGGACAGCTCGATTTTGACCTCTAATACTATCTGTGTGGAGTTTGCACGTTCTCTGAGGGTGTAGGCTTCTCCCAGGTGCTCTGGTTTGCTTCCACAGCCCCTAGATACACTGACTGCTGTATATTATCCTGGGATGCAGGAAAGTTGTTGGTATGCATAGGGACTGTTCCCAAGAACTGTCATGGATCCAAGGGGCCAAATGGCCCATCCGTGGAATAAGAAAATATGAGAGTAGGGAACAACTCCCCGATCCAAAGTGTTCTTTACAACTCCATTAAACCGCCTCTCATTCCTTGCCTGCAGGTCTATCTGTTTTTTTCCACTGAAATACTTGGAATATTGTGACAGTTCTGGTTGCCTCACTATAGGAAGGATGTGGAAGCTTTAGAGAGGGTGCAGCAGAGATTCAGCAGGATGCTGCCTGGATAAGAGAGCGTGACTTATGAGGACAGGTTGCGCAAACTCAGGCTTTTCTGCTTGCTCACTCCTGTCCTTCTCCAAGAGGACCACAACCTTGTCATCGGGTTTGAGTCTTGCGTGTCTCAATGACCTGGAAAGCTATGTTGGCTGTATTAAGAGCTTTATGCTTTGGTCACAGGGTAGAGGCCAGACTAAGAGTGGTCCAATGGTCCTCTTGGTTCGGGGGGGTTCAGCTCAGGGCTAACCACCCTGACTGGTAAAGCAACAGAAAGAGCAGTGAAGAATCCTCTTACATCTGAGTGGGAGAAATGGAAGGAGCAGGGGCACCAGAGGGAGCTGATCGGCAGGTAAGCAGAAGAGAAGGGGCAAGATTGAACCACTGAGCACATCCACGTGGAGCGCTGTTGCAGGAAAGCAGCATCCATCATCAGGGACCCCCACCACCCAGGACGTGCTCTCTTCTCGCTGCTGCCATCAGAACGGTGGAACAGGAGCCTCAGGTCCCACACCAGCAGGTTCAGGAACAGTTATTACCCCACAACCATCAGGCTCCTGAACCAGTGTGGATAACTTCACTCACCACAATGAGCCTCAGGTCCCACACCGCCAGGTTCAGGAACAGTTATTACCCCACAACCATCAGGCTCCTGAACCAGTGTGGATAACTTCACTCACCACAATGAGCCTCAGGTCCCACACCACCAGGTTCAGGAACAGTTATTACCCCACAACCATCAGGCTCCTGAACCAGTGTGGATAACTTCACTCACCACAATGAGCCTCAGGTCCCACACCACCAGGTTCAGGAACAGTTATTACCCCACAACCATCAGGCTCCTGAACCAGTGTGGATAACTTCACTCACCACAATGAGCCTCAGGTCCCACACCACCAGGTTCAGGAACAGTTATTACCCCACAACCATCAGGCTCCTGAACCAGTGTGGATAACTTCACTCCCCACAATGAGCCTCAGGTCCCACACCACCAGGTTCAGGAACAGTTATTACCCCACAACCATCAGGCTCCTGAACCAGTGTGGATAACTTTACTCACCACAATGAGCCTCAGGTCCCACACCACCAGGTTCAGGAACAATTATTACCCCACAACCATCAGGCTCCTGAACCAGTGTGGATAATTTCACTCACCACAATGAGCCTCAGGTCCCACACCACCAGGTTCAGGAACAGTTATTACCCCTCAACCATCAGGCTGTTGAACCAAAGGGGATAACTTCACCTGCCCATCACTGAACGGTTCGCACAACCTACGGACTCACTTTAAAAGACTAATCACTCATGTTATTGATATTTCTTGCTTATTTATTTATTTCTTCCTTTGTATTTGCATATTGGTTGTTTGCGCATCCTGTTTCATTGATTTTACTGTGTTTCCTGGATTTACTGCATATACTCACAAGAAAACAGATGTCAGGGTTTTATATGGTCACACGTGTACTTTGATAACATTTACTTTGAATTTGAACTTTGAAGGAGGGGGGGAAGAGAGCCAGATTGGGGAAATGGAAACAGTTAGAAGTGGGAGGGTGAAAATTTTACCGGAAGTTAGAGAAACCAATATACATATCCGGTTGGAGAGTAACCATATGGAATATGAGGTGTTGCTCTCCAACCTGAGCGTGGCCTCATCATCGCTGCAGTAGAGGTGGTCACGGACTGACACGTCAGAATCAGAATGGGAAGTAGAATTAAAATGGGTGGCCACTAATTGGAAGTAGAATGTAATCAGTGTTTTGTGCGAGACAATGTCTGGAACAGGAGCTCCCTCGCTGGTGTCCACAGACTCCTTGCTTAATGGCATCGGTCCATGGCATAAAGAGGGTTGGGAACCCCTGCTCTAGTAGGACAAGGGACAGAGACTCAGAATATTCCAAAACTGTCAACACTGTGACACGACCAGAAGAGCTGCTGCCTCACAATTTCAGGGACATCGACCTTGGTATGGGTGCTCTGACCATGGGTGCTCCAGTTTCCTCCCACACGTGGGTGGGTTGGTTGGTTAATTGGCCACAGTAAATTACTCTCAGCGTGAGTGAGTGGTAGAGTACATAAACTCATCTTTCATCTTTATTTATCATTTGTACATCTAAGCGAGGATGGCATTTTGTTTCGAGATACAGTGCAGAGTCAGTCCTTCGAGCCATGCAGCCCACCAATCCCGCACTTTAAAGGTTAATTTGCAGGTTGAGTCAGTGGTGAGGAAGGCAAATGCAATGTTAGCGTCATTTCGAGAAGCCGAGAATAAAAAAAGGCAGGGATTTAATGCTGAGGGCTTTAGAAGGCACTGGTGAGGCCTCGCTCGGAGTACTGTGAGCAGTTCTGGGCCCCTATCTTAGAAACAGGAGAGGGTTCAAAGGAGGCTCATGAAAATGAGTCCAGGATTGAATGGCTTGTCATATGAGGAGCGTTTGATGGCTCTGGGTCAGTATTCACCGGAATTCAGAAGAGTGAGGGGTGATCTAATTTAAATCTATCGAAAAGTCTTAACGGAGAGGATACAGAGAGGATGTTTCCTATGGTGGGAGCATCTAGCACCAGAGGACACAGCCTCATGATGGAGAGGGGTCCTCTTAGAAAGGAGATTAGAAGGCACTTCTTTAGCCAGAGGGTGGTGAATCTGTGGAATTTGTTGCCACAGGCGGCTGTGGAGGCCAAATCATTGGGTATATTTAAGGCAGAAGTTGATAGATTCTTGATTAGTCAGGGCATGAAGAGAACACGGGGAGAACACGGGGAGAACACGGGAAATTGGGGCTGAGGGGGAAAATGGATCAGTCATGATGCAATGAGAACAGACTCGATGGACCAAATGGCCTAATTCTGCTCCTATATCTTATGGTCTTAACCCTAGCCCAATCACAGGACAATTTAGAATTAACCTACCAACTGGTAGGTCTTTGGACTGAGAGGGGAACTAGAGTACTCAGAGGAGACCCCAACGTGGTCACGGGGAGAGTGAGAGAATTGCTCACAGACAGCCCTGGGGATTGAACCCGGGTCACCTGTACTGAAAAGTGTACTGACACCGACTAATTACTGTTCCATCAAAGCAAATCAGCAAGAATTGTATTGTGGGTGGGGGGTGGTACAGCCCACGAATGTCGGCACACTTCTGCCACCAACGTAGCATGCCCACAGCTCACAAACCATAACCTGTACGTCTCTGGGAGATGGGAGGAAATTGGAGCACCCAAAGGAAACCCTGCTGGTGGGAATCGAACCCCCGATCTTACAGCCAGCTACTGTAAAAAGCTGCAGCAACCTCTCCCCTTGGGAGAATATGGACTGGTGCAAATGGAGAGGCATGATTAAGGCAGCATACGGTGCAATGGCCTTCATCAACCGTGGGATTGACTTTAAGAGCCGAGAGGTAATGTTGCAGCTACATAGGACCCTGGTCAGACCCCACTTGGAGTACTGTGCTCAGTTCTGGTCACCTCACTACAGGAAGGATGTGGAAACCATAGAAAGGGTGCAGAGGAGATTTACAAGGATGTTGCCTGGATTGGGGAGCATGTCTTATGAAAACAGGTTGAGTGAACTCAGCCTTTTCTCCTTGGAGCAGCAGAGGATGAGAGGTGACCTGATAGAGGTGTATAAGATGATGAGAGGCACTGATCGTGTGGATAGTCAAAGGCTTTTTCCCAGGGCCGAAATGGTTAGCACGAGAGGGCACGGTTTTAAGGTGCTTAGAAGTAGGCACAGAGGAGATATCAGGGGCAAGTTTTTTTTTAAAAACACAGAGTGTGGTGAGTGTGTGGAATGGGCTGCCAGCGTTGGTGGTTGGAGGCAGAAACGATAGGGTCTTCCTGAGTGGGTCCATGGAGCTCTGAAAAATAGAGGGCTATGGGTAACCCAAGGTAATTTCTAAGATAAGTACATGTTTGGCACAGCTTTGTGGGCCGAAGGGCCTGTATTGTGCTGTAGGTTTTCTATGTTTCTATGATTGGCTGGATCTCACTGGGCTAAGGAAAGCCACATTACAAGTACTTTGGGATCACCCAGGAGGTCACAAGAATACAGCTAGTTCACACTGCCTGTGGTTTATCAGAAGCTGGATTTGTCAAAATAGTTCACTTTAGCCACTTACAACGAGAATGCCCCAGCTGATATGTCTCCCCTCTATTTTTAGCATCCCCAAGGAGCCATTCCCTACACAACTCCCTGGTCCACTCCATCAGAGAGTCATGGAAAACTGCAGGACGGAAACAGGCCCTTTGCCCACCTAGTCCACTTAAACAGCCTCCTCCCATCGACCCCCATACCCCTACCATCCACGTGCCCGTCCAAACTGCTCTTAAACATTGAAATCGAGCCTGCATGCAACACTTACACAGGCAGCTCGTTCCACACTCTCACCACCCTCTGAGTGAAGTTCCGCTCAAGTTCCCCTTAAACCTTTCACCTTTAACCCATGACCTCTAGTTGTAGTCCCATTCAACCTCGTGGGGGTGGGGGGGGGGGGGGAGAAGGACCTAGTTGCATTTATCCTATTTATACCCCGCCCATTATTTCAACCCTGCCAAGCTTTCCCCTTCCTGGTACTTTCGTGTCAACACAGGAGATAAACACTTAACCTTACTTCCTGTCCACCAGCTGGAGACCCAAACAATCCCAGTGAAGCGTGCACTGGGATTGCTCTAAATGGGTCTAAAATTGCCTTCCAATATCATGAGGGGTATAGATAGGGTGAATGCAAGCAGGCTTTTTCCACTGAGGCTGGGTGAGACTGGAACGAGAGGTCATAGGTTAAGGGTGAAACCTCATTTAGGCTATCCGGCCCATCAAGTCTACTCCGCCATTTCATCATGGTTGATCCTTATTTAAGGGGCATCTGAGGGGGAAACATGGATAGCAGTTAGTCTAATGTTTTACAGTGCCAGTAACTGAAAGATCAGGGTTCAAATCCTGTTGCTGTCCATAAGGAGTCGATACATTCTTCCTATGACCGAGTGGGTTTTGTCCCACTGTCCAAAGATGTACTGGTTAAGGCTAGTGAGTTGTGGGCACTCTATGTTGGAGTCAGAAACATGGCAGCCCGCCTCCAGCCTGTGTTGGTCGCTGACGTTTCTGTGTACGTGTGACAAATAAAAGGTAATCTTTAATCTTTTCACCCAGTGGTAGGAGCACGGAATGAGTGGTGGAGGCGGGCTGGATTGTAACATTTAAGAGAAGTTTGGATGAGAGGGTTACACGGACGGTGGTCCGGGTGTGGGTCGATAGGACGAGGCGGAATAACCGTTCATGACCGACAGGTGTCTGTCCCTCTGCTGCAGCACTCCGACCCGCATCAACGGGACTGAGAGCTGAAAGCAGTCTGCAGGTGCGAGAGACGTGGAGAGCATTCGGTGGCCGGGTGAGAGTCAGAGACAAAGGCAGCCTCAGCTCTCTCGATTCCAGGTGCGGAGCACCAGCTGACATCGAGGTCTGTCTGTGACACCAGCACAATAGGTGGGGAAAGGAAGCACAGAAAATAACAGGGATTAAACAAACCGATCAGGAATAACAACCAGAAACTGGCAACAATACACAGCTGGTGCCTTAAAGACTCAAGTTTTGTCAACACCACATTACATTGCATGGCCACCTCACGAGTTACACTCAGTTCATTAGTATGTTCATGGTGTTCTGCTGTAGCCCAAGGTTTGACATGTTGAGCACACACCACTGTTGTAACGCCGGGTTATTTGAGTTACCGTCACCTTCTTGTCAGCTTGAACCTGCCTGGCCTTTCTCCTCTGACCTCTCTCATGAACAGCCCACAGGACTCCCACTCACTGGATGTTTCTGTTTTCACACTATTCTCTGCAAACTCTGCAACAAGGGTTCCCAAGCTTTATGCCATGGGCCCCTACCATTAGCCGAGGGTTTTGTTAACTGCAGGCTGGGAACCCCGGGCTCTAGAGACTGTTGTATGTAAAATCCCCGGAGGTCAGCAGGTTCTGAGATACTCAAAGCAGCATCTGACACCAGCGTCATTTCACGGTCAAAGTCACACAGATCACATTTCTTCTCCATTCTGAACAAGAATTGAACCTCTTGACCATGTCAGCATGCTTTTACGCATGCAGTTGCTGCCACGTGATTGGCTGATCAGATACTTGCATTAATGAGCAGGTGTACAGGTGTACCTAATAAAGTGGCCGCTGGGTGACCAGGAGTCAGGGTACCGTGTGTGTGGAATGAGAGAAGTTACAGCCCCCCCCCCCCCGAAGGGGCTGCTCCTCGGGTTTTGGTTACATTTCAGCCCTGCGCTCCTTATATATGGTCACCAATTATGGAAGGGGGCATGTTGCTCGGAGGATCTACTCCGAGCAACATTCCAAGATGGCCATTCACAGGACCAAGGGCTCTGCCAGGGCCAAGTGCCTGCTCCTCTTCGGGCGATACGACCGTGCCCGGCTTTCCTTAGAGAGGTAGCATGTGGGCACAATGTGTACAGTGCGCGATTTCCAGAAACCTTGCCCCCCCACTCAGGGAATAGTTTTATATATAGTAATAATCATATCTTAATTTGACTTTTTTCCACTGTCTTGTAAATATTTGATGTTTGTATTTTGTGTGAATAAACTTTTGTAAAAAAAATGCCCCACTCAGTTTAAATAAACTGTCCAATGACCCGAGTTCAGTCGCAACCTCCTGCGTGTGGAGTCAGCAAATTCTCCCGGGAGAGACTCTCTCCCACCCACACCAATGCCATGCAATCTAAACCATACAAAACATTCCATTGAACCCGTGCTAACCGCCAATCCCCCGTTTCAGATGCATGTATCATCATGTGTACGTTCAAACCTACTTGCCAAGAATAGTCACAGTCACAAGACCATGATAGTCACATCATACGACACAGCAGACAATGATGACGCCATCGAAACATAGTGAAATGTGTGGTGTTCATTAACACCCGAAGAGGTGCTGGAGACAGCCTGCAGGTATCGCGTACATTGCGGCACCAACAAAGGCACGAGGGTACGGCACAGAAACAAGCCTTTCAGTTCATCTAGTCCGTGCCAAGCCATTCAAACTGCCGACTCCCACCGACCTGCCCTCCATATCCCTGCCAGCCACATACCTATCCGAACTTCCCTTAAACGTTAAAAATCAAGCTCACATGCACCACTTGTTCCACATTCTCACCACCCTCTGAGTGAAGAAGCTTCCTCTCATATTTCCCTTAAACTTTTCACCTTTCACTCTTAACCTCTGGTATTCAACCCCACCCCAGTGGAAAAAGCCTGCTTGCATTTACCCTATCTATACCCCTCAATTTTGTATACCCCCATCAAACCTCCCCTCAATCTTCTATATTCCAAGGAATAAAATCCTAACCGATTCAATTTTTCCTTATAACTCAGGTCTTCCAGACCCTGCAACATCCTTGTAAATTTTCTGTATTTATGAACACTATTCACATCTTTCCTATAGGTCACCTGACCAAAACTGTACTCCAAATCTGGCTCACCAACATCTTGTGCTGAATATAGCATAGCCACAAACATTCAGCAGAACAACAAAGAACACAAGCCCCTTCCTCCTTCCCACCGAGTCTTGTAACCCCAGGACAAGCCACTGGGCCTCCGACTTCCCCAGTGGACTTCAAACTCACTGAGCCAGGGCCATCAGTCATTGCTCTCTTCCAGACTTCTGATCAACCCCTGTGTCGATGCGCCATTGCCTCACCAGAACTGTTTGGGACCCCAGAACGGGTGGACAGGGAATGAATCTCTCGTGTTTACACAGGTGGGCCGAGAAGGGGAATGAGAGAGAGTTGCATAGGGAATAGTTCTGTGGGAATGCTGAAAGAGAGGAGAGACGTGAAATCTCATCTGAAATGGTTAAATCTACACAGTTTTGACTCTACCATTCCCTCATGAAGCACGTTCCAGAAATAACCAACTTCTGGATAAAAATACAATTGTTCCTCATCTCTCTACTCTGTCTACCAATTCCCTCAACTCTGGTTTTTAAAACCGTTGTCAGAGGAAATGGGCCCATAGTTACTCACCGTACACCCTTCACTTCAGCATTCTTACTCGGGGCTTTCTACCAAACAGAAGTGACTTGATAGAGGTGTACAAGATGATAGGAGGCATAGATGAAGCGGACAGCCACAGACTTTTTCCCCTGGGTGAAATTTTCTGATGACTCTGCCATAGTTGGATGCATCAGCAAGGGAGATGAGGCTGAGTACAGGGCTACGGTAGGAAACTTTGTCACACGGTGTGAGCAGAATTATCTGCAGCTTAATGTGAAAAAGACTAAGGAGCTGGTGGTAGACCTGAGGACAGCTAAGGTACCGGTGACCCCTGTTTCCATCCAGGGGGTCAGTGTGGACATGGTGGAGGATTACAAATACCTGGGGATACGAATTGACAATAAACTAGACTGGTCAAAGAACACTGAGGCTGTCTACAAGAAGGGTCAGAGCCGTCTCTATTTCCTGAGGAGACTGAGGTCCTTTGACATCTGCTGGACGATGCTGAGGAAGTTCTACGAGTCTGTGGTGACCAGTACCATCATGTTTGCTGTTGTGTGCTGGGGCAGCAGGCTGAGGGTAGCAGACACCAACAGAACCAACAAACTCATTCGTAAGGCCAGTGATGTTGTGGGGATGGAACTGGACTCTGACGGTGGTGTCTGAAAAGAGGATGCTGTCTAAGTTGCATGCCATCTTGGACAATGTCTCCCATCCACTACATAAGGTACTGGGTGGGCACAGGAGTACATTCAGCCAGAGACTCATTCCACCGAGATGCAACACTGAGCGTCATAGGAAGTCATTCCTGCCTGTGGCCATCAAACTTTACAACTCCTCCCTTGGAGGGTCAGACACCCTGAGCCAATAGGCCGGTCCTGGACTTATTTTATAATTTACTGGCATAACTTACATATTACTGTTTAACTATTTATGGTTTTATATTGATATATTTATACTCTGTTCTTGGTTGGGGCAACTGTAATGAAAATCAATTTCCCTCGGGATCAATAAAGTATGACTATGACTATAAATACTGAATACAAGGGGGGCATCATTTTAAGGTGTTTGGAGGAATCTATGGGGTTTATGGGCTGTCCAGGTAAGGTAGCACCTCTGGTGAAGCAGCTCATCGCCTCCATTCTGAGGCAACTTGTTTACTGACCTCAAACTTGACTTTGGTGCTGACTAAACAAAGTGACGAGCCCATCTCTGTGCTGTGGTGCTTTATAACTGACCAGGAGTGAAGCTGGTGGTGTTTCAGCAGTAGCTGGTAAAAGATGTCCAACTCAAAACCTTATCCTTCCTTGTCACGACAACAGGAGAGCTTCCGCTACACCGGTTCAACCTTGACCTAAAGAGGTGTGGAGTTTCTGCATTCCCCTGGGTGCTCCGGTTTCTTCCCACCTCCTGAAGGCGTGCAGGAAGGTTAATGGGCCACTGCTACTTACTCATTCGTGTGGGCAAGAGGTGAAATTATAGAAGTTGTGGACAAGCGAGAGAACACGTCCCTGAGGGAGAGTGAAATAACGATGGGGAAGGGAAGCTCCTCTAAAAGCTCATGGTTCTGACGGGTAGAACGGCCAATGTCCAGTAACCCAATGTACCTGTGCGACAGTATTCCTTCAACGTTGCATGCAAGGGCAGCACAGCTGGACGGTTAGGGTTTAACTCCTGCCACTGTCTCCAAGGAGTTTGCACGTTCTCCCGTGACGACGCGCGTTTCCTCTGGGTGCTCCATGTTCCAAAGGCATTCTGGGTGGGGTCAGCAAGCTGTGCGCAGGCTATGTCAACATCAGAAGCACGGCGATACTTGCAGGCTGCCCCCAGCACGTCCTCAGACTGTGTTGGTTATTGACACAGGTACACATGACAAACAGAGCTAATCCTCACCTTAAGTCTTCTTAAGGTTAAAGACACAATCTCCATTTTTGTTCTCTCCACTTCGCTGGCATTTAGAACAGCGATGAAGGTCCTCCATCTCTGGTGGTGTTCAGAGCTTCCTTCATCATGTCAGTAGCTTCCCCTCAGTTTTCACTACTGTCAGTCACCCAATCCCGGGTGGAGACTCAGGAATACCGTCACACTCAGATGTAGAAGGGTTCTTCATTGTTGTTTCCGTAACAGTTTGACCAATTGTCTGATTGTTTGACCAATCAGGGCTGTTGGCCCTGAGCTGAGCCCTCGAACCTGGAGGACTGATGGACCACTCTTAGTCTGACCTCTACCCTTTGACCTGTTTGGCATGGGTGACCCTACCAAGAGCCAAAGCATAAAGACCTGACACCAGCCACCATAGCTCTCAGCGTCATTGAGGCACGCCCAATGACAAGGTTGTGATTCTTTGTTCTGCTCAAGTTCAATTGAAGTTCAGGTCCAATTTAATGTACAGGATGGGATCTGAACTCGGACAACAAGAGGATATTCCACTCACTCCTAATTCTACACAGTGATGGGCAGCAAAGTGAAATCTACGGGAGCAGGTTGGTCACCAAGAGCTACCTGGATACATTCATTTCAGCGCACACGAGATTGCACACACATGCTGGATTAATTCAGCAAGTCAGGCAGCATCTATGGAGAGAAATGAACAGCTTTGGCAGGAGACCCTTCATCAAGACTGGAAAGAAAGGGGGCGGAAGCCAGAAAAAGGTTGCGAGAGGGGAAGAGTACAAGCTGGCAGGTCATTAGAGAGACCAGTTGAGAGGGGAGAATGAAGTGAGACGTTGGGAGGGGATAGGTGGAAGAGATAAAGGACTGAAGGAATCCTATCTGCCAAGAGATCTTTGTTGTTTGGTTTGGAGGCTTGCGTGCCTCAGTGACCTGAAGAGCCAAGTTGGCTGGAGTCAGGGCTTTGTGCTTTGACCAGTTTGGCATGGGTGACCCTACCAAGAGTCAAAGGGCAGAGGCCAGACTAAGAGTGGTCCACCGGTCCTCCAAATTCAGGGGTTGAGCTCAGGGCTAACCGTGACTGGTCAAACAAAGCTGCAATGAAGAATCCTTCTGCATCCGAGTGCGATGGTATTCCTGAGTCTGCAGCCAGCTGGTGGTAGTGAAAACTGTGAGGGAGCCCCGAACAGCACCAAGACCAAAATTGGTTTTGGTGGCCAAGGACAAAGGTGGGGAACCTTCATGGCCCTAGACTCCAAAGGAGAAATGTGCAGCAAGTAAGGAATCTGATCAGAGAGCAAGAGCATGGAATAGAAAGGGAAGGACCTGAGGAAAGCACAGGGAGATACTCGGTAGGAGAGGGCCATCAGAACGGGAGGAGGGTACAATAAAGAGGGGGAAGAAAGAAAAGGCAAGTGATTACAGGAAATTAGAGAAATAGATGTATATTCCACCAGGTTGGTAAAAGCGGGCTTTCCCCCCCACTGAGGTTAGATAGGACTACAACCAGAGGTCATGGGTTAAGGGTGAAAGGTGAAAAGTTTACGAGAAACGCGAGGGAAACTTTTTCACTCAGGGTGGTGAGAGTGTGGAATCAGCTGCCAGCAAAAGTGGGGCATGCGAGCTCAACCTCAACATTTAAGAGAGAGTTGGACAGGTACATGGATAGTAGGGGTATGGAGGGTGTGGTCCCAGTGCAGGTCACTGGGAGATTAAACGGTTTGGCATGGACTAGACTGGCCGAAGGGCTTCTTTCTCTGCTGCACTTGTCTATGACTCTACGATACCCAGATGGAGTTAAGTTTTGCTCCAACCTGCGTGGCAGTAGAGGCCGTGGACAGACTTGTCGATGTGGGAATAGGAAGTTGAATTGAAGTGGGTGGCCAACAGGAGATCCTGGCTGTTGCAGTAGAGAGAGGAAAAGGTGCTAAATGATATCCACCACGAGTGTAGACAGATTGTTTGCAAGTATGCATGCACACCCTCCAAAGAGGACTACAACCTTGTCTTTGGGTTTGGAGAGCTGTGTGCCTCAATGACCTGGAGAGCCATGTTGGCTGGAGTCAGGACTTTATGCTTTGGCTCTTGGTCGGGTCACCCATGCCAAACAGGTCAAAGGGTAGAGGCCAAACTAGGAGTGGTCCACCGGCCCTCAAGATCTGGGGGTTCAGCTCACGGCTACAACCCTGACTGGTTAAACAAAACTGTTACAGAAACAGCAATGAAGAATCCTTTTACATCTGAGTGTGACGGTATTCCTGAGTCTCCACCCGGGACTTGCGTGACTGACAGTAGTGAAAACCGAGAGGAAGCTACTGACATGATGAAGGAAGCCCTGAACACCACCAGAGATGGAGGATCTTCATCGCTGCCCTAGACAGCAGTGTAACAGGTAGTAACTAAACTCTGCATGCACACAAGATACAAGAGAAAAATCTTCACTCACCTGGATGACTTCAATTCCTCTCTTCCTAAAAAAAAGGAAGAAAAAAAAACTGCATTATACCACTCGCTTAACCGAAGGCCAATGAAGCTACAAAGCTCATTAACCTATCCCAAAGTTTAAGTTCCCATAAGTTCCCGGAGCCATTTGAAATGAGCTCTGGTATTCTTACAACACACATCAAAGTTGCTGGTGAACGCAGCAGGCCAGGCAGCATCTCTAGGAAGAGGTACAGTCGACGTTTCAGCCAAGACCCTTTGTCAGGACTAGCTGAAGGAAGAGTGAGTAAGGGATTTGAAAGCGGGAGGGGGAGGGGGAGATCCAAAATGATAGGAGAAGACAGGAGGGGGAGGGATGGAGCTAAGAGCTGGACAGGTGATTGGCAAAAGGGATACGAGAGGATCATGGGACAGGAGGTCTGGGAAGAAAGACAAGGGGGGGGGGGACCCAGAAGATGGGCAAGAGGTATATTCAGAGGGACAGAGGGAGAAAAAGGAGAGTGAGAGAAAGAATGTGTGTATAAAAGTAAGTAACAGATGGGGTACGAGGGGGAGGTGGGGCATTAGCGGAAGTTAGAGAAGTCGATGTTCATGCCATCAGGTTGGAGGCTACCCAGACGGAATATAAGGTGTTGTTCCTCCAACCTGAGTGTGGCTTCATCTTTACAGTAGAGGAGGCCGTGGACAGACATGTCAGAATGGGAATGGGACCCCCAGAAAACCGTCTCCCTCAGATCCCACCGTCAGCTCCTGGGCCCTCAGAGGCTCCATCTTCCTCTTACTCCAACCATCCCCTCTCCACTGACACCCCCAGAAAACTCCCAGTGGCCACACAATTTAATTCCACATCCCATTCCCATTCTGACATGTCTGTCCACGGCCTCCTCTACTGTAAAGATGAAGCCACACTCAGGTTGGAGGAACAACACCTTATATTCCGTCTGGGTAGCCTCCAACCTGATGGCATGAACATCGACTTCTCTAACTTCCACTAATGTCTCACCTCCCCCTTGTACCCCATCTGTTACTTATTTTTATACACACATTCTTTCTCTCACTCTCCTTTTTCTCCCTCTGTCCCTCTGAATATACCCCTTGCCCATCCTCTGGGTCGTTTCCCCCCCCCGTCTTTCTTCCCAGACCTCCTGTCCCACGATCCTCTCGTATCCCCTTTTGCCAATCACCTGTCCAGCTCTTGGCTTCATCCCTCCCCCTCCTGTCTTCTCCTATCATTTTGGATCTCCCCCTCCCGCTCCAACTTTCAAATCTCTTACTCACTCTTCCTTCAGTTAGTCCTGACGAAGGGTCTCGGCCTGAAACGTCGACTGTACCTCTTCCTAGAGATGCTGCCTGGCCTGCTGCGTTCACCAGCAACTTTTATGTGTGTTGCTTGAAATTCCAGCATCTGCAGAATTCCTGTTGTTCTGGTATTCTTACCGCAGTCTGGAGGCGTGTATTCAAGTCCCACCCAGAGACTTGAACACTGGTTAGAGCAGAGAGTTCCCACCTTCTTTACACCATGGACCAATACCATTAAGCAAGGGGACCCTGGACCCCAGGTTGAAAACCACTGGGATGGAGGGGCGAGTATCTGCCTCACAGTGCCAGCGACTCAGGTTCGAACCCCACCCCAGCTACAGACTGTTGCAGTTTACACACTCCCACGAACAGTACCTGCCTCGATGTGGCCTAGGCCACAGTTACACTCCACCATCTACTAAAGACTTGACATTCTGATAGGTGGGATCAAAAACTCCAGTCTTTGAAGATTTCAAAACTACAAATACTCATTCTTTCAGTATTGACATTTGCTGGCAATCACTCTGCATCCTCATCTGTTCCCAGACTGAACAGTTGGGAGTCATTCCAATTACTCGGGCTAGAATAACATAGCCCAGCCCGGACAGTGACCGGTTTAAAATAAAATAAATCAATAACTTTGTTGTGTTATCACTGAGAAATGTCGTGTTTTAAGTTCTAGATACAATTAGAACAGAAATTATTCAGCAGCTATATTGGGAATGGAACTCACCCACTCAGTTTTGCTGATGAACAATTTAAGCACTGTTACCCTATCCAAAACTTAAGGTCCCTGTGAATTTCCACCCCCACCTCACTTCCTGCCATCTGCCGGTCCCCAACCGGTATTCCTCAGCTATTCCCGGAATCATCCTTGTGAACCTCCTCTGAACCCTCTCCAATGCCAGCACATCTTTTCTTTGATGAAGGGCCGAAAGCTCTTCACAGTATTTAAGGTGAGGCCTCACCAGTGCCACATCCCTGCTCTGTATTCTAGACCTCTTGAAATGAATGCTAACATTGCATTTGCCTTCCTCACCAACTCTACCTGCAAGTTAACCTTTAGGGTGTTCTGCATAAGATACCCAAGTCCCTTTGCACTTTGCATCTCGGATTTTTGGATTTTCTCCTGGTTTAGAAAATAGTTCGCACATTTATTTCAACTACCAAAGTGAATGACCATGCGTTTTCCAGCATTGTATTTCATTTGCCACTTTCTTGCCCTTTCTCCTAATCTGTCTATATCCTTCTGCTGCCTACCCGTTTCCTCAATACTACCTATCCCTCCACCAATCTTCACATCATCTGCAAACTTGGCGACAAAGCCATCTATTCCATCATTGAAATTATTGATATGCATCACAAAAGGAAGTGGTCCCAACATAGACCTCTGCAGTACACCACTAGTCACTGGCAGCCAACCAGAAAAGGATCCTTTTATTCCCACTCGCTGCCTCCTACCAATCAGACAATGGTCTAACCATGCCAGTAACTTTCCTGTAATACCATGGGCTCTCAACTTGGTAGGCAGCCTCATGTGTAGCACCTTGTCAAAGGCCTTCTGAAAGTCCAAATATACAAGATCCACTGCATCCCCTTTATCCATTCTACTTGTAATCTCCCTAAAAGAACTCCAACAGTTCATCAGGCAAGATTTTCCCTTGAAGAAACCATGCTGACTTTATCCTATCTTACCCTGTGTCACCAAGTACTCCATAACCTCATCCTCAACAATTGACTGCAACATCTTCACTGAGGTCAGGCTAACCGGTCTACAATTTCCTTTCTGCTGCCTTCCTCCTTTCTTAAGTGTTGTGACATTTGCAATTTTCCAGTCCTCTGGCACCATGCTGGAGTCCAATGATTTTGAAAGATCAGTACTAATGTCTCCACAATCTCTATTGCTACCTCTTTCAGAACCCTAGGGTGCAGTTCATCTGGTCCTGGTGACTTATGTACCCTTAGGTCTTTTAGCTTTTTGAGTACCTTCCTCCGGTAATAGTAACTGCACTCACTTCTTTTCCCTCACACCCTTCAACATTTGACACACTGCTAGTGTCTTCCACTGTGAAGACTGATGCAAAGTACACATTTAGTTTATCTGCTATCTCCTTGTCTTACCTTCCCCCCCCCCCCCCATTATTATTTCTTCGGTCTCATCTTCCAGTGATTCTATAACCACTCATCTTATTTTTTTTTTAAATATACTTGAAAAAGCTTTTACTATCCATTTTGATATTGTTTGTGATAGTTATAGTCATAGTCATACTTTATTGATCCCGGGGGAAATTGGTTTTCGTTACAGTTGCACCATAAATAAGAAATAGTAATAGAACCATAAATAGTTAAATAGTAATATGTAACTTATGCCAGTAAATTATGAAATAAGTCCAGGACCAGCCTATTGGCTCAGGGTGTCTGACCCTCCAAGGGAGGAGTTGTAAAGTTTGATGGCCACAGGCAGGAATGACTTCCTATGACGCTCTGTGTTGCATCTCGGTGGAATGAGTCTCTGGCTGAATGTACTCCTGTGCCCACCCAGTACATTATGTAGTGGATGGGAGACATTGTCCAAGATGGCATGCAACTTGGACAGCATCCTCTTTTCAGACACCACCGTCAGAGAGTCCAGTTCCATCCCCACAACATTACTGGCCTTACGAATGAGTTTGTTGATTCTGTTGGTGTCTGCTACCCTCAGCCTGCTGCCCCAGCACACAACAGCAAACATGATAGCACTGGCCACCACAGACTCATAGAACATCCTCAGCATCGTCCGGCAGATGTTAAAGGACCTCAGTCTCCTCAGGAAATAGAGATGGCTCTGACCCTTCTTGTAGACAGCCTCAGTGTTCTTTGACCAGTCCAGTTTATTGTCAATTCATATCCCCAGGTATTTGTAATCCTCCACCATGTCCACATTGACCCCCTGGATGGAAACAGGGGTCACCAGTACCTTAGCAGGGTTTTAGATGCACCAGGTTGCTAGCTTGCTTTCATTTCATTTTTTCCCTCCTAATGATTCTTTTCGTTAGTCTCTGTACATTTTAAAGAGCTTCCCAATCTTCTAATCCTCCCCCTAATTTTTGCTTTGTTGTATGCCCTCTTTTGCTTTTACTTCAACATCAGCTTGAATTCCCTTGTCAGCTACGGTTGTACTATTTTGTCATTTTTTTCATTTCTTCGTTTTTGGAATATGCCTATCCTGCACCTTCCTCATTTTCTCCTCCCAAAAACTCATGCCATCGTTGCTCTGCTGTCATCCTTGCCAGCATCTCCTTCAAATTTACTTTGGCCATCTCCTCTCTCATACTACTATAATTTACCTTTACTCCACTGAAATACTGCTACATCAGACTTTACCTTCTCCCTATCAAATTTCAAGTTGAACTCAATCATATTGTGATCACTGCCTCCTAAGGGTTCCCTTACCTTAAGCTCCCCAATCAGCTCTGGTTCATCACATAACACCCAATCCTGTATAGCTGATCGCCTTGTAGGTTCAATGACAAACTGCTCTAAAAAGCCATCTTGTAGGAATTCAACAAACTCACTCTTGAGATCCACTTCCAACCTGATTTTCACAATCGACCTGCATGTTGAACTCTCTCATGACTATCATAACATTGCCCTTCGACACACCTTTTCTATCTCCCGTTGTAATCTGTGGCCCACATCCCAGCTACTGTTTGGAGGCCTGTATATAACTGCCATCAGGGTCCTTTTACCCTTGCAGTTTCTTAACTCAACCCACAAGGATTCAACATCTTCTGATCTTATGTCACATTTTCCTACTGATGTGATGCTATTCTTTACCAGCAAAGCCACACCACCCCCTTAGCTACCTTCCAATCCCTCCGATACAACGTGTAACCTTGGACATTCTGCTCCCAACTACAACCATCCTTCAGCCACCAAGTCTTTCACAAAGACAGACTTTTGTTGTAACCAGAGTAATGCTGTTTCATTTGGCTGTATTCATGAACGGTTGAATAACAATCAAACTTGAATTGAATGGAAGTGAAATCGAGTCACGTTTACTGTCATGTATACCGCCAAATGAGACAATGTTTCTCCAAACCAGGGTATAAAGCACAGTAGTACACAACTTAGGATAAAATCTACAGATGAATTACACATAAAGTGCATAAATTAAATATTGTGAAGTACACAATGGATTAACCAGTTGCACCTCGAATGCAATGTAGCAGGAAAACAATGCAAATACAAAGAGAAAAAATAATATTTCTTTAGGCAGACAGTAGTGAATCTGTGGAATTTGTTGCCACAGGTGGCTGTGGGGGCCAAGTCACTGGGTATATTTAATGCAGAAGTTGATAGATTCTAGACTAGTCAGGATATGAACGCAGACAGGGAGAATGGCTGAGGGGGAATTGGATCAACCATGGTGAAATGGTCTCCCTCTCCCATTATGAAATCAGTTCAGTGTTGGGCTGAGTGAAATTATCCCTTCTGCTTCAACGGCCTGACGGTTGAGAGGTAACACAGTACAAGACAAATAAAAATTACAAATAAGTTACAATAAAAAAAATAAATAAATAAGGGCAAAATTTGCGGTTGCCTTCATGGACTATTCAGAAATCTGATGGCAGAGGGGAAGAAGCAACACACACAAAATGTGAGGAACTCAGCAGGTCAGGCAGCATCTATCAAAATGAATAGATAGTCTTTCAGACTGAGGAGAAAGGGGAGAGGGGAAAAGGCCATAATAAAAAGGTGGGGGAGGGGAAGGAGGCTAGCTGGAAGGTGATAGGCAAAGCCAGCGGGGTGGAAAGGTCATGGGCTGGTGAAGAAAGAATCTGTTAGGAGAGAGGAGTGGACCATAGGACAAAGGGAAGGAGGGGGGAAAGAAGCTATTCCTGACTCACTGAGTGTGCGTCTTCGGGATCCTGTACCTCCTCCCTGAGAAGTGGGAATGTCCTGGGGACTTCATTTCTCCATTTCAATGAATTTAAGACCCAATATTCTTCTTTCACTGCTTTTGTCTCTGAGAAAGAATTTTCACTCACCCAGTGGGCCCCTCACCCATCGGGACATCCCCTTTTCCTTTATTCATTATATCGAGGCATGACTGCACAGGTGCGTGGATGTCAGCGAGTTAGACCAGTGGGAAGAATTTAAAAGGGGAGCATTTTTCTTTCAGCGGTTTGATCCAGACACGATTGACCAAGCGCGTGGACATCAGCGAGTTAGACCGGCGGGAAGAATTTAAAAAGACAGCTTTATAGAGCGGGCAACAGAGTAGAAGGAGTCAGAGTAGGAGTGCTTTGGCTCAACGGGGCTTCGGCGATAGCAGCCCGAGGCGAGGTAAGTTACTTGTGAAGAATAGGAACAGGAAGTATGTCTGTGAGGCCGGTGTTCTGTACTGGGTGTCAGACGTGGGATGTCCGGGAGACTCCCAGCCTTCCGAATGGTCACATCTGTGCCAGGTGCGTCGAGCTGCAGCTCCTCAGGGACCGTGTTAGGGAACTGGAGATGCAGCTCGATGACCATTGTCTGGTCCGGGAAAGTGAGGTGATAGTTAGGAGTTCTAGGCAAGTAGTCACACCGGGGTCTCGGGAGGCAGTTAAGTGGGAAACAGTCAGGAGAGGGAAGGGCAAGAATCAGATACTAGAGAGCACCCCTGTGGCTGTCCCTCTTAACAATAAGTACTCTTGTTTGAGTACTGTTGGGGTGGGGGGGGAGGGAGGAGGAAGAAAGGACCTACCTGGGGGAAGCAACAGTGGTCACGCCTCTGGCACTGAGTCTGGCCCTGTGCCTCAGAAGGGTAGGGAAAGGAAGAGGATGGCAGCAATGATAGGGGACTCTATAGTTAGGAGGTCCGATAGGCGATTCTGTGGACGCAGGAAAGAAACAGATGGCAGTTTGCCTTCCAGATACCAGGATCCGGGATGTTTCTGATCAAGTCCATGATATCCAGAAATGGGAAGGTGAACAGCCAGAGGTCGTGGTACATATTGGTACCACTGACATAGGGAGGAAAAGGAAGGAGGTCCTGAAAACAGATTACAAGGAGTTAGGAAAGAAGCTGAGAAACAAGGGTAGTAATCTCGAGATTACTGCCTATGCCACATGACAGTGAGTATAGGAATAGAGTGAGGTGGAGGATAAATGCATGGCTGACAGATTGGAGCAGGGGGCAGGGATTCAAATTTCTGGATCATTGGGACCTCTTTTGGGGCAGGAGCGACCTGTACAAAAAGGAGGGTTGTACTTGAATCCACGCAGGACCAATATCCTGGCAGGGAGGTTTGCTAAGGCTACTGGGGAGAGTTTAAACTAGAATTGCTGGGGGGTGGGAATCGAACTGAAGAGATGGAGGAAGGAATGGTTGGCTCACAAATAGAGAAAGCTTGTAGGCAGTGTGAGAGGGAAGACAGGCAGATGATAAAGAAGGGATGTGCTCAGACTGATGGTTTGAGATGTGTCTATTTTAATGCAAGGAGTATCATGAACAAAGTGAATGAGCTTAGAGCGTGGATCAGCACTTGGAGCTATGATGTGGCCATTACGGAGACTTGGATGGCTCTGGGGCAGGAATGGCTACTTAGAGTGCCAGGCTTTAGATGTTTCAGAAAGGATGGGGGAGGGGGATGTAGCACTGCTGATCAGGGATAATGTCACAGCTGCAGAAGAGGAGGAAGTCATGGAGGGATTGTCTACTGTAGGGGTCCCCAACCTTTCTTGCACCGTGGACCGGTTTAATATTGACAATATTCTTGCGGACCGGCCGACCGGGGGGAGGGGGGTGTTCAAGTTCAACAGTGCATGACAGGGAATGAGGAAAGGTGCAGCTGACTCATATTGCCAAATCATATCATTTCCTCACGGCCCGGTAGCACATCTTTGTGGCCTGGTGGTTGGGGTCCACTGGTCTACGGAGCCTCTGTGGGTGGAGTTAGAAACAGGAAGGCGTTAGTAACTCCACAGGGTGTTTTTTTTAAATAGACCACCCAATAGTAACAGAGACATCGACAAGCAGATAGATTCTGGAAAGGTGTAATAAAGGCGGGAGGAGAAGATGGTGTGCGCAGCCCTCCGGTGAAAAATGACGTCGTATCTGTTAAATAGGGGCTGTGGACAATTCTGATTTGATGGAGAATGGACGTGAAAGCACAGAGGAACATCTGGAGAAATTTCTGAAACGCCCGTTCGCTGCTGTCGTTACTGTATGGTCGGGAATCTTTCGGAGGGTAGGCCTCAAAATCCCTGGCCTTGCCTGCTTTTGGCGACTGAGAAGGAGGTCGAATCGTTCGGACAGAGATGGCGCTCAGTACTTGGTGTCGGAGAGCTGATCAGAGCTCGAAGTTTTCAGATGACTCAGAGTCGGACTGTGGTCGGGCATGGCAGGGAGAGTTTTTCTTCCTTCTCCCGTCTGCGTGAGATGTGGGACATTTGAGAGACTCTGAACTTTTACTGTGCTCATGGACTTCTTCATCAAGTTATGGTATTGTTAAACTGTTTGTAACTATATGTTATAATTATGTGGTTTTGTCAGTTTTTTCAGTCTTGGTCTGTCCTGTGTTTTGTGATATCACACCAGAGGAAATATCGTATCATTTCTTAATGCATGCATTACTAAATGACAATAAAAGAGGACTACGTGTCTTCATAATCTAAATCTAAGTAACAGGGCTGTCATGATGGGAGATTTTAATCTCCCTAGAGCAAGGGGTTTAGATGGAGCAAAGTTTGTTGGGTGTGTTCAGGAAGGTTTCCTGACACAATATGTTGATAAGCCTACAAAAGGAGAGGCTGTGCTTCATCTGGTATTGGGAAATGAACCTGGTCAGGTGTCAGGTCTCTCAGTGGGAGAGCATTTTGGAGATAGTGATCACAATTCTATCTCCTTTATCATAGCATTAGAAAGGGATAGGAGCAGACAAATTAGGAAGGTATTTAATTGGAGTAAGGGGAAATATGAAGCTATCAGGTAGGAACTTGGAAGTATAAATTGGCAACAGCTGTTCTCAGGAAAATGTACAGCAGAAATGTGGCGTTCTGCATAGGTACATTCGAATGAGACAGGGAAAGGATGGTAGGGTACAGGAACATGTTGTACAAAGGCTGCTGAAAATCTAGTAAGAAGAAAAGCTTATGAAAGGTTTAAAAAAAACAAACAACAACAAAAAGGCATCCGTTAGTCTTGCGAGACCATGGATCTGCACCTGGAAAGTCTTCAGTCTCCAGGGCGCAGGCCTGGGCAAGGTTGTATGGAAGACCAGCAGTTGCCCATGCTGCAAGTCTCCCCTCTCCACGACACCAATGTTGTCCAAGGGAAGGGCATTAGGACCCATACAGCTCGGCACCAGTGTCATTGCAGAGCAATGTATGATTAAGTGCCTTGCTCAAGGACACAACATCAACGTTGTCCATACAGCAACAACTACTTAAGTAATGATAGAGATCTAGAAGATTATAAGGCTAGCAGGAAGGAGCTTAAGAATGAAATTAGGAGAGCCAGAAGGGGCCATGAGAAGGCCTTGGCGGACAGGATTAAGGAAAACCCCAAGGCATGCTACAAGTATGTGAAGAGCAAGAGGATAAGATGTGAGAGAATAGGACCAATCAAGTGTGACAGTGGAAAAGTGTGTATGGAACCGAAGGAGATAGCAGAGGTACTTAATGAATACTTTGCTTCAGTATTCACTACGGAAAAGTATCTTGCCGATTGTAGGGATGACTTGCAGTGGATCAAAAAGCTTGAGCATATAGACATTACGAGGATGTGCTGGAGCTTTTGGAAAGCATTAAATTGGATAAGTCACCAGGACCGGATGAGATGTACCCCAGCCTACTGTGGAAGGCAAGGGAGGAGATTGCTGAGCCTCAGGCAATGATCTTTGCATCATCAATGGGGATGGGAGAGGTTCTGGAGGATTAGAGGGTTGCAGATGTTGTTCCCTTATTCAAGAAAGGGAGTAGAGATAGCCCAGGAAATTATAGACTAGTGAGTCTAACTTCAGTGGTTGGTAAGTTGATGGAGAAAATCCTGAGAGGCAGGATTTATGAATATTTGGAGAGGTATAGGAATAGTCAACATGGCTTTGTCAAAGGCAGGTAGTGCCTTACGAGCCTGATTGAATTTTTTTGAGCATGTGACTAAACACATTGATGGAGGTAGCATAGTAGATGGAATGAAAATGGATTTTGTGTTGGCACGTGGCCAAGTGGTTAAGGTGTTCGTCTAGTGATCTGAAGGTCGCTAGTTCGAGCCTTGGCTGAGGCAGCGTGTTGTGTCCTTGAGCAAGGCACTTAACCACACATTGCTCTGCGACGACACTGGTGTCAAGCTGTATGCGTCGTAATGCCCTTCCCTTGGACAACATCAGTGGCGTGGAGAGGGGAGACTTGCAGCCTGGGCAACTGTCGGTCTTCCATACAACCTTGCCCAGGCCTGCACCCTGGAAACCTTCCAAGGCGCAAATCCATGGTCTCACAAGACTAATGGATGTTTGTATAAAATATGGACTTCAGCAAGGCATTTGATAAGGTACCCCATGCAAGGCTTATTGAGAAGGTAAGGAGGCATGGGATCCAAGGGGACCTTGCTTTGTGGATCCAGAACTGGCTTGCCCACAGAAGGCAAAGAGTGGTTGTAGACCGGTCATATTCTGCATGGAGGTCGGTGACCAGTGGTGTGCCCCAGGGATCTACTCTGGGATCCCATCTCTTCGTGATTTTTATAAATGACCTGGATGAGGAAGTGGAGGGATGGTTTAGTAAACTTTCTGATGACACAAAGGTTGGGGGTGTTGTGGATAGTGTGGAGGGCTGTCAGAGGATACAGCAGGATAGGAATAGGATACAAAACTGGGTTGAGAAGTGGCAGATGGAGTTCAACTCAGAGGTTTTTTCTCCAGGGCTGAAATGGCTCACACGAAAGGGCACAGTTTTAAGGTGCTTGGAAGTAGGTACAGAGGAAATGTCAGGGATAAGTTTTTTAAAAATTAACCCAGAGAGTGGTGAGTGTGTGGAATGGGCTGCCAGTGGCAGTGGTGGAGGCGGAAACGATAGGGTCTTTTAAGAGGCTCCTGGATGGCGACATGGAGCTCAGAACAATAGAGGGCTATGGATAACCTGAGGTAATTTCTAAACTAAGTAGATGTTCAGCACAGCATTATGGGCCGAAGGGCCTGTACTGTGCTGTAGGTTTTCTATGTTTCTATGTTCTATGTTCATTACCAACTACTGACATTCCAGATCCACCCCTCCTCTATGATATTGACATAGACTGCATGCATTTCCCACCAGAATGTGGCAGCTTGGTGTATAGTGGTTAGTGTAACAATTTCAAGCTTTTATTTATGTATGTATTTAATGAGAGTGCAGACCAGGCCCTTCCAGCACGTCGAGCCTCACTGCTTAGCAGTCTCTGATGTAACCCTCGCACAATCACAGGACAATTTACAATGACTAATTAACCTACCAACTGGTGGGTCTTTGGACTGTGGGAGGAAACCCACGCGGTCACGGGGAGAACATACAAACTCCTTACAGGCAGCAGGGGGAATTGAATCTGTGTCACTGGTACCAGAAACCTACCATGCCCCTGGGTGCTGACCCCAGCACCTCCTCAGACTGTGTTGGTTGTTGATGCATTTTACTGCACGTACAATGAGCATGTGACAAATAAAACTAATTTGTATTAGTACTCATGAAGTGACTCATCTTTGCTAACATTAGGGCCAATCAATTGAGATTGACCAGGAACTAATTCATTGCAAACAAAGACGTTCCTCTGCTGGAAACTGCATCAAGGACAAAGAAACCACTCCTGTGTTCCTGAAGGCCAATGTCCAACTGAACGTCAAGGATCTAAAGAACAGCTGGGAAGGGAAGAGGCCCACACAGGCCTAGCCATTCACTGATAACCGAGTTGAGATTCCCAGCACACGCCAGGACACAACCCCAACTGAAACAAGTACAGGTGAGCATCTGGCATGGGACTGGTCAGCAGCTGCAGGGATGATTTTGAAGAACTCCTCAGCCACTACCCTCGCCGGCCGGTGGTGTTGTGGCAACAGCGCCAGACTTCGAGGCAAGTGGTCCCAGGTTCAAATCCTGCCACCTACTCGCATGCTTTCCATCCATGCTGGGTTGGGTTCAGCACCGAGCTAGCAACTCAACCTCATAAAAAAATAAAACAGACAAAATGCTAAAGAAATGGCAAGGTTGTGCCTGATGTGCCACACGGCGTGGGGAGGACTAACTAACTCACTCAAGCACAAGTGTCTGGCTGCATCATGTTGAAAGCTGTCTAGCTCTACAGTCTAGATTGGACACGCTAGAGATAGGAAACATGTTCCCGATGTTGGGGGAGTTCAGAACCAGAGGCCACAGTTTAAGAATAAGGGGTAGGCCATTTAGAACGGAGTTGAGGAAAAACTTTTTCACCCAGAGAGTTGTGGATCTGTGGAATGCTCTGCCTCAGAAGGCAGTGGAGGCCAATTCTCTGGAAGCTTTCAAGAAAGAGGGAGTCAAGGGATATGGGGAGAAGGCAGGAAAAGAGAACTGATTATGGATGATCAGCCATGATCACAGTGAATGGTGGTGCTGGCTTGAAGGGCCGAATGGGCCTACTCCTGCCCCTATTGTCTACAGTCATCTCCAGCTTTGGATAATGACTCATCAGGAAGGCACAAGTCAACCAAGATCGGTGAACATCTAAAACTTTGGCCAAACAGAATGGTCCAATTCAGAACCTCTAACTTTGTACATTCAGGAAAGAGATCACAGAGGGCTTCAGACACAGCAATCATATCCATCAAGAACAACAAGTAACTTGAACCTTCTGAGACCTCCGTTGGTCAGCATCGACCATGGATGTTGCGTCTACTGCAAGCCTGGGCAGTACAATATGGACAGCATGCTGTTGCCCAAGAAGCAAGCTCCCCCTCTCCATGCAGTTGATGAATCCAAAGTAACGGCAGAGACCGATACAGTTTAGCACCAGCAGTGTTGCAGGAGTCACCAGTCAGCATCGAAATCAGCACAAGACTGTCTTAGGGACTCCAACTCCAGAGATTCTCCCCACCCCGAGTTTACTCCTGAAGCTGCAAGGCTGAGTTTGGTTTGAGATCACAAACAAGGGAAAAATCTGCAGGTGGTGGAAATCTAACAGAGAGACACACACCCCGCCCCCCCCCCCCCACCTGGAGGAACTCAGCGAGGGCAGGAATATAGTCGACATTCTGGACTGAGACCCTTGAGGTGAACACCACCCCTGGGAGCTTATCCCCATTACCACTCCCGGCTATGCCAACCTTAAGGAACTCAGTAAACAGTTACTAAACCTGGAAATAGAAGTGAAGAGGAAAGCAAACTGATGTGACGGGTTAATTTATTTGCCAGTTGGAAGTTGCTTCTGCCATGGCAGTCACTGACTGGCCCATTGAAGGGGATCAGCAGCTTTTTCCCATTCGTTGCTTGTGCACCACAGCATCAGTTTCCCGTTTCAGACTCCTCAAGGTATATGAATAGCTTGTGAGAGAGATACTCTCTCCTTTCCGGTCTCCGAGGGAAATCACCGTTTGTACGGCCAACACCAGACACTGTTTCCAAGCTCTGTCACGGCACAGATTCTCAGGTGGAAACACTTCAAGAATGTTCTCAAAACCCAGAGATACAGGAGCAGAATTAGGCCATTTGGCTCACGAGTCCACTCCACCATTCAGTTACGACAGATTATTTTCCCCCTCAAACTGATTTTCCTGCCCTCTCCCTGAAACCCTTAAACCCCTTTTTAATCAAGAACCTATCAACATCTTCCTTAAATACACCCAACGATGGCATCCACAGCCACCCATGGCAACCATTTCCACAAATTCATCACCTTCTGGCTGAAGAAATTCTTCCGTGTCTGTTCTAAAAGGACAGTGGTTTATTCTGAGGCTGTGCCCTCAGATCTTGGGGTCTCCTACTAACGGAAACATCTGCCCATCCAAACACTGAAAGGCCAGTAGAGAGTGGAAGGCTCAATTCCCACTACACCACCCTTCTGAGAAGTATGGCATTCCCACTGACCCTGGCACAGATAAAGAGGATTAGTGGCAATGGCACAAGACCAACATGGGGGTAGTGACCTGTGCATCTCCATGACCACCTAACATGGATAAAGAGCACTTGGGCTGGAAGCCGGAACACCTGGTGAATTGTTAGGAACTCAGAGGCCTGGTACTTGCCTCAAAGGATGCCAAGTTCATGGCTGTAGTTAGTCCAAGTTCACGGCTGTAGTTGTCCAAGTTCACGGCTGTAGTTAGTCCAAGTTCACGGCCGTAGTTAGTCCAAGTTCACGGCTGTAGTTAGTCTCATCTCATGATGTTGTGACCCGCCAACAAAGAGCTGGACTGCCTTGCAGCATGGTGTGCTCTCAACAAATTGGAGCTGAATGCTATCAAGACAGTGGAAATAAGGATCTCCCTTCCTTGGAAATTAATGGTCAGGCTGTGTCTGGTTGAGTCATTCAGACTCCTGGGGACTACCACTACCGCTACATTGAAGTGGGGCAAGCACGTTATAGGAAAGCCCATCAGAGATTGTTGTTCCTACACCGGCTAAACACGACATCTCAGGGTGTATCCCGATGAATTTTTACTCAGTATCATTGAGAGTGTTGTGACCACCTCCATCGCCGGTCGGTTTCTGGCCGCGTCCTCCTTCTCCGAGTCCAGGTTGTAGGGATTAGGTCACTCAGCAGAGTAGATCGCTGACCACCATCCGCTGACACTTAAAGACACGTTCATTGCCAGAGCAAAGAGAAGAGCTGGAAAAATTACTGCTGATCCCATCCACCCTAGCAGTCACCTGTTTGCCAAGTTGCCATCAGAGTGACACGACAAGTCCATCAGCACCAGGACTACAGTCATCTCTGAAGCTTCTTTCCTGTAGCTATCCAGATTCTCAACAAAGCTCACCCAGGTGTAATACGCTAACTGTCCCTGCAAAAAAATCCATCGAGTGGTCTCTCCTGCTCCCCTTGTTCTGTTACATTCCAGCACAGGCCAATTCAAACAGGGTCTAGACCAACCAGAATTTGTGCAGATCAGAAATAACACCTTCAACACTGGCACCCCACATATTATGGATGCTGGTGATATTCAACCAGATTCCGATTCTGATTCTGTTGATAATTATTGAGTACATTCATATATTCACATTTCAATCTGATCATTGATGCTTACACATGTGACTGTTCCGCTAATTGTTGATTGCGCATGGCTGTTTGAACGATTGTCTTGTAAATTGTTGGTTGCTATTGTGTCATCTGTTAGGGTATTGTCCTGTGTTTTACGCTTGGCACCGAACCACAATCATTTCTGGTCTGTTTCACCTAATGGCAATAAAGTGATTCTGGTCCTCTCCCAATTGGTGGGTGCGAGAGCACAGGGTGGGTTAATCCTGCCTCACCTATGGTGGTGTTTGCAGCCTCATCAGGCACTCCAGAACAAGGGGAACTGCCATGGAATCTGGTGACAGTCAGCCCTGAGGGACTGGGAGAGACTGAGGCAATCAATCAGGTTTATTCCCACTGACACATGTCCTGAAATACGACGTACAGGAGAGGGATGTCATGTATGTACACTCAGTGCCCACTTTATTAGGTACATCTGCTCCTTAATGCAAATATCTAATCAGCAAATCATGTGGCAGCAGCTCTGTGCATAAAAGCTTGCCGGCATCGTCAAGAGGTTCAGTTGCCGTTCAAACCAAATATCAGAATGAGGAAGAAATGTGATCGAAGTGACTTTGACCGTGCAGTAATTGTTGGTGCCAGATGGGGTGGTTTGAATATCTTAGAAACTGCTGCTCTCTTACAACAGTCTCTAGAGTTTACAGAGAATGGTGTGAAAAAAAAACATCCAGTTAGCAGCGGTTCATGGTAATGGTGGGGGGGGGGGCAGGGCATAAAGAAGGTTGGAAACCCCCTGCTCGAGGGTTAACAGAATGGTGCAAATAAGCATCCAGTGAGTGGCAGCTTTGTGGACAAAAACACCTTGTTAATGAGAGGACGGAGGAGAATGGCCAGAAGAGGTCAAGCTGACCAGAAGGCAAATAACCACACATTTACAACAGTGGTGTACAGATCAACATCCCTGAATGCACAACGGGTCTGTACTCTTTCAACCTTCTGCACATCTTTCCCGTAGGTACTCACACTCCTCAGCGCCCTCCCGTTCACTGTGTAAGACCTACCCTGGTTGGTCCGACCGAAGTGCAACACCTCGCACTTGTCCGCATTAAATTCCATCTGCCATCTTATTTCGACCCATTTCTTCAGCTGGTCCAGATCCTGCTGCAAGCCATGATAGTCTTCTTCACTATCAACTACACCCCTAATCTTGATATCACCCCCAAATTTGTTATCCAAATCTCATTTTGTTTATTTCCCCTCGCGCTAATGTGATGAAATGATCTGCAAGGACCGCTTACCAAAACAGCTTTCCCACTCTACCTCAGTGCACACAGCAATGCTAAACCAATTTAACATTACATCGAGCCCGACCTGCCCCACGGAACCATCCCAAACTGAGAGTAATTTCATGATCAAAGTAGCCGCCAAACATATCAATTCCGATTCCATGTCCCGTTCCGACATGTCGGTTCACGGCCTCCTTTAGTCCCAACATGAGGCCACCCTCAGAGTGGAGGAGCAACACCTTGTGGCTACCTCCGTCGGGGTAGCCTCCAAACCGATAGCATGATCGATTTCTCCTTCTGGTTAAAAATACACCTCTGTCTTTTATTTCACACTCTTGTCTTTTACCTCCTCCCACCTCCCTGCTGCCCCTCCTCCTACTGTCCACTCTCCTCTCCTATCAGAGTCCTTCCTCTCCAGCCCCTTACCCTCCCACCCACCTGGCCTCACCTGTCACCTTCCAGTCATCCTTCTTCCCCTCCCCTCTTATTCCGGCGTCTTCCCATTTCCTCTCCACTCTCAGCTTTAAACGCCGGATTTCTATTCATTTCCATAAGATGCTGCCTGCCCACTCAGTTCCTCCAGCATTTCGTGTGTGTTACTCTGACCATCGACACTGTCTGACCTGCTGAGTTCCTCCAGCATTTCGTGTGTGTTACTCTGTCCATCGACACTGTCTGACCTGCTGAGTTCCTCCAGCATTTCGTGTGTGTTACTCTGACCATCGACACTGTCTGACCTGCTGAGTTCCTCCAGCATTTCGTGTGTGTTACTCTGACCATCGACACTGTCTGACCTGCTGAGTTCCTCCAGCATTTTGTGTGTGTTACTCTGACCATCGACACTGTCTGACCTGCTGAGTTCCTCCAGCATTTTGTGTGTGTTACTCTGACCATCGACACTGTCTGACCCGCTGAGTTCCTCCAGCATTTTGTGTGTGTTACTCTGACCATCGACACTGTCTGACCTGCTGAGTTCCTCCAGCATTTTGTGTGTGTTACTCTGACCATCGACACTGTCTGACCTGCTGAGTTCCTCCAGCATTTTGTGTGTGTTACTCTGACCATCGACACTGTCTGACCTGCTGAGTTCCTCCAGCATTTTGTGTGTGTTACTCTGACCATCGACACTGTCTGACCTGCTGAGTTCCTCCAGCATTTTGTGTGTGTTACTCTGACCATCGACACTGTCTGACCTGCTGAGTTCCTCCAGCATTTTGTGTGTGTTACTCTGACCATCGACACTGTCTGTCCTGCTGAGTTCCTCCAGCATTTTGTGTGTGTTACTCTGACCATCGACACTGTCTGACCTGCTGAGTTCCTCCAGCATTCTGTGTGTGTTACTCTGACCATCGACACTGTCTGACCTGCTGAGTTCCTCCAGCATTTTGTGTGTGTTACTCTGGATTTCCAGCATCTGCAGAATCTCTTGTGTTTATGTTTCCATATTCTGCTTCACTATCTTACAGGCATAATAAAAAATACATTTTATGAAAAACTGTACATAAACAAAGACTGACAAACAACCAATGTGTTAAAAAAATACAAACTGTGCAAATGAAAATAAGTAATGAAGAACAGGAGTTGAGAGCGAGTCCATAGGTTGCGGAAACAGGTCAGTGAAGCAATCCACAAGAAAATCTTCAGATGCTGGAAATCCAGAGCAACACACACACAAGGCGCTGGAGGAACTCAGCAGCTCAGGCAGCATCTAGGGAAACGAGTAAACAGTCGACGTTTCGGTCGGAGACCCTTCATCAGGACTCCCAGCTGTTCCTGAACCTGCTGGTGTGAGTCTTGCACCTTGTACCTCTGCCCCATTTCATTCGATCGCGTACATCGTTCCAGCCAACTTTTATCCTGCCATCAGTACTAGCTGTGCACAAAGCGGCATCGTTTTCCCCCATATTCCGACCACGAGCTCACTATTAACCCACTCATCAATTCCATCTGGAAGTCCAAGTCCGTATCTTGGCAGGAGAAACATTCACATGCGTAGACCGTGGCAGTACTAGAGTTTATAAAGCAGCGACTGATACTTCAGCAAAGTAGCGAGAGGCAACCTAGTCTTACCTGCAGAGTTCTGCGAAGACCACAAAGTTTAACTTCTTCCTTTTCTTGCCGTTTAAGCACACTCCTAACCGTTTCCCTGGGCGCCGCAGCATGACTGACCAGCTCGGAAAAGCTACTGACGGTCTTACCTAATGTCTAAAAGGGAAGGAGGCTCCGAGACGAATGATAAAGAAACTCAGTCATCCCAGCCCATGTTAATAGCTAATCGCTTTCAACGCTCCCACTCCAACGAGGTGCAAAGTCTGATTTTTGCCTCCTGTCACACAATGCGCCCCGACCAGCTGCCGATCCGGGGGGCGCCACCCAGAACATTCTCGGGACCCTCACCGGGGTCTGCCCCCAGCTTTTATTTCTTGGTCGCCGTGTAACAAACATATTAGCGCGGCCACGTGACCCGCAAAGGGTTGCAACACCCGCGGGCCACGCCCACCCACGTGGATTTCCGTGGGCGTCCCTCTCACATGCTGGAGTGACGTCACTGCTACCTCTGCCCTCACGGTCCAATGGGCTGCGAAGGCTTGAAGTCTGCCTCGCCGCTGGTGACAATGTCCAGCCCCGGGCTAGAGGACCAACACTTCATATTGACGGCGTGAACTTCCAGTGACTGCCCCTCCTCTCCTTCACCATTCCCCTTTCTTGTTTCCCTCTCACACCGTCTCTTCTTGCTTGCCCATCATCTCCCCCTGGTGCTCCTCGACCTTCCGTATCTCCCGTGATCTTCTGGCCGCTCCTGTCAGATTCCCCCCTCTCCAGCCCTTTATCTTTTTCACCAATCGAATTCCCAGCTCTTCACTTCACCCCACTCCCCCTCTCCCGGTTTCCCCTATCACCTGCCACCCTGTAATTCTTCCTCCCCGCCCCATCTTCTGACACAGACGTCTCCCCTTCCTTCTCAGTCCTGAAGCAGGGTCTCGGCCTGAATCAGCGACTGTTTATTTTTCCATAGATGCTGCCTGGCCTGCCGAGTTCCTCCACCATTACCTAGTATACTATCTAGGCACCTTCCAGCCTGATGGCATAGTCATAGTCATACTTTATTGATCCCGGGGGAAATTGGTTTTCGTTACAGTTGCTCCATAAATAATAAATAGTAATAAAACCATAAATAGTTAAATAGTAATATGCAAATTATGCCAGGAATTAAGTTCAGGACCAGCCTATTGGCTCAGGGTGTCTGACCCTCCAAGGGAGGAGTTGTAAAGTTTGATGGCCACAGGCAGGAATGACTTCCTATGACGCTCTGTGTTGCATCTCGGTGGAATGAGTCTCTGGCTGAATGTACTCCTGTGCCCAACCAGTACATTATGTAGTGGATGGGAGACATTGTCCAAGATGGCATGCAACTTAGACAGCATCCTCTTTTCAGACACCACCGTGAGAGAGTCCAGTTTCATCCCCACAACATCACTGGCCTTACGAATGAGTTTGTTGATTCTGTTGGTGTCTGCTACCCTCAGCCTGCTGCCCCAGCACACAACAGCAAACATGATAGCACTGGCCACCACAGACTCATAGAACATCCTCAGCATCGTCCGGCAGATGTTAAAGGACATCAGTCTCCTCAGGAAATAGAGACGGCTCTGACCCTTCTTGTAGACAGCCTCAGTGTTCTTTGACCCGTCCAGTTTAGTCATAGTTATACTTTATTGATCCCGGGGGAAATTGGTTTTTGTTACAGTTGCACAATAAATAATAAATAGTAATAAAACCATAAATCGATGTGTCCATCCAGTAAACAAATCCCCACCCCACTCTGACATTTCACTTCTTCTCACTGCCTATTACTTCCCCCGGGTCCCCTCCTCCTTCCCTATCTCCTATGGTCCATTCTCCTGTCCTATCAGATTCCTTCTTCTTCAGCCCTTGACCTTTCCCACCACCTGGCTTCACCCATCACCTTCCGGCTAGCCTCCTTCCCCTCCCATCTCCACCCTTCTTTTTCTGACATCTTCCCCTTCCTTTCCAGTACTGTTGGAGGGTCTCAGTCTGAAATGTTGACTGTTTACTCATTTCCATAGATGCTGCCTGACCTGCTAAGCTCCTCCGGCATTTTGTGTGTGTTGCTCTGGATTTCCAGCATCCGCAAACTGTCTTGTGATCTTGATGCAATGCCCTCATCACAACGAGGGAGACGAAATGAGATCAAATCCTGCCCTAGATCTTTTGTGACCAGCTCGTCCTGGGTGAGAGAGCAACACACACACAAGTGCCGGAGGTTGTCAGGCAGCATCTGTGAAGGGGAATAAACAGGCAACGTTTTGGGCCGAGGACTGGAAGGGGGTTGGAGGAGAATAAGAGGGAAGGAGTGGAAGCTGGCAGGGGACAGGTGAGGCCAGATGAGGGGGAGGGTGGCTGCCCCACCACTGAGCACATCTGCGAGGAATGGTGCCACAAGAAGGCCCCTCCACCATCTCTCTTCTCTCTAGTCCATCAGGACTAACTGAGCCTTGGGTCCCACACCAGCAGGTTCAGGAAGTTATTACACAACAGCCACCGGGCTCCCGAACCAACACGGATACTTAACTTGCCAGAACTCTGAGCGGATTCTACAACCTACACACTCACTTTCAACGACGCCACGACTCATGTTCTCGGTATTTTTTTAATTGCACAATCTGTCTTCTTTTGCACATTGGTCAGCTGTTTCTGTATAGTTTTTCCATCATTAAGGACCACTCCTCCATCACCCAAGACATGCCCTATTCTCATTGTTACCATCAGGGAGGAGGGACAGGAGCCTGAAGACACACACTCAGTGATTCAGGAACAGCTTCTTCCCCTCTGCCAGCAGATTTCTGAATGGACATTGAACCCGTCAACACTACCTGACAAACAAGAGAAAATCTGCAGATGCCCGAAATCCGAGCAACACAAAATGCTGGAGGAGCTCAGCAAGCCAGGCGGCAATTATGGGGGGAAAAAAAGTACAGTCGACGTTTCGGGCTGACTCCACACTATCTCACTACTCTTTTGTTTTTTTTGCACTCCTTATTTAGTTTAACTATTATATATATATTCTGTATTTCCCAGTCCTTTTTCTATTATTGTCTATCGCACTGAACTGCGCCACAAACACAACAAATTTCACGAGATGTACCGGTGATATCGAACCCCATTCTAATTCCACTAGGAAAATGTAGCTCGGTTGTATATGCAAGACACTGTGATGATAAACTTTACTCTGACTTTGACTGTGGATGCCCCGAGTCAGGACAAATTTTTAAAAAATGTTATTCGCTCTATGAGCAGCTACGCAGCCAGCTGACTCCCTCCTAACCGCCTCTGGACAGCCCAGCTACGGGTCCGGTCAGTGGGAGCGCCGACGGACAGTAGGCGGTGGTACGGCTAGTGACCCCCGCATCCCGTGAGCGAAGTAGGGGAAACGCCGCCCCCGTGTGGTCGGAGGGATCGCCGGCCAGTATTCCTCTTCCACTCTCCGACGATCCAGTGTCCCCAGCCGGCATCTGATGCGACAGGATGTGGGAATTAGGGTGAAATTAACAAGGGTTCAGACACAGTTGTTAAAGGGAAACTGGGAGAGAAGAAATCAGTTCAAAGTAACTGATAACTCCGATAAACCAGCACGTCTGAGAGTTTGGCGCAACCGGGCTAGATTTTCCGGCCTGTTATTCCTATTTTAAATTATAACACGTTAAATTATTTACACAGTAATATGATAAATATCCCACTGAAAGCAGGCGATATTTACCCTTTGCTTAATGGCATCGGTCCATGGGTTAAGCAGGCCGGGGAATCAGCACCGGACTTCAGGGTGAGTGGTGTGGGTTTGAACCCAGCCGGCTCCTTGCACGCTTTCCATCCGTGCTGGGTTGAGAGTCGAGCTAGCAACTCGGTCTCGTAAAAAAAAAGACAAAAAGAAACGGCAGGTTGCCGCTTGGTGCGCCATGTCGCGGAGAGGAATAACACTGGGGAACCCCAAAAGCGACACACAAAACGCTGGAGAAATTGAGCACATTTACATGGAGCTCTGCCACAAGAAAGCAACTTTATCATCAAAGTCCCCGTCATCCAGACCATGCTCTCTTCTCACTGCTACCATTCTGCAGGAGGTACAGGAGCCCTAGACCCCACACCACCAGGTTCAGGAACAGTTATTACCCCACAACCATCAGGCTCCTGAACCAGTGTGGATAACTTCACTCACCACAATGAGCCTCAGGTCCCACACCACCAGGTTCAGGAACAGTTATTACCCCTCAACCATCAGGCTCCTGAACCAGTGTGGATAACTTCACTCACCACAATGAGCCTCAGGTCCCACACCACCAGGTTCAGGAACAGTTATTACCCCACAACCATCAGGCTCCTGAACCAGTGTGGATAACTTCACTCACCACAATGAGCCTCAGGTCCCACACCACCAGGTTCAGGAACAGTTGTTACCCCACAACCATCAGGCTCCTGAACCAGTGTGGATAACTTCACTCACAACTCTGAACTGATTCCACGAGTTCAGACTCACTTTCAAGGATTCTTCTTTATCAGAATCAGGTATCAATATCATTGGCATATGTTGTGAAATTTGTTTTGCAGCTGCAGTACATTGCAATACATAATAATAAAAAACTATAAATGCATTAAGAAATATATATGTAATAAAACAAAATTAAATTAAGAAAGACATGCAAAATGAGAGGAAAAAGTCATGAGGTAGTGTTCATGGGTTCAATGCCCATTCAGAAATCTGATAGCAGAGGGGAAGAAGCTGTTCCTGAATCATTGAGTGTGTGTCTTCAGGCTTCTGTAATCCTCCCTGATGGTAGCAATGAGAAGAGGGCACATCCTGGGTGGTGAGGCTCCTGTACCTCCTCCCTGATGGTCACAATGAGAACAAGACATGTCCTGGGTGATGGGGGTCCTTAGTGACCAATGCTGCCTTTTTAAGGCATTGCCAATTTACATAATTTGTCTTCTTTTGCACACTGGTTGTTTTTCAGTCTTTCTTTATGTATGCCTTTTTGTTTATTCTACTGTACTTCTTTATTTTCCTATATTTCCCACAAAAATTAATTTCAAGGGAGTATATGGTAATATATACATACTTTGATATTGAGGATTGAGGTGATTGAATTTGATCTTCATGTTTTGATGGTCAAAGTGAGTATAGAAGGCATTGAGCTAATGTGGAGTGAAGTCTTGCTGTCTCCTATGTCGCTTGATTTAACTTTATAAGAGGTGATAGTATTCAAGCACTGCCACAACTGTCGAGCATCCTTTGCTGATTCACGTTTAGTCCAGAATTGCCACTTTGCCTGGACCTGCTGTAACTCTCTCGGTCACCAGACTTGAATGCCTCTGATCTGACTCTCAGCAGATTGCAGAGCTCATGGTTCCTCCAAAGCTTCTGATTGGTGAAGACTCTGAACGATTTTGTGTGGACATACTCATCTAGGACTGTTTTTATGAAATTCATGACAAGCATGGTGTATCCATTCAGATCCTCAGATGAGTCCTTGAACATGGCCCATCCACTGACTCAAAGCAAACCACTCCTCTACCTCCCACCTCTTTCCTTGTCCTAATCTCTGGAGTTTTGCTCCTTATCCTCTGCCTGTATGCGGGCAGGAAAAGGACAGCCAAGTGATCCAATTTACCAAAATGCTATCTGGACATGGCGTTCCTTGTCTTAGTATACAGTGATCTAGTGTGTTGGGACCTCTGGTGCTACAGGTCATATGCTGATGGTAATTGGACAGGGTTTACTTCAAACAAACCTGGTTGAGGTGTCCAGCACTGATTTGAAATGCGATGGGATGGGCTGTTTCATGTTTGGAGATAGGCTCATGCAGTATCTCAAATGCTTGATTATACTCGGCCACTGGTGGAATGTAAACTGCAATCAGGATTGTGGAGGAGAACTCCCTAGGTAAATAAAATGGGAAGCACTTGACCATTGTGTGTTTAAGATCAGGGGAGCATGAGTTTGACAAAACCACCACATCAGGACACCACCAAAAATGTATCGTGAAACACTCACCTCCACCTTTTGCCTTTTCCGAATCAGCAGTTCAGTCCATACGGAAAATGGAGAAGCCCTCTGGTTTGACTGCTGTATCTAATGTGCTGGGAGAAAGCCACATCTCAGTCAAACATAAAACATAACAGTCCCTTATTTCCCTCCAACAGAGTAATCTAGCAGTACTCTTGCAAATCACTGTCTGTGAAAGAGAGTGCCGTACTTTCCATGTAGGGAACCTGTGAGAACATTCTTCTCCCAATGTCTTGCTTATATATTTTCAATTTTCTGATGAAAGTGAACACTGCACTTTTTGCCTGGATTAAATTGAAATTCTCATCCCGCAGTTTCATATTTAGAATGTTCATTTTGTCATAGAGATCAGCTAGGTATATCAAATCTTCATCGAAGTTCAATTTTGCTTCCAGGTTCTTGTTCACTTTGAGCAAAAATTCAACCACAGTATCAAAAAAAATCAAAGAAGCATTTTTGGCAGCAGCCTTTTGACAGACAATGTGCTTCAGTGTGAAGAAGCGAGCATTCAAACTCTTCACCATTATCTTGACGTAACTGGTGGACTATCCTGCTATTTAATGGATGAGCTTGAATTTTGTTGATAGCAGATATTACAAGACTCATTCTTGAAGAAGTCACTAGCTAAGGTTTTTGGCTGTGAGATGTTGACGATGAATTGCACAATGGATTGCTGGTAAACCAGCATGGCGATCTGTCATATACGGTGCTCCATCTATTACACAAGAAACCATGTTCCTAATCAGAATACTTTTATCCTCAACATACATTTTGAGCTCGTTGTAGATTGACTCTCTGTTGATTTTAAGCATTTTACAAAAGAGTATCTCTTCATAAACTTTTCCATTTTTGATCAACTGGCCATATGCCATTAGCAATGCCTTGTTGTCTCGCACAGTTAACTCAAGCAGTTGTGTCCCAAATTCTGTTTTCTGTAGCTCTGTACATAGTTGATACTGAATATCTTCACTCATCTCATCAATATGATGAGCTACAGAGTTTATCTCAGAGGAATTGATTTTAAAATACTGGTATCCATTTTGAGAACAGTGTGAGCACTTCTTTACACTTCATACGTCATTGTCGCCAAACAATTGATACAGAACATACAATCATCACAGCGATATTTCATTCTGCGCTTCCCGCTCCCTGGAGTACAAATCGATAGTAAATATTAAACATTTAAATTATAAATCATAAATAGAAAATAGAAAAGCGAAAGTAAGGTAGTGCAAAAAAACCAAGAGGCAGGTCCGGATATTTGGAGGGTACGGCCCAGATCCGGGTCAGGATCCGTTCAGCAGTCTTATCACAGTTGGAAAGAAGCTGTTCCCAAATCTGGCCGTACGAGTCTTCAAGCTCCTGAGCCTTCTCCCGGAGGGAAGAGGGACGAACAGTGTGTTGGCTGGGTGGGTGGTGTCCTTGATTATCCTGGCAGCACTGCTCCGACAGTGTGCAGTGTAAAGTGAGTCCAAGGACGGAAGATTGGTTTGTGTGATGTGCTGGGCTGTGTTCACGATCTTCTGCAGCTTCTTCCAGTCTTGGACAGGACGACTTCCATACCAGATTGTGATGCACCCTAGAAGTCTCAAGTTAGGGTGCTGCTTACTGCCCCCCCCCAATAATCTTGAATGCCCCCAACAACTTCTATTTCTCCTAATGCCCCTTAAGGACACATAACCACCCCCTTCAGGGGTGGCGAGGTTGCAGCACTGCCTGCCTCTATTGGGAATCACTGCCCTAGCCCAATCACGGGACAAGTTACAAGGACAAATGAACCTCCAAACCGGTATGTCTTTGGACTGTGGGAGGAAACCAGAGCACCTGGAGGAAACCCATGTGGTCACGGGAAGGACATACAAAAACTTCTCACAGGCAGTGGCAGGATTTGAACTCTGAATTCCTGACAGTCCAAGCTGCGATAGTGCCAGCTAACCACTATGCTGACTGTGGTGCCCCACACTGCTATTTGTGCTGTGTGGTTCTTGTGACTCGATTATCTATGTGTTCAATCACCTTGTCAATCGTCCCTCCCCACTAATCTTCCTGCTGGCACTTATCCCTGCATGCGGCCAAAGTGCTACACCTGCCCATTCTCCTCATCCCTCTCCTCCATTCAGGGCCCCAAACAGTCCTTCCAGGCGAGACCCCAGTCTTTCTGGGGTCAACTATTGTGTCTGGTGCTCCTGATGCAGCCTCCTCCTCTACATTGCTGAGACCTGTTATAAATTGGGGAACCGCTTCGTCGAGCACCTCCGTACCATCCACCACAAGTGGGGCTTCCTGGTGGCCAAACATTTTAATCTGATTCTCATTCCCGTTCCAAACATGTCAGCCCATGGCCTCCTCTTGTGCCAAGATGAGGCCACCCTCAAGGTGGAGGAGAAACACCTTATATTTTATCGGGGTAGCCTCCAACCTGATGGTTTGAATATCAATTTCTCCTTCCAGTAAAAAAATTCCCTCCTCCTCCCCTCTTCTTCTGTTCCTCACTCTGGCCTCTTACCTCTTCTCACCTACCTATCACGTCTCCTGGGGTCCTCTCCTTCACTTTCTTCTGCGGTCCATTCTCCTCTCCCATCAGATTCCTTCCTTTCCAGCCCTTCACTTTTCCCACCCACCTGGCTTCACCTATCACCTTCCAGCTATCCTCCTTCCCTTTCCCTCACCATATTATTCTGGATCTTCCCCATTCCAGTCATGGTCTTAAATCTCGAGTGTTTATTCCTCTCCATAGATGCTGTCTGACCTGCAGGATTTTGTGTGATTTGCTCTGGATCTCCAGCATCTGCAGAATTTTTTGTATTTATGTGTGTTCAACTGCCTGTAGTCTTGCCTGAATGAAAAGATTTCCCCGGGGGATACCAACGATTCTGCTGGTGCTGAAATCAGGAGCAATGCACCCCAGTGCCGGAGGATCTCAGCAAGTCAGGCAGCATCTATCAAGGGGAATTAACAGTGGACATTGTGGGCCAAGACTGGAAAGGAAGGGGAGCAGAAGTAATTATAATTATTGTCATACCTTGGTTTATAACCATACTTTATTTTACCAACACACACAAAAAATGCTGGTGAACGCAGCAGGCCAGGCAGCATCTATAGGAAGGGGAACAGTCGACGTTTCGGGCCGAGACCCTTCGTCAGGACTAACCGAAAGAAGAGATAGTAAGAGATTTGAAAGTGTAGGAGGGGGAGGGGGAGATCCGAAATGATAGGAGAAGACAGGAGGGGGAGGGATGGAGCCAAGAGCTGGAAAGTTGATTGGCAAAAGGGATACGAGGCTGGAGAAGGGAGAGGATCATGGGACGGGAGGCTTAGGGAGAAAGAAAGCCGGGGGGGGGGGTCCCAGAGGATGGGCAAGGAGTTATAGGGGGGAAAATAAATAATAATACCCACCCCTTATTTATTTATTATTTATTTCCCCCCCTTTTTTTCCTCTCTCTTTTCTCCCTCTGACTATAACTCCTTGCCCATTGTCTGGGCTCCCCTCCCCCTTTCTTTCTCCCTTCTCCAGCCTCGTATCCCTTTTCCCAATCAACTTTCCAGCTCTTAGCTCCATCCCTCCCCCTCCTGTCTTCTTCCTATCATTTCGGATCTCCCCCTCCCCCTCCCACTTTCAAATCTCTTACCATCTCTTCTTTCAGTTAGTCCTGACGAAGGGTCTTGGCCCGAAACGTCGAATGATTACGTGCACACTATGGTCTGATATATATTCAATGAGCCCTTTTCTAAAGAGAGGGTTACATTATTATAGCACAACTTCTGTTCTAGATAATAAGAAGGATTCAGCTTCTGGCAGGTGGAGTTCAGTACTACAGATACAAGAGACATGCACATACAGTCAGTAGAGTTTTCATACATTTATTATTGTTGGGACATTAGAAAGATCCAAGCAACTATAGTATATAAATAACTTACTATTTGGGTGGAAAAAAAACATAATCAATTTATTTTCCCTAATTGACACTGGACACACCTAATGTTGTAGAAAAATAGATTTAGAAGAAACACATATTATACACATGGGGAAATTTACAAAGGCAATGACTCTCAATGTGGCTTACAGGTGAGCTGGGATTCAGTCATTAACATGTAGATTAAATGGTAAACTTTTGTTTGTTATAAAAAGTAGGGCATGGCACTTACAAAAATGTGATTGATGGAATTTAATTACCATCCTTCCTTTAACATCTTCCCAAATGTAACACGGTGGAGCAGTACCATTAATATAGCCTGGGACAATTATAAATTATCTCCTGTGTAAGTGAATAGGTAAATTTTAAAACCAGCTAAGTACTTAATACTCACACAAATGCTGGAGGAACTCGGCAAGTCAAGTGGCATTGATGGAGGGGAATGAACAGTCAAAAGTCTTGGCCAAAAACTTAAATAGTTTACGGACACCTCAGTTAATGGTAGGGGTCTATGGATAAAAAAGGTTGAGAACCCCTAGATTAGAACATAGAACAGTGCAGCACAGTACAAGCCCTTCAGCCCTCCATGTTGGGCTGATCTTCCAAAATCAATCCTACATAACCCTCATTTTATTCCCCTCCACAGATGCTGCCCGACCTGATGAATTCCCTCCAGCGTTTTGAGTGCATTGCTCAAGATTTTCAGCATCAGCAGAATCTCTTCTGCTTATGAGGTGTTTAAAAAAGTTGGTGGGCAGTGGTTTAAGCAAGAACCTGCCATTGCTCTGCAGGTGAAGGATTAAGAATGGCTTGCAGACTCTACCAACGCACGCTCAAGTGGGAAATTGAAGCTATGATGATTTTCAGTTCTTCAGTAAACCACCTCCCATTCAAATACTTTTCTGCTGATTCTGCATATGGGTCCTTTAAGTCTTTGGCTTGAGCCTCGGCACATGCTAAAAATGACTAAGTCTCTGCTGAATGGCCTATTTGCACTCCTATGGTCTTACTAGTAAGGATGTCAAAGGTTATGAGGAGAAGGCAGGAGAATGGGGATAATAAAGCTGCCACGTTGGAACAGCAGAGAAGATTTGTTGGGCCCTGTAGCCTAATTCTGTTCCTATGCCTTGTGGTCTTGCAAAAGCAGATGTGGGTACCAATACAAGGGGAAACAATCAGTTTTCGTGTGGTGGCCAATGCTATTGCGGGGTCGATATTTCTTGCCGAGGTCCTTCATCAGGTGGTGATGAAGTATCTTAGCTCGAAACGTTGACTTGTTTATTCTCCTCCACAGATGCTGCCTGACTTTCTGAGTTCCTCCAGCATTTTGTGTGTGTTGCTTTGGGATTTCCAGCATCTGCAGAATCTCCTGTCTTTATGATTCAATGCTAATGAGAACCTCAAAGCCTTGTCTGTGTTTGGCGGTTTGTGTGCCTCAGTTATCCGGAGAGCTATGTTGGCTGAGTCAGGGCTTTATGCTTTGGCTCTTGGTAGGGTCACCCATGCCAAACAGGTCAAAGGGTAGAGGCCAGGCTAAGAGTGGTCCACTGGTCCTGCAGGTTCATGAGTTCAGCAACCAATGAGGACCTTCATTGCTGCCCTAAATGCCAGCGGCATTACGGGCATTAAGTAAGTAAGCTAACGAGAAGTCTGCTAACCATGCACTGTCAAAGAGGGCGCACTTGTGAGTGAAACAACCCTGAGGATGGAGTTTGCAACAATCCTCACCATGAATATAGCTACACCACGATCTAATTAAATGGTGTAATGGGCTTGAGTGGTTGAATGTAATGCTTGTGTTCCAGGTGCACTGTGCAGAACCCTGAATGTTCTTTCCAGCTGCCTTGAGTCTCCACTGCAGTTTCAAGCTCAGCCCCATCACAGCAGCTGAAAGCAACATCCCTACTTGCTCCAATCACACTCCGCAGACCCTGTCAACACCACGGCTGGCATCAGGGGTTAAACGACATGCAAGGCTACATGAAAGTGGGTATCCTGAGTCCTCACAGAGGATTCCCTAACTTGCAGGTTAAGTCGCTGGTGAGGAAGGCAAATGCAATGTTAGCATTCATTTTGAGAGGACTGGAATATAAAAGAAAGGATGTAATGCTTGATGAATTATAAGGCATTGGTTAGACTGCACTTGGAGTATTGTGAGCAGTTTTGGACCCTCTATCTAAGAAAAGATGTATTGGCATTGGAGATGGTCCGGAGGAGGTTTACGAGAATCATCCCAGGAAAGAAAGGGTTAACATATGAGGAGTGTCTCTGAAGGTTCTCAATTATCCAGATCATTGTAAAACAAGCAGTAGTGAATCAACTGGACTTGCTGTGTTGACTAGAAGACGTTTCGCCATTCATCTGAGAGGCTTCGTCAGTTCTGATCTATGGCGGGTAGTTTTCCGAGTTGTTTAAAGGTACAGCAATCACATGAGGGTCGTTAAGAGTCGCAGAGGTAATGAGAGGGTCACTAATCTTTGCATGAATCGGGGTGTGAACTGCTGTGGAGATGCCAGGATAGAGATGTTAGGATAGCATTATAAGTAGCTGATAAATGGTGTTGTACCCCACACCCTCTATTTAGGGATGGGTTTTCCAGTTTGTCTCACTGGCCCAAAAATCTCATTCAAACCTATTGAATATTGAAAGGCCTATGTAGATTGGATACGGCGAGGCCTTGATAGAGTGGGTGTGTAGGAAGTTTCCTATAGTCGAGGAGTTGAGGACCAGAGGGCACAGCCTCAGAATAGAGGGGCATCCATTTAGAACAGAGATGAGGAGGATTTTCCTCAGCCAGAGGGTGGGTGAATCTGTGGAAGTCATTGCCATGGACAGCTGTGGAGATCAGTCAATGGGCATATTTAAAGCCAAGGTTGATAGGTTGTTGATTAGTAGGGGTGTCAAAGGTTTTAGGGAGAAGGCAGGAGAACTGGTTTGAGAGGGATAATAAATCAGCCATTTTGGAACGGCAGAGCAGACTCGAAGGGCTCATTGAAACCTATCGAATATTGAAAGGCCTAGATAGAGAGGACATGGAGAGGATGCTTCCTATAGTGCGGGATTCTAAGCCCAAAGGCACAGCTTCAGAATGTCCTTTTAGAATATGGATGAGGAGGAATTTCTTAAGCAGGGGGTGGTGAATCGGTGTAATTCACAGACGGATGTGGAGTTTAAGTCATTGGGTATACAAAGCAGAAGTTGAAAGATTCTTGATTAGTCAGGGCGTCAAGGGTCAAAGGTTAGGGGGGAAGGCAGGAGAATGGGGTTGAGAGGGATAATAAATCAGTCAAGATTGAATGACAGAGCAGACTCAATGAGCCAAATAGCCTAATTCTGCTCCTATGTCTTATGGTCTATTTATTTAAAAAGGATGCAAAATTATTTTTTTCCCTTTCCCTCAAAGTGTCAAAAGAGTTTGAGACACATTTTTGTTATCAGAACCAACGTGTGACCAGTTATCAACTCTGGGTGGTTATCCATACAAACAGCACAAAGCTGTCTGTCTTGCAATGCTGATCTCGGGCTGTTGCCACAGCAAGTCTGGAGTCTTGACCAATGGCAGTCAGACTCAAGGAACACAAGTACGATGCCATCAGAACACCATTATCACTGTTAAACTTCTTTTTTTCTGTGAACCCAACCCTCCTCTGCCCCCTTCCCTTACTATAGATTTCTTTTTAAAAGTCTACTCTGTTATTTCATCATGACTGATCCATTTTCCTCTCAGCCCAAATCTCCTGCCTTCTCGCCGTATCCCTTCATGCTCTGACTAATTAAGAATCTATAAACCTCTGCCTTAAATATACCCTATGACTTAGCCTCCACAGCTGCCTGTAGCTATAAATTCTAGGTTCTCTATTCTCTGGCTAAAGAAATTCCTCCTCATCTCCATTCTAAACAGACACCCCTCTATTTTGCTGTGTCCTCAGGTCCCCACTATAGAAGACATCCTCTTCATATCCACTCTATCGAGACCTTTTCAACATTCGAAAGGTTTTCAATGAGGTCACCCCTCATTCTTCTGAATTCCAGTGAGTAGAGGGCCAGAACCATCAAACGTTCTTCATACGAGCCTTAGATTCTCATAATCATTTTCGTGAACCTTCCTTGAACCCTCTCCTTTGTCAGCACATCCTTTCCTAGATAAGGGGCCCAAAACTGCTCACAGTACTCCAAGTGAGGCCTCACTGGTGTGCTTCAGCTGGATTTAAATGTCAGCTTTAGGTCAACACGTAGAAGTATCTGACTCTCTCAGCAGGAGAGCAGGGGTTCTGAACCTTTTTTATGTTATTGAACAATACCATTAAGCAAGGGGTTTGTGGACCCCAGATTAGGAACCCCTGCTCTAGGCCAACACACACATAAAGTGTTGAGGAACTCAGCAAGTCAGGAGGGAAATAAACAGTCGACGTTTCAGGCCAAGCCCCTTCATCAGGACTGGAAAGGGTAGGAGCCAGAATAAGGTGGTGGGGGAGAGAAGGCGAGGGGAAGGAATATAGGTGATCAGCGAGGACATGTGAGAGGGAAGAGGTAAAAGGCTGATAAAGAAGGAGTGACCCATGACAGAAAGGGAAGGTGGAGGGGAACCAGATGAAGGTGATGAAGAGGGAGGCGTGTCTTGCTGAGTTCCCCCTGTGTGTGTGTGTGTGTGTGTGTGCGCGCGCGCGCGCGTGTGTGCGTGTTGCTCAAGAGTTCCAGCATCTGCAGAATCATGTCTCTGCATGCAAGGAACTTAACTCTTGAGAAAAAAAAATGGAGGGCTACGTAGGAGGGAAGAGTTAGATGAATCTTAGGAGTAGGTTAAAAGATCAGCGCAACATTGTGGGCCAAAGGGCCTGTACTGTACTATATAATCTATTTTAGATGATGGAGAATGTATAGATGGAGTTTGGTCAGACCCACTTGGGAGTACTGTGAGCAGTTTTTGGCCCACATCTCAGACAAGATGTTCAGGCATTGGAGAGGGTCCAGAGGAGATTCATAATGATCCCAAGAAAGAAAGGGTTAATGTACAGTATGAGGAGCTCTAGGCTTCTACTTGCTGGAATTCAGAAGAATGAGGGGTGAGCTCATTGAAACCTATTGAATATTGAAAGGCCTCGATAGAGTGGATGTGGAGAGAATGTTCTCTATGCTGGGGGAAATCTAGGATCAGAGGGCACAGCCTCAGAAACGAGGGATGTCTCTCAGAACAGAGATGAGCAAGGATTTCTTTAGCCAGAGGGTGGTGAATCTGTGGAATTCAAAGCCACAGATGGCTGGGAAGGCCAAGTCATTGGGTATATTTAAAGCTGAGGTTGATAGGTTCTTGATTAGTTAGGGTGTCAAAGGTTATGAGGAGAAGGCAGGAAAATGGGGCTGAGAAGGAGAAAAGAATCAGCCGTGATCAAATGGTGGAGTAGGCTCGATGGGCTGCAAGGATAATTCTGCATCTATGTTTTATGGAAATCTTTGAAGAGGAAATTCAATGTCAAGCTGGAAGGTTGAACAAGTTGCTCTTAAGTTTATCCAGACATTCAGCTTGCCTTCAGTACTGATGTGGTACTCGACAGGTTGTAAATCACTGGCCAAACAATGACTCCTTGTGGGTCAGCCTTGCAAATATGACTCGGCCAATTAGACAACTCTGATGGAAGTTTTTCTGCTTTTCCCCAAGCAGGAAAAAAGATCAAAACTTATTCAAAGGTCTAGTGGCAAACGGCAAGGGCTTAATCTGGTGGCTTCCCGAGTCACAAGGTTGACCATAATACTAACACATAAAATATTTAGTGATCTGATGGTAAAGTAGATAAAAATAATACTGAAGTTGGCGGGGGGGGTGGTGGGTAAGAAAATAAGGAGACATTGTCTTTTACAACACACACAAAATGCTTGAGGAACTGAGGCCAGGTGACATTGATGGAGAGGAATAAACAGTAATTCCTCCTCATAGATCAGGGGTTCCCAACCTGGGGTCCACAGACCCCTTGTCTAATGGCATAAAATAGGTTGGGAACCTCTGCCTAGATGCTGCCTGACTGCTGAGTTCCTCCGGCATTTTGTGTGCGCACTGCACTGCATTTCCAGCATCTGTAGAACCTCACGGTTGCCTGTATATTGGACCACAAAAGGTGAGGGAGAACAGAACATTACCAGTGCTAATCTAAGTCACAGATCACCAGTGTTGTAACTGTAGTCAACACATAGCTGGCAGCGGATTTTTGTAGAAGTTGTCTCCAAAGTTTCAAGGTGATAGAGAAAAGGCCAACTGCATAAACGCAAACTAGCTACTTGAAAGTGATAAGAATGAACACCTCAAAATTAATGGGAGGAGGGATGTTGCTTGGTGGATCAGTTTTATTACTGTTCCTCCAGTGAAGGGGGGCACCACCAGCCTGCGACTTTCTCTGTGCTCTCCGTTGTTTAAATAGAAGAGTCGGGTTGACAGGGCTAATCAATTAGCCTCGGTGAAATGGTAGGCTCAATGGGCTAAATGGCCTAATTCTGCTCCATCTATGTTCTGATCTATTGATAATAGTTTGCTGACAAATTAGGAAAGTGAACCTCATTATTCAAGTGAGGATCCAGCCTTATCAGCTGACCCCACACACACATCTGGTTTTGGTCTTGGCAGCTCCTTCAGTGGCATGCACAATCACAATCCTCTTTTTTTTAACCTAATTGCAGAATACTAGTGGTCCAAAAGGACTGAGAATGGACAATATAGAACATGCCTCTAATACTTGCAACAGCATCAGATTAAATCGGTTTACAGATTACGCCTAAAGCTTTGGCTAAGTTTGCGGTGGTACATGCCTCTTTAAACTGCCTTAGAACAAAACCCTGGCTCACTAGAGAGTTTCAAAATCAAATTTTTTTTTTATTTTAAATACAAAAAAAAAATTAATTCATGATTTCAATGAGCATTTCAACAAGTATGGTAGAAACCAGAGGCTGGAATTTAAACAGACTAAATGTTTTAGGAAAAGGTGATACAACCTGTAGATGCGCAGTTGATAATATCATATAAAAATATATTCAAAACATAATTTTAAACTTCAAGATGTCTAAAATAGAAACAACCTCTCCAAAGCAGTTTAGAAGCAGCTTGAGACAGTTAAGGTTATGAGTAAAGGGCCTCGAAAAGAGGAGTCCTGGGACAGGTTAAGGGTGCGAGGGAATTTCCAGTGCCTTTACGGGTTGCATAACTAACCATGCAACAAAATAGCCCTATTATCAACCCGATCTGCCTCCTTTGCACAACACACTCCCTCTCTCAATTTCTCACAATACTTATTGATAATCTAGCAGTTCACCCCAGATCTTTAACATCTGGGCAAAACCTGAACAGGCAGTTTAATGTCAGTGATAAGAGACTGGTTGCTTTGCCTGCGTTACCTACAAGTAAAAGCACATGAGCATTTCTTGAAATTGACCTCCCCCCATACAGTTTAGCTGATACAGCAAAACGTTCTACAAACTATTGTCCAAGCTCCAGTTTTTAAAAATTCATAATTTTACTAGAGAAATCATTTCCAGCATAGTTATTTGCATCAGGCTACAGAATACCATGGTAAAATAAAGAGACAGCCCCTTCACTTGAATATTAACTCCTTTTATTTCCCCCGTTTCTCATCCACAGTGAAGCACCCTCATCCTGGGTGGATGAGGCAGCAACTCTGATCGTCTTCCCAGTGGCACTGGGCTCCAGAAGGGCTCTCCTGCCCAAATCAGAGGGAGGCTACATTTGCTCTGAGGGACAAATACAAGCGTGGGAGCATGCCCTCGTTGAAGTTGATTGGTGATAGGCACAGAGGATGGATGGCATTGCAGGAAGGATCTTGACTAATACTTCCTTCCTGCATGCAGCAATGCTCACAATTCCAAGTGGGGGGCGGGGGGAGAAGGGGAAACACCGCTTGCCTGACAACACGCAGCAAGAATCAAGCTTGGGATAAGTCTTACTTGCAATGACCCCATTTCCATGCAGTGAGCAGCAAGTGCCCGTGGGTGGAGCCGGTTCTTGTGAATTGGAATGACTGCCTTGTAGCGAAGCATTGACACAAAAACATCTGTCCACTTCACTTCACTTATAACACTCCAGTTCAACAGAAATAAACAGAAATGCAAACCCAGTCATAATTTCTGAACTAAAGAGAAAGTTTCTTTGCAGAACAATTCCAAAATAAAAAAAATCATTCCCTTGTGCTTTTTGCCCAAAGTTTTCAATCTTCCTCAACTGGTTCCTCTGTTTTGCCCCTGTTTAACTTGCATAGGACATGGGACTCTTCTCCCTGTCAACATACAGCACATTTCAATTATGCCCTCTTGTCAAAATAAACTGAGACTGAGCAAAAAAAAAAATCCATCCCCCAGACCACATCCCTTCCTGTCCACTCTATCAGCTCGTTATGGGACTAGAAAGAGAACGTAAGCACAAAACAAGACCTCCCTACTGTAAATACAGTCACTAGAATTGTTTGTATTGCTCAGAGACTCATCCCCCATGATTCATCTGGGTCAAACAGCTCGGGATGTAGGCATGCAGTCAGTGCGGCCAACCAGCTAACCATGACTAAAGTCACAAGAATTTCCATCGCACCACATGATTTTTTGTTTGATGGGCATCCTTTGGAAGGAAAGGAGAGAGAGAGAGAGAAAGAGAAAGAAGAGAGAAAGAGAAAGAAGAGATTGAGAGAGGAGAAAGAGAAAGAGTAAGAGGAAAACTGGGAAAAGAAAGGGAAAATAGAGACAGAGGGTAAAAAAACAAAACAAATAAGATAGAGAAAGGGAGAAAAAGGACACAAAACATCAGAAGGGAAATAACATACGCCAGATTTATAGAGCCGACTTCTTGTATAGAAAGTCTCTCGGTTCAGACTTATTTGGCTGTCTCTTGGTGTTCACGCTATGGCTGATACAACAGTTTGATGGTGAGAGGTGGCTTGCCTCGGCTAGTCTCCCAGCTGCGTCCTCAATGACGGAGATGAACGGCACACCTACACCAGGGCTGGCGGGAAGACTAGAAGTCAAGTCCGTGGTCACTGCAGCGTCAGAACCACCCCTCCGATAAAGGTAGTCGCAACAGGTAGGTGCTGGCGACGGGAAGTTGTCCGACTTTACTATGGTCTGCGGTGAGTTCCTTCGTCTCAGCTGGGATGACAGTGGCTCACAAGGGAGGAACGAACACTTGACAGGTGACACAAGCCTGGGCCTGGGCTTCGACTCTTCAGCCGGCAAGCCATGGATTAAGTCTGTGCCTATCAATGTCCCACCAGCAAAGGCTTTGTAATCAGCTGGTTCTAAAGGTATTTGCTGGTCAGGCCTCCCGAATTGCTGAGGTACATCCAGCAGCCTTTCCTCGTGAGCTGGCAGACCATGGGTCAGATCTGTGCCAGCAGTACAATGAATAACCTCTACTGCAGGCGGTGGGTCAAAACTTACAGAAGTCCTCCGAAGGTCGGCCTTCTCGTGAGCTTCTACGGACTCACTGTTCAAGGTCTCTTTTCTTTTTGAAAGCAATGCTGGGCTTAAATGAGGTGGCTTTAAGCTCGTGGGTTGTCTGGAGTTGCTTTTCGCATCCTGGCAGAACGTGTGACCCTTTGAAGGGGATGGGGCAGGGCTGGGCAACTTCTGGGATGGAGCAAAAGGCTGGCCAGAGTCGTCCGGAGAGAAGTCATAAAAGTCAGGGTAGTTCCAAAAGTCTACGTGCCTGCGGGGTTTCTGTCCCCGAGAGTGTTTCTTCTTCCTCAAGCTGTACTTGCTGACACCGCGACTTGAGCAGGGCAGTTCGGGAGCCTCAGCGCTCAGCTCCGTGGGATCCTGACCTGCTTCAGACACAGCTTTGCAAAGCTCAGGGTCTTTGGCTGGCAAGCTTGGCTTTGATGTGGCTGCCATGGCAATGTCTGGCATCAATTCCTTCACTGCACTCTTGGAAACCTGTAATAACAAAGTTAACCAAGTCGGTAATTACATATTTAAACACATTTTACTTCATATCTGTACTTTAATTTCTAACTTTTTAATTTAATTTTATATAACTCTTTATTCTCTATAAATGAGTGTTGTTTTTTTGTTGCATGTCATGCCCTGATCAACACAGCACAGCAAATTCCTAATACACACACAAAATGCTGGAGGAACTCAGCAGGTCAGGCAGTGTCTACGGAGGGGAATCAACAGTCAACGTTTCGGGCTGAGACCCTTCTTCAGGACTGGAAAGGGAGAAGACGACCAAATAAGAAGTTGGGTAGGGAGGCAAACAAGCAGGTACAAGGTGCAGAAGAGATCACTAAGGGGCAGGCAGCAGTGAGAGAGGGTCTCACTGGACTCCCGTCGAAGGGACGATCTAAACTTCTTCAGAGTAGGCACCCCTCGGAAAGACTTTGCAGTGGAGTGGTCAATCACAAACACGAGGAAGTTTGCAGATGCAGGAAACACAAACACGAGAATTTACTACTTCACTGCAAAGTCTCTTCAAGTGGTGCAATTAAGGAAGACCTCAGTTTGTGACACTTGTTCGTACCACTCGACTTGGACTCCTGAGGTCGAGAGTGGAAATATCCCAGTGCACTGGCTTTTCCACTTCTAAAAACTCTCTCACACAGGTTTCCTGTCATCGTCAGATACAATGGGCAACTACCATTGGTAGTATTCTAATTTTTTTCTGTGTTTCATTTAAGTACATATTTTGTCACTTAGTTGAAGTATGTTGGGCACGTGAGCAAGTGGTTAAGGCGTTCGTCTAGTGATCTGAAGGTCGTTAGTTCGAGCCTCAGCTGTGGCAGCGTGTTTGTGTCCTTGAACAAGGCACTTAACCACACATTGCTCTAGTGTCTGTGTGAGGAGTGGCGCCCCACACACTTCCAATCTGCGCCTTGTAAGGCATGAAAATGCCTGACGCAGGCCTCTCATGATCTGAGTCAACGTTCCCTCCCTTACTTAGTTAAATAGTAGTTTGTCTTTATTATGCCTTTTATATATTTCCATGAAACTTTAACTAACTGGGACAACCTCTTCATTAGGTCAAAATGTGCTCGTCCTAATGTGTCCCAATTAACCAGAAACCACTGTATAAGGAAATACTAAATATTGACTGTTTATTCATTTCCATAGATGCTACATCTAGCATTTTGTGTGTCTTGCATTATATTTATGAACTGTTGTATAAATATCTCCGATCTGTAAACACGCAGGAGACCTACAGAAGAACAGGTGGCAATTTAGTAGGGTGCTGTGGCCAAACAAGCAATTGTATTTACACAGCAACACTTGTGTTACAGCCGGGTATAGAAACACCAGTGCCCAGAAACAGAAAAGTCTACAGACAGTGGTGGGATCAGCCCAGTCCATCACAGGCAAAGTCCTCCTCATCATTGAGCCACGAGAAAGCAGCATCCATCAAAAACCCCCAACATCCAGGACATGCTCTCTTTTCACTACTACCATAAAGAAGAAGGGGTCCCACACCATCAGGTTCAGGAACAGTTATTACCCCACAACCATCAGTCTCCTGAACCAGTGTGGATAACTTCACTCACCACAATGAGCCTCAGGTCCCACACCACCAGGCTCAGGAACAGTTATTACCCCTCAACCATCAGACTCCTGAACCGGTGTGGATAACATCACTCACCACACTGACTCCACAACCTACAGTACAGTGTAAATGTTTTAGTCACATATACATAGCTAGGGTGCCTAGACTTTAGCACGGTACTGAATTTCTCAGTGTGGAGAAGAGAGTGCGTTTGTAAATCTGGTGGGAGCAAAGGATGCTGCAAATGGCAAGGGTGGGGCACCGTGGGAGGAGTGTGGGACAGGTGGCCAGAGGCAGGGGAAGGGTGGCATGGATTGGCAGACACGCCCAGCCCCCAGCAAGGTCACTTACTTGTTATTGATCATTACAGAAGGTCTCTCTGGTGCTTTCTGCTCTCTCCTCCCTCTCTCTTCCCCTTTTCTCAACCATGATTCCCCTCTCCCTGCCCCTTCCCACTCTCAGTCCACAATAGAGACTCATATCAGAATCAGGTTTATCATCATTCACACATCATGAATTTTGTTTTTTTCTCGTGGCAGCAGTTATAGCGCAATACAATGGTACTGTGCAAAAGTCTTAGTCACCATATGTATGTGCCTGAGACTTTTGCACAGTACAGAATCACTTTCAACAACTCTATGACACATTCTCAGTATTACTTACTTACTTTTTAAAAATTTATTATTGACACAATTTCTCTTTTGCACATCGGATATTTATCAGTGTTATATATAGTTTTTAAAAAATAAATGATACTGTATTTCCTTACTTTTTTGTAAATGCCTGCAAGAGAATGAAACTCAAGGTAGTATATGATAACATACAATCAGTAGCCACTTTATTGGGTTCACGAGGTACCTAATAACGTAACTACTGAATGTATATACTTCATACTTTATTGTCGCCAAACAATTGATACTAGAACGTACAATCACCACAGCGATATTTCATTCTGTGCTTCGTGCTCCCTGGAGTACAAATCGATAGTATTAAAAATTTAAATTATAAATCATAAATAGAAAATAGAAAAGGGAAAGTAAGGTAGTGCAAAAAAAAAAACCGAGAGGCAGGTCCGGATATTTGGAGGGTACAGCCCAGATCCGGGTCAGGATCCGTTCAGCAGTCTGATAAGAGTTGGAAAGAAGCTGTTCCCAAATCTGGCCGTACAAGTCTTCAAGCTCCTGAGCCTTCTCCTGGAGGGAAGAGGGACAAAAAGTCTGTTGGCTGGGTGGGTCGTGTCCTTGATTATCCTGGCAACACTGCTCCGACAGTGTGCGGTATAAAGTGAGTCCAAGGACGGAAGATTGTTTTGTGTGATGTGCTGCGTCGTGTTCACGATCTTCTGCAGCTTCTTCTGGTCTTGGACAGGACAACTTCCATACCAGGTTGTGATGCACCCTAGAAGAATGCTTTCTACGGTGCATCTATAAAAATTAGTGAGGGTTTTCGGGGACAGGCCAAATTTCTTTAGTTTTCTCAGGAAGTAAAGGCGCTGATGGACCTTCTTGGCGCTGAGCTCTGCTTGGTTGGACCAAGTCAGGTCATTTGTGATATTGACCCCGAGGAACTTAAAGCTTTTGACCTGTTCCACTTGCGCACCACTGATGTAAATTGGGTTGTGCGGTCCGTTACTCCTTCTGAAGTCAGCAACCAATTCCTTCGTCTTGCCGACGTTGAGGGATAGGTTATTGTCTTCGCACCATGCCACCAGGTTCTTAATTTCCTCTCTGTATTCAAACTCATCATTACCCGAGATACGGCCTACATTATGGTGTGATCAGCAAACTTATATATTGAGTTTGATGGAAACTTGGCTACACAATCATGGGTGTACAGTGAGTACAGCAGGGGGCTGAGTACACAGCCTTGTGGGGCACCGGTGCTCGGAGTGATTGTAGAGGAGAGCTTGTCCCCTATTTTTACAGCCTGGGTCCTGTCTGTGAGGAAGTTGAAGATCCAGCTGCAGATCTGAGTGCTGAGGCCCAGGTTCCGGAGCTTAGGAATCAGTTTATTTGGAATGATGGTATTAAAGGCAGAGCTGTAGTCAATGAAAAGGAGCCTTACATATGCGTCTTTATTCTCCAGGTGTTCTAAGGAGGAATGTAGGGCCAGAGAGGTGGCATCTGCCATTGACCTGTTGCTCCGGTAGGCGAATTGCAAAGCGTCGAGGTTGACCGGTAGGCTGTGGTTGATGTGTGCCATAACCAATCTCTCGAAGCACTTCATAGCAATTGATGTCAGAGCCACAGGTCAATAGTCATTCAGGCATGTCACCTTGCTCTTCTTCGGCACCGGGATTATCGTTGCCTTCTCAAAACACGAGGGGATCTTAGACTGAAGCAAGGAGCAGTTGAAGATGTCAGCAAACACTCCAGCTAGCTCGCTTGCACAGGCCTGGAGAACCCGTCCCGGGACGCCATCTGGGCCCATCGCCTTCCTTGGATTTATCTTCAGGAAGGCCCTTCTAATGTCCTCCTCGGTGACGATGAATCTTGATGCCACCAGGTCTGGTTCATCAGGAGGGAGCGGGACACTCCTCTTCTGTTCAAATCTTGCGTAGAATACGTTAAGTTCGTCAGGAAGAGAAAGCGCCACTTGATATTCCCAGCCTTTTCTTTGTGCCCAGTGATCTCATTTAGACCCTGCCATAGTCTACCGGCATCCCTCTGGTTAGCCTGGGCTTCCAACTTGGCTCGATATTGCCTTTTGGCGCCCTTAATGGCTTTCCGGAGTTCACGCCTGGATTCTGTGTAGCGACTGGTATCCCTGGACCTAAAAGCCGCAGCTCTAGCCTTCAAAAGGGACTTGACCTCATATTTCATCCAAGGTTTTTGGTTAGGGAATACCCGGATCGTCTTGTGAGACACACAGTCCTCTGTGCATTTCCAGATAAAGTCCGTGACAGCTGAGGCATACTCATCGAGGTTAGCTGCCGAGTCCTTGAATACTAACCAGTCCACCGATTCAAAGCAGTCACGGAGGACCTCATCCATTTCCTCCGTCCAACGCAACACCACTTTTGACACCGTGACCTCCCGCTTCAGTTTCTGTTTGTAAACCGGGAGGAGGAGTACGGCCTGATGGTCTGATTTTCCGAAGTGAGGTCGTGGGACAGAACAGTAGGCATCCTTGACTGCTGTGTAGCAGTGGTCAAGTATATTCGGGCCTCTAGTGCGGCAGCAAACATGTTGGTATAACTTTGGCAGCGCCTTTCTGAGGTTGGCTTGGTTAAAGTCCCTGGCTGTATTGAGCAAAGCCTCCGGATACCTGGTCTTAAGTTCACTGATGGTGGCATACAGTATGTTCGGAGCACACTCCACGTCTGTCTGGAGGGGAATGTAGACCGCTGTCAGTATGACCGAGGTGAATTCCCGTGGCAGATAGTAGGGACGATACTTCATCGACAGGTGTTCCAGGTCCGGACTGCAGGAGCTTGTCAGTGCCACTGTGTCCGAGCACCACGCAGTGTTGATCAGTAGGCAGACACCACCTCCCCTTGTCTTGCCTGAAGATGCCGTGCGGTCCATCCGATGGATCAAAAATCTCTCCGGTCAGATGGCACATTCGGGGGTGGCAGGGGAGAGCCAGGTCTTGGTGAAACAGAATACGCAGCAGTTCTGCATCTCCCTGCAGTAGGTGAGTCTCCCTTTAAGATCATCCACCTTGTTCTCTATGGCTTGCACATTAGCTAGTAGGATGGTGGGCATAGGGACCCTGAAGCCCCTCAGCTTCAATCTGACCAGCAGCCCTGCTCCTTTCCCATGCTTCCTCGGTAAATAGTGCATCTTTCCAGGTTTCCATCGATGCAGTGTGTTGTTGACAGCTCTTAGAGATTGGTGGATGCGTCCTGTGGGGATCGATTGGTGGGTCGCGTTGTCGGGCACGCCGGGTCAGGCCGAGAGACGGGGGAGGCTCCGCTGCCGGGGGCCCGGGCTGTTGATTGGGTCGGGACCCAAAGCCGACACTTAATCCTGGAGGGCTGGGCTCCTGGCTGAAACAAGTCAATAAACTGAGTCACAGTTGCGGAGGCCTCCGCTCCAGCTGAGCCTCGGGCTCAGTTTCCGAGGTCAGCAGTGGAGGCCTCACTTCCAGCAGCTGTGGATGGCCACCAACGGGGGCTTTACGGTGGTCACTCCGGGGAAGCGTCTGGGGCACCTTGAGGTCTCCGCTGTCACTTCTGTGTGGTCGTCTGCTCCGGAGAGGTGCTGGTCAGAATGGGCCGCGTCTCCAAGCGCTCCGGCACGGTAGCTGACCGCGGGTCTCCGGGAACGTGGTGGACCTTGGACCAGACCTCACTGGTTGGGTGCAGCTGTGGTCCGGAGTTGAAGAAGCAATTCTGGTACGGTCACAAACAACAGGAATTCTGCAGATGCTGGAAATTCAAGCAACACACATCAAAGTTGCTGGTGAACACAGCAGGCCAGGCAGCATCTCTAGGAAGAGGTGCAGTCAACGTTTCAGGCCGAGACCCTTCGTCAGGACTAACTGAAGGAAGAGTGAGTAAGGGATTTGAAAGTGGGAGGGGGAGATCCAAAATGATAGGAGAAGACAGGAGGGGGAGGGATGGAGCTAAGAGCTGGACAGGTGATAGGCAAAAGGGATATGAGAGGTGCGGTGATCTCCAGCTGGGTCAGTAGCTTCGCCAGGGTGTTGTTGATCTTGCTAGATGTAGCAGATTGGAGGTTTAGAAGGGTTTCTTGGGTATAGGATAGTGTAGAGGGCAGTTTGCTCGGGAGAGCACGTGCTGAGTCGCCAGATACCAGCGCCATCTTGAAAACAAATAATCTTATATTAGTCATTATATTAATATTAATATATTATATTCATATAATATTAGTATATTAGTCATCTTCTGCTTTTGTAGCTCATCCACTTCAAGGTTCAACGTGTTTTGTGTTCAGGGATACTCTTCTGCACAGCACTGTTGTAATGTGTAGTTATTTGAGTTACTGCCACCTTCCTGTCAGCCTGAGCCAGTCTGGCCATTCTCCTCTCACCTCTCTCATTACCAAGGTGTTTTCATCCCCAGAAATGCTGCTCACTGGATTTTTTTTGTTTCTCGCACCATTCTCTGTAAACTCAAGACACTGTTGTGTGTGAAAATCCCAAGAGATCTGCAGTTTCTGAGATACTCAAACCACCCCATCTGGCACCAACAACATTCCACGGTCAAAACCACTTAATCATATTTCTTCCCCATTCTGATGTTTGGTCTGAACAACTGAACCTTTTCAAATGTTCAAAATTCAAAGGAAATTTATTACCAAAGTACATTTATGGCACCATATACATATTTTCTTGCTGCATTCAAGAAACACAACAGAATCTATGAAGGACCACACAAAACAAGACATTAAAACAAGCAACTGGCAAAAGACAACTAACTGTACAAATCCAAAAAGACAAAATAAATAAATAAGCAATAAATACAGTGGATTCTGGTTAATTAGGACACATAGGGTCCAGTACATTTTGGCCCAATTAAATGGCTGTCCCAATTAGCCCAAGTTTCATACAAGTAGTTAAAAAGGCCAACTCTCATTTAACTGAGTAACAAATTAAATATTTAAATGAAATACAGAACAAATTAGAACTACCAGTACCACAACAGCACTCTAAAACTGTGTATTGGTTCCTAATAGTTCTATCAACAGAGGATTTCATCCAGTGTAACGCTACCACGTTCTTTTTGATTGACTAAATGAACAAAATTGGTGCAGACAGCTAGTGCCTTCATACTGTGCTATCAGCGACTGCATCCTTCAAAGCTTCACTTTTATTGTAACATTCAAGATAATTTTGGTTACCTTCAAGTACTTCATAGTTCTTAACTTGGTGAGGTAGTGCAATTGATTCATTTTCACTCTTGACCATTTATGGCATCTCTAAACCTGAAAGCTTAAAACCACGATGAGAGCACAACCGTTCTGAATTACCTTATTGCTTATTTCTCACCAACTATCAGTGACAAAAATCACTTTTTTTGAACACAAACATGTGAAACTTTATTTGTCTCAAGAGTTCTCATCTGTGATTCTGACTGCATACCACTAGCGGCTGACTATATGCAAGCATTTGCGAAACTGCACAATGCTGTCTGTAGACAAGAAACAGCCCATCCTGACGCATTTCAAATTATAGTTCGCGACTTTAACCAGGCCTGTTTGAAGAAAACCCTGCCCAATTATCAACAGACTGTAACCCGTTGCACCAGAGTAACCACTTGATCATTGCTACACTACGATAGGGAATACTTATCATTCCTTCCCGAAACCACATTTTGGCAAGTCAGACCATTTGTCTGTACTCCTGCTACCTGTATACCGACAGAGCCTAAAGAGCAAGGCCCCAGAGATCAGAACAACCAAGAGGTGGTCGCAGGAGGCTGAGGATCGGTTACAGGATTGCCTTGAGTCAGTGGATTGGGCTGTATTCAAGAACTCGTCTGAGGATCTGAATGACTACACCAGGGTAGTAACAGACTTCATTAAAACAGCTGTGGATGAGTCTGTTCCCACAAAATCGTTCGTGGTTTCCCCCAGTCAGAAACTCTAGAGGAGCAATGAAACCCAGAGCCTGCTGAGAACCAGATCAGAGGCATTCAAGTCTGGAGATCAAGAATGCTACAAGAGGTGCAGGTATGATCTCTGGAAAGCCACCTCTAGGTCAAGTGGAGATTCCGGACTAGACTGGAATCAATGAGGAACGCTCGACAGCGGAGGCAAGGTTTGAATGCTATAACCTCCTACTAACTAAACCTTGCGACACAGGGGACAGCAGAGTTTTGCTTTCTTCTATGCTCGCTTTGAACACGAGAACAGAGATGAACCATCGCACACCCCCATGTCTCCCAATGATCCTTTGGTCTTGGTATCTGAAGATGACATGTGGGCTGCCTTCAAGAGAGTGAATCCAAGGAAAGCATATGATCCGGGTGGAGTACCTAGCTGAGTACTGGAGCCCTGTGCCGATCAGCTGGCTGGTGTATTCATGGATATCTTCAATTTCTCGTTCTAGCAGTGTGTGGTATACACCTGTATAAAGGAGGCTTCGATTATACTGGTGCCCAAGAAGAGCGTGGTAACCTGTCTAAGTGACTATCGCCCAGTGGCACTTATGCCCACAGTGATGAAGTGTTCTGAGAGGTTGGTGTTGACGCATATCCGCTCCTGTCTGAATGGTGACTTGGATCTGCTTCAATTCGCCTACTGAAATAGCAGGCCTACAGTGGACGCTATCTCATTGGCTCTTCACACAACCCTGGAACATCCGGACAGCAAAGATGCAAACATCAGGATGCTCTTTACCCACCACAGCTCAGCATTTAACACCAACATCCCCTCAAAACTAATCAGTAAACTCCAAGACCTGGGCCTCAATACCCCTTCTGCATTTGGATTCTGAATTTCCTCACTTGTAGACCCCACAATCTCCATCAGCACAGCAGCATCACAGGGATGTGTGCTTAGCCCCCTGCTCTACTCACTTTACACCTGTGACTGTGTGGCTACGTACAGCTCCAACACCATATACAAGTTTTCTGACAACACCACTGTTGCTGTATCAAAGGGGGTGATGAATCAGCATTCAGGAGGAAGACTGAAAATTTGGCTGAGGGGTGTAATAACAACAACCTCTCACTCAATGTCAATAAGACCAAGGAATTGATTGTAGACTTCACAGGAAAGGAAGGGGATGTTCATGAGCCAGTAATCATCGGAGGATCAGAGGTGGAGTGGGTCAGTAACTTTAAACTCCTGGGTGTCACCATCTCAGAGGACCTGTCCTGGACCCATCATATAGATATTATTGTGAAGAAAGCATGACAGCGCCTCTACATGCTCAGGAGTCTGCAGAGGTTCGGGATGTCATCAAAAACCTTGGCAAACTTCTATAGATGTGTGGTGGAACATTTGCTGACCGGCTGCATTAAGGATTGGTACGGGAACACCAATGGCCTTGAGTGGAAAATCCTACAATGGGTAATGGATTTGGCCCGGTACATCATGGGTAAAACCCTCGCAACCATCGAACACATCCACATAAAGCAATATTGTAGAAAAGCAGCATCCATCATTAAAGATCCCCATCACCCAGGTCATGCTCTTTTCACGCTGCTACTATCAGGCAGAAGGTACAAAAGCCTCAGGACTCGCACCACCGGGTTCAAGAGCAGTTACTAACCTTCAGCCATCAGGCTCTCGAACAAAAGGGGATAGCTACACTCATTTAAGGACTCTGTTCCACTGTTATTTCAAGCTTGTTATTTATTGCTAATTATTTATATCTGCTTTTGCACAGTTTGTTTACAGTTATTGGTCTCTAAGTACGCCTGCAGAAAAAGAACCTCAGGGTTGTATGTGGTGATATGCATGTACTTTGAAAAACTCTGAAACTGGCACTATTTAAAAGCTGTTCACTCTAAGCATGGTGCAGTGTCTAACAGCCATGCAAGTGCACGCTAGTTAGAAACTGTTCACCAACAGTCTCCTGTCTTAGTTAAACAGCATAATTTCGCAAACAGTTTTTGTTCTTTAAGAGTTGTCCTAAGAAAGCGGCTGCCCTAATCAACTGATGGCCCAATTAACCAGAAACCATTGTGCTGAGAACATGAAATGAAGAGTCCTTTAAAGTTAGTTTATAGGTCGTGGAAACATTTCAGTTTTGGGGTGAGTGAAGTTGACCAGTCTGCATGCTTTTATGTACTGAGTCGCTGCCACATGACTGACTGATTAGATGTTTGCATCAACGAGCAGGTGTATAAAAGATAATACATTTATTTTGAACTTTGAATATTTGGCGCACGGATGATAGAAAAATAGGCTATGTCGGAGGGAAGGGTTAGATTGATCTTAGAGTAGATTAGAAGATTGGCAAATCTTCGTGGACCGAAAGTCCTGTACTATGGCTCTGTGATCTATATTTCCTGTCACTGCATATCTGAAGTGATAGGCAGCACAGTTACTTTGAAGTGGAGAAAAGCCACTGCCAATTTGAGGAAAGTAGACAGTTAGGAGATAATCACAAAGATGTTTTTTTTTAAACAGTGACCAAGCATCCACAGGCAGCTAGAGCAAAAGGGGAACACTATTGAACTTTGGACTGAAACTTGTATCAGAAGATCTATAAATTGAGTGTGTGCATATCTTTCCAATGTAACAAGGATTTCTACAGAGAGTTACAGACCTCCATTAACCTATGGATGAAAATATTCCTCAGCCTTCCTCAAACTCTTCCCATCAACTACTTTACCTCTCTGCCCTCTGGCTGGTGGGAACGGGCTTTCCTACTTACTGTCTAGAGAATCAAGTTTCCTCTCAGCCTCAAAGAAAATAATTCTACTTATCTTTGTCAAACTGGTGCTTACTTTAAATCTCTTCGGTCTCTTCCCTTTTGGTCCAGGATGCTTTACCAGCCTTCTAACTTACAGTGGTACAGTTTGTGAACCTTGTAGAATTTTCTCTACTTCTGCAATAAATATGACCTAAAATGTGATCAGATCTTCATGTAAATTCTAAAACTAGAGGAAGAGACCTAATTAAATAAATAACACAAAGAATTATACTTGTTCATTTATTTATTGAGAAAATGATCCTATATTATATGTATTTGTTAGAAAAAGCATGTGAATCTTTGCTTTCTGCCAAAAAGTATTTGGCTGTCCACTCCATCTATGCCACATATCATCTTGTACACCTCTTATAAGTCACCTCTCATCCTCCTCTACTGCAGAAAGAAAAGCCCTAGCTTTCTCAGCTTATCCTCATAAGACATGTTCTCTAATCCAGGCAGGCAGTATCCTGATAAATGTCCTCCGTACCCTCTCTAAAGCTTCCGCATCTTCCTACAATGAGGCAACCAGAAATGAACACAATACTAAAGGTGTGGTCTAACCAGCGTATTACAGACCTGTAACATAACCTCACAGCCTTGAACTCAATCCTCCGATTAATGAAGGCCAACACACCTTCTTAACGACGACAAAGGACCCCTAAGGTCACCCCCATGTCCGAATGGGAATGGTGAGAGGAGTCAGAATGAGGAATGGAAAAAGGAAAAAGAAAAGGGAACGGGGAGAAATTACCATAAGTTAGAGATAGATACTTGTGTCATCAGACTGGATGCTACCCAGATGGAATATGAGGGGTTGCTTCTCCAACCTGAGTGTGGCCTGATTGTGACCACAGAGACTGCAGCTAAGACTGGCAGGCACAATACAAGTGTATTAGCAAAGGGCAGCACTGACACTCTACCCCAGCCCTGTCTAAAGCGAGAGGTGGTGGGATGCTCGTAAATACCTGCTCTTCGAGTGCCGAGCGATCGTCGGAGGGCTCCTCACAATTTGCTGCCCTGAGAGAAGCTTGAACGGCCTGTTCCAAGGTCCGAGCAGCAGAGTGCGGCTGCAGATTAGCACGCAGGGCACGGCATGAGGTAGGCTGACTCTCTTCTTTCTTTTCACCGGCCTGCATCTGCTCCCTCCGGGGTGACAGAGGAGGGTGGTAGGGAGGGGGTGGCGGAGGGAGTGGGGGGCTGAAATTCCGGAAGGGATCCAAGCTCTGGACATTGGTTTCCTTCACAGGGGTGGCCCGGCGGGAATTAGGCAGGCGTTTCCCCAAGACCGGGCTGTCGATGCTCAGATGCTCATTCGGAAAATACACCGTGGGATACTGACAGGGAAAAAGAGGAAAGATGGTTAAGGAGGAGTTTTTGATAACTTAGTAAAAAAGCTGTAGCTAATGATACATCACCAATCTGAAATACACACAGAAGATAGTAATGAAAAAGCACACAGATTTTCCCACATTAGGAAAGCCACACATCCAATTCTTTCACAGCTTAGGCAATGGGTCCACAACCGGACAGTTTATCTTTTTTACCAAGAAACAGTCTTCTGGAGGAACTCCTCTACATCAGTAAGACTTGACATAGATTTGGCGGGGGGGACTATGTTAAGCACCCTTCACTCTGTCTGCAACAGGGAGGATTTCCTGGTAGCCAACCATTTTAATCCCACTCCTCCTTCTGACATTTGGTCCATGGCCTCCACTACTGCAATGATGAAGCCACTCTCAAGTTGTGGGAGCGACATCTTATATTTCATCTAGGTAGCCCTAACCTGATGGAATGAACATCGATTTCTCCAACTTTTAGTAATTTCACCCCCTTCCCCTTTTCTCTTTTCCCATTCCCCATTCTGTCTCCAGTCTTACCCCTTCTCATCTCACCTGCTGATTACCCCTCTCTGGTTCTCTTCCTGCTTTGCCTTCTCTCATGGTCCACTCTCCACTCCCATCAGATTCCTTCTTTTTCAGCCCTTTACTTTTTCCACCTATCACCTCCCAGTTTTTCACTTCACTCCCCGTCACATGGCTTCACATCACTTTCCAGCTTATACTCCTTCCCCTTGACTGCTCATTCATTCCCATGGGTGCTGCGTTCCTCCAGCATTTTGTGTGTATTCCTGCTGGAGGTTGTTGGATGGTGGGGTGGAGATACGTCGCTCCTTCCCTCTGTCACCCCTGGGCAAGGTGCAGCACCTGCTTAGCCCCGCCACCCGATCAGGGTCATGTGAAGCCACGAGAGCAGGTGGGGGATGGTCGTATGAGCAGCCGGTGCATTTCACCACTCCTGGTTATGCCACCACCATTGTTCTTGGCAAATTTTTCTACAGAAGATGTTTGTCATTGGCTTTACAAGATGGGTGACCCCAGCCATTATCAATACTCTTCAGACTCTCTGCCTGGTGTCAGTGGTTGCATAACCTGGATTTGTGAAATGTACCAGCTGCTCATACGACCATCCGCCACCTGCTCCCTTGGCTTCACGTGACCCTGACCGGGGGGATGTTTCAATGTACATGTGATAATAAATGAATCTGAATCCCTGGCCTTTCATCCACTCTGCAGACATTCCAATACCCAACCCACCCCTGAAAGCCCCTTCTCCAGAGAAAAACGATTACCTTCAATAACTCAGTGGTAGCATCTGGGAGGCCAAACTCTCTGACCACCCGTAAATAGACTGCCTGGGTCACAGCGGCCCCTGCACCGATGTTCAGAGCATATGCCCGCTGTACCTGGTCACTGTGCCAAATCTCCCTGAGACGCCTGAACATGGACTTGGCGACATCTACTGGGGGCACTACAGGATAAAAGATAAAAAGGGCAAGGAAAGAAAATAAAACAGGATGAAAGAGTGAAAGAGAAAAAAAAATTAAGAGTTGGTTAATAACAGTACTATACAATAGAGTTCACCGAACAAAACAATATACCTGATCAGTTTCTGTACATTTCATCCCACTGGAAGGTTTTTAATTTCATATATAAATATATATATTTATTGAGATACCATCTGTAAATTTGTTGAATATACAATCATTGTTGGTGGAACCTCAAATGGAGATGAGAGGGCGTACAGGAGCGAGATACACCAACTAGTAGAGTGGTGTCACAGCAACAACCCTGCACTCAACATCAGTAAGATGAAAGAGCTGATTGCGGACTTCAGGAAGGGTAAGATGAAGGAGCACATACCAATCCTCATAGAGGGATCGGAAGTGGAGAGAGTGAGCAGTTTCAAGTTCCTGGGTGTCAAGATGTCTGAGGATCTAACCTGGTCCCAACATACTGAAGCAGCTATAAAGAAGGTAAGACAATGACTATACTTTATTAGGAGTCTGAAGGGATTTGCTATGTCAACAAAAACACTCAAAAACTTCTATAGTTGTACCGTGGAGAACATTCTGACAGGCTGCATCACTGTCTGTTATGGGGGTGGGCGGGGGGGGAGGCTACTGCAAAGGACCGAAAGAAACTGCAGAGGGTCGTAAACTTAGTCGGCTCCATCTTGGGTACTAGCCTACAAAGTACCCAGGACATCTTCAAGGAGCGGTGTCTCAGAAAGGCAGCGTCCATTATTAAGGACCCTCCAGCATCCAGGGCATGCCCTTTTCTCACTGTTACTATCAGGAAGGAGGTACAGACGCCTGAAGGTACACACTCAGCGATTCAGGAACAGCTTCTTCCCCTTTGCCATCTGATTTCTGAATGACATTGAACCCATGAACACTACCTCACTATTTTTTTTTATTTCTATTTTTTCACTACTTATTTATCTAATATATATACTGTGACGAAAAACCAAGTTATCAGAAGATTGATGCTAATGAGAGAGAGAGATAGGGGAGACAATGGAGGAACTTTCAAAATGTTAATGAGAGAGGAGAGGGATAATGGAAAAGAAACACATTCAGAATACTGACAGACTGGTTGCTTTGAACCTGAACTGTTTGAAGTTTGATGGACAGGCGATACCCCAGCAGGGGGATAAAAAGAACAGGTTCACTAAGGCACGACACACACCACGAGATCATGAGATAACGAGACCCTGGAAGAGCGGTGTGCCCCCACAAGTTGGTGCGAGTTGGAGGTCTGGTTCAAGGGAACCGACCATAAACTGACAGGGTGAAAAGGGACGATCGGCGGGAACCTGGTGTGTGTGTCCGCCCTTGCCTGGGTGCCGGGTTCACCGTGGAAGAACGGTCGTATCCGGAACGGAGGGGTCACAGTCGGTGACCACAGAAGACATAAAAGGGTTCGCCCGAAAGCTAACTGCGAAGAACATCAAAGGTCTGTTTGAATCAAAATTTGCATCCTCTCTCTCTCTTTCCAACGGCACAACAGCGATTACTGCGAACTGTACTAAACTGAACTGAACTCTGCGTCATTTAAGACTGATCATTTTACCCCCGGACTGCGATAGAGCTTGATTGATTCCTATTACCCTAGTTCTGTGTACATGTGTGTTTTATCAGTGCTAACCTGTTGCATTTATATCCTTACGATTAGAGTACTGTGTTACTTATTTCTTTAATAAAACTTTATTAGTTTCTGTTAAACCAGACTCCAACACGTGGTCCACTTCTGCTGGTTTGGCAACCCAGTTATGGGGTACGTAACAATACTTACTGCAATTAACAGTTTTTTCCTCTATTATTATGTATTGCATTATAGTGCTGTTGCAAAGTCAACAAATTTCACGACACAAACATGAGAAAATCTGAAGATGCTGGAAATTCAAGCAACACACATAAAAAATGCTGGTGAACGCAACAGACCGGGCAGCATCTCTAGGAAGAGGTACAGTTGACGTTTTGGGCCGAGACCCTTCGTCAGGACTAACTGAAAGAAGAGATAGTAAGAGATTTGAAAGTGGGAAGGGGAGGGGGAGATCCAAAATGATAGGAGAAGACAGGAGGGGGAGGATTGGAGCTAAGAGCTGGAAAGTTGATTGGCAAAAGGGATACGAGGCTGGAAAAGGGAGAGGCTCATGGGATGGGAGGACTAGGGAGAAAGAAAGGGGAGGGGAGCCCAGAGGATAGACAAGGAGTTATAGTGAGAGGGACAGAGGGAGAAAAAAGAGAGGGAAAAAAACCCAATAATAATAAATAAATAAATAAGGAATGGGGTACGAAGGGGAGGTGGGGCACAAACGGAAGTTAGAGAAGTCAATGTTCATGCCATCAGGTTGGAGGCTACCCAGACGGAATATAAGGTGTTGTTCCTCCAACCTGAGTGCGGACATATGGCAGTGATATTAAACTCGATTCTGATTCAAACACCCTCTTTCCATGTCGCAGCAAGTCAATACATAACAAATGTCCGGTATTACAGTCAAAGAGTTCAAGGGCAACTCAACACTTCTGGGAGAACTCTGACCCATCAACATTAGTCAACCTACCAGGTACTTCATCTCGCAGAGTGGCAGAAACACTTTCATCACATCCCTGGGGTGATCCAGAATTAAAACGAGAAAAATCCGCTACGCTGGAGTCAACCATGTAGAGAGTGTCTGGGACACTGGAGATCCGGCTCATTCGAACCTTTTCCAGACTGCTCTGCTCTGACATCAGCTCATCCAGCACGATCTAAATGGAAAGAACTTGCACTTGGTTTTTCCAGTATTTTTGGTGACATTAGTTGTTTTGCTTATTCCAAGCAGACCATACCTGTGCAACTGATTGCAACAGACAGCTGTGGAGGCCAAGTCATTGGGTACATTTAAAGTGGAAGTTGGTAAGTTCTTGATTAGTGGGTGTGTTGAGAAGGCAGGAGTTAAGAGGGATAGAACAACGATGAAGAAATGGGAGAGCAGGTACAATGGGTCAAATCCTGCTCCTATGTTTTATGGTCTAATGATCTATTAATATCTTTGAGAACGTGGCTTTGATTGCACTCTGTACATACACTTCTTTATGAAAAGCATGCAGGGCCCTTAGTATTATCAAGGATCCCACCCATCCAGCATCCTCTTTGACAATCTACCACTAGGCAGGAGACTCCAATACATGAAGACAAGAATGGTCAGGACGGGATAGTTTCTTCCCTCAGGCCATTAGGCTCTTGAACTCTCTGCCGCATCGTATTCGAAGTTTCACTGGCTAATTCACTGTGTACCTTACAATATTTAATTTATGCACTTTGTTTATTTATGTGTAATTCATCTATAGATTTTATTCTCACTTTCATAAATTCTTGTGTGTTATATGTGTGTTATGTGTACTTCAGTGCTTTACACCCTAGTACGGAGAAAAGTAGTCTCATTTGACGGTATACATGTACATAGTTAAATAACAATAAACTTGACTTGACTCGACTTATGGAAAGAGGATGAATGGGCCAAGGACTGGCTATAGTCTCTTTTGGAAGGACAGAAGGAATCTGGTAAGGAGGTCTTATTCAAGGGAATGTCTCGAGGAATAAAGACAGCTACAGCACCTTTCTGTATTGGCTGTATAATGTGACAATCTGTCAGCCTACCAGCCAATTGGGAACTTAATTGGGTAATTCTTCTGTCAATCAAAACATCAGTGACCATCCCACCCCTAACTGGGATATGCGGCAAGTACAAGACCCTCAAAACCACACTTCAAGACTTAACATCAGTTTCGTGAACAAACCCTAACTAACAAATATATTTCTCAAGGATTTCTTTTTTAAAAAAATTGGTTTGCTGTTGCAATTGTCTTGCTTTTATTTAGATCAGTCAAGCTGGTAGTTTTTTCTTTGAAAAGGAATCCATGGCCTTTTGCCAAAATGAACATTCAACTTAAGAGTGTAGCAGAAAAAAAATCATGATTTATGCAACATTTAACATTAGAAATTAATTTCCTCGTCTAGTCTCTGCATTGTTCTGCTTTGATGTTCAGACTTGTTTAGGACTTTGATACGAGCAGAAGTCTTTATTGCCCATAGGAGGGTTAAAAGCTGGTGAAAAGGCTGTAAGCTGATTGTATTTCAGTGTGGAGGAGCAACACCTTATATTACACCTGGAATTAAACCCTTTCCCCAACTCTGACCTTTCACTTCTTCTCACTTGCCTATCCCACCCACCTGTCTTCACCTATCACCTCCCAACTGGCCTGCTTCCTCCTGTCCCCACTTTTTTATTCTGGCATCTTCTCCCTTCCTTCACAGTCCTGAAGAAGAGTTTCTGCTCGAAGTGCCAACTGTTTACTCTTTTTCATAGATGCTGCCTGATCTGAGTTCCTCCAGCATTTTGTGTGTGTAGTCTAAGAGGAGGAATATGATAGGGAAGGACAGTGCATGCATAAGATACATCACAATTAACCGCGCACTGATGATGTCTCCTCATATGGTGATGAAACATTGGGAATTAAATCGCCAAGATCGGAGAACAACACAACCCAGCCATTAACCACCCAAGCTACACATTTTCTGAATTAAACTAAATGTATTCAGTGAACCAATGGACTATATTTGAGTGCTGTAAACTCTGTGGAGAGTGGGGATTACTAATCAGTCAGTATGCAAAGTCAGCCACAATTGAGAAACACGTGAGCCAAGAAGCCATTTGGCCCATCACAAACGTAACAAGTCTTTGAAAGTTCCAACCAATTACATACACTCCTCTAGGTTACCCCAAAGGCTTATACGTTCGTCCTTTTCCACTCCCTCAAGTATACACTGACTTCTCTTTGAAAGTTAACAATGGATTAGTTTCCAATTCCCTTTCAGACAGTGCATTGCTTACAGATCAATTTTATACTAAAAAATGATTCTTATTTACAATTTTGTGTTAGCCCCTCATTTTACACCCATTTCACTGGCTTTTTGTGGCTGGCATAGTTGAGTAGTGGTTAGCACAACACTTTACAGCACCAGCAACCCAAGGTCAATTCACGCAGCTGCCTGTAAGGAGTTTGTACGTTCTCCCATGACTGTGTGGGTTTCCTCCGGGTGCTCCGGTTTCCTCCCACACTCCAAAGTTGTATTGGTTGGTAGGTTCATCGGTTGTTGTAAACTGTCCTGTGATTAGGCTGGGATTGCTGGGTGGCGTGTCTCGAAGGGCCTGTTCTGCACTATACCTCAATAGATAAATAAATAGGCCACGTGGGTGTAATTGGGTGGTGTGGGCTCAATGGGCTGGAAGGGCCTGTTGCATTAAGATTGTAAGATATAGGAGTAGAACTGGGCCATGTGGCCCATTGAGTCTGCTCTGCCATTTTACCATGGCTGATCTATTTTCCCTCTCCCCACATCTCTTCATGCCTTGACTATTCAAGAATCTATCAACCTCTGCCTTAAATATGCCCAATGACTTGTCTCCACAGCCACCTGTGGCCACAAATTCCACAGATTCTCCAAATGTGCAGTATCTCTAAACAAAAATTAAATTTTACCCTGCTCTTGGGCAATGGTGACCTACTCTTATCAAAGTCCTACATAATTCTGAACACCTCTTAATCTCTCTTCAGAGCAGAACAATGCTGAGAAAATGAATTTCTAATATTAAATGCTGCATAAATAAATCAAGACTTTTCTTTTTAAAATGCTGCATACTTGAGTGCTCACTTTGGCAAAAAGGCCATAGGTATTCATGGAGAGAAAATTCAAAAATTGGAGGCGCAAAGGAACTTGGGCGTCCTTATGCAGGATTCCCTAGAGGTTATTTTGCAGGTTGAGTTGGTGGTGAGGAATGCAAACATGATGTCAGCATTCATTTCAAGAGGGCTAGAATATAAAAGCAAGGATGAAATGTTGAGGCTTTATAAAACACTGGTGAGGCCTCACTTGTAAGCAGCTTTGGGTCCCTTATCTTAGAGGGCATGTATTGACACTGAAGAGGGTTCAAAGGAGGTTCACGAAAAGGATTCCGGGATTGAACTGCTTGTCTTTTGATGAGTCTTTGATGGCTCAAGGCCAGTCCTCACTAGAACTCAGAAGAATGAGGGGTGACCTAATTGAAACCTGTTGAATATTGAAAGGCCTTGATAAGAGTGGATGTGGAGAGGATGTTTCCTACAGTGGGAGAGTCTAGGACCAGAATAGAGAGGCGTCCTTTTAGAAGGGACCTCCACCATCGAGACCATGCTCTCTTCTTTTTGCTGTTGAGAAGGTGGTACAGGAGCCATTGGAACAGTTGTTAACCATCACCCATCAGGCTCCTAAAGCAGCGTGGATAACTTCACTCACCTCAGCTCTGAAGTGACTCCACAACCTATGGACTCACTTTCAAAGACTCTATACCTCATGTGCTCAGTGTTATTTATTTTCACTATTATTTTGTTTGTATTTGCACAGTTTCCTTCTTTTGCATTGTTGTTTGTCAGACTTTGTGTGCAGTTTTTCACCGATTCTATCGCATTTCTTTGTTCTACTGTGAATGCCTGCCAGAAAATGAATCTCAAGCGTAATGGTAACGTAGTGGTTAGCACGATGTTTTACAGTAGCAGCGACTGGGGTTCAACTCCCGCCACTGCCTGTATGGAGTTGGCACGTTCTCCCCCGTGACCGTGTGGGTTTCCTCGGGTGGTCTGGTCTGGTTTCCTCCCTCAGCACCGGATGGTAGGTAGGTTAATTGGTCATTGCAGATTGTCCCGTGACTAGGCTATGACTAAATTGGGCAATTGCTGGGTGGCAAGGCTCAAAGGGCTGGAAGGACCTATTCTGCATTGTAGCTTTAAATAAATATATAAAAATAAATATGGTGACAGATACATATCTTGTTAATAAAGTTTTACTTTAAAGCAATATGCAGACTCACAGGACAAATAAAACCCACTGCTAATTAGCAAGCATTAAATCACGAGTTAACAAACAAGGAAGTGAGGTGGAACGAGCCCTGGGTTTTATATAATGTCACAGGCTGGATGCATTAAAGATATGGCTGTACAGACTTCAAAGTAATTATCAAAATACGTGATATTGATAATATAAGATGCGGCTGGCCTGTTTCCCTTGTTTGGTGGTTCGACAGACAGCAGAGTAGCTGCGTGGCCTTGGTTGTGGCAAAGACTAGGCCTCAAGCCACGGGCTTACCTGCTGCTGCTGACCAGGAGAGGGGACGCCGAAGGTGGTGCAGCGTGGCTCCGTGCTCCACTGGGGGTGGCCTCTCCTGTCAGAGCTGTTTTCCAATGCTCGATCAGTGGGATGACAGGCTGGATTGTGTGCGTCTGCGCACTGCTGGGAACTGTACCATCAATTTACGGGACATATCGCTCAGAGACTTGGTTATGTTTTTTTTGGCATTACTATGTTTTGTTTTGCTTGTTATTTTGAATGTGCTGTGTACATTTTGTACATTAGCCCCAGAGGAATGCTGTTTCATTCAGCTGTATTCATGTATGGTTGAACGATAATTAAAATTGAACTTGATTTGATTTGATTTTATGTCATCATATACTACCCTGAGATTCATTTTCTTGCAGGCATTCAGGGTAGAACAAAAAAACACTACAAAATCAAAGAAAAGCTACAATGACTGACAATCAATGTGCAAAAGACAAACTGCGCAAATACAAAAAATAAATAAAATTAATAGTACATAAATAAGTAAATAAATAATACTGAGAACATGAGTTGTCGAGTCCCTGAAAGTGAATCTATAAGTTGTGGAATCAATTCAATGTTGAGGTGAGTGAAATTAACCATGCTGGTTCAGAAAACTGATGGTTGAAGGGTAATAACTATTCCTAACCTGGTGGTGTGGGATCTAAGGCTTCTGTACCTTCTGCCCAATGGCAACACTTAACTACAGCATTTCTCTGCAATATTTTGAACTGCTGCATTCTAATACTGGTAAAATGAACTAGTTGCTTTATATCAACTTGCCTTGGCTTCCTCGATGTATGGCGTAAACAGACGAGGTCTGGCACCGATACCAGAGGCCTTGAGGCAAAACCATGCTCTGGATTTCCTTCCCTCTGGGGGTGGGAGCATGTCCAGTGGAGGAGAACTGATCAATGCTCGCTTCATCTGCAAAACAAAAAATAATTTGTCACTTCCACTCTATAACACAGTGGATAAGAAACAAAGCAAACAAATGAGGTACTACAGGAATTCTACTGTTCAGGCAGCATCTGCGGAGGGGAATAGACAGTTGACGTCTCAGTCAAGACTGTTCCTCTGTACTGAAAGATGGGGGAGGTTGTGGGAGATGACCAGTATAAAGTTAAAGATTATAAAGATGGCTTATTTTAAAAGATTTATTTTTCACATGTACATTGAAACATACAACAAAATACATCATATCCAATCATACTTCACTATTCTACCAGTTTAAAAGCAAATTTTAAGTTCAAAGTAAATTTATTATCGAAGTACTTATATGTCACCATATACAACCCCGAGATTCGTTTTCTGATTAGTGGTAGAACCTGTTAGGATCTTATCCCTGCCAACGGAAAAAGGGCTACACCTGCCCGTTCACCTCTGCCGTCACCACTAAGCAGGGCTTCAAACAGTCCTTCCCTGTGCAACACTTCACCTGTGAGTCTTCAGGGTGGCCTCCTTTACAGTGGTTGAGACCCGATGTAGACTGGGGGACCGCTATATCCAACACCTTCACTCCCTCTGTGACAAGCAGTATTTCCTGCTGGTCAACCATTTTAATTACAATCGTATTTCCATTCTGGCATGTTGGTCCACGGCCACCTCTACTGCCACTAAGGTTGGAGGAGCAAAACCTCTAACTCCGTCTGGGTAGCAAACCTGATGGCATGAATATTGACTGCACTAACTTTCATATGACCATAAGACATAGGAGAAAAATTAGGCAATTTGTCCCATCAATTCTGCTCCATCATTTCATCATGGTTGATCCATTTCCCTCTCAACCCTAGACCCCCGTCTTTTCCCCACAATCTTTTACTTCTTAACTAATCGCCATCTTAAATACACCCAGTGACCTGGTCTCCATAGCCACTTTCTGGTAATTTCGCCCCCCTCACACATTTTCCTTTTTCCATTCCGGCTTCACTCTTACCCCTTATCTTCTCCTCATCTGCCTATCACCTCTCTCTGATTCCACTCCTCCTTCCCTTTCTCCTGTGGCCCACTCTCATCTCCTATCAGATTCCACCTTCTTCAGCTCTTAACCCTTCAACCCATCACCTTCCAGCTTGTACTCCCTCACCTCCCCCCCCCCTTTTATTCTGGCTTCTGCCTCTTTCCATTCCATTCCTGATGCCGGGTCTCGGCCCGAATCATTGACTCTTCATTCCTCTCTATAGATGCTGTCTGAACTGCTGAGATCTTCCTGCATTTTGCTTATGTTGCTCTGGATTTCCAGCATCTGCAGAATTTCGTGTTTATGAGGAAAAAGGAAGCAAGATAGTATTTAGCTACTAACATAGACAGGAAATTCAAGTTATTTGGCATTAGGCATTTTTACATCAGGGAGCCCCACTATCTAGTTCATGCTTTCTTCTTGCTACCATCAGGAAGAAGGTACAAGAGCCTCAGAACTCACAACACCATGTTCAGGAACAGTTATCATCCCTCAACCATCAGGCTCTTGAACCAAATGGGGTAACTTCACTCAATTTTTCTTGCTCCATCATTGAACTGTTCCCACAACCAATGAACTCACTTTCAAGGTCTCTTCACCTCATGTTCTTGATATTTATGGCTTATTTGTTTATTATTATTATTCTTTCTTTTTGTATTTGCAGTTTGTTGTCCTTTGCACACTGGTTGAATGCCCAGTAGTTTGTCTTTTTTGTTTGTCTTTTTAACTAGTTCCATGCAACTCAGCTAATTGAGCCAAAATGTACTGGTCCCAATGTGTCCCAATTAACCAGAATCCACTGTACTGAGAAAGTGAACTCAAAAAATGCACACAGCTTTATACAGGCAACAACTCCTCTCCATTCACAGATGGCCTCTGCCAGCTTTAACCGAAAATAACACTGTTGTGACAAAGAAATATATAGCAACTAATTGCCACGTAGCAAGCTTTCATGAAGAAGGCTGTAAAATTAGAAAAGTAATCTTTCTCAACAGAAGATTACCCCAAGGTGTAAACATTAGTTAGGCCAGCTGGTGGCATAGTGGCATCAGCGCCTGACTTTGGAGCGAAGGCTCCCGAGTTCGAATCCAGCCGGCTCCCTTGCACGCTTTCCATCTGTGCTGGGTTGAGCGTCGAGCTAGCAACTCAGCCTCGTAAAAATAAGAAAGCCTGCTAAGAAAATGCTGTCATGACGGCGTCCCGATGACTCCACTCGGAGTTAAGGGCTTTCTTCTTCTTCTTCTTTAAACATTAGTTAGGGCACTGGGTGTTCCTAGTGAAGGGACTACTGGCAAGCTGCAAGGAGTTCAGCACTGAAGCACAGAGCTCCTGCTAGCAGCGTCAGTGTTGTAGAAGTTCAGTACTTTCGTGCATTCTCGTATGGGAGCCCAAACCTACGCCCACATTTGATAGAACATCCAGCTGTATGATTCCAGAAAGCTCCAGGTCAAAGCATTTAATTTTTGTTTTTAAAAGTTGAATTGATATGCAAATGCAAAAAGAAAGAATTTAATGAAATACTAGAAATACAAAAGGAAACAATTCTTTATTTATGACACGTGCATTGAAACACACAGTGAAATGCGTTATTTGTATTAAATCAAATCAGTGATGATTGCGCTGAGCAGCAGGCAAGTGTCACCATGCTTCCATTAGCAACATAGCATGTCCACAACTCACTAACCCAACCGTATATCTTTGGAATGTGGGAGAAATCTGGAGCACCCGCAGGAAACCAGCATGATCACAGGGAGGATGCACAAACTCTTTACAGACAGCAGCGGGAATCGATCTTACAGGTAGCGTCCATCAATCATACTTCAAACGCAGTTAATCAAATAACCTGAATAAATTTATACTGGTGGCCGCTCCTCTCCAAACCACTTGAGTACTGCAAGGCCTAGATCAAGGGTTCCCAACCTGGGATCTATGGACCCCTCTGTTAATGGTAGGGGTGCAATGCAGAAAAATAAGTTGGAAACCCCTGGCCTAGATAGACATACAGAGGATGTTTCCAATAGTGGATCAGGTGCACATTCTCAGAATAGAAGGATGTCCCTTTAGAATAGAGATGAGGAAGAATTTCTTTACCAGAGGGTGGTGATCTGTGGAATTCATTGTCACACATGGTTGTAGAGGCCAAGTCCGGCATCTTCCCTCTTCCTTCAGTTCTGAAGAAGGGCATCGGCCTGAAACGTCGACTGTTACTTCTTCTCATAGAAGCTGCCTGATCTGCTGAGTTCACCCTGCATTTTGTATATGTTGTTTTGGATTTCCAGAGGAAGTTACTGACACAATGAAGGAAACCCTGAACATCGCCAGAGATGAAGGACCTTCATTGTTGTCCAACTGGGCAAACGCTTCACCTTTGAATTTCCAGCGTCTGCAGACTTTCTCATGTTTATATTTAGCAGAAGTTGATAGGTTCTAAATCAGTCAAGTGTCAAAGGTTACCGGAAGAAGGCAGGAGAACGAGGTTGAGAGTGATGACAACGACTGAATGGCCAAGCAGACCTGACGGGCTGCATGGCATTTTGCTCTCTTAGTGTCCATTGTTAGTATTCTCAGAGTTCAGCTGCTATCTACACTGCAGTCATGAATCAGCACGTTTAGCCGATCAATGAAAGGGAAAAGAGATAATCCTCTCAAGGAGCTTTCTACTCATGAAGCAATTCAAGGTTCTTTCCAAATTTCTATTCACTTCCTTTATATTCCTGTCCCATGCAACAGAATATAATGATTGGCAATGCAGATACATATCACCAGCAAATATCTTGTGCAGGTGAAAGGAACCTTTATAAGGTTAAACACGTAACATTTAAAGTTAATATACACATTATTTCAAATAGATAATGGGATCATACAGAGGTCAATTAAGAGGCCTCTGCTGGTTAAGTAAATATTTGAAGATTGGAGACTTACACATTCAGAGGGCTAGTTGCACAGTACCCTCACCAGTGAGTCAGAGCTCACGAGTTTAAGAGACTTGAACATATGTTGCTTATTCATTAAGTGCTGGGTCGTATGATGTAGGCAATGAGGATCTTTCCATGACCATGATTGTTTATGGCAAACAGTTCTACAGACGTGGCTTGCCATTACCTTCTTCTGGGCAGTGTCTTTAAAAGACGAGTGACCCAGCATCTATTAATACTCTTCATAGATTGTCTGCCTGGTGCTAGTGGTTGCATAACCCAGTTTATGATTGGTAAAACCATTGAACACATCCACATGAAACGCTGTTGTAGGAAAGCAGCATCCATCCTCAGGGACTCCCATTACCCAGGCCATGCTCTCTTCTCACTGCTGCCATCAGGTAGAAGGTACAAGAGTCTCAGGACTCTCACCGCCAGGTTTCAGGAACAGTTACTACCCCTCACCCATCAGGCTCCAAAACAAAAGGGGATAACTACACTCACTTGTCCCATCATTAAGATGTTCCTACCCACAAATGATGTCAATTCAAGGACTCTGTCTCATTATCTCATGTTCTTATTATTTATTGCTATTTATTTATATTTGCACTCACGTAATTTGTTGTCTTCTGCATTGTGGTTATCTTTCATTGATCCTGTTATAGTTACTATTCTATAGATTTGCTGAGTATGCCCACAGAAAAATAAATCTCGGGGTTGCATATGGTGACATATAAGTACTTTGAACCAGGATTTGTGATATGCACCAGCTGCTCATATACCTATCCACCATCTGCTTCCACGGCTTCATGTGACCCTAATCGGGGGGGGGGGGGGTCTAAGGAGGTGTTACACTTTGCCCAAGGGTGACCTGCCAGCTAGCGTAGGGAAGGAACACCTTATACCTCCTTTGGTAGAGCCAATTCTCCATACTGCCTCCCAAAATACATAGGGTGCGAAATCTTGGTGCGATACTAAGCTAGGAAACTTTTAAATGGGCGGGGGGGCACAGTAGCATAGCAGTTAGCATCAAACAAGAGAAAATCTGCAGATGCTGGAAATCCACGCAACACACACAAAATGGTGGAGGAACTCAGCAGGCCAGGCAGCATCTATGGAAAAAAGTACAGTTGACGTTTCAGACTGAGACCCTTCTTGGCCCGAAATGGGTCTCAGCCCAAAATGTCAACTGTACTTTTTTCTATAGATGCTGCCTGGCCTGCTGAGTTCCTCCAGCATTCTGTGTGTGTTAGCAGTTAGCATAATACTGTGGTGAGCATTTGGTCCATAATGACAGACGAGGAAGCTCATTGAACTCAACAAGCGTTTTATTGTGATAGACACAAAACAGACTGGGCACCATGACCCAGAGAGCACCCCCCCCCAGTCTCACACAGACGTGGGAGGTGACCATCACACACCCCAGTTACAAATACATAAGTGAATAACTGTATAATCCAAGCTAAAATGTAACAATAAATGAACTAGAACTTCCCACCATAATCCCACAAAAGCATTTTAACACAAGAACAACAGACAGTACTGGTCATTAGAAATGCAGGGACGGACTGCTGACCATGTCCCTCCACCCCCCCCCCCAAGCGTCACAAAACTTTACAGTGTTAGCGACTAAAGTCCAATTCCCACTGCTGTCTGCAAGGAGTTTGTACGTACAACTCATGGCCACATGGGGGTTCCTCCAAGTGATCCAGTTTCCTACCCGTTCAACAGATGCACAGGTAAACTGTGGGCACGCTACGCTGGTGCCAGAAGCGTGGTGAGAGTTGTGGGTCACCCTCAGCACAATCCTCAGACTGTGTTGTTTGTTAATGCAAACAATGCATTTCACTAGGTTTCAATGTACATGCAACAAATAAAGCTAATATTTAAAGATCTCTTTAAAGTTGAAAGTAAATTTGTTATCAAAGTATGAATTCTATATATAGCCTTGAGATTCGTCTCCTTGTAGGCAGCCACAAAACAAAGAAATACAATAGAATCCACAAAAACTCCACACAACCAAGAACGACAAACATTCAATGTGTGAAAAAAAACAAATTGTGCAAACAATAGAAAGTATACAAATAATACCCAGAACATAAGCTGCAGATTCCCCGAAAGTGAGTCCACAGCCACGAAGCCAGTTCAGCACTGAGGCAAGTAAAGCCGGTCCAGGAGTCCGATGGCTGCACGTATTAAAGCAAGACGCAAACACCATCAGTGTTACAGATTAATGATCCCATGGAAAGACTCCGTGGAACGGGGACCAACCCCGTGGAATGATTCCATACAGCAGGGAAGTTAACCTCAAACTCCTGGCCCAATATTCATCCCTCAATCAACGTCACTACGACCAGGCGCTGGGACTTTAGCTCTTTCTGGAACTCTGCAATTTAAAAAGGCTTACCACACAAGCTACAGTAGTAACGATATAAAATAATACCATCATAACCCAGGCCAACAGTTCCATATGGTATTCAGTGCATTACAGTGATGATCCACACTCAGCACTTTAAGAACAGCTTCTTCCCTCTCCGGCATTAGATTTCCGTAGTATTCATGACCCCAAAAACACTACCTCACTATTTTGCTTTATTTTGCACTACTTTTATATATATCTTGTCATAACTTATGGTAATTGTTTGCAGTGTACTGTACTGCTGCCACCAAAACATGTGTAAGCAGTTTGTATTGTCCCTCCCTGTGACCGCATGGGTTTCCTCCCACAGTCCAAAGACGTACGTACCGGTTGGTAGGATAATTGGTCATTGTTAATTGTCCCGTGATTAGGCGAGAGTTAAATTGGGGGATTACTGGGCAACGCAGCTGGAGGGGCTGGAAGGGCCTGTTCCTTGCTCTAGCCCAATAAATAAATAGTAAAAACTACACATTTGATCAGAAGACCAGGATTAGACTATTCAGCCTATCAAGTCTGCTCCGCAATTCCTTCATTTATTATCCCTCTCAACTCCATTCTCTTGCTTTCGCCCCATAACCTTTCAAACTCTTACTAATCAAGAACTTATCAACCTCTGCTTTAAATATATCCAATCACTTGGCCTCCACAGCCATCTGTAACAACAAATTCCACAGACTGTCTTCTGACTAAAGAAATTCCTCTTCTCTGTTTCTAAACATATTCCACGATAATAAACCTGATTCTGAGGATTCCTAGCTTTTTGGTAGTACTCTCCTACCAGTCAGATGTCAATCCAATACACAACAAACATTTAACCATCACATACATCAGAACACCACCCGTGAAATAGATAATTTGGCATTACATTGCATTCTTTCAGAGAGCTTGCTACACGCAATTGCCTGCTGCATTTTTTAACTTCTTCTAAGAGGACCCTAACGTTGTTGCAAGGTTTGGAGGCTTGTGTGCTTCAATGACCCGGAGAGCTATGTTGGTTGGTGTCAGGGATTTATGCTTTGGCTCCTGGTAGGGTCACACATGCCAAACAGGTCAAAGGGTAGAGGCCAAACTAAGGGCCGTCCACTGGTCCTCCAGTTTTGGATGTTCAGCTCAGTACAGTAACAAAATTGTTACAGAAACAGCAATGAAGAATCCTTCTGCATCTGAGTGTGATGGTATTCCTGAATCTCCATTCCGGACTAGTGTGACTGACAGTAGTGAAAATCGAGAGGAAGCTACTGACATGAAGAGGGAAACCCTGAACATCGCCAGTGATTGAGGACCTTCATTGCTGCCTTGATCACCAGTGGTGTAACAGGCAGTAAGTAATTTTTCAACTTACAACTATGCTGCACTAAATGGTAAAAATGCTTTACAAGCTACTTAACTGCATGTCATCTCAAAATATAATACAAGTCAGATATTTCTATTTTTCACCTTATAAATTTACATTTTATACGGTGGCATAGTGGTTATCAGAATGCTTTACAGAGCCAGCGACCTGGGTTCAATTCCACCGCTGCCTGTTCTCCCTGTGACAGTGTAGCTTTCCTCCGGGTGCTCTGGTTTTGTCCCACAGTCCAAAGACGTACCGGTTGTTAGGTTAATTGGTCATTGTAAATTGTCCCGTGATTAGGCTTGGATTAAATCAGGGGTTGCTGTGCAGCGAGGCTCGAAGGGCTGGAAGGGCTGATTCCACGTTGTATCTCAATAAATTTTTAATAATAAGTTTTCTAACCTCCCCCCACTATTAAAAAAAGGAAAGTAAACAGAGTCTGCCTAGCCAGTTGTACAGAAATTGCTAAAAGCTGTGAATAGAAGACACTTACCTGAAGATGCAGACAACTGGTTAGAGAGCAAAATTCAAGCCCATGGGATTTGGGCAGTATCCTGGGATAGACTGAACGCTGGCTCACAGACAGCAAACTGAAGGGAAATAATGAGACCTACTCAGGGGTGGCAGGTGGTATCCAATGTGGGACCATAGGCTGCCTACAACTAATATTTATAATTTTCAACGATTTGGATGAGGCAAATCATCCAGATTGGTGAAGAGTCATTTACTTGGCTCTTTACTGCACTGATGCTGAGACTGTGTGCCTGTTGCGGCTGCTCCAGGCTTCGTGACTGAGAGCTCTAACATTCTGCTCTGCTCTGTGACGAACTGAGGCCGAGGCTGTGGCCTGCTCTGGGCTTTATGTTCGAGGACTCACTTTTGTTCTCAATGCTATTTGTTTACTTTTATTGTTTGCACAATTTGTTTCTTTTTCTCTCTGCACATTGGGTGTTTTTCATTTTTTTATGGTTTCATTAGGGTTTCTTGGTTTGAGGCTGCCTGTAAGGAGTCTCAAGTTTGTATAATGTATACATACTTCCATAATAGATGTTAGTAATATTTTTACGTTTCCTAATGACAAAATTTAGTGGGACAGTGCATCATTCTCTGCAGTTGCAAGGAGAAAGAGAAGAGCTTTCAAGGCATTTTGATTAAACTGAATGAGTGGGCAAGTACACCTGCTCATTAATACAAATATCTAATCAACTAATCATATGGCAGCAACTCAATACATAAAAGCATGTAGACATGGTCAAGAGGTTCCGTTGTTGTTCAGAATGGGGAAGAAATGTGATCTGAGTGACCTTGACCATGGAATAATTGCTGGTGCCAGACAGTGTGGTTTGAGTATCTCAGAAACTGCTGATCTCCTGGGATATTCACACACAAGAGAATGTTTACAGAGTTTACAGAGAATGGTGTGAACAACAGAACAAAATCCAGTGCGTGGCAGTTCCATGGGCAAAAATGCCTTGTTAATGAGAGGTCAGAGGATAATGGCCAAACTGGTTCAAGCTGACAGAAAGGTGACAGTAGCTCAAATAACCACACATTACGACGAAGGGTGAAGAGGAGCATCTCTGAACACACAACAGGTCAAATGGATGGGCTACAGCAGCAGAAGATCACATACGTACACTCAGTGGTCACTTTATTAGGTACAGGATATTATTGGGCCCTTTATTGGGCCACTAAGTGCATAAATTTCAAGGACTTGGGTAAAGTAACTAATAAAATAGGGTTTCCATTCCTCCAACACTGATGCTACCCTGACCCGCAGCTCCTCCAATTCCCAGACATCAGCGCTCACCTCATCTTCCTGTCGCCTTAACAGGGATAGAGTTCTTCTGTCCTTCCCTACCAACCCCATGAGCCTCCACATCCAGTGCATCATTCTCTGCAATCTCCACCATCTCCAAAGGGATCCTACTACAAAACACATCTTCAGCTTCCCCCCAACTCTCCACTTGCCGCAGTGATCACTCCCTCCGTGATTCCATGCAAGTAGCCAAGGTGCTACCCCTGGCCATTCATCTCCTCCTCCACCTCCACTCAGGGACCCAAACAGTCCTTCCAGGTGATGTAGCACCATTTGTCAGTCATCCATTGTATCCGACCGTCCTCCACGTTGGTGAGACCTATCGTAAATTGGGTGACTGCTTTGATGAGCACCTCTGCTCCATCTGCGAAAGCGGAATTTTCCAGCGCCAATCATTTTAATTCCTATTCGCATTCCTGTTCTAACAGGTTGATCTATGGCCGCCTCTTATGCTACGATGAGTCGACTCTCTCAGTGTGGAGGAGCAACACCTTATATTCTGCCTGGATAGCCTCCAATCTGATGGCATGTTGATTGATTTCTCCTGCCGGTTAACAAAAAGCCCCCCCCCCCACTCTTTTCCTATTGCCCACTATAGCCTCTTACCTCTTCTCAGCTGCCTATTAATGCTACCGCCTCCCCGGTCCCCTTGTCCTTCCCATTCTTCTACAGTGCACTTTCTTCTCCAGTCCTTGACTTCTCCCACTGGCCTGGCTTCACTAATCGCCTTATAGCTATCCTCCTTTTCCACCCCTCACCTTTTTATTCTGATGTCTTCCCCCTACCGTTCCAGTCCCGAAGAAGGGTCTCAGCCTGGGATGTCAACTGTTTATTCATTTCCAAAGATAGTGCCTGACTTGCTGAGTTCCTTCAGTATTTTGTGTGTGTTGTTCTGGATTTCCAGCACCAGCAGGATCTCTCATGTTTATGAAGTGATAATAACATTTCTAAGTTTGCTAATGACAAAACTAAGCGGCATCATGGATTGCAAGGAAGATGCAAAGAGGTTTGACGGCAATTTGAATAAATTAAATAAAGAGACGGTATAATATCCACAGATGTGACGGGAAGTCCATGCGAGGTCACTGGACGTGCCGGGGAGTCCGTGCGATGTCAAGAGATGTGTTGGGGAGACAATACAACGTCCATAAATGTAATGTTCGTAGATTCCATGAAGAGACAGAATAACTTCCACAGATGTGAAGTTGCTGTTTTGCTCCTATTTTTCCTCTTATATAATACAAAAGTGCGAAAACTATTTGCATTTGTATAGCATTCTTAAAACAACAAAGATTTTAACATGTTTCAAACTGGGAAAAAGTTCTCAATTCATTAACTTGAACCCTGCTTAGTTTTACTCACCATATGTATATCAAACCACACAGTGAAATGCATTGTTTGCATCAATAACCAACAGAATCTGAAAGTGCTTGGGGGCAGCCTGCAAGTATCATCCTGCTGTTGGTGCCAACGGAACATGGCCACAGCTCACTCAACTACTAACCCGTACATCTTTGCAATGTGGGAGGAAGCAGGACCATCTGAAGGAAAACCTATGTGGTCCCTGGGAGAATGTACAAACTCCTTAAGACTGGCGCTGTTACACTAACAGCTACGCTACCCTACATCCATTTAAGTGTTGTTGAGAATACATGGATAAACAATATACATTAAGTATTAAACAATCCTGTGATCTTGCTCGGCTTTGGTCTGATCAAACACATTACATGTGAAAAGACCATAAGATAAAGGAGCAGAATTAGGCCATTTGGCCCATCCAGTCTACTCCACCATTTTATCATGGCTGATCCATTTCCCCTCTCAGCTCCAATCTCCTGCATTCTCCCTGTGTCCCTTCACGGCCTGACCAATCAAGAATCTATCAACCTCTGCTTTAAATATACATAAAGACTTAGCCTCCACAGCTGCCTGCGGCAATGACTTCCACTGATTCACCACTCTTTGGCTAAAGAAAACCCTCCTCATCACCGTTCTAAAAGGTCGCCCCTCTATTCTGAAGCTTTGTACTCTGGTCTTTGACTCCCCCACCATGGGAAACATCCTCTTCACATCCGCTTTATTGAGGCTTTTCGACATTCGATAGGTTTCAATTAGGTCAATCCTCATTCTTATTAATTCCAGTGGGTACAGGCCCAGAGCCATCAAACTCTCTTCATATGACAAACTATTCAATCCTTGAAGCATTTTCATGAACCTCCTTTGAACCCTCTCCAGTGTCAGCACATCCTTTCTAAGATAAGGAGCCCAAAACTGCTCACAATACTCCAAGTGAGGCCTCACCAGTGCTTTATAAAACCTCGACATTGCATCCTTGTGTTTATATCATCTTATTCAGCTTTGGTCTGGTCAAACACACAGTGTACATGATCTTGTTCAGTTTTGTTCTGGTCAGACACACAGTGTACATGATCTTGTTCAGTTTTGTTCTAGTCAAACACAGTGTATATAAGACATAACACACAGGAGCAGAATTAAGCCATTTGGCCCATCAAGTCTGCTCCACCATTCAATCATGGCTGATCCACTTCCCTCCCTCAGCCCCACTCCCGGGCCTTCTCTACAGAACCTTTGATGCCATGTCCAATCAAGAACCTATTAAGCTCTGCCTTAAATATACCAACAACCTGGTAATAAATTTCACAAATTCACTACCCTATGGCTAAAAAATTTCTTCGCATCCCTCTTTTAAATGGACGCCTCTCTATCCTGAGGCTGTGTCCTCTCGTCCTAGACTCCCCCACCATGGGAAACATACTTTCCATATCTACTCTGCCTAGGCCTTTCAACAGTCAAAAGGATTTAATGAGATTCCCCCTCATCCATCTGAATTCCAGCAAGTACAGAACCCTTTCATTACCAGAATCATCCTTGTGAATTTTCTCTGAACCCTCTCAAATGCCAGCACATCTTTTCTTAGATGGGGAGCCCAGAACTGTTCAAAATACTCAAGGGTGAAGCCTCACCAGTGCCTTCTAAAGCCTCAGTATCACATCCCTGCTCTTGTATTCTAGAGCTCTTGAAATGAATGCTAACATTGCATTTGCCTTCCTCACCATCGACTCAACTTGCAAGTTAACCTTCAGGGTGTTCTGCACGAGGGCTCCCAAGTCCCTCTGCATCTCAGATTTTTGGATTTTCTCCCTGTTTAGAAAATAGTCTGCACATTTATTTCTACTATCAAAGTGCAAGACCATGCACTTTCCAACATGGTATTTCATTTGCCATTCCCTTGCCCATTTTTCTAATTTGTCTGTTCTTCTGCAGCCTACCTGTTTCCTCAACATTACCTGCCCCACCACCAATCTTTGCATCATCTGCAAACTTGGCAACAAAGCCATCTATTCCATCATCTAAAAAGAAGCGGTCTCAACACCGACCCCACAGAACACCACTAGTCACTGGCAGCCAACCAGAAAAGATCCTTTTATTCCCCCTTGCTGCCTCCTACCAATCAGCCAATGCTCTAACCATGCCAGTGACTTCCCTGTAATACATGGGTTCTTAACTTGGTAAGCAGCTTCATGTGTGGCCTTCTGAAAGTCCAAATACACAACATCGACTGTATCCACTTTATCTATCCTGCTTGTAATCTCCTCAAAGAATTACAACAGGTTCGACAGGCAGGATTTTCCCTTAAGGAAACCATGCTGACTTTGCCCTATCTTGTCCTGTGTCACCAAGTATTCCATAACCTCATCCTTACCAATTGACTCCAATGTCTTTCCAACCACTGAGATCAGGCTAACTGGTCTATAATTTCCTTCCTGCTGCCGTCCTCCTTTCTTAAAGAGTGGAGTGACACTTGCAATTTTCCAGTCATCTGGCACCATCCCAGAGTCCATTGATTTTTGAAGGATCATTACTAATGACTCCATAATCTCTACCGCTACCTTTTTCAGAACCCTAGCGTGCTGTTCATCTGGTACAGGTGACTTATGTACCCTTAGGTTTTTCAGTTTTTTGAGCACCTTCTCCCTTGAAATAGTAACTGCATCCACTTCTCTTCCCTCACACCCTTCAACAACTGACACACTGCTTGCGTCTTCCACAGTGAAGACTGATGCAAAATACTCATTTAGTTCACCTGTCATCTCCTTGTCCTCTGGCCTCAATTTCTAGTGGTCCTATATCCACTCTCTTTTATTTTTAACACACATGAAAAAGCTTTTACTATTCACTTTGATATTATTTGCTAGCTTGCTTTCATATTTCATCTTTTCCCTCCTAATGATTCTTTCAGTTGCTCTCTGTAGGGTTTTAAAGGTTTCCTAATCCTCAGCCTTCCCACTAACTGCATCTCCTTCCAATTTACTTTCCTCTCTCATACCACTCTAATTTCCTTTACTCCAATGAAATACTGCTATGTCAGACTTTACTTTTCCTCCATCAAATTTCAAGTTGAACTCAGTCATATTGTGATTACTGTCTCCTAAGGGTTCTTTTACCTTAAGCTCCCTAATCACGTCCAGTTCATTACATAACACCCAATCCAGCATAGCTGATCCCCTAGTATGCTCAACAACTAACTGCTCTAAAAAGCCAATCCATATGCATTCAACAACTTGACTCCCTTGAGATCCGTTTCCAACCTGATCTGACTACTTCCCTATAACTCTGATCGATTATCTCCGCACTCTCCTGTACAAGCTGAAGGTTATCCAGCTGCTGCTCCAGATCCCTAACACAGTCTTCAAAGAGCTGCAGCCGGATGCACTTCACGCAGATGTAGCTCCCTGGGAGTCTCTGGATCTCCCGGGACTCCAACATCCAGCATGAAGAACACACAACAGCCATTTATTATACTAGGTACACTGGGTATGATATTGCTCAGTATTGGTCTGGTCAAACACAGTTTGCTAGTGAAATTGGACTGTACTGCCATAATGGCTTAATTTAGTTGCTGATGGGAGAGGGCTAGTGTTCCTCTCATGCCTAAAGCATTTACAGCATTAAGCAAACATGACTGCATTAAATTAACACTGTTGTCTATAAACACAGGATTATACCAGTTTCAGAGGAACAATGCTCCTGTTTTATAATATATTAGGCTGTGCAGACTGAGACATATTCCCTCTCTGTATGTCCCACAAATACTTCAGATTTTTCTGGGAATGTTGAATTGTCTGGACATTGCAATTATGGCATTGCTGAACAGGGAGAGTGCTAGCAAGATTCCTGCCCATTATGGATAGGAAAGGAAAAATATACTCAGATGGTGGGGAGGGATTGCGATCCATATGAACTTGTTTCCAGAGGCAGACAGGCTATAGGATATCTGAAGATGTGCTCATTTGGAATTTATGCTGCATTAATACTGAAATAAGAATTGCATCCTGTGTTTATGCTAATCGATTCAATTCCCCAACCCTGTGGAACATGAATAAACCAAAAAAATAGGGATGTAAAGAAAGATGAAGTACCAGCTGGTGGCATAGTGGCATCAGCACTGGACTTTGAGGCAAATGGTCCAAGGTTCAAATCCAGCCGGCTCCTTGCACGCTTTCCATCTGTGCTGGGTTGAGCGTTGAGCTAGCAATATATATATATAAAAAACACTACAAGAAATGCTAAAGAGATGGCAAGGTTGCCACTGAATGTGCCACAAGGTGCAGAGAGGAGACGAAAGGCTAGCTTTGTCACATGTTCTGTACATCAAAACATGGAAAGATCCGGTGCAGTGCGAGGCAGCCCTCCAGTGTCGCCATGCTTCCTCCCATGTCCATCGAATTCTAACCTGCTGCATCACCATCTGGTATGGGGTGGGTGGGGGAGAAGCTACTGCACAGGATTGAAGTAGGCTGCAGAGAGTTGTAAACTTTGCCAGCTCCATCATGGGCACTAGTCTCTGTAGTATCCAGGACATCCTCAAGGAATGGTGCCTCAAAAAGGCAGCGTCGATCATTTAGGACTCCCATCACTCAGGTTTTTAAAAAAATCCTTGTTCTCATTGCTACCATCAGTAAGGAGGTACAGGAGCCTGAAGGCACACACTCAACGATTCAGGAACAGCTTCTTTCCCTCTGCCATCCAATTTCTGAATGGACATTAAAACCATGAACCTCATTACTTTTTTATTGCACGATACACACACACACCTACCTACTGGGGTAATTCACAGGTTTTTCCCTCTATTATTATGTACTGCTGCATAAAGTTGCCAAATTTCATGACATATGCCAGCGATATTAAACCTGATTTTGATTCTGAATGTGAGAGGAAATCGCAGCATCCAGACACCTTGGGGAGAATATAAAAAACTCCTTGAAGAAAGTGTTGGGAATTGAACCCCAATTGGCGATCACTGGCGCTGTAAATTGCTGTGCTAACCACTATTACCGTAGCCTTCCAGTGGGATTAGGACACCAATCTTACTTGGTGAAATATTTCTATTTGCCTGTCTGATAACAAACTCAAAATCCAATTAAGACAAAAGCCATTAGTTTACAAATATTACTAAACTGCAAATAACGTTTTTTAAAAATCACAACTCCAAAATGTAGTAGTTGTCGTGGATGTCTCAGGAGGTCTCAGAGGCTTCTTCATTAACACAAAAACACATCTAGGAGTTTAAATTATTGTTTACATCCACTTCTACTGGACTATTGTCTCTCCCTTGATGGAGACCAGTATGATTACAAATATTTATGATGCATTTCTGGTTGTTTTATTTTAACATTGCCATGTGAAATCCCCTCCAGTAAAATGCGTAATTAGCAGGGAAGAAGTTGATGTACAGCCAAGTTTTTCAGATAGAACTAATTTGGAGACACGTTCTTTTCTCTGGTAATGGAACGTTTTGAAAACAGATACCTATATTATCTGCATGGAGCCACAGGAGATGGGCAAGGCCTTAATGAATACTTTGTTTGCATTTTAAGGACCTGGACGCCAGTGGGTTCAGAAAAGAGAACGATGATATCCTGAAGCATACTGACATTATGAAGGCGGTATCGGCAGACTTGAAGAGCACAAAGTAGAAGGACATCCCCCTAAAACAGAGTTGAGGAGCAATTTCTTTACCTAGAGAGTGGTGAATCTGTGGAATTCATTGGCATGGACGGCTATGGAGGCAAGTCATTGGGTATACTTAAAATGGAGATTGATAGGCTCTTGATAAGTAATGATGTCTAAGATTATGTGGAGAAGGCAGGAGAATGGGGTAGAAATCAGCCATGATGGAATGGCAGGACCATATTTGATGGGCCAAATGGCCCAATTCTGCTCCTATGTTTTATGGATAAACCTCTAACCAGATTATTTTAAGAGATAAAAGATTCTGGAAATCTAGAGCAACACACACAAAATGCTGGAGGAACTCAGCAGGTCAGGCAACATCCATGGAAAGGAATAACCAGTTTCGGGCCATGACCCTTCATCATCCTGGGACGTTGTGGGAAGTAAAGGAGGATATTGTTGAAGCCCTGGGAAAGATGTTTTGTGTTTTCCTTTATCAATGGCAAAATACCAAAGACTGAGGGAAGGCTGATGTTTAAGGAGGGCTGTAAGGACAAGTCAGGGAATTACAGTGCTCTGAATTAAAAAAAAATTAATTAGCAGTACATCACAGTAACAGGATCTTCTGGCCTAACAAGCCCCTGCCAACCAATTACACCCATGGGACCAATGTTACTAACCTTTGGAACGTGGGAGGAAACTGTGAGCACTCGGAGGATACACAAGTGGTCACGGAGAGAACGTATAAACTCCTTCCAGACAGCAGCAGAACTGAACCTGCATCACTTGTGCTGTAATAGTATATGGTACCATAGCACCCACAGGAAAGGACTCTGTGGGCAGGCCATATTTACATTTGGAAAGGTAAGGAGTTACTAGGGAAAATCAGAATGACTTTTTGGGAGATTATGTCTTACTTAAGTTTATATTTTGAGAATGTGACTGAAAAGATTGACGAGGGCAGTGGTGTAGACATTGCCCACAGGATGTTAGCAAGACCTTTGTCAAACTTCTGTGGGCAAGCTCATCTGTAAGGATTGAGGGTGACAATGCAAAATGGAATCAAAGTTGACTTGCTGTTAGGAGCGGGGGGGGGAAGGGGGGGTCTACAATGATGGTCTGCCGGTGACTAGTGATGTTCCACAGGGGTCGCTGTTGGGACTGCTGCTTTTCAAGTTATATGTCAATGGATTTGGATAATGGAATTGATGACTTTGAGGCCAAATTTTGAGTATGATACACAGATAGATGGATGGGCAGATAGTGTTGAGGAAGTAGGGAGTTTGTAAAAGGACTTACTGTATATTAAAAGAATGGGCAAAGAAGTGGCAGATGAAATACAGTGTAGGGGAGTGCATGGTCATGCACTTTAGGAAGGAATATAGGTGTAGACTATTTTCTGAACGGGGAAAAAATTCAAAAATCAGAGATGCAAAGGGACTTGGGAGTCCTCATGCAGAATTCCCTAAAGGTTAACTTGAAGGTTGAGTTGGCGGTATCCTCCTCGCTGATGATCAACACTGGCGCATCTCAGGGGTGTGTGCTTAGCCCACTGCTCTACTCTCTGTATACACATGACTGTGTGGCTAGGCACAGCTCAAATACCATCTATATAAATTTGGGGATGATACAACCATTGTCGGTAGAATCTCAGGTGGTGACAAGAGGGCGTACAGGAGTGAGATATGCCAACTAGTGGAGTGGTGTCGTAGCAACAACCTGGCACTCAACGTCAGTAAGATGAAAGAGCTGACTGTGGACTTCCGGAAGGGTAAGGTGAAGGAACACATACCAATCCTCATAGAGGAAGAGGAGAGAGTGAGCAGTTTCAGGTTCCTGGGTGTCAAGATCTCTGAGGATCGTGTGCTTCTTGGAGCACAACATCAAGTACATGTTAAACAAATACACGCACAGGCGTCTTCGCTCTGTGGGCCACTTCTTCAGAACAAAGACCAACATCGTTGAACTCGAGAGATAGCCATGACGACTAGCCTACAAAGTACCCAGGACATCTTCAAGGAGCGGTGTGTCAGAAAGGCAGCGTCCATTATTAAGGACCTCCAGCATCCAGGACATGCTCTTTTCTCACAGTTATCATCAGGTAGTGGTAGTGGGTACAGAAGTCTGAAGGCACACACTCAGCAATTCAGAAACAGTTTCTTCCCTAAATGGACATTGAATCTTTGAACACTACCTCACTTTTTTTAACATACAGAATTTCTGTTTTTGTACGTTTTTTAAAATCTATTCCAATATGATTTACTTGTTTATTTATTATTATTTTTTCTCTCTCTGCTAGATTTTGTATTGCATTGAATTACTGCTGCTAAGTTAACAAATTTCACATCACATACCGGTGATAATAAACATGATTCTGATTCTGAAGGAAGGCAAATGCAATGTCAGCACTCATTTCGAGAAGACTGAATATAAAAGCAAGGATTTAATGCTGAGGCTTTATAAGGCATTGGTCAGTCTGCACTTAGGAGTATTGTGAGCAGTTTTGGCCCACTTAGAAAAGATGTACTGAAGATATCCACAAGAATGATTTCAAGAAGTTTAAGAGAAGTGTTGATAACTTTGGGCCTGTACTTGCAGGTGTTTAGAAGAATGAAGCCTATCAAATATTTAAAGGCCTAGATGGAGTGGACATGAAGAGGATGCTTCCTATAGTAGGGGAGTCTAGGACCAGATGCCACAGCCTCAGAACAGAAATACATCCCTTCAGAACATAGATGAGGAGGAATTCCTTGAGCCAGAAGGTAGAGAATCTGTGGAATTCATTGCCACAGACAGCAGTTGAGACCAAGTCATTTGGTATATTTTAAAGCAGAGGTTGATAGACTCATGTTCAGTAAGGGCATCAAAGATAATGGGGAGTAGACAGGAGAATGAGGTTGAGGGTGATAATATATCAGCCATGATAGAAAGACGGAACAGATTCAATGGGTTGAATGGCCTAATTATGCTACTATGTATTATGGTCACCTCATACTTCACCCTCTCAATTTCCTGTTGACTGCAATGCCAGTAAGGGTAACAGGGACTAAGTTTACAACTTCACTAGGGTGGGATTAATGAAATCTGACGGTGGCCATCACCAGTGAAAAGATTAGGGAGGTTCAGAATCGTACTATCACTCCTGTAACCTATTTCCTTGACCTGGCAATCGGCAACATGTCTCACCCTGTTGATCTGCAAAGCCACACATCACGATGGTGATCTTCTGAGGCAGAGTAGGGCTAAGTTGAGGAATGTCCATGTACTTTTCTTCACCACCTTGCATAAATCAAGCCCACCAGTACCATACTGCAAAAGATCAAGCCTGATGCAACCATTCTCCACTTATCGTATTTTTCTGTAGAGTCATAAAGAAGAACAGCACAGAAAAAAGGCCCTTTGGCCCAAATTGTCTGTGCCAAACTGTTTAAACTGCCTACTCCCATCGACCTGCACTGGGACCATAGCCCTCCATACTCCTACCATCCACATACCTATCCAAACTTAAATGTTGAAATTGAGCTTGCATGCATCACTTGTGCTGGCAAGTTATTCCACGCTCTCACATCCCTCTTAAACTTTTCACCTTTCACCCTTAACCCATGACTTTTGATTGCACTCCCACCCAAATTCAGTGGAAAAATCCTGCTTGCATTTACTCTATTCTGTACCGCTCATAATTTTGTTATACCTCAATCAAATCTCCCCCTTGGTCTCCTATCTCTAGGACAGCGGTTCCCAGCCTGGGGTCCAAAGACTATGGTTAGGATCCATGGCATAAAAAAGGTTGGGAACTCCTGCTCTAGGTAATGAAGTACTATGATTAGGAACATAAAAGGCACAAACTCTCCTTTCTAGACAAACACAAAAGGTTCTGAAACCAGAGCAAAATGCTGGAGGAACTCAGCAGGAATCTATGGAAGGGAATGAATAATCAACTTTTCTGCTGAAACCCTTCATTAGGACTGGGAAGAAAGGGGGAAGAAGGCAGAGTAAGAGGGGAAGTTCTTCTTTACCTCCCCCACCACCTTATTCTGGCTACCCACTTCCTTTCCAATCCGATGAAGGGGCTTGAACCAAAACATTAGCTATTTATCCCTTACAGAGATACCTACTGAGTTCATCCAGCATTTTGTGTGTGCTGCTTGGAGCAATTATCAGTTTGGACTCCGGAGTCGCCCATGGACCTCTTCTACAGTGCCAGATGACATCAGCAGATGTGGCTAAAAGCATGCTTCTGAAAGATCCTGGACAAAGTCTTCAATGATTTAGACAACTGCTGTTTATTCAAACACATGATCAGTGAATCAGGAGTTAGTACAACAATAATTAACACAACAGGACAACCCAACTCGTAATTAATAGAGCTGAAGAGAATATACCAATGGTTACTCCACACCCTAAAAAAGCTAGCTATATACGTAATGGATTTGAGAATATAGGGCAGCACAATAGCACATAGGTTGGTGGTCAGCCTAACTCTATTGCAGTGCCTGTGACCTCCGTTCAATTTTCAACATTGATTGCAAGGAGTTTGTACATTCTCCCCATGATTGCATGGGTTTCCTCTGGGTGCTCCAATTTCCTTCCATATTCCAAAGACATATGGGTTAGTAGATTCATTTGTTACATACGTGTAAGTGGGCGGCATGGGTCGTTGGGCCAGAATAAGACCATACAATATAGGAGCAGAATTAGGCTATTTGGCCCATCAAGTCTTCTCCGCCATTTCATCATGGCTGATCCATTTCCCTGTCAGTCCCAATCTCCTGCCTCCTCCTCGTATCCCTTCATGCCCTGACTAATCAAGAAACTATCAACCTCTGCCTTAAATATACTCAATGACTTGGCCTCCATAGCCACCTGTGGTGATGAATTCCACAGATTCACCACTTTGATAAATTCTTCCTCATTTCCGTTCCAGAAGGACACTCCTGTATTGTGAGGCTGTGTACTCTGGTCCTAGACTCCCCCACCATAGGGAACATCCTCCCCACCAAATGGCCAGTTACCTGCATTGCTAGAACACTGGAGAAGAGTATCAGAGATGAAAGACTTACAGTATACGGTAAGGAAAATTGGAGTTGGTGGACAAGTTCAAAGTCAAGTAACTAAATGAACAGTAAACCCAGTGGCGGGGTGGAGATACATCTCTTCCAGAGGAGGTGTAAGGCGCTCTTTTCCTCCAATAGACTGCAGGTCACCCTTGAGCAAGGTGCAGCACCTGCTTAGCCCACCCCCCCCAACCACCCAGATCAGGCTCACGTGAAGCCATGGGAGCAGGTAGTAGATGGTCATATGAGCAGCCGATGCATATCGCAAGTCCCGGTTATGTGACCACTGATGTCAGGGAGACAATCTCTGAAGAGTATTGATAATGGCTGTGAGTCACCCATCTCGTAAAGACACTGCCCAGAAGAAGGCTATGGCAAACCACTTCCACTTGGAAAAACTTGCCAAGAATAATCATGGTCACAGAAAGACCATGATCGCCCTAGTCATATGACATGGCACGTAATAATGATGGTTAAATAGATAAGATTATTTCCATCTAGGCAAGGTTCAGTTACCATTTACTGTACATTAAATGGGGTACATCAGAACCAGAGGTTGAGTCAGAGTCACATCAGCACAGAACCAGCTCCTTCAGGCCCACTTAGTCCATGTCAGCCTACTTCCAGCTACCTGCTCTTGGAATTCCCTTTCACCTTGTCTGGAAGAGCAAGTCATGTCCTCTTTTAACCCTCCTAATTTCTCCCTTAAGTGTTCTCTTATATTTCTTAGACTCCTCAAACACCACATTTGATCCAAACTGCTTATACGTGATATGAGGCTCTTTCTTTTTCTTTACCAGAGCTTCAATATTCACTCAATAACCAAGGTTCCCCAAACCTGCTGGCTTGGTTTTTATTCTAAGACTCCGTACCCTTAATATTTCCACTTTTGAAGGTTCCCATTTATCAAGCGCCCCTTTGCCAGAAAACAGCCATTCACACCTGGCAGATCCTTTCTGATGCCATCCAAACTGGCCTTCCTCCAGTTTACAACACAAGATCCCATCCCATCCTATACCTCTCCTTAATTATCTTGAAACTAATGGAATTATGATCACTAGATCCAAAGTGTTCCCTATACACATTTCTGTCACTGTCCTGTCTCGTTCCCCGAGAGGAGACCCAGTATCGCACTCTCTCTAGTTGGGATCTCCAGGTATAGATTAAGGAAACCTTTCTGAATGCATTTAACAAACACTATCCCACCCAGTCCTATTACAGTAGGGAAGTCCCAGTCAATGTGGAAAGTTAAAGCCACCTACTACCATAACTTTATATTTCCTGGCAAGTGCTGGCTATCTTTTTGCAAATTTGCTCCTTCAAATCCCACTGACTATTGACTAGGCATAGGAAGAAAGTTTGTATGGCTTGGTTAGCATTCTATGAGAGTGTATGATAAAGATGGGGGAGGGGCACATTCAATGAACTGGCTCCTGGCTACGGCTGTGGACTCACTTTCAGGACCTCTGCAGCTCATGTTCCATGTTTTACTTGCTTACTTTTTTATCGTTTGCACGATTTGTTCTTTTTTCGCACATTGGATGTTTGATAGTATTAGTTGAATTGAGTTTTTTTTTAATAGATTCTATTGTGTTTCTTGGTTTTGTGGCTGCCTGCACGAAGATGAATCTCAAGGTTGAATATGGTATACATACTTTGATAATAAATATACTTTGAATATGAAATATTAATACTTGCAAAGACCAGTTGAGCCAATGAACATGCACAGGCTGAATCAGGGCGGCTTAGGCCAGGAACAAGAGCAGGAAATGAGCCAAAGTTTGCCCATGGCTGGAGTGGAATTGGAGGCGGGTCGATGTGGCAGAACCAAGTCATGGCTTGGGCCCGAGCGAGAAAAGACCAGAGGTCTGATCGATTTAAGCACCAGGCTGAATTATGATCACTAGATCCAAGATGGGGTAGCACTGTAGCATCGTGGTTAGCGCAATGCTTCATGGTACAGGTGATCCGGGTTCAATTAATGTCATTGTCTGTAAGGAGTTTGTACATCCACCCCGTGACCGCGTGGGTTTCCTCCGGGTGCTCCGGTTTCTTCCCACAGTCCAAAGATTTACTGGTTGGTAGGTTAGTTGGTCACTGTAAATTGTCCAATGATTAGGCTACAATTAAACTGGGGGTTGTTGGGTGGTGTGGTTCGAAGGGCCAGAGGGCCTATTCTGTTTTGCATCTCAGTGAATTAATTAAGGAATCAATGAATAAATCAATACATAAATAGATACATACATATGTAGAATGAATTGGAAAGGTCAGGTATGAGCTGAATCAAGCCGGTGGGCCCGGGTTCAGGAGAGTATCGAAGTGTCAGGGCCTGGGTCTGTGAACAAAGAATGATCCATGGTTTGGATGATTTAAGTGCCAGGCCAGATTGGAAAGGCCGGAGACGAGGGACAGACTGGTGTTCAGCTCACTGCTCCATGAGGTTTACTCATCTCTGTGCTGAACTGAAGCTGCAGCCTGCAGGTAAGCCTCCTCAATCAGCTGCTGGCTTTGTGTCAGTTAACTCACTTCTGTGAACTTCATTTCTGAATGCTATTTTCTTACCTCGATTGTTTGCAGGATTTGTTTTTTTTGATGGATTCTATTGGGTTTGTTTACTCACTGCCTGTAAGGGGATGACTCGCAAGGCTGTATATGGTATGCATACTTTGATAATAAATGTACTTTGAATTTTAAATTGTGGTCTAGGTAAGGTCACTTACTGCATCAGACAGGGCCTCGCTCTTCGCTGGAAGGACATGAGCAATGCGAATGTGTGGCACCAGGTCGCAGACGATCTCGCGGAGCTGCGCACAGTCCAAATCACGTTTCTTCACTCCACGTTTGTTAACACTGTGTGCTGTCCCATTCAACAAATTGGGCTCTGGGTAAATAAGAAAACACAACCTTAGTTACAAAACAGTTTTGCTATTTCTCCAACTGAGGTGCTTTTCTGACCAAGACACCAATTGAAACAAAGCAGAACCACACATACTATATTCTTTTCTTCCCTCTTTGCCTCACATTTGACATCCTTTTACAACCCAGCTACCTGGATTAGAGAGTACGGCTTATAAGAAAAGGTTGAGTGAGCTAGGGCTTTTGTCTTTGGATGAGAGGCGACTTGATTGTTATGTACAAGATGACAAGAGGGATGGACAGAGTGGATACCCAGAGACCTCTTTCCCCAGAGCAGAAAAGGCCAACACAAAGGGGCAGTTTGGATGTGTTGCTTTAGATTTCCAGCATCTGCAGACTTTGTGTTTAAAATTTTATGTTGTTTAGAGGCAAGGATTGGGGGGTGGTGGGGATGTCAGAGGTAGGTGTTCTTTTTCACACACAGGAAGAGGTGGATGTGTGAAATGCCCTGGGATGGTGGTGATGGCAGGTACATTAGGGACATTTATAAGACTCTTAGATAGGCACATGGATGATAGAAAAATGGAGTGCCATGCAGGAGGCAAGGGTCAGAATAATCCTGAAACAGGTTAAAAGGCTAGCACAAAATAATGGTCTGAAAAGCCTGTACTGCATGTACTGTTCTGTGTTTCACTGACAGTGGAGTGACAAAGTGATATCACTTAATTCCAATGGTGGTAAAGAGAACATTTCCTGTACAAGCTCAGGATTCAAGGTTGCTTAATGTCATTTTCAGTACACATGTGTAAAGGAGAACAAAATAATTGTTACTCTAGTTCTGCTTCAGCACAAAAAATACAATAAGATAAACCATATAACAATTACTGCACAGAAACTGGCCATGTCGGCCCTTCTAGTCTGTGCCAAACGCTCACTCTCACCTAGTCCCACCGACCTGCACTCAGCCCATAACCCTCCATTCCTTTCCTGTCCATATAGCTGTCCAATTTAACTTTAAGTGATAATATCGAACCTGCCTCAACCACTTCTGCTAGAAACTTGTTCCACACAGCTACCACTCTCTGAGTAAAGAAGTTCCCCCTCATGTTACCCCTAAACTTTTGCCCTTTAACTCTCAACTCATGTCGTTTTGTTTGAATCTCCCCTACTCTCAATGGAAAAAGCCTATCCACGTCAACTCTATCTATCCCCCTCATAATTTTAAATACCTTTATCAAGTCCCCCTTCAACCTTCTACGCTCCAAAGAATAAAGACCCAACTTGTTCAACCTTTCTCTGTAACTTAGGTGATGAAACCCAGGTAATATTCTAGTAAATCTTCTCTGTACTCTCTCTATTTTGTTGACATCTTTCCTATAATTCGATGACCAGAACTATACACAATACTCCAAATTTGGCCTCACCAATGCCTTGTACAATTCTAACATTACATCCCAACTCCTATGCGCAATGCTCTGATTTATAAAGGCCAGCATACAAAAAGCTTTCTTCACCACCCTATCCACACGTGATTCCACCTTCAGGGAACTATGCACCATTATTCCGAGATCCCTCTGTTCTACTGCATTCTTCAATGCCCTACCATTTACCATGTATATCCTATTTTGATTAGTCCTACCAAAATGTAGCACCTCACATTTATCAGCATTAAACTCCATCTGCCATCTTTCAGCCCACTCTTCTAACTGGCCTAAATCTCTCTGCAAGCTTTGAAAACCTACTTCATTATCCACAACTCCACCTATCTTAGTATCATCTGCATACTTACTAATCCAATTTACCACCGCATCATCCAGATCATTAATGTATATGACAAACAACATTGGACCCAGTACAGATCCCTGAGGTACACCACTCGTCACCGGCCTCCAATCTGACAAATAGTTATCCACCACTACTCTCTGGCGTCTCCCATCTAGCCACTGCTGAATCCATTTTACTACTTCAATATTAATACCTAATGATTGAACCTTCCTAACTAACCTTCCGTGTGGAACCTTGTCAAAAGCCTTACTGAAGTCCATATAGACAACATCCACCACTTTACCCTCGTCAACTTTCCTAGTAACTTCTTCAAAAAATTCAATAAGATTTGTCAAACATGACTTTCCACACACAAATCCATGTTGACTGTTCCTAATCAGACCCTGTCCATCCAGATACTTATATATGCTATCTCTAAGAATACTTTCCATGAATTTACCCACCACTGACGTCAAACTCACAGGCCGATAATTCCTAGGTTTACTCTTAGAACCCTTTTTAAACAATGGAACAACATCAGCCAATCCTCCGGCACCATCCCTGTTTCTAATGACATTTGAAATATTTCTACAAGAAGGATCAGAGCCCTCTCTATTTCCTGAGGAGACTGAGGTCCTTTAACATCTGTCGGGCGAAGCTGAGAATGTTTTACGAGTCTGTGGTGGCCAGTGCGATCATATTTGCTGTTGTGAGCTGGGGCAGCAGGCTGAGGGTAGTAGACATCAACAGAATCAACAAACTCATTCGTAACGCCAGTGATGTTGTGGGGATGGAACTGGACTCTCTGACGGTGGTGTCTGAAAAGAGGATGCTGTCCAAGTTTCATGCCATCTTGGACAATGTCTCCAATCCACTAGATAATGTACTAATTGGGCACAGGAGTACATTCAGCCAGAGACTCATTCCACCGAGGTGCAACACTGAGCATCATAGGAAGTCATTCCTGCCTGTGGCCATCAAACTTTACAGCTCCTCCCTTGGAGGGTCAGACACCCTGAGCCTGTAGGCTGGTCCTGGACTTATTTCCTGGCATAATTTACATATTACTATTTAATTATTTATGGTTTTATATTGCTATATTTATACTCTATTCTTGGTTGGTGCAACTGTAACAAAAACTAATTTCCCTCGGGATCAATAAAGTATGACTATGACTATACTTCTGTCAGAGCCCCTGTTATTTTCACACTAACTTTCCTCAAGGTCCTAGGGAATATCCTATCAGGACCCAGAGACTTATCCACTTTTATATTCCTTAAAAGCGCCAATACGTCCTCTTCTTTAATCATCATAGTTTCCATAACTTCCCTATCTGTTTCCCTTACCTTACACAATTCAATATCCTTCTCCTTAGTGAATACCGAAGAAAAGAAATTGTTTAAAATTTCCCCCATCTCTTTTGGCTCCACACATAGCTGTCCACTCTGATTCTCTAAGTGACCAATTTTATCCCTCACTATCCTTTTGCTATTAACATAACTGTAGAAACCCTTTGGATTTATTTTCACCTTACTTCCCAAAGTAACCTCGTATCTTCTTTTAGCTTTTCTAATTTCTTTCTTGATTCTTTTTACATTCTTTATATTCCTCGAGCACCTCATTTACTCCATGCTGCCTATATTTATTGTAGATCTCTCTCTTTTTCCGAACCAAGTTTCCAATATCCCTTGAAAACCATGGCTCTCTCAAACTTTTAACCTTTCCTTTCAACCTAACAGGAACATAAAGATTCTGTACCCTCAAAATTTCACCTTTAAATGACCTCCATTTCTCTATTACATCCTTCCCATAAAACAAATTGTTCCAATCCACTCCTTCTAACTCCTTTCGCATCTCCTTAAAGTTAGCCTTTCTCCAATCAAAAATCTCAACCCTGGGTCCATTTATATATAAAGAACATAATAATAAAAAACACAACAAATATAAATGGACAATATAGTTTATATACATAGTTTACTTGTATGTCCATAAGGTGATGCTAGGTATAGGAATATATGCATATAAGATGACTGACAGGAAATGATAAAGTAGTGGTGATTGGGGGTGTGGAGGGGTGGGTTAGTGGGTGGAGCTGTTAATCAGCCTTACTGCTTGGGTAAAGTAACTGTTCTGAGTCTGGTGGTCCTGGTGTGGATGCTATGTCGCATCCTCTCTGATGGGGGTGGGACAAACAGTGCTTGAACAGGGTGGGTGGGATCCTTCATGACGTTGCTGGCCCTTTTTCCAGCATTTTTCTATACATATGCCCTTGATGGTAGGTAGTCCCAAGTTCCCAGCATTTGAAGTTTTAATGGGATTTTGGAGTGGGGGCAGGACGGAAAGATAGGTGGTGGAGGAAGTGTAGAACGTAAACAATCTGGCAGTGAGAGGAAGGCTAGATAAGAGTCAGCGTGTGGATTAACATATAACAGTACAGTCCAGTTGTACTGGGATTTCACAGCTACCAAATGAGCTTTCAAATTTGTTGTACTAATTATTAAAAAAATGTAATTTTAAGTAGTTTACGGTGCAGTGGCCTCTCTTTCATATGCATCATTGGATAACAATCTTGCTATGAGATAAGTAAGGTTCACAATGAGGAAGTCGATGGTCCACTGAGGAATCAGAATCAGGTTTAACATTACCAGCAGGTGTTGTGAAATTTGTTAACGCTGCAGCAGTACAGTGCAATACATGATCATAGAGAGGAAAAGAAAATAGTAGTTTTATATATATATGAACACTACCATACTTTTTTAATTTCCAATTTTTTTTGCACTGATTTTTACTTTATTTAATATATATTAATAAGCAGTATATATAAATAAAGTAAATAAGCAGCACAAAAAAATTGGAAATTAAAAAAAAGTAGTGAGGTAGTGTCCATTCAGAAATCAGATGGGAGAGAGGAAGAAGCTGTTCCTGAATCATTGAGTGTGTGTCTTCAGCTTCCAAACATCCTTCCTGATGGTAGCAATGAGAAGAGGGAACGTCCTGGGTGATGAGGGTCCTTAATGATGGACACCACTTTCCTGAGGCATCACTCCTTGAAGACATCCTGGATACTGCAGAGGCTAATGCCCATAACGGAGCTGGTTAGTTTTACAAAATCTAAAAGCAGAAGCTCCGTCCCTCAACCAATCTAATACACTCTGTACTGGAAGTATGGCATCATAGAATGCAGACATTACTGAAGAGGAACAATTTCAAAAGGCCAAACCCTATTCCCCTACTGGATCTCTGAAGAGTATTGATAATGGCTGGGGTTACTCGTCCTGCAAAGACACTGCCCAGAAGAAGGCAATGGCAAATCACTTCTGTAGGCAAATTTGCCAGGAATAATTGTGGTCATGGGACCATGATCACCTACGTCATACGATATGGTACATAATAAGGTATCAGAATCAGGTTTAATATCACCAGCAAACGGCATGGAACTTGAATGACAATACATTAAATACAAGCAGCTCCTGTCAGCAAGCTTGAAGGCAAAGAAAAGTCCAAAACAGATGGTTTCAGTTCAAAGTCCCCAATTCAATGTCAATAGCTCTGCACATTTCTTTGGTAGGTTCTTTTCCATTTGGTTATATGGATCCAGAGGAGTTCAATGTTGTATTACCACAAACCACAACCTCATCAACCTTCTCATCTCGCCACTAAAGAATACTACTACAAAAGAGGGCAGCCATTCAATCAACCCGAGATGCACGATTGTAAATCTTTGTTTTGTTTCTCAGCATGATTTCGGTTCTGTCATGTCACAATTCTCTCAATGCTTTGATAACTTTGTAAAAGGCAGGACTTCCCGGCATTTGATTTTGCTTTTTGGAAATGAGACCCCTGAACTGTTTTGCTCTGCTTTTACGACTTAATGACTGGAAACTCAGAGAGAGTCCTAATGAAGGTGCCCAGGCCCGAACTTTGACTGTTTATTCCTCTCTAGATGCCTGACTTGCCATGTTTCTCCAGCATTTTGTGTGTGTTACTCTGGATTTCCAGTATCTGCAGCATGTTTAAAAATGAGGTGGATCCTGTAAATCAGATATAAAACTCAGCAGTCAGGCAGCATCTACCCGACTGCTGAGTACTTCCACCATATATTTTTTGAACACTTAAAGCAATGTGCCTTCAAACAGAACAGTACAGCACAGGAGCACACTTGTCAGCCCATAATCTCTGTGCTGATCATGATGCCAAATGAAATACAGTGGATTCTGGTCAATTGGGACACATCGGGATCAGTATATTTTGCTCAATTAGCTGAAGTTTCATGGAAATACTTAAAAGTTATAAAGAGACAAACTACCACTTAACTGGGTAACAAATTATGTATTTAAATGAAATACAGAATAAATTAGAACACAATCAATTATACTACAGTACTATAAAATTGCCTCATTCTTGTGATTGACTATAAATGCCGCTGCCATGTTCTCTTGACTGTAAATAAACAAAATCAGACTATCTTTGAACTGCCTTCATAAAATGCTATCGACTGCATCCTCCAAATCTTCATTTTCATTGTAACACTCAAGATGATTGTTGATACCTTCAAACTTTTTTTTATAGTTCTTAACTTGAAGTAGTGAAGTAGTTTTATTTTCACGCCCAGTCGTTTGTGGCATCTCCAAGCCTGACTGCTTGAAACTGCAGTGAGCAAAACAGTTCTGAATTGTCTTACTGCTTATTTCTCTCCAACTAACAGTGAAACAAATCACTGCTTTTTTGAATACAAACACACATAACTATTTAAAAACTGTGCTTTCAAAGTATGGTGTAGGTCTATTGGTCACACAGGCACACACATCTGATGCTAGCTAAAAATTGTTTGGCAACAGTCTCCTGCCCCAATTAGCGGCATAGTGTCCAAATAAATGAAGGAAATTCTGGCTACTTTCCCGATTAGTTTTTGGTCTTTAAGAGTTGGCCTAAATAAGCAGCTGCCCAATTAAATGATGGCCCAATCCATTGTCTGCACATGATGCACATCTCTCATGTTCATATCTGTGTCTAAACGAATATCAATCTTTCATGGTGTCAGCCATTGGTTCAGTGGGCTGCATTCTTACTGGATCCACATAACCAAATGAATAAGAACTATCAGAGTTATTAACATTGAATCCTCCTACAGGACCTCCTCGTCATTGGGTTTGGAGGCTTATGTGCCTCAGTGACCCGAAGAGCTATGTTGGCTGGAGTCAGGGCTTTATGCGTTAGCTCTTGGTAAGGTCACCTGCCAAAGAGATCAAAGAGTAAAGGCCAGACTAAGAGTGGTCCACTGGTTGTCCAGGTTCAGGCAGTTCAGTTCAGAGCTAACAACCCTGACTGGTAAAACAAAACTGTTACAGAAACAGCAATGAAGAATCCTTCTACATCTGAGTGCGACGGTATTCCTGAGTCTCCACCCGGTACTTGCATGACTGACAGCAGTGAAGACTGAGAGGACACTACTGACATGATGAAGGAAGCCCTGAACACCTCCAGATGCTGCCCTATATACCAGTGGCGTAACAGGCATTAAGTATTAACACTGAATGGGGGACTTGGAATAGTTAGACTTCTCTTTCCCTTCCACTTGCTCACAGAAGCTGTGTACATTTAATGAAACACAAAATGCTGGAGGAACCCAGTAGACCACGCAGCATCTACGAAAAAGATTACAGTTGACATTTCTGGCCGACCCTTTAGCACAACTGAAGAAAAAAAAATGAGGAGTAGAGTCAAAAGTTGGGTGGAGGGAAGGGAGAAACACAAGGTGATAGGTGAAACCAGGAGGGGGGAGGGGTGAAATAAAGAGATGGAAAGCTGATTGGTGAGAAGAGATACTGGGCTGGAGATGGGGGAATTAATAGGAGAGGACAGAATGCCATAGAAGAAAGAAATAAGGGGAGGAGCACCAGAGGAAGGCAATGGGCAGGCAAGGAGATAAGGTGAGAGAGGGAAAAGGGGATGTGGAATGGTGGGTGGGGGGGCATCATTTTGGAGGCTACCCAGACAAAATATAAGGTGTTGTTCCTCCAACCTGAGTGTGGTCTTATTGAGACAGTAGAGAAGGCCATGGATAGACATATCAGAATAGAAATGGGAAGTGGAATTAAACTGGGTGGCCACTGGGAGATCCTGCTTTTTCTGGTAGACGGAGTGTAGGTGCTTGGCGAAGTGGTCTCCTAATATACATTGGGTCTCACCGATATACAGAAGGCCACACAGGGAGCACCAACACAGTATATGACCCCAAAAGACTCACAGGTGAAGTGTCACCTCACCTGGTCCTGAATGGTAGTGAGGTAGGAGGTGTAGCACTTGTTCCAGTTGCAAGGATAAGTGCCAGAAAGCAGCTCAGTGGGGAGGGATGAATGGAGAATGGAGTTGCATAGGGAGCGATCCCTGCAGAAAGCAGATAGTGGGGGGAGGGAAAGGTGCTTGGTGGTGGGACGCCGTTGGAGATGGCAGATGTTGTGGAGAATTACGTGTTGGACGCAGAGACTGGTGGGGTGGTAGGTGAGGACAAGAGGAACCCTATCCCTGTTAGGGTGGTGGGAGGATGGGGTGCGAGCAGATGTGCGCGAAATGGAAGAGATGTGCATGACAGAGGTGTTGATGGTGGAGGAAGGGAAGCCTCTTTCTTTTAAGGAAGTGGACATCTCCTTCGTTCTGGAATTAAAAGCCTCATTCTGAAAGCAAATGTGGAGGAATTGAGAGAGGGGGGTGGTGTTTATACAAGTAACAGGGTGGGAAGAGATAGTCAGGTAGCTGTGAGAGTCCGTGGGTTTATAATACATATCAGTAGGTAAGTTGTCTCCAGAGAAAGAGACAGAGAGATTGAGAAAGGGGAGGAAAGTGTCGGAAATGGACCAGGTAAATTTGAGGGCAGGGTGGAAGTTGGAGACAAAATGGATGAAGTTGACGAGTTCCGCATGTGTGCAGGAAGCAGCACCAATGCAGTCGTCAATGTAGTGTAAGAAAAGTGGGGGATAGCCACTAGTGTAGGTTTGGAAAATAGACTGTTCCACATTGCCGACAAAAAGGCAGGCATAGCTGGGACCCACGTGAATGCCCATGGCTACACCTTTTTGTCTGAGGAAGTGGGAGGTGCCAAAGGAGAAATTACTAAGATTGACGACAAGTTCCACTAGACAGAGGAGAGTGGTGGTGGAGGGGAACTGGTTAGGTCTGGTGTCCAGAAAAAAACAGAGAGGGTTGAGGCCTTCCTGGTGAGGGATGAATGTGTACAGGGATGTGTACATCCATAGTTAAAAACAAGATGATGGGGGCCAGGGAATTTGAAATCATTGAAAAGGTAAAGAGCTTGTGAAGTGTCACAGAAGTAGGTAGGAAGGGACTGAACTAGGGGGAATAAAACAGAGTTGAGGTATGCAGATATGAGTTCAGTGGGGCAGGAACAAGCTGAAACAATGGGTCTACCTGGACAAGCGGGTTTGTGGATCTTGGGTAGAAGGTAGAAACGGGAGATGCGGGGTGCACGAACTACGAGGTTGATTTCATAGGGCAGAGCTGATATCTGTTCCTCAAAGGTCATCACCACCAGACTATGGAATTTTGCAGGGCAAAGGCAGGCTACTGCTCGTCACATTGCAGCAAAGAGAAGCAACACGGAAAAGTGATTTACTCCCTGGGAAGTGTTTTGGAATAAAAAGGGATGTGAAAAATGGAATAGAAATGCAAGTTTCTTTCCTCCTTTATCTTATATTTGGGCCTTATTCCGACCTGCTACCTGTGACCAGTGAGAAATAATGGAGATACAGGAAACTGCAGATGCTGCAGTCTGGTGCAACACACAAAATGTTGGATGAACTCAGCAAGGTCAGGCAGCATCGATGGAGGGAAATGGACAGTCAGGGTTTGAGTTGAGACCTTTCAGCATGGAAGGAGGGCAGATAGCAAACATAAAAATAGTGGTGGGAGAGGAGTGGAGCAAATGTTGGTGGGGGATAGGTGAGGGATGATGGGCAGATGAAAAAGAGGGAGTGATATTATTTTATTTATTGAGATACAGTGTGAAATAGATCCTTCCAGCCCTTTGAGCCATGCCACCCAGATTTAACTCCAGACTAATCACGGAAAAACTTACAATGACCAATTAACCTAACAATCAGTATGCATTTGGACTGTGGGAGGAAACCAGAGCACCTGGAGGAAACCCACGTGTTTACTCAGATAACGTACAAACTCCTTACAGACAGCAGCGGGAACTGAACTTGCGACACTCGTACAGTAAACCATTGTGCTAACCACTATGCTACCGTGCCAACCATCAGAACCAAGAAATGGAAATCTGAGGTTAGAGAGTACTTAACGGCATAGTAGTGTAGTGGCTAGCACAACGCTTTACACTACCAGCGAGCCAGGCCATTTCCGTGCTGATTCTCCATAAATAAATACGTAATTCTGATCATACAGAACAGATACATACAGTGTACTGATCAGTAGTATCCTAACTGGTTGTACATGCTCTGGTACAGAAACACCAATACCCAGGATTAGAAAAGGCTACAGAAAGTGGCGATATAGCCCAGTTCATCACAAAAAAGCCCTCCCCACCATTGAGCACATTTACAAGGAGCGCTGCCACAAGAAAGGAGAATCGATCAAGGATCCCCACTAATCAGGCCAGGCTCCCTTCTCGCTAATAACATTGGAAAGGAGGTACAGGAGCCTTAGGTCCCACATCACAACTCTACAACTCAAGTTCTCAGTATTTATTTATTTTTAATATATTTGAACAATTTGTCTTCTTTTGCACATTGGTTGCTTGTTAGTCTTTGTATGTAGTTTTTCATCGATTGTATTGTGTTTTTGTCCTACTGTGAATGCCTGCAAGATAATGAATCCAAGGGTAGCAGTTCAAGTTCAGGTTTAATTGTCATTCAGCCATACATGAATACAGCCAAATGAAACAAGTGTTACTTCAGGGCCAAGGTACAAAATATAGTACCAACAATCATACACAGCACAAGGCACATATAGCACACACAAGACAGCAGTAGATACAGTCCAAGTCCCTGAGACTATGAATGTTGTAGCAGTCTGCAGTCGAACACAGCATACTCGTCTTCAGCCAAGCAAACACAGGGCGGGGATGGAGGAGATACAGCACTGACTCCAGCATTTTGCCACGCAACACTGCCTCCGGCACTCCGGTGAAGCCCCTGACTCCGACACCTGCCTCGGTCAGCTTCAAAAAGGCAACACTGCAGCTAGTCCTCTGTATGACTATGGCCCGCAGTTTTCCCGCCGTTCACCAATAAACCAATGAATTGGGACTTGCAACATTCCACACTACCAATGTCCTGCGATCACAAGAAAAGTGACTCGCGGTTAAGACTGCACACTCTTTTGTGCACCAATGTCTTTCTGTCACAGACAGCATCAAGGTCTACACCAAGTTGCAACAGAAGCGTTCCCGCACAGGTCTGGAGAAGATTTTTAAAAACCCAGTCTCTTTAAAAAGAAGCATTGCCTAGCGGAGCGGTCATTGTCAGAATAGTCTTGAGTCAGAGTTGTCAGGCTTTGGCTCAACAAGGCTTCGTCGAGAACAGGCAGAGGCAAGGCAAGAAGGTAGGCTCATTCCTTATTTCTTATTTAACACTAGAAAGAATAGGGGACATGTCTACAGTGTTCTGTTCTGGGTGTCAGATGTGGGATTTCCAGGAGACTCCTAGCATCCCCGATGGCCACATCTGCACCAGGTGCATCGAGATACAGCTCCTTAGAAACCGTGCTGGGGCACTAGAGCTGCAGCTCGATGACTTTTGACTTGTTAGGGAAAGTGAAGCAGTTAAAGACAGGAGCTACAGGGAGGTAGTCACCCCAAGGCTACAGGAGATGGTTAAACGGGTGACTGTCAGGAGAGGGAAGAGAGAACATCAGATAGTGGAGAGCACCCCTGTGGGCCATACCCCTCAATAACAATTACTCCGTTTTGTGTACTGTGGCGGTGGGGGAGACCTATCTGGGGAAAGCAACAGCAGCCATGCCTCTGGCACTGAGTCTGGCCCTGTAGCTCAGAACCGTAGGGACCTGAAGAGGATGGCAGCAGAATAGGGGATTCTATAGTCAGGGGGACAGATAGGCGATTCTGTGGACGTGAAAAGCACATCTGTCCCTCGACTATAGAGTCCCCTATCCTGTTGCCATCCTCTTCAGTCTGCCTCCCAGGTGCCCGGGTCCATAATGTTTCTGGACAAGTCCACAATATCCTGAAAAGGGAGGGGGAGCAGCCAGAAGTGGTGGTACATATTTGTACCAATGACAGTGGTAGAAAAAGGGAGAAGGTCCTGAAAACAGAATACAGGGAGTTAGGAAGGAAGCTGAGAAGCAGGACCTCAAGGGTAGTAATCTCGGGATTGCTGCCTGTGCCACGTGACAGTGAGGACAGGAATAGAATAAGGTGGCAGATAAATGTTTGGCTGAAGGATTGGAGCACGGGGCAGGGATTCAGATTCCTGGATAATTGGGACCCCTTCTGGGGCCTGTACAAAAGGGAATCCAAGAGGGACCAATATTTTTACAGGCAGATTTACTAGAGCTGTTGGGAGTGGTTTAAACTAATATGTCAGGGGGATAGGAACCAGGATGATAGAACTGAGGATGAGGCAGCAGGTTTACAAGTAGATGATGGGTGTAACATGAATGTAAGGAAGGACAAACCAATGATTGGGTACAAATGCAGACAGAGCAAAGAGTTAAATTGTACCACAGAGACAAAATTCAAAAGGGCAAAGAATGCAGGACCGAAGGTGCTGTATTTAAATGCACACAGTATTCAGAATAAGGTGGACGAACTTGTGGCTGAAATAAGGCCATAGCTGGGAGTTTAATATCAAAGGATATATTTTGTATCGAAAGGATAGGGTCAGAGAATGTTGAATCTTTGTGGATGGAGTTAAAAAACTGCAAGGGTAAAATATCCATTTTGGGAATCATATACAGGCCTCCAAATGGTAGCCAAGGTGTGGGATTGAGATTGCAATGGGGGTCTGGAAAAGCTATGTACTAAGGGTAATGTAATGGGGGACATCAATATGCAAGGGGATTGGGAAAATCAGGTTAGTGTCGGATTGCAAGAGAGGGAATTTTGAATGGCTAAGAGATGGTTTTTTAGAGCAGCTTGTGATTTGAGTCTACTCAGGGAAAGGCTATCTTAGACTGGGTGTTGTGAAATAACCCAGATCTTATTAGGGATCTTAATGTGAAGGACCTCTTAGGAGTCAGTGATCACAATATGATTAAATTCATGCTGCAATTTGAGAGGGAGAAACGTTAAGTCACATGTATCAGTATCACAATGAAATAAAAGGAATTACAGAGCAAAAGTGGGTGGGGAAGTTGGATGATTGGGAAACTTTTAAAATCCAACAAAAGGCCACTGAAAAAGCTACAAGTAGGGAAAAGATGAAATATGAGGGCAGACTAGCCAACAATATTAAGTGGGATACTAAAAGTCTTTTCAGTTATATAAAGAGTAAAAGGGAGATGAGAGTTGATATTGGACCAATAGAAAATGATGCTGGTGAGGTAGTAATGGGGGACAAAGAAATGGCAGATGAACTTAATGGGTACTTTGCATTTGTCTTCACTGTGGATGACATTAGCAGTGTGCCAGAGGTCCATGAGTATCAGGAAGCAGGAGTGAGCGTCATTGCTATTACAAAGGTAGAACTGCTAGGCCAGCGGTCCCCAACCACTGGGCCACAAGGCATGTGCTACCGGGTCGCGAGGGAACGATATGATTGGTGATATGAGTCAGCTGCACCTTTCCTCATCCCCTGTCACGCCCATTGTTGAGCTCGAATGCACGCGAGCTTATTACGCATGCGTCATCCATGTCAGAGCGGGAAGGAGATCAACTCCTTGAGTTTGCCAATGACGGCGGGCTGAAAAGTATCACACATCAAAGTTGCTGGTGAACGCAGCAGGCCAGGCTGAAAAGTATGTTTGACATAACATCTCTGCCGGCATTCCGGATCAAAGTCAAGGCTAAATATCCTGAGATAGACACGGAAGCACTGAAAACATTGCTTCCATTTCCAACATAACCCTGCAATGAATGCAACGAAAACTAAGTTGCGGAATAGACTGGACATAAGGAACCCATTCGAGTATCGCTGTCTCCCATCACCCCTCCATAGGACCGTCTTGTTGCAGGGAAACAAGTATTCAGCCCAGGGCTCCCACTGATTCAGCGATATTGGTGCGTTGCAATAATTTTATATGTTCATAACGAGGAAAACATGTGCTGTGTGTTTAATATCCAAACATTACTTAAAATGTTATGATGCTATTAACTTAGAAGTGACTTATATAACCATATAACAATTACAGCATGGATATAGAACATCCCTGCCCTTCTAGTCCGTGCCAAACGCTACACTCACCTCGTCCCACCAACCTGCATTCCTCTCCTGTCCATATAGCTGTCCAGTTTAACTTTAAATGATAATATTGAACCTGCCTTTACCACTTCTACTGGAAGTTCGTTCAACACTTACTTCAAGCTCCCCTGTCCTCCCCTGATAATTGACATCGCTATATTCATGCGAGGAAAATATGCGCTGTGTGTTTAATATTAAATTCGTTAGATAAACCCTTTCAGAAACGAAATTGAGTGTATTAGCCACCCATCACCTATATTCCGGTCGTGATTAACAGCCCCCTCCCCAGACAGAATCGCCAATAACGATTTGCAGAAAAGAAATCGGCACGTGCACGCTCACGCATGTGCACTGGAGCCCGTGCAAGGCTTCATGGTCATTGTAGTCTTTCTTGGGGTAAACAATATATTTGATTGCTACTCTTGTCCGTTGGCAACCATTCCCCCCCAGTCGGCCAGTTCGCAAGAATATTGTCAGTATGAAACCGGTCCGCAGTGCAAAAAAGGTTGGGGACCCCTGTGCTAGGCAAACTGAAAGGTCTTAAGGTGGATAAGTCATCTGGACCAGACAGACTACATTCCAGAGTCCAGAGAGGTTGCTGAAGAGATAACAGATGCCTTGGCCATGATCTTTCAAGAATCACTTGATTCTAGCATGGTTCCGGAGGACTGGAACATTGCAAATGTCACTCCACACTTTAAGAAGGGAGAAAGACAAAGAAAGGAAATTATAGGCCAGTTAGCCTAACCTCACTAGCTGGGAAAGTGTTGGAGTCTATTATTAAAGATGAGGTTTCGGGGTAATTGGAGACTAATGATAAACTAAATCAAAGTCAGCATGGTTTCTGTAAAGGAAAATTTTCCCTGACAATCTGCTAGAGCTCTTTGAGGAAGCAACAAGCAGGGTGGACAAAAGAGAGGCAGTGGATGTCATATACTCGGATTTTCAGAAGATGTTTGATAAGGTTCCATAGATGAGACTACTTAACAAGATAAAACCCTATGGCATTACAGGAAAGATATTGGCACGGATAGCGGAATAGTTGACAGGCAGGAGACAGCGAGTGGGAATAAAAGGGGCCTTTTCTGGTTGGCTGCCGGTGACTAGCAGTTTTCCTCATGGGCCAGTATTGGGACTGCTACTTTTCACATTGTCAATGATTTGTTTAATGCAATTGATGGCTTTGTTGCAAAGTTTGTGGATGATACGAAGATAGGTGGAGGGGTAGGTAGTGCTGAGGAAGCAATGCAATTGCAGCAGGACTTAGGCAAATTGGAAGAATGGACAAAAAAAAGTGACAGATGGAATACAGTGTTGGGAAATGTATGATAATACATTTTCACTAAAGGGACAATAGCACAGACTATTATCTAAATGGGGAGAAAGTTCAAACATCAGAGGTGCAGAGGGACTTAGGAGTCCTTGTGCAAGGCACCCAGAAGGTTAATTTACAGGTTGAGTCTGTGGTAAAGGTGGCAAATGCAATGTTAACATTTATTTCAAGGGGAATAGAATATAAAAGCAAAGAGATAATGCTGAGACTTTATAACCATATAACCATATAACAATTACAGCACGGAACCAGGCCATCTCGGCCCTTCTAGTCCGTGCCGAACTCTTACTCTCACTGTAAGGCACTAGTCATGCCGTACTTGGAGTATTGTCAATAGTTTTGGGCCCCATCTCTCAGAAAGGATATGTCGTCATTGGGAGAGTCCAGAGGAGGTTCATGGGGATGATTCCGGGAATGAAGGGGTTAAGATACGAGGAGCTTTTGGCAGCTTTGGACTTGTACTCACTGGATTTTAGAAGAATGCAGAGGATCTCACTGAAACCTATCGAATGTTGAAAGAACTAGATAGAGCTTAAGTGTGTTACATAGGCAGCTGTGGAGGCCAGGTCACTGGAGGTATTTAAAGCAGAGATTGATAGGGTGTAGATTGACCACAGTTCAAAGGCTATGGGGAAAGGGCTGAGGAGGGTAAAAAAAAAAGGATCAGTCATGATTAAATGGTGGAGCAGACTTGCTGGGCTAAATGGCCTAATTCTGCTCCTATGTCTCATGGTCGTAAGTCCAGCTCCTTCAGTTTCTCTGCCAACGAGCAGCTCACTGATTTGGTAGATCTGCTGTCATTTAAGTTCTTAATGTCCAACAGGGTCTTGCAATCAAATAAAAATTTTAAAAAGACAATAGTGCCTTTGGTTGACCTCGTAGAGGCTGCTGTATCTGAGCACGCCACCATCTTAGCCTTTTCGGTTAGTATCAGGTGTTAGATGCATTTTTTGAAAATAAATTTACATGGGAATGGGAGTGGCTACAGGGTGGCATGGTAGTATAGTGGTCAGCACAACACTTTTCAGTACAGGTGACTTAGGTTCAATTCCTGCTGCTGCCTGTAAAAGGAGTTTGTATGTTCTCTCCGTGACCACGTGGGTTTCCTCTGGGCTTCCTCCCACAGTCCAACGACATGCTGGTTGGCAGGATAATTGCCCCACGATTGGGTTAGGATGAAATCGGGGTTCCTGAGTGGCATACCTTGGAAGGCCCGTTCCACGTCATATCGCAATAAAAAAAATAAAACAGTGAGGGAGTGGATATTCTAATAGAAAAGAGTCACACACAATCCTAGAATGCAATGGGAGAAATTTACTGTAAACCAGTTAATCTGGCTCTGTTACAAATCATCTTGAGATTCACACACACACAGTATTTTGCACTAATTAAACCGCAAAACAATAAAAAGGCACAGTTCAAAGCAGAGCAGCCAATAAAATCAAAATGAGGGATGGGGGGGTGGGGTCCGCAAGAGTTGAGTCACTACTCTACAAGAGGGGGTGTGATAAATATTAATGAAAGTGAATTAACATGTACAAACAAACTCAGTATGTGCTCCAAAGTGTTAATCCAAACACTGATTCTTCACAAATAAATAATCATGATCACAGTAGGACCAATACCAACACACACTGAATCTGGCACCATACTAGTAGACATATGAAGTGATCCAGAGCTGACTACAATTATTTTTCTCTATATTATTATGCATTGCATTGTACTGCTACCACAAACTTAACAAATTTCACGACATATGCCGGTGGTATTAAATCTGATTCTGAAATTACTTCACTACTTTTCACTATCAGAATAAGTTTAATATCAGAATTGGAATCAGGTCTATTATCACAAGCGAGAAAATATGCAGATACCAGAAATCCGAGCATCACACACAAAATGCTGGAGGAACTCAACAGGCCAGGCAGCATCAAGGAAAAGAGTAGTCGACGTTTTGGGCCGAAACCCTTCGGCAGGACTGGAAAAAAGAAAGCTGAGGAGTAGATCTGCTGCTGATAATAGGAGGTTCATTCCCATAATAAATAGGACGGGGGAGGTGGTGCACCCTGTTGGAATCCCCTTCTGGAGGTCCTGCCAACTAGTTGTGAAATGGGCTGCAGTAAATCTGAGTTTGAATCCTCCTAGGTAGCTGGTGATCATGTCTCGAATAGCCACAGGGATGTAGTAGTGGTCGAATCCTTCTGGGATGAGGTCATGTGGAATAGACTCGTAGGTGTTCGCGAGGTCTAACCAGACAACTGTTAAGTCGCCTTTTTTCTGCTTGGCCTCACGGATCAAATGGCTAATCATTGAGGTGTGTTCCAGACACCCTGAAAGGCCTGGAATACCGCCTTTCTGGATGGATGTGTTGATATAGCAGTTCTGCGTCATGTAAGAAATCAGCCTCCTTGTGAGCACAGAAAAGAAAATCTTATGTTCCACATCCAGGAGAGAAATTGTCCTAATCTGGGCAATTGTGGAAGAATCCTCTTCTTTTGGAATAAAGCATCCCTCTGCCAATTTAGATTATGAAGACACGTAGTCCTCTTTTATTGTCATTTAGTAATGCATGCATTAAGAAATGATACAATATTTCCTCCGGTGTGATATCACAAAACACAGGACAGACCACGACTGAAAAACACTGACAAAACCACACAATTATAACATATAGTTACAACAGTGCAACAATACCGTAACTTGATGAAGAAGTCCATGAGCACAGTAAAGTTCAAAGTTTCTCAAATGTCCCTCTTCTCACACAGACGGGAGAAGGAAGAAAAACTCTCCCTGCCATGCCCGACCCCAGTCCGACTCTGAGTCATCTGAAAATTTCGAGCTCTGATCAGCTCTCCGACACCAACTTGATGGAATAGTACCTTTGGCCCAGCTCTTTCTCATGATCTTCCACAGCCTCCGAAGTTTTAGGCTTTATCAGGTATGCCGCTTGGGCCTGGGGCAGCTGATGCTTTAGCTTTCCGGATGATGTCCTGGATTTCCTGCCATGTAGGCTCCTTCACATTCAGCTCAATTGATGGATTTTCCAGTCTACGCACAGGCCGATTGGTTCCTACTCCCTGACCGCTCCGTGGATCGCTGTGTGCCTCCCGCAGGAACTCCTCTACCTCTGTCTTCAAGCTGAATAGTATACCAAATTTTTGTTGGCCGAGAGGAGTCCTGGTGAAGCTGAATGGATCTCTCACAAACTGCACTTGCCTGTTCTCTTTCTTCCTTCTTTGCTGTCGCAGATGTTCCGCCCTCCGGAGTTTGCACAGCTTTTCCCGCAGCATACTGGTTATGTCCTTGATACCTTCTTTTTCGGCCGGTGAGCTGGTTTTAAACCTCTTGTTGAGCGCCTTTAATTCGCCTCTCAAGCAACGAATCTCCGCTTCCCTCCTATTTGGTTGCCGCGGTAACTCGGGCTGGCTTCTCTGCTCCATTGGGCCAAATCGTTCCTTAGCGAGTTTGTACGCTATGGCTGTGAGTGAGTTGACCTTTCTGTGTACTGGACCTGCTAAGGCAACTTCCAGGATGCTGTCTAGATCATCATTGAACTGCATCCAGGCGACGTTGTCTGACGATCTAGGCCATTTGATCCCGTCTTTCCTTGACGAATGGATTGGGGTAGCCGAAGAGGAACTCACTTGGTCTGTTGTTTGGTGCTGAGGCGACTCAAGTACAGAGAGATCTTCAGCTCTGTGGGGTGCTTCCTGGCTGGAATTCTCCTCCGTCTCACCGGACACTAAGTTCATGTGCTGCACTTGGGTCACCATTGATCCACATCTAGACCTGCTCCCGTGTATCTTGAGCTCTCTGATTGATGTTTTTGCAGACTTTCCCACAATGACACCTTACTGTGAATTCCTCTTTGGTCAGTGTTGTTTGCTTTAGTTTCCTCGTGGTCGTGTTTCCTGTCCTGGCCATTGCCAGTATGACCATCCTGTTGAGTCTCTCATCCTCCCCCGCTCTCCGGAGACTCTGGGGGTATTGCTCTTCGTGTTCAGTCATAACTTGAGTGGTGCCCTCTTGTGAGCGCTGCCCACAAGGTTGCTAGCCTTGTGAGCCGGTGCCAGTCTTTCCTGGAGGTCAGCTGTCTCTCCAGTGTCACCAACCTTCCTCGGTTACCATCCAGTCTTTCCTGGAAGCCACTGATACATACCAGAGATTACTTGTTACATACACCTGTTAGGGTGCATTCTCCAGTTACCGTATAAGGTAACTGTAGCCTTCAGCCAGGAGCAGATGTCATCAGGTGGTTCCCAACCTTCACCGAGTGTTTCGAACCTTAACCACGACACTCTCCAGTTGGTGGGCCAGCAGTGGTGGCCAAATCACTGCCCATCTGCTCCTGGCTTCAGCTCCCCTCCTCTCGCCTACTCCAAATCCAACAAGAGGCTCGTTCTGCCTCTTCCCCCATCCTACGAGTTGCTTGTTTTTTGCTCCTTTCGTCCAGGCCCAGATCTGACAACAACAGCCATGCTGATTTGGCTGGGAAACCTCTGCAGCCGATCTCCACAGGGAACAACCATGCCTGCCATCCCTTGTCTTTACACTCCTGCACTAAGGGCTGGTACTTCAAGGCCTTTATCTCGTGGGCCTCTTCCCACAGCACAGTCAGCTCAACCAGAATTATTTTCTTGTCTTTGGTTGACCACAGTACAATGTCCAGGCGTAGGGTTGTGTGCATCACACCCGGGAACTACAATCTCCTTCCCACATCGACCCTCATCTCCCAGAACCTGGCTGTTAGCAGCAGATTGGGCTTTGGTTGTTTGGTTACGAAAGGCCTGGCTCCCTCTTTGATGAAGGTGATGGCCTTCCTCAAATCTGTGCCAGCTGTCCTCTTCTTGCATCTCTCCCACTCTAGTGTGTCAGCAAGAGCCAGAAGCACCTTATCATGGCGCCACCTATACCGTCCTTGAGTTAGAGATGTTTTACACTCAGACAGTATATGAGCCTGTGTCCCCTCTTGACCACAGAGCTTATAGTTTGGGTCCTCTCTCATCCCCCATGTGTACAGATGTAATGGTGAAGGAAGGGTGTTATACACGGATCATAAGAGGAAGGAAATACGGAGGGGCTCCAGCCTCCATAACTCTCACCATAAGATCTTGCACTTAGGGAGATCCCATTTTGTCCATGCACCCTGGGACCCTTGTTCCACTTGTGACGACAAACCAAGTTATCAGAAGATTGATGCTGATGAGAGAGAGAAGTGAGACAATGGAGAAACATTTAAAATGTTAATAAGAGAGAAGAGAGAGATTAACGAGAAAGAAACACATTTCAGAATATTGACAGACCGGTTGCTTTGAACCTGAACTGTTTGAAGTTTGATGGACAGGCGATACCCCAGCAGGGGGATAAAAAGAACAGGTTCACTAAGGCACGACACACACCACGAGATCACAAAATAACGAGACCCTGGAAGAGCGGTGTGCCCTCACAAGTTGGTGGAGTTTGTAGGTTTGGTCGCGGGAACCGACCATAGACGCACAGGGTGAAAAGGTACGATCGGCGGGAACCTGGTGTGTGTGTCCGCCCTTGCCTGGGTGCCGGGTTCACTGCGGAAGAACGGTCGTATCCGGAACGGAGGGGTCACAGTCGGTGACCACAGAAGACATAAAAGGGGTCGCCCGAAAGCTACCTGTGAAGAACATCAAAGGTCTGTTTGAATCAAAATTTGCATTCTCTCTCTCTCTCTCCAACGGCACAACAGCGATTACTGCGAACTGCACTAAGCTGAACTGAACTCTGCGTCACTCGAGACTGATCATTTTACCCCCAGACTGCGATAGAGCTTGATTGATTCCTATTACCCTAGTTCTGTTTTACATGTGTGTTTTATCATTGCTAACTTGTTGCATTTATATCCTTACGATTAGAGTACTGTGTTACTTATTTCTTTAATAAAACTTTATTGGTTTCTGTTAAACCTGACTCGAACTAAGTGGTCCATTTCTGCTGGTTTGGCAACCCAGTTACGGGGTACGTAAGGTAAGTGGAGATCCCGTCCGGGATTTTGAACGCCAAATTTGGGACCGGGTAAATTGATTGGGTTAAAATTCCCGAAAGAAAGGAAGGGCAAACAGCAGAAATGAAGATTGAGGAATTTCTAAAGGCGCCAACCTTGGAGGCATTAGAGGATGCCAGGAAATCAGAATTGGCAACTGTGGCCAAACAGCTGAATCTTTTTAAGGGGAAGTCGACAATGAGGAGGGCAGAGATGCACAGATCTATCATACAGCATTATGTATCAAGAGGTGTGTTTCCCCAAGGGGAGCTGGAGGTGGTATCTATAGGAAAACCTGGTGGAGAAGCGGTGCAGCTGCAGATAGAAAAATTGAGACTCGAGCACGAGTTCCGGGTAAGGCAGCTAGAACAAGAAGAGAAACAGTTAGAACGGCAAGAGAGAGAGAGGCAGTTAGAGCGACAAGAGAGAGAGAGAAACAGAAGGAAAGGGAATTTGAGCTGGAAAAGTCAAGGATGACGCTAGCGCAGGGGCCCATGCCGAACCAAGGTGGAGGGTTCAGGGCGACCCAGGAGGTTAGGCTGGTTCCCCCATTTGAGGAGGCCAATGTTGATCGGTACTTTCTCCATTTTGAAAAAGTCGCTGCAAGTCAGGACTGGCCGAGGGATAAGTGGGCTGTTTTGCTTCAGAGCGTACTTAAAGGAAAAGCCCAGCAAGCTTACTCGGCATTGTCTGCAGAAGATGCCCAGAGGTATGATGTGGTGGAAAAGGCGATACTCGGGATTTATGAGTTGGTCCCGGAGGCATACGGGCAGAAGTTCCGGAATGTGAGGAAGCAGTGGGGCTGCACGTATTTAGAGTTTGCCCGTGAGATGCAGACATATTGTGAGCATTGGTGCACCTCGAAAGGGGTCAGTGGGGATTATGACAGACTGCTAAAGCTAATACTGATTGAGCAGTTTAAAGGTTGTGTCCCTGAAGGTATGAGGCCCTATCTAGATGAGAGAGAGGCAGAAACCTTAGCCGCAACTGCTAAGTTAGCGGATGAATACGCGTTAACGCACAAAGCGAAGTTTACCCCCAGTAAAAGCTACCAGAAGGGTAGTCAAGAGGGCGGAGAGAGTCCGCCAGAAAAGTCAGAAAGTAAGCCGGGGACTAGTGAGAAGGATAAGGAAGATCGGGAACAGTTTGGTAAGAAGTCTCCTGGGGTCGTATGCTATAATTGTGGGAAAGCCAGACACTTTGCGTCCAGGTGCTTTGCCCCAAAGAAGGAGACAGGGAAAGGAAAAACGACGGTTCTGACTGGCTGTACTGAGCTGGCAAACAAACCGCCAGGGGAGAAGAGATCTGATAAAGTTCAGGAAGAGCGCGAGAAGTTTATCTCGGTCGGATTGGTGTCGGTGAAGAAGGGGTTAAACCCGGTTCCAGTACGGATCTGGAGAGACACTGGAGCTTGTCAGTCATTGATCTTAAAGAGTGTGTTAGACTTTAGCTCAGAGACCCAGACTGGGGAGGTCAGGGTGATAAAAGGCATTGGGAAAGGGACTGAAGCAGTACCTTTGCACCAGATACATCTAAAAAGCGACTTGGTCTCCGGACCGGTCACAATCGGGGTGAGGCATGAACTACTTATGGATGACGAGGAGGTCTTACTCGGTAATGACCTCGCCGGCGGAAATGTGTTCTCAGCAGTAAGATTGACAAGCCAGCCTGCCAGCATTGAGGCCCCGCCCATGGACTCACAGGTTTATCCCGTTTGCGCAGTGACTCGGCGCATGTCCAGAAAGGCTGACGAAGCGAATGTAGATTTAGCTGAGACGTTTTTACCAGCCTTGTACCAGGAGGGGTTAGAAAGTGAGAAGGGGCGTAGTGAAACGGAAGTTGAGGTAGACTTATCATTAGCAAGGAAGGAATTTATACAGGCACAGGAGCGAGACGAGGAGCTGATGGTTTTGGCGGAGGCAGCTCTCTCTGAAGCAGAATTAAAAAGGGAGCCAGTGGGCTATTATGTGAAGGAGGGAGTACTAATAAGGAAATGGAAACCACGTACTGTGCCCGCAGATGAGGAATGGGGGGTGGTACACCAGGTGGTAGTACCGAAAATTTATGGGGATGAGATTTGTAACCTGGCCCACAAGATACCCCTCGGTGGACATTTTGGGGTGAAGAAAACAGTCGATAGAATCATGAAAGAGTTTTACTGGCCGCACAGGAGGAAGGATGCTATTGACTATTGTAGACGTGAGCTCACACAGTTACAAGTTATTAACATGTTTAAAGCTTACCACGATCAGAAAACAGATCTAGTTGGTCTTATCACGAAAATTAATGAGGCTAGGGTGCCACCTGATAAGGGGAAAACCCATTTTGGAAAGATAAGTATGGTGCCGACCAGATGGGAGAACTCTATTGTTTTGGCCAACTTTGCTGATGAGTTCTCTCACATAACCCCTGAACAGAGCGAGCCGCTGATAAAGCTAACTAACTGGCACGCAGACGTTATGTCCGGATGTCCCGAGGCGATGCAAAGAGCCGGGACATGGTGTTGTTGTCACATCAGGTCAGCCTAGTAAGCAATACCCCTATAGGATGATTAATTCAGTGACAAAAGGGCTAAGGAACGCAGAAGCGTATATTGACGATTTAGTGGTCTGGAGTGACACGTGGGAGGGGCACATTGTGGCAGTAGAGGAACTGTTTAAAAAGCTGTTTGAAGCCAGCCTGACAGTGAACCTCGCAAAAAGTGAATTCGGCCACACGACGGTCACTTATATGGGATTTGTGGTAGGACGGGGCAGCTGGCACCGATGCAGGCTAAGGTGCGGGCTGTCTCTGAAGTCCCCACCCCGACAGACAAGAGAGCCCTGAGAAGGTTCTTGGGGATGGTGGGGTACTATCGGAAGTTTTGCAAAAAACTTGGCAGATATTACCCTCCCTCTTACTAAGCTCTTGCCAAAGAATGCTAAGTTTGCGTGGGACGACCTTTGCTATATTTGTCCGGTACGGAAACCACTGAGAGTTTACACTGATCATAACCCATTAGTGTTTTTGGTCACTATGAAGGATAAAAACAAAAGGTTACTCAGTTGGAGCCTGGTCTTAGAGGGACTTGATATTAAAATAAAACATATAAAAGGACCGGAAAATGTAATTGCTGACTGTCTGTCAAGGTGTTGACAACTTTAAGTTCTCTGTATTAGCCGAATAGCTGATGACCCTGTATATTAGTATGTATCTAATAATATATTCATGCCTATAATTTTTACCCCGGTAAAAATCCTTTGAAGGATAGGGGTGTGACGACAAACCAAGTTATCAGAAGATTGATGCTGATGACAGAGATGAGTGAGATAATGGAGAAACATTCAAAATGCTAATGAGAGAGAAGAAAGAGATTAACGAGAAAGAAACACATTTCAGAATATTGACAGACCGGTTGCTTTGAACCTGAACTGTTTGAAGTTTGATGGACAGGCGATACCCCAGCAGAGGGATAAAAAGAACAGGTTTGCTAAGGCACGACACACACCACGAGATCACGAGATAACGAGACCCTGGAAGAGCGGTGTGCCCCCACAAGTTGGTGCGTGTTTGGAGGTCTGGTCGCGGGAACTGACCATAGACGCACAGGGTGAAAAGGTACGATCAGCGGGAACCTGGTGTGTGTGTCCGCCCTTGCCTGGGTGCCGGGTTCACCGCGGAAGAACGGTCGTATCCAGAACGCAGGGGTCACAGTCGGTGACCACAGAAGACATAACAGGGTTCACCCGAAAGCTAACTGTGAAGAACAAAGGTCTGTTTGAATCAAAATTTGCACTCTCTCTCTCTCTCCAATGGCACAACAGCGATTACTGCAAACTGCACTAAGATGAACTGAACTCTGCATCACTCGAGACTGATCATTTTACCCCTAGACTGCGATAGAGCTTGATTGATTCCTATTACCCTAGTCCTGTTTACATGTGTGTTTTATCCTGTTGCATTTATATCTTTACGATCAGAGTACTGTGTTACTTATTTCTTTAATAAAACTTTATTAGTTTCTGTTAAACCTGACTCCAACTAAGTGATCCATTTCTGCTGGTTTGGCAACCCAGTTACGGAGTATGTAACACACTGCCTTTGACATCTGCTTCACTTCCTCACGGACGCCTATACCATGTCTCGCTTGTTCCTTATGCTTGCGTTTCCCCACTGCTGGAAGTGAACTGAGCCGAGGTCTTGCCACCCGATGCAGGGGTTGCCACTGATATCTCGCAGCTTCAGAGAACACACTGCCTCCTCCACAGCTGCGTTGGCTGCCCACTTGCACCCAGATCTGGTTGTAACACCTGCTTGCTTTACCAAGACGTCATTGGAATCTCCCAAGCTTAATAAAGCTCTGTATTTTGCCACCTTGAATTCCTCCACAACAGATGACAGGGGAAGCTGCAGTTGCCCAGAACGAATGTAGAGGCCCACTGAAGAGAAGCTTGGGGGAACTCCCAACCATCTCCGCAGGTGCTTGTTGGTTTTCCTCTTGATGCCCTCTACGGCAGTCAGGGGATCTCATAAAGTGTGAAGAGCCAGAGAAGCCTGGGCAGAAGGCTGTATTGGTACAGCCAGGTCTTGAATTTACCCAGAAGTCTGAATTTGTCGATCTTCTTCAACCATTCGTCTGTCTGCTTCACAGCATTGGTGACATTGGCCCCATCTGTCAGTGACACATTAAACTACTTCCCCAAACGTTTTATCGGATTATCTTCGATGAAAGGGATGACCTCACCCGGAACTTGGAGGCTAAACTTGCTAGTAACTTTGCCCTTTCTCATCACCATGCACCTGGACTACTTGGCCTTGAAAGACATCCTCGCCCAAGTGGCTACATTACCCAGGGTTTCCAATACCCATCTTGCTTGGACATGTAACACAGTTGTTATAGTGATGTCGTCCATGAACCCTCGTAGAGCCGGCTGAACAATGCCCGACTCCAGCGTCAGGCCACGGGTTACATCTTCTGCTGCTGATAATAGGAGGTTCATTCCCATAATAAATAGGATGGGGGAGGTGGTGCACCCTGTTGGAATCCCCTTCTGGAGGGCCTGCCAACTAGTTGTGAAATGGGCTGTTGTAAATCTGAGTTTGAATCCTCCTAGGTAGCTGGTGATCATGTCTCGAATAGCCACTGGGATATAGAAGTGGTCGAGTCCTTCTAGGATGAGGTCATGTGGAATAGACCTGTAGGAGTTCGCGAGGTCTAACCAGACAACTGTTAGGTCACCTTTTTTCTGCTTGGCCTCACGGATCAAATGGCTAATCATTGAGGTGGGGGGGGGAGAGAGAGAGAAACACAAGGTAACAGGTGAAACCTGGAGGGGGAGGGATGAAGTGAAGAACTGGGACGGTGAAAGAGACAGAAAGCCATGGATAAAAGAAGGGGGAGGGAGGGAGGCGATGGGTGGGCAAGCAGATAACATGAGGGAGGGAAAAGGGGATGGGAAATAGTGAAGAGGGGGTGGTGGGGACATTACCGTAAGTTTGAGAAATTGATGTTCATGCATCAGGTTGGGGACTATCCAAGCAGAATATAAGGCGTCATTCCTCCAGCCTAAGTGTGGCCTCACCACAACAGTGGAGGAGGCCATAGATGGACATATCGGAATGGGAATGGGAAGTGGAATTAAAATGGATGGCCATTGGGAGATCCCGCTTTTTCTGGCGGACAGAGTGTAGGTGCTCGATGAAGTGGTCTCCCAATTAACGTCGGGTCTCACCAATGTACAGGAGGCCACACCGGGAGCACAAACACAGTACATGACCCCAACAGACACTGCATCTCTTCCACTTCATGCATGTCTGCTCTTATCCCATCCTCACGCCACCCTACTAGGGATAGGGTTCCTCTTGTCCTCACCTACCACCCCACCAGCCTCTGTGTCCAACACATGATTCTCCAAAACTTCTGCCACCCCAACAAGATCCCACCACCAAGCACAACTTTCCCACCCCTCCCCCCCATATCTGCTTTCCACAGGGCTCGCTCCCTACATGACTCCCTTATCCATTCATCCCTCCTGGTACTCATTCTTGCACGTGGAACAAGTGCTACACCTGCCCCTATATCTCCTCCCTCACTACCATTCAGGGTCTTAAACAGTCCTTCCAGTAGAAGCGACACCTCACCTGTGTGTCTGTTGGGTTCATATAATGTGATCAGTGCCCCCAGTGTGGCCTCCAGTATATCGGTGAGACCTGACGTAAGATTGGGAGACAGCTTCGCCAGTCACCTACGCTCCATCTGCCAGAAAAAAGCGGGATCTCCCAGTGGCCACCTATTTTAATTCCACTTACCATTCCTATCTGATATGTCCATTCATAGCCTCCTCCATTATCGTGATGAGGCTACACTCCAGGTGGAGGAGCAACACCTTATATTCCGTTTGGGTAGCCTCCAACCTGGTGGCATGAACATCGATTTCTCATACTTCTGGTAATGCCCCCCCACCCCCACTTCACCATTTCCCATCCCTTTTTCCCTCTCTCACCTTATCACCTTGCCTGCCCATCGCCTCCCTCTGGTGCCCCTCCCACTTTTTCTTTCTTCCACGGCCTTTGGTCTCTTTCACCAGTCAACTTCCCAGCTCTTTACTTCATCCTTCCCCCTCCAGGTTTCACCTGTCACTTTGTGTTTCCCTTTCCCCTCCCCACATCTTTTAAACCTACTCCTCAGCTTTTTTTGTCCAGTCCTGCCGAAGGATTTCAGCCTGAAACATCAACTGTACTTTTTTCCTAGATGCTGCCTGGCCTGCTGAGTTCCTTCAACATTTTGTCTGTATTGCTCAGGTTTATTATCACCAGCACGTGTTGTGAAATTTGTTAACTTAGCAGCAGCAGTACAATACAATACAAGATAATATAGAATGAAAAAAATAAATCAATTACACTAATATACAATGGCATGCAGAAGTTTGGGCACTCCTGGTCAAAATTTCTGTTACTGTGAATAGCTAAGCGAGTAAAAGATGAACTGATTTCCAAAAGGCATAAAGTTAGAGATGGCATATTTCTTTAATATTTTAAGCAAGATTACTTTTTTATTTCCATCTTTTACACTTTCAAAATAACGAAAAAGGAAAAGGGCCCAAATGGGCACCCTGCATAACAGTACTTAGTTACACTCCCTTTGGCAAGTATCACAGCTTGTAAACACTTTCTGTAGCCAGCTAAGAGTCTTTCAATTCTTGTTTGGGGGATTTTCGCCCATTCTTCCTTGCAAAAGGCTTCTAGTTCTGTGAGATTCTTGGGCGGTCTTGCATGCACTGCTCTTTTGAGGTCTATCCACAGATTTTCAATGAGTTTAGGTCGGGGGACTGTGAGGGCCATGGCAAAACCTTCAGCTTGCGCCTCTTGAGGTAGTCCATTGTGGATTTTGAGGTGTGTTTAGGATCATTATCCTGTTGTAGAAGCCATCCTCTTTTCATCTTCAGCTTTTTTACAGACAGTGTGATGTTTGCTTCCAGAATTTGCTGGTATTTAATTGAATTAATTCTTCCCTCTACCAGTGAAATGTTCCCTGTGCCACTGGCTGCAACACAAGCCCAAAGCATGATCGATCCACCCCTGTGCTTTACAGTCGGAGAGGTGCTCTTTTCATGAAATTCTGCACCCTTTTTTCTCCAAACATACCTTTGCTGATTGCAGCCAAAAAGTTCTATTTCAACTTCATCAGTCCACAGGACTTGTTTCCAAAATGCATCAGCCTTGTTTAGATGTTCCTTTGCAAACTTCTGATGCTGAATTTTGTGGTGAGGACGCAGGAAATGATTTCTTCTGATGACTCTTCCATGAAGGTCATATTTGTGCAGGTGTCGCTGCACAGTAGAACAGTGCACCACCACTCCAGAGTCTGCTAAATCTTCCTGAAGGTCTTTTGCAGTCAAACGGGGGTTTTGATTTGCCTTTCTAGCAATCCTACGAGCAGTTCTCTCGGAAAGTTCTCTTGGTCTTCCAGACCTCAACTTGACCTCCACCATTCCTGTTAACTGCCATTTCTTAATTACATTACAAACTGAAGAAACGGCTACCTGAAAACGCTTTGCTATCTTCTTATTGCCTTCTCCTGCTTTGTGGGCATCATTTATTTTAATTTTCAGAGTGTTAGGCAGCTGCTTAGAGGAGCCCATGGCTGCTGATTGTTGGGACAAGGTTTGAGGAGTCAGGGTATTTATAAAGCTTTGAAATTTGCATCACCTGGCCTTTCCTAACAATGACTATGTATAAGCCATAGCCCTAACAAGCTAATTAAGGTCTGAGACCTTGGTAAAAGTTATCTGAGAACTCAAATCTCTTGGGATGCCCAAACTTTTGCACAGTGCTCCTTTTCTTTTTTTCACTCTAAAATTGTACAAAACAAAAATAATACATTAATTTTGCTTAAAATGTCGAAAAGAATGTTTCATCTTTAACTTTATGACTTTTGGAGATCAGTCTATCTTCTACTCACTTAACTATTCACAGTAACAGAAATTTTGACCGGGGCACCCAAACTTTTGCACGCCACTGTATATATATCATATATACATAAAAGATTTAAAGTAGTACAAAAACCTAAGTAATATGTATTTTAAAAAAGTGAGGTAGTGCTCATGGGTTCAATGTCCATTTAGGAATCGTATGGCAGAGGGGTAGAAGCTTTTCCTGAATTGCTGAATGTGTGCCTTCAGGCTTCTGTACTTCCTTCCTAACAGTAACAATGAGAAGAGGGCACCTGAGTGATGGGGGAGTCTTTAATAATGGATGTCACCTTTCTGAGGCACTGCTCCTTGAAGATGTCTTGGATACTATGGAGGCTAGTATCCAATATAGAGCTAACTAATTTTACAACTTTTCTTTAGCTTTTTTCAATCCTGTGTAGTAGCACCCTCCCCCACCTCCCCATTCCAGACAATGATGCAGCCTGTCAGAATGCTCTCCATGGTATATCTACAGAAGTTTTCAAGTGTTTTTGCTGACAAACCAAATCTCTTCAAACTCCGAATGAAATACATCCGCTGTCTTGCCTTCTTTATAGCTGCATCAGTATGCTGGGACCAGATTAGATCCTCAAAGTTCTTGATATGCAGAAACTTGAAATCGCTCACTTCTGATCCCACTATCAGAATTGGTTCATAATCCCTCATCTTACTGTTCCTGAAGTCCAGAATCAGCTTTTTGCTCTTACTGACATTGAGTACAAGGTTGTTGCTGCGACAACACTCAAATAACTAGTATATCTTGCTCCTGTATGCCCTTTCATTTCCATCTGAGATATTACCAACAATAGTTGTATCATCAGCAAATTTATGGTATTTGAGCAAAACCTAGCCACAAAGGTCATGGGTATAGAGTGAGCAGAGCAGTGGAAGATGCGCTACTGTTGATCGTCAATGAGGAGGAGATATCATCACCAATTCCCACAGATTGTGGTCGAATCACTATTTTCTTTTTTTTGGCGTGTGCGTCTGCCTGCGTGCGTGATGTTGGCGCGACGATGTCTTTTTCATGCCTTTACAAGGCATGCAGTGAGGGAGAGAGACTGTGCAGCACGCCACTCCTCACATAGACATTTCGCAGTATTTTTCCCTTTATTTTACAAGGTTGAGTTGCAATCACGACACTCAACCTGGCACGGATGGAAAGCGTACTCAGGAGCGGACCTGGCTGGGTTCGAACCTGGGAACCTCCGTTTCAGAGCCTGGTGCTGATGTCTTTGCGCCACCAGCTGGCCCCGAATCACTATTGTCAAAGCTGCCACAAATTGTGCCCTGAATCACCGTTTTCAAGGAGGAGATCTGTAGGAGATTATCAGATATGTTTAACAAACTCAATGATGTGGTGCCAAGTGGTTAATGTTCTGCAGTTTATCCTGTGGTACTTCACTGTTCACTGCTACACTTTATATACAAAGTAGATAATGACCATCAGATTATTTCCACATTGAATTATTAATTAAGATCTTGATTACACCACAAGGTTTTTCACATAGAAACACAGAAATGCTACAGCAGAATACAGGCCTTTCAGCCCACAAAACCCTCTATTTTTCTAAGCTCCATGTACCTATCCAGGAGTCTCTTAAAAGACCCCATCGTTTCCAACTCCACCATCGTTGCCGGTAGACCATTAAACACTCTCACCACTCTCTACGTAAAAAAACCTACCCCTGACATCTCCTCTGTACATACTTCCAAGCACCTTAAAACTGTGCCCTCTCGTGCTAACCATTTCAGCTCTGGGAAAAAGCCACACTATCCACACTATCAATGCCTCTCATCATCTTATACACCTTAATCAGGTCACCTCTCATCCTCTGTCGCTCCAAGGAGAAAAGGCCGAGTTCACTCAACCTATTCCCACAAGGCATGCTTCCCAAACCAGGCAACAATCCTTGTAATTCTCCTCTGCACCCTCTCTATGGTTTCCACATCCTTCCTATAGTGAGGCGACCAGAAATGAGCACAGTACTCCAAGTGGGGTCTGACCAGGGTCCTATATAGCTGTAACATTACCTCTCGGCTGTTAAACTCAATCGCACGATTGACGAAGGCCTGAGCACTGTATGCCTTCTTAACCACAGAGTCAACCTGCGCAGCAGCTTTGAGTGTCCTATGGACTCAGACCCCAAGATCCCTCTGATCCTCCACACTGTCAAGAGTCTTACCATTAATACTATATTCTGCCATCATCATTGACCTACTAAAATCTGGGTTGAACTCCATTTGCCACTTCTCAGCCTAGTTTTGCATCCTATTAATGCCCTGCTGTAACCTCTGACAGCCCTCCACACTATCCACAACACCCCCAACCTTTCTGTCATCAGCAAATTTACTAACCCATCCCTCCACTTCCTCATCCAGGTCATTTATAAAAATCATGAAGAGTAGGGGTCCCAGAACAGATCCCTGAGGCACACCACTGGTCACCAACCTCCATGCAGAATATGACCCATCTACAACCACTCTTTGCCTTCTGTGGGCAAGCCAGTTCTGGATCCACAAAGCAATGTCCCCTTGGATCCCATACCGCCTTACTTTCTCAATAAGCCTCGCGTGGTACCTTATCAAATGCCTTGTTGAAATCCGTATACACTACATCTACTGCTCTACCTTCATCAATGTGTTTAAGTCACATCCTCAAAAAATTCAATCAGGCTCATAAGGCACGACCTGCCTTTGACAAAGCCATGCTGACTATCCCTAATCAGATTATGCCTCTCCAAACGTTCATAAATCCTGCCTGTCAGGATCCTCTCTATCAACTTACCAACCACTGAAGTAAGACTCACTGGTTTATAATTTCCTGGGCTATCTCTACGCCCTTTCTTGAATAAGGGAACAACATTCGCAACCCTCCAATCCTCCAGAACCTCTCCTGTCCCCATCGATGATGCAAAGATCACTGCCAGAGGCTCAGCAATCTCCTCACTCGCCTCCCACAGTAGCCTGGGGTACAACTCGTCTGGTCCCAGTGACTTATCCAACTTGATGCTTTCCAAAAGCTCCAGCACATCCTCTTCCTTAATATCTACATGTTCAAGCTTTTCAGTCTGTTGTAAGTCATCCCTACAATTGCCAAGATCGTCCTCTGCAGTGAATGCTGAAGCAAAGTACTCATTAAGTACCTCCGCTATTTCCTCCGGTTCCATACACACTTTTCCACTGTCACACTTGATTGGTCCTCTTCCCTCACGTCTTACCTTCTTGCTCTTCACATACCTGTGTAATGCCTTGGTGTTTTCCTTAATCCTGTCCTCCAAGGCCTTCTCATGGCCTTTTCTAGCTTTCTAATTTCATTCTTGAGCTCCTTCTTGCTAGCCTTATTATCTTCCAGATCTCTATCATTACCTAGTTTTTTGAACCTTTCGTGAGCTCTTCTTTTCTTCTTGACTAGATTTACAACAGCCTCCGGACACCACAGTTCCTGTACCCTACCATCCTTTCCCTGTTTCTTTGGAACATACCTATGCAGAACCCCACGCAAATATACTCTGAACATTTGCCACCTTTCTTCCGTACGTCTCCCTGAGAACATCTGTTTCCAATTTTTGCTTCCATGTTCCTGCCTGATAGCCTCATATTTCCTCTAACTCCAATAAACGTCTTCCTAACTTGTCTGTTCCTATCCCTCTCCAATGCTCTGGTAAAGGAGATAGAATTGTGATCACTATCTGCAATATGTTCTCCCACTGAGAGCTCTGACACCTGACCAGGTTCATTTCCCAATACTAGATCAAGTACAGCCTCTCCCCTTGTAGTCTTATCTACATATTGTGTCAAGAAACCTTCTTAAACACACCTAACGAACTCCACCCCATCTAAACCCCTTGCTCTAGGGATGTGCCAATCGATATTTGGGAAATTAAAATCTCCCACCCTGTTAATAACCCTGTTATTATTACACCTTTCCAGAATCTGTCTCCCTATCGGCTCCTCGATATCCCTGTTACTATTGGGTGGTCTATAAAAAACACCCAGTAAAGTTACTGACCCTTTCCTGTTCCTAACTTCCACCCACAGAGACTTCGTAGACAACCCCTCCATGACTTCCTCTTTTTCTGCAGCTGTGACACTATCTCTGATCAGCAGTGCCACGCCCCCACCTCGTTTGCCTCCCTCCCTGTCTTTTCTGAAACATCTAAAGCCTGGCACTCAAAGTAACCATTCCTGCCCCTGGGCCATCCAAGTCTCTGTAATGGCCACAACATCATAGCTCCAAGTACTGATCCACGCTCTAGCTCATCCACTTTGTTCATAATACTCCTTGCATTAAAATAGACACATCTTAAATCATTGGTCTGAGCGCACTCTTCTCTACCACCTGCCTATCCTCCCTCTCACACTGTCTCCAAGCTTTCTCTATATGTGAGCCAACCTCCACTCCCTCCGTCACTTCAGTTCAGTTCCCACCCCCCAGCAATTCTAGTTTAAATTCCCTCCAATAGCCTTAGCAAACCTCCCCGTCAGGATATTGGTCCCCTTGGGATTCAAGTGCAACCCGTCCTTTTTGTACAGGTCACACCTGCCCCAAAAAAGGTCCCAATGATCCAGGAATCTGAATCCCTGCCCTCTGCTCCAGGGGAGGTGGTCGATGGGATTGCAGACTGGGCTGAGAAAGACAGATGCATACAGTTCTATAGATCACAAACACAAGAAAGTCTGCAGAGGCTGGAAATCCAAGGCAACCCACACAAAACGCTGGAGGAACTCAGCAGGTCAGGCAGCATCTCTGGAAAAGAGTAAACAGTTGACGTTTCAGGCAGAGACCCTTCTTCAGCACTGAGAAGGAAGGGGGAAGATGCCGGAATAAAAAGGTTGGGGGAAGGGGAGAGAGGCTAGCCAGAAGGTGATAGGTGAAGCCAGGTGTGTGGGAAAGGTCAAGGGCTGGAGAAGAAGGAATCTGATAAGATAGGAGAGTGGACAACAGGAGAAGGGGAAGGAGGGGGATCCAGGGGGAAGAAGTGAAATGTCAGAGTGGGGAATAGAGGAAGGTGGGTGGGCACTGGGAGATTTGTTTAGCTTTAGGAATACCATCAGGTTGGAGGCTACCCAGATGGAATATAAGGTGTTGCTCCTCCACCCTGAGGGTGGCCTCATCTTGGCAGAGGAGGAGGCCATAGATTGATGTGTCAGAATGGGAATGGGAATTAAAATGTTTGGCCACTGGGAAGTTCCGCTTGCGGCGGATGGTGCAGAGGTGTTTGATGAAGCTGTCCTCCTATTTATAATGGGTTTTACTACCGCAGAGGAAGCCATATTGGGAGCACCAGACACAATAGACAATCCCAGCAGCTTCAAAGGTGAAGTGTTGCCTCACCTGGAAGGACTGTTTGGGGCCCTAAATGGAGGTGAGAGAGGAGCTGAATGAGCAGTTGTAGCACTTTGGCCAGTTGAAAGGGATAAGTGCCGGGCAGAGATTAGTGGGGAGGAATGAATGGACAAGGGAATTACGAAGAGCAATCCCTGTGGAAAGCAGAAGGGGGCAGGTAAAGACATGTTTAGCGGTAGGATCCCTTTGGAGATGGCAGAAGTTGAGGGAGATAGTCTGTTGGATGTGGAGGTAAGGACAAGAGGGACTCTTATCACTATTACAGCAGCGGAAAGGGCAGCATCAACAGTAGAGGGAGGGAAACCCTGTTCTTTAAAAGGAGGAGGACATCTCTGATGTCCTGGATTGGAAAGCCGCATCCCAGAAAGAAATGCGGAGGAGGCGAAGAAACTGAGAAAAGGGAATTACATTTTTTTTAAAGGAGATACAGTGGGAAGAGGTATAGTCGAGATAACCACTGGTATTTCACATGCAGCCACAAATTAATGCAGGTTTCCCCTGCTATCCAAATGTAGAGCATTCCTATGAAACCATTCGTGCCAAAATGGCGTAAAGTGTAGAAGCAATTACCATTAATTTATATGGGAAAATTTTTTGAGCGTTCCCAGACCCAAAAAATAACCTACCAAATCATACCAAATAGCACATAAAACCTAAAATAACACTAACATACAGTAAAAGCAGGAATGATATGATAAATACACAGCCTATATAAAATAGAAATAATGTATGTACAGTGTAGTTTCACTTAACAGAATCAGGAAGTTTGAGCCAAAATCGATTTGTTGAAAAAAATCAGCACGCATTAGCACGTACACGCATTCGCATGTCACGCATACGCACACACTTGCCCACGCAAGACTTCATGGTCATGGTAGTCTTTCTCAGGGTAAACACAAATTTAAAGTGAGTGTCTTTTTTCGTAAAAGCGAAATGTCGTAAAGAGAACGTTCGGAAAGCAGGGGACACCTGTACTGGTACAGCTGACTGAAAGCTTGGGCAAAAAAAAAACACACAACTGTAATGGAGCAGATCTGCCAAGGTTGGGATTAAGGGGAACTGGTGTAATTGCAGAATGGGTCAAGAAAGGCAGATACATACAATTCTATAGAGGTGCAGTAGATCCATCATGGATTCTATAGATTTGGTATGAAAAGACCAATGCATGTAGCTAGCGAGTCTCCACCTCTCTCAATACTCCTGCACACAACTCACCCTCATCAGACAGACGTTTCGCCAGTTGGTGTTCAGCCCATTTAATCACAGCCTTCAGGATATCCTGCTCACTTGCCTACAAGGAATGAGACACATCACATTAACATTAGTCTCACATACATTTTTAAAAATACTGTGCCCCCTACCTTCCACTCCAAAACTGAGAAGTCTGGGTGCATCACAACCTGATATGGAAACACAAATGCCCTTGAACATAAAGTCCTACAAAAGGTAGTGGATACAGCCTGTCCATCATGGGTAAAGCCCTCCCCACCATTGAGCACATCTACATAGGATGCTGTCGCATGAAAACAGCATCCATCATCAGGGACCGCCACCATCCAGAATGTGCTCTCTTCTCACTGCTGCCATCAGGAAGAAGGTACAGGAGCCTCAGGACTCACACCACCAGGTTCAGGAACCGTTATTACCCCTCAGCCATCAGGCTCTTGAACCAAAGGGAACTTCACTTGCCCCATCATTGAAACTTTCCCACAACCAAAGAACTTACTTTCAAGGACTCTTCATCTCATGTTCTTGATATTTAATGCTTAGTATTATTATTTCTTCTGTATTTGCAAGTTTGTTGTTTTCTGCACTCTGGTGATCTTTCATTGATTTTTTTAATGATTATTATTCTATAGACTTATTGAGTATTCCTACAAGAAAATGAATCTCAGGGTTGTATATGGTGATATAATTGTACTTTGATAATGTATTTACTTTGAACTATACCTCCAACAACACAAATCGTTAAGTCTTTTACATCATGAGTTTCACCTCAGTCGAAGCCAGAGAGGACAGTACACTGGTCATTGTGCTAAGTGTGCAACCTTTAAATGCCCCAGGTCATCAAATAGTGCTTTCTTAAAGTTTAGTTTTTGAACCTTTGCAAACTTTTGACAAAGGTGGGTAAAAAATGTAAAAGTCTCTGGGACCCAATGGTATGTGGCAAACTGGATCCAAAATTGAAGCAAAGGAGAATAGTTCATGGTTCCTTCGACAACTGAAAGGTAGTCATCAATGGGATTTCACAGGGCTGAATTCTTGGCCCCTTGAGGTTTGTAATACAGTAGATTCCGGTTAATTGGGACACATCAGGACCAGTACATTTTGGCCCAATTAAATGACTGCCACAATTAGCTGAAGTTCCATGGAAATAGTTAAAAAGGTATTTAAAAAAAAGACAAACTACCATTTAACTGAGTAATGAATTATGCATCTAAATGAACTACAGAGCAAATTAGAACACTATCAATACTACTACAGTATTATAAAACTGTGTTAGTTCCTAATTGCTATTGAGTAAGGAATTGTTCCAGTGTACACTGCTGTGTTCATTTGAGAGACTTTACATTAAATGAACAAAATCAATGCAGATATGGATTGCCTTCATACAATGCTTTTGACAACTGCATCCTTCCAAATCTTCACTTTCATTGTAACATTCAAGATGATTATTGTTACATTCAAATTCATCATTGTTCTTAACTTGTTGATGTAATGAAATAGTTTCATTTTCATTTCCAGAATTTTCTGGCATCTCCAAGCTTGAATGCTTGAAACCGCAGTGAGCAAAACAGTTCTGAATTGTCTTATGGCTTATTTCTTGCCAACTATCAGTGACAAAAATCATCATTTTTTGAACACGAACACATGCAACTTAGGAAGGAGCTCAGAAGGACGATGGCACCTAACAGCGACTCTTAGCTTGCATCTTCGGAAACAGCTCTATTTCTATTTTCCCCTTTCAGGGTTCTTTTGAAGACCTTGACCTGGACTTACACGCTGACTTCGATATACCAAGGACGCGGCCTAGAAGACTAGCGCACCTTCAGGGTTCCGGGATTTTGTGGCTCTGGAGGTGGGCGGACTCAGGGTTAACTCGCTATGTCTCTAAATAAAATTAAAAATGTCAACAGACCAATTAGAATAATAACCAAGATTAATTTAGTCTTTTCTCATAAGGATTATTTCTTCAGAGAGATACAAATTATCAAAGATATATAGAATGATTGTATGTCCATAATGTGACGGTAGGCTCAAGAGTGTCTGTACATTCGGTGACTCTGACAGGAGCTGATAAAGTAGTGGTGGTTGCAGGTGTGGAGGAATGGGTTAGTGGGTGGAGGTGTTGATCAGCCTTACTGGGGTTTAAAGTCTGTTGGTCCTGGCGTGGGTGCTACGTAGCCTCCTCCTTAATGGGGAGTAGAACAAGCAGTCTGTAACATCATTCTGCAATTCTACCAAACACTGCCCAGGCATGTGATAAAGGGTCAAGACGAGAATCAGTTGGAGATAGTTTGTGTGGAAGAACTGTGGTTCAGTACTAGAGGGGATTTAGAAAGTTATGTGTGGCAGGTTGTTTGAAAGAGGTTGATCTTAATGGATCAGGAGAGCCCAATTGCTGTTCCTGGAACAACTTGGTCTAATTTCCCCCACAATGCCACTGAATGATGAGGACATGAATTGTTGTGACAAGCCAAATCAATCAAGTCCCTGGTGCAATTCCCCTCTGCCGTATAATTTCTAAATGGATAATGAACCCATGAACACCACCTCAATTTTTAATATATTTCTATTTTTGCACTATTTTTAATCTATGTAATACACATATACTTACTGTAATTTATTTATTTCTATATTCTCATGTATTGCATTGTACTGCCGCTGAGAAATGCTGATGATAATAAACTGGACTGTGGTTCATTTCGTGTGACGTTTGCAATCCTGGGCTTTCCAAGACCATGATTGCTCCTGGCAAATTTTTCTGTTGAAGTGTTTGCCATTGCCTTCTTCTGGACAGTGTCTTTACAAGATGGGTGACCCCCAGTCATTATCAATATTCTTCAGAGATTCTGCCTGGCGCTACTGATCAGATAACCAGGACGCGTGATATGTACCACCTGCCCTCATAGCCTCACGTGACTCTGATCGGTGGTGGCGGGGCTAAGCAGGTGCTACACCTTACCCAAGGGTGACCTGCAGGCTAGTGGATAGAAGGAGAGCCTTAGAATAGGAGTGTCAATACAAATGGACAGGAGATGGAGGTCAAATTGACATTAGACAGCACAGACATTGTGGGCTGAAGGGACCGCTCTTGAGAGTGATGTTCTATGCCCTACAATTTGAAGCAAAACTGCAACTCATTTCCTTCCTTAGCTTCTAATGCTCAGGCTGCTAATGGACCCATACAGCATCTTTGGCTTAAAAAACTAAATTATCAAAGCGGAAGTCAATAGGTTCTTGCTTAGTCAGGATGTCAAAGGTTAGGGGAGAATGTAGGAGAATGGAGATAATAAATCAGCCATGATGGAATGGCAGAGCACACTCGATGGGCCAAATGGCCCAACTCTGCTCCTGTGTCTGATCTCATGAACGTAAAAGTGGGTGATGTCACAGTGACTCAAAATCCCAGGTAGCTATACCTGGAGGACACAATTCGGTGAAGGATAGAACATCTTTGAAGAAATAACTGCATACATTTAGAAGAATGATCCCTATATGCCAAGGGTTAAACTACGAGAGATTATAAACATTCAGGTGATGGGGCAGTCACAAAAGCCGATGCCTCAAAAAGGCTGTATCCTTCTTTACCCCCACTACCCTAGACATGCCCTCTTCTCATCGCTACCATCAAGATGGTGGTACAGAAACCTCAAGTCAGGCACTCAACGATTCAGGGACAGCTTCTTCCCCTCCACCATTCATTTATGAATGGACAATGATCCCATGAACACTATCTCAGTATCTCACCCCCTCTCTTTTTGCATTACTTATTTCTACAGATGTACTGTGGAGAGGATTGCAACGGGCTGCATCACTGCCTGGAATGGGGGGGGGGGGTGGGGGTGGGGGGCACTGCACAAGGTCCAAGTAAGCTGCAGAGAGTTGTAAACTTAGTCAGCTCCATCATGGGTACTAGCTTCCATAGCATCCAGGACAGCCTCCAGAAGTGATGCCTTAGAAAGGCAACGTCCATCACACACACACACACACATATATGCATAGACTTCTGCCGCCTGCTACCGGGGACTCGATCGACTTGGGGACTTTTGAGACTTTATTTACCGTGCCCATGATTTGTTCTTCATCAAATTATGGTATTGCTTTGCACAGCTGTAACTATATGTTATAATTATGTGGTTCTGTCAGTGTTAGTCTTTGGTTTGTCCTGTTTTCTGTGATATCACTCCGAAGAAACATTGTATCATTTCTTAATGCATGTATGCATTTCTAAATGACAATAAAAGAGGACTGAGTGTTCTCATAATCTAAAAAAAATTATGTATTTCATTATCCTGCTACTGCAAAACAAGAAGTTTCATGATGTACGCCAGTGATATTAAACCTGATTCTGATTCAGCAGCAGAGGTAGTCAATCCTGACCTTGGGTATCATCTGTGTGGAGTCTGCATGCTCTCTGTGACGGTGTGGATTTCTTATCATTCTGCCGGTTGGACAGTTAATTGGCTGTTATAAATTGTCTCTTGTTTGTAAGTGAGTGATAATAATCTAAGTCAATGGGAATGTACTGAGAATAAAAATCATTTTGGTTTAGTGCAAATAGATGGCCGACGATCAGTGCAGACTCAAGATGGCGCCAGCGAACAATACGATCAACAGCAATGTCCTGCTTACGAAACTACTGCTTTTACTACTTCTTCTTTCAAATATGATTCTGCTATTAAGCTGCATGTCAGTGGAAGCTGCGATTTATATTTCGATGGTGTGGTTTTGGGCTGACTGAGTGGTCTGGTGCTTTGCTGTCTCTGAGGGAGTTTGGTGAGTGCTGGAAGCCTGGAGCCCATGATTGACCCATTGCCTCAATCAGCAAGAAACATCGAGGGGGTACGCCCGTGATCGACTCCATTGCTTCTCGCCAGCGAAGGCATCGAGCAAGGGTGAAGTCAATGAGGACAGGCAGGTGTTCAATGCCTTCTGCTTGCATTTGACTAGTCTTTCTCTCTCACTAGCTTTTGTCAGAGCAAAGTGCAGCAGTCTTGGGATCTACGTTGCCAGGATTGATTGGCAAAGACCCAGGACTCGTCTTAGGGGACTTTGAGGTTCGTGTTGCATGCATCTCTGTATGCTGGTTGCTTTTTTTTTGCTGTTTTTGAGTGGTTTGATCGGGGCGATTGAAGTGAACTAAGGCACTTCAGCAAAGAATGGCTCTGTAGCCTGCATCGGCTAGCAGTGTGGTGCTGAACTGAACTACACTACCCTGAATACTACTGGTTTGATGTTTGATATTCTGTGTGCGGTTCGCTGCTTTTTATCATTTGCACAATTTGATCTTTTTTCCTGTTGGGTGTTTGATGTTTTCTTGAACAGGTTTCATGATGTTTCTTTGTTTTGTGGCTGTTTGCGGGAGGACGAATCTCGGAGTTGTATTCTGTATACATACTTTGATAATAAATGTACTTTGAATCTTTGACTCAGTAGGTAGGAGGGCCCCATTTTCAATAGTGCATCTGTCTACGATTCTCTTCTTGGGAATGTCAAAAGCCATGGGGTATTTTAATTGAAGCTGAAGTGGGAATGCTTGGGTAAATGGGGAGAAATCATTTCTATGGTCTAGAGAAGCTAGGACATGGGGGATGAGCCAAACAAAAAGCCTGTCATGGACTGAGTCAGGCAATACATCTAGACAGGCAGATGGGTCTCACTAACATGAGAAAATCTGTAGATGCTGGACATCAAATTGCTGAAGGAACTCAGTCAGCCAAGCAACATCTATGGAAAAGCGTAAACAATTGATGTTTCAGGCAGAGACCCTTCATCAGGGCTCCTGCTGAAGGAACTCAGCCTAAAACGTTGACTGTTTTCTGTTGTCCATAGATGCTGCCTGAGTAGATGGGACTCACTAGCTGGGCAACACAGTGAGCATGAACAAGATGATCCAAAGAGCCCGTTTCCATACTACACACAAGTATAGTAAATTTATGGAAGGAGTTATAGATACAAAACAATGGATTTCACATCATCTGTTAACTTCAAATGTGTGGTTGATAGATTGTTGTTAGGAAGGTGGAGAATATTGGCAACTCAGTTTGAGGCATTTGATCTTGAGGTGTTCACTGAACTTGGCAATTAGCTTGCAAACATTTCATCACCAGTCAAGGTGACATCCTTAGTGTACAGTTGTTGGTGCTTCTCTCTGTTTATATAGGCCTCCCCCACCCCCATTTGCTTGCCTCGGTTCTGACTGGCTACCCCTTCAGTTGACCTGACTTCTACTGGCTCGCATTTCTTTGGTTCTTCGGGGTTTGTAGATAGCGTCTATTTCAATATGTTTGTTTAGGGAGTTATCAGAAGAGAACCATGCAAATCTGTGGTTGATATTGTCAACCAAAAGCTTTAAAAAGGATACACAGAAAAGGAGACTATACTGAGTTAGGGAACAGATTATTAGAGGTTTACTTGGGTAAAAAGATCATAAGACATGCAGTATTGTGCAAAAGTCTTAGCCACACATATAGAGCTAGGGTGCCTAAGACCTTTGTACAGTACTTTAGTAATTTTATGTATTGCACTATTTCTGTTAGGGGTTTCTATTATGGACTGACAGAGGAATCATGGTTGGGAAAAAGGGAAGGGAAGGAGCAGGAAGCATCGGAGAGACATTTTATAATGATCAATAAACCAGTTATTTGGAATCAAATGACCTTGCTTGGTGTCTCAGGGCTTGGTCTGTCAGCACCCACATCCCCCCCCCCCGCCCCCCACGTAACCCGGCACTCCTTCTCTGCTAATCCAAAACCCTATGGATTAGGGTTAACGAGCAATGGACATGCATTGCTGGCGCCAAAACATAGCAACACTTGTGGGTTGACTGACAGCACATCCTCCGACTGTGTTGGTCGTTGATGCAATTCACTGAATATTTCAACGGACGTGTGGTAAATAAAGCTGATCCTTCTTATCAAATGATGTCAGCTGAGAAGAACCCCAAGTACTACAACACCCTGAAGAGATCAAGCAAGTTCATTTTGGCTTGCTCAGATAAGTGTGCTGATAAGGGCTTACAACAGAAATAAGCAGCAGATGTCAACACTCAGCCATAAGCGGTCAAGAAGACGGTGAGTCTTGGTCCCTGTCGAGATTGAGGCTTGGTCTTAGTTGCTTTGTTGAAGTTCATCAGGATGGTTTTAGGGACAGCCATAGGAGTTAGAGATTAGAGTTTAGGGTTAAGAATGTGGAGTAAGGGGTCAGGCCTCCACTCCATGTATGAATGCCAATGACGTGGAGTTCTAAATTCAGAGTTTACATTTCTGCTCCACACTCAAAGGCTAATGACGAAGGACATCTGCACATATCGGACCATCCCAGGTTGGTGGGCCCTGGGAATGGATGCGAGAAGGCAGGAGGGCCAGTCATTTGACACATCCAGAGTTCGGGGTTCTGTCAAAGCTGGATCAAAGCTGTCAAAGGGGGATCGATATTGAAGGTCGATCGTAAGAGCAGAAGTCGAAGCCCAATGACCGAAGCCTGGAAACCTGTCATGGAGTTGGAGGACTGTCCATGTGTGTGGGTGGGAGGGAGGGAGGGAGGGAGGGAGGAAAAGGGGCTTGTTTTGCTGTTGTTGTTCATTGCTTGCTGTGTTCTGTGTTGTTTGGCCAAGCATCGTGGGCATACCATCTGGTGACAAAATGTGCGGCAACACGCAGTGTAGCGGATGGCACCACACTATTACAGCTTGGGATGCCAGTGCTCTGAATTCAATTAGATTTAGATTTTTGACATTATGAGAACACTCAGTCCTCTTTTATTGTCATTTAGAAATGCATACATGCATTAAGAAATTCCAGCGTTCTCTGTAAGGAATCTCATAAGTCCTCCCAATAGAATGCGCAGATATTCCCTCTCTGGTCCGCAGGTTTCCTCCTACAGCCTGAAGACATACTGGTTGGTCAATTGGTCATTGTATATTGTCCCGTGAATAGGCTAGGGTTAAATTAGGGTTGTCTGGGGTCGTTGAGGCAGCACAGCTCGAAGGGCCAAAAAGGCCTATTCTGTGCTGATTCTCTAAATAAGGACACTTGAGGGATGCCTGCAGCACATCCTTAGGTGTGATGGTTATTAACACCAATGACCCATTTCACTGTCTGTTTCAATGTACATGCAATAAATAAAATAATCTGATAGAATGAACAATTTATTTCAGTGGTCAAAGTTCAGAGCATATTAAAAATCAAAGTATGTATACATTTATAGAACCTTGAGATCAATCACCTAATGTACAGAGAGAAAAAGAAACAAATCATGCAAACAATAAAATAAAGCCCGTAGCATTTAGTGCAAAAAGTGAGTCCTCAGATGTGAAGCTCAGAGCAGGGCACCGCCTCTGTTCAGCTCATCACAGAGTAAATATCATGGGGCCCGCAGACACAAAGCCCAGAGCAGCTGGAGCAGGCCACAGGCCACAGTGTCAGTTTAACTCATGGCCCAGTAAACGTCGAAGGGTCCGCAGACACAAAGCCCAGAGCAGCGGGTAGAACTGCTCCAACCTAATTGAGAAATAGTCTCAAATTTTTACCACGTTATATTTTGATGAACATTTCAAATCATGTACCCTGGCATCTAAGTATATCAGTCTGTTGCATTTCCTTTGTCTGAAGTGAGCAAATATGGTTGAAGCAAGTGAGTTGGATTAGGCCTCATTCCAGCTGTTCATGGCAAATAAAGATGTTTCATGCAATAAGAAATATACCAAGATGAATTAGCTCAGCAGTATTTTACACATTGCTGTAACACTCAGTGACAAATATAGTCAGGCATTCAAAACAATCTTTAAAACCAACATTCAGACCAAATGATGTTAACACTGTAGAATTTAGCATTCCTCTTGCACACACCCCCTCCCCCCAACCACTCAGACAAAATTGCTATTACATTTCCAGGATAAAATGCCTCAGAGAAAGGAAGATTTTAAATCCTACACCACCTCCAAGAATTGCTTAATACCTCATGTAAAATTAAATCAATTACACTGCGTCAAATACTATTACTGGACGAGGCATCTCAAGAAAGCTCCATTTCACAAGGCATTTAGGCTCTGCACCCAAGTCAAAATCAGAAACTGACACAGGGAAAATGAATGTCTACCAGATCCAAGACGCATGGAGAGAGGAGGGGAGGGGTAAGGGTGGGGGGGGGAAGGGGGGACGGGGGGGGAGGGAGGGAGAATGGATGCAGATTCTTTTGATCTCCCTGCCAGTCAGGGGCAGACCCTGTTGAGCACAAGATCCCACTTGTGACTTGGCGAAAGTGACTGGTGTTCAAACATCTGTCCCACAATCTTGCTGACTTCCTACCATCAGGCAGAAGGTAATGCAGGATGAGAACAAGGACCGTTAGGCTGGGTAACAGCTTCCTCTCCCAGGCTGAGAGACTTGGGAACACGCTGTTACCACTCAGTATACATTATTTATGACAGTGCCAGTAGCAATCTACTGTTGTATATTTAACTAAATGTCATATATTTTTAAAATATCTGTTAATATTATTTATTGAGATACAGTGCAGTCCCAGATTTAACTCTAGTCTCATCACGGGACAATTTACAATGACCAATTAACCTACCAACCGGTACGTCTTTGGACTGTGGGAATAAACCAGAGCACCCAGAGGAAACCCACGCAGTCACAGGGAAAACGTACAAACTCCTTATAGACAGTGGTGGGAATTGAACCCGCCACCTGCACTGTAAGGCGCTGTGCTAACCACTACAGAGAACATACAAACCCCTTACAAGAAGCGGTGGGAATTGAACCCGGGCCACCTCTACTGTAAAGTGTGTGAATCACTATGCTACCGTGCCGTACTGTGTGTTAATGTTGTGGTATGTGCTGTAGGTATACTCATACAACTTTGAAATTCGTTTGCTTATAGGCAGCCACAATGCAAAAAACCCAAAAACAAGATGAACACCCAATGTGCAGAGAAAAGATAACAAATCATATCGTGCAAACATTAAAGCAAGCATCAGCATCCAGAATGAAATTGATCTATGAACCCGAAGTCGGGAGCAGCCGGAGTAGGCCCATATTCTCAGTTCATCTCACAAAGAGGGAAATTGCCTCGAAGCTCGCAGACACTAAGACCAGAACAGTCAGGGCATGACACAACCTCAGCATCAAGCAGAGCAGACTAAAACGTCGCAGAACAGAACCGGCTCAACCCTTGCCTCCAGTCTCGACATCTTGCCTTTTCAGTCCATCCAGCCGGGAGTCTAAATTATCCAAGCACTGTGTTATTCCCCGAACTTGGAGCCAGGCCCCGCCACAGTGATACGCTCTGAGCTGCTTCCGGCGTGTACTCGACCTTTCCAAATCAGTGCGGCGCTTAGATAGATCAAATCCCGCTCCCAGTTTAGATGGGTGGGCTCCAAAACAGCTCCACTTCAGCTTTTTCTCCCCACTCAGATATGTGTCTGATTCTGTCTCCAACTCCATCTTCTCCTGAAGCATACTTCCAACTTGCTCCGGCTCTGTTTCGCACCTGCGCCTTGACCCTCGGATCAGCCTTGCCTTTGCTTGCCTCTTCATTATTTGCTGTGATCATTTACCACAATTTTCCAAATACGATTGTTATTGCTAGTGCATAAAAAAATGCTGATATGTGGTCTCTGTACTGCTGAAGGGTCTCAGCCCGAAACTATACTCTTTTCCACAGATGCTGCCTGGCTTGCTGAGTTCCTCCAGCATTTTGTGTTTTGTTACGTACTGTGTTTTGCACTTTGTTCCCAGAGGTACGAATCTTAAGGTTGTTTAATTTATATGTACTTTGGTAATAAAATATACTTTGAACATATAGCACATATAATAATATTTGTGTGCATGTGTATGGTTGAACGAACTTGAAAAGATACTAGTTAAGACATTGTGGGACAGGAGACAATATAGGCCAGAGTAATTACTGAAAAGAGGTTTACTTTTCAAGTTAGGTATCCAGTTACACAATAAGGATCAACTTATTCAGCATATACATTTACATGTATTAGGAATTTGCTGTGGTGCGTTGGTCAGGACACAACATGTAACACAAAAAAAACAACATTCAACAATTATAAAGAATTAAGCAAAAATCAAGTTAGAAGTATGGATTTGGAATAAATCCCAGTATGTATTGACAATGTAAACAGCTTTATAAAAAGTGGTTTAAAACTACAACATAGCTCACTGTGTGGTTCCACTTTATTTTTAAATGCCAGATTGTAAAATAAAACTCAGATTCTCGTACCACCGTGGCAGAACACACTATCCTTGGAAATTTTAACTCAATCTATTAATTATTGATCTGCACCTTGTAAGGCATGAAAATGCCCGACGCAGGCCTCTCATGGTCTGAGTCGACATTCCCCCCCCCATTAATTATTGATGAAGCAGTATTTCAAAATGGGCTGCAGTAATCTTACTGCATTAGGTGGATCTGTGCACAAATACGATGCATAAAATAATTGCATCATAGCTGAGGGTAGTGCAGCAACACAACAATAACATTAATCCCTCGGATTTAACATGTAAGAGAATTTGTCCTGGGACCAGCACACAAGTGTCATCACTAATCAGACAATGCAGCACCTCTACTTTCTTAGAATTTTGCACTTTAATTCATAACCTCAGATAAAACTGACAAATTTCTATAGATGCGCAGAGAAGAGTATCCAGACTGGTTGAGTCATGGCCTGGTATGGAAACACCAATGGCCAGGAATGGAAAAGGCTACAGAAAGTACTGGATACAGCCCAATCCAACACATGAAAAACCCTCCTCACCACTGAGTACAATTTACATGGAGCATGGCACAAGAAAGCAGAATCTATCCAGACCAGGACCTCTTCTCACCATCATCGGGCAGAAGCCTCAGGCCCCACACCACCAAGTTCAAGAAGAGTTATTAACCTTCAACCATCAGGCTCCTGAACCAACACTGATAACTTCACTCACCTTAGCTCTGAACAGTGGTGGATACAACCCAGTCCAACACCACAAAAGCTCTCCCCATCATTGAGCATATTTACATGGAGTGTGCACAATAAAACAGCATCCATCAGAAATCTCCACTATCCAGGCTATCCCCTCTCCTCACTACTACCATCTGGCAGAAGGTACAGAAGCCTTTGGTTCCACACAGGCAGTATTACCCTACAACTATCAGGTAACTGAACTGGAGTGGATAACTTCACTCATCTCAACTCAGAAATGACTCAACCTATGGACTTTCAACTCCTTAAGACTATAAGATACCGGAGCAGAAGTAGGCCATTCAATCACGGGCAGATCCAATTCTTCCAGTCATCCCCACTCCCCTGCTTCTCCCCACACCCTTTGATGCCTTGGCTAATCAAGAAACTATCTATATCTGCCTTAAATGCACCCAATGACTTGGCCTCCACAGCCACTCGTGGCAAAAAATTCTACAAATTTACCACCCTTCGACTAAAGTAATTTCTCCGCATCTCTGTTCCAAAAAGACATCCTTCAATCCTGAAGTTGTGCCCTCTAGTCCTAGACTCCCCTACCATGGGAAATAACTTTGCCATATCAAATCTGTTCAGGCCTTTTAACATTTGGAATGTTTCAATCAGATCCCCTCATTCTCCCGAACTCCAGGGAATTTAGCCCAAGAGCTGTCAAACGTTCCTCATATGGTAACCCTTTCATTCCTGGAATCATTCCTGTGAATCTTTTCTGAACCCTCACCAATGTCAGTACAACCTTTCCAAAATTAGCCCAAAACTCATACAATACTCCAAGTGTGGTCTGACAAGTACCTTATAGAGCCTCAACATCACATTCCTGCTCTTATATTCTATACTTCTAGAAATGAATGTAACATTGCATTTGCCTTCTGCACCACCAACTCAACCTAGAGGTTAACCTTTACGGTATCCTGCACAAGGACTCCCAAAGTCCCTTTGCATCTCTGCATTTTGAATTCTCTCCCCATCTAACTAATAGTTTGCCCGTTTATTTCTTCCACCAAAGTGCATGATCATACACTTTCCAACATTGTATTTCATTGGCCACTTCTTTGCCCATTCCCCTGAACTAAGTCTCTCTTCAGGCTCTCTGTTTCCTCAACACTACCCGCTCCTCCACCTATTTTTGTATCATCAGCAAATTTAGCCACAATTCCATTAATCACATAGTCCAAGTCATTGACGTACATCGTAAAAAGCAGCAGTGCCATCATTGACCTCTGTAGGATTCTACTGGTAACTAGCAGCCAGCCAGAATAGGATCCCTTTATTCCCAACACACATAAAAGTTGCTGGTGATCGCAGCAGGCCAGGCAGCATCTCTAGGAATAGGTACAGTCGACGTTTCAGGGTCTGGGCCTGAAACGTCGACTATACCTATTTCTAGAGATGCTGCCCGGCCTGCTGTGTTCACCAGCAACTTTTGTGTGTTGCTTGAATTTCCAGCATCTGCAGAATTCCTGTTGTTTCCCTTTATTCCCACTCTGTTTTCTGCTGATCAGCCAATGCTCCAATGCTAGTAACTTCCCTGTAATTCCATGGGCTCTTATCTTGCTAAGCAGCCTTATGCACGGCACCTTGTCAAAGGCCTTCTGAAAATCCAAGTACACCACATCTACTGTATCTCCTTTGTCTACCCTGCTTGTTATTTCCTCAAAAAATTGCAGTAGGTTTGTCAGGCAGGACTTTTCTTTCAGGAAACTATGCTGGCTTTGGCCTATCTTGTCGTATGCCTCCAGGTGCTCCGTAATCTCATCCCTAACAATCGATTCCAACAACTTCCCACCCACTGATGTCAGGCTATAGTTTCCTTTCTGCTGCCTCCCACCCTTCTTAAATAGGGGAGTAACATTTGCAATTTTCCAGTCATCCGGTACAATGCCAGAATCTATCGATTCTTGAAAGATCATCGTTAATGCCTCCCCAATCTCTCCAGCTACTTCCTTCAGAACCTGAGGGTGCATTCCATCAGGTCCAGGAGATTTATCCACCCTCAGACCATTAAGCCTCCTGAGTACCTTTTCAGTCGTAATTTTCACTGCACATACTTCACTTTCTTGACACGCTTGAATACTGCAAAAAACCCATTCAGTTCCTCTGCCATCTCTGTGTCTCTCATTACAATATCTCCAGTGTCATCTTGTATTGGTCCTAGAACTACCCTCAACTCTCTTTTACCCCTTATATACTTAAAAAAGCTTTTAGTGTCTTTGATATTAGTCACCAGCTTCCTTTCATAATTCATCTTTTCCTTCCTAATGACCTCCTTAGTTTCCTTCTGCAAATTTTTAAAAGCTTCCCGATTCTCTAACTTCCCACTAGCTTTGGCTTCCTTGTATACCCTCTCTTTAGCTTTTGCTTTGGCTCTGACCTCACGTGTCGCCACGGTAGTATTCTTCTTCCATTTGAAAATTTCTTCTTATTTGGAAAATATCTGTCTTGCACTTCCCTCATTTTTCACAGAAACTCCAGCCATTTCTGCTCTGCTGCCCTTACTGCTAGTGTCTCTTTCCAGTCAACCTTGGCCAGTTCCCCTCTCGTGCCATTGTAATTTCCTTTATTCTACTGAAATACCAATACATTGAATTTTAGTTTCTCCTTCTCAAATTTCAAAGTGAACTCAATCATATTGTGATCACTGTTCCCCAAGAGTTCCTTAAACTTGAGCTCTCTTATCACTTCAGGATCATTGCACAACACCCAATCCAGCACAGCTGATCCCCTACTGCGCTCAACAACAAGCATTCTAAAAATCCATCCCTTAAAAATTCTACAAATTCTCTCTTGAGGCCCAGTACTGGCTTGGTTTTTCCAACCCAATTTCATGTTAAAATCCCCAATGATTATCATGACATTGCCCTTCGGACATGTCTTTTCCATCTCACGCTGCAATTTTTAATCTACCTCTGGCTGCTGTTTGGAGGCCTGTACATTAGGGTCCTTTTAGCATTTCTTAACTCAATCTATAGAGACTCCATACCTTCTGATCCTATGTCATCCCTTTCTAATGATTTAATATTATTTCTTATACACAGGGCCACACCACCCCCTCTGCCTACTATCCTATCTTTCCGACACACCGTATATCCTTAGATGTTCAGCTCTCAATGGCAGCCATCCTTTAGCTAAGTTTCAGAGATGGAATTCATGTTCTCAGTATTATGTTTTTATTTGCACAGCTTATCTTCTTTTGCACATTGGTTGTTTGTCAGTCATTGTCTATGTAAATATAATTTTTCATAAATTCTACTGTATGTTTTTCCCCCTGCAATGCCTGCAAGAAAAATGAATCTCAAGGCAGTATATGGTAGCATATACATATCTTGATAATAAATTCATTTTGATCTTTGGACAAACACTTCATTAATGCAATTCAGTAAGGAGCAATAAAACATCATTTTTGCATTTAGTGATTGAAAAGAGAAAAGGGTACAGACACTTTTCAGGTCAAGTAGCACCTATGAAAGAGAAATATGGTTAATGTTCTAGATCCACTGGAAAAGTCCCTGATATCTTCAAGGTGGCGCCAGCGAATAATGCGACCAAAGGCGAAGTCCTGCAGACAGTTTACAAACCTACTTTCACTTCTTCTTCCAAATATGATTCTGCTACTAAGCTGCATGCGATTGGAACCTGCGATTTACATTTTGATGGTGCATTTTTGGACCAATTGAGCGATCTGGCGTTTTGCTGTCTCTGAGGGAGTTCAGTGAGGTTTGGAGAGGAGTGTGCAGACTGGAGACAGGATCAACTCCCTTGCTTCTCTCCAACTGAGACCTGAGGGCACAAGCCCATGATCAACCTTATTGGTTCTTTCCAATTGTGGCATCAAGGACTCAAGCCCATGTTCGACTCCATGGCTTCTCTCTGATTGAGGCGTTGAGGGCGTGAGCCCATGTTCGACTCCATGGCTTCTCTCTGATTGAGGCGTTGAGGGCGTGAGCCCATGTTCGACTCCATGGCTTCTCTCTGATTGAGGCGTTGAGGGCGTGAGCCCATGTTCGACTCCATGGCTTCTCTCTGATTGAGGCGTTGAGGCCGTGAGCCCATGTTCGACTCCATGGCTTCTCTCTGATTGAGGCGTTGAGGGCGTGAGCCCATGATTGACTCCATGGCTTCTCTCTGATTGAGGCGTTGAGGGCGTGAGCCCATGTTCGACTCCATGGCTTCTCTCTGATTGAGGCGTTGAGGGCGTGAGCCCATGATTGACTCCATGGCTTCTCTCTGATTGAGGCGTTGAGGGCGTGAGCCCATGATTGACTCCATGGCTTCTCTCTGATTGAGGCGTTGAGGGCGTGAGCCCATGATTGACTCCATGGCTTCTCTCTGATTGAGGCGTTGAGGGCGTGAGCCCATGATTGACTCCATGGCTTCTCTCTGATTGAGGCGTTGAGGGCGTGAGCCCATGTTCGACTCCATGGCTTCTCTCTGATTGAGGCGTTGAGGGCGTGAGCCCATGATTGACTCCATGGCTTCTCTCTGATTGAGGCGTTGAGGGCGTGAGCCCATGTTCGACTCCATGGCTTCTCTCTGATTGAGGCGTTGAGGGCGTGAGCCCATGATTGACTCCATGGCTTCTCTCTGATTGAGGCGTTGAGGGCGTGAGCCCATGATTGACTCCATGGCTTCTCTCTGATTGAGGCGTTGAGGGCGTGAGCCCATGATTGACTCCATGGCTTCTCTCTGATTGAGGCGTTGAGGGCGTGAGCCCATGATTGACTCCATGGCTTCTCTCTGATTGAGGCGTTGAGGGCGTGAGCCCATGATTGACTCCATGGCTTCTCTCTGATTGAGGCGTTGAGGCCGTGAGCCCATGTTCGACTCCATGGCTTCTCTCCGATTCGGGCATTGAGCAAGGTTGAAGTTAACATGAATGAGAATGGAGGACTAGCAGGTGCTTGGCACCGTCTGCCAGCGTTTGACCGATCTTCCTCTTCCTCTTGCTAGTTGCTGTCGGAGTGCAGGAGTCTTGGGATCCATGTTGTAAGAATTGATCAGAGAGGCTGTAGGTTCATTTTAGGGGAATTTCAGGTTCCTGTTGCACGTGTTCCTTGATTCTGGTTACTTTTTTTAAAAAACTGTTTTTGAGCAGTCTAGCACATTTACTTTTACTCATCTCCTTCTACCTTAGGCCACGAACTTATCATTCACCTCTGCTGTGGACCACTTCTACAAAGAAGGGATCTGTATGCTGCACAACCGCTGGACTAAGTGTATACATGTAGGAGGGGACTGTGTTGAAAAATAAATGGGCTACGTTTTCTAAAATTGACTCTTTCTACCTTAGGCCACGAACTTATCAATCACCCCTCGTATTGGAGCATAATTAGGCCATCTGACCCCTTGAGTTTGCTCCACCATTTTACCATGGCTGATCCAATTTTCCTCTCAGCCCCAACATCCCGCCTTCTCCCCATATCCTTTCATGCCCTGATCCACCAAGAATCTATCAACCTCTGCCTTAAATATAAAGGCTTGACCTCCACAGCTGCTTGTGGCAAAGAATTCCACAGATTCACCACTGTCTGGCTAAAGAAATTCCTCCTCATCTCCATTCTAAAAGGACACCCCTCTATTCTAACGCAGCGTCTTCTGGTCTTGGACCAGTCCACCATAGGAAACATCCTCTCCACATCCACTCTATCAAGCCCTTTCACGATTCGATAGGTTTCAAATAGGTCACCCCTCATTCTTCTGAATTCCAGTGAATATAGGCCCAGAGCCATCAGACACTCTTCAAATGACAAGCCATTCAACCCTGGAATTTCTGCTGTCCCTTCTGCTGTCATCAATGATGCCCTCACCCGCATCTCCTCCATTTCCCGCACTTCGGCTCTCACCCCATCCTCCCGCCACCACAACAGGGACAGAGTTCTCCTTGTCCTCACCTACCACCCCACCAGCCTCCGGATCCAGCACATTATCCTCTGCAACTTCCGCCACCTTCGACAGGATCCCACCACTAAGCACATCTTTCCCTCTCCACCCCTCTCTGCCTTCCGCAGGGATCGGTCCCTCCGCGACTCCCTGGTCCACACGTCCCTCCCCACGGATCTCCCACCTGGCACTTATCCCTGTAAGCGCAAGTGCTACACCTCCTCTCTTGCCACCATTCAGGGCCCCAGACAGTACTTCCAAGTGAGGCAACACTTCACTTGTGAGTCTGTTGGGGTCATCTATTGCATCCTGTGCTCCCGATGCAGCCTCCTCTATATTGGTGAAACCCGACGCAGATTGGGGAACCGCTTCGTCGAGCACCTCCGCTCCATCCGTCAATACAGACAGGATCTCCCAGTAGCCACCCACTTCAACTCTGCTTCCCACTCCCATTCAGATATGTCTATACATGGCCTCCTCTACTGCCATGATGAGGCTAAACTCAGGTTGGAGGAGCAACACCTCATATACCCCCTAGGTAGTCTCTAGCCCCTTGGTATGAACATAGAATTCTCCAACTTCCAGTAATTCCCTCCCCTTCCCTTCCCCTATCCCTATGTCACTCTGCCCCCTCCCCCCTGCCTACCACCTCCCTCTTGGTTCCGCCTCCTTCTACTACCCATTGTGTTTTCCCCTATTCCTTCTTCACTTTTCCTGCCTATCACCTCCCTGCCTCCCTTCCCCCACCCCTTTATCTTTCCCCTTACTGGTTTTTCACCTGGAACCTACCAGCCTTCTCCTTCCCACCCTCCCCCCACCTTCTTTATAGAGCCTCTGCCCCTTCCCCCTACAGTCCTGACGAAGGGTTCTGGCCTAAAAAGTCGACCGATCTTTTCCACGGATGCTGCCCAACCTGCTGAGATCCTCCAGCGTGTTGTGAGTGTTGCTTTGACCCCAGCATCTGCAGATTATTTTGTGTTTTCAATCCTGGAATTATTTTCATGAACCTCCTTTGAACCCTCTCCAATTTCAGCACATCTTTTCTAAGATAAGGCACCCAAATCTGCTCACAATATTCCAAGTGGGGCCTCATCAGTGCTTTATGAAGTTTTCAACATTACATCCTTGCTTTTATATTCTAGTCCTTTTGAAATAAATGCGAACACTGCATTTGCCTTCCTCAGCACAGATTCAACCTCCAAATTAACCTTTAGAGAATCTTGCACATGGACTCCCAAGTCCCTATGCACCTCAGATTTGACTATTTTCTCTCCACTTAGAAAATAGTCACCCCTTTCATTTCTTCTACCAAACTACATGACCATACACTTCCCGACACTGTATTTCAGCTGTCATTTCTTTGCCCATTCTCCTAATCTGTACAAGTCCTTCTGTAGCCTCTCTACTTCTTCAAAACTACCTGCTCCTCCATCTATCTTCATAGCATCTGCAAACTTTGCAACAAAGCCATCAATTCCAACATCCAAATGACTGACATATACCGTAAAAAGAATTGGTCCCAACACAGACCCCACGTGGAATACCACTAGGCACCGGCAGCCAGTCAGATTGCCTCCAGACAATCAGCCACTGCTTTATCTATGCTAGCATCTTTCCTGTAATACCATGGGCTCATGTACTAAGCAGCCTCATGTATGGCACCTGGTCAAAGGCCTTCTGAAAATCCAAATACATAACATCAACTGATTCTCCGATGTCTAGCCTGCTTGTTACTTCTTCAAAGAATTCCAACAGATCTGTCAGGCAAGATTGTGGTGAACAATGCAGTCTGGGGCACTTCAGCCCTGCGGCCGGCAGTGGGCTAGTGGCGTGATGCTGAACTGAACTAAATCAAACACTCCTGGACTCGTGATCTGACGTTTAATATTCTATATGTTGATTGCTTACTTTTGCCATTTGCACAATTTGGCTTTTTTTCTGCATATTGGGTGTTTAGAGTTTTCCATGGTGTTCCTTCGCTCTGTGGCTGCCTGCGGGAGGACAAATCTCAGAGTTGTATTCTGTATTCATACTGTGATGATAAATGGATTTTGAATCTTTAATTGGAACCATTAACCCTATTTTTCCCCTCGTAGGTGACGTTTGATCAGCTGAGTGATTCCAACATCTGTAGTTTCCTCCCTCCACCTTGATATTCATCTGGGAAGGAGGCAAATCTCTCTCACTGCTCTGCCTCTGCATTCAAGTAGTCTCTCTCTCTCTTCGAGGCTGTCAGGGGATGCTACCGACTAATTGATTGGACTGGACTCTTTGGTTTGATGTCATTTATACTGTGTTTTTGCCTGTCTTTCTTGGTGCCCTCTGAGCTTTTTAATTAGGCAATTTATAAGTTTTTTGTGCAGGAGGGGGCGGTTAGGGTTTGTTATTTTCACAGTTCGCCCGATTTGTTTATTTGTGTGAGTGGAGGTGGGGTCTGACGCCCTTGCTGCTGTTGTACGATTTGTAAGGTTTTTTTGTGCGGGGAATGCTTGATGCATTTTGAACACTATTACGGTTTTTCTTTGTTTTGTGTCTATCTGGAGAAGACAAATCTCAGAGTTGTATACCGCATAAATACTTTGATAATAAATGAACCTTTGAACATTTAAACAGGGTGATTCAAATTAGCAACACCAAATTAGTTTGACCTCAAAGGATTCCTCCAGTATTAAGGGGATGTTAACTTATGTTATGTGCTCAGTCCAGGAGTGAAGCCACTGCTGATGGGCACAGTTCGCAAAATGCATTAAATTTAATGAAGAACAGCTTTGGGCAGAAGGGCTGCAAAGCCAGTGAGAGGCTTCCTGCAAGTACAGGCTACCTCCTGTATGGATCCTCAGGCATGCCTTCTAGTCAATGCCCACAGAGCTAAGTGTTGGCTAGGCTCCAAAAGGACATCTGAAATAAAAAACAATACTGGAAACATGTAGGTCTGAAGTAGCACGTGTGGAAAAACAAAAGGAGTTCACATTTCAGGGCAAAGAAAAATAAGAAAGAGGAGGACGTGAAGGAGAAGGCCAAGTTAGGACAAAAATAAAGACTGTTCTGCATATTCTACAGAACAATCCTACATATTGAGGGGGGATCTTATTGAAACGTATAAAATTCTAAAGGGATTGGACAGGCCGGATGCAGGAAGATTGTTTCCGATGTTGGGGAAGTCCAGAATGAGGGGTCACAGTTTAAGGATAAAGGGGAAGCCTTTTAGGACCGAGATGAGGAAAAACTTCTTCACACAGAGATTGGTGAATCTGTGGAATTCTCTGCCACAGGAAACAGTTGAGGCCAATTCATTGGCTATATTTAAGGGGGAGTTAGATATGGCCCTTGTGACTAAAGGGATCGGGGGTAGGGAGAGAAAGCAGGTACAGGGTTCTGAGTTGGATGATCAGCCATGATCATATTGAATGGCGGTGCAGGCTCGAAGGGCCAAATAGCCTACTCCTGTACCTATTTTCTATGTTTCTAACTATAGGTGTGGACTGGGTCTGTGCAAGTATCCAAATTTTCCAACCTCTTTTCTAGTTCCAAGCAGGAGCTCCCAATCTGGGGCCCACAGGTGCCTTGGTTAATGGTAGGGGTCCATGGCATAAACTCTTTCACACCTCAGTTCATTATATATGGCAAGTCGCCGTGAAGCTCACAGACATGAAGCGCATAGAAGCTGGAGTATCCTTATTAGCTCCAGTGCCACAGTGAGAGGAGTGAACGTCACAGGAGAGCGAGTGGATTCGGCCCAACCCTCGGCTCGGGTCCCAACATCCTGCTATTCCAGTCTATCAGGGCCAGCATTTAAATTGTCCAAACTCTGGGTCACACCCCGCATAATGCGTGAGTCCCAGTACAGTGATACACTCTGGCTTAGATCTCGTCGCCCGGCCTAACGATTCAGGAATTGCTTCTTCCCCTCTGCCAACTGATTTCAGAATAGACAGTGAACCCCTGAACACTACCTCACTACTATTTTTTTTACTTTTGTACAAGTTATTTCATTTAACTATTTAATATCTATCCCCTGAACATTTGCCACATATCTTCCATACGTTTCCCTGAGAACATCTGTTTCCGATTTATGCTTCCAAGTTCCTGCCTGATAGCCTCATAATTCCCCTCACTCCAATTAAACGTTTTCCTAATTTGTCTGTTCCTATCTCTCTCCAATGCTATGTTAAAGGAGATTTGCGATCACTATCTCCAAAATGCTCTCCCACTGAGAGATCTGACACCTGACCAGGTTCATTTCCTGATACCAGATCAAGTACAGCCTCTCCTCTTGTAGGCTTATCTACATATTGTGTCAAGAAACCTTCTTGAACACACCTAACAAACTCCACCCCATCTAAACCCCTTGTTCTAAGAACACGCCAATTGCTATTTGGGAAATTAAAATCTCCCACCACAACAACCGTTATTATTACACCTTTCCAGAATCTGTCTCCCTATCCGCTCCTCAACGTCCTGCCGTGCCCCCACCTCTTCTGCTTCCCTCCCTGTCCTTTCTGAAACATCTAAAGCCTGGCACTTGAAGTAACCATTCCTGCCCCTGAGCCATCCAAGTCTCTGTAATGTTCACAATATCATAACTCCAAGTACTAATCCATGCTCGAAGGTCATCCGCTTTGTTCATAATACTCCTTGCATTAAAATAGTCACATCTCAAACCACTGGTCTGAGTGCGTTGCTTCTTGATCACCTGCTTATCATCCCTCTCACACTGTCTCCAACCTTTCTCTATTTGTAAGCCAACCGCTTCTTCAGTTTGGTTCCCCCCCCCCCCCAGCAATCCTAGTTTAAACTCTCCCCAACAGCCTTAGCAAACCTCCCTGCCAGGCTATTGGTCCCCTTCGGATTCAAGTGCAACCCGTCCTTTTTGTGCAGGTCACTCCTGCTCCAAAAGGGATCCCAATGATCCAAAGATCTGAATCCCTGCCCCCTGCTCCAAATCCCTCAGCCACGCATTTATCCTCCACCAGCTCTATTCCTATACTCACTATGGCGTGGCACAGGCAGTAATCCTGAGATGACTACCTTTGTGGTCCTGCTTCTCAAATTCCTTCCTAATCCCTGTAGTCCGCTTTCAGGACCTCCTCCCTTTTCCTGCCTATGTGGTTGGTACCAATATGTACCACGACCTCTGGCTGTTCTCCTTCCCACTTCAGGATATCTTGGATGCGATCAAAAACATCCCGGACCCTGGCACCTGGGATGCAAACTACCATCCGTGCTTCTTTTCTGCGTCCACAGAATCACCTGTTTGTCCCCCTAACTATAGAGTCCCCTATCACTGCTGCCATCCTCCTCCTTTCCCTACCCTATCTGACTGTTACCCACTTATCTGTCTCCCCATGCCCCGGTGTGACTACCTGCCTATAGCTCCTCCCTATCACCTCCTCATTCTCTCTGACCAGACGAAGGTCATCGAGCTGCATCTCCAGTTCCCTAACACGGTCCCTAAGGAGCCGCAGCTTGACACACCTGGCGCAGATGTGGCCGTCCGGGAGGCTGGGAGTCTCCCGGACATCCCACATCTGACACTGAGCACAGAGAACCGTCTTCACACACATTCTTCCTGTCTGTATTCTACTTAGGCAACCTACCCCACCTTGACCTGTTAACGCCGAAGCCCCGTTGAGCCAAAGCCTCCCTACTCTGTCTCCCTCTACTCTGTCACTTGCTCTATAAGGCTGTCTCCTTTTAAATTCTTCTCACCGTTCACACTGGCTGACATACACGCGCTTACGCAGTCGTGTCCCAATCAAACCACTGAAGAAATAACCGTCTCCCTTTAAACTCTTCTCGCTGTTCTCACTGGCTGACATCCACATGCTTGTGCAGTCACGCCCCGATCAAACTGCTGAAGAAATAATCCACTTTTAAAAACAGTAGTAAGGTAGTGTTTATGGGTTCAATGTCCATTTAGAAATTGGATGGTAGAGGGGAAGAAGCTGTTCCTGAATCATTGAGAGTGTGTCTTCAGGTCCCTGTACCTCCCTCCCATCGGTAACAATGAGAAGAGGGCATGTCCTGTGTGGAGGGAGTCCTTAATGATGGATACCGCCTTCCTGAGGCACCGCTCCCTGAGCTGTTCTGGATACTGCAGAGGCTAGTACCCAAGATGGAGCTGACTAATTTTACAACCTTTTGCAACTTACTTCAATCCTGTGCAGTAGTCCCTCTCCATACCAGATGTGATGCAGCCAGTTAGTGTGCTCTCCATGGTACATTAATAAAAGTTTGAATGTTTTAGGTGACAAACCAAATCTACTCAAACTCCTAATGAAATATAGTTGCTGCCTTGCCTTCTTTACAGCTGCATCAAAATGTTGCAACCAGGTTAGGTCGTTAAGAAACATCTTCTTCCCCTCCTCCATCAGATCTCTGAATGGACAATGAACACTACCTCAATTTTTTGTGCTCTTTTTGCAATATTTCAATTATATATTGTTCTGCCCTTTGGGCAATTCATTTATGTCTTTGTATGTGACTAATCACATGCAGCTTTTATTTTAATGAGTAGTTTCTGATGTGTATTAGATCACTTTCTGTGCAGACAGGAAGTGTTAAGTAGGAAAGCACAGTGGTTGATAGAAGTCCAGAGGTTTATGTTAGAAGTGCAAGTTTCTATCCAAAGCCATCCTGCTGTTCCCCAGCACAAACACTGCTTGTAAGTTGATGCTATATTGTTTAGAAGTTAATCTGAAGGTTTCAATAAGAGTTTGCTGAAATTGAATGTTATTTTCAAGTTTAATCAACACTAAGCTAGATGCTAACTGTTTACCTGTAGTATTGTCAGAATCTTATATTTTGTGTGAATAAAACAACATGGTAATTTCACTGTATTTTGTTGTTTTTCCATTTTGCTCCTTATCCACTATGTCATATCATTGAGTCTGCAATAAACCCAAGGAGCTAGGACTCCATACGCTGACTCTCATGTCATTTTTGAATGGAGTTTGGCTGACTGTCTAATTGATGTGACAACACCTCAGCAAGGACAGTACATCTATATTTCTTATAATAATTTACATAAACAATGCTGCTGCAAAACAACAAATTTCATAACATACAAGACATTAGAGCAAAATTAGCACATTCAGCCCATCAAGTCTACTCGTTATTTGATCATGGGCTGATCCATTTCTCTCTCACCCCATTCCCCTGCCTTCCCCCCCACCCCACCCATAACCTTTCACGCCCTGATTAATCTATCAACCTCCACCTTAAATATACCAACATTACTTGGCCTCTATAGATTTGCCACAATCTGGATAAAGAAATTCCTCCTCAGCTCCATTCTAAAAGGACACCCCTCTATTATGAGGCTGTGCCCTCTGGTCCTAGTCTCCCCCACCATAAGAAACATCAACTCCACATCCATACGCTAGTGATACAAAACCTAATTCAAATCTTGTTATCTTTCGTTAACAAATCCCTCAAATACACAAGCTGGAATTCATTAACTGATGACAGAAGTCCAGTACCTGCAGGTAGTCTGACTGGATGGCTGCCATCAGGTGCTCCTTACTGAGCTCCAAGAGACTGTCTGAAGCGATGATATTACTGAACTCCTCACAGAGGAAATGCAGCATCTGCCGATGGACCCACTTGGATCCATAAGGTTGCGAACTCCACTTCAGGATAGTCACTAGTGAGTCCAGCGTAACGCTCTCAACAATCAGATCTTCACAGCCTGTATAGAAAATTATATGTGAATTAGATACAACAGCAGCAAAAAACACCATCTCCTTTATAAATCAATCTCAAACCATTTGTTTTTATTTCACTGCTATTTCTCCCCCACCCCCCATTTGACTCCCAAAACTCTATGATCTTGGCAATGGCTTTCTCCAGGTATGTCATTTTCAAACTCAGTTATACGTGTTCAGGACAAAGAAGCGGGCAGGAAAAATCATTGTGGTCACCACCCACCCTGCAAACTGTCTTTTCCAAAATCTTGCTTCTAAAAGTGCTCTAGGGCTATTAAAACAAAAATCACGTCACCTTCAAATTTTTTTCCGCTAGGCAGTTAACTTGATGAAACATTCTAGTTAGTGACCTTCCCACCCCCCCCCCCCTTATGTATTAGCACCATCACTGCAGTGTAAACATTTTAAACTCCTTCTATAAGGCTGGTCACATTGTAAATACATGCTGGTATTTGTGTACATGGTATTCCACATCTATCCTTTAACTTCTTACTCTATTTTTTTATATAATTCTTTATACTCTGAATGTTGATTTTTGTGTTGCATGTTGCACCCTGACCAACGCACCACAGCAAATTCCTGATACATGTAAATAAAAGCTTGTTAAAAGATTTGCAGTCATACGTGTAAATAAAAAGAACACAAATTTAAAAAATTGTTAAAAGGTCTGCAGTACACAAGCTGTCCAAACCCAACCCATTGCAACTCTTAGGGTATTTCACTCAAGCACCATTCTCTTATTTTTGATCACAAGGCATAAAGCAGAATTCAGCAATTCGGCTTACTAAGTCTGGTCCACTAATTCCATCGTTACTATTTACTAGCAATTTGTGTGCATTGCTTTGGATTTCCAGCATCTGCAGATTTTCTCATGTTTATAATTACTGTTACTTCTGATTTTTGTTTGGGAAAATAGTGCAACAGTTTGGGATTGTGCTCCACTACGGTCACTAACTAATCCGGATCCTGCCTCCAATTGCCCCACCACATCTACAGCAGATATGTATGCCAAGGAGGTGCCACATCATACTTGTGCTTCAGGAAGACCAATCAATATACTTTAAATCATCTAAGGCCAGCCACAACTTTCTTCTTAGTCTGACTTTCCTATCTTCACTGCTTCAACCTTTAAGTCCACTCCAAAAATTTTGTTCACTGTCAATTTTAAAAAAGGCTTGAATTTGTGTCTTATTCAGTCGGTGGAGTGGGAATAACAGAAACAAAGTAGAATTTTAAATGAATTGTTTTTATGCCATATGATGTGTTTCTGCACAAGTACCTCTGAAACAATGTTGTATGAAATTAGAAACCAAATTCGAAATTAGAAAACCAATTCCCCTCTATTATAATGGTGACAGTAACATTATCATCATGTGCCATGTCATATGATGTGGACGATCTTGGTCTTTCCATGACAATGATTGTTCCTGGCAAATCTTTCTACAGAAGTGGTTTGCCATTGCCGCCTTCTGGGCAGTGGGTTTACAAGACTGGTGACCTCCCCACCCACAATCAATACTCTTCAGAAATTGCCTGATGTCAGTGGCCACATAACCAGGACTTGTGATATGCACCAGCTGCCCATAGGACCATCCATCACCTGCTCCCGTGGCTTCACGTGACCCTGATCAGGATGGGGGTGGGGGTGGGGAGGGTGCTAAGCAGGTACTACAGGATGGCATGGTAGCATAGTGGTTAGCACAATGCTTTACAGTACCAGCAACATGGGTTCAATTCACACTATTACCTGTAAGGAGTTTGCAATTTCTTCCTGTGACCATGTAGGTTTCCTCTTGGTGCTCCAGTTTCCTCCCATAGTCCAAAAGATATACCGGTTGATAAATTAATTGGTCATTGTAAACTGTTTTGTGATTTGGCTAGGATTAAATGGGATTGCTGGGCGGCACATCTTGAAGGGCAGGAAGGATCTATTCCACACAGTGTCTCAATAAATAAAATAAAATCGTTCCCTCGCTTTCTCCCTCTGCCCATCATCCTTCACCTATCCCCCACCAATACTTGCTCCACTCCTCTCCCACCACTGGATGGTGGGGGTCCTCAGCAAGGTCCCACCACCATTTTTATGTTTGCTATCTGCCCTCCTTCCAAGCCTGAAAGGTCTCAACTCAAACCCTGACTGTCCATTTCCTTCCATCGATGCTGCCTGACCTTGCTGAGTTCATCCAGCATTTTGTGTGTTGTACCAGACTGCAGCATCTGCAGTTTCCTGTATCTCCATTATTTCTTACTGGAACAAGGCTCAAATAAAATGTGGTAATAAACATCATTTTTAAGTAATCAAATCTGCCAGAGACCAATGTTCTGCCCCCAAAGTTATTATTCCAGGTCCATATATTCAATGGCAGAGCTGGGAAATGCACAAAAAAGAAAAGCCTAGAAAAAGCAGTGGATCAGCCCAGTCCATCACAGGCAAAGCCCTCCCCACCAAATGAGCACATTTACAAGGAGCGTTGCCACAAGCAAGTAGCATCCATCATAAGGGCCCCCACCATCCAGACCACGCTCTCTTCTCACAGCTGCTATCAGGAAGGAGAGACAGGAGCCTCAGGTCACCATCCAGGCCACGCTCTCTTCTCACGGCTGCTATCAGGAAGGAGAGACAGGAACCTCAGGTCACCATCTAGGCCACGCTCTCTTCTCATGGCTGCTATCAGGAAGGAAGGACAAGAGCCTCAGGTCATACACAGCCAGGTGCCAGCAGGCTCCTGACCTGGATGGGTACTTCAGTCACCTCAAACTGAACTCATTCTACGGCCTATGGACTCACTTTCAAGAACTCTATAGCTCATGTTCTCAATACTTTTAATTTATTTATCGTATTTGATAGTTTGTCTTTTGCACGTTGGCTGTTTGTCCATCTTCGCTTGTGTGCGGTTTTCATTGACTTTATTGTATTTCTTTATATTTACTGCAAATGACCACAAAAAAATGAATTTCAGGGTGGTATATGGTGACGTATGTACTTTGATAAGAAACTTACTTTGAACTTGAAAAGTTTTTTTAATGAGAGTATAACAGCAGAATTAGGCCATTTGGCCCATTGAGTCTGCCCCACCATTTCATCATGGCTGACCTATTTTCTCTCCCAACCCCAATCTCCTGCCTTCTCCCCATATCCCTTCATGTCCTGACTAATCAAGAATATATCAACCTCTGCCTTAAATATACCTAATGACTTGACCTCCATTGCTGGCTGTGGCAACAAATTCCACAGATTTACCACCCTCTGGCTAAAGAAATCCCTCATCTTCATTCTAAATGGACACCCCTCTATCCTGAGGCTGAGCCCCCTGGTCACAGACTCCCCCACCACAGGAAACATCCTCTTCACATCCACTCTATCAAAGCCTTTCAACATCTGATAATGAAGTAACCTTTAGAAGGTCAACCATTCATTGTGCATTTAGCATTCTTTGTGTTTCTACAATCCAGAATGTGTCACAGAACCTCACTCAATTGAAAATTGATACTAAGCCTGTTAAAGGAAGTTTTAGTGATTCAGAAGAATTGGTATGTGTAGGATTCTCAGTAATATTAGCTGGACTGTTAGCTGTTAATTGCCTATTACAAAATGAAGTGTTAAACTAAAATGGTCTTCGTACTGTTAACTGCTGAGCAAGGGGTTCTCTGTAACGGCAATGTTTGGGTTATAGAGTGTGATAATGGAAATTGTATTCATTTGCTAGCAAATGTTATGTTATCTTGTATGTGTGTGCTGAGTTGAGGAGCGCAGGCGTTTTAGGGAGGTGAGCAGACAGGACAGACATGCGGGGAACGGACAGCGGTTCCAGGGCGGCAGATACCAGACTGCAGGGGTTCGGATGGTGGCCGGAGTCTCGGAAGGACGTTGGGGATGGAATCGGAGGCGTGAGCTCCAACGTATTAAAATATTATGTGCACAAAACTGATAAGTTACTTATGCGGCGCCTTTTCTTTTAGTTGTTGCTGCTAACCCATCAGCAAAACTTGCTATAAAGTACAATACTTTACTCGTATTTGGTATATTGTTTAATATTTGTGTCTTGGCTGATCATTGGGTGCCTCACACCGTATCCGCACCAAAGCATTTGCACTGTTTGGCGGGGTCGATGGCTATTCACCCTAGGCAACGGGAGTCAGTTGGGGCAAAGGCCGTTACATATGGAATGAGTCTTATCAAAAAGGGCAGATTGAAATAAAAAGCAGAGAAGTAACGGAATTTCCAAACTACAAGGCCTTGGCTACTGAAGGGATAGCCACCGACCAATTCCAATTGATCAGTGTAGGGAAGGAATCAGGGATGCTCAGAAACTAAATTTGAGATTTCAGAGCACTGCTGGACAATGGAAAGATAGGACACACCTTAAGTACTTAATACTCTCTACTCTACTGCCCGTTACGCTGCTGGCGTTTAGGGCAGCAATGAAGATCTTCCATCTCTGGTGTGGTCAGGGCATCCTTCACTGTGTTAGCAGTTTTCTCTTCATTTTCACCACTGTCAGTCTGCAAGTCCCAGAAGAGTCTCAGGAATACCATCGTACTCAGATGTAGAAGGATACTTCATTGCTGTTTCTGTAACCATTCTGTTTGGCCAGACAGGGTTGTTAGTCCTGAGATGAACCCCCCCCCCCACCCCCCAAACAGAGGACAGATGGACCACTCTTAGTCTGGGCCTCCAGACTCACCAGGACCAACACACCCAAACAGTAAGGCTGATCACTAACCCACCCACAGAGTCAACTGACACTCCTGTGTCTAGCGTCACTTTATGGACATACAATCAATCTGGTTGGTTTGAGTTGTACTCCAATCTTGGCAATCCAACTGATAATGTTTCATCACCATACAAGGAGACATCATCAGTGTATTGTTCACTTGTGGTGTGTTCTCTGGTCATCATTGTGGCGTAGGGAGGGGGGCCTCGTTGCTCATAGTTTGCACATTTTCCAAGTTATTTCATATATATACTTCTCACTTTTAAGATTACAATTGATCACTTTAGTAGGTCCATTTGACATTAATAAAAATATCTAATTAGTCAATCGTTTAGCAGCAACTCAATACATAAAAACATGCAGACATGGTCAAGAGGTTTAGTTGATGTTCAGACTACACATCAGAATGGGGAATGAAATGTGACTGAAGTAACTTTTAACCGTGGAATGATTGTTGGGACCAGATGGGGTGGTTTGAATAACTCAGGAACTGCTGATCTCCAAGGATTTTCATGCACAACAGTCTCTAGAGCAGAGGTTCCCAACCTTTTTTTACGCCATGCGCCAATACCATTAAGTAAGGGATCCGTGGACCTCCGGCTGGGAATCCTGCTCTACAGTTTTAACAGAAAATAGTGCCCACAAAAAAAAAAATCCAGCGTGTGGCAGTTCCGTGGCACACAAAAAAAACCTTGTTAATGACAGAGGTGAATGGCCAGACCGGTTGAAGCTGATAGGAAGGTGACAATAACTCACATACTACGTGTTACACAGTGGTGGGTAGGAAAGCAGCATTCCCCACCAAGGACGCTCACCATCCAATTTTAGCACAGCACAGTACAGACCCTTTGGTCCAAGATGTTATGCTAATCTTTTATTCCAAGATCAATCTTACCCTTCCCTCCTATGTATCCCTCCATTTTTCTGTCATCCATGTGCCTATCTGCCAATAGATTACAGAAGCATTAATGAACTCCAACTGACTTCAGTGGACGATGGAGATGGAAGGTCATCAATGGCTTATGCTCCACCTAGGAGCTAAGGGTGCAAGTTAGTAGGTATGTGCCGACCTAAGAATTTCTTAAATGCCCCAAATGTTTCCATCATCACCCCCGGCAGCGTGTTCCATGCACCCACCACTCTGTAAAAAAAGAACCTTACCTTTATCATATCCCCCAAACTTCCCTCCAATCACCATAAAATTAAGTCCCTTCATATTTGCCATTTCTGCCCTAGCAAAAAAAAAGTCTCTGACTCAATCTATGCCTCTCATCACCTTGTACTTATCTATTAAATCACCTCTCATCCTCCTCCTCTCTAAAGTGGAAAGACCAGCTCGCTCAACCAATCCGCATAAGATCTCTAATAAAGGCAGCTTTTCAGGTAAATCTCCTCTGCACCCTCTCTAAAGCTTCCACGTCCTTCCTGTAATGAGGCAGTCAGAACTGAACACAATATTCCAAGTGTGATCTAACCAGAGTTTTATAGAGTTGCAACGTTACCCCACAGCTGTAATAATTTTATTAACAATTCCATCATCCAATCCAAACAGGCTCTACTGGGTCTGAATAACACCTGCACCATTTTAGAGAATGGAACTTTTAAACAAAACCTTTAAGTGAAGAGTAACACACAAAATGCTGAAGGAACTGAGCAGGTCCTGCAGGATCTATGGAGGGGAATAAACAGTCCACATTTCAGGCTGAGACCCTTCATCAGGATTTGAAAGGAAGGGGTAGAAGTGGTGCAAGGGGAGGGAGTACAAGCCAGCAGGTGATAAGTGAAACCAGGTGAGGGGAGAAGGTAGTAATGTAGAAGCAGCTGTGCAGGTTGACTCTGTGGTTAAGAAGGCATAAGGTGTATTGGCCTTCATCAATCGTGGAATTGAATTTAGGAGCCGAGGATTAATGTTACAGCTATACAGGACCCTGGTCAGACCCCACTTGGAGTACTGTGCTCAGTTCTGGTCACCTCAATAGAGGAAGGATGTGGAAACCATAGAAAGGGTGCAGAGGAGATTTACAAGGATGTTGCCTGGATTGGGGAGCATGCCTTATGAGAATAGGTTGAGTGAACTCGGCCTTTTCTCCTTGGAGCGGTGGAGGATGAGAGGTGACCTGATGATAACTTCACTGAACCATGCAATGCAAAGGTCTACCAGGGGTTCCCAACCTATTTTATGTCATTGCATCTTACCATTAATCAAGAGGGTTCGTGGACCCCAGGTTGGAAACTTCTACATTAGAGCAATTAAGGAGGGGGGTGAAATTTTATAAATCATCTGCAGCTGATGAACTACACCCTAGGGCAGGGATTTCTAACATTTCTTATGCCATGGAAAGTTGGAGTTGGGGCTTTACACTTTGGGTCCTGGTAGAGTCACCCATGCCAAACAGGTCAAAGGGTAGAGGCCAGACTAAGAGCGGCCCATCAGCCCTCTGGTTTTGGACAGTTCAGCTCAAAGCTAACCACCCTGACTGCTGTTTCCTCAACAACTTTGTTTGACCAATGAAGAGTGCTTCTACATCCGAGTGTGACAGTATTCCTGAGTCTCTACCCAGAACTTGCATGCCTGACAGTAGTGAAAACCGAGAAGATGCTACTGACACAATGAAGGAAGCCCTGAAATGGAGGATCCTCACTGCTGCCCTAAATGCCAATGGCAGTATGTACTCCTTACATTAAACAAAGGTCTGTGGACCCCAGGTTGAGAATCCCTAGTCTAGGGGTTTGAATGAGTTGGCTACATAGGTACCAGATGCATTGGCTGTCAGCTCCAAAATATTCACAGAGCAGTAGATAGCACGTGCAACTATTTAGAAACAACAAAATGGGAAAACAAAACTAACAGCTAACTCTTCACTAGAAGGGAAAACAAGAATCTAATCATTAAGTAACAACGGATAGTTAAAGGATAATAATAGGATTGACAACATGGACTGATGAAAAGCAAAACAGATTTAGCAATTTTTTTTTGAAGGCTATAACTGGTACAATAAGTGGGGAACCAGATGTAGTTATGAAACAAAACAAGGGGGCAGGGATTGAGGAAAGGGAAGGTCAGTGCAAATATACTGAGCTGCATATCAGGGAATGAACTGTAACAGTAGGATGCACAGAGATTTTCAGGTTTGGAGGCCATGACTGGTGGAGTGCTGTTGGAAATCAGTGCTCGGATATCATTTAATGATATCGGAGGATTGCTCTATATGCTTCAGTAATTTGGATATTATACTTAATCCACTGGTCCAAGTTTGGCAATGGTTCGCAGGAAATGGTAGGGCACTGAGAAGTGGGACAGAACAGAGGGATTGGGGAATGCAGAACCATAATTCCTCAAAAGTAGAGTCACAGGTAGTCATTTGTTATGTGCTGTGTCATATGACAAAGGCAATCATGGTCTATGCATGACCATGATTGCTCTTGGCAATTTTTTCTATAAAAGTGATTCGCCATTGCCTTCTTCTGGGCAGTGTCTTTACAAGACAGGTGACACCCCCCCCCAGCCATTGTCAATACTCTTCAGAGATTGTCTGGTGACAGTGGTCGCATTACCAGGACTCGTGATATGCACCAGCTGCTCATACGACAACCATCACCTGCTCCCATGGCTTCACTGCCCCTGATTTTTGGGGGGGGGGCGCACTGAGCTGGTGCTACATCTTGCCAAGATTGACCTACAGGCTAGTGGAGGAAAGGAGCACCTTACACCTCCTTCAGTAGAGACAGATCACCACCCCTCCATGCTTGGTCACCGATAGGGAGGATTGTAAAGAGAGCTCTTGGGCTTGTTGGCCTTCATAAATCAGAGTATTGAGTACAAGAGTTGGGATGTTATGTTGAAGTTGTTTAAGATGTTGGTAAGGCCCAATTTGAAGCATTATGGTCACCTACTCACAGAAAAGATTAAGATTGAAAAAATACAGAGAAAATTTGCAAGAATATTGCTGGGACTTGAGGACCTGAGCCCTAGGGAAAGGTTGCATTGGTTAGAACTTTATCCCCTGGAGTGCAGTGGAGAGGAGAGAGGGTACAGATAGAGGTAAAAAGAGAGGGTACAGATAGGGTAAATGCAAGCAGGGCTTTTCCCCACTGAGGTTGGGTGAGTAGTGGATGTGGAATCAATTTTAATATTTAAGAGCAGTTTGGATAAGTACATGGATGGGAGTCATTGGGAATAGGCAGAATGATGGTTCAGCACAGACCAGATGGGCCTATGACACAAAGCTAGACAGCAGTGTAGGTTATGAAGAGGATCCGTAGAAGTGTCAGAGGGATATGGACAGGATATGTGAAATGGCAAGGACAAGGCACACTGAATATGATGTAGAAAAATAAAGTTGTTCACTTTGGCAGATAACAGATAAAACTCAGTACTTTTTCTTTAAAATGTTGAGAGATGTTAGTGTTGAAAGGTACTTTAGTGTCTTGCTACATGAATCAGTTAAAGCTAACTTGTAACAAGGGCAAACAATCAAGAAGTAGAGAAGAACAAAAGCATACAGGGCTTCAGCAAGACATTGTGTGCTGATCTATTCTCCTGATCTTGGGAAGGATACACTCAGAACAGAGGGATAGCAAAGGTTCTGTGGATTGATTCCTGAAATGAGGGAAAATTTGACCTACGAAGACTTGACTCTCCAGGAGTTTAGAAAAATAAGGGCATATAGAGTTCGATGCCTGAGCTGTCTGTAAGGAGTTTGTATGTCTTTCCCGTAAACTGCGGGGCTTTCCTCTGGTGCTCTGGTTTCCTCCCACAGTGCAAAGACATACTGGTTAGTAGGTAAATCGGTCATTGCAAATTGTCCTGTGATTTCTCCTCACTACGCTTTCTAGGATTTCACCATTTCAAAACAAGGCATCTGCTCATCAGGACTTAGATTTGAGGAAGTTCTTCGGAGACAGTGGGAACCCCACAATGAGGCCACCCTCAGTGTGCAGGAGCAACTCCTTATACTTAGTCTGGGTAGCTTCCAACCTGATGGCATGAATATCAATTCCTCCTTCTGGTTTAAAAAAATTGCTTCCCTCTCCCTGTTCTTCTATTCCCCATTCTGACCTCTTACCTCTTCTCACTTGCCCATCACCTCCTCCCGGTAACCCTCCTCCTTCCCTTTCTTTTGTGGTCCATTCTCCTCTCCTATCAGACTCCTTCCTCTCCAGCCCTTTACTTTTTCTACCCCTATGCTTCACCTATCACCTTCTAGCTATACTGGCATTTGAGTGCAAGGTTCTGGATCTCAGGAAGGGGAAGTTGGGAGAACACATACTGGTCTTCATCAAGGAAGGTGTCAGCAGAAGAAAGGATGAGCAGCTTCAAGTTCCTGGGTGTCAACATCTCAGAGGATCTATCTTGGGCCCAACATATTAATGCAATCATAAAGAAGACAAGACAGCAGTTATGCTTCATTAGGAATGTGAGGAGATTTGACTCTGGCATATTTCTACACAAATGGAGAGCATTCTGACTGGTTGCATTACCATCTGGTATGGAGGATCCAAAGCCAGAATCGAAAAGAACTGCAGAGGGTTGCAGTCATGATCATGAGCACTAGCCTCCCCATTATCGAGGATATCTTCAAAGGACTGAACCTCGATAAAGACACACCCATCATTGACGGCCCTCACTGTCCGATACATGCACTTTATCATCTGAAAGATGGTAAAAGAGACTGAAGACACACACATACTGTTTTAGGAACAGCTTCTGCTCAGATTTCTGAACGGTCCATGAACACTACCTCTTTACTACTTGGTGTTATTTATTTTACATTTCTTACTGTAATTCTAATTTTTTGTGTTTGGCACTGGACTGTTACCACAAAACAAGAAGTTCACAACATGTCCGTGATTCACTGAAGACAGGTTAAGAAAATTTTAAGAAGGCTCATTTATTATTAAAGCATGTATCCATATCCAACTCTGAAATCTGTATTCTCCAGATTGCCACAAAACAAAGAACATGAAAGGTGTTCAGAGAACCCACCACACCCCGTACAAAAAAGAATGACATCCCAATCATTAACTCCCCACCAAAACTCCCCTCCCCCACACTGATAACTAACAGAACATCAACCCCCAAACGCGCTCCCCCTGCACAACAAAACCGAAAAGGAATGGGCGATTTTAAAAAGTCTGAAAAAGTCCACAGTCCATGCAATAGTCCAATTCATAAACGCAGAACCACGATACCATTCTACAAGATCACTGACATTCACTGAAAGAGAAGGTCACCAAATGAGGCAGAGAGGCCTACCTGCCTGCCACAGCAACAGGCTGCTCAGTCTCCTCCAGCAGCAATCAAAAGGCAGGCAGTCAGGTTGAAACTCTCGCACTTCCGCATTTGCCTCGGTGTCTCAATTTTCCGACACTTTAGTCGGCGATTAATGGATGTTTTAAACGACAAAGTGCAGTCAAACATCGGCTTGCGTAGCACCTCAAAATTTCTTTGCGTCAAGTACAGGCTGGTTCCCTGGAATCTTCCCAGATCTCAAAACTGTAAATTACAGTCCCAGAAATGCATTTAAGGTGAAAAACAGACACAAAAGTAGTACGAGAGATATTTTCGTGAGCTATCTGGAAGATGTTGATCAAGGGAGTGTTGTACGCTGACACCATCTCGACCACAAAGTTTAGCAATCATACACATGGAAGTCTGCAGATGCTCAAAATCCAAAGCAACACATACTCACAATGCTGGAGGAACTCAGGAGATCAGGCAACATCTATGGAGAGGAATAAACAGTCGACGTGTCAGGCCAAGGTCCCTCTTCAGGAGAAGGGGAGAAGACACCAAAAGAGAAAGGTTGTGGGGAGGAGAAGGAGGTTAGTTGGAAGGTGATGGGTAAACCCAAGTGCATGGGAAAAGTCTGGGGCTGGTGAAGAAGGAATCTGACAGGAGAGGAGAGTGGACAACAGGAGAAAGGGAAGGAGGAGGGGACCCAGGGGGAAGCAAGAGGCAGGTGAAAAGAAGTGAGTGGGGAATGGGGGGGGGTGTGATAGAATTTGTTCATCAGATGGAGAAATCAATATTCATGCCATCAGGTTGGAGGGAACCCAGAATATAAGGAACTGCTTCTGCAGCAAGGGTGGCCTCAATCTGACACCAGAGGCGGCCAGGGACTGATGTGTCAGAATGGGAATGGGAATTGGAATTAAAATATTTGGCCACTTGGAAGATGGTATACTAAGGGAATGAGGTACACGGGGTTGGTACACTAACAGAACAAATAAATATTAGACACATCCTTAATGAGTGGCAGAGCACTCAAATGGCTTAGCACAGTTTCGATCTTCTTTAATCACTACAAGTAATCAGCAGCTGTTACTTTCACCCTCATTTTATCAAATCTCCTTTTGAAAGTTAATGTTCAATTTCTTCAACTGACATTTCCCTCCAAGAGGATCAGACCTTGTCACTGGATTTGGAGGCTTGTGTGCCTCAATGACCAACAGCGACGTTGGCTGGAGTCAAGGGTTTATTTTCTGACTCTTGGCTGGGTCACCCATGCCGAACAGGTTAAAGGGTGGAGGCCAAACTAAGAGCGGTTCACCGGTGCTCTGGGTTCAGGGGGTTCAGCTCAGGGTTAACAACCCTGACTGGTAAAATTGTTACAGAAACAGCAATGAAGAATCCTTCTACATCGGAGTCAGGACGGTATTCCTGAGTCTCCACCTGAAATATGCAAGACAGTCAGTCAGCCGAATTGCTGACATGATGAAGGAAGCTGTGAATGCTGCCAGAGATGGAGAATCTTCATTGCTGTCATAAATCGCCAACTGCATTACAGGCAAAAGAAAAACTAACATTTCTGAGACACATGTACTCTATCACAATTACTCTGCCAATGGTACCACTCCACAAATTATGGTCATAGAGTAACAGAGCACAGAAACGGGGCATTTGGCCCATCTAGTCCATGCCAAACTGTTATTCTACCTAGTCCCATTGACCTGCATTTGGACAACAACCCTCCATATACTTCCCATCCATGGATTTTTTCAAACTCTTCTTAACTGTTGCAATCAAACAAGCATCCACCACTTCCACTGGAAGCTTATTCCGCACTCTTTGTACTTTATACTTCATTGTTGCCAGACAATTGATATAGAACATACAATCATCATAGCGATATTTAATTCTGCACTTCCTGCTCCCTGGAGTAAAAATCAATAGTAAATATTAAAAATTTAAATTATAAATCATAAATAGAAAATAGAAAAATGGAAAGTACGGTAGTGCAAAAAAACCAAGAGGCAGGTCCGGATATTTGGAGGGTACAGCCCAGATCCGGGTCAGGATCCGTTCAGCAGTCTTATCACAGTTGGAAAGAAGCTGTTCCCAAATCTGGCCGTACGAGTCTTCAAGCTCCTGAGCCTTCTCCCGGAGGGAAGAGGGACGAAAAGTCTGTTGGCTGGGTGGGTGGTGTCCTTGATTATCCTGGCAGCACTGCTCCGACAGCGTGCGGTGTAAAGGGAGTCTAAGGACGGAAGATTGGTTTGTGTGATGTGCTGTGCTGCGCTGTGTTCATGATCTTCTGCAGCTTCTTCCGGTCTTGGACAGGACAACTTCCATACCAGGTTGTGATGCACCCTAGAAGAATGCTTTCTACGGTGCATCTATAAAAATTAGTGAGGGTTTTAGGGGACAGGCCAAATTTCTTTAGTTTTCTCAGGAAGTAAAGGCGCTGGTGGGCCTTCTTGGCAGTGGACTCTGCTTGGTTGGACCAGTCAGGTCATTTGTGATATTGACCATGAAGAACTTAAAGCTTTTGACCTGTTCCACTTGCGCACCACCGATGTAAATTGGGTCGTGTGGTCCGCTACTCCTTCTGAAGTCAACAACCAATTCCTTCATCTTGCTGACGTTGAGGGATAGTCTTCGCACCATGCCACCAGGTTCTTAATCTCCTCTCTGTACTCAAACTCATCATTACCCTCTGAGTGAAGAAGTTCAATGGTTTCATTTAATGTCAAAGAATGTATATGGCACACAACCTGAAATCCTTACTCTTCTCAGATATCCACAAAACAGAAGAAAGACACCGCAAAAATGAATGACAGAAAAAACATTACAACTCCAAAGACCCCACCACACACAGTCAGCAGCAAAACAGCAATCCTCCTCCCACTTGTTCCAACAAAAAGCATCAACCCCCCCACCATGCAGTTACGTTCCCAAAGATCATAATCTATAGTCCATCAAAAACTACTGTCCATCCAGAGAGACAGAGATAGATCTCCCACAATGCTTCAATCTATGACGTCAATGAGGAATCAGTTTGTCCTCAGGGCCACACCTCAAAAAGGCGCTGCTTCCAAGTTGCTCCTGGAGATCCTGTGTCGTCTTCCAATACCTTAAGTGTTTGCCTTCAGGCTCCTTCAGCTTTCACCGTTAACCTATGACCCCTAGTTCTAGTCAAACCCAATCTCAGTGGGAAAAAGCCTGCTTGTATTTATCCTGTCTATATCCCTCAATTTTGTATGGCATTCCATTTTTTGACAACACCACAAATGTGTGCTCTTTGGTTACCAATAACTGTACACTTGAAACAATTTCCTATTTATAAAACATCTTTCTGATTTTGAATATCATATCACCCCACAACTTTTTTTCGATCCTCAAGGGAATACTTCCAACTTTCCTGCTCTTTCTGCAACCAAAATTACTAACTTTCGGTACCATTCCAGTAAATCACATCAACTTCCCAAGGCACATCCTTTTTAAAAAGAATAGCCAGAAGTAGCTTCTTAAAGTTGTTATAGCCAGGGGTAGTAATGAGGATAAGCTCCCACTATCTTTTAAATGCTCCCAATGACATGCATCTCAAATAGCCTCTGACAACCACATCCAGCTCCTGGCCTTAACGTGTGACCTAGCTACTAAGCCTGGCAGTACAGTTTCTACTGACAGAAGAAGCGGCAAAGGCGGATTATTGTCCCTTAGAACCAGACAGATGCTTCAGGCAGATGGCTCTTGTCGGCCGTGGTTGGCAGCTGATCTTGGAGAAGGAAAATTCTGATCTCAAACATTTGCTGCCTTATGGCTATATTCACTCATGGGGGAGGCTTCGGGAGTACACCCTCGAGGGAAAAATCTGGAGCTGGAAGGCAGACTTGCGTTCAGCTCAATGCTGACTGGCAACTCCCACAATGCTGCTGGTGCCAAAATATATCGGTCTCGGCCATTCCTTTGGGCTTGCCAGATGCATGGAGTGGGGAAGCCTGTTACGTGGGCAACAGCTTGCTCTCCATATTGTACTGGCATATCTAGACTGCTAGAATACAACATCCATGGTTGATCCTGACCGACACAGGCCTCAGATCACAACAATCTAGAAATATAGAAAATATGTACAGGAGAAGGCCATTCGGCCCTTCGAGCCTGCACCGAACTGGAGTCTGATCATTGTTTTATGAACAGTTTAGCCTAGGATGCAAAAGTTAGTTTTAAACAATTTCAAAAGTTGTTGAAGAATGCCTTTCACATCCTCAGTTCAGATGTCAGCTGGACGGGAAGCTCTGCCTCTCTGGGCTGAGCCCACTTCAGAAACTTGCATGGGTGAGCAGAGGTCAACGGTTCAATTTTATGTCAGAGAATATATACAGTATACAACCTGTAATTCTTACTCTTCACAGACATCCTCAAAACAGGAAAAACCCTTAAGAATGAATGAAACATCATAACCCCAAAGCCCCCCTCCCCTATGCACAAGCAGCAGCATAAGCAATGACTGTCCCCCAGCAAATCACAGACACTCCTCCCCATACCATGCAAGCAACAGCAAGCCCCCAAATAGACCGTGATCTACAGTCCGTCAAAAACTACAGTCCATAACCCAACACTTCATTATTCATAGAAAGAGAGGTCACTCCTGCAACAACGACAGCGGGAGACTACAGCTCACTGTTCCCATGTTACAATCTTCTGCTTTGCTTCTCTGAGCCAACTGACTCGAGGACTGACAGGCTCTAACTCTTCATCAAAGAGAGCGAGAAGATCACACGGGTACAGCATACTGCCAATCAAGCAGCCACCCTCATTTTGTCCCCCTAAGCATGTATGACCTAGACGAAAATGTAGATGGGTGGGTTAGTAAATTTGCAGATGATACCAAGATTGGTGCAGTTGTGGATAGTGTGGAAGACTGGCAAAGAATAGATCAAATGTAGATATGGTCTGAGAAATGGTAGATGGCATTTAACCTAGATAAATGTGAGGTGTTGCATCTTGGGAGGGCAAATGCAAGGAGACAGTACACCGTTAAGGGCAAGATCCTCAACAGTGTTGCTGTGCAGGGAGATCTTGGGATCCAAGTTTATAGCCCTTTGAAAGTGGCTTCACAGGTCGCTAGGGTGGTTAAGGCCATTTATGGGATGCTTGCTTTTACTAGTTGAGGCATTAATTTCAAAAGTCAAGAGGTTATGTTGCAACTTTACAAATCTCCGATTAGGCCACTTCTGGAGTATACAGTTCTGGTTGCCCCACTAGAGGAAGGACGTTAAGGCTTCGGAGACTGTGCAATAGAGGTTTATGAGGATGTTGCCTGGTTTAGAGGGCATATCCTATCACAAGAGGCTGGATAAACTTGGGCTGTTTTCTCCAGAGCAGTGGATGCTGAGGGGAGATCTGATAGAGGTTTACAAGATTATGGGAGGCATAGACAGAGTGGACAGAGAGTATCTGCTTCCCAGGGTTGAAATGTCTAATATCAGAGGGCATGCATTGAAGGTGAGAGGGGGTAGGCTTAAGGGGGATGTGAGGGGGTAAGTTTTTTTTATTCAGAGTGATGGATACGCTGCCCAGTATGGTGGTAGAGGCAAATATTTTAGAGGCTTTGAACAGACCTTTGGAAAGGCACATGGATGTCAGGAAGACAGAGGCATATGGACATGGTGCAGGTAGGAGGGTTAAGATTTTGGGGAGAGGGGTTTGACTGACTTTTTAGCTGGTTTGGCACCGAAGAGCCTGTTCCTGTCCTGTACTGTTCTATGTTCTATGTTTTCCTTACCTTGGGCCAACATGTCGAATTCAATGAAGAGTGCGATATGGAACAGTTCCATTGCGTTTTCCAACCGGGTTTCGCTGTCCTTCCCTGATTCATCCTGCACTTCCCTCAAACTCCCTGTAGACGGGCTGAATGGTAGGACCAAATCCAGGTCCACCAGGTCTGTGTACATGCAATGCAAAATAACCTTTGCATACTTCTTTGGAATGATTGCCTCGTTCAGAACAATCCTGGCTGGGGTCTGCAAGGTCCGGTCTGTGGTTTCCTCCCCGCTGCGGATCCGCTTCTGGAGGAGGTTGCGGAAGAACGGCGAGCGGGCGCAGAGGATGGCCTTGTGGCAGCGGAAGTCACCTTCCAGGCGGCACCCTTCGAAGCCGTCGGAGGCCTCGGGGCTGGAGGTGAAGCTGAGGACCGCGTCGTAATAGCAGCAACTCTCCAGGAGGCTGTAGATGTCAAAGTGAAGGGCATTGGGCATGCCAAACTCCTCACTGAGACGCACTAGGATGTCAACATTTTTGATCTGGGAATCCCGCACGCCAAACTCTCCACTGTACAAGTAGTGCAATAGCGAAGACAATATCGGTATGTCTATGCCAACAGTGCTGATGTCCATAACCAACTCCGCACGGTCCAGGTTAGACAGGAGGAGGGTTTTGAAGAAAGGGCACCGCGCTGCCAGGATGGCGCGATGGACAGGAAAGCATGTACCCTGGAATATCAGGTCCACATCCGTACAGTACTTGAACTGGTACAACTTGGCCAAATCCTCATTTAAGCGGCTGGCCTCTGGCCTGGCCACACATGCTTGAATTGCCAGCTCCTTCACGGCCAGAGCCGCTTCATATTGCTTCACCAGCAGGCCCACGTCTCGCACATCCCAGCTGCAGAGGAGCTCCCGCATGTGCTTGGCATGGTCAGCCGATTTGGCCGACTTGCGCCGCCTGAACAGCTTCTTCTTCAGCAAGGCAAGGTTGGAGCTCTTCTTCTTCTCACGCTTGTCCTGGCCCAGCCCAGAGACGCAGAGCTTCCCTTCCAGCTGACATCCGAACTGAGGATGCGAAGGGGATTCTGTCCAAAGACAAATAAATCGCAGGTTACATAATTTCTTGTCAGAGTGAAGCAAACTTTGTGACAACAGAGTTAAAATAACTTTGCGGGGCAACACGGTAGCGTAGTGGTTAGCACAACACTTCACAGTACAGGCGGGGGGGGGTGGTGAGAGGATGGTAAGTACATGAAGCAAACTGCCAGAGGACGTGGTCGAGGCAGGTATAATTACAACACTAATAGACAGATAATGTGGGAACTAGGGAGCATGGCTTATGAGGATAGGTTGAGCCAGCTAGGGTGTTTCTCTTTGGATTGAAGAAGGATGAGAGGTGACTTGATAGCGGTGTACAAGACGATAAGAGGCAGAGATTGAGTGGATAGCCAGTGACTTCACCCCCCACCCCCCCGCCAGAGTAGAAATGGCTAAAACAAGGATACAAAATTTTTCAAGGAGTTGGGAGAAAAGTATTGCTGGGGGAAAGAAATGTCAGAGGAATGGTTTTGTGTTCTCTTTTTATACACAGAGTGATAGATGCATGGCTTAGTTGGGCCAAATGGCCCACTCCCATACTGTAGAATTCTAGGCGTCAGCACTGGGGAATGAAAGACTTAAAAAAAAAATCAAAATTAGGTTTAATATCACTGGCATACGTCCTGAAATGTGTTGTCTTTGTGGCAGCAGTACAATGCAATACATAATCATAGAAAAATAATTTGTGAACTACAGCAAATACACAGTGTGTGTGAATGTATGTGTTGCAAAGATAGAAATTAAAAAATGAGGCAGTGTTCATTCTGAGATTGGATGACAGAGGGGAAGAAGCTGTCCCTGAACTGTTGAGTGTATCTTCAGGTTCCTGTACCTCTTCCTTGATGACAACAACAAGAAGAGGACATGTCCTGGGTGATGGGGATCCTTAATGATGAACACCACCTTTTTAGAAACACATTATGAACTGAAGATTATCATACTGAATACCGTGACAAAAAATTTACTTATACCTTCAAAAAAAAAGGCAGATTTAAAAAAAAAGAAATATCCATCTGATTGGATGAACAGGGCCTCAAATTAGTATTTAATCCAAAACTCTACATCTCCAACAGTACAGCACTTCCTTCATCCTATAGAACATCAACCTATTCTTGCAGAACCTCTGGAATTCACTACCTGCAGCACCATGGAGATCAAATCACTAAAATATAGATGATCAGGAAATAGATGTATTTTTGAAAGGTTGCAGGATAGTGTGCTTTTGGGAACGGTGGGGTGAGGGGGGTGCATTTCAAACAGGATCCGGCTGAATGATGGGGTAGAACTGAGGGGCCAAGTGGCCTACTCAACTCTAATTGCCTTAAGTTCGTAGCTTCGACCTCTAGGTCTGGGATCCACAAGCCTTCTGATGTGAGAGATGGGAAGGGCCATCAGCTGACCAAGATAATGTCTAATACATTGAAGGTGAGAGGGATAGGTTTGAAAGGGGAAGTGAGGGGTAATTTTTTCTCCCCCTCAGAGAGTGGTGGATGCCTAGAATGTGCTGCCTGGTATGATGGTAGAGGCAAAGACGTATATTCGAGGTTTTTAAGAGCCATTTAGATAGGCACAAGAATACAAGGAAGATGGAGGGATATGGACATTGTGTAGATAGGAGGGGTTAGTTTTTGGTTTTTTTAATTTACTTTTTAAGCTTATTCAGCAAAACATTGTGGGCTGAAGGGTCTGTTCCTGTGCTAAACTGTTCTATGTTCCAAAAGACAAGTTCATACTAATTAAACGCAGACTCCCCCACCCACTGTTCACTCAGTGGGAGACTGACTCTATTGTGGTCGACTGTGGATTGATGGTGTGAGTCTTTGACTCTTTTATTGCGTAATTGTGATACCATTTGCGCTTGCTATCTCGTGTGTGACTGTTGGTACTGTGTTTTGCACCCTGACCTCGGAGTAATGCTGTCTCATTTGGCTGTATTCATGAGTATTCGTGTATGGCTGAATGACAATTAAATTTGAATCGAACTGAATTCTGGCAAAACTGCATTGTTTTGAAAGAGGATCCTGTGATATTCAGCAAAGTGGCTTCTTTTGCAAACCTGCTGACAAGAGAAACAGAGGAGCAGAATAAACGAGATCCACTTAACACAATGACAGGTATGGAACAAAATTCTGGCAAGACAGAACAATAGCAACATGAAAAGTATGTATTACAATAATTACACAGTTCAAGTAATTCATTGGCTACAAATTGCCTCTGATGAGCTTGCAACATTCCGAATGTGAGTGCCGGGACAATTCCTAACCTTGCGTTGCCTACTTGGGAACATGGCTGGAAGATGGAGAATTAAGGGGAAGAGAATCAGGTTTATTATCACTGACATATGTTAGGAAATTTGTTGTTTGATGTATATGGAAATTGTGTCATTGAACTTCTTGGGTGGCAGAGTGGAGGTATGTCACTACCAAATGAGGAGTAAGGTACTCCTTCCATCTGCTAGCCTGCGGGTCACCCCTGGGCAAGGTGTCGCACCTGCTTAGCCCCACGGCCATGATCAGGATCACATGAAGCCATGGGAGCATGTGGTGGATGTTTGTACGTATCACAAGTCCTGGTTATGTGACCACTGACACCAGGCAGACAATCTCTGAAGAGTATTGGTAATGGCTGGGGTCACCCGTCTTGTAAAGGCACTGCCCAGAAAAAAGCAATGGCAAACTACTTCTGTAGAAAAATTTGCCAAGAACAATCATGGTCAGGAAAAGACCGTGCTCACACACATCATACAACACAGCACAGAATGAACCAACAGTGTATATGACACATGTGGATATCATGGAAATTCACAAAGAGCATTAGAAGGTAACTTTTACTATTCAGTCAAATGAAAAAAAGGCTAGTTTAACAAGAGCTAGTTTAAGGTATGGAAAGATATCTCAGTTGGTTATCCACTCAATAGTAGGGTGACCAAAATTGGGAAACTGAGGATAAAAAGAACAGAATCCAGAGAGATTGTAGGGCTGAACAAGATTACAAGAGAATCCCCTGAAACTACTTGTTTATTTATTGAGATACAGTGTGGAACAGGCCCTTTCGTCCCTTCGAGCCGTGCTGCCCAGCAACCACCCAATTAATCCGAGACTAATCATAAAACTATTTAAAATGACAAATTAACCTACCAACCGGTATGTCTTCGAACTGTGGGAGGAAAGCAGAGCACCTGCAGGAAACCCACGTGGCTACGAGGGAGAATGTAGACTCGGGAATTGAACCTAGATCGCCCGTACTGTAATGCGGTGTGCTCATTAATACACAATTGTGCCGCCCCAAAATATCCAACACTTCACAAATTTATGTGTCATCCTCGCGCAGGGGCCGTGCTAATATTCTCTGCATCATTCCAATTTTAGTATATGTGCCGCCAAAGCGAGCACATCTATTTTTGCCCATCTAAAGCATTCCCAAAACCGTAAGGTGCTATTATAATCTGGATTTGCTCAAAGTATATGTGGGATGTGGGGAAGGTATTAAAACCAATAAATTAAATGAGAAGGATGTAATTTTAAAAAATTACATCTTGAGGATTTTAAGATCAAAGAGCATTCAAAATTTCCACAGCGCAAGTTGTGCTAACAAAGAAAAGACAGACAAAAATCCCTCCACAAGCTTTGCAAGTCCCTCTAGAAATGGAAAGAAAATAAATTCCTCCCACACTGCCATGCACAGCTCTCAGTTCTGTTACGATCTGTAATCAAAGACATGCTGAAGTTTCTGGCAGAGAAACAAACCTTCCATCTGTAGTTTCTATATTCAGCACTCAGTAACATTAACTTTCACTTGCAGTGTGCACAAATCAATTGTTACAGCACTTGGTGCCACGTCGATATCCAGACCCACATTCAAGAAATGGGGTCAGACTGGCAATCCTTCACTGAGGCACTAATGTAGGAATTGCATGAATTTGCTTTGGCAGGATGTCCCTCTGCAACCTCTACACTCTGCTCCTTAAAGGAACGAAAATGCACAAACTAGCTGCCTGATAACTTCCCTTGAGCAAAGCTTAGAGATTAGAGTCAAATTAAAAGGTGCACAGTACTGGGCTGCTTTTAAGGAATAAAATTTGGAGTACTAGTTGAAAGTCGTGCACGAGGCAATCCTACCAGACAAACCCCTCCCATCTGTCTGAACTGGATTTGAAACAGATTAAAGAATTAAATCATGGTACCACAATGCCAGAAAACTTTTTAAAAAAGGGGAACACACGCAAAGTATATTTTAAAGGCTGATAAACCAAGCTCACAAACCCAACATGAAAATAAAGCATTACAATACTTAAAAGGGCAATGTACACACTTTAAGAGAGTACAAGCTGAAACTTTGTACAAAAGATCAGAGAGACACATCATGAAGAGCAAAAAAAGGGTCAAGGTTTCTAATATTTTATGTCAAGCAGAATTTTTTATTTGCTTTGCTAACTTTGTACAGCACTGTGAACCAAGAGTTCAGCTTAACATGAATCAAGTCTCGTTACACACTGAATCAATGCCATGCACAAATTTCTCAAACATTATAAGACCGTAAGATACAGGAGCAGAATGAGGCCACATGGGCCATCGAGTGCTCCGCCATTTCACCATGGCTGATCCATTTCCCTTTTGGCCCCAATCTCCTGCCTGCTCCCTGTATCCCTTCATGCCCTGACTAATCAAGAACCTATCAACCTCCACCTTAAATATACCCATATTCCAGATTCACCACCCACAGGCTAAAGAAATTCCTCTTCACTTCCTTTCTAAAAGGACGTCCCTCTATTATGAAGGCTGTGCCCTCTGGTCCTGGACTCTCCCACCATAGGAAACATCCTCTCCACATCCACTCTATCAAGGCTTAAAACATTAGATGGGTTTCAATGAGGTCATCCCTCATTCTTTGAAGACAAGGGGCCAAAACTGCTCACAATACTCTGAGGCCACACCAGTGCCTTATAAAGCCCTTGGTTATTCATATTATTGCACACCTGTCCTCATCAAAGGATCACGTGGAAAGTGAGCAATTTCAGGCTCCTGGGAGACAACATCTCTGAGGATCTGACCTAGACCCAACATATTGACACAGTTACAAAGAAGATAAGACAGCAGCTATATTTCATTAGGAGTTTGAAAAGATTTGGAATGTCACCAAAAACGTTCACATTTCTGCAGATGTACCATGAAGAGCATTTAAACTGCCTGCATCATCGCCTGTTATGGGGGAGGGGGTGCTACAGGATCGAAATAAGCCGCAGAAAATTATAAACCCAGTCAGCTCCATCATGGGCACTAGACTCAGTAGTATCTAGGGCACATTCAAGGAGTGGTACTTCAGAAAGGCAACGTCCATTACCCAGCACATGCCCTCTCCTCATTGCTACCAATGGGAAGGAGGTACAAAAGCCTGGAGGCACCCACTCAATGATTCAGGAACAGCTTCTTCCCCTCTGCCATCTGAATGGACATTGAACCCATGAACACTACCTCATTATATTTTTATTTCTATTTTTTGCACTACTTGTTTAACTATTTAATATATATTTTCTGTAATTCTGTTTTGTCTCTCTATTACCATGTATTGCATTGTACTGCTGCTCCAAAATTAAAACATTTCAGGACATACGCCAGTGATATTAAACATGATTCTATTAGGCTGGCGTTCCTGACATTCTGAAGTGCTTGTGAGTTTCCTTAGTGTGGAGGAACAGAGGGATCTCAGAGTCCACATTCACAGATCTCTCTAACTTACTGTAAAAGTTGATAGGTAAGTTACAAAGGTACAGTATATGGTGTGTTGGTCATCATTAGTCGGAGTCCGAATTCAAGTGCCATGAGATAATGTTGCAGCCCAAAGAATCCTGGCTAAAACCACACTTGGTATATTGTGTCCTGGCGTGAAACATCAACTGTTTATTCATTTCCATGGATGCTGCCTGATCTGCTGAGTTCCTCCAAGATTTTGTGTGTGTTGCTTTGGATTTTCAGCATTTGCAAAATTTCTCAGGTTTCTGTTATAGTGTTCAGTTCGGGTTGCCGAACTGTCAGAAGGATGTAGAAGCTTTAGGGAGGGTGCACAGGAGATTTACCAGGACGCTTCTTGGATTGGAAAGTGTGTCTTGTGAGGATAGATTGAGTGAGTGAGGACTTATCTCTTTGGAGTGAAGAAGGATGAGAGGTGGCGGAAAGAATGATAAGAAGCATAGATTGAGTAGACAGCCACAGAGTTTTCCTTCAGGATGGAAATATCTAATATGGGGGGGGGAGAGGGAACATAATTTTAAGGTGATTAGAGGAAATTATAGGGCGTGGGGATGTCAGAATCAGAATTAGGTTTAATATCATTGGACTATGACACAAAATTTGTTAACTTTGCTGCAGCAGTACAATGCAATACATAATAAAGAGAGAAAAACTGAATTACAGTACTTATACTAAATAGTTAAATTAAATAAGGAGTGCCAATAAAAGTAGAGATAGTGTTCATGGGTTCAATGTCTATTCAGAAAATCGGATAGCAGAGGGGAAGAAGTTGTTCCTGAATCAGAGGTAGTTTTTTTTTAAAAACACAGAGTGGTGGGGACATGGAGCGTGCTGCTGGGGTGGTGGTAGGGCAGACACTTTTAGGGACACTGCAGACACTTTTAGAGAGGCACATGATGAAGGAGGGTCACGTAGCAGAGAAGAGTTAGATTGATTTTAGAGTAGGTTAAAAGGTCGGCACAAGATTATGGGCCAAAGCCCCTGTACTGTGCTGTACTGTTCTATGTTCTATTGACCAGTTAAGCGTAAGGAAACAAATACTAATTCACATTCAGTTCTTCATGCACAAGTTTTACTTTGTTCACTCATTGGCAAGGTCAACATTTCTGCCCATCTGCAGTTCCCACTGAACCGTCTAGCACGTTGGATGATACGCAGGGCAGGAAGTCTAGGGTCAGCACAGAAATGTCGAAGTTAGCGTTATGCATTACAGCATTAGTGATTATCGACTGGGGTTCAATTCCCATCATTTTGCACATTCTCCCCTGACTGCATGGCTTCTCTCTGGCTGCATCAGTTTCCTCCCACAGTCCAAAGTTCAAAAACAGAGTAAAATTTATTATCACAGTACATACATGTCACCACATATAACTCTTGACATTCATTTCCCTGCAGAATACTCAGCAAGTCAATAGAATGATAACTGTAAACAGCATTAATGAAAGAGCAAGAGCACAGAAGACAACAAACTGTGCAAATGCAAATATAAATATAAATAAATAGCAATAAATAACAAGATAAAAAATCCTTAAAGGGAGATCATTGATTGTGGGAACATCTGAATAGATGAGTGTAGTTATCTTCTTTTGTCCAGGAGCCTGATGGTTGAGTGGTAGTAACTGTTCTTGAACCTGGTGATGCAAGTCCTGGGGTATTAGTACCTTCTACCTGATGGCAGCAGTGACAAAAGAGTATGGCCTGGACGGTGAGAATCTTTGATTATGGATGCTGCTTTCCTGCGACAGTATTTAATCTAGATATGCTCAATGGTTGGGAGGGCTTTATCCGTGATGTACTGGGCCAAATCCACTACTTTTTGCAGGATTTTCTGCTCAAAGACATTGATGTTTGCATATCAGGCTGTAACACAGCCAGCCAATACACATCTACAAAAGTTTGTCAAGGTTTTTGATGTCACGCTGAATCTTCGCAGACTCCTAAAGAAGTAGAGGGCAAAGGCGTTTGGGTTAGGGTCTGTGAGTTGTGGGCATGCTCTGTTGGCTCCAGAAGCATGGCAACAGTTGCGGGTTGCCCCCCAGCACAATCCTCATGGATCTGATTTGACGCAAATGACATATTTCACTGTGTGCTTTGATGTTTTGATATACAGTACATGTAACAAATAAAACTAATCTTTTAAAGAGGCAAACACAGGGAAGTGGATGCACAGTTCCACGTTGGCTAGACTTGCTCTCCCGAGGGACACCAGCTGGCTCACTGGTGTTTTAAAATAACTGAATATAAGTGGTTAAAATTTTTACTGCTATGCTTTAGGTATTTCATTTCAGCAGTTCTGCTCTGCTTTCAGCCTGTGTGGGTTAGAGATAAGTGGCTTTGTTGCTCAATTTGGGAATACTGTGTCAGCCAATCAGGGTGGTGGAATTGCGAGAAAGTTCTAGAGAATGCTGGGCAGAGAGGTATTTGTGATGAACACTGATGAGTGATGAGGTCTTTTTGGTGGGAGCTAGGAGAAGACAGGAGGGAAGATGGCTGAGGATGTGGTCCCTGTTGCACGAGGGGCTTTGTGCAAATGAATGGCTTCAAGGAGGAAGGGCCTATCCTCCTGTGAGGCCCGATGTGGCCTTCTATATATTGGCCAGTGAGTCGGCTGGGGTGATATACTGCATCCGGTGCTCCCGATGTGGCCTTCTATATATTGGCGAGACCCGATGCAGACTGGGACACCTACGCTCTGTCCGCCAGAGAAAGCAGGATCTCCCAGTGGCCACACATTTTAATTCCACGTCCCATTCCCATTCTGATATGCCTATCCACGGCCTCCTCTACCATAAAGATGAAGCCTCACTCAGGTCGGAGGAACAACACCTTATATTCCGTCTGGGTAGCCTCCAACCTCATGGCATGAACATTGACTTCTCAAACTTGCTGCTAATGCCACACCTCCCCCTCGTACCCCATCCGTTATTTATTTATTTACTCATTCTTATTTCTCTCTCTCCTTTTTCTCCCTCTGTCCCCCTCACTATACCCCTTGCCCATCCTCTGGGTTTTCCCCCCCTCCCCCTTTTCTTTCTCCCTAGACCTCCTGTCCCATGATCCTCTCATATCCCTTTTGCCAATCACCTGTCCAGCTCTTGGCTCCATCCCTCCCCCTCCTGTCTTCTCCCATCACTTCGGATCTCCCCCTCCCCCTCTCAAAACTCTTACTAGCTCTTCTTTCAGTTAGTCCTGACGAAGGGTCTCAGCCTGAGACGTCGACTGCACCTCTTCCTAGAGATGCTGCCTGGCCTGCTGCGTTCACCAGCAACTTTGATGTGTGTTGTTTGAAATTCCAGCATCTGCAGATTTCCTCGTGCTCCTGTGGGGGAAGCCCGTTTGTTTGAGATGGATTTCGAGCAACATTCAGGAGGTGGTGTGTGCTTTCATACACACCGAGCGTCCAGTGCGCGAGTTAAAGACAGCTTCAAGATGACCTCCAACTTAAAGTGCACATTTGACTGTTGAATTATGATGAGCCCTTTTGTTTTTTCTTTCTTTTCTTTAATAACCGGTTAAGTTAATATTCATAAATATTCTTTATAATTGTATGCGGTGCATGGTCTGCTGTGTCTTGCTGCTGGGCAACTGCAGGGGAGCAGTAAGTTACACAGTATTCACACATATTGGGTTTGGACATCCCAACCTCATGGGTTTGGCAGTACCCAAGTCACATCTATCCGAGATGCATAGACTCTGAGAAAGGTGGATTTCTCACCACTGAATCTGGTGGCTGTTAGCAAGGGGCTAATGAGCCACATCTCTAGAGATGCCCAATAAAAAGTGATTTCATAAGCAAGGCTCATCACGAAGACTATCGTCTTTTTATTCCAGATTTGTATTTAATCAGTTGAATTAAAATCCCCCAATGATAATTAAACTATCAAACCATTAGCACAGGTCGCCAGATTACAAGTCTAGTAATTCAACAGCATGTTACTATTTATTAACAGGCAATACATCACGCCCAGCTCTAAATTAATCCTTGATTCTAAAAAATTGGGTCATCAGTAGAGAACCTTGCAAATTATTTGTCCAGCGACAATGACAAGTGACCAACTTTCCCTGTATATCGGCTTGCAGATGAGATCAGAGAGTGAAAGGGGAATGATTGTGGGATTAGTTGTCCTCTGACTCACTGCCACATTACAGGATACATTCTACTGAACTGTATACATTAGAAACATGTGACTCTATTGACCAGTGGAAGCTTTGAAGGAACTAGAGAACAAGTTCTACCTTCCTACTCTTTCCTCAAGAAAAAAAAACATTTAGATCTATTTAAATTCCTTTTGAAAGTTACTTCCGAGTCTGGATCCATCACCTCTGCATTTCCCAAATCAGGGAGGAAAAAAAACCTGTTGCATTGTACTGCTGCCGCAAAGACAACACATTTCATGACGTATGCTGGTGACATTAAACCCAATTCTGAGTACATCTACAAGGAGTGCTGCAGAAGAAAGCAGCATCCATCATCAAGGGACCCCACACTGACCAGGAGGTTCCCAGCCCGGGGTCCACAGATCCCTCGGTCAATGGTAGGTGTCCAGGGCATAAAAAGATTGGGAACCCCTGATCTACACCATGCACTTTTCTCGCTGCTGCCATCGGGCAGGAGGTACAGGAGCCTTAGTTCCCACATCAGCAGTTGCAGGAACAGTTATTACCCTACAACTGTCAGACTCCTGAAACAGCATGGATAACTTCACTCACCACAACACTGAACAGGTTCCACAAGCTGTGGACTCATTAACTCATGTTCTCAGATAGGTATGTATGCATGCATGTATGCATCTATTCTCATTTGCAGAGTTTGTCTTCTTTTGCACATTGGTTGTTTATCAGTCTTTGTGTGTAGTTTTTCATCGATAATATTGCAATTTTTTTTTCTACTGTGATTTTCCACAAGAAAATGAATCCCAGGGTTGTATCTGGTGACATATAGGTACTTAGATAATAAATTTACTTTGAATGGAATTTCTCCACGTCACTTATAAAAATCCTAGAGAAGTTCTGCTCTGAAGAGAACAATCCTAATTTGATTTTAAAGTTATTGTAGAATAAAATACAATTTAACATTAACACTTTTTCAGAAAAGATCGCAGGATTATTGCTTTAAACATATAGTGCAGTTTCTTAAGAATACAGGAATTTTTAAAAAATAGATCTTGATACAAATACAAACTCAACTTCACTCACCCCATCACTGAACTGTTCCCATAACCAATGGATTTACCTTCAAGGACTTTTCATCTCATGTTCTTGATAGTTATTATTTATTTATTATTATTTCTACCTTCTGTATTTGCAGTTTGTTGCCTTCTGCACTCTGGTTGAACGCCCTAGTTGGGCAGTCTTTCATTGGTTTTATTATGATTATTCCACATGTTTATTGAGTATGGTCACAAGAAAATGAATCTCAGGATCGTATATGGTGACATATGTACACTTTGATTATAAATTTACTTTGAACTGTGAAATGTAAATATATAGGACTGAGATAGACTGATGCACAGTGCAGTTCAGAAGGTGGCAGTATCGTTAAAGATGTTTGCCAAACGCCATAAAACCCAAGAACAACAATCTTAATTTCACTTTTTAAAAAAAAGCAGGAAGATACCATAAAAATCAAATTATCTGCAAAATAACCATTTCAGAAGTCATTTCAAAACAACAGGTCCTACCACACAGAAAAGATACTGGCTGGTTCCTGGTAAGGATACAAAATAGCACACACAAAATGCTGGAGGAACTCAGCAGGTCGGGCAGATTCTACAGAAATGAAGAAACAGTCGACATTTTGGGCCAAGACCATTCTTCAGGGCTGAGAAGGAAGGAGAAAGATGCCAGAATAAAAAGGTGGGGGGAGGGGAAGGAGGTTGGTGAGAAGAGGTAAAAGGCCAGAGTGGAGATTGGAAGAGAGAGGAGGAAAAAACATTTTTTTACCAGAAAGAGAGATCAATATTCATGCCATCAAGTTGGAGGATACTCAGATGTAATACAAGGTGTTTCTGCTCCATCCTGAGGGTGGCCACTTCCCCTTGGGCCCCCTCGTCCTTTCCTTTCTCCTATGGTCCACTCTCCTCTTCTGGCAGACTCCTCCATCTCCAGCACTTAACCTTTCCCACCCACCTGGCTTCATCCATCATCTTCTAGCTTGCCTCCTTCCACTCCCCCCCCCCCACCACTTCATTATTCCTGTGCCTTCTCCCTTCCTTTCCGGCCCTGAAGGGTCTCAGCCTGAAACATCAGCTATTTCTCCATTTCCATAGCAGGTCAGGGGTGTATGGCGTGTCTAGGGAGGGGCAGCACCTCTGGTGGGGGGGCCTGCGTACCCTTTTTCAGGGCAGCTCGTCCACCATTGGTCCCCACCTGGTGCTCAGCTCTCACCTGAGGCTCCAAGTAGGTGTAACACGCGCAGCGGCCACACCCCGGTAAACCGTCTCGGCAGACGGGCCAAACCAGGTGAGGGTAGCCGACAGGTCTTTGACCCTCAGTGAGGTAGGGGATCTGCCTGTCCCAGCGTGTGAAGTCTGGCCATGGCGGATTGCGCGGAGGAGACCGATTAATGGTCCAATGGTCAAGAAGGCAGGCCAGCAGGTGTTGTGGAGCACTAAGAGCACGACAAGGCACTGAGACATCCTCGTCATCCACTGCAAGAGGTGGTGATCTCACTAAACTCACCCGGCAGAAAGCAAAGGCAAACCACTGCTGTAACCTGCCACGTACGTGATTTCCCAAAATGTCAGAGCAGAGTGGAGGGAAATCGTCTGCCAACTGGAAATTCCAGATGTGACCTAACGACGACGATAGCAGGTCAGGCAGCATCTGAGTTCCTCCAGCACTTTGTGCATGTTGCTTTGGACTTTCTCATGTTTACGATACAGAAAAAAATTCTTACCACCGATTGCATTTGAAGACTGTGTTTTCACCCCAGCTGTCTGACATGACGGATACGGGTAGGTAGAAGCATTAACACCCATCTTCTTGGAACACACATGGCAAGAATCTCTTTAAGATAGTCTTCTTCCACTAGGCAAGGAACTTCAGCTGTCTACTGACAACCATTTACTGCCTGAAGAACAGTTCCTGAGGGGAAAATTAACGAAGACTTAATTGTTTCCCTTACATATAAATAGTTCCACTTTATGTTATTCAGACTCTTTAGTAACCGCATGATTCAAAATGCAAACAATAAACAGACTCAGTTTGAATGGAACACAGCAAGAAGAAATGTGGTACTTGATACAAGGTTAGACATTACGATTTTGCTTAATTCTTTTAAACGTCAAAAGAAATCAGCGTATAATATGCTGTTAAATAAAACTGCAGATTAAAACTGAAATTCTACAACTAAACACATCACTCCCTTCCAAACAGGGATAACTCTCTAGATGAGCCCTTTGTCCACTTGTCTCTCTCCACAGATCTCCCTCCTGGCACTACCCCTGCCAGTGGGACAAGTGCTACACTTGCCCCTACACCTCTTGCCTCAGCACCATTCAAGGCCCCAAACAGTCCCACCAGGTTAAGAGACACTTCACACGTGAAAAGTGCCAGGGTCATCTACTATAACCACTGTACCTACTCTATATTGATGAGACCCCACACGGACTGCTCTGCCTCATCTGCCACAAAAGGTGGGATTTTTGGTGGCCACCCATTTCAATTTGACTTCCCATTGCCATTCTGACATGTTTGTCCAAGGCCTCCTCTATGGTCACAATGGGTCAACACTCAGGTTGGAGGAGCAACACCTCATATTCCATATGGGTAGCCTTCATCCTGATGGCATGAACATCGATTTCTCTAACTTCTGGTAATTTCTCCCATCTCCCTTCTCTCTCTCTCTCCCCCCTCCCCATTCTCCAATATGACTCTCCCTCACACGTTCTCTTCTCCTCACCCGTCCATTACTTCCCTCTAGTGCTGTTCCTCCTCCTCCCCATTCTCCCATAGTCCCATGCCCTCTCCTATCAGATTCCTTCTTCTTCAGCTCACGACTTCTACTTATTCCCTCCTGGATTATTACTTCAGCCTTCATCCCCCGGCCAACTTCCCTCTTACCTTCCAGCTTGTACTCCTTATTCTGCCTTCTTCTCCCTTCCATTCCAATCCCAATGAAGGGTTTCAGCCAGAAATGTTGAGAGTTTATTCCTTCCCACAGACACTGCCTGACTTGCTGAGTTCTTCTGACATTTTGTGGGTACACTGCTCTGGTATTCTGCCACGAGCCAACCAAAATCTCTATGTGAAACCAAGTCATCATCGATCTCAAAGGACTCTGCTGGACATATTTACGCTCTTTTCTCATTGTTACCATCAGGTAGGAGGTATAGAAGCCTGAAGGCACACACTCAGCGATTCAGGAACCCTCTGCAATCCAATTCCTACATGGACATTGAATCTTTGGACACTACCTCACTTTTTTTTAAATATACAGTATTTCTGTTTTGGCACGTTTTTAAAAAATCTATTCAATATACATAATTGATTTACTTGTTTATTTATTATCTTTCATTATTTTTTCTCTCTCTGTTAGATTATGTATTGCATTGAACCGCTGCTGCTAAATTAACAAATTTCATGGCACACGCCGGTGATAATAAACCTGATTCTGATTCACATCACTGCCATTGCAACAGAAAAAAGACCTTTCAAAATAAATGTATTGCCTGTACAATGGATTTGCTCCATACTAACGATCGCTTATTTTTGGAGATATAAAACAGAAAAGGCCCTTCCCGCTCTTCAAGCTGTGTCGCCCAGCAATCCCCCAATTTAATCCTAGCCTAATCACGGGACAATTTCTCATGTCCAATTAACCTACTGAACGGCCTGTCTTTGGAATATGGGAAGAAATCCATGCAGTCATGAGGAGAACATACAAACTCCTAAAAGACCCGGGTCACTGATGCTGTACGTTCCCGGACATACATGCAAGCAAGCTTATTTTCTTCACATTAACCATCATAGATTTCTATCGCAAAGCTTCTCTCCCACCACATGCAGATCTTCCCATCCTCGTCTACTTTTTCCACCGCTTCTTCCACATAGTCATTTAAATGCCAGATTAAAATGAAACAAACATTTGCTGCAAAGATGTATATGCTGTCAAACAGAAACACTTGGCCCTTGGCTGTGTGGAAACAATGACGGGAATAAGGCAGGGGTGAGCGGAGATAAACAAGCAGATGTCTAAACATTCGAACCAATACGGAAGGAATGATGATTACTCTGCTGAAGGGTATGAATGGTAGGCAGTCAGGATAATCATCATTGTGCCATGTTATATGACTTGGGCAATCATGGTCTAATGACCATGACTGTTCTTCGCAGATTTTCCTACAGAATTGGTTTGCTATTGCTGCCTTCTTAGCAGTATCGGTCGCATAACCAGGACTTGTGATATGCACGACCATCCACCACCTGCTCCAATGGTTACACGTGACCCTGATCTAGGAGGAGAGTGCTAAGCAGGTGCTACACCTTGTCCAAGGGTGACCTGTAGACTAGCTCACCTTGTACCTCCTTTGATATGGACCCATCTCCACCCCATCATCCAGCTCAACACAATAGTGCAGTGCTTAAAAAAAAGTATTACAGCATTAACTGCAAGACCATGATTTAATTCCTGCTGCTGCCCTGGAAGGAGTTTGTATGTTCTCCCTATAACCATCTGGTTTTCCTCTGGATGCTCCAGTGTCCTCCCACATCCAAAGGCATGCAAACCTTTTACCCTACTCTGAGATCAATCCAACCCTTCCCTCCCACATATACCTCCATTTTTCTATTATCTACAGGCCTACCTGAGAAGATCTTAAACGTTCCTAATTTATCTGCCTCTACGAGATAAATTGGAGACATATCGGGTAGGAAATCCCAGGCACTCATCACTCTGCCTTTGAACAGTAAATCTTACAAGAAGTAGTGGATTCAGCCCAGTACATCATGGGTAAAGCCTTCCCATCCATTGAGCACATCTACATGAAACACCGTTGCAGGAAAGTGGCATCCATCACCAGAGATCCTCACCTCCCAGGACCTGCTCTTTTTTTGCTGCCACAATCAGCTGGAAGGTACAAGAGCCTCAGGACTCGCACCACCAGGTTCAGGAACAGTTACTACCCTCAACCATCACCCTCTTGAACAAAAAGGGATAATTACACTCAGTTGCCCATCCATTGAAATGTTCTTACCACCAAAGATCTCACTATAAGGACTCCTGTTATTTCTTGTTCTCATTATTTATTTATATTTACATTTGTACAGTTTGTTGTCTTCTGCACTCTGATTGATCTGGTCTCATTATGAATACTATTCTATAGATTAGCTGAGTACGCCCACAGGAAAGTGAATCTTGGGGTTGTAAGTGGTGACATACAGTTGCGAGAAAAAGTTTATGAACCCCTTTGCAACTACCTGGTTTTTTGCATTAATTACTCATAAAATATGATCTGATCTTCATCTAAGTCACTGCAATGGAAAAACACAATCTGCCTAAACTAATAACGTACGAACAATTGTACTTCTAGTCAATACTGAGTCCACCATTTAAACACAGTCTAGGTTCAAAAAAGTATGGGAACCTCTGGGGTAATGCCTTCCACAAAAGCTATTTGGAGTCAGGCGTTCCAATCAATGAGATGAGATTGGAGGTGTGCGTTGTTCAGGTGCCCTGCCCTATAACAAGACAAAGTCAGATTACTGAGAGAACCTGCTCTTAAAAAACATCTGGTTATGTGCACCATGCCTCGAGCCAAACAACTTTCAGAGGACCTCAGTAGAAGAACTGTAGAGATGGATGAAGCTACAAAAACATTTCTAAAGACCTGATGTACATCAGTCCACGGCAAGAGAAATTGTCTACAAATGGAGAAAATTCAGTACTGTTGCTACTCTTCCTAGGGGTGGGCATCCTGCAAAAATCACACCAAGAGCACAATGTGCAATGCTGAAGGAGGTGAAAAAGAACCCAGGGGTAACAGGAAAAGACCTGCAGAAATCTCTAGAACTTGCTGAAGTCTCTGCTCATGTGTCCACTATAAAAAAAACAATGAATATAGAGTTCAGTGGAGGAAACCACTGATCTCCTAAAAAACCATTGCTGCACGCTTCAAGTTTGCAGAAAGTTCCACAATGCTTCTGGGACAATGTTCAGTGGACAAATAAGACAAACATTGATCTTTTTGGCAGAAACATACACCGCTATGTTTGGAGGAAAAAGGGCACTGCACACCCACACCAAAACCTCATTCCAACTGTGAAGCATGTTGGAAGGAGCATCGTGGTTTGGGGCTGCTTTGCTGCCTCAGGGCCTGGACAGCTTGCAATAGTTGAGAGAATGATTAATTCAAAATTGCATCAAGACATTTTACATGAGAATGTCAGGGTTGGGGTCCATCACCTGAAGCTTAATAGAAGTTTAATGATGCAATAAGACAATGATCCGAAACACAAGAGCAAATCAACAACAATAGTTTAAAAAGAAGAAAATTTATGTTTTGGAATGGCCAAGTCAGAGTCCAGACCTTAACCCAACTGAAATGCTGTAGCATGGCCTGAACAGGGCTGTTCATGCAAGGCATCCCAGAAATATTGAAGCACTGAAATAGTCTTGCATGGAGGAATGGTCTAAGTTTCCTCCTCACAAGTCTGATCAGCAGCTATAGGAAACATTTGGTGGAGGTTACTGTTGATAAAGCCCTCAAGGGTTCACACATTTTTCCAGCCTAGACTGTGAATGATTAAACAACGTGTTCAATAAAGACATGAAAAGTACAATTGTCTGTGTGTTATTAGTTTAGGCAGATTGTGTTTGTCTATTATTGTGACTTAGATGAAGATGAGTCCACATTTATGAGTAACGAATGCAGAAAACCAGAAAATTGCAAAGAGTTCACGAACCTTTTCTTGCAGCTGTACCCGTACTCTGATAATAAAATTTACTTTGAACTTTGGACTCCGTATAAAGAACCTAACTCTGATCTCCCCTACACTTTCCTCTAATCACCTTAAAGTTATGCCGTTTTGTCTGTCCTGGGTAAAAGTCGCTGGCTGCCCACTCAATATTATCTATGTTTCTTTCTTGTACAGCGTGTAGTTCAGTATCCCACAGGCAGCGTCAGTAAGCTAATCAGAGACAGTACCTGTGCATTAAACCAATTCAGACACCACCAGTCCTAATCTTTCAAACAAGAGAAGTCCGGTGCTCCCAACAAATCCGAACTGGTTTAACTCAACTTTGCAGCTGATGAACGAGGTGCTCTAGTTCAATCACAGACTCACAAGATTAATTTATAATAGCACCTCTTTGGCGCCAGCATTTAAATATAAGGGGTGGAAAACCAAGGTACAACAATATAGAATATGAAAAGCATTCCTTTGATCAGGGACTTTTTAAAAACTTGCAGGTGTCCATTTTCACATCTGGCTTGGCTCTGTGCCCATTATATACAATAAAAAATGCAATTTTCAGTTGTTGGGGGCAAGATTACATTACCATGGCACAGTAGTGCCAAGTGCTTAACTGTTTTAAAAACAACTCCATGGGGGGGTTTACTATGCTTTCTGTAATGACAGGTGACTAGCAATTCCTCCTTACCATTTTGTTATGCAATTCTTTCTCAGTAAACCTGGTTAAGGAAACTTTGTAGGAAGTAGGAAACTTTGTCACATGGTGTGAGCAAAATTATCTGCAGCTTAATGTGAAAAAGACTAAGGAGCTGGTGGTAGACCTGAGAAGAGCTAAGGTACCGGTGACTCCTGTTTCCATCCAGGGGGTCAGTGTGGACATGGTGGAGGATTACAAATACCTGGGGCTACGAATTGACAACAAACTGGACTGGTCAAAGAACACTGAGGCCGTCTACAAGAAGGATCAGAGCCATCTCTATTTCCTGAGGAGACTGAGGTCCTTTAACATCTGCCGGACGATGCTGAGGATGTTCTACGAGTCTGTGGGGGCCAGTGCTATCATGTTTGCTGTTGTGTGCTGGGGCAGCAGGCTGAGGGTAGCAGACACCAACAGAACCAACAAACTCATTCGTAAGGCCAGTGATGTTGTGGGGATGGAACTGGACTCTCTGACGGTGGTGTCTGCAAAGAGGATGCTGTCTAAGTTGCATGCCATCTTGGACAATGTCTCCCATCCACTACATAATGTACTGGGTGGGCACAGGAGTACATTCAGCCAGAGACTCATTCCTCCGAGATGCAGCACAGAGCGTCATAGGAAGTCATTCCCGCCTGTGGCCATCAAACTTTACAACTCCTCCCTTGGAGGGTCAGACACCCTGAGCAAATAGGCTGGTCCTGGACTTATTTCATAATTTACTGGCATAATTTACATATTTCTATGTAACTATTTATGGTTTTATTACTATTTATTATTTATGGTGCAACTGTAACGAAAACCAATTTCCCCTGGGATCAATAAAGTATGGCTATGACTATAACTGTCAGGGTGAAGCTACAAGATTCTGTCTCATGGAGACGCTGAGGCAAGTTTTATCATTGCCTGCTGGCTATATATACATTATCACACACATTTTATATATATATTTTTAAATTGGATTCTGGTTAATTGGAGCAGTCGCTTATTTGGGACAACTCTTAAAAAAACAAAATCTAAAAACAGCCAGGATACATTGTAGCCATAGAATTGTCCTGCTGCTACCTTTGATCATTAGCATTTAAAAATGGTATGCAATTTTGGGTTGAGCAAGCCTCTTCTTCCAAGAGTGTCTCAGTATGATACCTGGTGCTTATTTCTGTTGAATAAAACACTTCTATATCCACTAGCTTCAGTGCCTCTCTGATGACTTTGATCACATCACAACAGCCGTCACTTGCATATGTTTGCGTTCAAAAAACAGTGATTGTCACTGATAGTTGCCAGGTAATAAGCAGCAAGACAATTCAGAACTGTTTTGCTCACTGTGGTTTCAAACATTCAGGCTTGGAGATGCCAGAAATGGCCGGGAGTGAAAAATAAAACAACTTCACTACTTCAAGTTAGGAACGATGAAGAATTTTAAGATATCAACAATCGTCTTGAATGGCACAATGAGAATAAAGATTTTAAGGATGCAATTGTCAAAAGCATTGTTTGATGGCAGACCATTATCTGTACTAGGTCGCTGCGCTTTTGTTTAATTACAGTCAAAAGAACATGGAAACATACACCGGATAATTCCCCGTCGATAACTATTAGGAACTAATACAGCCTTATAGTACCATATTGGCAGTGTTCTGTATTTCATTTAAATACATAATTTGTTATTAGGTTAAATAGTAGCTCACCTTATACCTTTTTAACTAGTTTGGGGGCCGCCGCTTAATTGGGCCAATATATATTTGTCCAGATGTGCCCCAAATAACTTGCATCCACTGTACTTGAGGAAAAAGGATAGCTATATTTCCAAATGAGAATTAGGTTTAGTATCACCTTTGTCGTGAAATTTGTCAACTTTGCAGCTGCAGTACAATGTAATAATTGAAAACATATTATAAAGTTCAGTAAATTACAGTAAGTATATATGCATATTAAATAGTTAAATTAAATCAGTAGTGCAAAAACAGAAATAAAAAGTAGTGAGGTAGTGTAGATGGGTTCAATGTTCATTCAGAAATCTGATGGCTGAGGGGAAGAAGCTGTTCCTGAATCGTTGAGTATGCGCCTTCAGGCTTCTGTACCTCCTCTCTGATGGTAGCAATGAAAAGAGGGCTTAACCTGGGCTATGGGGGTCCTAAATAATGGACGTGTGTTTTTGAGGTGCCGCTCCTTGAAGATGTCCTGCATATTATGGAGGCTAGTACACAATTTTATAGTACTTAGGTCGTATTAGTGTTTAATTTGTTCTGTATTTTATTTAAATGCATAATTTATTCGCTTAAATGGTAGTTTGCCCTTTTTGTTATACCTTATCTATTTCCATGAAACTTTGGCTAATTGGGCCAAAGTACACTCGCTCTGATGTGTCTCAACCCGAATCCACAGTTTCTGAGGAAAAGAAACTAGCTACATTTAGAAACAACGCTATTTCTCGTCTGAATAACAGCAATTGGCCTACCAATACCACAATGATCAAGATCAATCTTATCCCTATTATTAAATGTTGCTATCCTCCACTCATCTCCTTTGAAAGAAATGCTCTTTATCTGGAGAAGTTCTGCAGTTTGTCATGTTTCATTTCCTTTGCTCTCTGAAAACACTGAGTAAGTTACTTCAATGCATCCAGTGAAACATCCCACCCACCATCAATTCTTGAACCATCAATTGTTAACATTCATGCATTCACCAACGGGGAATGCCATGGGAAATTTTACCAGTGCATGTTATAAACGCTCAGCCAGGGACAAGAGGCCTTGAAGTGATGCTGTAAAGGCTGGCAACTAAATTAAAGGAAAGTAAAAACAACTGAAATTCTCATCAGGCAGTAAGAGAACTCTGAGAATGATGAACAGCATCTATGAAAGGTCTGTACTATGAATCCCATTCCTTTTTTTTGCCATAACCCTGCACTCACTTCTTAATGTTCTATTTCCTTTGTGGAAAATAAATTATTAAGACCGCTTATAGCACTTTTTCAGAAACTGTGCTCTGAATCATAAAAGACAAGGTTTAGTTTTTAAAAAACTCATTAGTGCATCTTGAAATTGGTATGCAAACACCACTGCCTTTGAATGGGCTCAGTCCATCACGGTTAAAGCCCTCCCAACCATTGAGCACATCTGCATAAAATGCTGCTGTAGGAAAGCAGCATCCATCATCAGAAATCCCCACCACCCAGATGCTCACTTCTTGCTGCTGCCATCAGGTAGAAGGCACAAGAGTGTCAGGACTCACCCCACCAGGTTCAAATACCCCTCAACCATCAGACTTTTGAATAGAAGGGGATAACCATACTCACTTGCCCCATCACTGAAATGTTCCTACAAGCAATGATCTCACTTTAAGGACTTTTTATCTGTTATTTATATTTGCATTTGCACAGTTTGTTATCTTCTGCACGCTGGTTGATCTTTCATCGATCCTGTTAGAGTTACTATTCTATAGATTTGTTGAGTATGCCCTCAGGAAAATGAATCTCAGGGTTGTATATGGTGACATGTACGTACTTCAATAATTACATTTACTTTGAACTTTGTATGTCTGCCTACTGCCAATTGAAGCCCTTTCTCCCAGTTTCCTGCTTCGTTGAAAGAAAAATGACCCAAATGTGAAAAGTTCTAACCTGCACCTATCTGAACAGTGAAATCATATACCACAAGCACGCTTGTCCTTCAAAAGGAGATTGTATCCAGAAAGGATATTTTAAGCTCTGCCCTGTGATTGAGTGGCACCAGTTGCTACATATTTGACACATATGGGTGAAGTATGAGCCACAAACAATCTGAAAAACCTCGTACTGTGATTGGCTTTCACTGGCCCTTCCCTCTGTGGACACTCAGTAAAGACATCAAATGACAATGCTGTCTAATAAATCAAAGACCCATCATACACCAGCTTTAGCTCTAGGATTAACTTACTTGATCCAAAATTGAACAAGTGTACAACCACTGACTCAAACCAATGGATACTGCTTGATGTTGTGGTGTTCGCTGAGCTTGGCAATTAGCTTGCAGACATTTCATCACCAGTCAAGGTGATGTCCTCAGTATGGGGTCGTTGGTGTTTCTCTCTGGGGGCACTCGTGTTTATATAGCGCTACCCCACCAACCCCCTTTCACTTCCCTTGGTCCTGATTGTCTACTTCATGTTTGCCTGCACCAGAAACTCTGTGGTGTCCCGTTAAAGTCATGTCCTTCTCAGTCATCGTGTACCGAGATCAGGGACAGTGGATCACGTCTCTGTACCACCAGTTTGTGCTGCTGTAAGCGATTTGAGAGCTCACATCCTGCCTGCTTGACGTAGTACTTGTTGAAGTTGAGCAGTCTGTGATATTCTTGACGTACGGCAAGGGAGCCTTTCAAGCACTCCCACAGAGAAACACCAACAACTGCACGCACTGAGAATGTTACCTTGACTGCTGATGAAACGTCTGCAAGTTAATTGCCAAGCTCAGAAAAATCCGCAACATAAAATGCCTATACCCGAGCTTCCAGTATTCATCATCCTATATCGGACACTGTGTGACTGGCATATGAGATATACACCCGATTTTCAATTCCAACAAGGGAGATTGAAACATTGAAGTGAATGCAGAAATTTGGAGATCTTTTCGGTACTTCAGTGCTTTGCAGGCTCTGAGAGGATTCCAGGAGGCAGAGGCAGAGTGCACGAACCTCATAGCAGGCAGGCTATGGGACTGGTCACAAGCCGATGTTTGACTACTCTTCGCCGATTAAAGTGACAAGGGCGATTGAAGCATCGAGGTGAGTGCAGAGTGTGAGCACTGGCTGCCTGTCTTTTGATTGCTCTGTACTGGAAAGGAAGAATCTACCGCTGTGCCTGGAGACTGTTTCCCAGGTTTTCTGCAATTTGGATGTGGATTTGGACTATAGACTTTTTTTCTCCAGTCTTATAGATTTTCTAAATATTCTGTGCTTTTCGAAGGTAGATGTGCCTGTTCCGTTTTTGTTCAATTTTTTTTGTGAGGGAGGAGAGATTTGGGGTTTGACGTGCCTGTTCCGTTCTTGTTTGTTCTTTTTTGTGCAGGAGGGGGAATTTGTCACCGTGTCTATTCTGTTTTTGTTCGTTTTTCTTGTGTGGGGAGGTAGGATTTTGGGGTTGGTGATCGTGCTGCCTTTCTTTTCTTTCTTGGTTTCTTGGCTACCCGGAGAAGAAGAATTTCAGAGTTGCACACTGATAATAAACGAACCTTTGACAAGGTTGACAGGAAGAAGTACTGTACATGTCAAGATAATTGAGTGTTATTCAATACTCATCTGATAGTGTCAAATTATTGAATGCTCTACTTTTGAAAGACAAGCATACTAAACTTTAGACCATAAGACAGAGAAAAATCTGGCCCATCAAATCTGCTCTACCATTCAATCATGGCTGATTCTTTTTTCCCCCCTCCTCAGCCCCACTCCCTGGCCTTCTCCCCATAACCTTTGATGCTGTGGCCAATCAAGAACCTATCAATCTCCACCTTAAATACACCCAATAACCTGGCCTCCACAGCTCCCTGTGGTAACAAATACCCCAAATTCAGCACCTTCTGGCTAAAGAAATTTCTCAGCATCTCTGTTTTAAATGGATGCTCCTCTATTCTGAGGCTGTGTCCTCTTGTCCTAGACTCCCCCATCTTTCCACATTTACACTGTCTAGGCCTTTCAGCAATTGAAAGGTTTCAATTAGAACCTCCCCACCTTCATCCTTCTAAATTCCAGTGGGTACAGACCCAGAGCTATCAAACATTCCTTATATGATAACTCTTTCATTCCCAGAATAATTTTTGTGAACCTTCTCTGAACCTTCTCCAATGTCAGCACATCTTTTCTTCGATGAGGAGCCCAAAACTGTTCACAATACTCAAGGTGAAACCTCACCAGTGGCTTATAACGCCTCAGCATCACAACCCTGCTCTTATATTTTAGATCTCTTGAAATGAATACTAACATTGCATTTCCCTTTCTCACCATCGACTCCACCTACAAGTTAACCTTTAGGGTGTTCTGCACAAGGACTCCCAAGTCCCTTTGCATCTCAAACCTTTGGATTTTCTCTCTGCTTAGAAAATAGTCTGCACATCTATTTCTTCTACCAAAGTGCATGACCATGTGTTTTCTAACATTGTATTTCATTTGCCACTTTCTTGCCCATTCTCCTAATCTGTCTAAATCCTTCTGCAGCCTACTTCTTTCCTCAACACTACCTGCCTCCACCAATTTTCGTATCATTTGCAAACTGGGCAACAAAGCCATCTTTCCATCATCAAAATCATTGATATACAAGCAATAAAAGAAGTGGTCCTAACACCGACATCAAAAGAACACCACTAATCACGGGCAGCCAACCAGAAAAGGATCACTCACAGCCTTCTACCAATCAGCCAATGCTCTAACCATGCTATTAACCTTCCTGCAATACCACGGGCTCTTAACTTGGTAATCAGCTTCATGTGTGGCACCTTGTCAAAGGCATTCTGAAAACCCAAATATACAACATCCACTGCATTCCCTTTATCTATCCTATGTGTAATCTCCTCAAAGAATTCCAACAGGTTTGTCAGGCAATTTCCCTTAAGGAAACCATCTTGCCCTGTGTCACCAAGTTTTCTTTCTGCTGCCTCTCTCCTTTCTTGAAGAGCGGAGTGACATTTGCAATTTTAAAAATCCTTAGAACCATGCCAGAGTCCAATGATTCTTGAAAGATCATTACTAATGCCTCCACAATCTTTACCGTTACCTCTTTCAGAACTCTTGGGTGCAGTTCATCTATTCCGGGTGACTGATGCACCCTTAGGTCTTTCAGCTTTTTGAGCACCTCCTCCCTTGTAATAGCAAATGCACCCACTTCTCTTCTCTCACACCCTTCAACATCTGTCACACTGCTAGTGTGCTCCACAGTGAAGACTGATGTATAATATTCATTTAGTTCATCTGCCTTCTCCTTGTCCCCTGTTACTATTTCTATATCTACTCTCATCTCTCTTTTATATGCTTGAAAGGGCTTTTATCTATCTACCTTGACATTGTTTGTTAGCTCACCTAGCATGTACCTTCAACCTTCAGAATCTTACTTTCACTTCTTGCAGAATGATCTTTCACTGACATCAAGGCAGAAAAATATTGGCAAATGTATAGCTTTCACAAAGGATGTTTTTTTTAAAAAAACACAGAATTCAAAACACCAGGCTTTTTCCATTTGAGATTAGGTCATGGATTAAGGGTGAAAGGTGAAATCTGAAGGGAAGCATGAGGGACAGCCTCTTCAATCAAAGGGCGGTGAGGGTGTGGAATGAGCTGCTGGCGGAAGTGACGGACGAATTTTGATTTCAACATGTAAGAGAAGCTCGGATAGGTGTGTGGATGGGAGGACATGGGGGGGGTGCTATGGTTCAGGTGCAGGTCAATGGAACTGGGCAGAATAATAGTTTGACATGGACAAGACAGGCTGAAGGGCCTGTTTCCGTGCGGTATCACGCTACTTTTAGATTAAGCCTGATTGATAATGACATTCGGGAATCTTGTAGCATCTTTGAACAGCAACAGCACTACGGCGCAGGTAAAGTTTACTGTCATTTAGCTATATACATGAATATAACATGTATAACTATATAATGAATATAGAACAAGACAACATTTCTCCGAACCCGGGTGTAAAGCACAGTAGTACACATAACACAGAATATCTTATAAAGGTAAGGATATAATCTACAGATGAAAGTTGTATAAATAACAAAGTAAAGTACAATATTAAATATTGTAACGTACAGATTAGATTAACCAGTGACACTTTCAATACGATGCGGCAGGGAGATCAGGAGCCTAATGGCCTGAGGGAAGAAGCTGTTTCCCATCCTGACCATTCTTGTCTTTATGCATCGGAGTCTCCTGGCTGATGGTAGAATGTCAAAGATGCTGGATGAATGGGTGGAACCCTTGATAATACTAAGGAGTATGCAGTGCTGATAAATGGCCCTGATGGATAGTAGGGAGACCCCCATGATCCTCTCAGCTTGATAAATATTTAAAATCCGCACAGCTGACAAATAAATATTCGAGGTTGGATGATTCAGAAGGGACAATAACGCTCACAGAAGGGACAGTACACACAAGGCAACAAATAAAGGGAAACTATTTAATATTTAGGGGTTTAATGGAACTCAATAAATTCAGATTCTCATGCGTTATGATGTCATGTATTTCACCAGATGATTACAAATCTTATGATTGAACTGTTGTCTACTACCGAAAGCAGATCAGCTCTGAAGCTGAAGAAAGAATTTCTCGTGGGGAGTTGGAAGGGACAAGCAGTCTAGTCAGTATCTGACTCAGCCAAGGATCCTATTGGTAACAAGAATCAACATTTGTTACGAAACTGATAGTCCAAAAAAATAATGTTTTGCATCCCTAGTAGCTTTCCAAGTATTTTCCATGTATTTAGAGATACAGGTCAGTAACAGGTCCTTCGGACACAGGTAAGTCCCTGCTGCTGGTTCCATTGACTTACTGCCTGTTACGCTTCTGGTGGTGTTCAGGGCTTCCTTCATCATGTCAGTAGCTTCCTCTCTGTTTTCACTCCTTTCAGCCCCAAGTAGAGACTCAGGAATTCTGTTGCACTCAAATGTAGGATTCTTCACTGCTGCTTCCGTAACAGTTTTGTTTGACCAGACAGGGATGCTAACCTTGAGCTGTACCCCCTGATCCTGGTGGCTTGGTGGACCACATTTAATCTGGCTTCTACCCTTGGGTGACCCTACCAAGAGCCAAAGCATAAAGCCACGTGATGGATGCTCTGGTTTCCTCTCGCATTTCGTCAGTTGGTGTCAGTAGGTTAATTAGTCACATGGGTGTAACTGGGCCCTCCAAGAGGAGCACACCCTTGCCTGGGGGTTCGGAGGCTTGTGTTCCTCATGACCCGGAGAGCTATGTTGGCTCGAGTCAGGGCTTTATGCTTTGGTTCTTGGTAGGGTCACCTTGTATAAATAGAGGCCAGATTAAGAGTGGTCCACCACTTCGAGGTTCAGGGCTAACAATCTTGACTGGCAAAAACAAAATTGTTACTGAAACAACAATGAAGAATCCTCCTACATCTGTAACCCTGAACATTGCCAGAGATGAAGGACCTTCACTGTTGCCCTTAAACAGTAGTGGGGTAATGGGAAGTAAGTACGTAATATAATAGAAATACCTTTTTTTAAAGTTCCAAACTGCAAATCAAAACAATTTGCTCAACTTTTCATCTGTTGGATCAGCTGAAAGTCACCCACTCACGAGCCACTGACAAACAGAAGCGGTTAAAAGAATGTGTACTAGACTGTAACATTGCAGAAGTGTTGAAAAATAACCTACTGTGAGTAATGTTTAACATTCCATATCCAGAGCAACACGTTCAAAAATACTGCAGGGACTCAGCAGGTTAGGCAACATCCATGGAAATACATAAACAGTCAACGTTTTGGCCCAAGACCCTTCTTCAGGTCTGGAAAGGAAGAGGGGAAGTCAGAGCAAGGAAGTGGAAGAAGTACAAGGTGATAGGTGAAACTGGGAGAGGGGGAGGGGGTCAAGGAAAGGACTGGGAGGTTGATTGGTGAAAGAGATAAGGAACTGGAGATAAGAGAGGACAGAAGACCATGGAAGGGGGGGGGGGAGCACCAGGGGGAGGTGATGGGCAGGTAAGGAGATAAGGTGAGAGTGGGAAAACAGGAATGGGGAATGAAGGGGGAGGGACATTTACCGGAAGATCGAGAAATCAATGCTCATGCCATCAGGTTCTGCAGGGGCCCACGTCCATTGTTCTTCACTGGTAATAGCTGTGTCGGGTGCCCTCACTGAATGGCTCACTGAACATAGGTACCTATGACATATCTTTTCCTCGCCAGCACCAAGTATTTGATAGATAGATATATTTTATTGATCCCAAGGGAAATTGGGTTTCGTTACAGCCGCACCAACCAAAAATAGAGCATAAATATAGCAATACAAAAACCACAAACAATCAAACAACAAAATGCAAACTATGCCAGATGAAAATAAGTCCAGGACCAGCCTATTGGCTCAGGGTGTCTGACCCTCCACGGGAGGAGCTGCAAGTTCGATGGCCACAGGCAGGAACAACCTCCCATGACGCCCAGTGTTGTCTCTCAGTGGAATATGGCCGGGATCCAACAGCAAAAAGTTCAATATCCAGTCTACAAACACGTTCCTCGATCGTAATATGACCCGGATTGCACCATCCGTTGTTAACCAGAACAGTAAGCACCCAACTCCTTTACGCTTACCGCTCTCAGTGCACTTCCGGTCAGCCCGAACGGTCTGGAAGCCGTCTGAATTGATGAGCACAAAAGTCCATCAAGGTGACAGATAAACCCACTGCCAGTTTTTTTAAAAAATCGAAATTCAGCTTGGGCTGATAGGTACGGGGCTCATCTGAGCTATCAAATGTTCATTTTGTCCTTGAAGAATACTTGATATTATACCTATTTTCCTATCACTTTTCTGAAACAGGAAACAGTGTGTCATCTTTGGAATCATCCCTCCCACACCTTTAACCTCCATTCACTTACTCCACCTCCTTCAGAGCACATACATCTCCCGAATCACCTGCCCCAGGAAATGTGTATTCCGACACACATTTGTCCCTCCCTGCTGTGCCAACGACGGGATGTTATTTCATCTCCACAGTGGTAGCTCACCACTGAAGAACTTTTGCTGTCTTAGTCTGCGTGCCAAAGACTGAAACCTCCTGTCACCGAGTCACTCCTTTATACTTTTCGTTTTATACAACTCACGTTCTCGGTATTTTTAGGAAGAGGTGCAGTCGACATTTCAGGCCAAGACCCTTCGTCAGGACTAACTGAAGGAAGAGTGAGTAAGAGATTTGAAAGTTGGAGGGGGAGGGGGGATCTAAAATGATAGGAGAAGACAGGAGGGGGAGGGATGGAGCCAAGAGCTGGACAGGTGATAGGCAAAAGGGATATGAGAGGATCATGGGACAGGAGGCCCAGGGAGAAAGACAAGGGGGGGGGCTGGGGAACCCAGAGGATGGGCAAGTGGTATATTCAGAAGGACAGAGGGAGAAAAAGGAGAGTGAGAGAAAGAATGTGTGTATAAAAGTAAGTAACAGATGGGGTACGAGGGGGAGGTGGGGCATTAGCGGAAGTTAGAGAAGTCCATGTTCATGCCATCAGGTTGGAGGCTACCCAGACGGAATATAAGGTGTTGTTCCTCCAACCTGAGTGTGGCTTCATCTTTACAGTAGAGGAGGCCGTGGATAGACATGTCACAATGGGAATGGGATGTGGAATTAAAATATGTGGCCACTGGGAGATCCTGCTTTCTCTGGCGCACAGAGCGTAGATGTTCAGCAAAGCGGTCTCCCAGTCTGCGTCGGGTCTCGCCAATGTATAGAAGGCTGCATCGGGAGCACCGGAAGCAGTATATCACCCCAGTCGACTCACAGGTGAAGTGTCGCCTCACCTGGAAGGACTGTTTGGGGCCCTGAATGGTGTTAAGGGAGGAAGTGTAAGGGCATGTGTAGCACTTGTTCCGCTTACACGGATAAGTGCCAGGAGGGAGATCAGTGGGGAGGGATGGGGGGGGACGAATGGACAAGGGAGTCGCGTAGGGAGCGATCCTTGGGGAAAGCAGAGAGAGGTGGGGAGGGTAAGATGTGCTTAGTGGTGGGATCCCGTTGGAGGTGGCAGAAGTTACGGAGAATAATATGTTGGACCCGGAGGCTGGTGGGGTGGTAGGTGAAGACCAGGGGAACCCTATTCCTAGTGGGGTGGCGGGAGGATGGAGTGAGAGCAGATGTACGTGAAATGGGGGAGGTGCGTTTAAGAGCAGAGTTGATAGTGGAGGAAGGGAAGCCCTTTTCTTTAAAAAAGGAGGACATCCCCCTGTCCCATGATCCTCTCATATCCCTTTTGCCAATCACCTGTCCAGCTCTTGGCTCCATCCCTCCCCCTCCTGTCTTCTCCTATCATTTTGGATCTCCCCCTCCCCCTCCAACTTTCAAATCCCTTACTCACTCTTCCTTCAGTTAATCCTGACGAAGGGTCTTGGCCTGAAACGTCAACTGTACCTCTTCCTAGAGATGCTGCCTGGCCTGCTGCGTTCACCAGCAACTTTGATGTGTGTCGCTTGAATTTCCAGCATCTGCAGAATTCCTGTTGTTGTTGTTCTCGGTATTTTTGTTCTATTTGCACAATGTGTCTTCTTTCACACATTGGATAAAGCCACAGGAAAGTACAGCACAGAAACAGGTCTCTTGGCCCATCTGAACCATGCTGAAAACATTTAAACTGCCTACTCCTATTGACATGCACCGGGATCACATCCCTCCGTACCCCTGCCACCCACATACCTACCCAAACTTCTCTCAAACTTCGAAATTGAGCTCGCACACACTTGCACCACCCTGTGAGTAGAGAAGTGCTCTTCATATTCCCCTTCACCTTCCAGCCTTAACCCGTGACCTCTATTCATAGTCCCACCCAAATTCAGTGGAAAAAGCCTGCTTGCACTGACCCTATCTATACCCCTCATAATTTTATATACCTCTGTCAAACCTCCCCTCAATCTTCTACACTCTGAGGAATAAAATCCTAATCTACTAAATCTTTCCTTTGCACTCAGTTCCTTCAGTCCTGGCAACATCCTTGTAAATTTTCTCTGTACTATTTCAACTTTATTTACATCTTTCCTGTAGGTAGGTGATTAAAACTGCACCCAATACTCCAAGCAAAACACATCAAAGTTGCTGGTGAATGCAGCATGCCAGGCAGCATCTCTAGGAAGAGGTACAGTCGATGTTTCGGGCCGAGACCCTTCGTCAGGACTAACTGAAAGAAGAGCTAGTAAGAGATCTGAAAGTAGGAGGGGGAGGGGGAGATTCAAAATGATAGGAGAAGACAGGAGGGGGAGGGATGGAGCCAAGAGCTGGACAGTTGATTGGCAAAAGGGATATGAGAGGATCATGGGACAGGAGGTCCGGGAAGAAAGACGGGGGGGGGGGGTGGGACCCAGAGGATGGGCAAGGGGTATGGGGTATTAGGCCTCAGCAACGTCTTGTATAACTTCAACATAACATCCCATCTGCTGTACTCAATACATTGATTTATGAAAGCCATTGTGTATGCTTGTCTGTTTTTAAATATACATGTCCCCCCCATAAATTAGAACAGAACAGTACAATACAGTACAAACTTTTTGGCCCACGTTATGCCAATCTTTTAACCTACTCTAAAATCAGTCAACTCTTCCCTCCATTTTTACATAGTCTTCCATTTTTCTATCATCCATGTGCCTATCAGATATATCTGCTTCTAACCACCCCTGGCAGGGCATTCCATGCACCCACCACTCAGTTTAAAAAAAACATCATCTCTGACATTCCCCCTATACTATCCTCCAATCACATTAAAATTTTAATTCCAATACCCATTACCATTCCGACATGTTACTCCATGGCCTCCTCATGCCAACAGGAGGCCACCTTCAGGGTGGAGGAGCAACAACTTATATTCCACCTGGGTAGCCTCCAAACTGATGGCACAAATATCGATTTCTCCTTCTTGTACACAATATTTTTCCCTTCCCCTCCCCTCTTCCTCCATTCTCCAACTCTGGTCTTTTACTTCTTCACACCTGCCTATCACCTCCCCCAGGTCACCTCCTCCTTCCCTTTCTCCTATGGTCCACTCTCCTCTCCTACCCGTCTCCTTCCTCTCCAGCCCTTGACCTTTCCCACCAACCTGGCTTCATCTATCACCTTCCAGCTAGCCTCCCTCCCCTCCCTCAACCTTTTCATTCTGGTGTCTTTCTCCCTTCCTTTCCAGTCTTGAAGAAGGGTCTCCACCCAAAATGTCAACTATTTATTCATTTCCATCGCAGCTGCCTGGCCTGCATTGCTTTGGATTTCCAACATCTGCAGAATTTTGTGTTTACATTAAAATTATGACCATTAGCCGTTTCCACTCAAGGTACAAGTCTCTGGCTATCCACGCGATCTATGCCTCTTATAATCTTGTACACTTCCATCTTTCCCTCTCATCCTCATTCTCTCCAAAGGAAAAAGCCCTAGCTCGCTCAATCCATCTTCATAAGTCATGTTCTCTAATCCAAGCAGCATCTTCATAAATCTGCTCTGCACCCTCTGTAAAGTTTCCTCATTCTTCCTATAATGAGGCGACCACAAATGAAGACAATATTTCAGGTGTGGTCTAACCAGGGTTTTATACAGCTGTACAATGACCTTGCAGCTCTTGAACTCAATCATCTATAGTATTTCTTTATTTTCCTCTAGATGACTGAAAGGAAACGAATCGAATCACAAGCTGGTATTTAGTAATGTATGCAATTTAATATTATTTTCCCTTTGCCTTTTTCTTGTTCTTTTTAAACTTTGGTGTGTTGCATTGCAACCGTTGGCGTTATAGTTTAATAAGAATCAATTTCCAGCTGACAACTCCAGAGAGGAGGACAAATCAAAAGCTCAAAATAATATTTCGGCATTCTTACCTGAAAAAAAAACACTGAATGGTCAGACAGCATCGATGGAAAGGAATAAACAGTTGAAGTTTCAGGACATGATGAAGAGTCTCAGCCTGAAACATCGACTGTTTATTGCTTTTCATTGATGTGTTGTGCACCATTCAGCTAGGTCTTCCAACATACAGTAATAATCTACATCAAATTCTGAGTGGATCAAATTATAGTGTGTTTATTATTTACCTGCAAAGGAAGCTATCTCTACATGCTATGATGGTGAATAGCTTCAATCTTATAGCTCAAATAAACCATATGTAGAAACCATTTCTACATATGTTTTAGCCGGTTGGTGGCATAGTGGCATCAGCGCCGGACTTTGGAGCGAAGGCTCCCGAGTTCAAATCCAGCCGGCTCCCTTGTACGCTTTCCATCTGTGCTGGGTTGAGCGTCGAGCTAGCAACTCGGCCTCGTAAAAATAAGAAAGCCTGCTAAAAAAACGCCGTCTGACGGCGTCCCGATGACTCCACTCAGAGTCAAGGGCTTTCTTCTTCATGTATATGTTCTACAGAGAACAGTAATTAGGTCAATCCATTACATAACGTTCCTCCACTACTTGCATCTGTGTCTAGTTCCTATCATTTGTTCTTCGATTTGGCTTTAAAAGCTGTGTCCTGTTTTTCACTATTGTCAAAACATCCCCCTGCCGTAAAACACACACATCCCCTGTCATACAACACAAAATTCTTCCTATCAGCCTCCAGCAAACCAGCACTCTGGGAACTCATAGGTTCCATTCTGTCACATTACATTTTACAAAAGTTACAAATTCATGAAGGCTTCAGAGTTACAGATATATTTCCACAGATGCTTCCTGACCTGCTGAATTCCTCCAGCATTTTGTCTGTGTCGTTCTGCAGTTCCAGCATCTGCAGAATCTCGTGTTTTTTATAAAAAAAAGCCACTTGTACCACACTATTTCATTACTGCTGGCAAGCAAGTCGATACACACAAAAAAAAAGGGCTTGGTCAGTCTGAAAGTTCTGGGTAACAGTCCAAATTGGTGGTCTAACTCAGCTACCACAACTGGCTGAGAAAATGCACATCTGTACAGAGCAGATGGTCTGACTGGGTTAACTGCACTGCATGCCAGCATGGAAGGAAGATGCCCACTTGCACGCTGCTATGCAAGCTCGATGCAGAAAGAGAGAAATCTGCTTTCTCCACTCAGAAGTGATTTACAATGAGTGTTGAAGAGCGAGGCCAAGAAATTCGGCTAATAATTTCAGCGAAGTGAAGCAAGACTGAATATAAATTTTTCTTGAAACATTTGCACTGACAACACAGAACTGAACACAAAAAATCTTTATGCTGTAACTATTCTTTGAAAAATACCCTGCTATACTAATTCTACACTATCTCACACCAGCAACACCTGGAGAAAGCATCAAGTTACCTAACACAGGCTAAAGTGGTAATGAAGCCATGTTTGGTAATGGTGATGGGAATAATGAAAGTTCATTATTATATTCATTCTAAAAAAAATTTCTTGCATCTGATATACAGTGCAAACCACTAACAAGAATGATAAAGACACCTTTATGAAGATTTTATTGATCAGAATCAGATATAATACTGGAAATAATTTGGAAGACGTGTACCTCAGGTGGTTGATGGTTGTGTTGAGTGATTCTCTGATCTTGGCAATCCATTTGCAAAAGTTTTGTCACCATACAAGGAAACATCATCAGTGAGCTGATCACTTGTAGTGTGCTCTCTGAATGTTGGACCTGTATATACTTATCAATTGGTTGTCATTACGGAACTCAATTACCCATGAAGATTGAGAAGGGCACAAATTCAACTGGGCATCAGTGAAAGTCATGGCACAAGCAAACACACAGCATGCAAGAGAATTCCTAGAAGCACGGTTTTCCACTAACAGTTCTGTAAACAGACATGTAGACCTCAATCCCATTTATAAGCCAATGCGGGCAAAATTTCAGGCGGTGTACAGAGTTCACCACGCAACTAATCAGCAACGAAACCCCCTCCCTACGTCACAACTGAGTTTCTGTAATGATGACCAACCAACTGACTGATAAGTATATAAAGGCCAAGCATTCAGAGGACACACCACAAGTGAACAATGCACAGATGATGTCTCCTCATATGGTGACGAAACTTTTGCAATTGCATTGCCAAGATCGGAGAACTACTCAACCCAACCAGGTTTACTATCACTGGCATATGTCGTGAAGTTTGTTAACTTTGCTTTTTGCCTTTATTTGTCAAAGCATTGATCCTCAAAGTCAGGAAGTTATGTTGCAGCTTTATAAAACTCTAATTAGGCCGTATCTGTAGTATTGAATATAGTTCTCTTTGCCCCATTAGAGGAAGGCTGCCGAGGCTTTGGAGAAGGTACAGAAGAGGTGTACCAGGATGCTGCCTGAATTACAAGACGTGCTACAACGAGAGGTTGGACAAACTTGGGTTGTTTTCTCTGGAGTGTCGGAGGCTGAGGGGAGATCTGATAGAGGCTTATAAGATTATGTGAGACATAGAAAGAGATGACAGACCATATCTTCTTCCAAGGGTTGAAATGTGTAATACCCTCAGGCATGCATTTAAGGTGGGAGGTAATTTCCAAAGGAAACGTGAGGGGCAAGTTGTTTTTTTTTACATAAAGTTGTGGGTGCCTGGCATGGTGGTGGAGGCAGAAACATTAGAATTTTACGAGAAAGGAATATGAGGAAAATGGAAAGATATGGATGGGTACTGTGCAGGTAGAAGAGATCAGTTTAGTTTCCATTTGATTGCTAATTTAATTGGTTTGGCACAACTCTGTGGGCTGAAGGACCTGTTCCTGTGGGATTTGTATAAATGAGATGGGCTGTGATGGTTGCCATGATACAGTAGGCCAAAGTGCCCATGCCTGTGCTTACTCTCTTTAACTTTGAAGTCAGAACACAAGTATACATTCAAAAATTATTCTTAACTTCATTTTCACCTGGCCCCACCCAAAGTGCTTTAATTAAAGTTTGTAAAAACATTAAAAAGACACTTTGGGGGAAGCACAGCCAAAAAATTAGAACAAGACCGAGAAGGAAAAGAGCTGGGAAATATTTCCACACAAGTACCGTGGTTTATAATATACTTCAGTAAACATAAAATGATCCAGAGGTAATGTCACATCTACATGAAATGCTGTTGTAGGAAAGCAGCATCCACCAACAGAGATCTCCACCACCCAGGCCATGCTCTTTTCTCACTGCTGCCATCAGGTAGAAGGTACAAGAGCCTCAGGACTCACACCACCAGGTTCAAGAACAGTTACTACCCCTCAACCATCAGGCTCTTGAACGAAAGGGGGATAACTACATTCACTTCTCCCATCATTGAGAGTACACCCGCACAAAAATGAATCCCAGGGTTGTATGTGCTGACATACATGTACTTTGATAACAAAATTTACTTTGAACTTTGACAGTTCAAACCAAGAGTATCAAAGGACAGGGGACAAAGCAAGCAAGGACAGAGACCTCGGTGAACAGGTTTTCAGGTGCTGAATTACCCATTCTAGCCTATTCTTTTGCATCAGTTTTTAAGTTGGGGAGAGAGGGGGGGGGCAGGATAAGGGGAGAAGATTAAAACATAGTAGGATGGCAAAATGCAAAGGGAGAATTGTTTTCCATGACAGGCCTTCACTATTTTGATTTTACAATGTCACAAAGCTCACAATGTTCACATTGGAAGCACAGGCAGCATTGGGCGAGATCTTTTTTTTATATATAACTGGTTTTTCTCACCCATCCCAACATGCAGATGCAGAGCAAAAGAGAAGGGAAAATACGGCAGCTCAGCCAATTCATGACAACACAGGCAAAATCATAACACATTTAGGCAAAAAAGTTAAAGAACAAGAGTTTAAAGTGGGACCTTCAGAGTATTTCAAGATTCTGTGGCATGTATTTTTAAATTGAAAGAGTCTTGCTGCTGGCTTGGGTGTCTGATCAGCCTTCCAGGGGTAAATTAAAGGGGGTTGGTCCATAGGAAAGAATGTGTAGCCACAAGTATGCCAACACCCGCCATCCAGAATGACCTCAGAATTCTACAAAGACTGCACAAGACACCCTAGAGCTTAAGTGTCTAACGGCAAAGAGACAGGCCAATCTGATTGGAGGAAAGAAGACAAAGCAGTATGCTCCACTTACTGACCATGGCACTGTCATGGAGTGATACAGAGTATGGACAGACCCTTGTGTCCAACTTGCCCAATGCCCTCTAAACTCTCCTATATACTTTTAAATACTGCTAACGCGCATGCTCGAACACCATCTCTGGCAGCTCTTTCAAACGTGCGTGAAGAATTTCCCCCCAATGATCCTTCTAAATCTCTCATCTCTGACTTAACCTACACTCTCAGTTTTAGTACACCCTCCAGGCCTGAATGTGGAGGAGATTCTCACTGAAGCTGATCATTCATCCTAACTGTCCCAGGACTGAAGAGTTAAGCAAGAGTCAATCATAATATCAGTGAGACCAAAGAAGTGACTGTGGATTCCAGAGGGAACACACACCAGTCCTCATAGAGGGATCAGAAATGGGGAGAGTGAGCAATTTCAAGTTCCTGGATGTCAGGATCTCTGAGGATCTAACCTGGGTCTTACATATCGACCCAGCTACAAAGAAGGCATGACAGCAGCTATATTTCATTAGGAGTTTGAGGAGAATTGGTATGTCACCAAAGGCACTCGCAAATTTCTACAGATGTACTGTGGAGAGCATTCTGACAGGCTGCATCATTGTCAGGTATTGGGGGTCTGGGGGTGGCACTGCATGGGATCAAAATAAGTTGCAACAAGTTGTAAACTTAGTCAACTCCATCGTGCGCCCTAGTCTCGATAGTATCCAGGACATCTTCAAGGAGTGATGCCTCAAAAAGGCAGCGTCCATCATTAAGGACTCCCAGCACCTAGGACATACCCCTTTCTCATTGTTACCACCAGGAAGGACATACAGAAGCCTGACGAGACACACTCAACGAATCAGGAACAGCTCCTTCTCCTCTGCCATCTATTTATGAATGGGGACTTTGAACCCATGAACACCAACTTACTACTTTTATCTGCACTGCTTAGTTAACTATTTTATATATATTTATTGCAATTCAGTTTTCCTCTATCATCCTGTATTGGATTGTACTGCTGCCACAAAAACAAATGTCACGACACATGCTGGTGATATTAAACCCGATTCTGATTCTGACAATGTATGACTGTAGACAGCCAAACTATCCTTCTCTAAAGGGCATCAGCAAACCTGGCTCAGTTTCAAATAACCTAATAGGTACATAATCTTTACCACCAAAATTTCAAAGTACACTTTTTATCATTATCCAACCCTGCGATTCTTCTTCCTATAGAGAGCTATGAAACAAAAACACCACAGAACCCAAAGAGGTTCAAACACCCAACATGCAAAAATACAAAGAATAAATCATGCAAACTGCAGAAACGAGTGAAAAGCACAAAACATCAAACCACAGAGGCATTGAAATAGTCTGGGAATGTTCAGTTCAATTTACCGCTGCATTGCTCATTGACTGCAGGCTGCAGCTTTTTATTCTAATCTTCAAATCAACATTCTCTGGGTACTTCTTCTAATATCTCCATACGGCCCAGCATCAAAATGTCTCTAATACCTGGTCCATAAAACACCTTATGACTACTTGTTTTCAGAAATGCAAAGTAAAAGCAGATGTTGGAATTTCTCCGGAAGGCAAGGAGTTAGTTCCAGGTCATAAACCTTGCATCAGAACTGGGAAAAGTGAGACTAAGTATTGAGCAACTCACAGAAGGATGGAGGAACTCAGCTGGTTAGGCAGCATCTATGGAGGGGATTGAAGAGTCCATATTTCAGGCCAAGCCCCTTCACCAGATTCGCACGAGTCTTAAAGGGTCTTGACCTTTTTATTCCTTTCCATAGAGGCTGCCTGAGCTGTTGAGTTCCTCCAGCATTTTGTTTGTGCTGCTCAAGATTTCCAGCATCTGCAGAATCGCTTGCGAAGCAAAGGATTGTTTTTTAAATGACATACGGAAAGAAGAAAGCCTTCCCTTCATTTTAAAAGGCTTACCCTCCTTTGTCTCATTCAAACTTTGCAGCTAAAAAAAAATTCCAAATCTTTCCAGCTCAGACAAAAAAGCCATTTGACATCCTTACACGGACTAGATAGGAAGTACAAACCTTAAGACTGCATCACCACAATGCAACTGAAAGCTTGTTGCTGTGATTTTGTAAAAATAAAATCTCATTACTCTTTCCACCCCTTTGTGACAATGATAAAACCTCCTGGCTTACATAAAGCTGATAATTTATCACCATTGACATTACTGCCGAAATTTTGGCTCCTGTCTCCTCTGGATACCGACACTCCAGCTAAAAGTTGCTCAAAAGTTTTAAGTACTGCAATTTAAATAACAAGGATTAACCTCTCAGCCGCCTCATTTCACGATACCACAAGCGGATGCAAAACAACCCTGCGGACTAAATTAAAGCACAGCTGTATAATAACCTTCAGTCTTGTTAGTGACTTGAATGTTTACACACAAACACATACCAGGGCTCGACAGGACTGTCAATCAAACAATGTGCCTACTCAGCCGCTCGCCGATTGGTCACCCAATAATCAGGTTGCCCTCTGATTGGCAAACACGACCGTCATTCAATCACAACACCGCCACTTCCGGTCCGGTGTGGCTCCCACTCCAATTGCGCTCCTGATTCACAACTTTCCACCGGCAAACCTAAATTTATATATAAATTCGTAAAATAAGACACCCTACATGTCCAGGCACACAGAGAGAAAGAGCGTTGATTACCTGCTTAGAGAAAGGTGAAAGTCGCGCCTGCTGCGGGGATTTTAAAAAAACAAATTAATTTCTCCACATCCATTATTAGGCCTCACTGTTTTACCTGAAGTGTTTATCTCCGCGCTCAATTTCCACCAACAATCAACCGACTCGGTGACCGCCGCAGACTAACTCCACATGAGGAGAAAGAAAAAAACCGATGGCTTTTCCTTTTAAATCTTTTTTTTCTTCTTTTAATCGCCCTCAGCCGCTCGCTCTCGCGCGCGCGCGCTCGCTCTCGCTCTGTACACGGCGACGCGACGCGACGACACCGGAAGCCGGCCTCCCCCCACGCCTTGATGGACGTTCCGCGCCACCAATCAGATGAGCGAAAGGGGGCGGATCCCACTCCCTTAAAGCCACATTATCCCAGGCTGGAGGGAGAAACTTTCTGAAGGGTCCCTCACGATTAAATATTCTGCTGTGACCATTTAAATTCACGAATTTAAAGCAGGAAGCTCAGAAAGGCGTGGTAAGTAGTTGTAGTGCTGGCTATTCCCAGAAGGTAGACATATTTTAGCAAACACGATGGATGCTGGAAATCCAAAGCAACACAGACACACACAAACTCAGTAGGTCCGGCGGCATCGACGTTCCAGGCCGAGACCCTTCGGCAGCACTGGGGAGGAAATCAGGCGAGAAGAAGGAGTGCAAGCTGGTAGGTGACAGCGTTGGGAAGTCAATTGGTGAAAGAGATAAAGGGGAAATCTGACAGGAGAGGAAAGCAGCCCATGGAAGGAAGGGAGGGAGGGAGAAGCACCAGTGAGAGGCAGGTGAGGTGAAAGAGGAAAACGGGAATGGTGAGGGGTGTGTGAGTGGAGGGGTGGAGGGAGTGGGGGGGTGAGGGGTAGGAGTGGAGGGTGGGGGGGTGAATGGTGGGAGTAGGAGGTGGGGGTGGGGAGGGTGGTGGAGGGGGTTTGTTGGGGGAGCGGGGGGTAGTACTGAGGGGTGGGGTGGGTGGTGGATGGGGCTCTGGGGGGTGATGGTGGAGGGGGTTGGGACAGTTACTTGTAGATCGAAAAAGTCACTGTTTATGCCATCAGGTTAGAGGCTACCCAGGCGGAATGTAAGGGGTTGCCCCTTGAACCTGTGTGGCTTCATCGTGGCAGTAGAGGAAGCCATGGACTGACACGTCGGAATAGGAATGGGAAATGGAATTGAAATGGGTGGCTATCGAGAGATCCTGCTTTTCGTGGTGGACGGATCCCATCTCAGACGCTGTCTGTTCAATCTCCTGCCATCTGGTAGGAGACACAGAAACATCTTAGCCAAGACAGCAAGGCTGAAATACAGCTTCTTCCCCAGGGCTGTTGTGCAGCTGAATATTGCTACACCCCGGCTTGCCAATGGCCTTTGAGTGTTACGGTCTATCAAAGTCACTTGTTGCAAGTGAGTATAGGAATTGTCCGTGCATTGTAAGTTATCTGTTTTGCATGGAATGGAGTAGCACCACAATCTCACTCTCTTGAGCAATGACAATAAAGTTCTATTCTATTCTGATCAGAATATATTTAATAATACAAAGTGCAAAACGAGAGGTGTCATCTATAGCAACACACATCAAAGTTGCTGGTGAACGCAGCAGGCCAGGCAGCATCTCTAGCAAGAGGTACAGTCGACGTTTCAGGCCGAGACCCTTCGTCAGGACTAACTGAAGGAAGAGCTAGTAAGAAATTTGAAAGTGGGAGGGGGAGGGGGGGATCCAAAATGATAGGAGAAGACAGGAGGGGGAAGGATGGAGCCAAGAGCTGGACAGGTGATTGGCAAAAGGGGATATGAGAGGATCATGGGACAGGAGGTCCGGGGAGAAGGAAAGGAGGGGGGGTGACCCAGAGGATGGGCAAGAGGTATAGTCAGAGGGACAGAGGGAGAAAAAGGAGAGTGAGAGAAAGAATGTGTGTATAAAAATAAGTAACAGATGGGGTACGAGGGGGTGGTGGGGCATTAGCGGAAGTTAGAGAAGTTGATGTTCATGCCATCAGGTTGGAGGCTACCCAGATGGAATATAAGGTGTTGTTCCTCCAACCTGAGTGTGGCTTCATCTTTACAGTAGAGGAGGCCGTGGATAGACATGTCAAAATGGGAATGGGACGTGGAATTAAAATGTGTGGCCACTGGGAGATCCTGCTTTCTCTGGCAGACAGAGCATAGGTGTTCAGCAAAACGATCTCCCAGTCTGCGTCGGGTCTCACCAATACATAGAAGGCCACATCGGGAGCACCGGACACAGTATATCACCCCAGCCGACTCACAGGTGAAGTGTCGCCTCACTATAGGTTCATGGGCCATTCAAATAGGGCAGCGCCATAGCATAGTGACTGAAGAGCCAGTGACCCAGGTTCAATTCCCACTGCAGTCTGGAAGGAGTTTGTACATTCTTCCCGTTACCACATGGGTTTCACCAGGCTCTCCAATTACCTACCACCACCCAAAGGCATACAGGTAGAAGGTTATAAACATGAGAAAAGTCTGCAAATGCTGGAAATCCAAAGCCACACACACAAAATGCCGGAGGAACTCAGCAGGACAGGTAGCACCCATGGAAGAGAGAATTCAGGGAGTTAGGTAGGAAGCTAAAAAGCAGGATCATTAGGGTAGTAATCTCAGGATAGCTGCCTGTGCCACATGCTAACGAGTGCAAGAATCGCATGATCAGGCATATAATGTGTGGCTGAGAGACTGGTGTAGAGGGCAAGCATTCAGATCCTGGTTCACTGGGGCCTCTTCTGGGGGAGGTATGACCTGTACAAAAAGGACGGGTTACACCTGAACCCAAAGGGGTCCAATATCCTAGCAGGCACACTTAATGGAGCTGTTAGAGAGGGTTTAAACTAATTTGGCAGGGGGATGGGAACCGGAATGATAGGGCTGAGGAAGGGGAAAACAGAAATTAATCAAAGATAGCATGCAACAGAGATTATAGAAAGAACAGGCAGGGGATGAGGCTTAATCACAGCCAGTGGCATGAGTTACAGGGCAATAGACACATGGACAATCTTAAAACCCAGCTACAGATTGGCAAGTATGATGTTGTGGCCATCTCTGAAACTTGGCTAAAGGATGGCTGCCATTGGGAGCTGAACATCCAAAGATATACAGTGTATCGGAAAGATAGGTTAGTAGACAGAGGGGGTGGTGTGGCTCTGTGTAAAAGAAATAATATTAAATCGTTAGAAAGAGATGACATTGGATTAGAAGGTGTAAGGTCTCTGTGGGGTGAGTTAAGAAATGACAAGGGTAAAAGGACCCTAATGGCAGTTGTATACAGGCCTCCAAACAGCAGCCGGGATGTGGATTACAAATTACAGCAGGAGATAGAAAAGGCGTGACAGAAGGGCAAGGTCATGATAATCTTTGGGGATTTTAACATGAAAGTGGATTGGGAAAACCAGGCCAGTACTGAACCTCAAGAGAGAGAATTTGTAGAATGTCTAAGGAATGGCTTTTTAGAACAGTTTGTTGTTGAGCCCACTACGGGATCAGCTGTGCTGGATTGGGTGTTGTGCAATGATCCAGAGGTGATAGGAGAGCTTAAGGTTAAGGAACCCTTAGGGAACAGTGATCACAATATGATTGAATTCATATTGAAATTTGAGAGGGAAAAAATAAAATCCAGTGTGTTGGTATTTCAGTGGAATAAAGGAAATTACAATGGCATGACAGGGGAACTGGCCGAAGTTGACTGGAAAGGGACATTTGCAGGAAGGACAGCAGAGCAGCAATGGCTGGAGTTTCTATGAAAAATGAGGGAAGTGCAAGACAGATACATTCCAAATAAGAAGAAATTTTCAAAGGGATGAAGGACACTGCCATGACTGACAAGTGAAGTCAGAGCCAAAGTAAAAGCAAAAGAAAGGACATACAAGGAAGCCAGAGCTAGTGGGAAAGTAGAGGATCAAGAAGCTTTTAAAAACTTGCGGAAGGAAACTAAGAAGGTCATTAGGAAGGAAAAGCTGAATTATGAAAGGAAGCTAGCGACTAATATACTAAAACCTTTTTTAAGTATATAAAGGGTAAAAGAGGAACGAGGATAGATATAGGATCAATAGAAAATGATGCTGGAGATATTGTAATGAGAGATGCAAAGATGGCAAAGGAACTGAATGCATATTTTACAATCGGTCTTCACAGTGGAAGATGTTTGCAGAATACCAGACATTCAAGAGTGTCAGAGAAGTGAAGTTTTTGCAGTGAAAATTATGACTGAGAAGGTGCTCAGGAAGCTTAACGGTCTGAGGGTGGATAAATCTCCTGGACCTGATGGAATGCACCCTCGGGTTCTGAAGGAAGTAGCTGGGGAGATTGCGGAGGCATTAATGATGATCTTTCAAGAATCGATAGATTCTGGCACTGTACTGGAAGACTGGAAAATTGCAAATGTTACTGCACTATTTAAGAGGTGAGAGGCAGCAGAAAGAAAACTATGGTTCCGCTTCTACTACCCATTGATCTTTCCCCCATTCCTCCTTCACTTTTCCTGCCTATCCCCTCCCTGCTTCCCCTCCCCCACCCCTTTATCTTCCCCCTTACTGGTTTTTCACCTGGAACCTACCAGCCTTCTCCTTCCCACTCTCCCCCCATCTTCTTTATAGGGCCTCTGCCCCTTCCCTCTACAGTCCTGACAAAGGGTTCCGGCCCAAAACGTCGACCGATCTTTTCCACGGATGCTGCCCGACCTGCTGAGTTCCTCCAGCGTGTTGTGAGTGTTGCTTTGACCCCAGCATCTGCAGAGTACTTTGTGTTTAGGAAACTATAGCCTGACATCAGTGGTTGGGAAGTTGTTAGAATCGATCGTTAGAGATAAGATTACGGAGTACCTGGAGGCACATGACAAGATTAGCCAAAACCAGCATGGTTTCCTGAAAGAAAAATCCTGCCTGACTAACCTACTGCAATTCTTTGAGTCAATTACAAGCAGGGTAGACAAAGGAGATGCAGTAGACATGGTGTACTTGGATTTTCAGAAGGCCTTTGACAAAGTGCCACAGATGAGTCTGCTTAGTCCTTGGAATTACAGGGGAGTTACTCGCATGCGTGGAGCATTGGCTGGTCGGCAGAAAACAGTGGAAATAAGAGGATCCTATTCTGGCTGGCTGCCAGTTACCAGTGGAGTTCCACAGGGGTCGGTGTTGGGACCGCTGCTTTTTATGATGTATGTCAATGATTTAGACTACGGTATTAATGGATTTGTGGCTAAATTTGCCGAAGATACAAAGATAGGTGGAAGAGTGTGTAGTGTTGAAGAAACAGAGCCTCCAGAGAGACTTAGATAGTTTAGGGGAATGGGCAAAGAAGTGGCAAATGAAATACAATGTTGGAAAGTGTATGGTTATGCACTTTGGTGGAAGAAATAAACAGGCAGACTATTATTTGGATTGGGAGAGAATTCAAAATACAGAGATGCGAAGAGACTTGGGAGTCCTTGTGCAGGATACCCTAAAGGTTAACCTCCAGGTTGAGTCAGTTGTGAAGAAGGCGAATGCAATGTTGGCATTCATTTCTAGAGGTACAGAATATAAGAGCAGGGATGTGATGTTGAAGATTTATAAGGCACTCATGAGACCACACTTGGAGTATTGTGTGCAGTTTTGGGCTCCTTATTTTAGAAAGGATATACTGACATTGGAGAGGGTTCACAGAATGATTCCAGGAATGAGAGGGTTACCGTATGAGGAATGTCTGGCAGCTCTTGGGCTGTATTCCCTGGAGTTCAGGAGAATGAGGGGGGATCTCATAGAGACATTCCAAATGTTAAAGGACTGAACAGATTAGATATGGCAAAGTTATTTCCCATGGTAGGCGATTCTAGGACAAGAGAGCACGACTTCAGGATTAAAGGACATCCATTCATGAGTGGCTGTGGAGGCCAAGTCATTGGGTGTATGTAAGGCAGAGATAGATAAGTTCTTGATTAGCCAGGGCATCAAAGGGTACGAGGTGAAGGCAGGGGAGTGGGGATGACTGGAAGAATTAGATCAGCCCATGATTGAATGGCAGGACAGACTCAATGGGCCGAATGGCCTACTTCTGCTCCAATATCTTGTATATCTTATGAAATAAACAAACAGTCGACATTTCAGGACAAGATTCTTCATCAGGACTGAGAAAGAAGAGGGATGATACCAGAATAAATGGGGGGCCGGAGGGGAAGGAGGCTAGCTGAAGGTCAAGGGCTGCAGAGGAAGGAATCTGATAGGAAAGGAGAGGGGACCCAGGGAAAATGATAGGCAGGTGAGAAGAGGTAGAAGGTCAGAGTGGGGACTAGAGGCGGGGGGGGATTAGTTTAATTGGACACATGGGTGTAATTGGGAACAGTACTGCGTTGGTGAGTCCTGTTACTGTGCCGTATCTATAAATAAATGAACAGCATCTGATGGTAGAGGGGAAGAAACCTTTCCAAAATGTTGAATGTGTGCCTTCAGGCTCCTGTACCTCTTACTTGATGGTAGCAATGAAAAGGCAGTATGTTATGAATGTTGACATTGAAAATGGAAGTTAACAAAAATGATTCTAAGATCGAATATGAGGAGTGTTTGATGGCTCTGGGCCTGTACTTGCTGAAATTCAGAAGAATGAGGAATGACCTTTTTGAAATCTATCAAAAATTGAAAGGCCTCAGTAGAGTGGATGCGGAGAGGATGTTTCCTATGGTGGGAGAGTCTAAGACAACAGGACACAGCCTCAGAATAGAGGGGCGTCCTTTTAGAACAGAGGAGGAATTTCTTTAGCAAGAGAGGGATGAATCTGTGGAATTAATTGCCACAGGCGGCTTTGGAGGCCAAGTCATTGGGCATATTTAAGGCAGAGGTTGATAGATTCTTGATTAGTCAGGGCATAAAGGGATACAGGGAGGAGGAAGGAGTTTGAGGCTGAGAGGGAAAATGGATCAGTCATGATGAAATGGTGGAACAGACTCGATGGGCCAAATGGCCTAATTCTGCTCCTCTACCTTATGGTCTTATGATAGGTGCTGCCTTTTTAAAGCAGCATGAAGATATCCTCGATGTTTTATCCTGTAATACTCAATGTTTTGGGTAATCATTTTAAGGCAAAAGTTTCACTGCACCTCACTGCATGCAGCAATAATAAATCAATTCCAGTTCCAAGGAAGGGGCAAATGAAATTCATTGTGAAGATATGAGAAGTGGTTTTGGTCCTGATGAAGGGTCTCAGCCCAAAAAAGCAACTGTTCATTCATTTCCATGGACGCTGCCTGACCTGCTGAGTTCCTCCAGCATTTTGTGTGTGTTGCTCCGGATTTCCAGCACCTGTAGAATCTCTTGTGTTTATGTGAACTGATGCATTATGCTCAGTAGAATAATAGAGGCATTGATTAATATAGGTCATTCCTTGGTCCCCTTACCTAGCTGATCAAAATCCCCTTGTAGTTTTTTTTAATTACTTTTTTCACTATCTGCAATCATGTCTATTTGAGTGTCATCTGATAAGGTATGGAAGGACAGAGGGGATACTGTACTAAATGATGCAGGAGCAGAGGGATGTGGAAGTATTGGAGATAGACGATTGTTAAAAACATGGCCTACAATAAATCTTGGGAATTAACAGAATTGGAGTAAGTCAGAATCAGGTTTAATATCACCGGCATTTTGTGAAATTTGTGTTTATGCAACAGCCTGTACATTGCAATACATACTAAGAACTAGATTAAAGTATATTTTTATATACTTACTGGTGTATGTTATATTTCTATACATATATACACACACACATATATATACACAATGTCCATAGGTTCAATGTCAATTCAGAAATCTGATGGCAGAGGGGAAGAAGCTGTTCCTGAATTGTTGAATGTGTGTCTTCAGGCTCCTGTATCTCCTCCCTGATGGTAGCAATGAGAAGGCGGCATGTAAACACAAAATAATCTGCAGATGCTGGGGTCAAAGCAACACTCACAACACGCTGGAGGAACTCAGCGGGTCGGGCAGCATCCGTGGAAAAGATTGGTCGCTGTTTCGGGCCGGAACCCTTCATCAGGACTGTAGGGGGAAGGGGCAGAGGCTCTATAAAGAAGGTGGGGGGGGTGGGAAGGAGAAGGCTGGTAGGTTCCAGGTGAAAAACCAGTAAGGGGAAAGATAAAGGGGTGGGGGAAGGGAGGCAGGGAGGTGATAGGCAGGAAAGGTTTAGAAAGAATAGGGGAAAACACTATGGGTAGTAGTAGGAGGTGGAACCAAGAGGGAGGTGATAGGCAGCTGGGGGAGGGGGCAGAGTGAAATAGGGATAGGGGAAGGGAGGGGGAGGGAATTACCGGAAGTTGGAGAATTCTATGTTCATACCAAGGGGCTGGAGACTGCCCAGACAGTATATGAGGTGTTGCTCCTCCAACCTGAGTTTAGCCTCATCATGGCAGTAGAGGGCAGCATGTCCTGGGTGCTGAAGGTCCTTAATGATTGATGCCACCTTTTTGAGGCATCGCTCCTTGGAAATGTCCTGAATGCTGGCAAAGCTAATGCCGATAATGGAGCTGACTAATTTTACAACTTTCTATAGCTTATTTCATTCCCCCCCATACCAGATGGTGATGCAGCCAATTAGAATACTCTAATGGTACGTCTGTAAAAAAATTTGCAAGTGCCTTTGGTGACATACCAAATCTCCTCCAACTCATAGCAGTGATATTGGAGGGAAAATATCATGGTACGATTTGGAAGCAAGGAAGAAAATTTGCAAATTCAGGCATTGCTTAAACAGGGACCATGTTAGGCCAGTAAGCACTATCAGCAATAAATTAGAGATATGATGCAAGTGGGATGCATTCAGACGAACTCCAGATGACCTCATGTCTACAGAGAAGAGGCTGATCAGGAAGAGTCTGAGCAGTCAGATGATTACGGAGGAGGACTTGAGCAAAAATGAACTATTCTGCGGCTGAGTTGGACTCCTCCAATACACTCTCTTATACTTTATTGTCGCCAAACAATTGATAGTAGAACGTACAATCATCACAGCAATATTTGATTCTGTGCTTCCCGCTCCCTAGATTACAAATTGATAGTAAATATTAAAAATTTAATTTATAAATCATAAATAGAAAAATGGGAAGTAAGGTAGTGCAAAAAAACCAAGAGGCAGGTCTGGATATTTGGAGGGTACGGCCCAGATCCGGGTCAGGATCCGTTCAGCAGTCTTATCACAGTTGGAAAGAAGCTGTTCCCAAATCTGACAGTACAAGTCTTCAAGCTCCTGAGCCTTCTCCCGGAGGGAAGAGGGACGAAAAGTGTGTTGGCTGGTGGGTGGTGTCCTTGATTATCCTGGCAGCACTGCTCTGACAGTGTGCGGTGTAAAGTGAGTCCATGGACGGAAGATTGGTTTGTGTGATGTGCTGTGCTGTGTTCACGATCTTCTGCAGCTTCTTCCAGTCTTGGACAGGACAACTTCCATACCAGGTTGTGATGCACCCTAGAAGAATGCTTTCTACGGTGCATCAATGAAAATTAGTGAGGGTTTCGGGGACAGGCCAAATTTCTTTAGTTTTCTCAGGAAGTAAAGGCGCTGGTGGGCCTTCTTGGCAGTGGACTCTGCTTGGTTGGACCAAGTCAGGTCATTTGTGATATTGACCCCGAGGAACTTAAAGCTTTTGACCTGTTCCACTTGCGCACCACCGATGTAAATTGGGTCGTGCGGTCCACTACGCCTTCTGAAGTCAACAACCAATTCATTCGTCTTGCTGACATTGAAGGATAGGTTATTGTCTTCACACTATGCCACCAGGTTCTTAATTTCCTCTCTGTACTCAAACTCATCATTACCTGAGATACGGCCTACAATTATTGTGTCATCAGCAAACTTACATATTGAGTTTGATGGAAACTTGGCTACACAATCATGGGTGTACAGTGAGTACAGCAGGGGGCTGAGTACACAGCCTTGTGGGGCACCGGTGCTCAGAGTGATTGTAGAGGAGAGCTTGTCCCCTATTTTTACAGCCTGGGTCCTGTCTGTGAGGAAGTTGAAGATCCAGCTGCAGATCTGAGTGCTAAGGCCCAGGTTCCGGAGCTTAGGAATCAGTTTATTTGGAATGATGGTATTAAAGGCAGAGCTGTAGTGAATGAAAAGGAGCCTTATGTATGTGTCTTTATTCTCCAGGTGTTCTAAGGAGGAATGTAGGGCCAGAGAGATGGCATCTGCCGTTGACCTGTTGCTCCGGTAGGCGAATTGCAAAGTGTCGAGGTTGACCGGTAGGCTGTGGTTGATGTGTGCCATAACCAATCTCTCGAAGCACTTCATAGCAATTGATGTCAGAGCCACAGGTCGATAGTCATTCAGGCATGTCACCTTGCTCTTCTTCGGCACCGGGATTATCGTTGCCTTCTTAAAACACGAGGGGATCTTAGACTGAAGCAAGGAGCAGTTGAAGATGTCAGCAAACACTCAAGCTAGCTCGCTTGCACGGGCCCGGAGAACCCGTCCCGGGACGCCATCTGAGCCCATCACCTTCCTTGGATTTATCTTCAGGAAGGCCCTTCTAACGTCCTCCTCGGTGACGATGAATCTCGATGCCACCAGGTCCGGTTCATCAGGAGGGAGCGGGACACTCCTCTTCTGTTCGAATCTTGCGTAGAATATAGTAAGTTCGTCAGGAAGAGAACTCTCATGTCTCTTAACTCCCATGTCAATGATTTGCCTTGCTCAATGAGAATTGGGCTGCTACTACAGTAGTTGTCTGAGAGATTGGGACTAAGGATTTTGTCCTGGGATTGGAGGCCCGTATGTGTGTGTGGGTGGGATGTTGTTGTTGCTTGTGAATGTTGTAGGCGTGCTATGTTGTGTGGTGACACTCACCGGCTGCCGCCAGCACATCATTAGAGTGAGATACATCATTTGCATTAACAACCAGCACAACCTATGTTTTGATGTACAAGTGATCAGTAAATTAATCTGTATATAATCTAAATCTGCTATGACTGGATCGTTCATGCATTGGCACTGACAGGAAAAGCTGCACTATCACACATCTTCCACTAGATGTCACCCACTACTACAAAAAGCCAGCCCCCGACTCCACAGGGGAATTTCGACAACCCAGTAATCCCCGAGATCCCCACTTAGTGGTAATCGGAACTAAGTAATTCCCCTTACTCAAAGATTAGTTTATTTGTCACACACATTTCAAAATATATAGTGAAATATGCTGTTTGCGTCAACAACCATCTTAGGATGGCCAGTAGTGTGGTGGTTAGCACAACGCTTTATTGTACCAGTGACCCAGGTTCAATTCCCACCACTGACAGTAAGGAGTTTGTACATTCTCCCCGTGACCGTGTGGGTTTCCTCCAGGTACTCCAGCTTCCTCTCACAGTCCAAAAACCTACTGTTCTTTGATTAAATCTTGCCCAAGACCCAGAACTCTGATATTATCCTCCGACAGCATCGATGGGGAAGAGGGGGAGGGGGAGAAACTTTGAACACAGGAACCTCTCTTCGGGGACAGCGAGTGAGAGGGTGGTGGAGAGGAAGAGAGACAGTCATTTGTAGACATCTTCCTCCAGTAGCAGCCAGTGAGAAGTTGGTGATTGTAAATTGTCCCGTAATTAGGCCAGGGTTTAATCAGCTCAAAGGGCCAGAAAGGCCTACACCGCGATGTATCTTAAAAAAAATGCCATCACAGTGAGAATGTGATGACAGCAGCCTGCAAGTGTCACCATACCTCCAGCTAAACAGCATGTTCACAAGTCACCCCTACATTTTTCAGATATGGGAGGCAACCACAGGGAGAATTACAAACTTCTTACATACTGTGGTGGGAATTGAACCCAGATCACTGGCGTTGTAGAGCGTCATGCTAACCGCTATATTACCATGGCATGATGAAAGGAAGAGACCGGTGGCCAGGTTATAAATGTGGTGTTGCATATTCTGTTTCCTTTGGATATTGATATTTATCTTGAAGATGTGAATTATCACACTGTAAGCAGGTTATGGCCTCCAAGAGGACTGCAATCTTGTCGTAGGATTCTGATATGTCTATCCACGGCCTCCTCTACCGTAAAGATGAAGCCACACTCAGGTTGGAGGAACAACACCTTATATTCCGTCTGGGTAGCCTCCAACCTGATGGCATGAACATTGACTTCTCTAACTTCCGCTAATGCCCCACCTCCCCCTCGTACCCCATCCGTTATTTATTTATATACATACATTCTTTCTCTCTCTCTCTCCTTTTTCTCCCTCTGACTATACCCCTTGCCCATCCTCTGGGTTCCTCCCCCACCTTTCTTTCTCCCTGAGCCTCCTGTCCCATGATCCTCTCATATCCCTTTTGCCTATCACCTGTCCAGCTCTTGGCTCCATCCCTCCCCCTCCTGTCTTCTCCTATCATTTTGGATCTCCCCCTCCCCCTTTCAAATCCCTTACTAGCTCTTCCTTCAGTTAGTCCTGATGAAGGGTCTCGGCCTGAAACGTCGACTGTACCTCTTCCTAGAGATGCTGCCTGGCCTGCTGCGTTCACCAGCAACTTTGATGTGTGTTGCTTGAATTTCCAGCATCTGCAGAATTCCTCGTGGTAGGATTTGGAGTCTTGCATGCCTCGATGACCCAGAGAGCTATGTTGGCTGTAGTCAGGTCTTTATGCTTTGGCTCCTGGTAGGGTCACCCATGACAAGCAGGTCAAAGGGTAGAGGCCAGACTCAGAGTGGTCCACCGGTCCTCCAGGTTCGGGGGTTCAGCTCAGGGCTAACAACCCTGACTGGTCAAACAAAACTGTTACGGAAACAGCAGTGAAGAATCCTTCTACACCTGAGTGCGACGGTATTCCTGAGTCTCCACCCGGGACTTTTATTTATTTATTAATAAGTCCTTCTGGTCCTTTAAGCCGCACTACCCAGCAATCCCCCGATTTTTAACCCTAGCCTAATCACAATACAATTTGCAATGACCAATTACCCTACTCACTGGTACATCCCTGTACCGTGCGAAACCCACGCGGTCACGGGGAGAACATAGAAACTCTTTACAGGCAATGGCAGGAACTGAGCACGGGTCACCTGTACTGTAGAGCGTTGTGCTGACCACTACACTACCGTGCAGCTTGCATGGCTGACAACGGTGAAAACCGAGAGGAGGCTGCTGTCACGATGAAGGAAGCCCTGAGCACTGTCAGAGATGGAAGATCTTCAACGCTGCCCCGAACGCCAGCGGCGTAACAGGCAGTAAGAAAGTGAGTAAGCAGGTTGCGATCTTCACAAACACCTGATAAAGACTGATATTTCCAGTGCAGTGATGGGCAGTGCAGCACAGTTAGATGCACCTGTTCTCAGACATGATCCAAACAGAGATGCTTCTGAAATTTATGGCAGATTTAAAGGATCCCACAAGCACAGTTAGGCCATAAGACACAGGAGCAGAATTAGGCCATTCAGCCCCGAGTCTGATCCACCATTCCATCATGGCTGATTTATTATCTGTCAACCCCATTCTCTTGCCTTCTCCCAATTATATTTGACACCCCTAATAATCAAGAATCTGCCAACTCCCACTTTAAATATACCCAATGATTTGGTCTCTACAACTGTCTCTGGTAATGAATTCCAGATTCAATACCCTCTGGGTAAAGAAATTTCTCATCTTTTTTCTAAAGGAATGTTCCGCTATTTAGATGCTGTGCCCTCTATAGGAAACATCCTCTGCACATCCACTCTATCTAGGCCCTCCAATATTCGATAAGTTTCAATGAGACTCCCCCCTCATTCTTCTAAATTCCGGTGAGTACAGGCCCAGAGTCAAACACTTGTTATATATTAACCCTTTCATTCCTGGAATCATTCTCATGAACTTCCTCTGGACCCTCTCCAAAGCCAGCACATTAGTGATAATTTTTCAAAACTCGTTAGATTAGTGATAATTTTTCAAAACTCGTTAGATTCTGGACTAGTTCCTGAGGATTGGAGGGTGGCTAATGTAACCCCACTTTTTAAAAAAGGAGGGAGAGAGAAACCGGGGAATTATAGACCGGTTAGCCTAACGTCAGTGGTGGGGAAACTGCTGGAGTCAGTTATCAAGGATGTGATAACAGCACATTTGGAAAGCGGTGAAATGATCGGACAAAGTCAGCATGGATTTGTGAAAGGAAAATCATGTCTGACGAATCTCATAGAATTTTTTGAGGATGTAACTAGTAGAGTGGATAGGGGAGAACCAGTGGATGTGGTATATTTGGATTTTCAAAAGGCTTTTGACAAGGTCCCACACAGGAGATTAGTGTGCAAACTTAAAGCACACGGTATTGGGGGTAAGGTATTGGTGTGGGTGGAGAATTGGTTAGCAGACAGGAAGCAAAGAGTGGGAATAAACGGGACCTTTTCAGAATGGCAGGCGGTGACTAGTGGGGTACCGCAAGGCTCAGTGCTGGGACCCCAGTTGTTTACAATATATATTAATGACTTGGATGAGGGAATTAAATGCAGCATCTCCAAGTTTGCGGATGACACGAAGCTGGGTGGCAGTGTTAGCAGTGAGGAGGATGCTAAGAGGATGCAGGGTGACTTGGATAGGTTGGGTGAGTGGGCAAACTCATGGCAGATGCAATTTAATGTGGATAAATGTGAAGTTATCCACTTTGGTGGCAAAAATAGGAAAACAGATTATTATCTGAATGGTGGCCGATTAGGAAAAGGGGAGGTGCAACGAGACCTGGGTGTCATTATACACCAGTCATTGAAAGTGGGCATACAGGTACAGCAGGCGGTGAAAAAGGCGAATGGTATGCTGGCATTTATAGCGAGAGGATTCGAGTACAGGAGCAGGGAGGTACTACTGTAGTTGTACAAGGCCTTGGTGAGACCACACCTGGAGTATTGTGTGCAGTTTTGGTCCCCTAATCTGAGGAAAGACATCTTTGCCATAGAGGGAGTACAAAGAAGGTTCACCAGATTGATTCCTGGGATGGCAGGACTTTCATATGAAGAAAGACTGGATGAACTGGGCTTGTACTCGTTGGAATTTAGAAGATTGAGGGGGGATCTGATTGAAACGTATAAGATCCTAAAGGGATTGGACAGGCTAGATGCAGGAAGATTGTTCCCGATGTTGGGGAAGTCCAGAACGAGGGGTCACAGTTTGAGGATAGAGGGGAAGCCTTTTAGGACCGAGATTAGGAAAAACTTCTTCACACAGAGAGTGGTGAATCTGTGGAATTCTCTGCCACAGGAAACAGTTGAGGCCAGTTCATTGGCTATGTTTAAGAGGGAGTTAGATATGGCCCTTGTGGCTACAGGGGTCAGGGGGTATGGAGGGAAGGCTGGGGCGGGGTTCTGAGTTGGATGATCAGCCATGATCATAATAAATGGCGGTGCAGGCTCGAAGGGCCGAATGGCCTACTCCTGCACCTATTTTCTATGTTTCTATGTTTCTATTATTTCTCAGATAAGGCACCCAAAACTGCTCACCAGTCCTATTGATTTAGTCATCCAAATCGTTGATGTACAACATGAAAACTAGGTGATTCAACTCTGACCCCTATGGAACACCACTAGTCACTGGCTGCCAACCGGAAAAGACTCCCTTTATTCCACTCACTGCCTCCTTCCACTCAGCTAGATCCATGTCTGTATCTTTCTTTTAATACCACGGCCTCTCGTGCAGCATCTTGTGAAAGGTCTTCTGAAAATCACTTCTACCGACTTTCCTGACTGTTCTCTTCAATGATGGAGTGAGTGAAGTTATTCCCTCTGGTTCAGGAGTCTGAAAGTTGAGGTGTAATAACAGTTCCTGAACCTGGTGGTGTGAGTCCTAAGGCTGCTGAATCTCCTTCCCAATGGCAGCAGCGAGAAGAGAGCATGTCCGGGATGGTAGGGGTCCCTGATGATGGATGCTGCTTTCCTGTGGCAGTGTTTCATGTAGATGTGCTCAATGGTAGGGTGGGTTTTACCCTGTTGTAATGTTTCCAATGTTACAACACTTCAAAAGGTACATGAGAGACTACAAAGCTGAGATTCTCATGAGGACGTGCGTGGCACGGCCTCAGTCATTCGGAAAGACTCTGATTTTCGGTAACTCGTGAAAACGCACGAGAGTGTGTGAGTGCAAGTCAGTGAGCTCCTTCTGTTCCATGATGCATCATTTCATTAAAACCATGAATGGTTGGCTGCTCTCAGTTCGAGTATGAGTCACCCCACTACGGGTGATATCTTTATTCCTTCAGCGAGTCGCTCCTGTTCTCAGAGCCCTGTACCACACTCAGCCTGTTTCTACTCTATGGTAAAGTTTCAAAGTACATTTAATATCAAAGAATGTATAAATTGTACAACCTTGAGATTTGTTGACTTAAAGACAGCCACAAGGCAAGAAACCCGAAAGAACCCTATGAAAGAAAAAAAGGCCAACACTTAATTTGCAGAGAGAAAGAGAATAAAAGCACAACTCATGCAAACAATAGAAGCAAGCCACAGCTTCATTCTGAACCAAATTGAGTCCTCAGATTCGGATCTCCAGAGGAGCCTGCAGTAGGCCCAAAGCCTGGGTCTCAGTTCCTCACATTAGTAGGGTAAATCGCCGCGAAGCTCACAACACGAAGCCTAGCAGTTGGAGCAGTCTCGCAGCCTCAGTGAAAGATCGACCCATCCCTCAACTCCTGTCCTGACACCCTGCCTTTCCAGTCCATCTGGGCCGGCATTTACGTGGTGCCCCACATTAGGACCAGGGCCCCCCTGCAGTGATACGCTCTGGGCCTAGACCTCGGTGCCCAGCCAGAAGCCGTTCTCAAGTGAGCTCAGAGTCAGATGGGCGTTGATTCTCCTCTCTGAATCGCTCACTCCAACCCCAAAGCCAATTCCCAGCACGGCTCATCTCTCGAATGCTCTTTGCCTTTGTTCACAGTGATAGCCTACCACAATTTACTTCAGGAAAGGTGTTGTAATTAATGTTTTTAGTCAAATGTCGTACCTTTCGAACTGCCAGTGAGCTGTCACCCGCCTTCAGTAGCGCCATCATAAGCAGGAAGTTGTACAGTTTGACCCATTCCCCCCAGTTCTTTTCTCATAGGCTTTTGACGTGCTACAATTGCACTCAGTAGCCACATTATTAGGTGCCACCTGTAAATAATAAAGTAGCCACTGAGTGTATGTTCACGGTCTTCTGCTGCTGTAGCCCAGCCACTTTGAGGTTCAATGTGTTGTGCATTCAGAGATGCTCTTCTGTACACCACTGTTGTAATGTAGAACATAGATGAGTACAGTACAGGAACAGGCCCTTCGGCTCACAATGTTGTGCCAGACAATTAAATTAGAAACCAAATAGCCAACTCAACTACTCCCTTCTGCCTACACAATGTCCGTATCCTTCCATTTTATTCATGGTTTTTTTGAGTTATTGTCACCTTCCTGTCAGCTTGAACCAGTTTGACCGTTCTTCTCTGACCCCTTTCATTAACAAGGGGTTTTCAACAGAGGCATATTGTACCTGCTATCCAATGCAATGAGGACTCCACAGATCTGTATATCAGCGAGACAAACAACCACTTCAGAAACAGATGGCCCAACATAGCAGGGCTAATACCTCTGGTTAAGACCCAGCTGTATATCTACACTTAGAGGACAAGGGACACTCCTTTGATGATAACAATGTGCACATTTTGGACAGGGAGCACAGGTAGTTTGAAAGAGGGGTTAAAGAAGCCATCTTTGTCAAACTGGAAAACCCATCCCTGATCGGAGGGGGTGGAGTACGACTTCACCTATCAGCTACTTACAATGCAGTCCGAACATCTCCACCCCGGTGGCTCCACAACAGTTCACACCTCCATTCATGCAGAGATATGACTAGTGACCCTCTCATTACCTCTGTGACTCTTAACAGCCCAAATGTGATTGCTATACCTTCAAACAACTCGCAGAGTTTATAAACCGGAAAACTACCCACCAAGGATCAGAACGGAAGAAGCCTCTCGGATGAGTGGCGAAACGTCTTCTAGACAACACAACAAGTCCCGTTGCCCTGATTTACTATTGATTGATATTTATCCAGTTCCTCTCTGAAAACTAACATTGAATTTTCTTTCATCATAATTTCAGACAGTGTCAGGTCACTAAACCTGGTGAGAAATTGAAACATCAGCACAGCAGGCACAGCTGTTGGAGGTCTCTGTTCTTGAGTGCTCTCCATCTAGTGAGAGTCTGTTGATTCTCAAGCCAGATGAGCTGAAAACAGCAAACTGCTGGCCACTCTCACTGTGACAGGAGAGGTATCTCGTTCTCCCTCATTAGTGAGAGAGTGGGACTGGCTGAGATGTCAAAGTGTTGGAATGGACAGCAGTTTTGGATGGACTTTAGATTGTGGTCTCTGGGGCTTTGCTATTGCTTGTTTGGTGGTGGGAGTTGATGCTTTTGCCGGGGCAAGTGGGAGGGGGGAGTTGAAGCTTTGCCGCTGCTTGTGAGGGGGCTCTAACATTCCTCCATGCATTCTTTGGAGCTTTTTTTTCCTGTTTCATGGACATTTGCAAAGTGCACATATTTCAGGTTCCATACAGTATACATTCTATAATATTAATTTGAACTGTAGTCATCAACTCTTCTCTAGTCCTTTTGATATGACTGGCAAACCTACCCACCACACTCCTCCCCATGCACAGAATGAAGATTCTCCTTATTTTCCAAGGAAATTCCTTAATGATTTTGCTTAGCTGAACAGAATAGAGTCGTGAATTTGTTTAGAACAGAAACACGCCCTGCAGCCCTGTCTACCCATGTCAACTATTTCTCACATTTACACTTTTGGTCTGTATTCTTCAATGCTTTGCCCGTGTGCCATTTGTCTCAGCTGACTAGGTAACTTCTTCAGTTTGAACTTCCCTCACACTGAATAGTGTGAACCTAATTGCAGAGAAGTCACACAAAATTAGAGGAAAAAAATCAACAAGGCTTTTCCAGATTCCTTAACAGGCAAAGTCAAAATCCAAAAAAACATACATTAATTAAACATTCCTACCTACCAAGACTTCACTTAGAAAAGATGGCTCAGAGACTGAGCCAAGAGACAAGGAACTTGTGTAGGGCTATAAACAAGGCACAGATGATCATAATGGACTAATAATTAGCCTGATAGGTAGGTGAGCAGGAAAGGGCTGGCCTTCTCATCTCTGCCTCCCTCTGGTGGCCAGTTTGAGGTGTGACACCACTGAGCTATCCACAATGAGCGGTGCTCCTACGCTGTTTGTCCCACTCCCATTAGGGAGGGAGCTGTGTAACATCCAGACCAGGGCTACCAGGCTCAAAAACAATTCCTTTCCCCAAGCAGTAAATCTAATCAACATCTCCATCCATTAACTTGTGCCTCCACACACCCAACTGCCACTACCTCATCATTTCCTGTCAGACACCTGTGTGCAGTTACACCCATGCCGAGTGTCACTTTATTGACGTACAATTGTATGTAAGCAACCTTAAGTACTGATAGTTATTGTGTCTTTTTATACTGGTGTTCTACATCTTATTGCGTTTGTTGTGCTGCTTCACATCTGGAGTAACAATTATTTTGTTCCCCTTTACACTTGCAAACTAGAAATAATATTGAACAATCTTGAATATTGAATCTTCCATCTTACCTCAAGAAAGCAGCATCCATCATCAAACCACCACCCTCCACCACCCAGGCCATGCTCTCTTCTCACCGCTGCCATCGGGAAGCAGGCAAAGAAGTCTTGTGTCCCACACCACCAAGTTCAGGGACAGTTATTAACCTTCAACCGTCAGACTCCTGAACTAACATAGTTAACTTCACTTGCCTTATCTCTGAACTGACCCCACAACCTATGGACTCACTTTCAAGAACTCTACAACTCCTGTTCTCAGTGTAATTTAATTACTATTTATTTTTGCACTGATTTGTTTGTCAGTCTTTGCTTATGTGTAATTTTTCATTGATTCGATTGTATTTCTTTGTTGTACTCTGTCATTTACAAATCTCAGGGTTGTATATGGTGAGAAATATGTCCCTTGATGATAAATTTACTTTGAAGATCAAGTGCCTGTCAAAATGTCTATTTAATGCATCTGAGCCTGTCACATCATCTGTCAGTGAGTTCCAGGTATAAACCACTCTCCATGTGGAAACTTCCCTTCAAATGTCCTTCAAAACTCTACCTTCTCTTTTTAAAGATTTGACGTCTTGTTTTGTGATACACCTACAATGCCAGAATAGCTCTGACTATCGGATGGACTCTCAGCTTGGAGAAGCAACATGTCACATTCTTTCTGGGTGACTTCCAACATCGATTTTTCTAACTTCTGGTAATTTCTCCCCCTCCCCTTCTCTCTTTTCTCATTTGCTTTCCTCTCATTCATTCCCTTCTCCTCCTTGTGCCTCTCCTCCACCCCTTTCTCCCATGGTCCATTCTCCCCTCTTTTGGTCCATTATTTGTCCTCTGCCATTTAATCAGCTGATTTTTATCCTTCTCAACCCCATTTTCCTGCCTTTCTAATCTTTGATATCTTTACTAGTCAGAAAGCGATCAACCTCTGCTGTAAATATACCCAATGAATTCCACAGATTCACCACCCTCTGGCTAAAGAAATTACTCCTCATCTCCATTCTAAAATGGACATTCCTCTATTTTGAGGCTGTGCCCTCTGGACCTAGACTCCCCCACTACAGGAAAGATCCTTTTCACATCCACTCGATCGAGGCCTTTCAACATTCAATAGGTTTCAGTGAGATTCCCCCTTCATTCTTCTAAATTCTAGTGAGTACAGGCCCATAGCCTTCAATCGCTGCTCGTATGATAAACCTTACATTCCCAGAATCATTCTCATGAACCTCCTCTGAACCCTCCCCAGTGCAAGGAGACAGTACACTGTTAAGAGCAAGATCCTTAAGAGTGTTGTTGAGTAAAGAGATCTTGGGATCCAAGTTCATAGCTCCTTGTAACAGGTCAATAAGGCGGTTAAAAAGGCTTATGGAATGTTGGCTTTTATTAGTCGAGGCACTGAGTTCAAAAGTCAAGAGGTAATGTTGCAACTTTATAAAACACTGGTTTGGCCGCATCTGGAGTAATGTGTACAGTTCTGGTTGCCCCGCCATAGGAAGGATTTTGAGACTTTGGAGAGGGTGCAGAAGAGGTTTACCGGGATGCTACCTGGTTTAGAGGGCATGTGCTATCATGAGAGGCTGGATAAACTTGGGTTGTTTTTCCGTGGAGCGTCAGAGGCTGAAGTCCTAAACCATCTCACTACTGGGAACAATTCACCATGCTGAAACTCATAACTCAACAGCTCTGTAAGAGCAGCTTCAGCACAAGCACTACATCAGTTCATGAAGGTTACTCCACATCACACCTGGAGTTTCAAAATTTTGCCTGCCCAGCACCACCAAAGTCCCAAGAATGACAGACTATCAGAACTTTGCTTTAGAGAAAGAACAAAAAATCTGCAGGTGTTGGAAATCTGAAATAAAAACAGAAAATACGGGCCGGTTGGTGGTTCAAAGACATCGGCGCCGGACTCGGGAGTGGAGGTTCCCGGGTTCGAAACCAGTTGGGTCTGCTCCCGAGTATGCTTTCCATCCATGCTGGGGTGAGTGTCGAGATCACAACCCGATCTTGTAAAATAGAAAAAAGGGAAAATACTGCAAAGGTGTCTGTGTGGGGAGTGGCACGCCACACAGTCTCTCTCTCTCTCTCTGTCTTGTTCAGTGCCTTGTAAAAGGCCATGAAAAAGACATCATCACGGATGCACACGCTCACACGCACAGACTCACACACTCACACGCACAGACTCACATGCACACACACGCACACACGCACAGACTCACACGCACAGACTCACATGCACGCACACGCACACACGCACAGACTCACACGCACGCAGGCACACGCCAAAAAAAAACAGAAAATACTACAAACGCACAACTAGTTGGGCAGCATCTGTGGAGAGTGAAAGAGAGTTAATGTTTCAGCTCAAAGACCCCACATCAGGATTGAATTGTTTTTTCCATGGATGCTGGCTGACCTGCTAATTGTTTCTGGCAATTTGTGGTTTGATATCTGCCGTCTCCCAGTAATGTGTTGGGATAATTGGGCTGGGTTTTGGGCTCTAGTCTCTGGAATGGAACATGAATCCGCAGAATTCTGAGTCAGAGGAAAGAGAGCTGTTGGTTGAGCCACAGATGAAAGCATTGACAGTCTTGGTTCAGAGCCAAGTTTCCCAACCACATCAGATGTGGTTGCATTATTCCTTAAAGCACCTGCGCTTAAGTTTCCAAATGTTTGAATGTGCTAAGCAGTGTTGTAGTTCATTATTTATGAAAGCAAAGATTCTCTGATTGAATGAGATATAGAGAGGGTGATTAACAGGGCAGATGCCTTTATTAGTTGAGGCATTGAGTTCAGAAGTCAGGAAGTTATGCTACAATTTTATAGAACTCTGGTTAGGCCTATCTGGAGTAGTGCATACAGTTCTGGTCTCCTCACTATAGGAAGGATTTTGAACCTTTTTTAGAGAGGGTGCAGAAGAGGTTTACCAGGATGCTGCCCGGTTTAGAGGGCATGAGAGAAGCTTGGGTTATTTTCCCTGGAGTGCCAGAGGCTGAGGGGAGATCTGATAGAGGTTTATAAGATTGTGGGAGGTGGAGATAGAGTGGACAGACAGTATCATTTTCCCAGGGAATACCAGGGGGCATGCATTGAAGGTGAGAGAGGGTAGGTTCAAAGGAGATGTGAGGGGTGAGCGGCAAGTGTTTTACACAGAGTGGTGTGTGTCTGGAATGTGCTGCCTGTGGTGGTAGGGGCAGATACATGAGAGACTGAGAGACGTTTAGTTAGGCAGCTGAATGTGAGGAAATTGGAAGGATATGAGCACTGTGTAGGCAGAAGAGATCAGTTAATTGGCCTCTTGATTACTAATTCAATTGGTTTGGCACGATGTAGTCGGCTGAAGGTCCTGTTCCTGTGCTTTACTTGTCTGTGCTCTATATGAAGAAAATGTCACTTACGTGACAAAGCTTAGAGTGTGTGACAATCCTCCACTCCTACACACCCTCCTCCCCCTTTGATTCACAGTAACGCCCTCCCATTGATTCAAATCTCTTTCATCTAATCTTAGTAAAGTAAGAGAAAATCGTGACACTTTTCAAATCGGTGTCACTGTGGCAAAGCCAGTAGAACTGGAGCCCCATGACCCCAATCACCTGGGTTCATAGCTGACTTGGTACCGTTTGGTGTACGTTCCCCCCATGACCGTCCGTTGTACATTCCCCCCCCGTGACCTTCCAGCGTACACTCCCCCCGTGACCGTCCGGCGTACGTTCCCCCCCCCGTGACCGTTTGGTGTACGTTCCCCCCATGACCGTCCGTTGTACATTCCCCCCCCGTGAACTTCCAGCGTACACTCCCCCCGTGACCGTCCGGCGTACGTTCCCCCCCCCGTGACTTTCCGGCGTACGTTCCCCCCCGGTGACCATCCAGCGTACATTCCCCCCGTGACCGTCCGTTGTACATTCCCCCGCCGTGACCTTCCAGCGTACATTCCCCCCGTGACCGTCCGGCGTACGTTCCCCCCCCGTGACCTTCCGGCGTACGTTCCCCCCATGACCGTCTGGCGTATGTTCCCCTCCTGACTGTCCGGCGAACGTTCCTCCCCCAGTGACCGTTCAGCGTATGTTCCCCCCGCCCCCCCCCCGTGACCGTCCGGCATACGTTCCCCCCTGGTGACCATCCAGCGTACATTCCCCCCGTGACCGTCCGTTGTACATTCCCCCCCACCGTGACCATCCATTGTGTGTTCCCCCCCCCGTGACCGTCCGGTGTACGTCCCCTTCCCGTGACTGTCCGTTGTACGTTCCCCCCCCCGTGACCGTCCATTGTACGTCCCCCTCCCCCCGTGACCATCCGGCATACGTTTCCCGACCATCCGGCGTACGTCCCCCCCCCCCCCGTGACTGTCCAGCGTACGTTCCTCCCCCCCCCCCCCCCCCGGTGACCATCCAGCGTACATTCCCCCTGTGACCGTCCGTTGTACATTCCTCCCCCAGTGACCGTTCAGCGTATGTTCCCCCCGCCCCCCCCCCGTGACCTTCCGGCATACGTTCCCCCCTGGTGACCATCCAGCGTACATTCCCCCCGTGACCGTCCGTTGTACATTCCCCCGCCGTGACCTTCCAGCGTACACTCCCCCCGTGACCGTCCGGCGTACGTTCCCCCCCCCGTGACCTTCCGGCATACGTTCCCCCCTGGTGACCATCCAGCGTACATTCCCCCCGTGACCGTCCGTTGTACATTCCCCCGCCGTGACCTTCCAGCGTACACTCCCCCCGTGACCTTCCGGCGTACGTTCCCCCCCCGTGACCTTCCGGCATACGTTCCCCCCTGGTGACCATCCAGCGTACATTCCCCCCGTGACCGTCCGTTGTACATTCCCCCGCCGTGACCTTCCAGCGTACACTCCCCCCGTGACCTTCCGGCGTACGTTCCCCCCATGACCGTCTGGCGTATGTTCCCCTCCTGACTGTCCGGCGAACGTTCCTCCCCCAGTGACCGTTCAGCGTATGTTCCCCCCGCCCCCCCCCCCGTGACCGTCCGGCGTACGTTCCCCCCTGGTGACCATCCAGCGTACATTCCCCCCGTGACCGTCCATTGTACATTCCCCCCCACCGTGACCATCCATTGTGTGTTCCCCCCCCCCGTGACCGTCCGGTGTACGTCCCCTTCCCGTGACTGTCCGTTGTACGTTCCCCCCCCCGTGACCGTCCATTGTACGTCCCCCTCCCCCCGTGACCATCCGGCATACGTTTCCCGACCATCCGGCGTACGTCCCCCCCCCCCCCGTGACTGTCCAGCGTACGTTCCTCCCCCCCCCCCCGGTGACCATCCAGCGTACATTCCCCCTGTGACCGTCCGTTGTACATTCCCCCCCCCGTGACCGTCCAGCATACATTCCCCCCGTGACCGTCCGTTGTACATTCCCCCCCACCGTGACCGTCCATTGTGCGTTCCCCCCCCGTGCCCGTCCAGTGTACGTCCCCCACCTGTGACCGTCCGTTGTATGTTCCCCCCCCCCCGTGACCGTCCATTGTACGTCCCCCTCCCCCCCTCCCCCCTGTGACCGTCCGTTGTACATTCCGCCCCCCCAGTTACCGTCCGGTGTACATTTCCCCCCGTGACCGTCCGTTGTACGTTTCCCCCCCCCCCCAGTTACCGTCCGGTGTACATTCCCCCCGTGACCGTCCGTTGTACATTCCCCCCCACTGTGACCGTCCATTGTGCGTTCCCCCCCCCCGTGCCCGTCCGGTGTACGTCCCCCACCTGTGACCGTCCGTTGTATGTTCCCCCCCCCCGTGACCGTCCATTGTACGTCCCCCTCCCCCCTGTGACCGTCCGTTGTACATTCCGCCCCCCCAGTTACCGTCCGGTGTACATTTCCCCCCGTGACCGTCCGTTGTACGTTTCCCCCCCCCCCAGTTACCGTCCGGTGTACGTTCCCCCCCATGACCGTCCGGCTTACGTTCCTCCCGTGTGACCGTCCGGCGTACATACCCCGCCCGTGACCGTCCGGCATACGTTTCCCGCCCCCCCCGTGACCATCCGGCATACGTTTCCTGCCCCCCCGTGACCATCCGGCATACGTTTCCCGACCATCCGGCGTACGTCCCCCCCCCCCCCGTGACTGTCCAGCGTACGTTCCTCCCCCCCCCCCCGGTGACCATCCAGCGTACATTCCCCCTGTGACCGTCCGTTGTACATTCCCCCCCCCGTGACCGTCCAGCATACATTCCCCCCGTGACCGTCCGTTGTACATTCCCCCCCACCGTGACCGTCCATTGTGCGTTCCCCCCCCGTGCCCGTCCAGTGTACGTCCCCCACCTGTGACCGTCCGTTGTATGTTCCCCCCCCCCCGTGACCGTCCATTGTACGTCCCCCTCCCCCCCTCCCCCCTGTGACCGTCCGTTGTACATTCCGCCCCCCCAGTTACCGTCCGGTGTACATTTCCCCCCGTGACCGTCCGTTGTACGTTTCCCCCCCCCCCCAGTTACCGTCCGGTGTACATTCCCCCCGTGACCGTCCGTTGTACATTCCCCCCCACTGTGACCGTCCATTGTGCGTTCCCCCCCCCCCGTGCCCGTCCGGTGTACGTCCCCCACCTGTGACCGTCCGTTGTATGTTCCCCCCCCCCGTGACCGTCCATTGTACGTCCCCCTCCCCCCTGTGACCGTCCGTTGTACATTCCGCCCCCCCAGTTACCGTCCGGTGTACATTTCCCCCCGTGACCGTCCGTTGTACGTTTCCCCCCCCCCCCAGTTACCGTCCGGTGTACGTTCCCCCCCATGACCGTCCGGCTTACGTTCCTCCCGTGACCGTCCGGTGTACGTTCCCCCCCCCCCCGTGACCGTCCGGCGTACATACCCCGCCCGTGACCGTCCGGCATACGTTTCCCGCCCCCCCCGTGACCATCCGGCATACGTTTCCTGCCCCCCCGTGACCATCCGGCGTACGTTTCCCCCCCCTGTGACTGTCCAGCGTACGTTCCTCCCCCCCCCCGTGACCATCCGGCGTACGTCCCCCCCTTGACCATCCGTTGTACATTCCCCCCCACCGTGACCGTCCATTGTGTGTTCCCCCCCCCATGACCGTCCGGTGTACGTCCCCCTCCCGTGACTGTCCGTTGTACGTTCCCCCCCCCGTGACCGTCCATTGTACGTCCCCCTCCCCCCGTGACCGTCCGTTGTACGTTTCCCCCCCCCCAGTTACCGTCCGGTGTACATTCCTCCCCGTGACCATCCGGCGTACGTTCCTCCTCCCCCCACCGTGACCGTCCGGCGTACGTTCCTCCCCCCCCCCGTGACCATCCGGCGTACGTTCCTCCCGTGACCGTCCGGCATACGTTCCCCCCCATGACCGTCCGGCTTACGTTCCTCCCGTGACCGTCCGGTGTACGTTCCCCCCCCCCGTGACCGTCCGGCGTACATACCCCCCCCCGTGACCGTCCGGCATACGTTTCCCGCCCCCCCGTGACCATCCGGCATACGTTTCCCGACCATCCGGCGTACGTTCCCCCCCCCCCCGTGACTGTCCAGCGTACGTTCCTCCCCCCCCCCCCCGGTGACCATCCAGCGTACATTCCCCCCGTGACCGTCCGTTGTACATTCCCCCCCCCGGTGACCATCCAGCGTACATTCCCCCCGTGACCGTCCGGCATACATTCCTCCCCCCCCCAGTACAGTCCAGTGAACGTTCCCCCCGTGACCGTCCGGTGTACGTTCCCCCCCAGTACTGTCCGGTGTACGTTCCCCCTGTGACCGTCCGGCGTACATTCCTCCCCCCCCCCAGTACAGTCCAGTGAACGTTCCCCCCGTGACCGTCCGATGTACGTTCCCCCCAGTACTGTCCGGTGTACGTTCCTCCCCCAGTGACCGTACAGCGTATGTTCCCCCCCCGCCCGTGACCGTCCGGCGTACGTTCCCCCGCCCGGTGGCCATCCAGCGTACATTCCCCCCGTGACCGTCCGTTGTACATTCCCCCCCCCGTGACCATCCAGCGTACATTCCCCCTGTGACCGTCCGTTGTACATTCCCCCCAACCGTGACCGTCCATTGTGCGTTCCCCCGCCCCGTGACCGTCCGTTGTACGTTCCCCCCCATGACCGTCCATTGTACGTCCCCCTCCCCCCGTGACCGTCCGTTGTACGTTCCCCCCCCCCCCCCAGTTACCGTCCGGTGTACGTTCCCCCTGTGACCGTCCAGCGTACGTTCCTCCCATGACCGTCCGGCGTACGTTCCTCCCGTGACCGTCTGGCGTACGTTCCCCCCGTTACCGTCCGGCATACGTTCCTACCCCCCCCCGTGACCGTCCGGCGTACGTTCCTCCCCCCCCCGTGACCATCTGGCGTACGTTCCCCCTGTGACCGTCCGACGTACGTTCCTCCCTCTCCCGTGACCATCCGGTGTACGTTCCCCCCCATGATCATCCGGCTTACGTTCCTCCCGTGACCGTCTGGTGTACGTTCCCCCCGGGTGACCATCCAGCGTACATTCCCCCCGTGACCGTCCGTTGTACATTCCCCCCCCCGCCGTGATCATCCAGCGTACATTCCCCCTGTGACCATCCGTTGTACATTCCCCCCCACCGTGACCGTCCATTCTGCGTTCCATGCCCCCCCCGTGACCGTCCGGTGTACGTCCCCCTCCCGTGACTGTCCGTTGTACGTTCCCCCCCCCCGTGACCGTCCATTGTACGTCCCCCTACCCCCGTGACCGTCCGTTGTACGTTTCTCCCCCCCCCCCAGTTACCGTCCGGTGTACATTCCCCCCGGTGACCGTCTGGCGTACGTTCCTCCTCCCCCCACCCCGTGACCGTCCGGCGTACGTTCCTCCCCCCCCCAGTACAGTCCGGTGAACGTTCCCCTCGTGACCGTCCGGCGTATGTTCCTCCCCCCACCCCCGTGACCATCCGGTGTACGTTCCTCCCGTGACCGTCCGGCGTACGTTCCCCCCCATGACCGTCCAGCTTACGTTCCTCCCGTGACCGTCTGGTGTACGTTCCCCCCCCCGTGACCGTCCGGCGTACGTTCCCCCCCCCATGACCGTCCGGCATACGTTCCCCCCCCCCGTGACCGTCCGGCGTACGTTCCCCCTGTGACCGTCCGGCGTACGTTCCCCCCCCCCCCCGGTGACCATCCAGCATACATTCCCCCCGTGACCGTCCGTTGTACATTCCCCCCCCCGTGACCGTCCAGCGTACATTCCCCCCCCACCGTGACCGTCCATTGTGCGTTCCCCCCCCCCATGACTGTCCGGTGTACGTCCCCCACCCGTGACCGTCCGTTGTACGTCCCCCCCCCCGTGACCGTCCATTGTACGTCCCCCTCCCCCCGTGACCGTCCGGCGTACATTCCTCCCCCCCCCCCAGTACAGTCCAGTGAACGTTCCCCCCGTGACCGTCCGGTGTATGTTCCCCCCCCAGTACTGTCCGGTGTACGTTCCCCCTGTGACCGTCCGGCGTACGTTCCTCCCCCCCACCCCGCCGTGACCGTCCGTTGTACGTTTCCCCCCCCCCAGTGACCGTCCGGTGTACGTTCCCCCCACCCCGTGACCGTCCGTTGTACATTCCCCCCCACCCAGTGACCGTCTGGTGTACGTTTCCCCCGAGACCGTCCGTTGTATGTTCCCCCCACCCCGTGACCGTCCGTTGTACATTCCCCCCCACCCAGTGACCGTCTGGTGTACGTTTCCCCCGAGACCGTGCGGTGTACGTTCCCCCCCCCCCCGTGACCGTCCGGCGTATGTTTCCCCCCCCCCAGTGACCATCCGGCGTACGTTCCCCCTGTGACCGTCTGGCGTACGTTCCCCCCCCCCGCCCCATGACCGTCCTTTCACATGCAAACAAATACTTGGAGCTGGGGTGTCTCGTGGGGTGTACAGTCAGTGAGCTGCCCTGGAATAGAAACAACAAGCCCCTCTACCACCCCTCCCCCCCAGAAAGGGCACCAGGGATGCCACCCCTCCCCGGACATGACAAGCCCCCTTCACTGCAGATGGTCCCTCTCCCCAGAATGGACACGACAAGCCCCTTCACCAGACAACCGGTGCACCAATCGTGAGTTGGAGAGCTACGACAGAGGAGGTGGCGCACGTGTCTGTAAGCAAAGTTTAAAAGGGAGAGTTTCGCGGGAATTCGCTATAACCGGCACATCAATCCTGTGTTGGAGAGCAGGGAAGATTCCGGCATAAAAAGGAGACAATGCCTAGTGTTCATCAAAGCAGCGGTCATCATTGGAGTGGTCTGAGTCAGACTGGTAGTGATTTGGTTCATTCGGGCTTGGGCGAGGGAAGTGGACTTTGTTTTTCCTTGTATTTTTTGAGGAATAGGTCAGCTGTGGGAATCCTGGGAATCTTTCAGTCTCCCAGATAGCCACATCTGCACCAGGTGCACCGAGATGCTGCTCCTGAGAGACCGTGTTAGGGATCTGGAGCTGCGGTTCGATGACCTACAGCTTATCAGGGAAAGTGAGCAGGAGATAGATAGGAGCTACAGGCAGTTAGTCACCCGGAGGCTGCAGGAGTTAGATAAGTGGGTAACAGTCAGGGAAGCGAAGGGAAAAGCTCAGATAGTAGAGAGCACCCCTGTGCCTGTGACCATTCCCCTCAATAATCGTTATCTGGTTTTGGATGCTGTTCAGGGGGGTGAACTGACGGAGGACAAGCACAGTGATCGGGTCTCTGGCACTGAGCCTGGTTCCGTGGTGCAGAATGGAAAGAGGAAGATGAGGAATGCGGTAGTCATAGGGGATTCCATAGTGAGGGGAACAGACAGGAGGTTCTGGCAACCTAATAGAGATACCAGCATGGTATGTTGCTTCCCAGGTGCCAGGGTACGGGATGTCTTGGATTGGGTGCAGAATATTCTGAAGGGAGAGGGTGAACAGCCAGAAGTCTTGGGACACGTTGGTACCAATGACATAGGTAGAAAAAGGGAGGAGGTCCTGAAGAGAGAATTCAGGGATTTGGGTAGGAAGGTGAAAAGCAGGACCTCCAGGGTGGTAATCTCAGGATTGCTGCCTGTGCCACGTGCTAATGAGTGCAAGAATAGCATGATCAGATATATTAATGTGTATGGCTGAGAGACTGGTGTAGGGGGCAGGGCTTCGGGTTCCTGGATCATTGGGGCCTCTTCTGGGGGAAGTCTGGTTTGTACAAAAATGACGGGTTACACCTGAACCCAAAGGGGTCCAATATCCTAGCAGGCAGGTTTAATAGAGCTGTTAGGAAGGTTTAAACTAATTTGGCAGTGGGATGGGAACTGGAGTGATAGGGCTGAGGAAGGGGAAAGCAGAAATAAATCAAAGGTAGCATGCAACAGAGATGATAGAAAGAACAGGCAGGAGGTGAGGCATAATCACAGCCAGTAGCATGAGTTACAGGGCAATAGAGGCGTGGTGCAGGTAAAACAGAAAGCAACAAATACTGGTCTGAAAGTGTAATATTTGAATACACGCAGCATAAGGAATAAATTGGATGATCTTGAAATTCAGCTACAGATTGGCAAGTGTGAAGTTGTGGCCATCTCTGAAACTTAGCTAAAGGATGGCTGCCATTGGAAGCTGAATGTCCAAGGACATATGATGTATCGGAAAGATAGGTTAGTAGGCAGAGGGAGTGGTGTGGCCTTGTGTGCAAGAAATAATATTAAATCATTAGAAAGGGATGACATAGGATTAGAAGGTGTTGGGTCTCTATGGGTTAAGTTAAGAAATGGCAAGATGTAAAAGGACTCTAATGGCAGTTGTATACAGGCCTCCAAATGCAATGAAGATGTGGATTACAAATTACAGCAGGAGATTGAAAAGGCATATCAGAAGAGCAATCTTATGATAATCATTGGGGATTTTAACATGAAAGTGGATTGGGAAAACCAGGTCAGTACTAAATCTCAAGAGAGAGTATTTGTAGAATGTCTAAGGGATGGCTTTTTAGAGCAGTTTGTTGTTGAGCCCATTAGGGGATCGGCTGTGCTGGATTGGGTGTTGTGCAATGATCCAGAGGTGATAAAACAGCTTAAGGTTAAGGATCCCTTAGGGAACAGTGATCACAATATGATTGACTTCACTTTGAAATTTGAGAAGGAGAAATTAAAATCCAATGTGTTGATATTTCAGTGGAATAAAGGAAATTACAATGACATGAGAGGGGAACTGGCCGAAATTGACTGGAAAGGGACATTTGCAGGAAGAACAGCAGAGCAGCAATGGCTGGAGTTTCTGCGAGAAATGAGGGAAATGCAAGACAGATTTATTCCAAATAAGAAGAATTTTTCAAAGGGAAGAAGGACACTACCGTGGCTGACAAGTGAAGTCAGAGCCAAAGTAAAAGCAAAAGAGAGGGCATACAAGGAAGCCAAAGCCAGTGTGAAGATAGAGGACTGGGAAGCTTTTAAAGACTTGCAGAAAGAAACTAAGAAGGTTATGAGGAAGGAAAAGATGAATTATGAAAGGAAGCTGGTGACTAATAGCAAAGAAAATACTTAGAACGTTTTTAAGTATATAAAGGGTAAAAGAAAGTTGAGGGTAGATATAGGACCAATAGAAAATGATACTAGAGATAGTGTAATGAGAGATGCAGAGATGGCAGAGGAACTGAATGTGTATTTTGCATCAGACTTCACAGTGGAAGACGTCTGCAGTATACTGGACATTCCAGAGTGTCAGGGAAGTGAAGTACATGCAGTAAAAAAAAAACTGAGAAGGTGCTCAGGAAGCTTAATGGTCTGAGGGTGGATAAATCTCCTTGACCTAACAGAATGCACCCTTGTGTTCTGAAGGAAGTAGCTGGAGAGATTGCGAGGCACTAACGGTGATCTTTCAAGTATCGATAGATTCTGGCATTGTACCGGATGACTGGAAAATTGCAAATGTTACTCCGCTATTTAAGAAGGGTGGGAGGCAGCAGAAAGGAAACTATAGACCTGTTAGCCTGACATCAGTGGGTGGGAAGTTGTTGGAATCGATTGTTAGGAATGAGATTACGGAGTACCTGGACGCACATGACAAGATAGTCCAAAGCCAGCATGGGTTCCTGAAAGGAAAATCCTGTCTGACAAAGCTACTGCAATTCTTTGAGGAAATTACAAGCAGGGTAGACAAAGGAGATGCAGTAGATGTGGTGTACTTGGATTTTCAAAAGGCCTTTGACAAGATGTCGCACATGAGGCTGCTTAGCAAGATAAGAGCCCATGGAATTACTGGGAAGTTACTAGCATGGGTGGAGCATTGGCTGATCGGCAGAAAACAGAGAGTGGAAATAGAGGGATCCTATTCTGGCTGGCTGCCGGTTACCAGTGGAGTTCCACAGGGGTCGGTGTTGGGACTGCTGTTGAGTACAGTGTTGAGGATACAGAGAGCCTGCAGAGAGACTTAGATAGTTTAAGGGAATGGGGAAAGAAGTGGCAAATGAAATACAATGTTGGAAAGTGTATGGTCATGCACTTCGGTGGAAGAAATAAATGGGCAGACTATTATTTAGATGGGGAGAGAATTCAAAATGCAGAGATGCAAAGAGACTTGGGAGTCCTCGTGCAGGATACCCTAAAGGTTAACCTCCAGGTTAAGTCAGTGGTGAAGAAGGCAAATGCAGTGTTGGCATTCATTTCTAGAGATAAAGAATGTAAGAGCAGGGATGTGACGTTGAGGTTCTATAAGGCACTTGTAAGACCACACTAGGCGCATTGTGTGCAGTTTTGGACTCCTCATTTTAGAAAAGATATACTGACATTGGAGAATCATTCCAGGAATGAAAGGCTTACCGTATGAGGAACGTCTGGCAGCTCTTGGACTGTATTCCCTGGAGTTCAGGAGAATGAGGGGGGATCTCATAGAAACATTCTGAATGTTAAAAGGCCTGAGCAGATTAGATGTGGCAAAGTTATTTCCCATTGTAGGGGAGTCTAGGGCAAGAGGGCACGACTTCAGGATTGAAGGATATCCATTTAGAAGAGAGATGTGGAGGAATTACTTCAGTCAGACTCTATGGGCCGGATGGGCTACCTCTGCTCCTGGTCTTACGGTCTTATAGGTGCCCCTGTCTCTGGTGAGCTTCTTTCCCTCCCCTAACATGACAATCCCAGAGCTGCTCTCCCTTCCCCAGAATGGACACGATAAACCCCTTCACCAGAAGTGCTCCCCCTCCCCAGACATGTTAAGCCCCTTCACCAGAGGTGTTGCCCCTCTCCAGACATGACAAGTCCCTTCACCAGAGGTGCTACCTCTCCCCACATCCTTCCCCACCCCCTGGCCTCCCCACACACTGAATGAAAAATGAGGCCAGTTTAATGCCTCAGCTTCAGAATTGGATTCTGATTGATTGATCACACGTTCATCGAACCATCGTGTGAAACGTGTTGTCTGTGCTAACAACCAACACTCCCAAGGTGGCATCACGCATTTTGACGCCCACGATGCTCAGCAGAACAACACAGAAACACAATAGAACAGAACATACAGCAAAATAAACACCCATTCCTCGCTGTACAGAAACACTGTCTCCAGAACATACATTGCAACAACAGCCAAATGAACACCCATTCCTCCCTACACAGAAACCACCGGACAGACCAACTTCAGCCTCCAGAGGACCTTTTGGATTCGCAGACGTCCTTCCCCAGTGGACTTGCAGAGATCTGCTGGCTCAGGGTACCGGCCATCAATTTCTGATCAATCTTCATGCTTCAAACTTGTCTTTCAATTAAACTTGTGGCTTTGATTGCAGTGGACAACACATTTTCTCATTAGCGTTGCTTGCTCAGAATTTTTTTTATGATAGAATGCTTGAAGCTGAACATAAATATAATTTCAGACTGCTTGTATCATGTAGGAATTTGGAAAAACATGAAGTTAACTTTTATTGAATATTTTTGAATATAATACATTTAGTTGTATGATGGTGTTGACACTTTGCATAGTCAACTCAGCTAAAAATGTTTTGTTGATGATTTTCATTTGTACTCAGTGTCTGAGGCTTCTCGCTCAAGTGTCCAACAATAATCAGCCAGCACTGATGGATTCCAGTTGCCCTGATACAGTTTCTCCATGACCGCAATGTCCTGGTGAAACCTTTCACCATGCTCATCACTGACAGCACTAAGATTTGCAGGGAAGAAGTCTAAATGGGAATGCAGAAAATGAATCTTTAGTGACATGTTGCTCTTTGTGGTTTTGTGTGCTTGAAGCATGTTGTCAACCAGCTGCATATAGTTTAGTGCTCTGTAGTTGCCAAGAAAACTTATGACAACATCCTTAAATGTCTTCTATGCGGTTTTCTCCAGTCCCACCAGAAGTTCTTTGAATTGCCTGTCATTGATTTGTGGACCAACAAAAAAGCTTTCCCTAATCTTGGCCTCAATTATTCTCACTTGAATTTTGAATTGAAATAACAGATACAATAACAAATATAAATTGGGAGGAGAAGATGGTGGCGTGACGCAGCTTGCAGCGGCCACTCCGGTGGTGATGTCTGTTATTTGTCAAGTAGGGGGCCGTGCACAATCCTGATTTGATGGAGACAGATGTGAGAGCACGGAGGAACATCTGGTGAAACTTCTGAAATACCTGCTTCGCTGCTGCTGCTACTGTGTGATCCAGAATCTCCGGAGGGGAAGGCCCCGAGTCCTCGGCTTTGCCTGTTGCTCGGCGGCCGGGGTGGGGTTGAAGCGCTCGGCAGAGGATGGTGCTCGGTGAGGCTGGTCGGAGGATCGAAGTTTTTGGACGGACTCAGAGTCCGCTGTGGTCGGGTGCTTCCAATGGTGCTGCATCGGCAAGTTTGCAGTGCTTGGAGGTTCATGGCAGAGAAAGTTTCTCCCTTCTGCCGCCTGCGTGAGATGATGAGTCTATCGGGACTTTGAGACTTTTTTTTACCGTGCCCATGGTCTGCTCTTATCAAATTATGGTATTGCTTGCACTGTTGTAACTATATGTTATAAGTATGTGGTTTTGTCAGTTTTAGTCTTGGTTTGTCCTGTGATATCATTCTGGAGGAACATTGTATCATTTTTAATGCATGCATTTCTAAATGACAATAAACGAGGACTGAGTGTCCTCATAATCTAAAAATATAGGTGATTTTTAAAAAAATAGTGCATGATCGTGAAATTTCACGGTGATTTTCATTATCAGCAACCCAAAATCCATACGATGAATCCAAAAGTATTCACGAAGCAAAATCTTTGTTGCCCATGTTTTCGTTATTAACCCCAGGAATCACTGATGATGATATCTCAAAAGAATTAGCTCAAGTACAATGGACAAGGTAGCCTCCTCTCTGCTAATTTGTTTTTTACTGATCAAAATTTTACTGAGCACGATCTTTCCTGTAAGTCTAAAACTGAGCTACTGTAGGGTACAGCTCCTTTTTGAAGTAGCAACATACAAGCACTGAGTCTCAGAGTATTAAGTTTAAGTTGGAGGATAAATACCTGGCAGAAATAAATATTTTTTTTCAGTCTGAATTGAATTGACTTTATTACTTGCATCCTTTGTATACACAAGGAATAAAAATCTTTACTGTACGTCTCGGTCTAAATGTGCAAAGTGCAATTTATAGTAATTTATAATAAATAGTATGTACAACAGGACAGTCAGTATAACATAGAAATACAATTGTATCAGCATAAATTAATCAGTCTGACGGCCTGGTGGAAGAAGCTGTCCTGGAGCCTGTTGGTCCTGGCTTTTATGCTGCGCTACTGTTTCCCGGATGGTAGCAGCTGGACCAGTTTGTGGTTGGGGTGGCTCAGGTCCCCAATGATCCTTCGGGCCCTTTTTACACACCTGTCTTTGTAAGTGTCCTGAATGGTGGGAAGTTCACATCTACAGATGCGCTGGGCTGTCTGCACCACTCTCTGCAGAGTCCTGCGATTGAGGGAAGTACAGTTCCCATACCAGGCAGTGATGCAGACAGTCAGGATGCTCTCAATTGTGCCCCTGTAGAAAGTTCTTAGGATTTGGGGACCCACACCAAACTTCTTCACCATCTAAGGTGAAAGAGACACTGTTGTGCCTTTCTCACCATACAGCCGGTATGTACTGACCACGTGAGATCGTCAGTGGAGTGGATGCCGAGGAACTTAAAGCTGTTCATCCTCTCAACCTTAGATCCATTGATGTCAACAGGGGTTAGCCTGTCTTCATTGCTCCTGTAGTCCACAACCAGCTCCTTTGTTCTTGCAACATTGAGGGAGAGATTGTGTTCTCGACACCTCTGTGTCAGGGTGATGACTTCCTCTCTGTAGGCTGCCTCATTATTATTTGAGATTAGGCCAATCAGTGGAGTGTTGTCAGCAAATTTAATTAGCAGATTGGAGCTGTGGGTGGTGAGACAGTAATGGATATATAAGAGTAAAGGAGGGAGCTTAGGACACAGCCCAGAGGGCACATGTGTTGAGGGTCAGAGGGGCAGAGGTGAGGGAGCCCACTCTTACCACCTGCCGGCGATCTGACAGAAAAGTCCAGGACCCAGCGACACAAGGCAGGGTGAAGGCTGAGGTCTCTGAGCTTCCTGTCAAGCCTGGAGGGAATTATGGTGTTGAATGCTGAACTGTAGTCCAAAAATAGCATTCTCACATAAGGATTCCTCCTCTCCACGTGTGTATAGACGAATTGATGGCGCTTGTCAGGAGTCAGAGAACATTTCGGGAGAGCAGTGTCATGTGTTTTACTGAAACGTGGCTGCACGAGGACATACCCGATCAAAATGTTTCCATAAAGGGCTTCCAGACCATTCGAGCTGACGGGAATTACACTGAGAGCGGTAAGCGTAAAGGAAGGGGGCTGGTGGTTCTGGTAACAACAGATGGTTCAATCCTGGGCATATTACGATCAAGGAACGTGTTTGTAGCCTGGATATTGAACTTTTTGCTGTTGGACTCCGGCCATATTATTTGCCAAGGGAAATCTCGCATGCAATTGTGGTTGTTGTGTACATCCCTCCCTCTGCCAACCCGATGTCGGCGTGTAACATCATTTACGCCGTAATAGCCAGACTACAAACCCAGCACCCGAGTGTCCTCATTACCATCTCGGGTGACTTCAACCAGGTTACCATGGCTAGAACACTGCCCAACTTCACGCAGTATGTGAGCTGTACAACCAGAGGGGAGAGGACTCTGGATTTGATGTACGCTAACGTTAAGGATGCATACAGCTCCTCTCCCCTCCCCCCACTGGGAAGGTCAGATCACAACCTGGTGCATCTAAAACCCTGCTACATGCTTCTGGTGAAGAGTAAACCTGCAACCTCGAGGACAGTGAGGAAATGGTCGGAGGAGGCTTATGAGGCGCTCCAGGGTTGTTTTGAGGTGACAGACTGGCAGGCACTCTGTGAGCCACATGGAGAGGATATTGATGGGCTCACAGAGTGCATCACTGATTACATCAACTTCTGTGTGGACTGCAATGTTCTGACAAGAACTGTCCTTTGTTATTCAAATAACAAGCCATGGGTGACAAAGGACATTAAGGACATCCTGAACACTAAAAAGAGGGCGTTTAGAGATGGAAATAGGGAGGAGCTGAGGGCAATACAGAGGGACCTGAAAGCCAGGATCAGGGAGGCTAAAGACAGGTACAGGAGGAAGCTTGAGTGGAAACTCCAGCAGAACAACATGAGAGAGGTCTGGAGTGGGATGAGGACCATCACTGGGTTCCGGCAAACTAGCAACAGAGGAACTGAAGGCAGTGTGGACATGGCCAACGAACTTAACCTGTTCCTTAACAGATGGCCCCTGCCCATCCCCCACATGAGTCATCTGATGTTGGCCCCCAAACCATCACATATTTCACTCTCCCCTCCTACTCCTCCTCACAGTCCCCCACCCTGCTCTCATGACTATACCCCTTCCCCACACGAAACCACCACGGTGGGCTTCACAGCTGAACAGGTGAGAAGACAGCTGAAACGTCTCAACCCAAGCAAGGCTGCAGGACTGGATGGTGTCAGTACCAGGGTGCTCAAAGCCTGTGCCCCTCAGCTGTGCGGAGTACTTTGCTATGTATTCAACCTGAGCCTGAGGCTCCAGAGGGTTCCTGTACTGTGGAAGATGTCCTACCTTGTCCCTGTGCCGAAGACGCCGCGCCCCAGCGGCCTCAATGACTACAGACCGGTGGCATTGACCTCCCACATCATGAAGACTCTGGAGAGACTCGTTCTGGAGCTGCTCCGGCCTATGGTCAGGCCACACTTAGATCCCCTCCAGTTCGCCTACCAGCCCTGACTAGGAGTTGAGGATGCCATCGTCTACCTGCTGAACTGTGTCTACGCCCACCTGGACAAGCCAGCGAGCACTGTGAGGGTCATGTTTTTTGACTTCCCCAGTGCATTCAACACCATCCGCCCTGCTCTGCTGGGGGAGAAGCTGACAGCGATGCAGGTGGATGCTTTCCTGGTGTCATGAATTCTTGATTACCTGACTGGCAGACCACAGTACGTGTGCTTGCAACATTGTGTGTCCGACAGAGTGATCAGCAGCATTGGGGCTCCACAGGGGACTGTCTTGTCTCCCTTATTCTTCACCATTTACACTTCGGACTTCAACTACTGTACAGAGTCTTGTCATCTTCAGAAGTTTTCTGATGACTTTACCATAGTTGGGTGCATCAGCAAGGGAGATGAGGCTGAGTACAGGGCTACGGTAGGAAACTTTGTCACATGGTGTGAGCAGAATTATCTGCAGCTTAATGTGAAAAAGACTAAGGAGCTGGTGGTAGACCTGAGGAGAGCTAAGGTACCGGTGACCCCTGTTTCCATCCAGGGGGTCAGTGTGGACATGGTGGAGGATTACAAATACCTGGGGATACGAACTGACAATAAACTGGACTGGTCAAAGAACACAGAGGCTGTCTACAAGAAGGGTCAGAGCCGTCTCTATTTCCTGAGGAGACTGAGGTCCTTTAACATCTGCCGGACGATGCTGAGGATGTTCTACGAGTCTGTGGTGGCCAGTGCGATCATGTTTGTTGTTGTGTGCTGGGGCAGCAGGCTGAGGGTAGCAGACACCAACAGAATCAACAAACTCATTCGTAAGGCCAGTGATGTTGTGGGGATGGAACTGGACTCTCTCACGGTGGTGTCTGAAAAGAGGATGCTGTCCAAGTTGCATGCCATCTTGGACAATGTCTCCCATCCACTACATAATGTACTGGGTGGGCACAGGAGTACATTCAGCCAGAGACTCATTCCACCGAGATGCAACACAGAGCGTCATAGGAAGTCATTCCTGCCTGTGGCCATCAAACTTTACAACTCCTCCCTTGGAGGGTCAGACACCCTGAGCCAATAGGCTGGTCCAGGACTTATTTCCTGGCATAATTTACATATTACTGTTTAACTATTTATAGTTTTATTACTATTTAATTATTTATGGTGCAACTGTAACGAAAACCAATTTCCTCTGGGATCAATAAAGTATGACTATAACTATGACTATGGTAAGGACAGTGTGTAGAGTTATGGCTGTTGCGTCATCTGTCAATTGGTTGTGTTGGTAGGCAAATTGTAAGGCTTCCAGTGTGGGTGGTAGTTTGCTGCAGATGTAATCCTTGACCAGCCTCTCAAAACATTTGCTTATTATTGAGGTGAGTGCGACAGGACACCAGTCGTTCAGGCATGTTACCTCGGTCTGTCTCGGTACAGGAACAATGGTGGATGTTTTGAAGCAGGAGGGAACTCTACACTGGGAGAGGGAGAGATTAAAAAATGTCTGTAAACACACTTGCCAGTTGTGCTGCGCACATCCTGACTACCCGCCCTGGGGTGCAACTGATGATGGAAGTGAAAGTGTATCAGCAGGGCATGTGGAACAATCGATTGAAATTATTGTAGAAAAGGAAGCGATTCTTAAGAAAAAAAACTTTCATGGTGGAGAAGTCGCTCTGATTTCCAGCTCCCTTGGATGTTGAAAGGAATGTAAGAAATGCTGAGATTTTGGCCACAACTTTAGAAAATGCAGACAAGTGAAGTTAGACCATAAGACTATAAGACCATTAGACCATAAGACATAGGAGCAAAATTAGGCCATCTGGCCCGTCGAGTCTTCTCCGCCATTCAATCATGGCTGATCCTTTTTTCTATCTCCTCCTCAACGCCAGTTCCTGGCCTTTTCCCTGTAGGCTTTGATGCCATGTCCAATCAAGAACCTATCAATCTCTGCCTTATATACACCCAATGACCTGGCCTCCACAGCTGCAAGTGGCAACAAATTCCACAAATTCACCACCACTTTGCGAAAGAAATTTCTCCGGATCTCTGTTTTGAAAGGGTGCCCCACTATCCTGAGGCTGTGCCCTCTTGTGCTAGACTCTCCCACCATGGGAAATATCCTTTCCGCATCTACTCTGTCTAGGCCTTTCAACAGTCGAAAGGTTTCAAAGAGGTTCCCCCCTTCATCCTTCTGAGCTCCAGCAAGTACAGACCCAGGGCCATCAAACGTCCCTCATATGATAACACTTTCACTCCTGGAATCATCCTTGTGAACCTCCTCTGGACCCTCTCCAATGCCAGCACATCTTTTCTAAGATCAGGGGCCCAAAACTGTTCATAATACTCAAGGTGAGGCCTCACCAGTGCCTTATAAAGCCTCAGCATCACATCCTTGCTTTTGTATTCTAAACCTCTTGAAATGAATGCTAACATGGCATTTGCCTTCCTCACCACTGACTCAACCTGCAAATTAACCTTCAGGGTGTTCTGCACATGGACTCCCAAGTCTCTCAGCATCTCAGATTCCTGGATTTTCTCCCTGTTTAGAAAATAGTCTGCACATTTACTTCCACTACTAAAGTGCACGACCATGCATTTTCCAACATTGTATTTCTTTTGCCACTTACTTGCTCATTCTCCTAATCTAAGTCCTTCTGCATCCTACCTGTTTCCTCAACACTACCTTCCCCTCCACCAATCTTCATATCATCTGCAAACTTGGCAACAATTTATCATCTAAATAATTTATATACAGCAAATACTGGTAAAAGCATCCAGCTGTTTCGGGCAGTGGGAGGGGTGAAGATATCTAGACAAACCAGCAAGTCTGGCAGCACGTAAATGCCATCCCGAAGAAAGCAGGACAGTACAGCCACTTTCTTAGAAGTTTCTATAGACACGGCATGTCACCAAAACCTTTGGCAAACTTCCAAAGCTGCATTCTAATTAGTTGCATCTCAGCCTGGTATGGGAACATCGATGCCCAGGAATGGAACAGATCACAGAACGTGTTGGATACAGCCCAGTCCATCACAGGTAAAACCACCCTCACCACTGGGCACATCTACAAGAAGCGCTGTGACAGGAAAGCTGCGTCCAACAACAAGCACCCCCACCATCTAGGCCATGCTCTCTTCTCACTGCTACCATCGAGCAGGAGGTACAAAAGCCTTAAGTCCCACACCACCAGGTTCAGGAACAGTTATTACCCCACAACCATCAGGCTCCTGAACCAGTGTGGATAACTTCACTCACCACAATGAGCCTCAGGTCCCACACCACCAGGTTCAGGAAAAGTTATTACCCCACAACCATCAGGCTCCTGAACCAGTGTGGATAACTTCACTCACCTCAATGAGCCCCAGGTCCCACACCACCAGGTTCAGGAACAGTTATTACCCCTCAACCATCAGGCTCCTGAACCAGTGTGGATAACTTCACTCACCACAATGAGCCTCAGGTCCCACACCACCAGGTTCAGGAACAGTTATTACCCCACAACCATCAGGCTCCTGAACCAGTGTGGATAACTTCACTCACCACAATGAGCCTCAGGTCCCACACCACCAGGTTCAGGAACAGTTATTACCCCACAACCATCAGGCTCCTGAACCAGTGTGGATAACTTCACTCACCACAATGGGCCTCAGGTCCCACACCACCAGGTTCAGGAACAGTTATTACCCCACAACCATCAGGCTCCTGAACCAGTGTGGATAACTTCACTCACCACAATGAGCCTCAGGTCCCACACCACCAGGTTCAGGAACAGTTATTACCCCACAACCATCAGGCTCCTGAACCAGTGTGGATAACTTCACTCACCACAATGGGCCTCAGGTCCCACACCACCAGGTTCAGGAACAGTTATTACCCCTCGACCATCAGGCTCCTGAACCAGTGTGGATAACTTCACTCACCACAACTCTGATCTGAACCTATTGACTCACTTTCACGGACCTGACAATTCAAGTTCTCAGTGTTTTTTATTTATTTGCACAGCTTGTTGTCTTTTGCACACTGGTTGTTTCTCAGTCTTTGTTTCTGCATAGTTTTTTTTTATTAAATTCCATAGTATGTCTCTATTTCCCTGTAAAGCCTGCAAGAAAATTAAACTCAAGTTGGCAGTATGTGGTGACATGGGTATATGTACTTTGATAATCTATTTACTTTGACTTTGAAAAATGCTTCATTTCACGCTCAACACAAGTGCTGATTTGATGTCACTTCACAGATGGAACAACTCTCCAAAGACCCTCTGTTGCTGCCCACTGCTCATTTTTGTGCACAACCTTGAGTTGTTTTGCCCTCCTCAGTTACTGCTGTCTGAATCCTTCTCCCTCATTTGCAATCACGCGGCCAAATGCCATTTCATTCTGGGGGCGTGGTGTAATGGAGGGAATTCCTGAAGGGCCCGAGTCTCATCTCAGTACGGTGAGCAGGTTACTCTGTTCACATGGGACTTTTGCCTCTGGGTGTTTCATACCAGGCAGGGCTTCAAATAACAAGGTTTCCTCTTCAGTCACACGGAACTCGGGGGTGTCATTTGTTAATCAGCAAAATATGAATCAGCAACTCAGGTAATGGAGGTTTGGGGCAACTGTGACGCACAATTCTCAAGCATGGTTTTGTGTTGAATCTACTGCTGGAGTCATAGTACCCATGGCAGATTGTAAATGAGAATCTACATATGTTCTTTCAATACTTGCATGACTCTTGGTAAAGTACATTTGATCTTTGTTCTGTCAAGTCACACAAACGTTTTTATATGCACTCTTGGGAAGGGGGTGAGGGAAAGACCTAAATATAAGGTTAAAGCTCTTCATCTCACGTTCTCAATATTTATTGCTTATTTATTTATTATTATTATTTCTTTCTTTTTTGTATTTGCACAGTTTGTTGTCTCTTAGACCATAAGATATAGGAGCAGAATTAGGCCATTTAGTCCATCGAGCCTTCTTTGCCATTTCATCATGGCTGATCCATTTTCCCCCTCTGATCTAACCTCCCACCTTCTTCCCATATCCCAAACATGAGAAAATCTGCAGATACTAGAAATCCAAAGCAAAAACACAAAATGCTGGAGGAACTCAGCAGCTCAGGCAGCATCTATGGAGAAAGAGTAAACAGTCGATGTTTCGGGCCAAGATCCTTCTTCAGGACTGGAAAGGATGGGGAGAAGTCAGAGTAAGAAGGTGGGGGAGGTGGCAGGAGGAGAAGGGGGCAAAGTAAAGAGCTGGGAAACTTCTATAAATGTGTGCTGGAAAGTGTGCTGGCTAGCTGCACTACAGCCTGGTATGGGAACACCAGTGCCTTTGAGCTAGTGGATTCAGCAGAGTACATCACGGGTACAACCCTCTCAACCTTTCAGCACGTCTACATGAAATCAGCATCTATCATCAAAGATCCTCACCACCCAAACCATGCTCTCTTCTTGCTGTTGCCATCAGGTAGAAGGTACAAGTGCTTCAGGACTGGCACCAAGAATATTTACTACCCCTCAGCCGTCAGGCTCCTGATCAAAGGGGGATAGCTACTACACTCATTTAAGGACTTTTTTCATACAAAATATCTTTATTACAAATTCAGCACTACAATATATGCAAACCAGTGTCTAACACATTTACTACACAACTACTAGACAAACAATATTAAACTAGAATAGAATGTTTCTATTCCTGATGGCGCTAATCCCCCGCAGGGCCCAATGGTCCCAGAACACCTCTATGGTTGTCATGAACAGCACGTGCTCCCTCTCAATTGTTACCCAGGCACGGACATATCCCTTAAATATTGCCAGGTAGTAGCCGGGCAGATCCCTCTGCCACCCATTTCCAGAACCCATGGCTACCTGTTTTTGTCAGCCCCAGGAGCAAGTTGACAAGGACATCCTCATCCCTCCGTGCCCCCATCCTTACTGGATGAATGTATATAAATGGGATGGGGCTAAAATGTGACCAGAAGGCGAGGAGCAGCCCACACAGATATGCAAAAATAGGCTGCAGCCTCACGCACTCCATGCACATGTGGTACACGGTCTCCTCTAGCCCGCAGAAGTGACATGCTTCCTTAGTGTACAAACTAAGGAACTGCTTACAGGGCACCACTTTATGCAGCAGCATCCACCCCAGATCCTCAAGGTGAAAGGGAAGAACTCCCTTGTAAAGGACTCCATTGGGGATCCCCCTCACCTCCAGGTGGAAAGACCGACTGCCATGGCATGTTGGGACTGTGGACGAGGGCTCGGAAGTGGAGGGTGTGGTACAGGTGTAGCCACATCTCTTCGTGAAGACAGCAGCCCCTCTGGAGAAAGTACGTCGCTAACACGTGCCACCTGGGAGACTGCTCGGCATACGGGAATCTCTGCAGGGTCCTGAGACGGAGAGCTGCCAGTCATGTACAGACACACACCAGTGACTGTCTGCCCTCCCTAATTGGGAGACTCAAGACCGCTGCAGAGACCCAGTGTTTCCTGTTACCCCAGAGAAAAGTCCACTAACTTCCTCTGCATTCTTGCAACAAAGGGAGCAGGTGGGGCCAAGGTGACCATCTGGAACCACAACATGGAGGCCACCGGCTGGTTTATGACCACCACCCTGTCTCGATAGGAAAGCACCCTGAGAAGGCCTGACCAGTGCCCTAGCTGGGCCATGATTTTCATCTCCAGGTCCTCTTTTAATTTCATGCTCATCATTACAGCTATTTATTTATACAGTATCTGCATTTGCACAGTTTTCATAGTTCCTGATGTTTACAGTTTACAGTTACTGATCTATAGATTTGCTAAGTATGCCCGCAGAAAAGAATCTCAGAGTTGTATGTGGTGACATGTCTGTACTCCGATGATAAATTTTACTTTGAAGTTGATTGTTGAAAGCGATAAATGGCTGGAGAAGGGGGGATCTCTTTGTATCACGCTGCACATCTTCCTTTTGGTCAGGGTCACGTGAAGCCATGGGGGAAGGTGGTGGATGGTCGTATGAGCAGCTGGTGCACATCACAAGTCCTGGTTATGCGACCACTGATGCCAGGCAGACAATCTCTGAAGAGTATTGGTAATGGCTGGGGTCACCCATTTTGTAAAGATGCTGCTTAGAGAAGGCAATGGCAAACCAATTCTGTGGAAAGATTTGCCAAGAACAATCATGGTTATGGAAAGACCATGATCACCCACATCATACAACATGGCACAAAATGGATGAATGGATTATGGTTATCATTCTATTGTGGATCTATTGAGTCTACCCTGAAGGAGATGAATGTCAGTGTTGACTATGGTAACATATATGCGCTTTGAGAATAAATTTACTTAGAACTTTTGAACATTGAAAAGCTTAGAGAATCTGAAAGAAAGACAAAGAAGTAGCTAGCCCAAAAATTCCATTAGGAAAGGTATTCCTTTGTTCTGGAGTTTACCAGCAAGAAGGGAGAATGATTAGGTTCAGGGATGACAGAGGCTAAACTGAAGTTCAGAAGAACCAAGAATAAAAGAGTCATTGAACACAGAAACAGGCCATTCAGTCCATCTAGTCCATGCTGAATTGTTCTGCTTAGTCCCATCAATCATACCTGGATCATAGTCCTTTAAAACCCTCCTCTCCAAACTAATCTTAAACATTGCATTTGAACCCACACCCATCACTCCATCACTTCCCCTGGCAGCCCGTTCCACACTCTCACCACCCTCTGAGTGAAGAAGTTCCCCTCACTTACGTCCTGCCTATTATCCAACTAGCGATTAGGACAGCAATGACATCTTCCATCTGTGGTGGCGTTCAGGGCTTCCTTCATCGTGCCAGTAGCTTCCTCTTGGTTTTCACTACTGTCAGTCACACAAGTTCTGGATGGAGACTCAGGAATAGCGTTGCATTCAGATGCAGCACCTGAGGTCAGGGGGTCAAGATGGGTCTCTGGCGCTGTGAAACTGCGACTCTACCAGTATGCCGCCAGTGCCTGTATTGGATGTTTGTCAGTCACAGTTTCAGGTTGAAATCCTTCATCTGAAACACTGGCTGTCCACTTCCCTCTTTAGATGCTCCCTGACCTGCTGCTCTCTTCTCATTGCAACCATCAGGGAGGAGGTACAGGACCCTGAAGACCCACAGTCAATGACTCAGGAACAGCTTCTTCCCCTCTGCCAGCAGATCGCGCAGGATGTAACTAGAATAGGACTAAATATAAAAGCATGTAATGTTGAGGCACCGGTGAGTTCATACTTGAGTATTGTGAGTAGCTTTGGGCCCCATAATCTAAAAAAGGTTGTGCTGACATTGGAGGGGATCCATAGGAGGTTCACAAAACTTATTCCATTACTGAAAGGCCTGTTACATGAAGAGCGTTTGCTGGCTCTGGCCTCTACTCACTGGAATTCAGAAGAATGAGGGGTGACCTCATTGAAACTCATCAAATGTTGAAAGGCTTTGATAGAGTGGATGGGAGTGGGGTGGGGGAGAGGATGTTTCCTGTGGTGAGGGAATCTATGACCAGAGGCCACAGCCTCAGAATAGAGGGTCATCCTTTCAGAATGGAGATGAGGAGGGATTTCTCTTTCACCTGAGGGTGGTGTATTTGTGGAATTAATTGCCACAGGCAGCTATGGAGGCCAAGTCATTGGGTATATTTATGGCAGAGGTTCTTGATTAGTCAGGACATGAAGGGATACGGGGAGAAGGCCAGATATGGGGGCTGAGAGGAAAGTGGATCAGAGCAGACTCAATGTGCCCAATGGCCTAATTCTGCTCCTGTATCTGATAGTCTACTATCAGGCTGAACCTATGAAATGGCTAGTTCTCTTTTGTACTATTTATTTCTGTAGCTTTGCCTCCAGTTTCTACCCTGGCCTCAAATTTACCTGGTCTACGTCTAACACGTTGCTCCCCTTTCTCAATCTCTCCGTCTCCACCTCTGAAGACAGATTGTCTTCTGATATCTTTTATAAACCTACTGACTGTCACAGCTATCTTGACTATACCTTTCCCCACCCTGCCAACTGTAAAATTGTATTTCCCTTTCCCCGTTCCACATCGGTTCCGAGGATGAGACTTCCCATTCCTGGATATCTGAGATGCCCTCCTTCCTCAAAGAATGCCCTCACCCACATCTCCTCCACTCCCCGGACATCTGTCCTCGCCTCATTCCCCTTCATAGAAGCTCCCTGACCTGCTGAGTTCATCCAGCACTTTGTGTTTGTCACTCTGGATTTCCAGCATCGGTGAGATCCCTTGTGTCAAAAATATGTGATGTCTTTAACACCAAGGTGCATCAATGAGGCAGGAGACAAGCTCAGAACTTATCAAAAGATCTGAGAAAAAAAATCAGCTTTGAAGAAATTCCTTGGCAGGGAGGGATTTGCAGAAGCTGGAGGAATTTACTGATAAGACAAGCAGAAGCAATTGTACGTTTCACCAAATCTCTCTAACCATTCCCCAGAGTCACAGCTCTCTGCAGCTTATTTCGATCTTGTGCAGTAGCTTCCCCCGCAACACCCCACACCCCACCTATCCCAGATGGTGATGCCGCCAGTTAGAATGCTCCATAGAAATTTGTGAGTTTCTTTAGTGATGTATCAAATCTCAAGGTAACTCAATCATCGAAGTACCACATACTAACTTGAGATTGATTTTCTTGCAAGTATTTACAAGAAAATGAAAATACAGTATTTTATGAGAATCTACACATCAGCAGACAAAGTCTGACAGACACCAATGAGCAAAAGATGACAAACTGAGCAAATAAAAGTGATACTGAGAACATGAGTTGTAAAGAGTCCCCAAAAGCTCAAAGTTGATTGGTGGACACTAATGAGGAGGGTTGATAGGCAGCTGGAGGAGGGGAGCGCAGAAACATCAGCAGAAGGTGGGCGGTGATAGGTGGAGGAGTTAATTTAATCGTGGGTTTAGATCAAAGCAGTGTGAAGGAGAGTCACTTCTAATTCCTGGAGACACGAGAGAACATTAACAATCCTTTGCCCCCTCAGATGATTCTTGAGCTACTGAGTTCCTCCAGCAGCTTGTTTATTGCTCCAGCCCGCAGTCCATATTTCATCAGGAGTTTGAGGAGATTTGGTATCTCACCAAAGACACTCACAAATTTCTACAGGTCTACCATGGAGAGCATTCTAACTGGCTGTATCACTGCCTGGTGTGGGGGTGTCAATGCATAGGATGAGAAGAAGCTGCAGAGGGTTGTAAACTCAACCAGCTCCATCAGGGGCACAAGACTTCCCAGCACCGAGGACATCTACAAAAGGCAATGCCTCAAACAGGCGGCGTCCATCATTGAGAACCCTCATCACCCAGAATATTTCTTAGTGTAATTTACAGTGATTTTTATGTATTGCACAGTACTGCTGCCACAGAAACAACACATTTCATGAGATTTGTCAATGATGATAAACCTGATAGTGATTTTCATTCTGAGTTTGGACATTGGGCAGCACAGTACCAAAATACCTCAAGACATAGGAGCAGAATTAGGCCGTTTGGCCCATCCAGTCTGCTCCAACAATCAATCATGGCTGATTTTTTTTTCCCTCTCCTCAGCCCCAGTCCCTGGCCTTCTCCCCGTACCCCTTAATCCCTTTTCCAATCAAGAACCTATCAAGCTCTGCCTTAAGTACACCCAACGACCTGGCCTCCACAGCTGCATGTGGCAACAAATTCCACCCTCTGGCAAAAGAAATTTATCTACATCGCTGTTTTAAATGGATGCCTCTCTATCCTGAGGCTGTACCCTCTTGTCCTAGACTCCCCTACCACGGGAAACATCATTTTCACATATACTCTGTCTAGGCCTTACAACATTCAAAAGGTTTCAATGAGATCCCTCCCATATCCATCTGAATTTCAGCAAGTACAGACCCAGAGCCATCAAACTTTCCTTGAATGATAACCCTTTCAGTCGCGGAACCATCCTTGTGAACCTCCTCCGGACCCTCTCCAATGCCAGCACATCTTTCCTTAAGTGAGGAATCCAAATCTATTCACAATACTCAAGCTGAGGTCTCGCCAGTGCCTTACAGAGCCTCAGCCACACACTCCTGCTTTTCTATTCTAGACCTCTTGAAATGAATGTTAACATTGCCTTTGCCTTCCTCACCACCAACTCAATCTGCAAGTTAACCTTCAGGGTGTTCTGCACAAGGATACCCAAGTCCCTTTGCATCTCAGATTTTTGGATTTACTCACCAGTTAGAAAATAGCCTGCACATTTATTTCTACTACTGAAGTGCATGACTATGCATTTTCCAACATTATAATTCATTTGCCATTTTCTTGCCTATTCTTCTAATCTGTCTAGGTCCTTCTGCAGCCTACCTGTTTCCTCAACACTGCCTGCCCTCCACCAATCCTCATATCATCTGCAAACTTGGCAAAAAAGCCATCTATCCATCATCTAAATCATTTACATACAGCATAAAAAGAAGTGGTCCCAAAACCAACCCTGTGGAACACCACTAGTCACTGGCAGCCAACCAGAAAAGATCCTTTTATTCCCACTTGCTGCCTTCTACCAATCAGCCAATGCTCTAACTATGCCAGTAACTTTCCTGAAATACCATGGGTTCTTAACTTGGTAAGCAGCCTGATGTGGCACCTTGTCAAAAGCCTACTGAAAGTTCAAATATACATCATAGTGGTTAGTTCACTTTGCAGTTCAGGTAAGCTGGGTTCAATTCCCACCGCTGCCTGTAAGGAGTTTGTACATTCTCCTCGTGACTGTTTGGGTTTTTTACGGGTGCTCTGGTTTCCTCCCACAATCCAAAGATAGTTGGTAGGTTAGTAAAATAGAAACATAGAAAGCCTACAGCACAATACAGGCCCTTCGGCCCACAGAGTTGTGCCGAACATGTCCTTACCTTAGAAATTACAGGACTTCCCCATGGCCCTCTATTTTTCTAAGCCCCATGTACCTATCCAAAAGTCTCTTAAAAGACCCTATCGTATCCGCCTCCACCACAGTTGCCAGCAGCCCATTCCACACACTCACCACTCTCTGCGTAAAAAACTTATCTCTGACAGCACCTTGAACCTGTGTCCTCTTGTGGCAACTATTTCAGTCCTGGGAAAAAGCCTCTGACTATCCACATGATCAATGCCTCTCATCATCTTATACACCTCTATCAGGTCACCTCTCATCCTCCGTCGCACCAAGGAGAAAAGGCCGAGTTCACTCAATCTGTTTTCATAAGGCATGCTCCCCAATCCAGGCAACATCCTTGTAAATCTCCTCTGCACCCTTTCTATGGCTTCCACATCCTTCTTGTAGTGAGGTGACCAGAACTGAGCACAGTACTCCAAGTGGGGTCTGACTGGGGTCCTATGTAGCTGCAACATTACCTCTCGACTCCTAAATTCAGTTCCACCATTGATGAAGGCCAATGCACTGTATGCCTTCTTAACCACAGAGTCAACCTGCGCAACTGCTTTGAGCGTCCTATGGACTCAGACCCCAAGATCCCTCTGATCCTCCACACTGCCAAGAGTCCTACCATTAATGTTAATTGGTCATTGTAAATTGTCCCATGATTAGGCTAAGGGTAAATCAGGGATTGCTGGGAGCTGTAGTTCTAAGGACAGGAAGGGCCTATCCCACCCTATATCTCAATAAATAAATTGCTGCTAAAGAGGGTACTGAGCCACCTTATTTACTACCTGCTTCGGGCAGCAGTGAAGCTCCTCCATCTCTGGTGGTGTTCAGGGCTTCCTTCATCATGTCAGTAGCTTCCTCCTGATTTTCGCTACTGTCAGTCATGCAAGTCCCAAATGGAGATTCAGGAATACCATCACACTCAGATGTAGAAAGATTCTTCATTGCTGTTTCTGTAACAATTTTGTTTTACCAGTCAGGATTGTTAGTCCTCAACTGAATTCCCTGAACTTGGAGGACCAGTGGACCACTCTTATTCTGGCCTCTACCCTTTGACCTTTTTGGCATGGGTGACCCTACCACGAGCCAAAGCACAAGGTCCTGACTCCAGCCAACATAACTCTCCAGATCATTGGGGCACACAAGCCTCTAAACCAAACAACGAGGTTTTGTTCCTCTTGGTGGGCGCCGGGGCAAGTACAGTAATATTTCCTCTTAGTTCAGGGTTTCTTTTTCGCTTTAAAAAAAAAACAAAATACACACCTTGCCTCCTCAGCTGCCCCAATTTCCACTGAAATGAGGTCATCTGTCAGCATCTTTTGCCCTATTACACAACTTTCTGTGAATGGATGGAAGTCTATCGCAAAAGTCCATCTTGTGGTATAAATATCAACACCTTGGATAACCCATGTGGTTTGTTGACATCTCCTAACCTTACAGGTTTTTTTTGTTATTTGAAGGTTTGTGTTATATTTGCAGTGGTTTAATGGGGAAGCCAAATTCGTCTGGAAGATATGAGTCACACTGAGGCGTTGTTATGGCAACCGGCTTAGTTGTTAACCCAGGTAAGCCAAAGAGTGGTGGTTTTACTGTTAGTCTATTCCATTGACTCATATGGCCATTTTTAAATACAGTTTCAATCATTTTTTTCCAAAACCTCATTGGCTCTGAGTTTAATGGAAAATAAAACCCTTAAATGTTACAGGGCTTTTATGAATTTCCAACAGCATACTCACAACGGATTGCCTTAAACATAAGCATAGTTTTTTTTGTTGTCTCTCTCCCTTTTTCTTTGGACGCCCACACTTTTGATGACAGGAAGTTGCAAAGAAGTTGTGGCTTCAAGTGTTCGGGAGAGAGCAGCAGAGAAGCTAGCAGATTTCCTGTTGATTGTTTGGGTTCAAGCCTGAGCCTCCAGCATGTAACCTCCGCCCTTAACCCGATCACAAATCGAAGCCGAAGCCTGTGTGCAGCCGAGGTTCTGCCTGGCAGAAGCTATTGCATGCTTGTTGGTTCAAGCCTTGCACCGAAGATTCCCTCGGCACTCCACCAGGAATATCAGCCCAGCTGCCCCATTTCTGAGATACTAAATTGATATGAGGCACCACCTCCTCTCGGATGCTCATAAAAGATATCATGATACCATGCTGAACATAGAACATAGAACACGGAACAGGCCCTTTGATCCACGATGTCGTGCCAACCTCTTAACTTAGCCAAGATCAATCCAGCCCTTCCCTCCCACAAAGCTCTCCATTTTTCTTTAATCCTTGCGCCTATCTGGGTGGTGGGGTGGAGAAGCGTGAGGCGCTCCTTTCTACCGCTGGCCTGCAGCTCGCCCTTGGGCAAGGTGTAGCACCTGCTTAACCCCCCCCCCCCACCGATCAGGGTCACATGAAGCCATAGGAGCAGGTGGTGGATGGTCATATGAGCAGCCGGGGAGGTGCAACGAGACCTGGGTGTCATTATACACCATTCATTGAAAGTGGGCATGCAGGTACAGCAGGCGGTGAAAAAGGCGAATGGTATGCTGGCATTTATAGCGAAAGGATTCGAGTACAGGAGCAGGGAGGTACTACTGCAGTTGTACAAGGCCTTGGTGAGACCACACCTGGAGTATTGTGTGCAGTTTTGGTCCCCTAATCTGAGGAAAGACATCCTTGCCATAGAGAGAGTACAAAGAAGATTCACCAGATTGATTCCTGGGATGGCAGGACTTTCATATGATGAAAGACTGGATGAACTAGGCTTATACTCGTTGGAATTTAGAAGATTGAGGGGGGATCTTATTGAAACGTATAAAATCCTAAAGGGATTGGACAGGCTAGATGCAGGAAGATTGTTCTCGATGTTGGGGAAGTCCAGAATGAGGGATCACAGTTTGAGGATAAAGGGGAAGCCTTTTAGGACCAAGATGAGGAAAAACTTCTTCACACAGAGAGTGGTGAATCTGTGGAATTCTCTGCCACAGGAAACAGTTGAGGCCAGTTCATTGGCTATACTTAAGAGGGAGTTAGATATGGCCCTTGTGGCTAAAGGGATCAGGGGGTATGGAGGGAAGGCAGGTACAGGGTTCTGAGTTGGATGATCAGCCATGATCATACTGAATGGCGGTGCAGGCTCGAAGGGCCGAATGGCTTACTCCTGCACCTATTTTCTATGTTTCTATGTCTCTATATCACAAGTCCTGGTTATGTGACCACTGACACCAGGAAGACAATCTCCAAAGAGTATTGACAATGACTGGGGTCACCTGTTTTGTAAAGATACTGCCCAGAAGGCAATGGAAAATCATTTCTGTAGAAAAGCTTGCCAAGAACAATCACGGTCATGGAAAGACCACGATGGCCCATGTCACAGAACGATGATGATGATGTGATTATCTAAGCATCTCCTAAATGTCCCTGATGCAGCTGCCTCCACCATCGTCCCTGGCCTCCTGGCAGTATGCTCATGCTCTCACCACTCTATGTTTTAAAAACGACATCTGATAGTCCCCCTATACTTTCCTCCAATTACCCTAAAATTATGCTTCCTCGGATTAGTCTTTTCCACCCTGGGAAAAAGCGAGGGCTGTTCTCTCTATCTATCATTTTAAACACTTCTTTCAAATCACCACTCATCCTCCTTCACTCCAAAGAGAAAAGCCCTGGCTCACCCATCCTTTCCTCACAAGATATGTTCTGTAATCCAGTCGGTAGCCTGGTAAATCTCCTCTGCACCCTCTCTAAAGCCGTTTGATCAGTATTGATCCATCTTCTCCCTCTGCCCCAATCTCCTGTCTTCTCCCCATATCCCCTCGTGCCCTGACTAATCAAGAATCTATCGATCTCTGCCTTAAATATACCCAATGACCTGTCTTCCACAGCCACTTGTGGCAACAAATTCCTCAGATTCACCACGCTCTGGCTGAAAAATTCCTCCTCCTTTCTATTCTAAAGGGATGTCCCTCGATTCTGAGGCTGTGCCTTCTGGTCTTAGACTCTCCCACCATAGGAAACATCCTCTTCTCGGCCACTCTATTGAGGACTTTCACTACTCGATAAGTTTCAATTCCCTCATTCTCCTAATTTCATTCTTCTAATTTCTTTTCATTTCCCTCATTCTCCTAAGTTCCGACGACTACAGGCCCACAGCCTTCAAACACTCCTCGTACAAAAAGCCTTACATTCCTGGACTTATTTTCATGAACTTCCTATGAACCCTCTCCAATGTCAGCACATCCTTTCTAGTTAAGGGGCCCAAAACCACTCTCAATATCTTCACCAATACCCTATAAAGCCTCAGCATTACATCCTTGCTTTTATATTCTTGTCCTCTCAAAAAGATTTACATTTGCCTTCGTCATCACAGACTCAACCTGCAAATTAACCTTTAAGACAGAGACCGTAAGACATAGGAACAGAATTAGTCTGCTCCACCATTCCATCATGTCTGATCCTGGATCCCACTCAACCCCATACCCCTGCCTTCTCGCCATGTCCTTTGATGCCCTGACCGATCAGGAAACTATCAACTTTTGCCTTAAGTATCTCCACGGACTTGGCCTACACTGCAGTTTGTGGCAGAGCCTTCCACAGATTCACTACTCTCTTCCTCCTTACCTCTGTTCTAAAAGGTCTCCCCTCAATTTTGAGGCTGTGCCCTCTAGTTCAAACGAAGGGGCTTGTCGTGTCCATTCTGGGGGAGGGGGAACACCTCTGGTGAAGGGGATTCCAGGGTGGCTCACTCTCCTTTGTTCCCCACCAGACACTCAGCTCTCACCCGTGGCTCCAAGTATTTGTTTGTCAGTGGCCACACTCGGGCGCACAACTTCGACAGGTGGGCTAAACCAAGTGAGTGTAGCCACGGGCCTCATACCCTGGTGAGACAGGGACATGCCTGTCCTAGCATGTGACGTCAGCTCCGGCAGGCTGGGCCGATGAGATCTACAGTGAGATCCAACGGCCACGAAGGCTGTTCTGCAACTCCCTGTGGAGAGCAAGGCACAGAAGATGATTTGGTCATCCACTGTAACCTAGGAAGGCCCCAGTTTCTGGCACTTGTTCACACCACTGGACCTGACTTCTGAGGTCGAGAGAGTGGAACTGCCTAGTCCAATGGCTTTTCCACTTTAAAAACTCTCCCACACAGGTTTCCCGTCATTGTCAGACATAGTGGACAACCACCACAGTGCCATACATAAAAAATTACTGTACATTACAACAATCAATCAAGGAGAGGGGAGAAGATGGCAACGTGACGGCAGCGCGCGCGGCCACTTCGATGATGAATTTCTGTTATCTGTCAAGTAGGGGACCGTGCATAATTCTGATTTGATGGAGACAGACGTGAGTGCACAGCGGAACATCTGGAAAACTTCTGAAATGCCCGCTTCGCTGCCACTGCTACTGTGTGGTAACCAGAATCTCCGGAGCAGAAGGCCCCGAAATCCTCGGCTTTGTGTGTTTCAGCGGCCGGGGCGAGGTCGAAGGCACTCGGCAGAGGATGGCTCTCGGGAGGCTGTATCGGAGGGGCTGGTCGGAAGCTCGGAGTTTTCGGACGGATGGACTCAGGGTCGGCTGTGGTCGGCTGCTTCCAAGGTATCGGCAAGTTGACGGTGCCTGGAGGTTTATGGCAGGGAGTTTCTCCCTTTTGCCGCCTGCTATCAGGGACTCGGGAGTCGATCGACTCGGGGACTTTGAGACTTTTTTTTTACTGTGCCTATGGGCTGTTCATCTTCAAATTATGGTATTGCTTTGCACTGCTGTAACTATATGTTATAATTATGTGGTTCTGTCAGTGTTAGTCTTTGGTCTATCTTGTTTTCTGTGATATCACTCCGGAGAAACATTGTATCATTTCTTAATGCATGTATGCATTTCTAAATGACAATAAAAGAGGACTGAGTGTTCTCATAATCTAAAGTAAGTAAATAAATAAACAGTGCAAAGAGGAATAGTGAGATGTTGTTCATGGGTACATGGACCGCTCAGAAACCTGATGGTGGTGGGAAGAATCTGTCCCTAAAATGTTCAGGCTCCTGTACCTCCTCCCGGCTGGTGAGCTCCTTATTGATAACATCCTGAGGCATCGCCTTTTGAAGATGTCCTTGATAGCGGGGATGCTCGTGTCCATGGTGGAGCTGGCTGACTGTACAACCATCTGCAACATTTTTCAATCTTGTGCAGTGGCCCTTCCATACCGGACGGCGACGCAGCCAATCAGAATGGTCTCCTTGGTACAGCTGTAGGAACTTGCTGGAGTGTTTGGTGTCATACCAAATCTCCTGAAATCCCCAATGAACTGTTACTGCTGGTGTGCCTTCTTTTGTAATTGCATCAGTATGTTGGACCCGGGTAGGTGCTCAGAGACGTTGACTGCCAGGAACTTGAAGCTGCTCACTCTCTCCACTGTTGATTCCTCAATGAGGACACGCGTGTGTTCCCCCAACCTCTCCTTCCCGATCTTCACAATCAGTTCCTCGCTCTTACTGATGTTGTGTGCAAGGTTGTTGTTGTGACACCACTCAATCACCTGATCTAGCTCACTCACTGACATTCTGCCAACCGTAACTGTGTCATTGGCGTTTGAGCTGTGCCGAGGCACACAGTCATAGGAGGAGAGCGCAGAGCAGTGGGCTAAGCACGGATCCGTGAGGTGCGGAGGAGATGGTATTTCCGATCCACACTGACTGGGGTCTCCTGGCGAGGAAGCCAAGCATCCAGTTGTAAAGGGAGGTACAGAGACCCCGGATTTGGAGCTTGTTGATTAGTATGAGAGTTTGGTAGTGTTAAACACTGAGCAGTAATAAATAAACAGCCGCCTGACAAAGGTATTGTTGTAGTCCAGGTGCTCCAAGGCTGAGTGGAGAGCCGGTGAGATTGCATCCGCTGCAGATCTGTCATCATTGTAGACACGTTCAGGCCCTTGCTTAGGCAGGAGTTAGGTCTAGCCATGAGCAAGTCTCTGAAAGCACTGGGCGATAGTCATTAAGGCAGCTTTCCCTGCTCTTCTCATGTTCAAATTCAAGTTTAAGTGTTGTTCAACCATACACGAGTACAGCTGGATGAAACAGCTTTCCTCCAGGACCAAGGTGTAAATTACAGTACATACAGTCACACACAGCACATATCAAAACAATAGCACAAAGAGTCAGAGAATAATATTAGACCAAGGCTCAGAATGGCACGGCCAGAAGATTGATGGTGTATGGGATGGTGTCCTGGAACCACGAATTCTGCACGACAAGCACACAGCATTTCTTTGACAGGGCAGATCCACTTGTCTCACACTGGGTCAGCCCAGAGATCACTAGCTCAATGATTCAATAGTTCAATTTGATATCAGAGAATGTATACAGTATACAACCTGAAATTCTTATTCTTCATAGACATCCACGAAACAGAAGAAAACCCCAAAGAATGATTGACAGAAAAATATCAGAACCTCAAAGCTCCACCCCCTCCCTCCCATGCACAAGTAGCAGCAAAGCACCAGCAGGAAAGATCAACCCCCACCCTTCACCCACCATGGAAGCATAGCAAATCCCCCAAAGAGACCATGATCTCAGTCCATAACCCAGCACTTCAACATGCCACAAGTTCTCTCTCACTCACTAACAAGGGAGTGAGAGAGGTGTCACCCCTTCCATAGCAAAGGGGGAAACTGACGGCTTGCTGCTTACACATTACAATCTGCAGCAACACTTATTCAAGCTCACCGACTCGAGAAGCAGCAGACTCTGGTTCTCTGTTCTTAGACCAGAGATGGCCCTGAAGTAAACCCTATACTTACCTTGTCTCCATAAAACATCTGAAGAATCTCTTCAACCAGCTGGATATTTGATGACATGCATTCACTGTGTACATATGACCATGTAATCCACCCTAACTGTATATGGGTGGTGGGGTGGAGATACGTCTCTACCAAAGGAGATGCATGGTGCTCCTACAGGTCACCCTTGGGCAAGATGTAGCACCTCCGTAGACCCCTCCCCACCCCCGATCAGGGTCACATGAAGCCATGGGAGCAGGTGGTGGATGGTCGTATGAGCAGCTGGTACACATCACAAGTCCTGGTTATGTGACCACTGACCCCAGGCAGACAATCTCTGAAGAGTATTGATAATGACTGGGGTCACCTGTCTTGTAAAGACACTGCCCAGAAGAAGGCAATGGCAAACCACTTCTGTAGAAAAATTAGCCAAGAACAATCACGGTCATGGATAAGACCATGATCACCCACATGGCACAGAATGAAGATGGTGACCCTAAAAGTCCACAGAGAACTTCCCCACTCTTCTTTGTAAAGCAATTATTGGCTTGTGGAAAAGCATCTCAACAGCTAGATTACACCCCCGGCATTCGAGACAACAGAGGAAGTGTCAGACAAAACTGCACGGTCATCTCTGTCATTAGGATTGCAGCCTACAGCCCCCTGAGTCAAAGGTGAGGTTGACATCCACTGGCCTGAGCTAACCACATCAACCTCCCACTCCGTGCCAAAGCACTGGCCTTTGAAGAGCAACAGTGTTATTTATCAATGAGATGAGCTCTTTCCACGGGCGAGGGGAATCCTGACTGACTGTTGTATCAAAGCGGGAGTGAGGGGGTTGCCATTACCGCCCTGAATCACTGCGTTACACCCAGAAATATCTGCAGCAGACAAAGAGAGAATCCCCCTCCTACACAAACTCACCGAGTTCATCACTCCAGGACCCTGCAAAGTCTTTTTTCAGAAGAACCTTATTTACAACAGGCTGCTGTGTGCATTTGGAGGGCTTCTGTGTTTCAGTTAAGATAATAAACCAGTCTGTCTGTCCATTTCAGAGGCTGGTGACACCCTCTAAATATTCCTGCCAAAACGAATACCATCCCGATGGTATTTTATTGCTTTATTTATTGAGATTCAACATGGAGTAGCTCTTCCAACCCTTCCAGCTGCGTCTCCCAGCAATCCCTCGATTCCGCCCTATCCTAATCACGGGGCGATTTACAATGACCAATTAACCTATGTCTTTGGAATGTGGCAGGAAACTGCAGCGCTTGGTTTTGCTGGCCACTTCACTACTGTGCTGCTGCCCCACAGCATTGGTTGGGGTAGGAATGGGACACTTAAAAAACCCTTAGATAGACACATGGATGACAGAAGAATGGAGGGCTATGTGGGAGGGAAGGGTTAATACTGATCTTGGTATATGTCCTCACTGATACCTTCCTAAGTCCAACCACTCTTTCCCAATCCTTGACGGGATTCAGAGAGGTGTGTTACCTTTGAATCAGGCACGTAGATGCTGGGCTTTGTCTTGTGTTACAGCACCAAACTGGAGACCACGGTTGATAAAACTATATGCCCGAGGCTGGGTTTCTCTCTTAAATCTGCGTCACTGTGTAACACAGTGCTGGGTGGAGCCAGCTGTGTCCCTGTTGTTTGGCAACAGACACCGAGACCCTGAATCTACCAGCACCGGCCTCTCCTTTTCCCCCCATGAAGTGCGTGACCTTTCCGTGTGAGTACATGGACCCTGCCCAGTCCATGCTCAGTTCACAGAGATCAGGAAGGCGTGTGAGGTGTCTTCACCATGATCTTGGGTTCCTCTTAATCCTAGCAAAAGTGAGAGGTTCAAAGTTCAAAGAAAAATTTATAATCAGCGTACATATATGTCACCACCTGCAACCCTGAGGGTCATTTTCCTGTGGGCATACCCAGCAAATCTATAGAACTGTAACTATAACAGGATCAATGAAAGATCAACCAGAGTGCAGAAGACAACAAACTGTGCAGATGCAAATATAAATAAATAGCAATTAATAATGAGACATGAGATAACGAGATAAAGAATCGTTAAAGCGAGATCACTGGTTGTGGGAACACCAGAAATAGAATGTGAATAGAATCCCCTTTTGTTCAAGAGCCTGTTAGTTGAGGGGTAGTAACTGTTCTTGAACCTGGTGGTGCGAGTCCTGAGGCTCGTGCACCTTCTACCTGATGGCAGCAGTGAGAAGAGAGCATGGCCTGGTTAGTGGGGATCTCTGATGACGGATGCTGCTTTCCAACAACAACGTTTCAGATGTGCTGCTGGTGGGTGGGAATTCCTGTAGGTTGTCAGCAGCCCATCCCTACTCTGGTGAAGAGTGCCAGTGAAAGCATTCTGGTCAAGAGTAGCCCTCAGTTCCAAGTTCCAAGGCCAGCGATGTGGATGTGGGACATCCGTGGCCAGTTGTTGGCCCAGCAGCCACCCTGAGGTGCATCCCTCCCAGGAGTGACCTGTCTGAATGGCATATCTCCCAGCACACATGACAATAATAAAACTGTGCCAATTACCTTACCTACAGTACTTCCAAATCTGGCTTCTTGCTTGTCCTTAAATTTAACTGGTCCAAAGTTCAAATATATTTATTATCAAAGTATGTATATGTTACACAACTTTGAGTTTCATCTCCTTACGGGCAGCCAAAAGGGTTTTATTGATGGGTTTTAAAAAGAAGACTGTCAAACGCCCAATGTTCAGAGAGAAAAAAAACAATAGAAGTAATTTAGAACAGAAGTGAGTGCACAGACACAAAGCCTGAAACAGCCACACCAGGCACGGCTTCAGCATCAGTTCAGCTAGCAGAACCGGCCTGACCTTTGCCTTTGGTCCCAATACTCTACCTTTTCAATCTGGCCCGGTGTTTAAATCGTCCAAACACCGGGTCGTTGCTCACTCTAAGACCCTAGCCCCGTCACTTTGGTCCGCTGTAGGTCTGACTCCGCCACCACCTTTTGGCCTGTACACGACCTTCCAAATGGACTTGGTGCTCAGATGATCAAACCTCACTCCTGGTTTGGGTGGACAGGCCTCGACTCTTCTGTTGGAAGGACTTTGGGGTCTGATATCCACCCCTCCTCCACCTCAAGTCTCTACCTCTCTCTCCTCCTTTGAGGTCAAAACCATAGAGGTTTGGGAAATACCCAATCGTCTATAATTACTTCACAGCTAACACACGTAGGAGACATTTGCAGTTTTTGGCACTGCAAACTTCCCTCAAGCTCCAATAAGGTCAAGTACAGATAATCTATCTTCTTTCAACAAGGGCATGTTGTGATCCCAGGATACTGGTGAGAGCTCCTCGGTCTTTCATGGAAACTGGCATTTTAAATGCAGATGAGAGGAGCTCAAAGACAGCATTACTGACCATGCAGCCGACTCTTACTGAAACATTGAAGGGGTTCACTGCTACGCCTAATACTGTCTCATCACATACCTTTAGCCAAACGAGCCCTGACCAAGTATGTGTATCGAGCCTGCCTTTCTTGTCTTCCTGAACTAAGTTCATGCTAGGGAAATGGCATTTTCTGCAGAACTATAGATCATTTGAGGAAGAGGAGATTAGCTTTATTTATCACATGGACATCAAAACATCGGAACACACAGTGAAATGCATTGTTTGCATCAACAACCAACATAATCCAAGGATGTGAGGGGCAGCCCTCGAGTGTCACCGTGATTCTGGCCAACGTAGTCTGCCCACGTCTTACTAACCCGAACCCATACGTTTTTGGAAACTGCCCCAGAGAAAAGCTCCACAGTGACAGAAAAAATGTACAAACTCCTTACACAACTCCTTGAGGCACTGATCGTGTGGATAGTCAGAGGCTTTTTCCCAGGGCTGAAATGGCTAACACGAGAGGGCACAGTCTTAAGGTGCTTGGAAGTAGGTACAGAGGAGATGTCAGGGGTAAGTTTTTTACGCAGAGAGTGGTGAGTGTGTGGAATGGGCTGCCAGTGACTGTGGTGGAGGCAGAAACGATAGGGTCTTTTAAGAGACTCCTGGATAGGTATATGGAGCTTAGAAAAATAGAGGGCTATGGGTAACCCTAGGTAATTTCTAAAGTAAGTACATGTTCGGCACAGCATTGTGGGCTGAAGGGCCTGTATTATGCTGTAGGTATTCTATGGTTCTAGAAGGGGCAGGAATCAAACCATAATCAAGGTCATTGGCACAGTAAAGGTCACTAATCTTTACTTTACCATACCACCCAGCGGACCATTGGCTAGAATAGTTGATCTGATATGTTGATTTGATTAGATTAGATTCAACTTTATTGTCATTGTGCCGGGTACAGATTACAAAGCCAATGAAATGCAGTTAGCGTCTAACCAGAAATGCAAACAATAATGTTATTTACAAAATAACTATGAATAAAAAGTAAGTGCTACAGCACACAAATATAAAAGTACTGAGACAGTACAATATGGCTGCAATACTGCTTAGCGCTGTGATGTGAGGTTCAGCAGGGTCACAACCTCAGGGAAGAAGCTCTTCCTGTGCCTGCTGGTCTGGGAGCAGAGGCTCCTGTAGCACCTACCGGATGGGAGGAGAGTAAAAAGTCCATGGTTAGGGTGAGATGCATCCTTGATAATGCTTTTCGCCTTGCCCAGGCAACTTTTATGGTAGATGTTCTCAATGGTGGGCAATTGGGTGCCGATAATCTGCTGGGCTGCTTTGCGATCCGATACGGTACAATTGCCATATCACTCTGAGATGCAGTTGGTGAATATGCTCTCAATGGTACAGCGGTAAAAATCCATCAGTATCCTGGGACAGAGGTGAGCTTTCTTCATGCTCCACAGGAAATAAAGGTGCTACTCAGGATATTTGATACTCAGGAACTTGAAACTGCTCACCCTTTCCACTGTTGACTTTCGACGAGAACTGGTGTGTGCTCTCCTGACTTCCCCATTCTGAAGTCCACAATCAATTCCTTGGTCTTGTAGACGTTGAGTGTAAGATTGTTGTTGCAACACCATTTAGTGAGCTTATCTGTTTCACTCCTATACACCTCCTTGTCATCTCACCATGTATGAGGGGCATTTGAAGGCTCTGAACTTGTACTCGCTGCAGTTTAGAGTTTAGAACATTGGGGGGGGGGAATCTCATTGAAGTATTGAAAGGTCTAGATGGGGTTTCCTCCAATAGGAACACAACCTTGTCTTTGGGTTTGGAGGCTTGCATACCTCAATGACCCAGAGAGCTGTGTTGGCTGAAGTCAGGGCTTTATGCTTTGGTTCCTGGTAGGATCACCTGTGTCAAAAAGGTAGGGGCCAGACTAAGAGTGGTCCACCGGTCCTCCAGGTTCGGGGGTTCAGCTCAGGCCTAACAACCCTGACCGGTCAAACAAAATTGTAAAGCAACAGCAATGAAGAATCCTTCTACATCTATGCGCAATGGTATTCCTGTGTGCAACGGTATTCCTTGCATGACAGCAGTGAAAACCGAGAGGAAGCTTCTGACATGACGAAGGAAGCTCCGAACACCATCAGAGATGCAGGACCTTCACTGCAGCCGTAGGCAGTAAGTAAGTAAGTATATAGGGTTTATAGGGAAAGAGTGTTTCCAGTTGTGGGAGAGTCTAGGACCAGAGAGCACAATCTCAGAATACAAGAAAGTCCCTTTAGAACAGAGGAATTTCTGTAGCCAGAGGGTGGTGAATCTGTGGAATACGTTTGCCACAGACAGTTGAGGATGCTAAGCCATTGGGTATATTTAAAGCAGAGGTTGATAGGTTCTTAATTAGTCAGAGTGTCACAGGTTATGGGGAGAACGGGGTCCAGAGGGAACATACTAAGAAGGAAGACCGCCCAAGCTGGGGTGGTCTTGCATTGACTCTATTGTGGTTATTATCCTAGTATGGATTTATTGAGTATGCCTGCAGGAAAATGAACCTCAGGGTTGTATGTGGTGACTTTGATAGAAAATGTACCTTGATCTTTGAAATCAGACATGGTCAAATGGAGGAGCAGTCTCGATGGGCCAAATGGCCTAATTCTGCTCCCAGGTCTTAATGGTCTTATGATCTTTTGAGGATCTGTCAATACTAGCTCAGAGGCCAGCCCGCTCTTGCCCAGTCCTAGAGGGGATCAACAGACAATAGACAATAGGCAATAGGTGCAGGAGTAGGCCATTCGGCCCTTCGAGCCAGCACCGCCATTCACTGTGATCATGGCTGATCATCCACAATCAGTATCCAGTTCCTGCCTTATCCCCATAACCTTTGATTCCGCTATCTTTAAGAGCTCTATCCATCTCTTTTTTGAAAACATCCAGAGACTTGGCCTCCACAGCCTTCTGGGGCAGAGCATTCCACATATCCACCACTCCCTGGGTGAAAAAGTTTTTCCTCAACTCCGTTCTAAATGGCCTACCTCTAATTCTTAAACTGTGGCCTTTGGTTCTGGACTCACCCATCAGCGGGAACATGCTTCCTGCCTCCAGCGTGTCCAATCCCTTAATAATCTTATATGTTTCAATAAGATCCCCTCTCATCCTTCTAAATTCCAGAGTATACAAGCCCAGTCGCTCCAACCTTTCAACATATGACAGTCTCACCATCCCGGGAATTAACCTTGTGAACCTACGCTGCACTCCCTCAATAGCAAGAATGTCCTTCCTCAAACTTGGAGACCAAAACTGCACACAGTACACAGGATCAGGGACATAGATGCTGGACTTTGCCTTGCGTTACAATACCAAGATGGAGTCCACAGTTGATAAAACTATATGCCCGAGGCTGGGTTTCTCTCTTAAATCTGCGTCACTGTGTAACACTGAACAAAGCCACCAGCAATACAGTGCTGGGTGGAGCCAGCTGTGTCCCTGTCACTTGGCAACAGACACCGAGACTCTGACACTACCTGCACTGGCCTCTCCTCTAAACTGTGTGGGCCAAGGGCTAGATGGGTCCTTTCCGTGTGGGCACCCAGGCCCTACCCAGTCCATGCCCATCTCACAGAGTTCAGGCAAGACGTGTGCAGTACTGGGGCGTTATCACACCCCTGTACCTCACCATGGGTTCTGGGATCAGGCACCGCAGGAGATGGTAATCAATTATCAGCTCACCTCCGATGAATCATATGTCATGAAATTTGTTAGCTTTGTGGCAGCAGTACAATGAAGTACATGATAAATAAATACATAGAGAAAAATGAGTTACTTTAAGTATATAAATGTCTATTAAATAGTTGTTAAAATAAGTATATAAAAATAATTTTAAAAAGTAGTGAGGTTCAATGTCCATTCAGAAATCAGATGGCAGAGGGGAAGAAGCTGTTCCTGAATCGTTGAGTGTGTGCCTTCAGGCTCCTGTACCTCCTCCCGGATGGTAGCAATGAGAAGAGGGCATGTCCTGGGTGGTGGGTGCCCCAAGTGGATGCCCCCTTCCTAAGGCACAGCTCCTTGAAGATGCGCAGTGCAGATTGGGATTGGTTTAGTGTTGTCACTGAGGAACAGTGAAAAACGTAGTTTTGTACACTATTCATACAGATCATCACATGGTGTCTAGGAATTTCTTTAAACTTTCCCTTTTCTCTGATCTTCTGATAGCTTTTGATCTTGTTTCCTGCCCCAGTGATGCATCTTGGTGTTAAGGGCATCACATATTTTTGACACAAGAGATTCTGCAGATGTTGGAAATCCAGGACAACAGACACAGAATGTTGGTAGAACTCAGCAGGTCAGGCAGCGTCTATGGATGGAAATGAACATTCCATATTTTGAGCCAAGACCCTTCGTCAGGACTGGAAAGGAAGGAGGCAGAGGCCAGAATAAGAAGGTGGGAGGAAGGGAAGAAGGACAAGCTGGAAGGTGATAGGTGAAGCCAGATGGGGAAGGCCAATCTTTTTTATTTTACAATATAAACACAAGGGATTCTACAAATGTGAAAATCCAGAGCAACAGACACAAAATGTTGGGGAACTCAACAGATCAGGCATCATGATGTGCCATGTCATATGACGTAGGCTCTTTCGTCTTGCTCTTTCCATGACATTAATTGTCCTTGGCAAATTTTTCTACAGAAATAGTTTGCCATTGCCTTCTTCTGGGCAGTGTCTTTACAAGACGGGTGACCCCAGTCATTATCAATAACTCTTCAGAGATTGTCTGCCTGGCGTCAATGGTCACATAACCAGGACTTGTGCTATGCACCGGCTGCTTATATGACCATCCACCACCTGCTCTCATGTCTTCACGTGACCCTGATCAGGAGAGGAGCTAAGGAGGTGCTACACCTTGCCCGAGGGTGACCTGAACGACTGTCTGCCCAGTCTACGTTTTTGACACTCTCACTATGAATGACTCCCTGCCCTGTTTACATTTTTGACACTCTGCCCTGTCTATGCCTCATACCTTTCTCAGTCGTCACTCAGTCTCCTTCACCCCAGTGAACATTAAACCCTGCCTTATTCAACCTCGGCCAGATTCTGATGGATCTCCTCTGTATGTTTTCGCAGCACATCCCTATCCTTCCTGAAGTGTGGCCATAAGACTCCGAGAAAGACGAGCAGAACTAGGCAGTTGGTCCTTTGAGTCTGCTCTGCAGTCAGTAATAGCGAGACCACTTTCCTGCTCACCCCAGTCTCCTGCCTTCTCCCCATAACTTTTGACGTTCTTACTAATCAGGAACCTATCAACCTCCACTTCAAATATACCTGTTGACTTAGACCCCACAACCGTCAGTGGCAATGAATTCCTCCTCATCCCTGTTCTAAAGGGCATCCTTCTAATCTGAGTTTGTGCCCTCTGGTCCTAGACTCTCTCACTAATGGAAACACCCTCTCCACCTCCACTCTATCTAGGCTTTTAATATTTAGTACATTTCAATGAGGTCCTCTCTTATTCTTCTAAATGCCAATGAGCATAGGCCCAGAGCTCCACATACAGTAGCCCTTTCATTCCCGGGATTATCCTCTGGACCAAGTGTGGTCTTAGAACATGGAGGCGAGGCTGGTTTTTGTGACAGAGAGAGCTGTGTCCACAACTCTCTGCAATGTCTTGAGGGATTGGGTAGAACAGTTGCCATACCAAGCAGAGGTTATCCAAACCGGATGTTTGTAAAGGTGCTATAAAAATTGGTGAGGATCAACAGGGTACATGTGGAATTTCCTTAGCCTTCTGAGGAAGTAGAAAGACAGGTGTGCTTTCTCGACCTTCACATCTATGTGGTCGGAACAGATCAAGCTGTCAACATCCAAGAATTTGATGATCCCAGCCATCTGGGGTGGCAGAGTGGCACGGTGGCTAGTGTAACTCTAATATAGCACCAGCCACTTGGGAATTCTGACACTGTCTGTAAGAAGTTTGCACGTTCTCCCTGAGACCAGCTGAGTTTCATCGGGGTGCTCCGGTTCCCTCCCACGTCCCAAAGACGTACGGGTCATTAGGTTAACTGGCCACACGGGTGTAATTGGGAGGCATAGGCTCATCGGGACAAAGGACCTGTCACTGTACTGTATCTTTAAATAAAGGAAAACCAAATACATACAAGTCTCCAGCTCAGCACCATTGATATATTGAGAGGAGGCTCCAGACAAGAAGAGAATTGGGAGGGGATCTGGCGCATCCCATGGCCAACCTGCCCCAGTGCAGTTGACACTTGGATCCTCCAACTAATTCCAACTTTGTGGAATTGTAACTCACCCGTAAGATGCAGGAGGAAGATAAAACTGAAGGATCAGAGAGGCCAGAATGGGGATCATCACTCCCAATCAATGTGTATTTTACTGTTTGACTCAGAGTAAATCTTGCAGCACCTTGTCATAAAATACTGCCGGACAGGTACGTGGATAGAAAAGGTTTAGAATGGGGGTTCCCACCCGTAATGCGGAAGCAGGTTCACGGGTTTGGTGAGTGAGACAGAAAACACTGACTAGGAATAAGCACATTAATCATTTATTTACAAACTGTAAAAGATTCGACCAAGCATCCAAGTCTCCCCAACTTACACACCTATATCTGTTGACATAGCAAGGATGAGCGGGAAGCCAGAGGACTGGGAGACTTTTAAGGAGCAACAGAAGATAACTAAAAAGGCAATTCGGGGAGAAAAGATGAGGTATGAAGGTAAGCTAGCCAAAAATGTAAAGGAGGATATTAAAAGCTTCTTCAGGTATGTGAAGAGGACAAAATTAGTTAAGACCAAAATTGGGCCCTTGAAGACAGAAGCGAGTGAATTTATTATGGGGAACAAGGAAATGGCAGACGAGCTGAACAGGTACTTTGGACCTGTCTTCACTAGGGAAGACACAAACAATCTCCCAGATGTAATAGTGGCCAGAGGGCCTACGGTAACAGAGGAACTGAAGGAGATTCACATTAGGCAGAAAATGGTGTTGGGTAAACTGATGGGACTGAAGGCTGATAAGTCCCCGGGACCTGATGGTCTGCATCCCAGGGTACTTAAGGAGGTGGCTCTAGAAATCGTGGACACATTGGTAATCATTTTTCAATGCTCTATAGATTCAGGATCAGTTCCTGCGGATTGGAGGGCAGCTAATGTTATCCCACTTTTTAAGAAAGGAGGGAGAGAGAAAACAGGCAATTATAGACCCGTTAGTCTGACATCAGTGGTGGGGAAGATGCTGGAGTCAATTATAAAAGATGAAATAGCGGCACATCTGGATAGCAGTAACAGGATCGGTCCGAGTCAGCATGGATTTACGAAGGGGAAATCATGCTTGACTAATTTTCTGGAATTTTTTGAGGATGTAACTATGAAAATGGACATAGGCAAGCCAGTGGATGTAGTGTACCTGGACTTTCAGAAAGCCTTTGATAAGGTCCCATATAGGAGGTTAGTGGGCAAAATTAGAGCACATGGTATTGGGGGTAGGGTACTGATATGGATAGAAAATTGGTTGGCTGACAGAAAATAAAGAGTAGGGATTAACGGTCTTTTTCAGAATGGCAGGCAGTGACTAGTGGGGTACCGCAAGGCTCGGTGCTGGGACCGCAGCTATGTACAATATACACTACGATTTAGATGAAGGGATTAAAAGTAACATTAGCAAATTTGCAGATGACACAAAGCTGGGAGGCAGTGTGAAATGTGAGGAGGATGTTATGCGAATGCAGGGTGACTTGGACAGGTTGGGTGAGTGGTAGATGCATGACAGATGCAGTTTAATGTGGATAAATGTGAGGTTATCCGCTTTGGTGGCAAGAACAAGAAGGCAGATTACTATCTGAATGGTGTCAAGTTTGGAAAAGGGGAAGTACAACGAGATCTGGGTGTCCTTGTTCATCAGTCACTGAAAGTAAGCATGCAGGTACAGCAGGCAGTGAAGAAAGCTAATGGCATGTTGGCCTTCATAACAAGGGGAGTTGAGTATAGGAGCAAAGAGGTCCTTCTGCAGTTGTACAAGGCCCTGGTGAGACCACATCTGGAGTACTGTGTGCAGTTTTGGTCTCCAAATTTGAGGAAGGACATTCTTGCTATTGAGGGAGTGCAGTGGAGGATCATGAGGTTAATTCCCGGGATGGTGGGACTGTCATATGTTGAAAGATTGGAGTGACTGGGCTTGTATACACTGGAATTTAGAAGGATGAGAGGGGATCTGATTGAAACATATAAGATTATTAAGGGATTGGATACACTAGAGGCAGGAAACATGTTCCCGATGTTGGGGGTGTCCAGAACGAGAGGCCACAGTTTAAGAATAAGGAATAGGCCATTTAGAACGGAGTTGAAAAACTTTTTCACCCAGAGAGTTGTGGATCTGTGGAATGCTCTGCCTCAGAAGGCAGTGGAGGCCAATTCTCTGGATGCTTTCAAGAAAGAGTTAGATAGAGCTCTTAATGATAGTGAAGTCAAGGGATATGGAGAGAAGGCAGAACGGGGTACTGATTGTGGATTGTGATCAGCCATGATCACAGTGAATGGTGGCGCTGGCTCGAAGGGCCAAATGGCCTACTCCTGCACTTATTGTCTATTGTCTATTGTCATACTTTCCCAGTGGTTCTACAGCATTGGTCACAGCCTCAGTGTGTAAGTGAATGCCTTGAAGACAAAAGGCATGCGCCTGCAACCGGACGTGGGTGCTGTGGCACACAAGGTAACCAATGGGAACGAGCTACTGCACACTTCAACTGGGCCGGTCGATGACCAACATGATAGAAGCGGCTTTCGACCGACAAACAAATCCACTCTAATTCCATTACAATTCTCCTTCAAATCTGCCTTTCATAGAATCCTTGAGGGTGCGACAAACTCACTTTCAATGACTCGACAACTTGTATTTACTCAACTTCTCTTCCTTTGCACATTGGTTATTTATCAGTCCTTATTTATGTATAATTGTTCATAAATTCTATTGTATTTATGTTCCTGTAAATGCCTGCAAGGAAATGAATCTCAAAGCAGTGATATTTACTTACTTTGATAATAAATTTACTTTGCAACACACACACACACAAAATGCTGGAGGAACTCAGCAGGTCAGGAGGCATCTCTGGAAATGAATAGATAGCTGATGTTTCAGTTGAGGACTGGAAAGGAGGCGAAAAGATGCCAGAATAAAAAGGTGGGGAGAGGGGAAGGAGGCTAGCTGGAAGGTGATGGGTGAAGCCAGGTGGGTGGGAAAGGTAAAGGGCTGGAGAGGAAGGAATGTGATAGGAGAGGAGAGTGGACCAGAGGAGAAAGGGAAGGAGAAGGGGACCCAGGGGAGGTGATAGGCAGGTGAGAAGAGGTAGGAATCAGAGTGGGGAATGGAGGGGATAGGGAGTGTATTTTTACTGGAAGGAGAAATCGATATTTGTGCCATCAGGTTGGAGGCTACCCAGACGGAAGAGAAGGTGTTGCTCCTCCACTCTGAGGGAGGCCTCATCTTGGCACAAGAGGATGCCGTTGACTGCCGTGTCGGAATGGAAGTGGGAATTTTATGCACTAACTGGTTAGGCGCCACTGCAATGCAATTTGTTTTTGCCACTGTCACTGTCTGGGGAAAGGACATCCCAATCACATGCCAGCCCTCTAGTCCGATTCCTAAATATCGGCTTTGACTCGAATCAGAGTTAAACCCCCGATTCCCAGCAAAAACACTGACGTTTCCTTCATGCAAGCGAAGTGCTGGAACCTTACCTTGTCTGCGGCTTGTTGTCGGTAAGGATGTGATAAAGTAGGTTACTGGTTTTGCAGTCCTGTGAATGTGGAGCAGCCTTTCCAATGAACTAGATTTGCTAGTTCCACAATTGGAAACAGGCTGAAGAGATATAGGAGGGAACAGATCCATCAAGGTAAATCACTTCGTAGAATTAGCAGCACAGACAGGGACTCTTTCTGTCCATCTCTTCCATGCCGACCATAAGACATAGGAGCAGAATTTAGGCCTTTTGGCCCATTGAGCCTGATCCGCCATTTCATCATGGCTGATCCATTTCCCTCTCAGCTCCAACCTCCTACCTTCTCCCCGTAACCCTTCATACCCTGACTAGTCAAGAACCTATCAATCTTCACCTTAAATGCATCCAATGACTTGGCCTCCACAGCCATCTGTGGCAATGAATTCCACAGATTCACTGGCCTCTGGCTAAAAAAATTCCTCCTCATCTCCATTCTAAATGGATGTCCCTCTATCCTGAGGCTGTGGCCTCTGGAACCTAAACCCACACCCTAGGAAACATCCACTCTATGAAGGCCTTTCAACACTCGATAGGTTTCAATAAGATACCCCCTCATTCTTCTAAATTCCGGCAACTGCAGGCCCAGAACCATCAATTGCATCTCATATATCCAGCCTTTCATTCCCAGAATCATTCTCGTGAGCTTCCTTTGAACCCTTTCCAATATCGGCACATCCTTTCTTAAATAAGGTGTCCAAAACTGCTCACAATACACCAAGTGAAGCTTCACCAGTGTTTTATAAAGCCTTGGCATTACATCCTTGCCTTTATATACTAGTCCTCGCGAAATGAATACTAACATTGCATTTGCCTTCCTCACCACCATCTCAACATGCAAATTAACCTTTAGGGCATCCTGCACAAGGACTCCCAAGTCCTTATGCATGTTGGATTTTTGAATTTTCTCTGGGGTTAGAAGATAATCTATGCTTTTATTCTTTCTACCAGGGTGCATGACCTTACACTTCTCCACACTGTATTCCACCTGCCACTTCTTTGCCTATTTTCCTAATCTGTCTAAGTCCTTCTGTAGCCTCTCTACCTCCTCAAAACTACCTGTCCCTCCACCTGTCTCCGTATCATCTGCAAACTTGTTCACAAAGCCATCAATTCTGTCATCCAAATCATTGACATATAAAGTAAAAGGAAGCAGCCCCAACACAAACCCCTGTGGAACACTGTTAGTCACAGGGCAACCAAACAGAAAAGACTCCCTTTAGAACATAGAACATAGAATAGTACAGCACAGTACAGGCCCTTCAGCCCACAATGTTGTGCCGACCCTCAAACCCTGCCTTCCATATAAGCCCCCACCTTAAATTCCTCCATATACCTGTCTAGCAGTCTCTTAAACTTCACGAGTGTATCTGCCTCCACCACTGACTCAGGCAGTGCATTCCACGCACTAACCACTCTCTGAGTAAAAACTTTCCTCTAATATCCCCCTTGAACTTCCCACCCCTTACCTTAAAGCCATGTCCTCTTGTATTGAGCAGTGGTGCCCTGGGGAAGAGGCGCTGGCTATCCACTCTATCTATTCCTCTTAATATCTTGTATACCTCTATCATGTCTCCTCTCATCCTCCTTCTCTCCAAAGAGTAAAGCCCTAGCTCCTGCTCTTTGCCTCCTGACAACAAGCCAATGCTCTATCCATGCTCTTTCCTGTAATACCATGGGCTCTTATCTTGTTAAGCAGCCTCATGTGTGGCACCTTGTCAAAGGCCTTCAGAAAATCCAAGTACACAACATCCACCGATTCTCCTTGCTCGATCCAGCTTGTTATTTCTTCAAAGGATTCCAACAGATTTATTAGTCAAGGTTTTCCTGTGAGGAAACCATGCTGACTACGGCCTATTTGATCATGTGCCTATCTACACTACTGTGACTTGCCCACATTCTATCCCAGTGCCTGACTGAATTAAAGATGTAAGGACCACAAGCTTGTCTTCGAGGAACTTGGTGGGTCAGGCAGCATCTGTGGAGGGAGATGGACGGTCAACATCTCGGGCCGAGACCCTTCATCTGGACTGAGAGTAGAGAGGGAGAGGGCCAGGTGACGGGTCTCTGTCTGAAAACCCAACTGTCCATTTCCCTGTATAGAAAGTGCTCGTGGTGCAGTCTTCTACATCAGTGAGACCTGACGCAGATGTAGGGATTACATCGTCGAGCACCTTTACTCCAGCTACCACAAAAGGCAGAATTTCCCAGTGGGTACACATTTCAAGTTCTCTTCGCATTCCCATTCTGTCATGTCGAACCATGGCCTCTTTACTGTCATGATGAGGTCATATTCAGGTTGGAGGAGCAACACCTTATATTCTGTATGGGTAGCCTCCAAACTGATGGCGTGAATATCGATTTCTCTAACCTGGTAATTTCTCACCCTCCCCTTTGTCTGTTTCTCCATTTCAGCCCAGTGACCGAAGCCTGGAGATCCGAAGGCTGTCCCTGTGCTTAGAGGACTGTCTGTGTGGCTGGGCGGGAGGGAGGAACTGGTCTTGTTTTGTTGCGTGTTGTGTTCTGTGAACATTGTGACATGCTATGCTGGCCCCAGAATGTGTGACGACACCTGCAGGCTGCCCCAGAACATCCTTAGATCATAAGACATGGGAGCAGAATTAGGCCATTCAGCCCATCGAGTCTGCTCCGCCATTCCATCATGGCTGATCCCGGATCCCACTCAACCCCACACACCTGACTTCTCACCATATCCTTTGATGCCCTGAAGATTAAGAAACTATCAATTTCCACCTTAAATATACCCATGGACTTGGCCTCCATCGCGGACTGTGGCAAAGCATTGCACAGATTCACTACTCTGGCTAAAATATTCATCCTTACTACTGTTCTAAGGGGTCACCCCTCAATTATGAGGCTAGGTCCTCTGGTTCTGGATATGCCCACCGTAGGAAACATCCTTTCCACATCCACAATCTCTAGTCCTTTTAACATTTGGTAGGTTTCAATGAGATCCACCAGTATTCTTCTAAATTTCGGGGAGTACAGGCCCAAAGCTGCCAAACGCTCCTCATAGGTTAACCCCTTAATTCCCTGAATTATGCTCATGAACCTCCTCTGGACTCTCCAATAACAACACATCCTTTCTGAGATATGGGGCCCAAAACTGTTGACAATATTCCAAGTGCAGCCTGACTGGTGTCTTATAAAGGCTCAGGATCCTTAGGTTGTGTGGGTTGTTAACACAAATGACACATTTCACCATGTGTTTTGACATACACCGAATAAATAACTTTAATTCTCTCAGCCTACTCTCCTGCCTTCTCACCAAGATACAGTGAAAAGTCTGCCTTACATATTGTTCGTACAGATCAAATCATTATACAGTGCACCGAGATGGAACAAGATCAAACAATAACAATGCAGAATAAAGTGTAACATTTAAAGAGAAAGTGCAGTACAGGGAAACAATAAGGTGCAAGATCATAATGAGGTACATTGTGAGGTCAAGAGTCCATCCTGTCATACAAGAGGTCTGTTCAAGTGTCTGATAAATGTAGGATAAAAGCTGGTGGAACATGCTTTCAGGCTTTTGTATCTCCTGGCTGGTGGGAGAGAAGGAAAGAGAGAGTGTCTGTGGTGGGTGGGGTCTTTGATTAAGCTGCCTGCTTTACTGAGGCTGCTGGACAGAGTGGATGAAGGGAGACTGGTTCCTCTGAAGTGCTGAGCTGTGTCCACAACTTTCTGCAGTTTCTAGCAGTCATGTGTAGAGCATTTGCCATGCTAAGCTGTGACGCACCTAGACAGAATGCTTCCTATGGTGTATCGGTCAAATTGGTAGGAGTCAATGGGGACCATTTCCAATCTCTTTAGCCTCCTGAGGAAGTAGAGGTGTTGCTGGGCTTTCTTGGCCATCAGGACAGGCTGTCGGTGATGTTCACACCGAGGAACTCAATGGGTCAGGAGTGCTGATGAAGGGTCTCCGGCCAAAACATCCTCTTTATGTCCCTCCATAGATGCTGCCTGACCCTGCTGAGTTGCATTTTGTTTGTGTTGACCCAGATTTCCAATATCTGCAGAATCTCTAGTGACTCGTGCATGAGTGTGTTCGATAGTCAGTGCAGACGTGGTGAGTCGATGGCTCCCCCTCTGTCCCCCATGACTGTACCCCTCACTTTATCCTTGAACGTGATTCACCTCCACCTCTGTCTCTCTCCCTCCTCTTACCTAACCCCCAGTGCACATTGATTCCTCCATCAGCCATCCTCTTTATGTGCCTGGGGCTTCAGTAACAGCATCACTAAAGGACTTAATTGTTCACCTAGAATCTGGGTCAATAGTTCTGCAGATAACTGTCCCATCTCAGTAATGATAACTGTACAGGCTCAGGTTCTGCATTTCAAAGCCAAGGTCGTTCCTCACAACCCTCAGTTGATGGAGAGTGATTGTTGTTTGAAATACCAGGTCTCCTGAGGCTTACTGTAAATCCTTGTTCATATACAGCAGAACTGTTGGTGGTGTTGGGTAAAATAAATCAGACTGCGTACAAGTTTGAATACTGGTGTGTGCTTGTCGTTATGAGCGTGCACAGGTGAGAGTGTGCAAATATAAGTGAGTGAGTAAACCACAAACACAAGGAAGTCTGCAGATGCTGGAAACCCAAAGCAACACACACACATTACTGGAGGAACTCAGCAGGTCAGGCAGCATCCAGAGAAATTAATAAATTGTTGATGTTTCAGACCGAGACCCTTCATCAGGACTGGAAAAGAAGGGGGAAAGAGTCAGAATAAGAAGATGGGGGAAAGGAGGAAGAAGTATAAGGTTGTTGGTGATAGGTAAAACTGGGAGAGGGTGAGGGGGTGAAGTAAAGAGCTGGGAAGTTGATCAGTAGAAGTGACAAAGGGCTGGAGAAGAGGGAATCTGATTGGAGAGGACAGAAGGCCATGGAAGAAAGGGAAGGGGGAGGAGCACCAGAGGGAGGTAATGGGCAGGTAAGAAGAGACAGTGACAGAGGGCAACAGAAAAGGGGAATGGTGAAGCAGAGAGGGGGGCCAAGTACTGGAAGTTTGAAAAATCAATGTTCATGCCATCAGGTTGTAGGCTACCCAAACAGAATATAAGGTGTTGTTCCTCCAACCTGAGTGTGGCCTCATCGTGGCAGTAGAGGAGGCTATGGAGGTCAAAATGGGAAGAGGAAGTAGAATTGTAGTAGATGGCCACTGGGAAATCCTGCTTTTTGTGGTAGACGAAGCAAGGGTGTGAAAAAATGAGTGTATGTATGAGAGAAATTGTGTGCGTGTTTGTGTATGAAAATATGAGACTGTGAGAGTGAGTATCTGTACTTTATGTGTGTATGTGAAAGTTTGTGTGTGAAAGTGTGTGTGTGTGTGTGTGTGTGTGTGTATCTGTGTGCTTAAACATCTTCAAGGAGAAATGCCTCAAAAAGGCAGCATCTATCATTAAGGATTTCCATTTCCCAGGACATGGCCTCTTCTCATCAGGGAGGAGATACAGGAGCTTGAAGGTACACACTCAATGATTAGAGGGCAACAGAGCTTTGACCAGTGACCAATCTGAAGATCAGAAGTTTGGAGTTCAATCAAGTCCATTGCCCGAGGATAAAAGACAGCAGCAGAAGCATGTCGCAGTTGCGTAATAGAGCTTTGACCAGCGACCAATCGACATTTGGGATTGGTTTGTTTAGAGCAAATTAAAGGAAGGTAGAGGCAAGCACAACGGCTGACGTCTGAGTGGACACAGAGTGGTGATCCTGAGGATTTAGCTCTTCGAGACTTCAGTCAAGAGAGGCTTCACTCAGAGAAAGCAAAGGAAAGAAAAGCTCAAGTTTTTTCATTCTCTTCTTTATATCTGCTCAGCTCAGACAGAAGAGATACCAGGCAGGACAGTGAAATGCTCCTCTTGTGGGATGTGGGAAGGCATGGAGACCTCCAGTGTCCCTGACCACTACAACTGTGAGAAGTGCATTCAGCTGCAGCTTCTAACAATCCACGTTAACGAGTTGGAGTTTTTTTTTAGGTTTTTGAAAGAATAACAATTTCACTCTAATTCACAGGATAAGGTATAAAGGAGTCTCTATTTTTATAGATTCCTCGATTTCATTTGTTCACTATAAAACAACTTCAGACCTGAATGGTAGAATTCTGTTAATTATTGGTTTACTTTATAACCAAAAAGTTGTTATAGTTAATATCTATGCACCAAATACCGATTACTCTGAATTCTTTAAGCATTTATTTGCATCTCTTCCTAATTTAAATGAATATACCTTGATAATGGGCAGAGATTTTAACTGTTGCCTGAATCACTCAATGAGCAGGTCTGCACCCAGTCAGGTACTTCCAAACAAATCCGCTATTTTTATCAATTCCTTTTTAGTTGACTCCGGAATTTTAGAAGTTTGGAGGTTTTTATATCCTAATGATAAAGAATTCTCATTCTTTTCTCATGTATATCATAATTACTCCAGAACTGAATACTTATTCATTGACTCTCGATTAGTTTAATCTGTTACTGCCTGTGAGTTCGATGCGATTGTCGTCTCTGATCATGCACCCCTGAAACTATCAATCAAATTAACTGATCATGCATCCCTGAAACTATCAATCAAATTAACTGATGTAACTTTCAGTGCTAGATGATGGCAGTTCAATTCTATTCTGCTTCAGGACTTAAGTTTTGTTAACTTTATTAAAGAACAGATTGCCTTTTTCTTCTCAACTAATTTTACGGAATAAATTTCCAGTGGGATGTCATGGGACACTTTTAAAGTATATATCCGTGGGCAAATTATTTCATATTCTGCTGGATTGAAATGAGAATTGAGTTTTTTGACTATTAGACTAAACACTATATTTAGCATAAGCCAAACACTGCACGTAATCAAAAACACACCATACCTACTGTGAAGCATGGTGGTGGCTGCATCATGCTGTGGGGTGCTTCACTGCAGCAGGCCCTGGAAGGCTTGTGAAGGTAGAGGGTAAAATGAATGCAGCAAAATACAGGGAAATCCTGGAGGAAAACCTGATGCAGTCCACAAGAGAACTTAAAAACAAACAAATTTAATGTCCTGGAGTGGCCAAGTCAGAGTCCAGATCTCAATCCAATTGAGAATTTGTGGCTGGACATGAAAAAGGCTTTTCACTCATGATCCCCATGCAATCTGACAGAGCTTGAGCAGTTTTGTAAAGAAGAATGAGGGAAAACTGCAGTGTCCAGATATGGACAGACACAGACTCAAGGCTGCCAAAGGTGCACCTACTAAATACTGACTTGATGGCAGTGACTTATGCAATCAATTATTTTGTGTTTTATATTTGTAATTAATTTAGATTACTTTGTTGAGATCTGTTTTCTCTTTGACACAAAAGAGTCTTTTTCTGTTGATCAGTGCCAAAAAAAGCTAAATGAAATCCACTGTGATTCACTGTTGTAAAACAATAAGACAAGAAAACTTCTAAGTGGGATGAACACCTTTTATAGGCACTGTATATTTAAGGCAGAGTTTGATAGATTCCTGATTGGTCAGGGCATGAAGGGATATGGAGAGAAGGCAGTAAATTGGAGGTGAGAGGAAAATTTTATCAGCCATGATAAAATGGCAGTGCAGACTTGATGGGCCGAATACCCTAATTCTGCAGTGATATTATATGGTGTTATGGATTCAGGAACAGCTTCTTCCCTTCTGCTATAAAAATTCTGAATGGACATTGAACCCGTGAACCCTACCTCACTACTTTGTTTCACAATTTTTGTTCTACGTATTTAATTTCACTATTTAATATAAATATACTTACTGTAATCCATAGTTTTTATTATCACATATTGCAATATACTGCTGCCACAAATACAACAAATGTCCCAATGTATGCCGGTGATATTAAACTTGATTCTGAGAGTGTATACAACCATACAATCTACATCGATACGGGAGAACCACAGCTCCACAGTCTCCACAAGAAAGGAGCACTGCATCACCCAATCTCCATCAACACCACAACTTCACAATCTCCATCAACACCACAGCTTCACAATCTCTATCAACACCACATCACTCAATCTCCATCAACACCACAGCTTCACAATCTCTATCAACACCACATCACCCAATCTCCGTCAACACCACAGCTCACAATCTCCATCAACACCACATCACCCAATCTCCGTCAACACCACAGCTTCACAATCTCCATCAACACCACATCACCCAATCTCCATCAACACTACATCACCCAATCTCCATCAACACCACAGCTTCACAATCTCCATCAACACCACATCACCCAATCTCCATCAGCACAACGGCTTCACAGTCTCCATCAACACCACATCACCCAATATCTATCAACACCACAGCTCCATCATCTCCATCAACACCACAGCTTCACAATCTCCATCAACACCACATCACCCAATATCTATCAACACCACAGCTCCATCATCTCCATCAACACCACAGCTTCAGAATCTCCACCAACACCACATCACCCAATCTCCATCAACACAACACCCGATCTCCACCTACACCTCAGCTTCACAATCTCCATCAACACCACAGCGTCACAATCGCCATCAACACCACAGCTTCCAATCTCCATCAACACCACAGCTTCACAATCTCCATCAACATCACAGCTTCACAATCTCCATCAACACCACATCACCCAATCTCCATCAACACCACAGCTTCACAATCTTCATCAACACCACATCACCCAATCTCCATCAACACTATTTTCAAAAGGCTTTTGACAAGGTCCAACACAGGAGATTAGTGTGCAAACTTAAAGCACACGGTATTGGGGGTAAGTTATTGATGTGAATAAAGAATTGGTTAGCAGACAGGAAGCAAAGAGTGGGAATAAATGGGACCTTTTCAGAATGGCAGGCGGTGACTAGTGGGGTACCGCAAGGCTCAGTGCTGGGACCCCAGTTGTTTACAATATATATTAATGACTTGGATGAGGGAATTAAATGCAGCATCTCCATGTTTGCGGATGACACGAAGCTGGGTGGCAGTGTTAGCTGTGAGGAGGATGCTAAGAGGATGCAGAGTGACTTGGATAGGTTGGGTGAGTGGGCAAATTCATGGCAGATGCAATTTAATGTGGCTAAATGTGAAGTTATCCATTTTGGTGGCAAAAATAGGAAAACAGATTATTATCTGAGTGGTGGCCGATTAGGAAAAGGGGAGCTGCAATGAGACCCGGGTGTCATTATACACCAGTCATTGAAAGTGGGCATGCAGGTACAGCAGGCGGCGAAAAAGGCGAATGGTATGCTGGCATTTATAGCGAGAGGATTCGAGTACAGGAGCAGGGAGGTACTACTGCAGTTGTACAAGGCCTTGGTGAGACCGCACCTGGAGTATTGTGTGCAGTTTTGGTCCCCTAATCTGAGGAAAGACATCCTTGCCATAGAGGGAGTACAAAGAAGGTTCACCAGATTGATTCCTGGTATGGCAGGACTTTCATATGAAGAAAGACTGGATGAACTGGGCTTGTACTCGTTGGAATTTAGAAGATTGAGGGGGAATCTGATTGAAAGTATAAAATCCTAAAGGGATTGGACAGGTTAGATGCAGGAAGATTGTTCCCGATGTTGGGGAAGTCCAGAACGAGGGGTCACAGTTTGAGGATAAAGGGGAAGCCTTTTAGGACCGAGATTAGGAAAAACTTCTTCACACAGAGAGTGGTGAATCTGTGGAATTCTCTGCCACAGGAAACAGTTGAGGCCAGTTCATTGGCTCTATTTAAGAGGGAGTTAGATATGGCCCTTGTGGCTAAAGGGATCAGGGGGTATGGAGGGAAGGCTGGTGCAGGGTTCTGAGTTGGATGATCAGCCATGATCATAATAAATGGCGGTGCAGGCTCGAAGGGCCAAATGGCCTACTCCTGCACCTATTTTCTGTTTCTATGTAACACCACAGCTTCACAATCTCCATCAACACCACAGCTTCCCAATCTCCATCAACACCACAACTTCACAATCTCCATCAACACCACATCACCCAATCTCCATAAACACCACAGCTTCACAATCTCCATCAATACCACATCACCCAATCTCCATCAACACCACAGCTTCACAAACTCCATGAACACCACATTACCCAATCTCCATCAACACCACATCACCCAATCTCCATCAGCACCACATCACCCAATCTTCAACAACAGCACATCAACCAATCCCCATCAACACCACAGCTTCACAATCTCAATCAACAGCACATCATCCAATCTCCATCAACTCTACAGCTTCACAATCTCCAGCAACACCACATAACCGAATCTACATCAACACCACACCCTCACAGCCTCCATCAACACAGCATGTCCCAATCTCCATCAACACCACAGCTTCACAATCTCCATCAACACCACAGCTTCTCAATCTCCATCAACACAACAGCTTGACAATCTCCATCAACACCACAGCTTCACAATCTCCATCAACACCACATCACCCAATCTCCATCAACACCGCATCACCCAATCTCCATCAACACCGCATCACCCAATCTCCATCAACACCACATCACCCAATCTCCATCAACACCACAGCGTCACAATCTCCATCAACACCACAGCTTCACAATTTCCATCAACACTGCATCACACAATCTCCATCAACACCACAGCTTCACAAACTCTATCAACACCACAGCTTCACAATCTCCATCAACACCACAGCTTCATAATCCCCATCAACACCACAGTTTCAAAATCTCCATCAACACCGCATCATTCAATCTCCATCAACACCACATCACCCAATCTCCATCAACACCACAGCTTCACAATCTCCGTCAACACCACATCACCCAATCTCCATCAACACCACAGCTTCACAATCTCCGTCAACACCACATCACCCAATCTCCATCAACACCACAGCTTCACAATCTCCATCAACACCACATCACCCAATCTCCATCAACACCACAGCTTCACAATCTCCATCAACACCACAGCTTCAAGCGAAGAGGCCAGTGAGTGAGTGGGCCAGTGAAGGAGCGGAGCTTTGAGGCTTTGACTCGAGAGGCTTCGACGAGAAGAGGCGGAGGACAAGCTAGCTCGCAGTTAGTTTTTACAATGTCTCCTGCGACGGTGATGTGCCTCTCATGTGAAATGTGGCAGTCTTGGGGGATCTCCCCTCTCCCGCAGAGTCACATCTGCCAGAAGTGCATATCGCTGGGCGATCTGAAAGACCGTGTAAGGAATCTGGAGCAGCAGCTAGATGACCTTCGACTCATAAGGGAGAATGAGGCAGTCATAGATGAGAGCTACAGGGAGGTAGTCACACCTAGGCTGTCGGAAGCAGGTTGTTGGGTGACAGTCAGAGGGGGGAAAGCAAAGGTGAGCAGACAGGTAGTGCAGAGCACCCCTGTAGCCATTCCCCTGAATAATAAGTTTACTGTACTGGATACTGTTGGCGGGGACGACCGACCAGGTGTGAGCCACGGTGGCAGGGCCTCCGGCACTGAGTCTGACCCAGTGGTGCAGAAGGCTGGGGTGGAGAAGAGGAGAGCTGTCGTCATTGGAGATTCTATAGTCAGGGGAGCAGACAGGAGATTTTGTGGACACGAGAAGGACACCCGCATGGTTTGTTGCCTCCCAGGTGCCAGGATCCAGGATGTCTCTGACCGGGTGCACGACATCCTGGTACGAGAGGGAAAGCAACCAGAAGTCGTGATACATGTTGGGACCAACGACATAGGCAGGAAGAGGGATGAGGTCCTGAAGTGTGAGTTTCGGGAACTAGGCAGAAGGCTGAAGAACAGGACCTCAAGGGTGGCGTTCTCAGGATTGCTGCCAGTGCTACGTGACAGTGATGGTAAGAATTGGAGGAGATGGCAGTTGAATGCGTGGCTGAGGAGTTGGTGCAGGGAGCAGGGTTTTAGATTTTTAGATCATTGGGTTCTCTTCTGGGGAAGGTGGGGCCTGTATAGATTGGATGGGTTGCACCTGAACTTGAGGGGGAGCAATATCATTGCAGGTAGGTTTGCTAACATGGTTCGGGAGGGTTTAAACTAATTTGCGAGGGGGATGGGACCCAGAGCAATAGAGCAGTGAAAGAAGTGTATGGAGTAAAGCCAGATCTAACATACAAAGAGGCTTTGAGGAAAGAGAAGCAGAATAAATGGTGTAAAGGCAGTAAGGTAGAAGGGCTGAAATGTGTGTACCTCAATGCAAGAAGCATCAGGAACAAAGGTGATGAACTGAGAGCTTGGATACATACATGGAATTATGACGTAGTGGCCATTACAGAGACTTGGCTGGCACCAGGGCAGGAATGGATTCTCAATATTCCTGGATTTCAGTGCTTAAAAAGGGCTAGAGAGGGCGGAGAAACATAGAAACATAGAAACATAGAAACATAGAAAATAGGTGCAGGAGTAGGCCATTCGGCCCTTCGAGCCTGCACCGCCATTTATTATGATCATGGCTGATCATCCAACTCAGAACCCTGCACCAGCCTTCCCTCCATACCCCCTGATCCCTTTAGCCACAAGGGCCATATCTAACTCCCTCTTAAATATAGCCAATGAACTGGCCTCAACTGTTTCCTGTGGCAGAGAATTCCACAGATTCACCACTCTCTGTGTGAAGCAGTTTTTCCTAATCTCGGTCCTAAAAGGCTTCCCCTTTATCCTCAAACTGTGACCCCTCGTTCTGGACTTCCCCAACATCGGGAACTATCTTCCTGCATCTAGCCTGTCCAATCCCTTTAGGATTTTATATGTTTCAATCAGATCCCCACTCAATCTTCTAAATTCCAACGAGTACAAGCCCAGTTCATCCAGTCTTTCATCAAATGAAAGTCCTGCCATCCCAGGAATCAATCTGGTGAACCTTCTTTGTACTCCCTCTATGGCAAGGATGTCTTTCCTCAGATTAGGGGACCAAAACTGCATACAATACTCCAGGTGTGGTCTCACCAAGGCCTTGTACAACTGCAGTAGTACCTCCCTGCTCCTGTACTCGAATCCTCTCGCTATAAATGCCAGCATACCATTCGCCTTTTTCACCGCCTGCTGTACCTGCATGCCCACTTTCAATGACTGGTGTATAATGACACCCAGGTCTCGTTGCACCTCCCCTTTTCCTAATCGGCCACCATTCAGATAATAATCTGTTTTCCTGTTTTTGCCACCAAAGTGGATAACTTCACATTTATCCACATTAAATTGCAAAGGGGAGGAGGGGTGGCATTACCGGTCAGGGATACTATTACAGCTACAGAAAGGGTGGGTAATGTAGCAGGATCCTCTTTTGAGTCAATATGGATGGAAGTCAGGAACAGGAAGGGAGCAGTTACTCTACTGGGGGTATTCTATAGGCGATCTGGTAGCAGCAGAGTTACCGAGGAGCAGATTGGGAGGCAGATTTTGGAAAGGTGCAAAAATAACAGGGTTGTTATCATGGGTGACTTTAACTTCCCTAATATTGATTGGCACCTGATTAGTTCCAAGGGTTTAGATGGGGCAGAGTTTGTTAAGTGTGTCCAGGACGGATTCCTGTCACAGTATGTGGACAGGCCGACCAGGGGGAATGCCATACTAGATTTAGTACTAGGTAATGAACCGGGTCAGGTCACAGATCTCTCAGTGGGTGAGCATCTGGGGGACAGTGACCACCGCTCCCTGGCCTTTAGCATTATCATGGAAAAGGATAGAATCAGAGAGGACAGGAAAATTTTTAATTGGGGAAGGGCAAATTATGAGGCTATAAGGCTAGAACTTGCGGGTGTGAATTGGGATGATGTTTTTGCAGGGAAATGTACTATGGACATGTGCTCAATGTTTAGAGATCTCTTGCAGGATGTTAGGGATAAATTTGTCCCGGTGAGGAAGATAAAGAATGGTAGGGTGAAGGAACCATGGGTGACGAGTGAGGTGGAAAATCTAGTCAGGTGGAAGAAGGGAGCATACATGAGGTTTAGGAAGCAAGGATCAGATGGGTCTATTGAGGAATATAGGGAAGCAAGAAAGGAGCTTAAGAAGGGGCTGAGAAGAGCAAGAAGGGGGCATGAGAAGGCCTTGGCGAGTAGGGTAAAGGAAAACCCCAAGGCATTCTTCAATTATGTGAAGAAAAAAAGGATGACAGGAGTGAAGGTAGGACCGATCAGAGATAAAGTTGGGAAGATGTGCCTGGAGGCTGTGGAAGTGAGCGAGGTCCTCAATGAATACTTCTCTTCGGTATTCACCAATGAGAGTGAACTTGATGATGGTGAGGACAATATGAGTGAGCTTGATGTTCTGGAGCATGTTGATATTAAGAGAGAGGAGGTGTTGGAGTTCTTAAAATACATTAGGACAGATAAGTCCCCGGGGCCTGACAGAATATTCCCCAGGCTGCTTCACGAGGCGAGAGAAGAGATTGCTGAGCCTCTGGCTAGGATCTTTATGTCCTCGTTCTCCACGGGAATGGTACCGGAGGATTGGAGGGAGGCGAATGTTGTCCCCTTGTTCAAAAAAGGTAGTAGGGGTAGTCCGGGTAATTATAGACCAGTGAGCCTTACATCTGTGGTGGGAAAGCTGTTGGAAAAGATTCTTAGAGATAGGATCTCTGGGCATTTAGAGAATCATGGTCTAATCAGGGACAGTCAGCATGACTTTGTGAAGGGCAGATAGTGTCTAACAAGCCTGATAGAGTTCTTTGAGGAGGTGACCAGGCATATAGATGAGGGCAGTGTAGTGGATGTGATCTATATGGATTTTAGTAAGGCATTTGACAAGGTTCCACACGGTAGGCTTATTCAGAAAATCAGAAGGCATGGGATCCAGGGAAGTTTGTACAGGTGGATTCAGAATTGGCTTGCCTGCAGAAAGCAGAGGGTGGTGGTGGAGGCAGTACATTCAGATTGGAGGATTGTGACTAGTGGTGTCCCACAAGGATCTGTTCTGGGACCTCTACTTTTCGTGATTTTTATTAACGACCTGGATGTGGGGGTAGAAGGGTGGGTTGGCAAGTTTGCAGACGACACAAAGGTTGGTGGTGTTGTAGATAGTGTAGAGGATTGTCAAAGATTGCGGAGAGACATTGATAGGATGCAGAAGTGGGCTGAGAAGTGGCAGGTGGAGTTCAACCAGGAGAAGTGTGAGGTGGTATATTTTGGAAGGACAAACTCCAAGGCAGAGTACAAAGTAAATGGCAGGATACTTGGTAGTGTGGAGGAGCAGAGGGATCTGGGGGTACATGTCCACAGATCCCTGAAAGCTGCCTCACAGGTGGATAGGGTAGTTAAGAAAGCTTATGGGGTGTTAGTTTCATAAGTCGAGGGATAGAGTTTAAGAGTCGCGATGTAATGATGCAGGTCTGTAAAACTCAGGTTAGGCCGCACTTCGAGTACTGTGTCCAGTTCTGGTCACCTCACTATAGGAAGGATGTGGAAGCATTGGAAAGGGTACAGAGGAGATTTACCAGGATGCTGCCTAGTTTAGAAAGTTCAAGGGGGATATTAGAGGAAGATTTTTTACTCAGAGAGTGGTTGGTGCGTGGAATGCACTGCCTGAGTCAGCGGTGGAGGCAGATACACCAGTGCAGTTTAAGAGACTATTACACAGGTATATGGAGCAACTTAAGGTGGGGGCTTATATGGGAGGCAGGGTCTGAGGGTCTGCACAACATTGTGGGCCAAAGGGTCTGTACTGTGCTGCACTATTCTATGTTCTATGTTCACAATCTCCATCAACACCGCATCACCCAATCTCCAACAACACCACTGCCTCACAATCTCCATCGACACCAAAGCTTCACAAACTCCATCAACACCACAGCTTCACAATCTCTATCAACACCACAGCTTCACAATCTCTATCAACACCACATCACCCAATCTCCATCAACACCACAGCTTTGCAATCACCAAAAACACCACAGCTTCACAATCTCCATCAACACCACAGCTTCACAATCTCCATCAAAACCGCATCACCCAATCTCCATCAACACCACAGCTTCACAATTTCCATCAACACCACAGCTTCACAATCTCCATCAACACCACAACTTCACAATCTCCATCAACACCACAGCTTCACAATCTCTATCAACACCACATTACCCAATCTCCATCAACACCACAGCTTCACAAACTCCATCAACACCACAGCTTCACAATCTCCTTCAACACCACATCAGCAAATCTCCATCAACACCACAGCTTCACAATCTCCATCAACACCACAGCTTCACAATCTCCATCAACACCACAACTTCACAATCTCCATCAACACCACAGCTTCACAATCTCCATCAACACCACAGCTTCACAATCTCCATCAACACCACAACTTCACAATCTCCATCAACACCACATCAGCAAATCTCCATCAACACCACATCACCCAATGTCCATCAACACCACAGCTTCACAATCTCCATCGAACCACAACTTCACAATTTCCATCAACACCGCATCACCCAATCTCCATCAACACCACAGATTCACAATCTCCATCAACACCACAGCTTCACAATCTCCATCAACACCACAGCTTCATAATCTTCATCAACACCACATCACCTAATCTCCGTCAACACCACAGCTTCACAATCTCCATCAGTAACACAGCTTCACAATCTCCATCAACACCACAGCTTCACAAACTCCATCAACACCACAACTTCACAATCTGCATCAGCACCGCAACACCCAATCTCCATCAACACCACATCACCCAAGCTCCATGAACACCACATCACACTCTCTCCATCAACACAACATCACCCAATCTCCATCAACACCACAGCTTCACAATCTCCATCAACACCACAGCTTCACAATCTCCATCAACACCACATCACCCAATCTCCATCAACACCACAGCTTCACAATCTCCATCAACACCACGGCTTCACAATCTCCATCAACACCATGTCACCCAATCTCCATCAACACAACAACACCCGATCTCCACCTACACCTCAGCTTCACAATCTCCATCAACACTACAGCGTCACAATCGCCATCAATACCACAGCTTCCAATCTCCATCAACACCACAGCTTCTCAATCTCCATCAACACCACAGGTTCACAAACTCCATGAACACCACAGCTTCACAATCTCCATCAACACTACAGCGTCAAAATCGCCATCAACACAACAGCTTCCAATCTCCGTCAACACCACAGCTTCTCAGTCTCCATCAACACCACTGGTTCACAAAGTCCATGAACACCGCAGCTTCACAATCTCCATCAACACCACAGCTTCATAATCTCCATCAACACCACATCACCCAATTTCCATCAACACCACAGCTTCATAATCTCCATCAACACCACAGCTTCACAAACTCCATCAACACCACAGCTTCACAATCTTCATCAACACCACAGCTTCACAAACTCCATCAACACCACAGCTTCACAATCTTCATCAACACCACAGCTTCACAATCTCCGTCAACGCCACATCACCCAATCTCCATCAACTCCACAGCTTCACAAACTCCATCAACACCACATCACCCAATCTACATCAACACCACAGCTTTTCAATCTCCATCAACACCTCAGGTTCACAAAGTCCATGAACACCACAGCTTCACAATCTCCATCAACACTACAGCATCAAAATTGACATCTACACCACACCTTCCAATCTCCATCAACACCACAGCTTCTCAATCTCCATCAACACCACAGGTTCACAAACTCCATCAACACCACAGCTTCACAATCTCCATCAACACTACAGCGTCAAAATCGCCATCAACACAACAGCTTCCAATCTCCGTCAACACCACAGCTTCTCAGTCTCGATCAACACCACTGGTTCACAAAGTCCATGAACACCGCAGCTTCACAATCTCCATCAACACCACAGCTTCATAATCTCCATCAACACCACATCACCCAATCTCCATCAACACCACAGCTTCACAATCTCCATCAACACCACAGCTTCACAATCTCCATCAACACCACAGCTTCACAATCTCCATCAACACCACAGCTTCACAATCTCCATCAACACCACAGCTTCACAATCTCCATCAACACCACATCACCCAATCTCCATCAACACCACAGCTTCACAATCTCCATCAACACCACATCACCCAATCTCCATCAACACCACAGCTTCACAATCTCCATCAACACCACAGCTTCACAATCTCCATCAACACCACAGCTTCACAATCTCCATCAACACTACAGCATCAAAATTGACATCAACACCACAGCTTCCAATCTCCATCAACACCACAGCTTCTCAATCTCCAACAACTCCACAGGTTCACAAACTCCATCAACACCACAGCTTCACAATCTCCATCAACACTACAGCGTCAAAATCGCCATCAACACAACAGCTTCCAATCTCCGTCAACACCACAGCTTCTCAGTCTCCATCAACACCACTGGTTCACAAAGTCCATGAACACTGCAGCTTCACAATCTCCATCAACACCACAGCTTCATAATCTCCATCAACACCACATCACCCAAGCTCCATGAACACCACATCACACTCTCTCCATCAACACAACATCACCCAATCTCCATCAACACCACAGCTTCACAATCTCCATCAACACCACAGCTTCACAATCTCCATCAACAACACATCACCCAATCTCCATCAACACCACAGCTTCACAATCTCCTTCAACACCACGGCTTCACAATCTCCATCAACACCATGTCACCCAATCTCCATCAACACAACAACACCCGATCTCCACCTACACCTCAGCTTCACAATCTCCATCAACACTACAGCGTCACAATCGCCATCAATACCACAGCTTCCAATCTCCATCAACACCACAGCTTCTCAATCTCCATCAACACCACAGGTTCACAAACTCCATGAACACCACAGCTTCACAATCTCCATCAACACTACAGCGTCAAAATCGCCATCAACACAACAGCTTCCAATCTCCGTCAACACCACAGCTTCTCAGTCTCCATCAACACCACTGGTTCACAAAGGCCATGAACACTGCAGCTTCACAATCTCCATCAACACCACAGCTTCATAATCTCCATCAACACCACATCACCCAATTTCCATCAACACCACAGCTTCATAATCTCCATCAACACCACAGCTTCACAAACTCCATCAACACCACAGCTTCACAATCTTCATCAACACCACAGCTTCACAAACTCCATCAACACCACAGCTTCACAATCTTCATCAACACCACAGCTTCACAATCTCCGTCAACGCCACATCACCCAATCTCCATCAACTCCACAGCTTCACAAACTCCATCAACACCACATCACCCAATCTACATCAACACCACAGCTTTTCAATCTCCATCAACACCTCAGGTTCACAAAGTCCATGAACACCACAGCTTCACAATCTCCATCAACACTACAGCATCAAAATTGACATCAACACCACAGCTTCCAATCTCCATCAACACCACAGCTTCTCAATCTCCATCAACACCACAGGTTCACAAAGTCCATGAACACCACAGCTTCACAATCTCCATCAACCACGCATCACCCAATATCCAAAAACACCCCATCACCCAATCTCCCTCAACACCACATCACCCAATCTCCATCAACACCACATCACCCAATCTCCATCAACACCACATGACCCAATCTCCATCAATACCACAGAACCAATCTCCATCAACACCATATCTGCCAATCTCCATCAACACCACAACTCCATACTCTCCATCAACACCACAGCTTCAGAATATCCATCAACAGCACAGCTTCACAATCTCCATCAACACCACATCACCCAATCTCCATTAACAGAACAATACCCAGTCTCCATCTAAACCTCAGCTTCACAAACTCCATCAACACCGCAGCTTCACAAACTCCATCAACATCACAGCTTCACAATGTCCATCAACACCACAGCTTCACAATCGCCATCAACACCACATGACCCAATCTCCATCAACACCACAGACCCCAATCTCCATCAACACCATCTCAGCCAATCTCCATCAACAGCACAACTCCATAATCTCCATCAACACCACAGATTCAGAATATCCATCAACACCACAGCTTCACAATCTCCATTAACACCACAGCCTCACAATCTCCGTCAGTGCCACACCACCCAATCTTCATCAACACCACAGCTTCACAATCTCCATCAACACCACAGCTTCACAATCTCCATCAACAGCACATCACCCAATCTCCATCAACACCACAGCTTCACAATCTCCATCAACACCACAGCTTCACAATCTCCATCAACACCACATCACCCAATCTCCATCAACACCACAGCTTCACAATCTCCATCAACACCACAGCTTCACAATCTCCATCAAACCACAGCTTCACAATCTCCATCAACACCACAGCTTCGCAATCTCCATCAACAGCACATCACCCAATCTCCATCAACACCACAGCTTCACAATCTCCATCAACACCACATCACCCAATCTCCATCAGCACCACAGCTTCACAATCTCCATCAACACCACGGCTTCACAATCTCCATCAACACCATGTCACCCAATCTCCATCAACACAACAACACCCGATCGCCACCTACACCTCAGCTTCACAATCTCCATCAACACTACAGCGTCACAATCGCCATCAATACCACAGCTTCCAATCTCCATCAACACCACAGCTTCTCAATCTCCATCAACACCACAGGTTCACAAACTCCATGAACACCACAGCTTCACAATCTCCATCAACACTACAGCGTCAAAATCGCCATCAACACAACAGCTTCCAATCTCCGTCAACACCACAGCTTCTCAGTCTCCATCAACACCACTGGTTCACAAAGTCCATGAACACCGCAGCTTCACAATCTCCATCAACACCACAGCTTCATAATCTCCATCAACACCACATCACCCAATTTCCATCAACAGCACAGCTTCATAATCTCCATCAACACCACAGCTTCACAAACTCCATCAACACCACAGCTTCACAATCTTCATCAACACCACAGCTTCACAAACTCCATCAACACCACAGCTTCACAATCTTCATCAACACCACAGCTTCACAATCTCCGTCAACGCCACATCACCCAATCTCCATCAACTCCACAGCTTCACAAACTCCATCAACACCACATCACCCAATCTACATCAACACCACAGCTTTTCAATCTCCATCAACACCTCAGGTTCACAAAGTCCATGAACACCACAGCTTCACAATCTCCATCAACACTACAGCATCAAAATTGACATCAACACCACAGCTTCCAATCTCCATCAACACCACAGCTTCTCAATCTCCATCAACACCACAGCTTCACAATCTCCATCAACAGCACATCACCCAATCTCCATCAACACCACAGCTTCACAATCTCCATCAACACCACAGCTTCACAATCTCCATCAACACCACATCACCCAATCTCCATCAACACCACAGCTTCACAATCTCCATCAACACCACAGCTTCACAATCTCCATCAACACCACATCACCCAATCTCCATCAACACCACAGCTTCACAATCTCCATCAACACCACAGCTTCACAATCTCCATCAAACCACAGCTTCACAATCTCCATCAACACCACAGCTTCGCAATCTCCATCAACAGCACATCACCCAATCTCCATCAACACCACAGCTTCACAATCTCCATCAACACCACATCACCCAATCTCCATCAGCACCACAGCTTCACAATCTCCATCAACACCACGGCTTCACAATCTCCATCAACACCATGTCACCCAATCTCCATCAACACAACAACACCCGATCTCCACCTACACCTCAGCTTCACAATCTCCATCAACACTACAGCGTCACAATCGCCATCAATACCACAGCTTCCAATCTCCATCAACACCACAGCTTCTCAATCTCCATCAACACCACAGGTTCACAAACTCCATGAACACCACAGCTTCACAATCTCCATCAACACTACAGCGTCAAAATCGCCATCAACACAACAGCTTCCAATCTCCGTCAACACCACAGCTTCTCAGTCTCCATCAACACCACTGGTTCACAAAGTCCATGAACACCGCAGCTTCACAATCTCCATCAACACCACAGCTTCATAATCTCCATCAACACCACATCACCCAAGCTCCATGAACACCACATCACACTCTCTCCATCAACACAACATCACCCAATCTCCATCAACACCACAGCTTCACAATCTCCATCAACACCACAGCTTCACAATCTCCATCAACAGCACATCACCCAATCTCCATCAACACCACAGCTTCACAATCTCCTTCAACACCACGGCTTCACAATCTCCATCAACACCATGTCACCCAATCTCCATCAACACAACAAAACCCGATCTCCACCTACACCTCAGCTTCACAATCTCCATCAACACTACAGCGTCACAATCGCCATCAATACCACAGCTTCCAATCTCCATCAACACCACAGCTTCTCAATCTCCATCAACACCACAGGTTCACAAACTCCATGAACACCACAGCTTCACAATCTCCATCAACACTATAGCGTCAAAATCGCCATCAACACAACAGCTTCCAATCTCCGTCAACACCACAGCTTCTCAGTCTCCATCAACACCACTGGTTCACAAAGTCCATGAACACCGCAGCTTCACAATCTCCATCAACACCACAGCTTCATAATCTCCATCAACACCACATCACCCAATCTCCATCAACACCACAGCTTCATAATCTCCATCAACACCACAGCTTCACAAACTCCATCAACACCACAGCTTCACAATCTTCATCAACACCACAGCTTCACAAACTCCATCAACACCACAGCTTCACAATCTTCATCAACACCACAGCTTCACAATCTCCGTCAACGCCACATCACCCAATCTCCATCAACTCCACAGCTTCACAAACTCCATCAACACCACATCACCCAATCTACATCAACACCACAGCTTTTCAATCTCCATCAACACCTCAGGTTCACAAAGTCCATGAACACCACAGCTTCACAATCTCCATCAACACTACAGCATCAAAATTGACATCAACACCACAGCTTCCAATCTCCATCAACACCACAGCTTCTCAATCTCCATCAACACCACAGGTTCACAAAGTCCATGAACACCACAGCTTCACAATCTCCATCAACACCGCATCACCCAATATCCAAAAACACCCCATCACCCAATCTCCCTCAACACCACATCACCCAATCTCCATCAACACCACATCACCCAATCTCCATCAATACCACTCCATCAATACCACAGAACCAATCTCTATCAACACCATATCTGCCAATCTCCATCAACACCACAACTCCATACTCTCCATCAACACCACAGCTTCAGAATATCCATCAACAGCACAGCTTCACAATCTTCATCAACACCACATCACCCAATCTCCATTAACAGAACAATACCCAGTCTCCATCTAAACCTCAGCTTCACAAACTCCATCAACACCGCAGCTTCACAAACTCCATCAACATCACAGCTTCACAATGTCCATCAACACCACAGCTTCACAATCGCCATCAACACCACATGACCCAATCTCCATCAACACCACAGACCCCAATCTCCATCAACACCATCTCAGCCAATCTCCATCAACAGCACAAATCCATAATCTCCATCAACACCACAGATTCAGAATATCCATCAACACCACAGCTTCACAATCTCCATTAACACCACAGCCTCACAATCTCCGTCAGTGCCACATCACCCAATCTCCATCAACACCACAGCTTCACAATCTCCATCAACACCACAGTTTCACAATCTCCATCAACAGCACATCACCCAATCTCCATCAACACCACAGATTCACAATCTCCATCAACACCACAGCTTCACAATCTCCATCAACACCACATCACCCAATCTCCATCAACACCACAGCTTCACAATCTCCATCAACACCACAGCTTCACAATCTCCATCAAACCACAGCTTCACAATCTCCATCAACACCACAGCTTCGCAATCTCCATCAACAGCACATCACCCAATTCCATCAACACCACAGCTTCACAATCTCCATCAACACCACATCACCCAATCTCCATCAGCACCACAGCTTCACAATCTCCATCAACACCACGGCTTCACAATCTCCATCAACACCATGTCACCCAATCTCCATCAACACAACAACACCCGATCTCCACCTACACCTCAGCTTCACAATCTCCATCAACACTACAGCGTCACAATCGCCATCAATACCACAGCTTCCAATCTCCATCAACACCACAGCTTCTCAATCTCCATCAACACCACAGGTTCACAAACTCCATGAACACCACAGCTTCACAATCTCCATCAACACTACAGCGTCAAAATCGCCATCAACACAACAGCTTCCAATCTCCGTCAACACCACAGCTTCTCAGTCTCCATCAACACCACTGGTTCACAAAGTCCATGAACACCGCAGCTTCACAATCTCCATCAACACCACAGCTTCATAATCTCCATCAACACCACATCACCCAAGCTCCATCAACACCACATCACACTCTCTCCATCAACACAACATCACCCAATCTCCATCAACACCACAGCTTCACAATCTCCATCAACACCACAGCTTCACAATCTCCATCAACAGCACATCACCCAATCTCCATCAACACCACAGCTTCACAATCTCCTTCAACACCACGGCTTCACAATCTCCATCAACACCATGTCACCCAATCTCCATCAACACAACAACACCCGATCTCCACCTACACCTCAGCTTCACAATCTCCATCAACACTACAGCGTCACAATCGCCATCAATACCACAGCTTCCAATCTCCATCAACACCACAGCTTCTCAATCTCCATCAACACCACAGGTTCACAAACTCCATGAACACCACAGCTTCACAATCTCCATCAACACCACAGCTTCACAATCTCCATCAACACCACATCACCCAATTTCCATCAGCACCACAGCTTCACAATCTCCATCAACACCACAGCTTCTCAGTCTCCATCAACACCACTGGTTCACAAAGTCCATGAACACCGCAGCTTCACAATCTCCATCAACACCACAGCTTCATAATCTCCATCAACACCACATCACCCAAGCTCCATGAACACCACATCACACTCTCTCCATCAACACAACATCACCCAATCTCCATCAACACCACAGCTTCACAATCTCCATCAACACCACAGCTTCACAATCTCCATCAACAGCACATCACCCAATCTCCATCAACACCACAGCTTCACAATCTCCTTCAACACCACGGCTTCACAATCTCCATCAACACCATTTCACACAATCTCCATCAACACAACAACACCCGATCTCCACCTACACCTCAGCTTCACAATCTCCATCAACACTACAGCGTCACAATCGCCATCAATACCACAGCTTCCAATCTCCTTCAACACCACAGCTTCTCAATCTCCATCAACACCACAGGTTCACAAACTCCATGAACACCACAGCTTCACAATCTCCATCAACACTATAGCGTCAAAATCGCCATCAACACAACAGCTTCCAATTTCCGTCAACACCACAGCTTCTCAGTCTCCATCAACACCACTGGTTCACAAAGTCCATGAACACCGCAGCTTCACAATCTCCATCAACACCACAGCTTCATAATCTCCATCAACACCACATCACCCAATCTCCATCAACACCACAGCTTCATAATCTCCATCAACACCACAGCTTCACAAACTCCATCAACACCACAGCTTCACAATCTTCATCAACACCACAGCTTCACAAACTCCATCAACACCACAGCTTCACAATCTTCATCAACACCACAGCTTCACAATCTCCGTCAACGCCACATCACCCAATCTCCATCAACTCCACAGCTTCACAAACTCCATCAACACCACATCACCCAATCTACATCAACACCACAGCTTTTCAATCTCCATCAACACCTCAGGTTCACAAAGTCCATGAACACCACAGCTTCACAATCTCCATCAACACTACAGCATCAAAATTGACATCAAAACCACAGCTTCCAATCTCCATCAACACCACAGCTTCTCAATCTCCATCAACACCACAGGTTCACAAAGTCCATGAACACCACAGCTTCACAATCTCCATCAACACCGCATCACCCAATATCCAAAAACACCCCATCACCCAATCTCCCTCAACACCACATCACCCAATCTCCATCAACACCACATCACCCAATCTCCATCAACACCACATGACCCAATCTCCATCAATACCACAGAACCAATCTCCATCAACACCATATCTGCCAATCTCCATCAACACCACAACTCCATACTCTCCATCAACACCACAGCTTCAGAATATCCATCAACAGCACAGCTTCACAATCTCCATCAACACCACATCACCCAATCTCCATTAACAGAACAATACCCAGTCTCCATCTAAACCTCAGCTTCACAAACTCCATCAACACCGCAGCTTCACAAACTCCATCAACATCACAGCTTCACAATGTCCATCAACACCACAGCTTCACAATCGCCATCAACACCACATGACCCAATCTCCATCAACACCACAGACCCCAATCTCCATCAACACCATCTCAGCCAATCTCCATCAACAGCAAAACTCCATAATCTCCATCAACACCACAGATTCAGAATATCCATCAACACCACAGCTTCACAATCTCCATTAACACCACAGCCTCACAATCTCCGTCAGTGCCACATCCCCCAATCTCCATCAACACCACAGCTTCACAATCTCCATCAACACCACAGCTTCACAATCTCCATCAACAGCACATCACCCAATCTCCATCAACACCACAGCTTCACAATCTCCATCAACACCACAGCTTCACAATCTCCATCAACACCACAGCTCACCCAATCTCCATCAACACCACAGCTTCACAATCTCCATCAACACCACAGCTTCACAATCTCCATCAAACCACAGCTTCACAATCTCCATCAACACCACAGCTTCACAATCTCCATCAACACTACAGCGTCACAATCGCCATCAATACCACAGCTTTACAATCTCCATCAACACCACAGCTTCTCAATCTCCATCAACACCACAGGTTCACAAACTCCATGAACACCACAGCTTCACAATCTCCATCAACACTACAGCGTCAAAATCGCCATCAACACAACAGCTTCCAATCTCCGTCAACACCACAGCTTCTCAGTCTCCATCAACACCACTGGTTCACAAAGTCCATGAACACCGCAGCTTCACAATCTCCATCAACACCACAGCTTCATAATCTCCATCAACACCACATCACCCAAGCTCCATGAACACCACATCACACTCTCTCCATCAACACAACATCACCCAATCTCCATCAACACCACAGCTTCACAATCTCCATCAACACCACAGCTTCACAATCTCCATCAACACCACATCACCCAATCTCCATCAGCACCACAGCTTCACAATCTCCATCAACACCACGGCTTCACAATCTCCATCAACACCATGTCACCCAATCTCCATCAACACAACAACACCCGATCTCCACCTACACCTCAGCTTCACAATCTCCATCAACACTACAGCGTCACAATCGCCATCAATACCACAGCTTCCAATCTCCATCAACACCACAGCTTCTCAATCTCCATCAACACCACAGGTTCACAAACTCCATGAACACCACAGCTTCACAATCTCCATCAACACTACAGCGTCAAAATCGCCATCAACACAACAGCTTCCAATCTCCGTCAACACCACAGCTTCTCAGTCTCCATCAACACCACTGGTTCACAAAGGCCATGAACACTGCAGCTTCACAATCTCCATCAACACCACAGCTTCATAATCTCCATCAACACCACACACCACAGCTTCTCAGTCTCCATCAACACCACTGGTTCACAAAGGCCATGAACACCGCAGCTTCACAATCTCCATCAACACCACAGCTTCATAATCTCCATCAACACCACATCACCCAATTTCCATCAACACCACAGCTTCATAATCTCCATCAACACCACAGCTTCACAAACTCCATCAACACCACAGCTTCACAATCTTCATCAACACCACAGCTTCACAAACTCCATCAACACCACAGCTTCACAATCTTCATCAACACCACAGCTTCACAATCTCCGTCAACGCCACATCACCCAATCTCCATCAACTCCACAGCTTCACAAACTCCATCAACACCACATCACCCAATCTACATCAACACCACAGCTTTTCAATCTCCATCAACACCTCAGGTTCACAAAGTCCATGAACACCACAGCTTCACAATCTCCATCAACACTACAGCATCAAAATTGACATCAACACCACAGCTTCCAATCTCCATCAACACCACAGCTTCTCAATCTCCATCAACACCACAGGTTCACAAAGTCCATGAACACCACAGCTTCACAATCTCCATCAACCACGCATCACCCAATATCCAAAAACACCCCATCACCCAATCTCCCTCAACACCACATCACCCAATCTCCATCAACACCACATCACCCAATCTCCATCAACACCACATGACCCAATCTCCATCAATACCACAGAACCAATCTCCATCAACACCATATCTGCCAATCTCCATCAACACCACAACTCCATACTCTCCATCAACACCACAGCTTCAGAATATCCATCAACAGCACAGCTTCACAATCTCCATCAACACCACATCACCCAATCTCCATTAACAGAACAATACCCAGTCTCCATCTAAACCTCAGCTTCACAATCTCCATCAACACCGCAGCTTCACAAACTCCATCAACATCACAGCTTCACAATGTCCATCAACACCACAGCTTCACAATCGCCATCAACACCACATGACCCAATCTCCATCAACACCACAGACCCCAATCTCCATCAACACCATATCAGCCAATCTCCATCAACAGCACAACTCCATAATCTCCATCAACACCACAGATTCAGAATATCCATCAACACCACAGCTTCACAATCTCCATTAACACCACAGCCTCACAATCTCCGTCAGTGCCACATCCCCCAATCTCCATCAACACCACAGCTTCACAATCTCCATCAACACCACAGCTTCACAATCTCCATCAACAGCACATCACCCAATCTCCATCAACACCACAGCTTCACAATCTCCATCAACACCACAGCTTCACAATCTCCATCAACACCACATCATCCAACCTCCATCAACACCACAGCTTCACAATCTCCATCAACACCACAGCTTCACAATCTCCATCAACACCACAGCTTCACAATCTCCATCAACACCACAGCTTCACAATCTCCATCAACAGCACATCACCCAATCTCCATCAACACCACAGCTTCACAATCTCCATCAACACCACATCACCCAATCTCCATCAACACCACAGCTTCACAATCTCCATCAACACCACGGCTTCACAATCTCCATCAACACCATGTCACCCAATCTCCATCAACACAACAACACCCGATCTCCACCTACACCTCAGCTTCACAATCTCCATCAACACTACAGCGTCACAATCGCCATCAATACCACAGCTTCCAATCTCCATCAACACCACAGCTTCTCAATCTCCATCAACACTACAGCGTCAAAATCGCCATCAACACAACAGCTTCCAATCTCCGTCAACACCACAGCTTCTCAGTCTCCATCAACACCACTGGTTCACAAAGTCCATGAACACCGCAGCTTCACAATCTCCATCAATACCACAGCTTCATAATCTCCATCAACACCACATCACCCAATCTCCATCAACACCACAGCTTCATAATCTCCATCCATACCACAGCTTCACAAACTCCATCAACACCACAGCTTCACAATCTTCATCAACACCACAGCTTCACAATCTCCGTCAACGCCACATCACCCAATCTCCATCAACTCCACAGCTTCACAAACTCCATCAACACCACATCACCCAATCTACATCAACACCACAGCTTTTCAATCTCCACCAACACCTCAGGTTCACAAAGTCCATGAACACCACAGCTTCACAATCTCCATCAACACTACAGCATCAAAATTGACATCAACACCACAGCTTCCAATCTCCATCAACACCACAGCTTCTCAATCTCCATCAACACCACAGCTTCACAATCTCCATCAACACTACAGCATCAAAATTGACATCAACACCACAGCTTCCAATCTCCATCAACACCACAGCTTTGCAATCTCCATCAACAGCACATCACCCAATCTCCATCAACACCACAGCTTCACAATCTCCATCAACACCACATCACCCAATCTCCATCAGCACAACGGCTTCGCAGTCTCCATCAACACCACATCACCCAATATCTATCAACACCACAGCTCCATCATCTCCATCAACACCACAGCTTCAGAATCTCCACCAACACCACATCACCCAATCTCCATCAACACAACAACACCCGATCTCCACCTACACCTCAGCTTCACAATCTCCATCAACACCACAGCGTCACAATCGCCATCAACACCACAGCTTCCAATCTCCATCAACACCACAGCTTCCAATCTCCATCAACACCACAGATTCACAAACTCCATGAACACCACAGCTTCACAATCTCCATCAACACTACAGCGTCAAAATCGCCAACAACACAACAGCTTCCAATCTCCATCAACACCACAGATTCACAATCTCAATCAACACCACAGGTTCACAAAGTCCATGAACACCACAGCTTCACAATCTCCATCAACACCGCATCACCCAATATCCAAAAACACCCCTTCACCCAATCTCCCTCAACACCACATCACCCAATCTCCATCAACACCACATCACCCAATCTCCATCAACACCACATGACCCAATCTCCATCAATACCACAGAACCAATCTCCATCAACACCATATCTGCCAATCTCCATCAACACCACAACTCCATACTCTCCATCAACACCACAGCTTCAGAATATCCATCAACAGCACAGCTTCACAATCTCCATCAACACCACATCACCCAATCTCCATTAACAGAACAATACCCAGTCTCCATCTAAACCTCAGCTTCACAATCTCCATCAACACCGCAGCTTCACAAACTCCATCAACATCACAGCTTCACAATGTCCATCAACACCACAGCTTCACAATCGCCATCAACACCACATGACCCAATCTCCATCAACACCACAGACCCCAATCTCCATCAACACCATCTCAGCCAATCTCCATCAACAGCACAACTCCATAATCTCCATCAACACCACAGATTCAGAATATCCATCAACACCACAGCTTCACAATCTCCATTAACACCACAGCCTCACAATCTCTGTCAATGCCACATCACCCAATCTCCATCAACACCACAGCTTCACAATCTCCATCAACACCACAGCTTCACAATCTCCATCAAACCACAGCTTCACAATCTCCATCAACACCACAGCTTCGCAATCTCCATCAACAGCACATCACCCAATCTCCATCAACACCACAGCTTCACAATCTCCATCAACACCACATCACCCAATCTCCATCAACACCACAGCTTCACAATCTCCTTCAACACCACGGCTTCACAATCTCCATCAACACCATGTCACCCAATCTCCATCAACACAACAACACCCGATCTCCACCTACACCTCAGCTTCACAATCTCCATCAACACTACAGCGTCACAATCGCCATCAATACCACAGCTTCCAATCTCCATCAACACCACAGCTTCTCAATCTCCATCAACACTACAGCGTCAAAATCGCCATCAACACAACAGCTTCCAATCTCCGTCAACACCACAGCTTCTCAGTCTCTATCAACACCACTGGTTCACAAAGTCCATGAACACCGCAGCTTCACAATCTCCATCAATACCACAGCTTCATAATCTCCATCAACACCACATCACCCAATCTCCATCAACACCACAGCTTCATAATCTCCATCCATACCACAGCTTCACAAACTCCATCAACACCACAGCTTCACAATCTTCATCAACACCACAGCTTCACAATCTCCGTCAACGCCACATCACCCAATCTCCATCAACTCCACAGCTTCACAAACTCCATCAACACCACATCACCCAATCTACATCAACACCACAGCTTTTCAATCTCCATCAACACCTCAGGTTCACAAAGTCCATGAACACCACAGCTTCACAATCTCCATCAACACTACAGCATCAAAATTGACATCAACACCACAGCTTCCAATCTCCATCAACACCACAGCTTCTCAATCTCCATCAACACCACAGGTTCACAAAGTCCATGAACACCACAGCTTCACAATCTCCATCAACACCACAGCTTCACAATCGCCATCAACACCACATGACCCAATCTCCATCAACACCACAGCTTCACAATCTCCATCAACACCACATGCTTCCCAATCTCCATCAACACCACATGACCCAATCTCCATCAATACCACAGAACCAATCTCCATCAACACCATATCTGCCAATCTCCATCAACACCACAACTCCATACTCTCCATCAACACCACAGCTTATGAAAATCCATCAACAGCACAGCTTCACAATCTCCATCAAACCACAGCTTCACAATCTCCATCAACACCACAGCTTCGCAATCTCCATCAACACCACAGCTTCACAATCTCCTTCAACACCACGGCTTCACAATCTCCATCAACACCATGTCACCCAATCTCCATCAACACAACAACACCCGATCTCCACCTACACCTCAGCTTCACAATCTCCATCAACACTACAGCGTCACAATCGCCATCAATACCACAGCTTCCAATCTCCATCAACACCACAGCTTCTCAATCTCCATCAACACCACAGGTTCACAAACTCCATGAACACCACAGCTTCACAATCTCCATCAACACTACAGCGTCAAAATCGCCATCAACACAACAGCTTCCAATCTCCGTCAACACCACAGCTTCTCAGTCTCCATCAACACCACTGGTTCACAAAGGCCATGAACACTGCAGCTTCACAATCTCCATCAACACCACAGCTTCATAATCTCCATCAACACCACATCACCCAATCTCCATCAACACCACAGCTTCATAATCTCCATCCATACCACAGCTTCACAAACTCCATCAACACCATGGCTTCACAATCTTCATCAACACCACAGCTTCACAATCTCCGTCAACGCCACATCACCCAATCTCCATCAACTCCACAGCTTCACAAACTCCATCAACACCACATCACCCAATCTACATCAACACCACAGCTTTTCAATCTCCATCAACACCTCAGGTTCACAAAGTCCATGAACACCACAGCTTCACAATCTCCATCAACACTACAGCATCAAAATTGACATCAACACCACAGCTTCCAATCTCCATCAACACCACAGCTTCTCAATCTCCATCAACACCACAGGTTCACAAAGTCCATGAACACCACAGCTTCACAATCTCCATCAACACCGCATCACCCAATATCCAAAAACACCCCATCACCCAATCTCCCTCAACACCACATCGCCCAATCTCCATCAACACCACATCACCCAATCTCCATCAACACCACATGACCCAATCTCCATCAATACCACAGAACCAATCTCCATCAACACCATATCTGCCAATCTCCATCAACACCACAACTCCATACTCTCCATCAACACCACAGCTTCAGAAAATCCATCAACAGCACAGCTTCACAATCTCCATCAAACCACAGCTTCACAATCTCCATCAACACCACAGCTTCGCAATCTCCATCAACACCACAGCTTCACAATCTCCTTCAACACCACGGCTTCACAATCTCCATCAACACCATGTCACCCAATCTCCATCAACACAACAACACCCGATCTCCACCTACACCTCAGCTTCACAATCTCCATCAACACCATAGCTTCTCAATCTCCATCAACACCACAGGTTCACAAACTCCATGAACACCACAGCTTCACAATCTCCATCAACACTACAGCGTCAAAATCGCCATCAACACCACATCACCCAATCTCCATCAACACCACAGCTTCATAATCTCCATCCATACCACAGCTTCACAAACTCCATCAACACCACAGCTTCACAATCTTCATCAACACCACAGCTTCACAATCTCCGTCAACGCCACATCACCCAATCTCCATCAACTCCACAGCTTCACAAACTCCATCAACACCACATCACCCAATCTACATCAACACCACAGCTTTTCAATCTCCATCAACACCTCAGGTTCACAAAGTCCATGAACACCACAGCTTCACAATCTCCATCAACACTACAGCATCAAAATTGACATCAACACCACAGCTTCCAATCTCCATCAACACCACAGCTTCTCAATCTCCATCAACACCACAGGTTCACAAAGTCCATGAACACCACAGCTTCAGAATCTCCATCAACACCGCATCACCCAATATCCAAAAACACCCCATCACCCAATCTCCCTCAACACCACATCACCCAATCTCCATCAACACCACATGACCCAATCTCCATCAACACCACATGACCCAATCTCCATCAATACCACAGAACCAATCTCCATCAACACCATATCTGCCAATCTCCATCAACACCACAACTCCATACTCTCCATCAACACCACAGCTTCAGAAAATCCATCAACAGCACAGCTTCACAATCTCCATCAAACCACAGCTTCACAATCTCCATCAACACCACAGCTTCGCAATCTCCATCAACACCACAGCTTCACAATCTCCTTCAACACCACGGCTTCACAATCTCCATCAACACCATGTCACCCAATCTCCATCAACACAACAACACCCGATCTCCACCTACACCTCAGCTTCACAATCTCCATCAACACCACAGCTTCTCAATCTCCATCAACACCACAGGTTCACAAACTCCATGAACACCACAGCTTCACAATCTCCATCAACACTACAGCGTCAAAATCGCCATCAACACAACAGCTTCCAATCTCCGTCAACACCACAGCTTCTCAGTCTCCATCAACACCACTGGTTCACAAAGTCCATGAACACTGCAGCTTCACAATCTCCATCAACACCACAGCTTCATAATCTCCATCAACACCACATCACCCAATCTCCATCAACACCACAGCTTCATAATCTCCATCCATACCACAGCTTCACAAACTCCATCAACACCATGGCTTCACAATCTTCATCAACACCACAGCTTCACAATCTCCGTCAACGCCACATCACCCAATCTCCATCAACTCCACAGCTTCACAAACTCCATCAACACCACATCACCCAATCTACATCAACACCACAGCTTTTCAATCTCCATCAACACCTCAGGTTCACAAAGTCCATGAACACCACAGCTTCACAATCTCCATCAACACTACAGCATCAAAATTGACATCAACACCACAGCTTCCAATCTCCATCAACACCACAGCTTCTCAATCTCCATCAACACCACAGGTTCACAAAGTCCATGAACACCACAGCTTCAGAATCTCCATCAACACCGCATCACCCAATATCCAAAAACACCCCATCACCCAATCTCCCTCAACACCACATCACCCAATCTCCATCAACACCACATCACCCAATCTCCATCAACACCACATGACCCAATCTCCATCAATACCACAGAACCAATCTCCATCAACACCATATCTGCCAATCTCCATCAACACCACAACTCCATACTCTCCATCAACACCACAGCTTCAGAAAATCCATCAACAGCACAGCTTCACAATCTCCATCAAACCACAGCTTCACAATCTCCATCAACACCACAGCTTCGCAATCTCCATCAACACCACAGCTTCACAATCTCCTTCAACACCACGGCTTCACAATCTCCATCAACACCATGTCACCCAATCTCCATCAACACAACAACACCCGATCTCCACCTACACCTCAGCTTCACAATCTCCATCAACACCATAGCTTCTCAATCTCCATCAACACCACAGGTTCACAAACTCCATGAACACCACAGCTTCACAATCTCCATCAACACTACAGCGTCAAAATCGCCATCAACACAACAGCTTCCAATCTCCGTCAACACCACAGCTTCTCAGTCTCCATCAACACCACTGGTTCACAAAGTCCATGAACACTGCAGCTTCACAATCTCCATCAACACCACAGCTTCATAATCTCCATCAACACCACATCACCCAATCTCCATCAACACCACAGCTTCATAATCTCCATCCATACCACAGCTTCACAAACTCCATCAACACCATGGCTTCACAATCTTCATCAACACCACAGCTTCACAATCTCCGTCAACGCCACATCACCCAATCTCCATCAACTCCACAGCTTCACAAACTCCATCAACACCACATCACCCAATCTACATCAACACCACAGCTTTTCAATCTCCATCAACACCTCAGGTTCACAAAGTCCATGAACACCACAGCTTCACAATCTCCATCAACACTACAGCATCAAAATTGACATCAACACCACAGCTTCCAATCTCCATCAACACCACAGATTCACAATCTCCATCAACACCGCAGGTTCACAAAGTCCATGAACACCACAGCTTCACAATCTCCATCAACACCGCATCACCCAATATCCAAAAACACCCCTTCACCCAATCTCCCTCAACACCACATCACCCAATCTCCATCAACACCACAGACCCCAATCTCCATCAACACCATCTCAGCCAATCTCCATCAACAGCACAACTCCATAATCTCCATCAACACCACAGATTCAGAATATCCATCAACACCACAGCTTCACAATCTCCATTAACACCACAGCCTCACAATCTCTGTCAATGCCACATCACCCAATCTCCATCAACACCACAGCTTCAGAATATCCATCAACAGCACAGCTTCACAATCTCCATCAAACCACAGCTTCACAATCTCCATCAACACCACAGCTTCGCAATCTCCATCAACAGCACATCACCCAATCTCCATCAACACCACAGCTTCACAATCTCCATCAACACCACATCACCCAATCTCCATCAACACCACAGCTTCACAATCTCCTTCAACACCACGGCTTCACAATCTCCATCAACACCATGTCACCCAATCTCCTTCAACACAACAACACCCGATCTCCATCTACACCTCAGCTTCACAATCTACATCAACACCACAGCTTCTCAATCTCCATCAACACCACAGGTTCACAAACTCCATGAACACCACAGCTTCACAATCTCCATCAACACTACAGCGTCAAAATCGCCATCAACACAACAGCTTCCAATCTCCGTCAACACCACAGCTTCTCAGTCTCCATCAACACCACTGGTTCACAAAGTCCATGAACACTGCAGCTTCACAATCTCCATCAACACCACAGCTTCATAATCTCCATCAACACCACATCACCCAATCTCCATCAACACCACAGCTTCATAATCTCCATCCATACCACAGCTTCACAAACTCCATCAACACCATGGCTTCACAATCTTCATCAACACCACAGCTTCACAATCTCCATCAACGCCACATCACCCAATCTCCATCAACTCCACAGCTTCACAAACTCCATCAACACCACATCACCCAATCTACATCAACACCACAGCTTTTCAATCTCCATCAACACCTCAGGTTCACAAGGTCCATGAACACCACAGCTTCACAATCTCCATCAACACTACAGCATCAAAATTGACATCAACACCACAGCTTCTAATCTCCATCAACACCACAGCTTCTCAATCTCCATCAACACCACAGGTTCACAAAGTCCATGAACACCACAGCTTCACAATCTCCATCAACACCGCATCACCCAATATCCAAAAACACCCCATCACCCAATCTCCCTCAACACCACATCACCCAATCTCCATCAACACCACATCACCCAATCTCCATCAACACCACATGACCCAATCTCCATCAATACCACAGAACCAATCTCCATCAACACCATATCTGCCAATCTCCATCAACACCACAACTCCATACTCTCCATCAACACCACAGCTTCAGAATATCCATCAACAGCACAGCTTCACAATCTCCATCAACACCACATCACCCAATCTCCATTAACAGAACAATACCCAGTCTCCATCTAAACCTCAGCTTCACAATCTCCATCAACACCGCAGCTTCACAAACTCCATCAACATCACAGCTTCACAATGTCCATCAACACCACAGCTTCACAATCGCCATCAACACCACATGACCCAATCTCCATCAACACCACAGACCCCAATCTCCATCAACACCATCTCAGCCAATCTCCATCAACAGCACAACTCCATAATCTCCATCAACACCACAGATTCAGAATATCCATCAACACCACAGCTTCACAATCTCCATTAACACCACAGCCTCACAATCTCCGTCAATGCCACATCACCCAATCTCCATCAACACCACAGCTTCACAATCTCCATCAACACCACATCACCCAATCTCCATCAACACCACAGCTTCACAATCTCCATCAACACCACATCACCCAATCTCCATCAACACCACAGCTTCACAATCTCCATCAACACCACAGCTTCACAATCTCCATCAACACCACATCACCCAATCTCCATCAACACCACAGCTTCACAATCTCCATCAACACCACATCACCCAATCTCCATCAGCACAACGGCTTCACAGTCTCCATCAACACCACATCACCCAATATCTATCAACACCACAGCTCCATCATCTCCATCAACACCACAGCTTCAGAATCTCCACCAACACCACATCACCCAATCTCCATCAACACAACAACACCCGATCTCCACCTACACCTCAGCTTCACAATCTCCATCAACACCACAGCGTCACAATCGCCATCAGCACCACAGCTTCCAATCTCCATCAACACCACAGCTTCCAATCTCCATCAACACCACAGGTTCACAAACTCCATGAACACCACAGCTTCACAATCTCCATCAACACTACAGCGTCAAAATCGCCAACAACACAACAGCTTCCAATCTCCATCAACACCACAGATTCACAATCTCCATCAACACCGCATCACCCAATCTCCATCAACAGCACAGCTTCATAATCTTCATCAACACCACATCACCTAATCTCCGTCAACACCACAGCTTCACAATCTCCATCAGTAACACAGCTTCACAATCTCCATCAACACCACAGCTTCACAAACTCCATCAACACCACAACTTCACAATCTGCATCAGCACCGCAACACCCAATCTCCATCAACACCACATCACCCAAGCTCCATGAGCACCACATCACACTCTCTCCATCAACACAACATTACCCAATCTCCATCAACACCACAGCTTCACAATCTCCATCAACACCACATCACCCAATCTCCATCAACACCACAGCTTCACAATCTCCATCAACACCACATCACCCAATCTCCATCAACACCACAGCTTCACAATCTCCTTCAACACCATGTCACCCAATCTCCATCAACACAACAACACCCGATCTCCACCTACACCTCAGCTTCACAATCTCCATCAACACCACAGCGTCACAATCGCCATCAACACCACAGCTTCCAATCTCCATCAACACCACAGCTTCCAATCTCCATCAACACCACAGCTTCCAATCTCCATCAACACCACAGGTTTACAATCTCCATCAACACCGCATCACCCAATCTCCATCAACACCACAGCTTCATAATCTTCATCAACACCACATCACCTAATCTCCGTCAACACCACAGCTTCACAATCTCCATCAACACCACAGCTTCACAAACTCCATCAACACCACAACTTCACAATCTGCATCAGCACCGCAACACCCAATCTCCATCAACACCACATCACCCAAGCTCCATGAACACCACATCACACTCTCTCCATCAACACAACATCACCCAATCTCCATCAACACCACAGCTTCACAATCTCCATCAACACCACATCACCCAATCTCCATCAGCACAACGGCTTCACAGTCTCCATCAACACCACATCACCCAATATCTATCAACACCACAGCTCCATCATCTCCATCAACACCACAGCTTCAGAATCTCCACCAACACCACATCACCCAATCTCCATCAACACAACAACACCCGATCTCCACCTACACCTCAGCTTCACAATCTCCATCAACACCACAGCGTCACAATCGCCATCAGCACCACAGCTTCCAATCTCCATCAACACCACAGCTTCCAATCTCCATCAACACCACAGGTTCACAAACTCCATGAACACCACAGCTTCACAATCTCCATCAACACTACAGCGTCAAAATCGCCAAAAACACAACAGCTTCCAATCTCCATCAACACCACAGATTCACAATCTCCATCAACACCGCATCACCCAATCTCCATCAACACCACAGCTTCATAATCTTCATCAACACCACATCACCTAATCTCCGTCAACACCACAGCTTCACAATCTCCATCAGTAACACAGCTTCACAATCTCCATCAACACCACAGCTTCACAAACTCCATCAACACCACAACTTCACAATCTGCATCAGCACCGCAACACCCAATCTCCATCAACACCACATCACCCAAGCTCCATGAGCACCACATCACACTCTCTCCATCAACACAACATCACCCAATCTCCATCAACACCACAGCTTCACAATCTCCATCAACACCACATCACCCAATCTCCATCAACACCACAGCTTCACAATCTCCATCAACACCACAGCTTCACAATCTCCATCAACACCACATCACCCAATCTCCATCAACACCACAGCTTCACAATCTCCTTCAACACCACGGCTTCACAATCTCCATCAACACCATGTCACCCAATCTCCATCAACACAACAACACCCGATCTCCACCTACACCTCAGCTTCACAATCTCCATCAACACCACAGCGTCACAATCGCCATCAACACCACAGCTTCCAATCTCCATCAACACCACAGCTACCAATCTCCATCAACACCACAGCTTCCAATCTCCATCAACACCACAGGTTTACAATCTCCATCAACACCGCATCACCCAATCTCCATCAACACCACAGCTTCATAATCTTCATCAACACCACATCACCTAATCTCCGTCAACACCACAGCTTCACAATCTCCATCAACACCACAGCTTCACAAACTCCATCAACACCACAACTTCACAATCTGCATCAGCACCGCAACACCCAATCTCCATCAACACCACATCACCCAAGCTCCATGAACACCACATCACACTCTCTCCATCAACACAACATCACCCAATCTCCATCAACACCACAGCTTCACAATCTCCATCAACACCACATCACCCAATCTCCATCAGCACAACGGCTTCACAGTCTCCATCAACACCACATCACCCAATATCTATCAACACCACAGCTCCATCATCTCCATCAACACCACAGCTTCAGAATCTCCACCAACACCACATCACCCAATCTCCATCAACACAACAACACCCGATCTCCACCTACACCTCAGCTTCACAATCTCCATCAACACCACAGCGTCACAATCGCCATCAGCACCACAGCTTCCAATCTCCATCAACACCACAGCTTCCAATCTCCATCAACACCACAGGTTCACAAACTCCATGAACACCACAGCTTCACAATCTCCATCAACACTACAGCGTCAAAATCGCCAACAACACAACAGCTTCCAATCTCCATCAACACCACAGATTCACAATCTCCATCAACACCGCATCACCCAATCTCCATCAACACCACAGCTTCATAATCTTCATCAACACCACATCACCTAATCTCCGTCAACACCTCAGCTTCACAATCTCCATCAACACCACAGCGTCACAATCGCCATCAACACCACAGCTTCCAATCTCCATCAACACCACAGCTTCCAATCTCCATCAACACCACAGGTTTACAATCTCCATCAACACCGCATCACCCAATCTCCATCAACACCACAGCTTCATAATCTTCATCAACACCACATCACCTAATCTCCGTCAACACCACAGCTTCACAATCTCCATCAACACCACAGCTTCACAAACTCCATCAACACCACAACTTCACAATCTGCATCAGCACCGCAACACCCAATCTCCATCAACACCACATCACCCAAGCTCCATGAACACCACATCACACTCTCTCCATCAACACAACATCACCCAATCTCCATCAACACCACAGCTTCACAATCTCCATCAACACCACATCACCCAATCTCCATCAACACCACAGCTTCACAATCTCCATCAACACCACAGCTTCACAATCTCCATCAACACCACAGCTTCACAATCTCCTTCAACACCACGGCTTCACAATCTCCATCAACACCATGTCACCCAATCTCCATCAACACAACAACACCCGATCTCCACCTACACCTCAGCTTCACAATCTCCATCAACACTACAGCGTCACAATCGCCATCTATACCACAGCTTCCAATCTCCATCAACACCACAGCTTCCAATCTCCATCAACACCACAGGTTCACAAACTCCATGAACACCACAGCTTCACAATCTCCATCAACACTACAGCGTCAAAATCGCCAACAACACAACAGCTTCCAATCTCCATCAACACCACAGCTTCTCAGTCTCCATCAACACCACAGGTTCACAAACTCCATGAACACCACAGCTTCACAATCTCCATCAACACTACAGCGTCAAAATCGCCATCAACACAACAGCTTCCAATCTCCGTCAACACCACAGCTTCTCAGTCTCCATCAACACCATTGGTTCACAAAGTCCATGAACACTGCAGCTTCACAATCTCCATCAACACCACAGCTTCATAATCTCCATCAACACCACAGCTTCACCCAATCTCCATCAACACCACAGCTTCATAATCTCCATCCATACCACAGCTTCACAAACTCCATCAACACCATGGCTTCACAATCTTCATCAACACCACAGCTTCACAATCTCCGTCAACGCCACATCACCCAATCTCCATCAACTCCACAGCTTCACAAACTCCATCAACACCACATCACCCAATCTACATCAACACCACAGCTTTTCAATCTCCATCAACACCTCAGGTTCACAAAGTCCATGAACACCACAGCTTCACAATCTCCATCAACACTACAGCATCAAAATTGACATCAACACCACAGCTTCTAATCTCCATCAACACCACAGCTTCTCAATCTCCATCAACACCACAGGTTCACAAAGTCCATGAACACCACAGCTTCACAATCTCCATCAACACCGCATTACCCAATATCCAAAAACACCCCATCACCCAATCTCCCTCAACACCACATCACCCAATCTCCATCAACACCACATCACCCAATCTCCATCAACACCACATGACCCAATCTCCATCAATACCACAGAACCAATCTCCATCAACACCATATCTGCCAATCTCCATCAACACCACAACTCCATACTCTCCATCAACACCACAGCTTCAGAATATCCATCAACAGCACAGCTTCACAATCTCCATCAACACCACATCACCCAATCTCCATTAACAGAACAATACCCAGTCTCCATCTAAACCTCAGCTTCACAATCTCCATCAACACCGCAGCTTCACAAACTCCATCAACATCACAGCTTCACAATGTCCATCAACACCACAGCTTCACAATCGCCATCAACACCACATGACCCAATCTCCATCAACACCACAGACCCCAATCTCCATCAACACCATCTCAGCCAATCTCCATCAACAGCACAACTCCATAATCTCCATCAACACCACAGATTCAGAATATCCATCAACACCACAGCTTCACAATCTCCATTAACACCACAGCCTCACAATCTCCGTCAATGCCACATCACCCAATCTCCATCAACACCACAGCTTCACAATCTCCATCAACACCACATCACCCAATCTCCATCAACACCACAGCTTCACAATCTCCATCAACACCACATCACCCAATCTCCATCAACACCACAGCTTCACAATCTCCATCAACACCACAGCTTCACAATCTCCATCAACACCACATCACCCAATCTCCATCAACACTACAGCTTCACAATCTCCATCAACACCACAGCTTCACAATCTCCATCAACACCACATCACCCAATCTCCATTAACAGAACAATACCCAGTCTCCATCTAAACCTCAGCTTCACAATCTCCATCAACACCGCAGCTTCACAAACTCCATCAACATCACAGCTTCACAATGTCCATCAACACCACAGCTTCACAATCGCCATCAACACCACATGACCCAATCTCCATCAACACCACAGACCCCAATCTCCATCAACACCATCTCAGCCAATCTCCATCAACAGCACAACTCCATAATCTCCATCAACACCACAGATTCAGAATATCCATCAACACCACAGCTTCACAATCTCCATTAACACCACAGCCTCACAATCTCCGTCAATGCCACATCACCCAATCTCCATCAACACCACAGCTTCACAATCTCCATCAACACCACATCACCCAATCTCCATCAACACCACAGCTTCACAATCTCCATCAACACCACATCACCCAATCTCCATCAACACCACAGCTTCACAATCTCCATCAACACCACAGCTTCACAATCTCCATCAACACCACATCACCCAATCTCCATCAACACTACATCACCCAATCTCCATCAACACCACAGCTTCACAATCTCCATCAACACCACATCACCCAATCTCCATCAGCACAACGGCTTCACAGTCTCCATCAACACCACATCACCCAATATCTATCAACACCACAGCTCCATCATCTCCATCAACACCACAGCTTCAGAATCTCCACCAACACCACATCACCCAATCTCCATCAACACAACAACACCCGATCTCCACCTACACCTCAGCTTCACAATCTCCATCAACACCACAGCGTCACAATCGCCATCAGCACCACAGCTTCCAATCTCCATCAACACCACAGCTTCCAATCTCCATCAACACCACAGGTTCACAAACTCCATGAACACCACAGCTTCACAATCTCCATCAACACTACAGCGTCAAAATCGCCAACAACACAACAGCTTCCAATCTCCATCAACACCACAGATTCACAATCTCCATCAACACCGCATCACCCAATCTCCATCAACACCACAGCTTCATAATCTTCATCAACACCACATCACCTAATCTCCGTCAACACCACAGCTTCACAATCTCCATCAGTAACACAGCTTCACAATCTCCATCAACACCACAGCTTCACAAACTCCATCAACACCACAACTTCACAATCTGCATCAGCACCGCAACACCCAATCTCCATCAACACCACATCACCCAAGCTCCATGAGCACCACATCACACTCTCTCCATCAACACAACATCACCCAATCTCCATCAACACCACAGCTTCACAATCTCCATCAACACCACATCACCCAATCTCCATCAACACCACAGCTTCACAATCTCCATCAACACCACAGCTTCACAATCTCCATCAACACCACATCACCCAATCTCCATCAACACCACAGCTTCACAATCTCCTTCAACACCACGGCTTCACAATCTCCATCAACACCATGTCACCCAATCTCCATCAACACAACAACACCCGATCTCCACCTACACCTCAGCTTCACAATCTCCATCAACACCACAGCGTCACAATCTCCATCAACACCACAGCTTCCAATCTCCATCAACACCACAGCTTCCAATCTCCATCAACACCACAGCTTCCAATCTCCATCAACACCACAGGTTTACAATCTCCATCAACACCGCATCACCCAATCTCCATCAACACCACAGCTTCATAATCTTCATCAACACCACATCACCTAATCTCCGTCAACACCACAGCTTCACAATCTCCATCAACACCACAGCTTCACAAACTCCATCAACACCACAACTTCACAATCTGCATCAGCACCGCAACACCCAATCTCCATCAACACCACATCACCCAAGCTCCATGAACACCACATCACACTCTCTCCATCAACACAACATCACCCAATCTCCATCAACACCACAGCTTCACAATCTCCATCAACACCACATCACCCAATCTCCATCAACACCACAGCTTCACAATCTCCATCAACACCACAGCTTCACAATCTCCATCAACACCACAGCTTCACAATCTCCTTCAACACCACGGCTTCACAATCTCCATCAACACCATGTCACCCAATCTCCATCAACACAACAACACCCGATCTCCACCTACACCTCAGCTTCACAATCTCCATCAACACTACAGCGTCACAATCGCCATCTATACCACAGCTTCCAATCTCCATCAACACCACAGCTTCCAATCTCCATCAACACCACAGGTTCACAAACTCCATGAACACCACAGCTTCACAATCTCCATCAACACTACAGCGTCAAAATCGCCAACAACACAACAGCTTCCAATCTCCATCAACACCACAGCTTCTCAGTCTCCATCAACACCACAGGTTCACAAACTCCATGAACACCACAGCTTCACAATCTCCATCAACACTACAGCGTCAAAATCGCCATCAACACAACAGCTTCCAATCTCCGTCAACACCACAGCTTCTCAGTCTCCATCAACACCATTGGTTCACAAAGTCCATGAACACTGCAGCTTCACAATCTCCATCAACACCACAGCTTCATAATCTCCATCAACACCACATCACCCAATCTCCATCAACACCACAGCTTCATAATCTCCATCCATACCACAGCTTCACAAACTCCATCAACACCATGGCTTCACAATCTTCATCAACACCACAGCTTCACAATCTCCGTCAACGCCACATCACCCAATCTCCATCAACTCCACAGCTTCACAAACTCCATCAACACCACATCACCCAATCTACATCAACACCACAGCTTTTCAATCTCCATCAACACCTCAGGTTCACAAAGTCCATGAACACCACAGCTTCACAATCTCCATCAACACTACAGCATCAAAATTGACATCAACACCACAGCTTCTAATCTCCATCAACACCACAGCTTCTCAATCTCCATCAACACCACAGGTTCACAAAGTCCATGAACACCACAGCTTCACAATCTCCATCAACACCGCATCACCCAATATCCAAAAACACCCCATCACCCAATCTCCCTCAACACCACATCACCCAATCTCCATCAACACCACATCACCCAATCTCCATCAACACCACATGACCCAATCTCCATCAATACCACAGAACCAATCTCCATCAACACCATATCTGCCAATCTCCATCAACACCACAACTCCATACTCTCCATCAACACCACAGCTTCAGAATATCCATCAACAGCACAGCTTCACAATCTCCATCAACACCACATCACCCAATCTCCATTAACAGAACAATACCCAGTCTCCATCTAAACCTCAGCTTCACAATCTCCATCAACACCGCAGCTTCACAAACTCCATCAACATCACAGCTTCACAATGTCCATCAACACCACAGCTTCACAATCGCCATCAACACCACATGACCCAATCTCCATCAACACCACAGACCCCAATCTCCATCAACACCATCTCAGCCAATCTCCATCAACAGCACAACTCCATAATCTCCATCAACACCACAGATTCAGAATATCCATCAACACCACAGCTTCACAATCTCCATTAACACCACAGCCTCACAATCTCCGTCAATGCCACATCACCCAATCTCCATCAACACCACAGCTTCACAATCTCCATCAACACCACATCACCCAATCTCCATCAACACCACAGCTTCACAATCTCCATCAACACCACATCACCCAATCTCCATCAACACCACAGCTTCACAATCTCCATCAACACCACAGCTTCACAATCTCCATCAACACCACATCACCCAATCTCCATCAACACTACATCACCCAATCTCCATCAACACCACAGCTTCACAATCTCCATCAACACCACATCACCCAATCTCCATTAACAGAACAATACCCAGTCTCCATCTAAACCTCAGCTTCACAATCTCCATCAACACCGCAGCTTCACAAACTCCATCAACATCACAGCTTCACAATGTCCATCAACACCACAGCTTCACAATCGCCATCAACACCACATGACCCAATCTCCATCAACACCACAGACCCCAATCTCCATCAACACCATCTCAGCCAATCTCCATCAACAGCACAACTCCATAATCTCCATCAACACCACAGATTCAGAATATCCATCAACACCACAGCTTCACAATCTCCATTAACACCACAGCCTCACAATCTCCGTCAATGCCACATCACCCAATCTCCATCAACACCACAGCTTCACAATCTCCATCAACACCACATCACCCAATCTCCATCAACACCACAGCTTCACAATCTCCATCAACACCACATCACCCAATCTCCATCAACACCACAGCTTCACAATCTCCATCAACACCACAGCTTCACAATCTCCATCAACACCACATCACCCAATCTCCATCAACACTACATCACCCAATCTCCATCAACACCACAGCTTCACAATCTCCATCAACACCACATCACCCAATCTCCATCAGCACAACGGCTTCACAGTCTCCATCAACACCACATCACCCAATATCTATCAACACCACAGCTCCATCATCTCCATCAACACCACAGCTTCAGAATCTCCACCAACACCACATCACCCAATCTCCATCAACACAACAACACCCGATCTCCACCTACACCTCAGCTTCACAATCTCCATCAACACCACAGCGTCACAATCGCCATCAGCACCACAGCTTCCAATCTCCATCAACACCACAGCTTCCAATCTCCATCAACACCACAGGTTCACAAACTCCATGAACACCACAGCTTCACAATCTCCATCAACACTACAGCGTCAAAATCGCCAACAACACAACAGCTTCCAATCTCCATCAACACCACAGATTCACAATCTCCATCAACACCGCATCACCCAATCTCCATCAACACCACAGCTTCATAATCTTCATCAACACCACATCACCTAATCTCCGTCAACACCACAGCTTCACAATCTCCATCAGTAACACAGCTTCACAATCTCCATCAACACCACAGCTTCACAAACTCCATCAACACCACAACTTCACAATCTGCATCAGCACCGCAACACCCAATCTCCATCAACACCACATCACCCAAGCTCCATGAGCACCACATCACACTCTCTCCATCAACACAACATCACCCAATCTCCATCAACACCACAGCTTCACAATCTCCATCAACACCACATCACCCAATCTCCATCAACACCACAGCTTCACAATCTCCATCAACACCACAGCTTCACAATCTCCATCAACACCACATCACCCAATCTCCATCAACACCACAGCTTCACAATCTCCTTCAACACCACGGCTTCACAATCTCCATCAACACCATGTCACCCAATCTCCATCAACACAACAACACCCGATCTCCACCTACACCTCAGCTTCACAATCTCCATCAACACCACAGCGTCACAATCGCCATCAACACCACAGCTTCCAATCTCCATCAACACCACAGCTTCCAATCTCCATCAACACCACAGCTTCCAATCTCCATCAACACCACAGGTTTACAATCTCCATCAACACCGCATCACCCAATCTCCATCAACACCACAGCTTCATAATCTTCATCAACACCACATCACCTAATCTCCGTCAACACCACAGCTTCACAATCTCCATCAACACCACAACTTCACAATCTGCATCAGCACCGCAACACCCAATCTCCATCAACACCACATCACCCAAGCTCCATGAACACCACATCACACTCTCTCCATCAACACAACATCACCCAATCTCCATCAACACCACAGCTTCACAATCTCCATCAACACCACATCACCCAATCTCCTTCAACACCACAGCTTCACAATCTCCATCAACACCACAGCTTCACAATCTCCATCAACACCACAGCTTCACAATCTCCTTCAACACCACGGCTTCACAATCTCCATCAACACCATGTCACCCAATCTCCATCAACACAACAACACCCGATCTCCACCTACACCTCAGCTTCACAATCTCCATCAACACTACAGCGTCACAATCGCCATCTATACCACAGCTTCCAATCTCCATCAACACCACAGCTTCCAATCTCCATCAACACCACAGGTTCACAAACTCCATGAACACCACAGCTTCACAATCTCCATCAACACTACAGCGTCAAAATCGCCAACAACACAACAGCTTCCAATCTCCATCAACACCACAGCTTCTCAGTCTCCATCAACACCACTGGTTCACAAAGTCCATGAACACCACAGATTCACAATCTCCATCAACACCGCATCACCCAATCTCCATCAACACCACAGCTTCATAATCTTCATCAACACCACATCACCTAATCTCCGTCAACACCACAGCTTCACAATCTCCATCAGTAACACAGCTTCACAATCTCCATCAGTAACACAGCTTCACAATCTCCATCAGTAACACAGCTTCACAATCTCCATCAACTCCACAGCTTCTGAATCTCGAACAGCACTACAGCTCCATAATGTCCATCTGTACAGATGCGCCACAATTTACAACAGCACAACAGCTCAGGAGCATTTTCTTCGGCAGTTGCGGGGCACGACTGCGCAAGCACATGTAAGGTGTACCGTGAGGTACTGGGAGTATTTAATAGTGAGCTGATTAACGGAGCGGGTGACGGTGTAGAGGGAGACAGAGTACGAAGGCTTTGGCTCCTGAGGGTTTGGCGAGCAGAGGCTGAGGAAGAGCTTCACTCCAAGTGAGGTAAGGCAGTTTAAGTTCCTTTAATAAATCTAATTGCCTTAACAGTAGGTAATGGAGATAGCAGTTTGGACAGTTGAGTGCTCCGTTTGTAGGATGTGGGAGTTCAGGGTGAGCACAATTGTCCCTGATGATTACACCTGTGAAAGGTGCATCCAGCTGCAGCTCCTGACAAACTGAGTTAGGGAACTGGTGCTGGAGCTGGATGAACTTCAGATCATTCGTGAGGCAGAGGCAGAAATAAACAGGAGTTACAGGGAGACAGTCACCCCTAAGAGTCAGGAGACAGGTAGCTGGGTCACTGTCAGGAGAGGGAATGGGAATAGACAGAATGAGCAGAGCACCCCTGTGGCCATTCCCACCACTAATAAGTACATCGTTTTGGATACTGTTGATGGGGACGACCTGCCACGGATAAGTTGCAGTGGTTGCGTCTCTGGCACTGAGATGGGGCCCTCAGCTCAGAAGGGAAGGAGGGAAAAGAGGAGAGCAGTAGTGATAGGGGATTCGATAGTTAGGGGGACAGATAAGAGGTTCTCTGGGAGAGATCGAGAATTCCGGATGGTCTGTTGCCTCCCTGGTGCCAGGGTCCACGATATCTCAGGCCGAGTTCTCAGAATTCTCAAGAGGGAGGGTGAACAGCCGGATGTTGTGATCCATGTAGGGACCAATGACGTGGCTAGGAAGAGTGAGCAGGTCCTGAAAGGTGATTTTAGGGAGTTAGGCACCAAGTTAAAGGACAGGACCTCCAGGATAGCAATCCCAGGATTGCTAGCAGTGCCATGTGCGGGCAGTTTTAGAAGTAGTAGGATAGCACAGATCAACACGTGGCTGAAGACATGGTGCAGGAGGGAGGGCTTCAGATTTATAGATATTTGGGCAGTTTTCCAGGGAAGGTGGGACCTGTTCCAGTGGGACGGTCTACATCTGAACTGGAGGAGGACAAATATTCTTGCAGGTAGGTTTGCTAGAGCGGCTCCGGTGGATTTAAACTAGATACGAGGGGGGAGGGGAACCAGAGTGTAGGAACCGATGTAGGGAAGAAGGAAGAAAAAGAAAATAGTAAAGTTGTTTGCACTGTTAGTGATAAACAGAGAGTAAGAGGTGGAAAAGTTCTTAAATGCATTGATTTTAATGCTAGGAGCATTATAAGAAGGGTTGATGAGCTTAAAGCATGGATTGATACCTGGAAGTATGATGTGGCAGCTATTAGTGAGACATGGTTACAGGAGGGGTGTGATTGGCAACAAAAGCGTTTCCATAGAGGGCTTCCAGACCGTTCGAGCTGACCAGAATTACACTGAGAGCGGTAAGCGTAAAGGAGGAGGCTTGCGGTTCTGGTGTACAACAGATGGTGCAATCCTGGTCATATTACGATCAAGGAACGTGTTTGTAGGCTGGATATTGAACTTTTTGCTGTTGGACTCCAGCCATATTATTTGCCAAGGGAAATCTCGCATGCAATTGTGGTTGTTGTGTACATCCCTCCCTCTGCCAACCTGACGTCGGCGTGTAACATCATTTACACCATCATAGCCAGACTACAAACCCAGCACCCGAGTGCCCTCATTACCATCTCGGGTGACTTCAACCAGGTTACCATGGCTAGAACACTGCCCAACTTCACGCAGTATGTGAGCTGTACAACCAGAGGGGAGAGGACTCTGGATTTGATGTACGCTAACGTTAAGGATGCATGCAGCTCCTCTCCCCTCCCCCCACTGGGAAGGTCAGATCACAACCTGGTGCATCTAAAACCCTGCTACGTGCCTCTGGTGAAGAGTAAACCTGCAACCTCGAGGACAGTGAGGAAATGGTCGGAGGAGGCTTATGAGGCGCTCCAGGGTTGTTTTGAGGTGACAGACTGGCAGGCACTCTGTGAGCCACATGGAGAGGATATTGACGGGCTCACAGAGTGCATCACTGATTACATCAACTTCTGTGTGGACTGCAATGTTCCAACAAGAACTGTCCTTTGTTATTCAAATAACAAGCCATGGGTGACAAAGGACATTAAGGACATCCTGAACGCTAAAAAGAGGGCGTTTAGAGATGGAAATAGGGAGGAGCTGAGGGCAATACAGAGGGACCTGAAAGCCAGGATCAGGGAGGCTAAAGACAGGTACAGGAGGAAGCTTGAGTGGAAGCTCCAGCAGAACAACATGAGAGAGGTCTGGAGGGGGATGAGGACCATCACTGGGTTCCGGCAAACTAGCAACAGAGGAACTGAAGGCAGTGTGGACACGGCCAATGAACATAACCTGTTCTTTAACAGATTTGACATTGTGACCCCTGCCCATCCCCCACATGAGCCATCTGTTGTCGACCCCCAACCAACACATATTCCACTCTCCCCTCCTACCCCTCCTCACAGTCCCCCACCCTGCTCTCATGACTATATCCCTTCCCCACACGAAACCACCACGGTGGGCTTCACAGCTGAACAGGTGAGAAGACAGCTGAAACGTCTCAACCCAAGCAAGGCTGCAGGACGGGATGGTGTCAGTACCAGGGTGCTCAAAGCCTGTGCCCCTCAGCTGTGCGGAGTACTTTGCTATGCATTCAACCTGAGCCTGAGGCTCCGGAGGGTTCCTGTACTGTGGAAGACGTCCTGCCTCGTCCCTGTGCCGAAGACACCGCGCCCCAGCGGCCTCAATGACTACAGACCGGTGGCATTGACCTCCCACATCATGAAGACCCTGGACAGACTTGTTCTGGAGCTGCTCCGGCCTATGGTCAGGCCGCACTTAGATCTCCTCCAGTTCGCCTACCAGCCCCGACTAGGAATTGAGGATGCCATCGTCTACCTGCTGAACCGTGTCTATGCCCACCTGGACAAGCCAGCGAGCACTGTGAGGGTCATGTTTTTTGACTTCTCCAGTGCGTTCAACACCATCCGCCCTGCTCTGCTGGGGGAGAAGCTGACAGCGATGGAGGTGGATGCTTCCCTGGTATCATGGATTCTTGATTACCTGACTGGCAGACCACAGTACGTGTGCTTGCAACAGTGTGTGTCCGACAGAGTGATCAGCAGCACTGGGGCTCCACAGGAGACTGTCTTGTCTCCCTTATTCTTCACCATTTACACGTCGGACTTCAACTACTGCACAGAGTCTTGTCATCTTCAGAAGTTTTCTGATAACTCTGCCATAGTTGGATGCATCAGCAAGGGAGATGAGGCTGAGTACAGGGCTACGGTAGGAAACTTTGTCACATGGTGTGAGCAGAATTATCTGCAGCTTAATGTGAAAAAGACTAAGGAGCTGGTGGTAGACCTGAGGAGAGCTAAGGTACCGGTGACCCCTGTTTCCATCCAGGGGGTCAGTGTGGACATAGTGGAGGATTACAAATACCTGGGGATACGAATTGACAATAAACTGGACTGGTCAAAGAACACTGAGGCTGTCTACAAGAAGGGTCAGAGCCGTCTCTATTTCCTGAGGAGACTGAGGTCCTTTAACATCTGCCGGACGATGCTGAGGATGTTCTGCGGGTCTTTGGTGGCCAGTGCTATCATGTTTGCTGTTGTGTGCTGGGGCAGCAGGCTGAGGGTAGCAGACACCAACAGAATCAACAAACTCATTCGTAAGGCCAGTGATGTTGTGGGCATGGAACTGGACTCTCTCACGGTGGTGTCTGAAAAGAGGATGCTGTCTAAGTTGCATGCCATCTTGGTCAATGTCTCCCATCCACTACATAATGTACTGGTTGGGCACAGGAGTACATTCAGCCAGAGACTCATTCCACCGAGATGCAGCACAGAGTGTCATAGGAAGTCATTCCTGCCTGTGGCCATCAAACTTTACAACTCTTCCCTTGGAGGGCCAGACACCCTGACCCAATAGGCTGGTCCTGGACTTATTTCATAATTTACTGGCATAATTTACATATTACTATTTAACTATTTATGGTTCTATTACTATTTATTATTTATGGTGCAACTGTAACGAAAAGCAATTTCCCCCGGGATCAATAGAGTATGACTATGACTAAATATTCTTGGATTTAATTGCTTCAGGTGTGATAGAATTGGAGGGGCAAGAGGGGGAGGTGTTGCATTGCTTGTCAGAGAAAATATTACAGCGGTGCTCCGGCAGGATAGATTACAGGGCTCGGCTAGGGAGGCTATTTGGGTGGAATTGAGGAATGGGAAAGGTGTAGTAACTCTTATGGTGGTATATAATAGACCACCAAATGGGGAGCAAGAATTGGAGGAGCAAATTTGTAGGGAGATAGAAGATATTTGTAGTAAGCACAAAGTTGTGATTGTGGGAGATTTTAATTTTCCACGCTTAGACTGGGAAGCCCATACTGTAAAAGGGCTGGATGGTTTGGAGGTTGTAAAATGTGTGCAGGATTGTTTTTTGCAGCAATACGTAGAGGTACCAACGAGAGAAGGGGCAGTGTTGGATCTCCTGTTAGGGAATGAGATAGGGCAGGTGACGGAGGTTTGTGTTGGGGAGCACTTCGGGACAGTGATCACAATGTTATTAGTTTCAATATAATTATGGAGAAGGATAGGGCTGGACCCAGGGTTGAGATTTTTGACTGGCGAAAGGCTAACTTTGAGGAGATGTGAAAGGATTTAGGAGGAGTGGATTGGGACAATTTGTTTTATGGGAAGAATGTAATAGAGAAATGGAGGTCATTTAAAGGTGAAATGTTGGGAGTACAGAATCTTTATGTTCCTGTTAGGTTGAAAGGAAAGGTTAAACATTTGAGAGAGCCATGGTTTTCAAGGGATATTGGAAACTTGGTTCGGAAAAAGAGAGATATCTACAATAAATATAAGCAGCATGGAGTAAATGAGGTGCTCGAGGAATATAAAGAATGTAAAAAGAATTTTAAGAAAGAAATTAGAAAAACTAAAAGAAGATACAAGGTTGCTTTGGCAAGTAAGGTGAAAATAAATCCCAAGGGTTTCTACAGTTATATTAATAGCAAAAGGATAGTGAGGGATAAAATTGGTCACTTAGAGAATCAGAGTGGACAGCTATGTGAGGAACGAAAAGAGATGGGGGAGATTTTGAACAATTTCTTTTCTTCAGTTTTCACTAAGGAGAAGGATATTGAATTGTGTAAGGTAAGGGAAACAGGTAGGGAAGTTATGGAAACTATGATGATTAAAGAAGAGGAAGTACTGGAGCTTTTAAGGAATATAAAAGTGGATAAGTCTCCGGGTCCTGACAGGATATTCCCTAGGACCTTGAGGGAAGTTAGTGTGGAAATAGCAGGGGCTCTGACAGAAATATTTCAAATGTCATTAGAAACGGGAATGGTGCCGGAGGATTGGCGTATTGCTCATGTTGTTCCATTGTTTAAAAAGGGTTCTAAGAGTAAACCTAGCAATTATCGGCCTGTAAGTTTGACGTCAGTGGTGGGTAAATTAATGGAAAGTATTCTTAGATATGGTATATATAATTATCTGGATGGACAGGGTCTGATCAAGAATAGTCAACATGGATTTGTGCATGGAAGGTCATGTTTGACAAATCTTATTGAATTTTTTGAAGAGGTTACTAGGAAAGTTGACGAGGGTAAAGCGGTGGATGTTGTCTATATGGACTTCAGTAAGGCCTTTGACAAGGTTCCACATGGAACGTTGGTTCGGAAGGTTCAATTGTTAAGTATTAATATGGCAGTAGTAAAATGGATTCAGCAGTGGCTAGATGGGAGACACCAGAGAGTGGTGGTGGATTACCGTTTGTCAGATTTGAAGGCCGGTGACTAGTGGTGTGCCTCAGGGATCTGTACTGGGTCCAATGTTGTTTGTCATATGCATTAATGATCTGGATGATGGGGTGGTAAATTGAATGAGTAAATATGCAGATGATACTAAGATAGGTGGAGTTGTGGATAATGAAGTAGGTTTTCAAAGCTTGCAGAGAGATTTAGGCCAGTTAGAAGAGTGGGCTGAAAGATGGCAGATGGAGTTTAATGCTGATAAATGTGAGGTGCTACATTTTGGTAGGACTAATCAAAATAGGACATACATGGTAAATGGTAGGGCATTGAAGAATGCAGTAGAACAGAGAGATCTAGGAATAATGGTGCATAGTTCCCTGAAGGTGGAATCTCATGTGGATAGGGTGGTGAAGAAAACTTTTGGTATGCTGGCCTTTATAAATCAGACAATTAAGTATAGGAGTTGGGATGTAATGTTGAAATTGTACAAGGCATTGGTGAGGCCAAATTCGGAGTATTGTGTACAGTTCTGGTCACCGAATTATAGGAAAGATGTCAACAAAATAGAGAAAATACAGAGAAGATTTACTAGAATGTTACCTGGCTTTCATCACCTAAGTTACAGAGAAAGGTTGAACAAGTTGGGTCTTTATTCTCTGGAACATAGAAGGTTGAGGGGGGACTTGATAGAGGTATTTAAAATTATGAGGGGGATAGATAGAGTTGACGTGGATAGGCTTTTTCCACTGAGAGTGGGGGAGATTCAAACAAGAGGACATGAGTTGAGAGTTAAAGGGCAAAAGTTTAGGGGTAACATGAGGGGGAACTTCTTTACTCAGAATGGTAGCTGTGTGGAATGAGCTTCCAGCAGAAGTGGTAGAGGCAGGTTTGATGTTGTCGTTTAAAGTTAAATTGGACAGCTATATGGACAGGAAATGAATAGAGGGTTATGGGCTGAGTGCAGGTCAGTGGGACTAGGTGAGAGTAAGAGTTTGGCACGGACTACAAGGGCCGAGATGGTATGTTTATGTACTGTAATGGTTATATGACCACAGGAAGACCACAGCTCCACAATTTCCATCAGTGGAGGAGCTGCATATTTCCACAATCTTCATCAGTACATGAGCAAATCAGTTCCACTATCTCCATCAGCACAGGAGCTTCACATTCCAAATTCTCCATTGGCACAAGAGAGCCACAGCTCCACAATCTCCATCAGCACAGATCCACAATTGTATTCAGCATAGGTGCTTCACAGCACCACAATTTCCATCAACACAGAAGCACAACATCTCCACAATGTCCATCTGCACAGGAGTAAATCAGCTCCACTCTCTGCATCAGCACGGGGCTTCACAACTTCACAATCTCCATCTGCGTAGAAACACCACATCTCCAACAACAGAGAAACACCAGAGCTCCACAGTCTCCATCAATGCAGGAACACCACACTTCTACAATTACCATCGGAGTACACAGATACACTATCTCCATCAGCATCAGAATACCACATCTGCACAGGAGCACCACAGCTCAAAAATCTCCATCAACAAGAGAGCGCCTCAGCTCCGTCTGCACAGAAACACAATAGGGATGTGTGCTTAGCCCCTGCTCTACTCACTTTATACCTGTGACTGTGTGGCCAAGTACAACTCCAACACCAAATACAAGTTTGCTGATGATACTCTTTGTGGACTCTATCAAAGATGGTGATGAATCGAATCAGCATACAGGAGGGAGACTGAAAACTTGGCTGGGTGGCGAAATAACAACAACCTCTCACTCAATGTCAATAAAACCAATTAACTGATGGTGGACTTCAGGAGAGGAAATCCAGAGGTCCAGAAGCCAGTAATTATCGTAGGATCAGAGGTGGAGAAGGTCAGTAAGTTTAAATTCCTGGGTGTCACTCTCTCAGAAGACCTGTTCTATCATATAAATGTAATTGCAAAGAAGGCACATCAGGAGATCTGGTATGTCATCAAAAACCTTGCGAACTTTTATAGATGTGTGGTAGAAAGTGTGCTGACTGGCTGCGTTACTTCCTGGTATGGGAACACCAACGCCTTTGAGCAGAAAACCTACAGACTTTAGTGTTTCGTCCAGTCCAACACAGATAAAACCTCCCAAACGTAGAGCACATCGACATGAAACGTTGCCATAGGAAAGCAACATCCATCATCAAAGATTCTCACCACCCAACCCATGCTCTTTTCTCACTGCTGCCATCAGCTAGAAGGTGCAACACTCACAACACGCTGGAGGAACTCAGCATGTCGGACAGCATCCGTGGAAAAGATCAGTCGACGTTTCGGGCCAGAACCCTTCGTCAGGACTGTAGGGGGAAGGGGCAGAGGCTCTATAAAGAAGGTGGGGGGAGGGTGGGAAGGAGAAGGCTGGTAGGTTCCAGGTGAAGAACCAGTAAGGGGAAAGATAAAGGGCTGGGTGAGGGAAGGGAGGCAGGGAGGGGATAGGCAGGAAAGGTGAAGAAGGAATAGGGGAAAACACAATGGGTAGTAGAAGGAGGCAGAACCATGAGGGAGGTGATAGGCAGCTGGGGGAGGGGGCAGAGTGACATAGGGATAGGGGGAGGGAGGGGGAGGGAATTACCGGTAGTTGGAGAATTCTATGTTCATACCAAGGGGCTGGAGACTACCTAGACTGAGGTGTTGCTCCTCCAACCCGAGTTTAGCCTCATCATGGCAGTAGAGGAGGCCATGTATGGGCATATCTGAATGGGAATGGGAAGCAGTGGGTGTCAACCGGGAGATAGATAGATAGACATACTTCATTGATCCCGAGGGAAATTGGTTTTCTTTACAGTTGCACCAACCAAGAATAGAGTATAAATATAGCAATATAAAACCATAAATAATTAAATAATAATATGTAAATTATGCCAGATGGAAATAAGTCCAGGACCAGCCTGTTGGCTCAGGGTGTCTGACCCTCCAAGGGAGGAGTTGTAAAGTTTGATGGCCACAGGCAGGAATGACTTCCTATGACACTCAGTGTTGCATCTCGGAGGAATGAGTCTCTGGCTGAATGTACTCCTGTGCCCACCCAGTACATTATGTAGTGGATGGGAGACATTGTCCAAGATGGCATGCAACTTGGACAGCATCCTCTTTTCAGACACCACTGTCAGAGAGTCCAGTTCCATCCCCACAACATCACTGGCCTTACGAATGAGTTTGTTGATTCTGTTGGTGTCTGCTCCCCTCAGCCTGCTGCCCCAGCACACAAAATATGATAGCACTGGCGACCACAGACTCGTAGAACATCCTCAGCATCGTCCAGCAGATGTTAAAGGACCACAGTCTCCTCAGGAAATAGAGATGGCTCTGATCCTTCTTGTAGACAGCCTCAGTGTTCTTTGACCAGTCCATTTTATTGTCAATTCCTGTCTGTTGTGGCGGACGGAGCGGAGGTGCTCGACGAAGCGGTCCCCCAATCTGCGTCAGGTTTCACCGATGTAGAGGAGGCCGCACCAGGAACACCAGATGCAATAGATGACCCCAACAGACTCACAAGTGAAGTGTTGCCTCACTTGGAAGTACTGTTTGGGGCCCTGAATGGTGGCAAGAGAGGAGGTGTAGGGACAGGTGTAGCACTTGCGCTTACAGGGATAAGTGCCGGGTAGGAGTTCCGTGGGGAGGGACGTGTAGACCAGGGAGTCACGGAGGGACCAATCCCTGCGGAAAGCGGAGAGGGGTGGAGAGGGAAAGATGTGCTTAGTGGTGGGGTCCTGTTGAAGGTGGTGGAAGTTGTGGAGGATAATGTGCTGGATCCAGAGGCTGGTGGGGTGGTAGGTGAGGACCAGGGGAACTCTGTCCCTGTTGTGGTGACAGGAGGATGGGGTGATGGCCAAAGTGGAGGAAATGGAGGAGATGTGGGTGAGGGCATCATTGATGATGGCAGAAGGGAAACCACGATCCCTAAAGAAAGAGGACATTTGAGATGTCCTGGAATGGAAAGCCTCATCCTAGGAGCAGATGCGGCGGAGATGGAGGAACTGGGAATAGTGAATGGCATTTTTGCATGTGGCGGAGTGGGAAGAGGTATAGTCGAGGTAGTTATGAGAGTCAGTGGGCTTATAGAAGATGTCAGTGGACCGTCTGTCTCCTGAGATGGAGACCGAGAGATTGAGAAAGGGGAGAGAAGTGTCCGAGATAGACCAAGTGAATTTGAGGGCTAGGTGGAAGTTTGAAGTAAAGTCGATGAAATTGACGAACTCAGCATGGGTGCAGGAAGCAGCACCAATGTAGTCGTCAATGTACCGAAGAAAAAGTTGGGGAGCAGTACCAGAGTAGGTTTGGAGCACAGACCGTTCCACATAAGCAACGAAGAGGCAGGCGTAGCTGGGTCCCATGCGAGTTCCCATAGCTACACCCTTAGTCTGAAGAAAGTGGGAAGAGCCAAAAGAGAAGTTATTGAGTGTGAGAACCAGTTCCACCAACTGGAAGAGGGTGGTAGTGGTGGGGAACTGGTGAGGTCTATTATCCAGGAAGTAGCGGAGGGCTTTGAGGCCTTCTTGATGGGGAATGGAGGTGTTTAAGGATTGGACATCCATAGTGAAAATGAGGCAGTCAGGACCGGGGAACTGGAAGTTATTGAAGAGGTGGAGGGCATGAGATGTATCCTGGATGTAGGTGGGGAGGGACTGAACTATGGGTGACAAAATGGAGTCCAGATAGGCAGATACAAGTTCGGTGGGACAGGAGCAGGCAGAAACTATGGGTCTACCGGGACAGTCAGGCTTGTGGATCTTGGGGAGGAGGTAAAACCGAGCGGTACGGGGTGTGGGAATTATGAGTTTTGTGGCTGAGGATGGAAGGTCTCCGGAGTTGATAAGGGCAGTGATGGTGTGGGAGACAATGGTTTGATGTTTTTTGGCGGGTCCTGTTCCAGGGGTAAGTAAGAGGAGGTGTCAGAGAGCTGCCTTTTGGCCTCAGTGAGGTAGAGGTCCATCTGCCAGACTACAACAGCACCACCTTTGTCAGCAGGTTTGATGATGAGGTTGGGATTAGTGTGGAGAGAGTGGAGGGCAGTGTGTTCTCAGGGAATGAGGTTGGAACAGGAGATAGTAGTGGTGAAGTTGAGATGGTTGATGTCTCGGCGACAGTTGGAGATGAAGAGATCGAGTGCAGGTAGAAGGCCCGGACGGGGTGTCCAGGAGGAGGAGGAGGGTTGAAGACAGGAGAAGGGGTCATCAGTAGGGGGAGGGGAATCCTTGCCAAAGAAGTAGGCTCGGAGACGTAGGCGACGGAAGAAGAGTTCAGCGTCATGGCGGGCATGGAACTCACTGAGGTGTGGACGGAGGGGGACAAAAGTGAGGCCCTTGCTAAGGACAGAACGTTCTGCCTCAGAGAGGGGAAGGTCAGAGGGGATGGTGAAGACACGGCAAGGGTTGGGGCTGGGTTCGGAGGAGGGTGAAGAGTGGGAGGTCTCAGGAGGGACAGGGGTGTTGGGATGTTCAGGGAGAGCATTGTTAGGGGAGGATGATGGATCAGAGGAATGGAGGGGGATGAGGGGTAGAGGGAAGGTTGGGAGTCACGGGGAGGAAAGAGGGTAGTGGGGGAATCAGGCGGGCGGTAGGACCCAGTGGCAGTAAGAGCATTCCCGGTCCGGAGAGGGTCGGGATCTCGGTCTGAGCTGGATCCGGAGCTGGGGGTGGCGGAGCCTGCAGCCTGCAGGGCCCCAGAGCTGAGGTCGGAGTCGGAGGTGAGCGAGTACATGGCCCGCCGGGGGGTCAGGTGCCCATGTCCGGGAGGTTGTGGTTCCAGTCGGGGTCAGAGTCAGAGGCGGATGGGTCTTCGGCCTGCCGAAGGCCTGAGAAGTCGAGGTCCGAGGGGTGGGGGTCCAGGCTGGAGCTGATCGTTGTCGTGGGCTCCAGGTGGGTGAGCTTGTGGTCCTTCTTGGACACGAGGAAGGAGAAGAAACGGCGGTTGGAGGCGTGAATCCGGTGGAGAATGATGTGTAGGAGAGGTCCATGGCAGATGGTGAAGAGCGAGGCCCGGAGTGGTGGCAGACAGAGGGACAGGGCCCATAGGTATCTTCGCATGGCAGTGAGCATGGCGCGGAGAATCCGGCGGGAGCAGCCGTCAATGAAACAGAGGTACCTGGGACCTTCGCTGGGACCAAACTGGGAGGCCTGGAGCCAGAGCTGGAATCCCTGCTGTACAAGATGGCGGCCAAGACACGTTCCCAGGAAGGAGACGTGGCGTGTGGTAGTGGGTCTGGGTCAGGATCTGGTCAAAGAGTCGGAGAGAGGCGGAGATCACAGAGAGGGAGCAGTGAGAGAGGGTCTCACTGAACTCCCGTCGAAGAGAGGATTTAAACTTCTTCAGGGTAGGCATACCTTGAAGAGACTTTGCAGCATCTTAAACACAAAATACTCTGCAGATGCAGGGGTCAAAGCAACACGCACAACCCGCTGGAGGAACTCAGCAGGTCGGGCAGCATCTGTGGAAACGAACAGTCAATGTTTCGGGCCGGAACCCTTCATCAGGACTGAAGAAGGAGGGGGTAGGGGCCCTTTATTTCCTGCGGAGCATGAAGAAAGCTCACCTCTGTCCTAGGATACTGACGGACTTTTACCGCCGTACCATTGAGAGCATACACACCAACTGCATCTCAGTGTGGTATGGCAATTGTCCCGTATCAGACCGCAAAGCACTCCAGCGTGTGGTGAAAACTGCCCAGTGGATTATCAGCACCCAATTGCCCACCATTGAGAACATCTACCATAAACGCTGCCTGGGCGGGTGAAAAGCATTATCAGGGATGCATCTCACCCTAACCATGAACTTTTTACTCTCCTCCCATCCAGTAGGCGCTACAGGAGCCTCCGCTCCCGCACCAGCAGGCACAGGAAGAGCTTCTTCCCTGAGGCTGTGACCCTGCTGAACCTCACATCACAGCGCTAAGCAGTATTGCACCCATATTGTACTGTCTCAGTACTTATGGATGTCCAATCCTTATACACTTCCATTCCCCATCAAGAAGGCCTCAAAGCCCTCTGCTACTTCCTGGACAATAGACCTCACCAGTTCCCCATCACCACAACCCTCCTCCAGTTGGCAGAACTGGTACTCACAGTTAATAACTTCTCTTTTGGCTCTTCCTACTTTCTTCAGACTAAGGGTGTAGCTATGGGCACTCGCATGGGCCTGAGCTATGCCTGCCTCTTCATTGGTTATGTGGAACAGTCTGTGCTCCAAACCTTTACTGGTACTGCTCCCCAACTTTTCCTTCGCTACATTGATGACTACATTGGTGCTGCTTCCTGCACCCATGCTGAGTTCGTCAATTTCATCGAAATTGCTTCTAACTTCCACCCAGACCTCAAAATCACTTGGTCCATCTCTGAACTTCTCTCCCCTTTCTCAATCTCTCGGTCTCCATCTCTGGAGACAGACTGTCCACTGACATCTTCTATAAGCCCACTAACTCTCATAACTACCTCGACTATACCTCTTCCCACCTTGTCACATGAAAAACTGCTATTCCCTATTCCCAGTTCCTCTGTCACCACCGCATCTGCTCCCAGGATGAGGCTTTCCATTCCAGGACATCTCAAATGTCCTCTTTCTTTGAGGATCATGGTTTCCCTTCTGCCGTCATCAATGATGCCCTCACCTGCATGTCCTCCATTTCCCGCACTTCGGCCCTCACCCCATCCTTCCAACACCACAACAGGGACAGAGTTCCCCTTGTCCTCACCTACCACCCCACCAGCCTCCGGATCCAGCACATTATCCTCCGCAACTTCCGCCACCTTCAACAGGACCCCACCACTAAGCACATCTTTCCCTCTCCACCCCTCTCTGCTTTCCACAGGGATTGGTCCCCCCGCTACTCCCTGGTCTACACATCCCTCCCCACGGATCTCCCACCTGGCACTTATCCCTGTAAGCGCAAGTGCTACAGCTGTCCCTACACCTCCTCTCCTGCCACCATTCAGGGCCCCAAACAGTACTTCCAGGTGAGGCAACACTTCACTTGTGAGTCTGTTGGGGTCATCTATTGCATCCGGTGCTCCTGGTGTGGCCTCCTCTACATCAGATTGGGGGACAGCTTCATCGAGCACCTCCGCTCCGTCCGCCAAAACAGACAGGATCTCCTAGTAGCCACCCACTTCAACTCTGCTCCCCACTCCCATTCAGATACGTCCATACATGGCCTCCTCTACTGCCATGATGAGGCTAAACTCAGGTTGGAGGAGCAACACCTCATATATCATCTAGGTAGTCTCCAGCCCCTTGGTATGAACATAGAATTCTCCAACTTCCAGTAATTCCCTCCCCTTCCCTTCCCCTATCCCTATGTCACTCTGCCCCCTCCCCCAGCTGCCTATCTCCTCCCTCTTGGTTCCACCTCCTTCTACTACCCATTGTGTTTTCTCCTATTCCTTCTTCACCTTTCCTGCCTATCACCTCCCTGCCTCCCTTCCCCCACCCCTTTATCTTTCCCCTTACTGGTTTTTCACCTGGAACCTACCAGCCTTCTCCTTCCCACCCTCCCCACCTTCTTTATAGAGCCTCTGCCCCTTCCCCCTACAGTCCTGATGAAGGGTTCCGGCCCGAAACGTCGACCGATCTTTTCCACGGATGCTGCCCAACCTGCTGATTTCCTCCAGCGTGTTGTGCATGTTGCTTTGACCCCAGCATCTGCAGAGTATTTTGTGAGATGGAAGGTACAGGTGCCTCAGGACTCACACCACCAGGTTCAAGAACAGTTACTGCCCCTCAACCGTCAGGCTGCTGAACAGAAGGTGATAACTACACTCATTCTATTTCTGGCATTCCCACGACCCATGGTCTCAGTTTAAGGATACTTTATCTTGTTATTTCATGCTCTCATTATTTATTGCTATTTATTTATAACTGCATTTTCAGAGTTTGTTGTCCATTGATCCTGTTTACAATTACTCTTCTTGGTTCTTGATCCTCCAAAATATTCCACATGGAACTTAAACTGTAGAAACTATGTTCTATAGGTTTTTCTAAGTACGCCCGCAGGAAAAAGAATCTCAGGTTTGTATGTGGTGTCATGATAATAAAATTTACTTTGTAATATTTGAAACCCATCTCATATAACCAGCCGTGTCCATTTCTGCCATTTTCTGATTTTTATGTTCGATTTCCAGTATATGCTGTGTGTTTCTCCTTATCGCTGAAAATAGACCCCAGGAATACAAGGATTTGATATCTTACATCGAATCAGACCAATTGTTTAGCACTTTATTTCCTGGTTTTGTTTTGTTTATGAAACCGAAAGTAAAAGTGCACATTTCTCCGTTTTCGCTGTAAAGATGAGCCGCGGTTCGAGCGCCGGCTTCGACCGTCACATCACCATCTTCTCTCCCGAAGGGAGGCTCTACCAAGTAGGTCAGTCATATTTGCAAATGCGATTCTTCTGTCCGCGATTCTGCTCCGAAATCGCGCCTGTCTCCGCCGTCCTTTACCGCCGTCTTCTGTCCGCCACGTCCATCAGCGGCCGCATTCACTATTGACAGCGCGGCTGTCCAATCAGATGGTGTAATCCCTGCGCATCCTCCAATCGAATGGTGAGTGGGCGGGGTTTCATGTTGATTGACGGGGGTATTTGAATGATTAACATCAACTTTCGAATCAGAAACAGACCCTTTTTGAGTATCACTTTATTTTTAAGGTTTGAAATTTTTCTAAGAATAACTTCAGTGCATTGGATGAAGTTATTTAAATTTTGTATATTAAAACAATATTTAAACCGGGGTTTTGTTCTTCTTCCGTGACTTAGCTAAGGAGTGTTACTGCAGTCAGCAAAACTGGAAATCCCCACATTCCGCCAGAATAAATTTGTTAACAGGACACACATCGATGACTCCCCAAAAAGCAGGGGACTTCCCCCCCCCCAAGAAAACAACCTAAGAAATAAAGATGCTTCTTACAATTTTCTATCAATTTCTTATTGGTGAAGTGTGGCTGACTGGGTTGTTCAGAGTTCAAAGTCAACGTATTATTAGATTAGATTAGATTCAACTTTATTGTCATTGTGCCGAGTACAGATACAAAGCCAATGAAATGCAGTTAGCACCTGACCAGAACTGCAAACGATAATGTTATTTACAAAATAACTGTGAATAAAAAGTAAGTGCTACAGCACACAAATATAAAAGTACTGAGACAGTACAGTATGAGTGCAATACTGCTTAGCGCTGTGATGTGAGGTTCAGCAGGGTCACAGCCTCAGGGAAGAAGCTCTTCCTGTGCCTGCTGGTGCGGGAGCGGAGGCTCCTGTAGCGCCTACCAGATGGGAGGAGAGTAAAAAGTCCATGGTTAGGGTGAGATGCATCCCTGATAACGCTTTTCACCCGCCCAGACAGTGTTTATGGTAGATGTTCGCAATGGTGGGCAATTGGGTGCCGATAATCTGCTGGGCAGTTTTCACCACACGCTGGAGTGCTTTGTGGTCCAATATTGGACAATTGCCATACCACACTGAGATGCAGTTGGTGAGTATGCTCTCAATGGTACAGCAGTAAAAGTCTGTCAGTATCCTGGGACAGAGGTGAGCTTTCTTGATGCTTTGCAGGAAATAAAGACGCTGTTGCACCTTTTTGATCAGGATGGAGGAGTTCAGGGACCAGGTGAGATCTCAGAAATGTGGACACCAAGGAATTTGAAACTTGATACACGCTCTACTCCGGTTCCGTTGATGTAGATGGGGACGTGAGTGTGACTCCTGGCATGCCTAAAGTCCACAATGATCTCCTTGGTCTTCTGGGTGTTAAGGGCCAGGTTGTTGTCGGCACACCACGCGGCCAGGTGTTGGACCTCGTCCCTGTAGGCCGTCTCATCATCCCCTCTGATCAGGCCAACCACCGTGGTGTCATCTGCGAACTTGATTATGGAGTTAGAACCATGTACAGGAACGCAGCCATAGGTGAAAAGGGAGTACAGAAGAGGGCTCAGCACACAGCCTTGAGGCACGCTGGTGTTCAGGGTGAGAGTGGAGGAGGAGAGGTTGTCTGACTTAACTGATTGGGGTCTGTTCATCAGAAAGTATATGATATCGTATATTATCAAAGTATATGTACAACCCTGAGATTCGTTTCCTTCCGGGCGTTCAAAGTAGATGCAAAGAAGCAACAAAAAGACCCAAGCAAATTCATAATAAATAAAAGGGCAATAAATATCGAGAACATGAGATGAAGGGTGTGTGAAAGTGAGTGGGGGCAATTCAGTGATGGGGCAAGTAAAGTTGAGTGGTTATCCCCTGGTAACAGCCTGATGCTTGAGGGGTAGTATCTGTTCCTGAACCCAGTGGTGCGAGTTCGTTGGTTCCCGTAACGCCTTCCCGATGGCAGCAGCGAGAAGAGAGCATGTACTGGGTAGTGGGGGTCCCTGATGTGTTATTAGGTGGGCGTTGATGGCGGACCTAAATGCAAGACGCAGGAACTGAAGTACTAGGAACAGGATTAGGTTTATCGAGAAAGCAAGGGGAGTCAGGAAGAAACGACGCTGGACATGGACACAGGCCCTGGACGAGACAAGGACACCGGGCCTGGGCTAGGACTAAGACTAGGAAAGCGGGACCAGGACAAGGATCTTGGAACTAGGAGCCTGGGCTAGGACTCCAAGCCAGAGACTGGACAAGGACCCAGAACCTGTGTCTTGACTCGGGCTCAGACCCTGGATCTAGGCAAGGACAAGACATGGCTACAGGACTGGATGTGGAACTCCTGCACAGGACGAGGCACATGGACAGGACGAGAACACAAAGCCTTGACTTGGACTTGGACGAGGTTCTTGAATGTGGCTTGGACTAGACGAGGTTCTAGGACAAGGCTTGGACTAGACGAGGTTCTAGGACAAGGCTTGGACTAGACGAGGTTCTTGGACGAGGCTTGGACTAGACAAGGTTCTTGGACGAGGGTTGGACTAGACGAGGGACTCCAGCACCTGGTGAGGGAACTCCAGCACCGGGTGAGGGACTCCTGGGCTGGACATGGAACTCCAGGGCAGGACTTGGCTCTTGGACTAAGCTAGGCTCGGCTCTTGGACTCGGCTTGGTTAGGCCCTTGGGTACAGAGCCGGGACTCCTTCTTGGAGCACAGGGCCGGGACCCTTTCTAAGACGCGGGGCCAGGATGCTTTCGCAGGGTCGGGACCCTTTCTTGGATGCAGGGCCGGGATGACTGCCGAGGGTACTTGATGAGGTGACTGCTGAGGTAACTACCGGGGATTCGGATGGAGGGGGAAAGAAGCTGAATCCTGAAGCTCTTTATGTCGCCAGCCTAAAACTAGAATCAGGTGCCTCGATTAAGGAGCCCAACGGAACCAGGGAAAACAGGGAACACCCGGAACACAGATCGATGGACTGGACCGTGAACCAGAATGCAGACTTCACGGACCGGACCATGACACGATGATGGATGCTGCTTTCCTGTGACAGCACTCCCCGAGTAGGCGTGCTCACTAGTCGGGAGGGCTTTACCCATGACGGACTGGGCTGTATCAAGTTTTACAGAATTTTCTGTCAAAAGCATTGGTTTCCATACCAGACCATGATGGAACCAGTCAATACACTCTCCACTACACATCTATAGAGGTTTGTCAAAGTTATGGATCTCATGCCAAATCTTCACAAACTTCTAAGAAAGTAAATGAGCTGCCATGCTTTCTTCCTTATGTACTGGGCCCAGGACAGGTCTTCTGAAATGAGACACTAAAGAATCTAAACTTGCCTGACCCTGTCCACCTCTGATCCTCCAGTGAGGGCTGGTGCATTGATCTCTGGCTTCCTCCTCCTGAAGTCAATTATCAGCTCTTTGGTCTTGCCGACATTGAGCAAGAGGTTGTTGGAACACCACTCAGTCAAATTTTCAATTGCTAATTCATCACCACCTTCAATTTGGCCAGCAACAGTGGTGTCATCAGCAAACTTGAATATGACATCGGAGCCTCACGGTCATTAGACCATAAGACATAGGAGCAGTATTAGGCCCTTGGTCCATTGAACCTGCTCCACCATTCAATCATGGCTGATCCTTCCTCCCCTCCTCAGCCCCACTCCCCGGACCTCCCCTCGACCTTTGAAATCGTGTTTAATCAAGAACTATCAAGCTCCCTCCTTAAATATACCCAACAACCTGGCCTCCACAGCTGCCTGTGGTAACAAATTCCACAAGGAAAAAGAAGTGTATACATTTCTCTGACATTAACTGCACCTATTGGACCTATTGAAATTCACCCTGTGGCTAAAGAGATTTATCTGCATCTGTTTTAAATGGACACCCCTCTAATCTGAGCTTGTGCCTCTTGTCCTAGACTCCCCCACCATGGGAAACATCCTTTCCACATCTACTCTGTCTAGCCCTTTCAACATTCAAAAGGTTTCAATGAGATTCCCCCTCATCCCTCTAAATTCCAGTGAGTACAGACCCAGAGCCATCAAAGATTCCTCGTATGATAACCCCCTCATTCCTGGGTTCATCCTTGTGAACCTCCTCTGAACCCTCTCCAATGCCAGCACATCTTTTCTTAGGCAAGTATAAAAACTGTTCACAATACGCAAGGTGAAGCCTCACCAGTGCCTTCTAAAGCCTCAGCATCACATCCCTGCTCTTGTATTCTAGACCCCTTGAAATGAATGTTAACATAGCATTTGCCTTCCTCACCATCGACTCAACTTGCAAATTAACCTTCAGGGTGTTCTGCACAAGGACTCCCAAGACCCTTTGCATCACAGTTTTTTTGATTTTCTCCCTATTTAGAAAATAATTTGCACATTTATTTATTCTACCAAAGCATATGACCATGCATTTTCCAACATTGTATTTCATTTATTACTCTCTTGCCCATTCTCCTAATCTGTTTAAATCCTTCTGCAGCCCATCTGTTTCCTCAACACGACCTCCCCCTCTACCAATTTTCATATCATCCAAAAACTTAGCAAGAAAGCCATTATTCTATCATCTAAATCATTGATATACAACATAAAAAGAAGTGGTCCCAACACTGACTCCTGCAGAACCTCAATAGTCACTGGCAGCCAACCAGAAAAGGAACCTTTTATTCCCACTCGCTGCCTCCTACCAATCAGCCAATGCTCTAACTATTTCCTGAAATAGCATGGGCTCTTAACTTGGTAAACAGCGTAATATGTGGTACCTTGTCAAAGTATATCTGTGAGGCCGGTATTCTGTACTGGTTGTCAGATGTGGGAAGTCTGGGAGACTCCCAGCCTCCCGGAAGGCCATATCTGCACCAGGTACATCGAGCTGCAGCTCCTTAGGGACCGGGTAAGGGAACTCGAGATGCAGCCTGGTCAGGGAGAGTGAGGAGGTGACAGAGAGGAGCTATAGGCAGTTAGTCACACCGGTGCCTCGGGACACAGGTAAGTGGGTAACAGTCAGGGGAGGAAAGGGCAAGGGTCAGATACTAGAGAGACCCCTGTGGCTGTCCCCCTTAATAATAAGTACTCCTGCTTGAGTACTGTTGGGGGTACAAGCTACCTGGCACAGAGTCTGGCCCTGTGGCTCAGAAGGGTAGGGAAAGGAAGAGGATGGCAGCAGTAATAGGGGACTATAGTTAGGGAGTCAAACAGGCAATTCTGCGGATGCAGGAAAGAAACATGGATTGTAGTTTGCCTCCCAGGTGCCAGTGTCCAGGATGTTTCTGATCGCGTCCTCGATATCCTGATGTGGGAAGGTGAACAGCCAGAGGTTGTGGTACATATTGGTACCAACAACATAGGGAGGAAAAGGGAGAAGGTCCTGAAAGCAGACTACAGGGAGTTAAGAAGGAATTTGAGAAGCAGGACCACAAGCATAGTAATCTTGGGATTACTGCCTGTGCCACACAACAGTGAGTATGGGAACAGAGTGAGGTGGAGGATAAATGCGTGGCTGAGGGATTGGAGCAGGGGGCAGGGATTCAAATTTCTGGATCACTGGGGCATCTTTTGGGGCAGGAGTGACCTGTACAAAAAGGACGGGTTGTACTTGAATCTGAGGGGGACCAATATCCTGGCGGGGAGGTTTGCTAAGGCTGTTCGGGAGAGTTTATACTAGAATTACTGGTGGGTGAAGACCGAACTGAAGTGATGGAGGAAGGGGCTGTTGGCTCACAAATAGAGAAAGCTTGTAGACAGTGTGAGAGGGAGGATAGGCAGGTGATGGAGAAGGGATGTGCTCAGACTGATAGTCCTCCACACTGTCCACAACACCCCCAACCTTTGTGTCATCAGCAAATTTACTAACCCATCACTCCACTATAAACATAAACATCACGAAGAGAAGGGGTCCCAGAACTGATCCCTGAGGCACACCACTCATCCTCGATCTCCATGCAGAATATGACCTGTCTCTACAACCACTCATTGCCTTCTGTGGGCAAGCCAAATCTGAATCCACAAAGCAAGGTCCTCTTGGATCCCATGCCTGCTTACTTTCTCAATAAGCCTTGCATGGGGTACCCTGTCAAATGCCTTGCTGAAATCCATATACACTACATCTACTGCTCTACCTTCATCAATGTGTTTAGTCACATCCTCAAAAAATTCAATCAGGCTCGTAAGGCACGACCTGCCTTTGACAAAGCCATGCTGACTATTCTTAATCATATTATGCCTCTCCAAATGTTCGTAAATCCTGCCTCTCAGGATCTTTTTCATCAACTTACCAACCACTAAAGTAAGACTCACTGGTCTATAATTTCCTGGGCTATCTCTGCTCCCTCTCTTGAATAAGGGAACACAATCTACAACGCTTCAATCCTCCAGAACCTCTCCTGTCCCCATTGATGATGCAAAGATCACTGCCAGAGGCTCAGCAATCTCCTCCCTCGTCTTGCACAGTAGCCTGGGGTACAACTCATCCAGTCCCAGAGACTTACCTAACTTGATGCTTTCCAATAGCTCCAGCACATCCTCTTTCTTATTATCTCCATGCTCAAGCTTTTCAATCTGCTGCAAGTCATCCCTACAATCGCCAAGATCCTTTTCCATAGTGAATACTGAAGTAAAGTATTCATTAAGTACCTCTGCTATTTCCTCCGATTCCATACTCACTTTCCCACTGTCACACTTGATGGTCCTATTCTCTCACGTCTTATCCTCTTGTTGTTGGAGGAACTCAGCAGGTCAGACAGTGTCGATGGTCAGAGTAACACACACAAAATGCTGGAGGAACTCAGCAGGTCAGACAGTGTCGATGGTCAGAGTAACACACACAAAATGCTGGAGGAACTCAGCCGGTCAGACAGTGTCGATGGTCAGAGTAACACACACAAAATGCTGGAGGAACTCGGCGGGTCAGACAGTGTCGATGGTCAGAGTAACACACACAAAATGCTGGAGGAACTCAGCGGGTCAGACAGTGTTGATGGTCAGAGTAACACACACAAAATGCTGGAGGAACTCAGCAGGTCAGACAGTGTCGATGGTCAGAGTAACACACACAAAATGCTGGAGGAACTCAGCAGGTCAGACAGTGTCGATGGTCAGAGTAACACACACAAAATGCTGGAGGAACTCAGCAGGTTAGGCAGCATCTATGGAGAGTAATAAATAGTGGATGTTTCAGATGATTCCTGATGAAGGGTCTCGACCTGAAACATCGGCTGTTGATTTATTTATTTGCAGATACGGCACCCTTCGATCCACGCCACCCAGCAACCGACCTCTTTAACTCTAGCCTAATCACAGGAGCTTATACTATGACCAATTAACCTACTAACTGGGAGTTCTTTGGACTGGCCTCTCCAAAGTGGTCATCGTGTTGTAGTGCTGAGGTAATGATTAGGGTTGTGCAGGGTTGGTTCAAGAACCGAATGATTGAATCAATACCAGAATAGTCAGTATCATAATATGGTTTACCATCACTGACATAGAGTGTGTTGTTCTGTGTCAGTGTAGAACATTAAAACTTACTATTTAGAATTATTTTAAAAATAAATAAAAATGTACAGTAAGTGAGAGGTCTCCATGAGTTCATGGACCATACAGAATTCTGATGGTGGAAGGCAAGAAACTGTGACTAAAACACTGAGTGTAGGTCTTCAGGCTCCTGTATCTCCTCCCTGATGGCATTGTTGAGAAGAGGGCATGGCCTGGGTGGTGAGGTCCTTCATGATAGGTGCCACCTTCCTGCGACGTCACCGTTTGAAGATGTCCTCGATGGTGGGGAGGCTGGTGTCCACGATTGAGCTGGCTGAGTTTTTTCCGACCCTGTGTAGTGCCCCTCCCCGGTGGGGCAACCAGTCAGAATGCTCTCCATGGTACATCTGTAGAAACTTGCTACGGTCTTCGATGACATAACAAATTTCCTCAAATTCCTAATGAACAAGGGAAGTAGCTGTTTTTGAACCTAGTGGTGTGGGACTTTAGGGTTCTGTACCTCTTGCCCGATGGTAGTTGTGAGAAGATGGCATGTCCCACATGGTGGGGACAATGATTCAAGAAAATCGGGCAATTCAACCTGGTTCTGTGAAGGGGAAGTCATGTTTGACCAATATATTGGAGTTCTTAGAAGTAACAAGCACTTGCATGAGGGGGAGGTGGTAGATGTCCTGTAGTTGGATTCCCTGAAATCAGGTTGATGAAATCCAACATCAAAGATTATTGCAGAAAACAAATGTTGAATGTGTGGGAGGGCACAGCCTGACATAGGTCAAAGATTGGTAGGCTAATAGGAAACAAGTGCGCATAAACTGGCCTACCAGATGTGTAAGTGGTCTGCCACAGGAGTGAACGCTGGTGTCTTAACTTCCTTCCGATGATTAATGAGTGATATGACTGTTACTAGAGCATCAATCAGACAGTCCTGACTGCATCACCCGTCTGGTACAGAAACTGCAAGGCGTCTGACTGCAAGTCCCTACAAAGGATTGTGAGGACAGCTGAGAGGATCCTCAGGGTCTCTCTTCCACCTATCAGAAATACCTATCAGGAGCAGAGGCTTCAGATCCTTCCCGGCCATCGCACAATCTCTTTGGTCCCTTACCATTAGGCAGGAACATAGAATATAGAAATCTACAACACATTGCAGGCCCTTCAGTCCACAATGTTGTGCCGACTATGTAACCTACTCTAGAAGCTACCTAGACTTACCCTACCGCATAGCCCTCTATTTTTCTAACCTCCATGTACCTATCCAAGAGTCTCTTAAAAGACCCAATTGTATCCACCTCTACCAATGTCACTGACAGTGCATTCCATGCACCCACCACTGTCTGTATGAAAAACTTATCCCTGACATCCCCTCTATACCAGCATCCATGCACCTTAAAACTGTGCCCTCTCGTGCTAGCCATTCCAGCCCTGGGAAAAAGCCTCTGACTGTCCACACGATCAATGCCTTCCCATCATCTTATCAGGTCTATCAGGTCACCTCTCATCCTCCGTTGTTCCAAGGAAAAAAGGCCAAGTTCATTCAATCTGTTCTCAAAGGCACGCTCTCCAATCCAGGCAACATCCTTGTAAATCTCCTCTGCACCCTTTCTATGGTTTCCACATCCTTCCTGTAGTGAGGTGACCAGAACTGAGCACAGTACTCCAAGTGGGGTCTGACCAGGGTCCTATACAGCTGTAACATTACCTCATGGCTCTTGACCTCAATCCCGTGGTTGATGAAGGTCAACACACCATATGCCTTCTTAGCAACGCTGTCAACACATGCAGCAGCTTTGAGTGTCCTATGTACACAGACCCCAAGATCCCTCTGATCCTCCACACTGCCAAGAGTCATACCATTAATACTATATTCTGTCTTCAAATTTGCCCTACCACAATGAACCACTTCACACAAATCTGGGTTGAACTCCATCTGCCACTTCTCAGTCCAGTTCTGCATTGTATTGATCAACATTTATCTCATCAGAAAACTTACTAACCCACCCTTCTACTTCCTCGTCCAGGTCATTTATAAAAATCACAAAGAGGAGGGGTCCCAGAACACATCCCCAAAATCCTGCCTCTCAGGATCTTCTCCAACAACTTGCCAACCACTGAAGTAAGATTCACTGGTCTATTAATTTCCTGGGTTACCACTACTCCCTTTCTTGAACAAGGGAACAATGTTTGCAACCCTCCAATCCCCCAGTACTTCTCCCGTCCCTATTGATGATGGAAAGATCATTGCCAGAGGCTCAGCAATCTCCTCTCTCACTTCCCACAGTAGCCGGGGGCACACCTTGTCTGGATCTGGTGTCGTATCTAACTTAGTACCATTCAAAACCTTCAGCACATCCTCTTTCTTAATGTCTATATGCTCAAGCGTTTCAGTCCGCTGTAAGTCATCCCCACAACTGCCAAGGTCCTTTTCCCTGGTGAATACTGAAGCAACGTACCTCCACTACCTCCTTTGACTACATGCACACGTTTCCACTATCACACCTGATTGGTCCTATTCTCACTCGGCTCATCCTCTTGCTCTTCATATACTTGTAGAATGCCTTGGGGTTTTCCTTAATCCTGTCCGCCAAGGCCTTCTCATGGCCCTTTCTAGCTCTCCTAATTTCATTCTTAAACTCCCTCCTGGCAACTTTGTAATTTTCTAGAATCCTATCAGTACCTAGTTTCCTTTTCTTCTTAACTAGATTTCCACAACCTTTGTACAAACGTTTGTACACCATGGTTCTTTTACCCTACCATCCTTTCCCTGACTCAGTGGAACACACCTATGCAGAACACCATGCAAATGGTCCCTGAACACTTGCCACATTTCTGCCGTGCATTTTCCTGAGACCATCTGCTCCCAATTTATGTTCCCAAGTTCTTGTCTATTAGCATCATATTTCCCCCTTCTCCAATTAAATGTTTTCCCAAATTGTCTGCTCCTATCTGTCTCCAGCACTATGGTGAAGGAGATAAAGTTATGATCACTACCTCCAAAATGCTCTCCCACTGAGAGATCTGACACCTGACCAGGTTCATTTCCCAGTACCAGATCAAGTACAGTCTCTCTTCTAGTTGGCTTATCTACATATTGTGTCAGGAAACCTTCCTGAACACACCTAACAAACTCCATCCCATCTAAATTCCTTGCTGTAAGGAGGTGCCAGTCAATATTAGGAAATTTAGCATCTCCCATCACAACAACCTTATTATTATTGTACTGTTCCAGAATCTGCCTCCCTATTTGCTCCTTGATATCTCTGTTAGTATTGGGGAGGTTTATAAAAAACACCCAGTTGTTATTGCCTCCTTCCTGTTTCTGACTTCCACCCACAGTGACTGGGTAGATAATCCCTCCATGACTTCCTCCTTTTCTGTAGCCATGATACTATCCCTGATTAGCAGTGCTACACCCCGACCTCTTTTGACTCCCCCCCTGTCCTTTTTGAAACATCTAAAGCCCGGCACACTCAGCAGCCATTCCTGCCCCTGAGACACCCAAGTCTCTGTAATGGCCACAACGTCATAGTTCCACATATTGATCCACGCTCTAAATTCACCCTTCCCTTAAAATAGACACATCTCAAACCATATAGCTGAGTCTATTTTTGCTCTAACATCTGCTTATCCTTCTTTGCAAACTCCCTATGCTGTCTCTACTTGTCCGCCAACCACCCCATCCTCTACCTCTTCACTTCGGTTCCCACCCCCCCTGCAAATCTAGCTTAAACCCTCCCCAATAGCATTAGCAAACCTCCCCATCAGGGTATTGGCCCCCTCAGATTCATCTGCCCAAGACTGCAAGAAACTGCAGAATTGGCCAAATGGTCAACCATTTATCCCCTCGTTGCCCAGGCCTGCGCCCTGGAGAGTGAAGACTTTCCAGGCGCAGATCCATGGTCTCGCAAGACTAACGGATGCCTTTATATTATATTCCCCTCCATAGAAGCTACCTAACCTGTGGAGTTCCTCTAGCATTTTATGAGTGTTACTCTGGATTTCCAGCATCTGCAGAATCTCTTGTGTTTAAGAAACTGCAGAGAGTTGTGGACACAGCTCAGCACATCGCAGAAACCAATTTCCCCTCCATGGACTCTCTGTACCTTATTGCTACCTCAAGAAAGCAGCCAGCATTAGCAAAGACCCCAGCTACCACATAAACTCTCTTCTGTTCTTGCCCATTGGGCAGAAGAAAACATGTACGATTGGGTTTAAGACCGTAAGGTAAGACAGGAGCAGAATTAGGCCATTTGGCCCATCAAGTCTGCTCCACCATTTCATCATGGCTGATCCATTTCACTCTCAGCCCCAATCTCCTGCTTCCTCTGCTGAAGGTTATTAAAAAAAAATCCCCTAAACATTGAGAGATCTGCCATGATATATGATTCTCAAAGGCTAATATGCAGGTTCAGCATATTAGCTTTCTTCTCCCATGGTCCTCTGTTCTAACCTATACGATACCTACTTCTTCAGCCCTTTACCTCGTCCACCTATCACCTCCCAGCTTCTCACTTCATTCCCCTCACCCAACTTTTCCCTCACCTATCACCTCCCAGCTTCTCAGTCCCCCACCTATCACCTCCCAGCTTCTCACTTCATTCCCCTCACCCAACTTGTCCCTCGCCTATCACCTCCCAGCTTCTCACTTCATTCCCCTCACCCAACTTGTCCCCCGCCTATCACCTCCCAGCTTCTCACTTCATTCCCCTCACCCAACTTGTCCCTCGCCTATCACCTCCCAGCTTCTCACTTCATTCCCCTCACCCAACTTGTCCCTCGCCTATCACCTCCCAGCTTCTCACTTCATTCCCCTCACCCAACTTTTCCCTCACCTATCACCTCCCAGCTTCTCACTTCATTCCCCTCACCCAACTTGTCCCTCACCTATCACCTCCCAGCTTCTCACTTCATTCCCCTCACCCAACCTGTCCCTCACCTATCACCTCCCAGCTTCTCACTTCATTCCCCTCACACAACTTGTCCCTCACCTATCACCTCCCAGCTTCTCACTTCATTCCCCTCACCCAACTTGTCCCTCACCTATCACCTCCCAGCTTCTCACTTCATTCCCCTCACCCAACCTGTCCCTCACCTATCACCTCCCAGCTTCTCACTTCATTCCCCTCACCCAACTTGTCCCTCACCTATCACCTCCCAGCTTCTCACTTCATTCCCCTCACCCAACTTGTCCCTCACCTATCACCTCCCAGCTTCTCACTTCATTCCCCTCACCCAACTTGTTCCTCACCTATCACCTGCCAGCTTGTTCTCCTTCCCCTCCCCCACTTCCCTATTCTGGCTTCTTCTCCCTTCTCTCCCGTCCTGTCCTGTTGAAGGGTCTCAGCCCGAAATGTCAACTGCTTATTTCCCTCCACAGATGCCTCCTGACCGGCGTTCGATGTGTGTGCTCTGGATTAACAGCATTGGCAGTGTCCTTTGACTTTGATTGAAGGGTTATGTACTGCCCCGAGGCCACTTGCTGCTTTTTTATCACTAGAACCAAAGAACCATTGGTGTTAATGTGAGACAGAGAACAGGGACTCAGTAATATCTCATCCAAAAGTGCACCATCACCAGTGGTACCACATATTCCCAGCACTGCCCCGCGGACTTACCCAAAAATCTGCAATCCAAAGCGTACTGACTCTGGCAAGTGAGTCCACACCGGGGGCACCTCACGTTCCTTTCTGTGCTTTTCAGAATATGCCTTCAAAGCCATCAACCAGAGTGGTCTCACCACAGTGGCCATCAGAGGGAAGGACTCAGTTGTCGTTGTGACGCAGAAGAAAGTGGTGGTGAGTGGAGGTCTCCTTGCCCCTTGTTTGCCTGTTCCCCCCCTCGTTTCCCCATTTCCCCGCTTCCCCTTCCGCCAATGGTGTCGGCTCTCACTTGGATTTAGATCTACTCACACAACATCACCTTCCACTTAAGTGGCGCTCCCCCTGACTGGGCGTGTTTCGAGAAACTATCTGCTTCATGTTAATATAAATGTTAAGAAAATACATTTAGCTCCTTACTGTGCTTATACTCTGTGGTGGGAAAGCTGTTGGAAAAGATTCTTAGAGATAGGATCTCTGGGCATTTAGAGAATCATGGTCTGATCAGGGACAGTCAGTGTGGCTTTGTGAAGGGCAGATCGTGTCTAACAAGCCTGATAGAGTTCTTTGAGGAGGTGACCAGGTATATAGATGAGGGTAGTGCAGTGGATGTGATCTACATGGATTTTAGTAAGGCATTTGACAAGGTTCCACACGGTAGGCTTATTCAGAAAGTTAGAAGGCATGGGATCCAGGGAAGTTTGGCCAGGTGGATTCAGAATTGGCTTGCCTGCAGAAGGCAGAGGGTGGTGGTGGAGGGAGTACATTCGGATTGGAGGGTTGTGACTAGTGGTGTCCCACAAGGATCTGTTCTGGGACCTCTACTTTTCGTTATTTTTATTAATGACCTGGATGTTGGGGTAGAAGGGTGGGTTGGCAAGTTTGCAGATGACACAAAAGTTGGTGGTGTTGTAGATAGTGTAGAGGATTGTCAAATATTGCGGAGAGACATTGATAGGATGCAGAAGTGGGCTGAGAAGTGGCAGATGGAGTTCAACCCGGAGAAGTGTGAGGTGGAACACTTTGGAAGGACAAACTCCAAGGCGGAGTACAAAGTAAATGGCAGGATACTTGGTAGTGTGGAGGAGCAGAGGGATCTGGGGGTACATGTCCACAGATTCCTGAAAGTTGCCTCACAGGTGGATAGGGTAGTGAAGAAAGCTTATGGGGTGTTAGGTTTCATAAGTCGAGGGATTGAGTTTAAGAGTTGCGATGTAATGATGCAACTCTATAAAACTGTGGTTAGGCCACACTTGGAGTACTGTGTCCAGTTCTGGTCACCTCACTATAGGAAGGATGTGGAAGTATTGGAAAGGGTACAGAGGAGATTTACCAGGATGCTGCCTGGTTTAGAAAGTATGCATTATGATCAGAGATTAAGGGAGCTAGGGCTTTACTCTTTGGAGAGAAGGAGGATGAGAGGAGACATGATCGAGGTATACATACAAGATATTAAGAGGAATAGATAGAGTGGACAGCCAGCTCCTCTTCCCCAGGGCACCACTGCTCAATACAAGAGGACATGGCTTTAAGGTAAGGGGTGGGAAGTTCAAGGGGGATATTAGAGGAAGGTTTTTTACTCAGAGAGTGGTTGGTGTGTGGAATGCACTGCCTGAGTCAGTGGTGGAGGCAGATACACTAGTGAAGTTTAAGAGACTACTCGACAGGTACATGGAGGAATTTATGGGAGGCAGGATTTGAGGGTCAGCACAACAATGTGGGCCAAAGGGCCTGTACTATTCTACGTTCTATGTTCTATAGGGTTCAGGGGTGTCCATGCCCTGTCAGCAACACCCCTTCACACAACCCCCCTCCGGGCAAACAGCTGGCATTGTTTTAAGAGCAAGTAAACAAGTCCCGTTGAGGTGAGAGACAGAATAGGATGCACATCGGCTCTGGCAGGTCTGAACATCATGAATGGCAGTGATGCCCCACTCGCGGGTGAGCGCAACGCCTTTCACACACACTTCGAAAGGGAGAATAAAACTACAGCTATGCGAATCCCTGCGCCATCAGGTGACCCTGTGATCTCAGTCTCGGAGGCTGACGTCAGAGCACCTTTCAAGAGGGTGAACTCTTGCAAGGCGTCAGGCCCTAATGGTGTACCCAGTGGGGCACTGAAAACCAGTGCCGACCAACTGGCAGGAGTGTTCCGGGCCATGTTCAGTCTCTCACTGCTGCAGTCAGACGTTCTCTCCTGCTTCCAAAGGGTGACAATCATACCAGTGCCCAGGTAGAACTGGGTGAGCTGCCTCAACGACTATCGCCCAGTAGCACTCACATCTACTGTGAAGAAGTGCTTTGAGAGGTTGGTCACGGCCAGAATCGACCCCTGTCTCACTGCAATTTGCCTGTCACAACAACAGGTCTACAGCGGACACGATCTCATTAGCTCTCCACTCCGCCTGAGATCACTGGACAACAGCAACACCCACATCAGGCTGCTGTTGATTGATTTCAACACAGTCATACTCTCAGAATGAATCAACAAGCTCCAAGATCTCTCTACCTCCCTCTGCAACTGGATCCTCGACTTCCTCATCACGCGAACCTGGTGTAGGAAGGTGGGAATCGATGGTGCGTTGTGAGAGAGGCTTCCCGTCAGGTTTGTGGTGGTGCATGGACAGTGTCCTCCCTTCCTGCACTTACCTCTGCTGCCTGCTGCTCAACGCCGTGAGAGCATACGACATAGAAGCAGAATTAGCCACTTGGTCTGCTCGGCCAATCTATCATGGCTGATTTGTTATTCCTCTTAACCCCATTCTCCTACCTTCTCCCCATAACTTTTGATGACCTGACTAATTAAAGAAATTCCTCCTCATCTCTGTCCTAAAGGGATGTCCTTGTTTCCTGTGGCTGTGCCCCCTGGTTCTGGACTCTCCCACCATAGGAAACAGCCTCTCCACATCCAGTCTATCTAGGCCTTTCAATATTTTGATAGGTTTCAATGAATCCCCTCCCCCACCTCGTTCTTCTAAACTCCAGTGCGTACAGCCCCAGAGCCTTCAAAAACACTCCTCACGTGTTACAGATCTGTCCTAGCAAAATTTATTTTTAAAAGGCCTGGGATCAATGGGCCGAATGGCCTCCAATGTCATTAACTCCTGATTAGTTGTAAAATTTGATCAGAGTTGATCAAATCGATGCATAGTCAGAATACTTTTAAAGCTGGCAAAAGCATAGGACCATAGATGTAGGAGCAGAACTGGCCATTTGGCCCATCGAGTCTGCTCCACCACTCAATAGAGGCTAATTTCTCTTTTCTTAACCCCCTTACCATTCAAGAACCTAGCAGTCTCTGCAAATTTGAAGCACCTTTACTTTTAAAGTGAGAGGAAAAACACCCAATACCTTGGCCTCCACTGTCCTCCTTGGCAAAGAATTACATAGATTCATCACCCTTTGGCTGAAGAAATTCCTCCTCATCTCAGTATAGGTCCTTGTACGCTGGGATTGTTCCCTCTGGTCCTAGACTTCCCCATGACTGGGAACATCCTCTCCACATCCACTCTATCCAGGCCTTCAATATCCGGTAGGTTTCACTGAGATGTCCCCTCTGGCCCAGAGACATTAAAATACCCCTGACGTTACGCAGAGGCTCCATACAGAAACTTTACTTACCTCTTGAGTTTTTGGTCACATTTTACTGTCCATGTTTGCCAGTTTAATTTGAGAGTCAACCTTTCTCGTGCAATTTCCTCTGTCAACCGTCATGGTGTTGTTGCAGGCTTCAACCACTATGTGGCACAATGGAGCAGGTCTCCATCAGTCTCACCACATTATTTTGTAAATTTAATTGAGTGGTACACGATAGAGTGGTTAATCTGTGGAATTCATTGCCACAGATGGGTGTGGAGGGCGAGTCACTGGGTGATAGATTCTTCACTAGTAGTGCATCAAATGTTATGGGGAGAGGGGCAAGAGAATATATCAGCCAGAATGGAATGGGCCCAGTGGCCTAAATCGGCTCCTATATCTAGGACAAGGAAACACACACACCAGTCCTCATAGAGGGATCAGAAGGTGAAATAGTGAGCAATTTCAAGTTCCTGGGTTTCAATATCTCTGAGACCCAACATATTGATGCAGTTACAAAGAAGGAATAGCAGTGATTATATTCCATCTGGAGTTTGAGGAGATTGACACATGTGGAGAGCATTCTGACTGCGTCACTGCCCAGTATGGTGAGGGTCTACTGCACAGGATCAGAATAAGCTGCAGGGAGTTGTAAGCTTAGCTCCATCACAGGCACCAGCCTCTGTAGTATCCAGGATATCTCTTAAACAGCAATCACCCAGGCCATGTCTTGTTCTCATTGCTACCATCGGGAAGGAGGTACAGGAGTCTGAAGACACACATTCAGCTATTCAGGAACAGCTTCCTCCCCTCTGCCATTCGATTTCTGAATGAGCATTGAACCCATGAACACTACCTCACTGCTTTCTTATTTGCACTGCTTATTTAATTTAACAATTTAATATATATACATACAGACGTACACAGTTGGTTCTCTGTTATTATGTATTGTATTGTACTGCTGCCACACAGACAACAAATTTCAGGACATATTAAACCTGATTCTGATTGTCGTCCTACCATCTCATGGTAACAGACCCTTCTGGCCAAATGAGCTTGTGACATCCAATTTAAAAGTGTGTACATTGAAACATAAAGTAAAATGCATCACTTTGCATCAAATCGAGTCAGTGAAGATTGAGCTGTGAACAGTCCACAAGTGCTGGCATGTTTCCTGTGCTAACATAGGATGCCTGACCATCTGTGGGGAGAACGCACAAACACCTCACAGACAACGGTGGAAGCTGAACCGGGTCGCTGGCACTGAGAGCATTGCACTACCATGTGGCTCGCTTGGTAACCAAATGTCACAGCAGGAACCTAACTAAACTTGTTTTTAATATCTCAGCTGCCCAATAAGAACTAGATTTAGCTGGCATTGTTCCTGTTTGGTGTCAGGAATGTAACCCCAGGGGATGCTGAGTTTAAGAGACTGGTAGTTGTCACTGCAGGGCAGGGCGTAGTGCCCAACAGATTAAGTTACTGGATCGAGATTAAGTTAAATCACAAACACAGTAAATTCCTGCAGATGCCGAAAATCTTGAGCAACACACACAAAATGCTGGGGAATCTCTGCAGGTCAGGCAGCATCTATGGAAAAGAGTAAACAGTCGATGTTTTGGGCTGAGACCCTTCTTCAGGATGGTGCTGCTTTCAATTTCCAGCATCTGCAGACTTTCTTGTCTTAATGATGGACGCCGCCTTTTTGAGGTATTGCTCCTTGAAGATGTTGGGGAGGCTAGTGCCCATGATGGAGCTGACTGAATTTACAACTCCCTGCAGCTTGATTCAATTTTGTGCAGTAGCTCCCCCCACCACCATACCAGACTGCTGATGCAGACAGCCAGAATACTCTCTCTACGATTCGTCTGAAGAAATTTGTGAATGTCATGGCGAGGGTGAGAAGAATGGTGGGTAAAAAGGCAACCTATATAATTGGACAAAAAGACAAAGAGCTTGAGATAAAAAGACCAAAGGACAGAAACTCTTGGCAAACAGCAAGAACACATTCAGTGGCAATATGGGCATCAATCCTAACGTTGGGGATGAATAAACAGTGGATGTTTTGGGCCAAGACCCTTCTTCGGGACTGAGAAGGGAGTGGGAAGGTGCCAAAATAAAAAGGTGGGGGAGTGGGGCAAGAGGCTAGCTGGGTCTTCAGGAAGGGCCTTGGCTCGAAATGTTGACTCTTCTCCATAGATGCTGCCCGACCTGCTGAGTTCCTCCAGCATTTTGTGCCTGTTACTCAAGGTCTCCAGCACCTGCAGAATCTCTTGTGTTTATGAGTTATTACCATTATTGCAGCAGTCTGTTTCTCAACTGGCAAACACAGGATACCCTCAGTGGTCCTCATTAATCTGCCAATCAGATGGCTTCATAGACAACACGTCGTCATGGCAACCCTGTCCACACCCTATCAGAGCCATTCCCTTTGTCCTAACCTTCCTACCCCCACCCTTTCTGCAAATTAAAACTAATGCGTTGTCTCACTTTTCCTGTTCTGCTGGAAGGCCACTGACCAGACATGCTGACGGCATGCTACCTTGTACAGACGCTGCCTGACCTGCCGAGTAGTTTTTTGTTTCCTCTCCAAGATGCCCCTGGACTATCCGGTGCTGAGTAACAGGACCCTGTGATCTAAATTCCACTGTCCCCCTCCCCACCTTCCACCCATGATAGTCCAAAAGGACCATTGTGCAGGATTTGACAGCACCCTCTGTCCCTTTAGAGGGGCAATCGTAAGGGACTCTGTGGTGATTCATACTTGGGAGTGCCTAGTTCATTTTCAGCGCATCTTTAAAACAGCACGAGTTATTAATATCACATTCAGCTGGGGGAAAATCATTTTGATTACATAATGGCAAAACAATTACGGCATCAATTACACAAGAGATTCTGCAGATGCTGGAAATCCAGAGCAACACATGCATTTGGTTTATAGAGGCAGCGTGTAGTGAGACTGCTAGCAAGGTCAGGCTGACGATAGGGCAAAATTAGATAAGACAAGATAATGCAACTGGGGTGGACGAGGGAAGTCAAAGCCAAATAAAGTGCATATAATGGAGTAAAAATTAGTAGGAAGTTAGAGGATTGGGAAGCTTTTAAAAACCAACAAAAGGCATAAAGAGTGAAAAGATGGAATATAAAGGTAAGCTAGCCAATAATATTAAAGAGGATACCATAAGTTTCTTCAGATACATAAAGAGTAAAAGAGAGGGGAGAGTAGATATCGGACCACTGGAAAACGCTGCTGCAGAGGTAGTAATAGGGGACAAGGAAATGGTGGATGAACTGAGTAGATATTTTGCATCAGTCTTCACTGTGGAAAACACTAGCAGTATGCCAGAAGTTCAAGAGTGTAAGCACACAGAAGAGAGTGAGGTTGCCATTAATGAGAAGAAGGTGCTAGGGAAACTGAAAGGTCTGATGGTAGATAAGTCATCTGGACAAGATGGTGCACACCCCAGGGTTCCGAAAGAAGTGGCTGAAGAGATTTTTGGAGGCATTAGTAATGATCAAGAATCAATAGATTCTGGCATGCTTCTGGAAGTATGGAAATTTGCAAATGTCATTCCACTCCTCAAGAATGAAGAATTGGAGTTGATTGTTAAGGATGTGCTTTTGGAGTACTTGGAGGCACATGATAAAATAGGCCGCAGTCAGCATGGTTTTCTTAAGGGAAAATCTTGCTGAGCAATCTGTTGGAATTCTTTGAAGAAATAACAAGCAGGATAGACAAAGGAAAATCAGTGGATGTGTATTTGGATTTTCAGAAGGCCTTTGACAAGGTGACATACATAAGACTGCTTAACAAGATAAGAGCCCGTGGTATTACAGGAAAGAGCATGGATAGAGCATTGGCTGATTGGCAGAAAGCAAAGATTGGGAATGAAGGGAGCCTTTTCTAGTTGGCTGCCGGTGACGAGTGATGTTCCACATGGGTCTGTTGTTGGGACTAATTCTTTCTATGTTTCATGTCAATGATTTGGATGATGGAACTGATGGCTTTGTGGCCAAGTTTGCCAGATTATATAAAGGTAGGTGGAGGGACAGGTAGTGTTGAGGAAACAGGGAGGCGGCAGTAAGACTTAAACTGATTAGGAGAATAGGCAAAGAAGTGGCAGATGGAATACCGTGTTGGGAAGTATATGGTCATGCACTTTGGTAAAAGAAATAAAAGTGTAGACTATTTTCTAAATGAAGAGAACATTCAAAAATCTGAGGTGCAAAGAGACTTGAAAAATCTTGTGCAGGATTCCCTAAAGGTTAATTTGCAGGTTGAGTCGGTGGTGAGGAAGGCAAATGCAATGTTAACGTTCATTTCAAGAGGACTAGAATAGAAAAGCAAGGATGTAATGTTGAGACTTTATAAATCACTGGTGAGGCCTCATTTGGAGTATTGTGAGCAATTTTGGGTCCGTTAGAGAGGATGTGCTGACATTGAAAAGGGTTCAGAGGAGGTTCACGAGAATGGCTTGTCATATGAAGAAAGTCTGATGGCTGTGGGTCTGTACTGCTTGGAGTTCAGAAGAATTGGGGGGTGGGGGGGGTTCTTCAATGAAACCTATCAAATGCTGAAAGGCCTTAACGTGGATGTGGAGAGGAGATTTCCTGTGGTGGGGGAGTCTAGGACCAGAGGATACAGCCTCAAAATAAAAGGACGTCCATTTAGGATGGAGGTGTGGTGAATTTCTTTAGCCGGAGAGTGGTGAATCTGTGGAATTTATTGCACAGGTGTCTGTGGAGGCCAAGTCATTGGGTATATTTAAGGCAGGGGTTAGTCAGGGCATGAAGGGATACAGGGAGAAGGCAGGAGAATGGGGCTGAGAGAGAAATGGATCAGCCATGATGAAATGTAGAATAGATTTTAGGCCAAATGGTCTAATTCTGCTCCTATACTGTATGATCTAAAATGCTGGAGGAACCCAAGGATGTACAGGAAGGGTGACGAAGCCAGAATAAGAAGATTCAATAGATGCTGGAAATCCAGAGTAACACACCCAAAATGCTGGAGGAACTCAGCAGGTCAGGCAGCATCTACGGAGAAGAGTAAACGGACAACGTTTTGGCCTCGTTACCACAGAGGTCAAAGATTCAAACTACTCTTATTATTTAATTATGTATATAGAATCCAACCCTGATATTCCCATGGATAGCTAAGAAACATAGAAACACCATGGGACCCGATTAAAGAAAACACCACATACCCATTTAAACACTTGGCAAAAACCAAGTAAATAACACAGTGACAATTAAACATCATCACCCTGCCCGGTCCCTGAAACGGTCCAAGAGTCACAGCCTCTGAGTTCAGCACTGTGTCAGCGGCTGCAGGCTACAGCGTGTGTGCAGAGCCAGTTCCGCGCTGAGACGCCGTGATCAAATCGCGCAAGATGGCGTAAAAAGGAGTAAAGAAAAACACGTGGAGCATGAACAGCAGAGTGAGCCTACAGCCGTGGAGCGCGTCCAGCATTGAGGACGTTGGTCATCGGACTGCAGAGTCCCTTGAAAATGAGTCCACAGCCGTGAGGCGCCGAGGCGATCGAACTTTGCAGCGTGCGACCCAAGACTCCTGCGCCTTCCAGTGGCAACAGGGAAAGGGAGACCGGTGAAACGCAGGCAGAACGGCGCTGAACACCCGTTCGTTTTCCACTCGGGTCCTCTTCGATTTTAATCTTGCTCGATGCTTTAATCGGAGTGGAGTACTGGAGCCGACCGCGGGTTCGCATTCCGCTGTCAGGAATTGATGACTGTCCCTGCACAACCTTTCTCAACCTCGCCGAATCCCTGAAGATTTGGCAATAGCGCCAAATCGTTTAGTCGGCTCAAAAATACATTCTCAAGATGGAATTTACAGGCTGCAGTTGGTCTCAGTTCAGGGTAAGAAATATATTTAAAAGAAGAATATCTAGCTGCTCCATGAGCTGTCTACAGGATTTTGGCGCTGGGCGTTGGTCACTGGCGCCACCTCGCCACAAAGAGGTCCAATACTCCACGGGCAAAACACAGGATACCCTCAGTGGTCCTCATTAATCTGCCAATCAGATGGCTTCATAGACAACACGTCGTCATGGCAACCCTGTCCACACCCTATCAGAGCCATTCCCTTTGTCCTAACCTTCCTACCCCCACCCTTTCTGCAAATTAAAACTAATGCGTTGTCTCACTTTTCCTGTTCTGCTGGAAGGCCACTGACCAGAAATGCTGACGGCATTCTACCTTGTACAGACGCTGCCTGACCTGCCGAGTAGTTTTTTGTTTCCTCTCCAAGATGCCCCTGGACTATCCGGTGCTGAGTAACAGGACCCTGTGATCTAAATTCCACTGTCCCCCTCCCCACCTTCCACCCATGACAGTCCAAAAGGACCATTGTGCAGGACTTGACAGCACCCTCTGTCCCTTTAGAGGGGCGTTTGTCAGGGACTCTGTGATGATTCATACTTGGGAGTGCCTAGTTCATTTTCAGCGCATCTTTAAAACAGCACGAGTTATTAATATCACATTCAGCTGGAGGAAAATCATTTTGATTACATAATGGCAAAACAATTACAGCATCAATTACGCAAGAGATTCTGCAGATGCTGGAAATCAGGAGCAACACATACAAAATGCTGGAGGAACTCAGCAGGTCAGGCAGCATCTATAGAGAGGAATAAACAGTTTTGGGCCAAGTCCCTGCATCAATTAGTTGGGTTTCTGACATGCTCTGGGCAAATCAGAAAAAAACAAGGAAGCTATTCAAGAAGATTCTCCTCACATTAGATTATCTCAGTCTATCTTTGCCATTCCCTGAATACAAGCAGATGCACCTACCATGTCAGTAACAGTCTTACACAATATCTTCTACTCAAGATCTTACAATAGGTCACTTCTTCCATTGGTTATCATCATCACAGAGGCCCACCATTCAGCCCATGCCATCCTCTACTGCTACCAGCGGGCAGGAGGTACAGGAGCCTCGGGTCCCACACCACCAGGTTCAAAAACAGTTATTAGCCATGTCCATGATCACAGATCTCCCACATCATACTCGATTCAAGTGTTCGCACTACTTTGGGAATAAATTAATCTTGGACTCTGACCCAGTGAGTGACTCCAGCTCTTTCTGCTGGAGATTCAGACTGTCAACATCGGACGTCAGCTTGCCAATGCTTGTTGTATTTCAGGATAAACTTATTGATGCCAGCACCGTGACCAACATGCACCGCCTAACGGACAAGATCGGCTGCACCATGACAGGCATGCTAGGTTAGTCCTTTTTGCCGCCTGCTTGTGGGCCCGTTCTTTCGTAGCCATGGCAACTGTGTTTAACACACTTTTCTCTCTGACACTTCTATGCCCCCTACCCTCCCAACGTAACCAGCGGACTGCCGGTCACAGGTACAGAGATCTCGTCACGAGGCTGCCAACTGTAAGTATAAGTATGGATATGATATCCCAGTGGACATGCTGTGCAAGAGAATGGCCGACATCTCACAGGTCTATACTCAGAATGCCGAAATGAGACCCTTAGGCTGTTGTGAGTACATTTCGACTTTAATCTGAGAATGCTTGCTGAGGGGGGAGGGGGGCTGGGGGCACTGTAGCATAAAACTATAACAAAGCCAACAACCCAGGTTCAATTCCCGCAACTGCCAGTAAGGCGTTCGTACGTTCTCCTGGTGACCTCGTGGGTTTCCTCCGGGTGTTCTGGTCTCCTCCCACGTTCCAAAGATGTTTGATTTGGGGTTAGTGGGTTGTGGGCGTGCTGTGTTGGTGCCAGCAGACTGCTCCCAGCACATCCTCAGACTGTGTTGGTCATTGCTGCTGACATCACATTTCACTGTATGTTTCAATATACCTGTGACAAATAATTCCTATCTTTAATCCCTGTCAACAGTCAGGATTTGAAATGCTGTTTGATAACGGAGACACAAGATGGTGGAATCTGGAGCAGCTCACAATCTTCTGGAGGTCTCAGAGGGCCGAGCAGTGTCTGTGGGGGAGAAAGGAATTGTTGACGTTTCTGAACCTAGTGAATGAGTTTCAATCCAAAATATCGACAGTTCCTCTCCCCCGACAGATGCCACAGAGACCCTCCAGCAAAAGGCTCTTTGATAGAATGGTGAGAATAGTCCTTAGCAGCAGGCTTCAAGAAATATTCCAAGGTTAAAGGGAAATCATACAACATAGGCTGTTCAGCCCATCATGTTCTGCATAAGTGTTCACCCCCTTCAAGTCAGTATTTAGCAGATGCACCTTTGGCAGCAATTACAGCCTTGAGTCTGTGTGGTCAGGTCTCTATCAGCTTCGCACATCTGGACACTGCAATTTTTCCCCATTCTTTACAAAACTGCTCAAGTTCTGTCAGTCTGCCTAGGGATCATGAGTGAACAGGCCTTTTGAAATCCAGCCACAAACTTTTAATTAAATTGAGGTCTGGACCTGACTTGGCCACTCCATGACATTAACTTTTTGTTTTTAAGCCATTCCTGTGTAGCTTTGGTTTTTGCTTGAGGTCATTGTCTTGCTGGAAAACAAACCTTCTCCCACAATGCAGTTCTCTTGCAGACTGCATCAGGTTTTCCTGCAGGATCTGCTGTATTCATTTTACCCTCTACCGTCACAAGCCTTCCAGGGCCTGCAGCAGTGAAGCATCCCCACAGCATGATGCAGCCCCCACCATGCTTCACGGTAGGGATGGTGTGTTTTTGATGATGTGTGGTGTCTGGCTACACCAAACATAGCATTTAGTCTGATGGCCAAAAAGCTCAAATTTTCAGAATCAGAATCAGTTTATTATCACCGCCATGTGACGTGAAATTTGTTAACTTAGCAGCAGCAATACAAAATCTAGCAGAGAGAAAAAAATAATAATAAATAAAATAAAATAATAATAAATAAACAAGTAAAACAATTATGTATATTGAATAGATTAAAACAAAAATGTGCAAAAAAAAGAAATACTGTATATTAAAAAAGTGAGGTACTGTCCAAAGATTCAATGTCCATTTAGGAATTGGATGGCAGAGGGGAAGAAGCTGTTTCTGAATCACTGAGTGTGTGATTTCAGGCTTCTGTACCTCCTACCTGATGGTAACAGTGAGAAAAGGGCAGCCCAGGGTGCTGGAGGTCCTTAATAATGGACGCTGCCTTTCTGAGACACCGCTCCCTAGTGATGTCCTGGGTACTTTGTTGGCCAGTACCCAAGATGGAGCTGACTAGTTTTACAACCATCTGCAGCTTCTTTCTGTCCTGTGCAGTAGCCCCTCCATACCAGACATGATGCAGCCTGTCAGAATGCTCTCCACGGTACAATTATAGAAGTTTTTGAGGGTATTTGTTGACATGCCAAATCTCTTCAAACTCCTAATAAAGTACAGCCGCTGTCTTGCCTTCTTTATGACTACATCGATATGTTGGGACCAGGTTAGATCCTCAGAGATCTTGACACCCAGGAACTTGAAACTGCTCACTCTCTCCACTTCTGATCCCTCTATGAGGATTGGTATGTGTTCCTTCATCTTACCCTTCCTGAAGTCCACAATCAGCTCTTTCGTCTTACTGACGTTGAGTGCCAGGTTGTTGCTGTGACACCACTCCACTAGTTGGCATATCTCACTCTCGTACACCCTCTCATCACCACCTGAGATTCTACCAACAATGGTTTTATAATCTGCATATTTGTAGATAGTGTTTGAGCTATGCCTAGCCACACAGTCATGGGTATAGAGAGAGTAGAGCAGTGGGCTAAGCACACACCCCTGAGGTGCGCCAGTGTTGATCGTCAGCGAGGAGGAGATGTTATCACCAATCCACACAGACTGTGGTCTTCCAGTTAGGAAGTCAAGAATCCAATTGCAGAGGGAGGTACAGAGGCCCAGGTTCTGCAACTTCTCAATTAGGATTGTGGAAATGATGGTATTAAATGCTGAGCTATAGTCAATGAACAGCATCCTGACGTAGGTGTTTGTGTTGTCCAGGTGGTCTAAATCTGTGTGGAGAGCCATTGAGATTGTGTCTGCCGTTGACCTATTGTGACAATAGGCAAATTGCAGTGGGTCCAGGTCCTTGCTGAGGCAGGAGTTCAGTCTAGTCATGACCAACTTCTCAAAGCATTTCATCACTGTCGATGTCAGTGCTACTGGGTGATAGTCATTAAGGCAACTCATATTATTCTTCTTAGGCACTGGTATAATTGTTGCCTTTTTGAAGCAAGTGAGAACTTCCACCCATAGCAGTGAGAGGTTGAAAATGCCCTTGAATACTCCTGTTAGTTGGTTAGCACAGGTTTTCAGAGCCTTACCAGGTACCCCATTGGGACCTTCTGCCTTGCGAGAGTTCACAGTCTAATATCGGCCTCTGAGACTGAGATCACAGGGTCATCAGGTGCAGCAGGGATCTTCACACCTGTAGTTGTGTTCTCCCTTTCAAAGTGGGCATAGAAGGCGTTGAGTCCATCTGGTAGTGAAGCATTGCGGCCAGTCATGCTGTTGGGTTTCATCAGACCATAGAACCTTGTTCCAGCTGATTTCAGAATCTCCCATGTACCTTCTGGCAAACTCTAGCTGACATTTCATGTGAATTTTTTCAACAATGGCTTTCTCTTTGCCACTGTCCCATAAAGCTGTGACTGGTGAAGCACCCAGACAACAGTTGTTGTATGTGCAGTCTCTCCCATCTCAGCCACTGAAGCTTGTAACTCCTCCAGAGCTGTCATGGCTCTCCCTCACTAGTCCCCTTCTTGCACAGTCACTCAGTTTTTGAGGACGGCCTGCTCTGGCAGATTTACAGTTGTGCCAAATTCTTTTCATTTCTTGATGATTGACTTAACTGTACTCCAAGGGTATTCAGTGACTTGGAAATTTTCTTGTATCTATCTCCTGACTTGTGCTTTCCAATAACCTTTTCATGGAGTTGCTTGGAGTGTTCTTTTGTCTTCATGGTGTAGTTTTTGCCAGGATACTGACTCACCAGCAGTTGGACCTTCCAGATACAGGTGTATTTTTACTACAATCAATTGAAACACCTTAACTGCACATAGGTTTATATATAGATTAGCTTAGATTGAATTTTATTGTCATTGTGTTGAGTGCAGATACAAAGCCAATGAAATGCAATTAGCATCTGACCAGAAGTGCAAAAGAATAGTGTTATTTACAAAATAACTTTGAATAAAAAGTAAGTGCTACAGCACACAAATATAAAAGTACTGAGACAGTACAATATGGGTGCAATACTGCTTAGCGCTGTGATGTGAGGTTCAGCAGGGTCACAGCCTCAGGGAAGAAGCTCTTCCTGTGCCTACTGGGTGGGAGGAGAGTAGAAAGTCCATGGTTAGGGTGAGGTGCATCCTTGATAATGCTTTTCGCCTGCCCAGGTGGCATTTATGGTAGATGTTCGCAATGGTGGGCAATTTGGTGCCGATAATCCGCTGGGCAGTTTTCACCACACGCTGGAGTGCTTTGTGGTCCAATATGGGACAATTGCCATACCACACTGAGATGCAGTTGGTGAGTATGCTCTCAATGGTACAGCGGTAAAAGTCCGTCAGTATCCTGGGACGGAGGTGAGCTTTCTTGATGCTCTGCAGGAAATAAAGACGCTGTTGTGCCTTTTTGATCAGGATGGAAGAGTTCAGGGACCAGGTGAGATCCTCGGAAATGTGGACACCAAGGAATTTGAAGCTTGATACACACTCCACTACAGCTCCATTGATGTAGATGGGGACATGAGTGTGGCTCCTAGCATGCTTGAAGTCCACAATAATCTCCTTGGTCTTCTGGGTGTTAAGGGCCAGGTTGTTGTCAGCACATCACGCAGCCAGGTGCTGGACCTCGACCCTGTAGTCGTCTCATCATTCCCTCTGATCAGGCCAACCACCATGGGTGTCGTCTGCGAACTTGATTATGGAGTTAGATCCATGTACAGGAGCACAGTCACGGGTGAAAAGGGAGTACAGAAGAGGGCTCAGCACACAGCCTTGAGGCACGCCAGTGTTCAGGGTGAGAGTGGAGGAGGAGAGGTTGTCTAACTTAACTGATTGGGGTCTGTTAGTCAGAAAGTCCAGGGTCCAATTGCAGAGGGATGAGCTGATACCAAGCTGGCGAAGTTTGGCCATAAGCTTGGAGGGGATCACAGTATTGAATGCGGAACTAAAGTCAATGAACAGCATTCTAATGTAAGAGTTGGGGCTGTCCAGGTGGGTCAGGGCAGAGTGAAGTGCTGTGGAGATGGCATCCTCTGTAGACTTGTTGGGGCGATAGGCAAATTGATGGGGGTCCAGGGTAGCTAGGGCACCCTACGCAATTCTAAAACCAATTGGCTGCACCAGTGATGGTTTGGTGTGTCATATTAAAGGGTGTGAATACTTATGCAATCAATTATTTTGTGCTTTGTATTTGCAATTGATTCAGATCACTTTGTAGAGATCTGTTTTCACTTTGACATCAAAGAGTCTTTTTTCTGTTGATCAGTGTGTCAAAGAAAGCCACATTAATCCACTGTGATTCAATGTTGTAAAATAATATAACATGAAAACTTCCAAGAGGGGGAGGTGAATATTTTTATAGGCACTGTATATGTATATTAAATATTTAAATTAAATATGTAGTGCAAAATAAAAATAAAAAAGTAGTGAGGTAGTGTTGATGGGTTCAATGTCCAGTCAGAAATCTGATGGCAGAGGGGAAGAAGCTGTTCCTGAATCATTGAGTGACTGTCTTCAGGCTTCTGTACCTCCTCCCTGATGGTAACAATGAGAAGAGGGCATGTCCTTGGTGGTGGGGTCCTTAATAACAAATGGTGCCTTTCTGAGGCATCGCTCCTTGAGGATGTCCTGGATACTACAGAGACAAGTACCTGTGATGGAGCTGACTGATTTTATAACTCTCTGCAGCTTAGGACATAGAACATAGAAATCTACAGCACATTACAGGCCCTTCGGCCAACTATGTTGTGCTGACCACGTAACCTACTCTAGAAAATGCCTAAAATTTCCCTAGTGCAGAGCCCTCTATTTTTCTAAGCTCCATATCCCACAGTTGATGAAGGCCAACACACTATATGCCTTCTTAACAACACTGACAACCTGCACAGCAGCTTTGAATATTCTATGGACACGGACCCCAAGATCCCTCTGATCCTCCACACTACCAAGAAGCTTACCATTAATGCTATATTCTGTCTTCAAATTTGACCTACCAAAATGAACCATCTCACACTTCACACTTGACGAAGGGTCTCGACCCGAAACGTTGACTGTACTTCTTCCTGTAGATGCTGCCTGGCCTGCTGCGTTCCACCAGCATTTTGTGTGTCTCACTTCACACTTATCCGGGCTGAACTCCATCTGCCACTTCTCAGCCCAGTTCTGCATCCTATCGATGTCCCGCTGTAACCTCTGACAGCCCTTCAGACTATCCACAACACTCCCGACCTTTGTGTCATCAGCAAATTTACTAACCCACCCTTCCATTTCTTCATCCAGGTTTGTTCATAAAAATCACAAAGAGTAGGCGTCCTAGAACAGATCCCTGAGGCACACCACTGGTCACCAACCTCCATGAAGAATATGTCCTGTCTACAACCACTCTTTGCCTTCTGTGGGCAAGCCAGTTCTGGATCCACAAAGCAATGTCCCCTTGGATCCCATGCCTCCTTACTTTCTCAATAAGCCTTGCATGGAGAACCTTATCAAATGCCTTGCTGAAATCCATATACACGACATCCACTGAACCTGTGTAGTAGCACCTCACCCCCCATACCAGACACCAGACAGTGATGCAGCCAGTCAGAACACTCTCCACAGTACACCCACAGAAATTTTCAAGTGTTTCAGGTGACACATCAAATCTCCTCAAACTCCAAATTAAAAACCATCATCTGGCCATCTTTATAGCTGCATCTTGAGCTGAGTATTTCCAGCAAGCATTCTATTTCGTATGAGTCATGTGCATACTTAAGTTCTGCTAGTCCCATCTGTGCAGTTCGCCAGTAAACAAACCTTGCTTATAAATCATCAACCAATGTTGAAACTTGCTTTGGAATTGGCTCATTATTGTTAGTTACGTCCCTACGCTAAGGACCTCCATCTCTCTCTGTCCTTGGACATCCTCAGATGTAGGAGGATTCTTCATTGCTGTTTCAGTAACAGTTTTGTTTGACCCAGGGTTGTTAGCCCTGAGTTAAACCCCTGAACCTGGAGGACCGGTGGACCACTCTTAGTCTGGCCCCTACCTTTTTGACACAGGTAACCCTACCAGGAACCAAAGCATAAAGCCCTGACTTCAGCCAACACAGCTCTCCGGGTCATTGAGGCACACAAACCTCCAAACCTTAAGATAAGGCTTGTGGTCCTCTTGGAGGACATGTACGGAGACACAGTGAAAAGTTTGTCTTGCATACTGTTCATACAGATCAGATCAGTACACAGTGCAGTGAGGTAGAACAAAGTGAAACAACACCAATGCAGAATGAAGTGTAGCAACTCCAGAGAGAGTGCAGTGCACGTAAACAATAAAGAGCAAGATCGTAAGGAGGTGGATTGTGAGGTCAGGAGTCTATCATATTGCTCCAGGGAAGCACTTACCGCCTCCTCTCTCGCTGTTGCTTTGCAGGTATGATGCTTCTGGCCATCGACGACGAACGCGGACCGCAACTATACAAATGTGACCCCGCTGGTTATTACTGCGGCTTCAAGGCCACTACTGCAGGGGTTAAGCAGATCGAGGCCAGCAGCTACTTAGAGAAGAAGCTGAGAAAGAAACCGGACCTGACGTACAAAGCCACTGTGGAGGTACCCTGTGTTTCAACACAGCTTCTTTCCAGGACACACTTCCCTCTGTCCTTTCTGTTAGTTTCTGGAGATGTAGGATTTTTGCAAGAATGGGTATGGATTCACCATCATCGTCATTATGTGCCATGTGCTCTGACATCATTGTTATGTGCTGTGTCATATGAAGGAGGCGATCATGGCGTTTGCATGACCTTGATTGTTCTTGGAAAATCCAGGCAGCCTTCTGCACTACACCTCCCCTCAAAGCTTTCACATCCTTCCCATAATGAGGTGATTGAAATTGAACAAAATATTCTGGGTGTGGTCGAACCAGGGTTTTACACAGCTGCAACATTACCGTACGATTCTTGAACTCATTCTCCTGTCTAATGAAGGCCACCTCACCATCGTTTGTTTACTTGTTATGTGCTGTGTCTATGACTTGGGCGATTATAGTCGTTCCATGACTGTGATTGCTCTTGGCAAATTTTTCTACAGAAGTGGTTTGCCATTGCCTTCTTCTGGGCAGTGTCGTAATTTACGAGACGGGTGACCCCAGACATTATCAATACTCCTCAGAGGCTGGCTGCCTGGCGTCAGTGGTTGCATAACCAGGAATTGGACAGTGACCAGCAGCTGTTTCATGTTTCAAGCATCAGGAATCCCCCTGTCTCAGGGACCAGGGAGAATTAGAATCAAGTTCATTATCACCAGCATGTGACGTGAAATTTGTTAACTTATCGGCAGCAGTTTAATTCAATACATAATGTAGAAGAAAAAAAAAACAAAATAAAATAATAATAATAATAAATAAACAAGTAAATCAATCAAAGTTGACGTATATTGAACTGATTAAAAGTAGTGCAAAAAAGAGAAATACTATATATTAAAAAAAGTGAGGTAGTGTCCAAGGGTTCAATGTCCATTCAGAAATCGGATGGCAGAGGGGAAGAAGCTGTTCCTGAATCGCTGAGTGTGTGTCTTCAGGCTCCTGTACCTCCTCCCTGATGGTAATAGTGAGAAAAGGGCATGCCCTGGGTGCTGGGGGTCCTTAATAATGGACGCTGCCTTTCTGAGACACTGCTCCTTGAAGATGTCCTGGGTACTTTGTAGGCTAGTACCCAAGATGGAGCCGACTAGATTTACGACCTTCTGCAGCTTCTTTCTGTCCTGTGCAGTAGCCCCTCCATAACAGACAGTGATGCAGCCTGTCAGAATGCTCTCCACAGTACAACTATAGAAGATTTTGAGTGTATTTGTTGACATGCCAAATCTCTTCAAACTCCTAATGAAGTATAGCCACTGTCTTGCCTTCTTTATGACTACATCAATATGTTGAGACCAGGTTAGATCCTCAGAGATCTTGACACCCAGGAACTTGAAACTACTCACTCTCTTCACTTCCGATCCCTCTACGAGGATTGGTATGTGTTCCTTCGTCTTACCCTTCCTGAAGTCCACAATCAGCTCTTTTGTCTTACTGACGTTGAGTGCCAGGTTGTTGCTGTGGCACCATTCCACTAGTTGGCATATCTCCCTCCTGTATGCCCTCTCGTCACCACCTGAGATTCTACCAACAATGGTTATATCCTCAACAAATTTGTGGATGGTGTTTGAGCTATGCCTAGCCACACAGTCATGTGTATACAGAGAGTAGAGCAGTGGGTTAAGCACACACCCCTGAGGTGCGCCAGTGTTGATCGTCAGCGAGGAGGAGATGTTATCACTAATCCACACAGATTGTGGTCTTCCGGTTAGGAAGTCAAGGATCCAATTACAGAGGGAGGTACAGAGGCCCAGGTTCTGCAACTTCTCAATCAGGATTGTGAGGATTAGGGTATTAAATGCTGAGCTATAGTCGATGAACAGCATCCTGACGTGGGTGTTTAGGACAGGGAGCTGTTCTGGCTTATGCATTGAATTACTCAAAGCAAACACTGATGTACTTTAAGGGATATAGTGATAGGGCAGGAATGTGATGCTGAGGTGGAAGATTGGACTTGAAGGACCAAATTGCTTGCTTCTGTCTCATTTCCTCCATCCATGGAAAACCCCGATTGTTCATCCTCTGTGTCACGAGGACCTGAGGGATCAGTAAATAGACCCCTGCCCTCCTCTCCTCCTTTAAGATGATTGGAGTACTAGAGCACTACACCACAGAAATGTGTCCCTCAGCTCATCTAGTCCGTGTCAACCTGTTATTCTCCCTGTCCCATCGACTTGCACCTGGACCATAGTCTTCCATACCCCTCCTATCCATGTACCTATCCAAACCTGTCCCTGATCCCATCGACCCACACCTGGACCATAGCCATCCATACCCCTCCTATCATGTACCTATCCAAACCTCTCCCTGATCCCATCGACCCACACCTGAACCATAGTCTTCCATACCCCTCCTATCCATGTACCTATCCAAACCTCTCCCTGATCCCACCGAACCACACCGAGACCATAGTCTTCCATACCCCTCCTATCCATGTACCTATCCAAACCTCTCCCTAATCCCACCGACCCACACCGAGACCATAGTCTTCCATACCCCTCCTATCCATGTACCTATCCAAACCTCTCCCTGATCCCATCGACCCACACCTGGACCATAGTCTTCCATACCCCTCCTATCCATGTACCTATCCAAACCTCTCCCTGATCCCATCGACCCACACCTGGACCATAGTCTTCCATACCCCTCCTATCCATGTCCCTATCCAAACCTCTCCCTGATCCCACCAACCCACACCGAGACCATAGTCTTCCATACCCCTCCTATCCATGTACCTATCCAAACCTCTCCCTGATCCCACCAACCCACACCTGAACCATAGTCTTCCATACCCCTCCTATCCATGTACCTATCCAAACCTCTCCCTGATCCCATCGACCCACACCTGAACCATAGTCTTCCATACCCCTCCTATCCATGTACCTATCCAAACCTCTCCCTGATCCCACCAACCCACACCTGGACCATAGCCATCCACACCCCTCCTATCCATGTACCTATCCAAACCTCTCCCTGATCCCATCGACCCACACCTGAACCATAGTCTTCCATACCCCTCCTATCCATGTACCTATCCAAACCTCTCCCTGATCCCATCGACCCACACCTGGACCATAGCCTTCCATACCCCTCCTATCCATGTACCTATCCAAACCTCTCCCTGATCCCATCGACCCACACCTGGACCATAGCCATCCATACCCCTCCTATCCATCTAAACCTCTTAAAAGGTTTGAAACTAAACGATCTATCACTTCCACTGGCAACTTGTTCACACTCACGTATTCCTCTGAGTGAAGAAGTTCCCCCTCAGGTTCCCCTGAAATATTTCACCTTTCACCCTTAACCCATGACCTCTAACTCCAGTCTCACCCAACATGAGAGGAGAAAACCTGTTTGCATTTACCCTATCTATACCCCTCATCATTCTGTATTCCTCTATCGAATCTCCTCTCATTCTTTGACGCTCCAGAGGATAAAGTTCAAACCCATTCAACCGACCGCAAAGGTAGTAATCTCGGGATTACTGCCTGTGCCACGCGACAGTGAGAGTAGGAATGCGATGAGGTGGAGGATAAATGTGTGGCTGAGGGATTGGAGCAGGGGGCAGGGATTCAAGTTTTTGGATCATTGGGACCTCTTTTGGCGCAGGCGTGACCTGTACAAAAAGGACGGGTTACACTTGAATCCTAGGGGGACCAATATCCTGGCAGGGAGATTAGCGGGAGCTACTGAGGTGACTTTAAACTAGAATGGTTGGGGGGTGGGAATGAAATTAAAGAGGCTAGGCGTGAGGAGGTTAGTTCACAACAGGGGGATGAGAACCAGTGCAGAGAGACAGAGGGGTGTAAAGTGAGGGTAGAAGCAAAAAGTACTAAGGAGAAAAGTAAAAGTGGCAGGCCGACAAATCCAGGGCAAGCATTAAAAAGGGCCACTTTTCAACATAATTGTAAAAGGGCTAAGAGAGTTGTAAAAGAGCGCCTGAAGGCTTTGTGTGTCAATGCAAGGAGCTTTCGTAATAAGGTGGATGAATTGAAAGTGCAGATTGTTATTAATGATTATGATATAGTTGGGATCACAGAGACATGGCTCCAGGGTGACCAGGGATGGGAGCTCAACGTTCAGGAATATTCAATATTCAGGAGGGATAGACATGAAGGAAGGGGAGGTGGGGTGGCGTTGCTGGTTAAAGAAGAGATTAACGCAACAGAAAGGAAGGACATAAGCCGGGAAGATGTGGAATCGATATGGGTAGAGCTGCGTAACACCAAGGGGCAGAAGACGCTGGTGGGAGTTGTGTACAGGCCACCTAACAGTAGTAGTGAGGTCGGAGATGGTATTAAACAGGAAATTAGAAATGTGTGCAATAAAGGAACAGCAGTTATAATGGGTGACTTCAATCTACATGTAGATTGGGTGAACCAAATTGGTAAAGGTGCTGAGGAAGAGGATTTCTTGGAATGTATGCGGGAGGGTTTTTTAAACCAACATGTCAAGGAACCAACTAGAGAGCAGGCTATTCTGGACTGGGTTTTGAGCAATGAGGAAGGGTTAATTAGCGATCTTGTCGTGAGAGGCCCCTTGGGTAAGAGTGACCATAATATGGTGGAATTCTTCATTAAGATGGAGAGTGACATAGTTAATTCAGAAACAAAGGTTCTGAACTTAAAGAGGGGTAACTTTGAAGGTATGAGACGTGAATTAGCTAAGATAGACTGGCAAATGACACTTCAAGGATTGACGGTGGATATGCAATGGCAAGCATTTAAAGGTTGCATGGATGAACTACAACAATTGTTCATCCCAGTTTGGCAAAAGAATAAATCAAGGAAGATAGTGCACCCGTGGCTGACAAGAGAAATTAGGGATAGTATCAATTCCAAAGAAGAAGCATACAAATTAGCCAGAGAAAGTGGCTCACCTGAGGACTGGGAGAAATTCAGAGTTCAGCAGAGGAGGACAAAGGGCTTAATTAGGAAAGGGAAAAAAGATTATGAGAGAAAACTGGCAGGGAACATAAAAACGGACTGTAAAAGCTTTTATAGATATGTAAAAAGGAAAAGACTGGTAAAGACAAATGTAGGTCCCCTGCAGACAGAAACGGGTGAATTGATTATGGGGAGCAAGGACATGGCAGACCAATTGAATAATTACTTTGGTTCTGTCTTCACTAAGGAGGACATAAATAATTTTCCAGAAATAGTAGGGGACAGAGGGTCCAATGAGATGGAGGAACTGAGCGAAATACACATTAGTAGGGAAGTGGTGTTAGGTAAATTGAAGGGATTGAAGGCAGATAAATCCCCAGGGCCAGATGGTCTGCATCCTAGAGTGCTTAAGGAAGTAGCCCAAGAAATAGTGGATGCATTAGTGATAATTTTTCAAAACTCGTTAGATTCTGGACTAGTTCCTGAGGATTGGAGGGTGGCTAATGTAACCCCACTTTTTAAAAAAGAAGGGAGAGAGAAACCGGGGAATTATAGACCGGTTAGCCTAACGTCGGTGGTGGGGAAACTGCTGGAGTCAGTTATCAAGGATGTGATAACAGCACATTTGGAAAGCAGTGAAATCATCCGACAAAGTCAGCATAGATTTGTGAAAGGAAAATCATGTCTGACGAATCTCATAGAATTTTTGAGGATGTAACTAGTAGAGTGGATAGGGGAGAACCAGTGGATGTGGTATATTTGGATTTTCAAAAGGCTTTTGACAAGGTCCCATACAGGAGATTAGTGTGCAAACTTAAAGCACACGGTATTGGGGGTAAGGTATTGGTGTGGGTGGAGAATTGGTTAGCAGACAGGAAGCAAAGAGTGGGAATAAATGGGACCTTTTCAGAATGGCAGGCGGTGACTAGTGGGGTACTGCAAGGCTCAGTGCTGGGACCCAGTTGTTTACAATATATATTAATGACTTGGATGAGGGAATTAAATGCAGCATCTCCAAGTTTGCAGATGACATGAAGCTGGGTGGCAGTGTTAGCTGTGAGGAGGATGCTAAGAGGATGCAGGGTGACTTGGATAGGTTGGGTGAGTGGGCAAATTCATGGCAGATGCAATTTAATGTGGATAAATGTGAAGTTATCCACTTTGGTGGCAAAAATAGGAAAACAGATTATTATCTGAATGGTGGCCGATTAGGAAAAGGGGAGGTGCAACGAGACCTGGGTGTCATTATACACCAGTCATTGAAAGTGGGCATGCAGGTACAGCAGGCGGTGAAAAAGGCGAATGGTATGCTGGCATTTATAGCAAGAGGATTCGAGTACAGGAGCAGGGAGGTACTACTGCAGTTGTACAAGGCCTTGGTGAGACCACACCTGGAGTATTGTGTGCAGTTTTGGTCCCCTAATCTGAGGAAAGACATCCTTGCCATAGAGGGAGTACAAAGAAGGTTCACCAGATTGATTCCTGGGATGGCAGGACTTTCATATGAAGAAAGACTGGATGAACTGGGCTTGTACTCGTTGGAATTTAGAAGATTGAGGGGGGATCTGATTGAAACATATAAAATCCTAAAGGGATTGGACAGGCTAGATGCAGGAAGATTGTTCCCGATGTTGGGGAAGTCCAGAACGAGGGGCCACAGTTTGAGGATAGAGGGGAAGCCTTTTAGGACCGAGATTAGGAAAAACTTCTTCACACAGAGAGTGGTGAATCTGTGGAATTCTCTGCCACAGGAAACAGTTGAGGCCAGTTCATTGGCTATATTTAAGAGGGAGTTAGATATGGCCCTTGTGGCTACGGGTGTCAGGGGGTATGGAGGGAAGGCTGGGGCGGGGTTCTGAGTTGGATAATCAGCCATGATCATAATAAATGGCGGTGCAGGCTCGAAGGGCCGAATGGCCTACTCCTGCACCTATTTTCTATGTTTCTATGTTTCTCCTAGTAACATATTTGTAAATTTTCTCTGTGCTTTTTCAATCTTATTGATATCTTTCCTGTAGACAGGTGGCACAATATTCCAAATTAAGCCTTGCCAATATCTTATACACCTTCAAAATAACATCTGAACTCCTGTATTCAGTGCTCTGATTTATGAAGGCCAACGTGCCAAAAGCCTATCTGCTGTTGTCCTCTCTCCTCTCCAGTCTTTCTTCTCCTGCCCTTGATCTTCCCCACGTCCCTGGGTTCACCTATCACCTTACAGCTAGCCTCCCTCCCTTCCTCCATCCCCACCCACCTTTATATTCTGGTGATTACAGGGAACTGTTTTACCATAATAATTTGTTGTGTATTTCATATTTCAATAATATTTTGGGTTATATACTGTATATGTGTGTGTGTGGGTGTGTGTGTGTGTGTATTAATATATATACATATAGTTTGATTAAGCATTCTTGTCCATTTGAATGATTAATTACAGGTTATATGTAAAAAATATGTTAATTGCTTACATCATCATGTTACCAGGAGATACGTGCATGTCTTGCTTCAGTAAACTCGAAGTAAGGCCCACGTTCCATACTCCCATCTCTTGCTTTGAATGAATGTTTCGAAGTTACAAAACATAACTCGATCGAAATAGGACTTGTATGAGGAAGCTCAGGCCCCAACCCCTGAACCGTTCCTTGTTCTCAGCACAGCAGCCATCTTTTGTAGCTGCCACTAAGTTTGACCCTTCTCTTTCTAACAGCTTGCGATCACCTGCTTGTCCTCTGTTCTGGCGCTGGACTTCAAGGCTTCAGAGATAGAAGTTGGCGTCGTCACCTCGGAGAATCCCAAATTCAGGTCTGTACAATTCTTAAAATCAAACTGGGAAGTAGGAATCACATAGGAACAGTGCTGTTATTCCACCGTTCAGTTAATGATCGCAGGTAATTCAGATTACGCAGCAAGGCAGCGTAGCGGTTGGCCGAACACTTCACAATGTCTCCGACCTGGGTTCAATACCCACTGCTGCCTGTAAGAAGTTTGTACGTTCATCCCGTGACCGCGTGCTTTCCCCATGCTCTGTAAGAAGTTTGTACGTTCACCCCATGAACGCGTGCTTTCCCCTTGTTCTGAAAGAAGTTTGTACGTTCACCCCATGACCGCGTGCTTTCCCCATGTTCTGTAAAAAGTTTGTACGTTCACCCTGTGACCGTGTGGTCTCCCCCACATGTTCTGTAAGAAGTTTGTACGTTCACCCCGTGACCGCGTGCTTTCCCCATGCTATATAAGAAGTTTGTACGTTCACCCCGTGACCGCGTGGTCTCCCCCACATGTTCTGAAAGAAGTTTGTGTGTTCACCCCGTGACCGCGTGCTTTCCCCATGCTATATAAGAAGTTTGTACGTTCACCCCGTGACCGCGTGGTCTCCCCCACATGTTCTGTAAGAAGTTTGTGTGTTCACCCCGTGACCGCGTGCTTTCCCCATCTTCTGAAAGAAGTTTGTACATTCACCCCGTGACCGCGTGGTCTCCCCCACATGTTCTGTAAGAAGTTTGTACGTTCACCCCGTGACCGCGTGGTCTCCCCATCTTCTGAAAGAAGTTTGTACGTTCACCCCATGACCGCGTGGTCTCCCCCACATGTTCTGTAAGAAGTTTGTACGTTCAGCCCGTGACCGCGTGGTCTCCCCATCTTCTGAAAGAAGATTGTACGTTCACCCTGTGACCGCGTACTTTCCCTATGTTTTGTAAGAAGTTTGTACGTTCACCCCGTGACCGTGTGGTCTCCCCCACATGTTCTGTAAGAAGTTTTTACCTTCACCCCGTGACCGCGTGGTCTCCCCCACATGTTCTGAAAGAAGTTTGTACGTTCACCCCGTGACCGCATGCTTACCCCATCTTCTGAAAGAAGTTTGTACGTTCACCCTGTGACCGTGTGGTCTCCCCCACATGTTCTGAAAGAAGTTTGTACGTTCACCCCGTGACTGCGTGGTCTCCCCCACATGTTCTGTAAGAAGTTTGTACGTTCACCCCGTGACCGCGTGCTTTCCCCATGTTCTGAAAGAAGTTTGTACATTCACCCCGTGACCGCGTGGTCTCCCCCACACGTTCTGAAAGAAGTTTGTACGTTCACCCCGTGACCGCGTGGTCTCCCCCACATGTTCTGTAAGAAGTTTGTACGTTCACCCCGTGACCGCGTGCTTTCCCCATGTTCTGTAAGAAGTTTGTACGTTCACCCCGTGACCGCGTGGTCTCCCCAACATAATCTGTAAGAAGTTTGTACGTTCACCCTGTGACCGTGTGGTCTCCCCCACATGTTCTGTAAGAAGTTTGTACGTTCACCCCGTGACCGCGTGGTCTCCCCCACATGTTAAGTAAGAAGTTTTTACGTTCACCCCGTGACCGCGTGCTTTCCCCATCTTCTGAAAGAAGTTTGTACATTCACCCCGTGACCGCGTGGTCTCCCCCACATGTTCTGTAAGAAGTTTTTACGTTCACCCCGTGACCGCGTGCTTTCCCCATGTTCTGTAAGAAGTATGTACGTTCACCCCGTGACCGTGTGGTCTCCCCCACATGTTCTGTAAGAAGTTTGTACGTTCACCCCGTGACCGCGTGGTCTCCCCCACATGTTCTGTAAGAAGTTTGTGTGTTCACCCCGTGACCGCATGCTTTCCCGATCTTCTGAAAGAAGTTTGTACGTTCACCCCATGACCGCGTGCTTTCCCCATGTTCTGAAAGAAGTTTGTACATTCACCCCGTGACCGCGTGCTTTCCCCATGTTCTGTAAGAAGTTTGTACATTCACCCCGTGACCGCATGGTCTCCCCATGTTCTGAAAGAAGTTTGTACGTTCACCCCGTGACCGTGTGGTCTCCCCCACATGTTCTGTAAGAAGTTTGTACGTTCACCCTGTGACCGCGTGGTCTCCCCCACATGTTCTGTAAGAAGTTTGTACGTTCACCCCGTGACCGCGTGCTTTCCCCATGTTCTGTAAGAAGTTTGTACGTTCACCCCGTGACCGCGTGCTTTCCCCATGTTCTGAAAGAAGTTTTTACGTTCACCCCGTGACCGCGTGCTTTCCCGATCTTCTGAAAGAAGTTTGTACGTTCACCCCATGACCACGTGCTTTCCCCATGTTCTGAAAGAAGTTTGTACATTCACCCCGTGACCGCGTGCTTTCCCCATGTTCTGTAAGAAGTTTGTACATTCACCCCGTGACCGCATGGTCTCCCCATGTTCTGAAAGAAGTTTGTACGTTCACCCCGTGACCGTGTGGTCTCCCCCACATGTTCTGTAAGAAGTTTGTACGTTCACCCCGTGACCGTGTGGTCTCCCCCACATGTTCTGTAAGAAGTTTGTACGTTCACCCCATGACCGCGTGCTTTCCCCATCTTCTGAAAGAAGTTTGTACATTCACCCTGTGACTGCGTGACCTCCCCCACATGTTCTGTAAGTAGTTTGTGCGTTCACCCTGTGACTGCGTGGTCTCCCCCACATGTTCTGATAGAAACATAGAAACATGGAAAATAGGTGCAGGAGTAGGCCATTCGGCCCTTCAAGCCTGCACCGCCATTTATTATGATCATGGCTGATCATCCAACTCAGAACCCCGCCCCAGCCTTCCCTCCATACCCCCTGACCCCTGTAGCCACAAGGGCCATATCTAACTTCCTCTTAAACATAGCCAATGAACTGGCCTCAACAGTTTCCTGTGGCAGAGAATTCCACAGATTCACCACTCTCTGTGTGAAGAAGTTTTTCCTAATCTCGGTCCTAAAAGGCTTCCCCTCTATCCTCAAACTGTGGCCCCTCGTTCTGGACTTCCCCAACATCGGGAACAATCTTCCTGCATCTAGCCTGTCCAATCCCTTTAGGATCTTATACGTTTCAATCAGATCCCCCCTCAATCTTCTAAATTCCAACGAGTACAAGCCCAGTTCATCCAGTCTTTCTTCATATGAAAGTCCTGCCATCCCAGGAATCAATCTGGTGAACCTTCTTTGTACTCCCTCTATGGCAAAGATGTCTTTCCTCAGATTAGGGGACCAAAACTGCACACAATACTCCAGGTGTGGTCTCACCAAGGCCTTGTACAACTGCAGTAGTACCTCCCTGCTCCTGTACTCGAATCCTCTCGCTATAAATGCCAGCATACCATTTGCCTTTTTCACCGCCTGCTGTACCTGCATGCCCACTTTCAATGACTGGTGTATAATGACACCCAGGTCTCGTTGCACCTCCCCTTTTCCTAATCGGCCACCATTCAGATAATAATCTGTTTTCCTATTTTTGCCACCAAAGTGGATAACTTCACATTTATCCACATTAAATTGCATCTGCCATGAATTTGCCCACTCACCCAACCTATCCAAGTCACCCTGCATCCTCTTAGCATCCTCCTCACTGCTAACACTGCCACCCAGCTTCGTGTCATCCGCAAACTTGGAGATGCTGCATTTAATTCCCTCATCCAAGTCATTAATATATATTGTAAACAACTGGGGTCCCAGCACTGAGCCTTGCGGTACCCCACTAGTCACCGCCTGCCATTCTGAAAAGGTCCCGTTTATTCCCGTTTATAGAAGTTTGTACGTTCACCCCGTGACCGCGTGCTTTCCCCACATGTTCTGGTTCCCTCGCACAGTCCAAAGACGTAATAGTTAGAGTTAGTGAATTGTGGAAACACTATGTTGGCGCAGAGGTGTGACAACGTTTGTGGGCTGCCCCTCGGACTGTATTGGTCATTGAGGCAAAAACGATACATTTCACTGTATATTACGATGTTTCAATGTAGTGGTGTTTGTCTGTTGTGTCCGGTGATGACAGGAAATAACAAGGGGAATTGAGTATAAGAGAAAAGAGGTCCTTCTGCAGTTGTACAGAAGTTTTTACCTTCACCCCGTGACCGTGTGGTCTCCCCCACTTGTTCTGAAAGAAGTTTGTACGTTCACCCTGTGACCGTGTGGTCTCCCCCACATGTTCTGAAAGAAGTTTGTACGTTCACCCCGTGACTGCGTGGTCTCCCCCACATGTTCTGTAAGAAGTTTGTACGTTCACCCCGTGACCGCGTGCTTTCCCCATGTTCTGAAAGAAGTTTGTACATTCACCCCGTGACCGCGTGGTCTCCCCCACACGTTCTGAAAGAAGTTTGTACGTTCACCCCGTGACCGCGTGGTCTCCCCCACATGTTCTGTAAGAAGTTTGTACGTTCACCCCGTGACCGCGTGCTTTCCCCATGTTCTGTAAGAAGTTTGTACGTTCACCCCGTGACCGCGTGGTCTCCCCAACATAATCTGTAAGAAGTTTGTACGTTCACCCTGTGACCGTGTGGTCTCCCCCACATGTTCTGTAAGAAGTTTGTACGTTCACCCCGTGACCGCGTGGTCTCCCCCACATGTTAAGTAAGAAGTTTTTACGTTCACCCCGTGACCGCGTGCTTTCCCCATCTTCTGAAAGAAGTTTGTACATTCACCCCGTGACCGCGTGGTCTCCCCCACATGTTCTGTAAGAAGTTTTTACGTTCACCCCGTGACCGCGTGCTTTCCCCATGTTCTGTAAGAAGTATGTACGTTCACCCCGTGACCGTGTGGTCTCCCCCACATGTTCTGTAAGAAGTTTGTACGTTCACCCCGTGACCGCGTGGTCTCCCCCACATGTTCTGTAAGAAGTTTGTGTGTTCACCCCGTGACCGCATGCTTTCCCGATCTTCTGAAAGAAGTTTGTACGTTCACCCCATGACCGCGTGCTTTCCCCATGTTCTGAAAGAAGTTTGTACATTCACCCCGTGACCGCGTGCTTTCCCCATGTTCTGTAAGAAGTTTGTACATTCACCCCGTGACCGCATGGTCTCCCCATGTTCTGAAAGAAGTTTGTACGTTCACCCCGTGACCGTGTGGTCTCCCCCACATGTTCTGTAAGAAGTTTGTACGTTCACCCTGTGACCGCGTGGTCTCCCCCACATGTTCTGTAAGAAGTTTGTACGTTCACCCCGTGACCGCGTGCTTTCCCCATGTTCTGTAAGAAGTTTGTACGTTCACCCCGTGACCGCGTGCTTTCCCCATGTTCTGAAAGAAGTTTTTACGTTCACCCCGTGACCGCGTGCTTTCCCGATCTTCTGAAAGAAGTTTGTACGTTCACCCCATGACCACGTGCTTTCCCCATGTTCTGAAAGAAGTTTGTACATTCACCCCGTGACCGCGTGCTTTCCCCATGTTCTGTAAGAAGTTTGTACATTCACCCCGTGACCGCATGGTCTCCCCATGTTCTGAAAGAAGTTTGTACGTTCACCCCGTGACCGTGTGGTCTCCCCCACATGTTCTGTAAGAAGTTTGTACGTTCACCCCGTGACCGTGTGGTCTCCCCCACATGTTCTGTAAGAAGTTTGTACGTTCACCCCATGACCGCGTGCTTTCCCCATCTTCTGAAAGAAGTTTGTACATTCACCCTGTGACTGCGTGACCTCCCCCACATGTTCTGTAAGTAGTTTGTGCGTTCACCCTGTGACTGCGTGGTCTCCCCCACATGTTCTGATAGAAACATAGAAACATGGAAAATAGGTGCAGGAGTAGGCCATTCGGCCCTTCAAGCCTGCACCGCCATTTATTATGATCATGGCTGATCATCCAACTCAGAACACCGCCCCAGCCTTCCCTCCATACCCCCTGACCCCTGTAGCCACAAGGGCCATATCTAACTTCCTCTTAAACATAGCCAATGAACTGGCCTCAACAGTTTCCTGTGGCAGAGAATTCCACAGATTCACCACTCTCTGTGTGAAGAAGTTTTTCCTAATCTCGGTCCTAAAAGGCTTCCCCTCTATCCTCAAACTGTGGCCCCTCGTTCTGGACTTCCCCAACATCGGGAACAATCTTCCTGCATCTAGCCTGTCCAATCCCTTTAGGATCTTATACGTTTCAATCAGATCCCCCCTCAATCTTCTAAATTCCAACGAGTACAAGCCCAGTTCATCCAGTCTTTCTTCATATGAAAGTCCTGCCATCCCAGGAATCAATCTGGTGAACCTTCTTTGTACTCCCTCTATGGCAAAGATGTCTTTCCTCAGATTAGGGGACCAAAACTGCACACAATACTCCAGGTGTGGTCTCACCAAGGCCTTGTACAACTGCAGTAGTACCTCCCTGCTCCTGTACTCGAATCCTCTCGCTATAAATGCCAGCATACCATTTGCCTTTTTCACCGCCTGCTGTACCTGCATGCCCACTTTCAATGACTGGTGTATAATGACACCCAGGTCTCGTTGCACCTCCCCTTTTCCTAATCGGCCACCATTCAGATAATAATCTGTTTTCCTATTTTTGCCACCAAAGTGGATAACTTCACATTTATCCACATTAAATTGCATCTGCCATGAATTTGCCCACTCACCCAACCTATCCAAGTCACCCTGCATCCTCTTAGCATCCTCCTCACTGCTAACACTGCCACCCAGCTTCGTGTCATCCGCAAACTTGGAGATGCTGCATTTAATTCCCTCATCCAAGTCATTAATATATATTGTAAACAACTGGGGTCCCAGCACTGAGCCTTGCGGTACCCCACTAGTCACCGCCTGCCATTCTGAAAAGGTCCCGTTTATTCCCGTTTATAGAAGTTTGTACGTTCACCCCGTGACCGCGTGCTTTCCCCACATGTTCTGGTTCCCTCGCACAGTCCAAAGACGTAATAGTTAGAGTTAGTGAATTGTGGAAACACTATGTTGGCGCAGAGGTGTGACAACGTTTGTGGGCTGCCCCTCGGACTGTATTGGTCATTGAGGCAAAAACGATACATTTCACTGTATATTACGATGTTTCAATGTAGTGGTGTTTGTCTGTTGTGTCCGGTGATGACAGGAAATAACAAGGGGAATTGAGTATAAGAGAAAAGAGGTCCTTCTGCAGTTGTACAGAAGTTTTTACCTTCACCCCGTGACCGCGTGGTCTCCCCCACATGTTCTGAAAGAAGTTTGTACGTTCACCCTGTGACCGCGTACTTTCCCTATGTTTTGTAAGAAGTTTGTACATTCACCCCGTGACCGTGTGGTCTCCCCCACATGTTCTGTAAGAAGTTTTTACCTTCACCCCGTGACCGCGTGGTCTCCCCCACATGTTCTGAAAGAAGTTTGTACGTTCACCCCGTGACCGCATGCTTTCCCCATCTTCTGAAAGAAGTTTGTACGTTCACCCTGTGACCGTGTGGTCTCCCCCACATGTTCTGAAAGAAGTTTGTACGTTCACCCCGTGACTGCGTGGTCTCCCCCACATGTTCTGTAAGAAGTTTGTACGTTCACCCCGTGACCGCGTGCTTTCCCCATGTTCTGAAAGAAGTTTGTACATTCACCCCGTGACCGCGTGGTCTCCCCCACACGTTCTGAAAGAAGTTTGTACGTTCACCCCGTGACCGCGTGGTCTCCCCCACATGTTCTGTAAGAAGTTTGTACGTTCACCCCGTGACCGCGTGCTTTCCCCATGTTCTGTAAGAAGTTTGTACGTTCACCCCGTGACCGCGTGGTCTCCCCAACATAATCTGTAAGAAGTTTGTACGTTCACCCTGTGACCGTGTGGTCTCCCCCACATGTTCTGTAAGAAGTTTGTACGTTCACCCCGTGACCGCGTGGTCTCCCCCACATGTTAAGTAAGAAGTTTTTACGTTCACCCCGTGACCGCGTGCTTTCCCCATCTTCTGAAAGAAGTTTGTACATTCACCCCGTGACCGCGTGGTCTCCCCCACATGTTCTGTAAGAAGTTTTTACGTTCACCCCGTGACCGCGTGCTTTCCCCATGTTCTGTAAGAAGTATGTACGTTCACCCCGTGACCGTGTGGTCTCCCCCACATGTTCTGTAAGAAGTTTGTACGTTCACCCCGTGACCGCGTGGTCTCCCCCACATGTTCTGTAAGAAGTTTGTGTGTTCACCCCGTGACCGCATGCTTTCCCGATCTTCTGAAAGAAGTTTGTACGTTCACCCCATGACCGCGTGCTTTCCCCATGTTCTGAAAGAAGTTTGTACATTCACCCCGTGACCGCGTGCTTTCCCCATGTTCTGTAAGAAGTTTGTACATTCACCCCGTGACCGCATGGTCTCCCCATGTTCTGAAAGAAGTTTGTACGTTCACCCCGTGACCGTGTGGTCTCCCCCACATGTTCTGTAAGAAGTTTGTACGTTCACCCTGTGACCGCGTGGTCTCCCCCACATGTTCTGTAAGAAGTTTGTACGTTCACCCCGTGACCGCGTGCTTTCCCCATGTTCTGTAAGAAGTTTGTACGTTCACCCCGTGACCGCGTGCTTTCCCCATGTTCTGAAAGAAGTTTTTACGTTCACCCCGTGACCGCGTGCTTTCCCGATCTTCTGAAAGAAGTTTGTACGTTCACCCCATGACCACGTGCTTTCCCCATGTTCTGAAAGAAGTTTGTACATTCACCCCGTGACCGCGTGCTTTCCCCATGTTCTGTAAGAAGTTTGTACATTCACCCCGTGACCGCATGGTCTCCCCATGTTCTGAAAGAAGTTTGTACGTTCACCCCGTGACCGTGTGGTCTCCCCCACATGTTCTGTAAGAAGTTTGTACGTTCACCCCGTGACCGTGTGGTCTCCCCCACATGTTCTGTAAGAAGTTTGTACGTTCACCCCATGACCGCGTGCTTTCCCCATCTTCTGAAAGAAGTTTGTACATTCACCCTGTGACTGCGTGACCTCCCCCACATGTTCTGTAAGTAGTTTGTGCGTTCACCCTGTGACTGCGTGGTCTCCCCCACATGTTCTGATAGAAACATAGAAACATGGAAAATAGGTGCAGGAGTAGGCCATTCGGCCCTTCAAGCCTGCACCGCCATTTATTATGATCATGGCTGATCATCCAACTCAGAACCCCGCCCCAGCCTTCCCTCCATACCCCCTGACCCCTGTAGCCACAAGGGCCATATCTAACTTCCTCTTAAACATAGCCAATGAACTGGCCTCAACAGTTTCCTGTGGCAGAGAATTCCACAGATTCACCACTCTCTGTGTGAAGAAGTTTTTCCTAATCTCGGTCCTAAAAGGCTTCCCCTCTATCCTCAAACTGTGGCCCCTCGTTCTGGACTTCCCCAACATCGGGAACAATCTTCCTGCATCTAGCCTGTCCAATCCCTTTAGGATCTTATACGTTTCAATCAGATCCCCCCTCAATCTTCTAAATTCCAACGAGTACAAGCCCAGTTCATCCAGTCTTTCTTCATATGAAAGTCCTGCCATCCCAGGAATCAATCTGGTGAACCTTCTTTGTACTCCCTCTATGGCAAAGATGTCTTTCCTCAGATTAGGGGACCAAAACTGCACACAATACTCCAGGTGTGGTCTCACCAAGGCCTTGTACAACTGCAGTAGTACCTCCCTGCTCCTGTACTCGAATCCTCTCGCTATAAATGCCAGCATACCATTTGCCTTTTTCACCGCCTGCTGTACCTGCATGCCCACTTTCAATGACTGGTGTATAATGACACCCAGGTCTCGTTGCACCTCCCCTTTTCCTAATCGGCCACCATTCAGATAATAATCTGTTTTCCTATTTTTGCCACCAAAGTGGATAACTTCACATTTATCCACATTAAATTGCATCTGCCATGAATTTGCCCACTCACACAACCTATCCAAGTCACCCTGCATCCTCTTAGCATCCTCCTCACAGCTAACACTGCCACCCAGCTTCGAGTCATCCGCAAACTTGGAGATGCTGCATTTAATTCCCTCATCCAAGTCATTAATATATATTGTAAACAACTGGGGTCCCAGCACTGAGCCTTGCGGTACCCCACTAGTCACCGCCTGCCATTCTGAAAAGGTCCCGTTTATTCCCGTTTATAGAAGTTTGTACGTTCACCCCGTGACCGCGTGCTTTCCCCACATGTTCTGGTTCCCTCGCACAGTCCAAAGACGTAATAGTTAGAGTTAGTGAATTGTGGAAACACTATGTTGGCGCAGAGGTGTGACAACGTTTGTGGGCTGCCCCTCGGACTGTATTGGTCATTGAGGCAAAAACGATACATTTCACTGTATATTACGATGTTTCAATGTAGTGGTGTTTGTCTGTTGTGTCCGGTGATGACAGGAAATAACAAGGGGAATTGAGTATAAGAGAAAAGAGGTCCTTCTGCAGTTGTACAGGGCCCTGGTGAGACCACACCCGGAGTATTGTGTGCAGTTTTGGTCTCCAAATTTGAAGAAAGACCTCCTTGCTATGGAGGGAGTGCAGCGTAGGTTCACTGGGTTAATTCCAGGGATGGCAGGAATGTCATATGTTGGAAGATTGGGGCGACTGGGCTTTTATACACTGGAATTTAGAAGGATGAGAGGGGATCTGATTGAAACATATAAGATTATTAAGGGATTGGACACGCTGCAGGCAGGAAGCATGTTCCCGCTGATGGGTGAGTCCAGAACCAGAGGCTACAGTTTAAGAATTAGGGGTAGGCCATTTAGAACGGAGTTGAGGAAAAATTTTTTTCACCCAGAGAGTGGTGGATATATGGAATTCTCTGCCCCAGAAGGCTGTGGAGGCCAAGTCTCTGGATGCTTTCAAAAAAGAGATGGATAGAGCTCTTAAAGATAGCGGAATCAAAGGTCATGGGGATAAGGCAGGAACTGGATACTGATTGTGGATGATCAGCCATGATCACAGTGAATGGCAGTGCTGGCTCGAAGGGCCGAATGGCCTACTCCTGCACCTATTGTCTATTGTCTATTGTCTATTGAAACCTGTGTGGGCAAGTTTTTAAAGTGGAAAATCAATCCCACTGGGACAGTTCCACTCTCTCAACTTCAGAAATCTGGGCCCAGGGGTACAAACGAGTGTCACAAATGGGGTCGTCTGTGGCTGCAGTGGTTGACCATGACATCTTCTGTGCCTGTTGTAATTCCTTTATCAGCCATGATTACCTGTCCCCTAACACTTAACAAGACAGTAAGCACAAACGAAGAGCAGGATTAGGCCTCTCAAACTTGTTCCAGCATTCAGTGAGACGATGGAAAGTCTTTTGCCTGTTCCTTTCAGTGATCTAATATTGTCACATGTGCCAAGATAAAAACATGTTTGTGTGTCACCCAGACCGATCATTCCAGATCGAGGTAGCAAAAAGAATCAGAACCGGGCATATGTTGTGAAATATGTTGTCTTTGAGGCAGCATTACAGAGCAATACACAATAATAGAGAACAAACTGTGAATTACAGTAAGTGTGTGTAGATGCTTACATTATTAATAAATGGTTCAATAATAGTGCAAAAATGGAAATGAAAAAGTAGAGAGGTAGTGTTCATGTCCCTTCAGAAATCAGATGGCAGAGGGGGAGAAGCTGTTCCTGAATCACTGAGTGTGTGTCTTCAGGCTCCTGTACCTCCTTCCTGACAGTATCAGTGAGAAAAGGGGCATGCCCTGGAAGATGGCGGGGGGCTTTAATGACGAATGTCGCCTTTTTGAGGCACTGTTCCTCAAAGAGGCCCTGGGTACTATGGAGGATGGTGTCATTGATGGAGCTGACTAAGTCTACAACTTCTTGCAGCTTACTTCGATCCGGTGCAGTAGCCCCCTCTCCCCCGCCACCCCCTGCCGTACCAGACAGTAACGCAGCCAGTTAGATCAGTACAACTGTACAAGTGAAATGAGCAGTGCAAAAAGACAGAAAACCAGAATCGCGAGGCAGTGTCCATTCAGAAATCTGACTGAGAAAACACTGTAACGGTTACACCTTTCCGCGTTCTGTTACTGTTCTACCTCAATGCACTGTGTAATGAATTGATCTGTACGAACAATACTCAAGACAAGCTTTTCACTCTATCTCCATACACATGGCAAGAATAAGCCAAATCCAGAGTTCAGAGTTCATGTGGGGTCTGATTCCCCGGATCCTGTGTTTTCCCTGAAAATCGAAGTTTCCTCAGCACAGGCTGGGTGCTTGAACACGACATGTGTGGGTGGATTTTCCGTGACAGCAATCAGGAAGAATTGGGCCGCCACTCCCTGCTTAAGGCAGAATATAATACTTCTGACATTTAATGACAGTGCATTCTGAAAGACATCCTGCCGCTGGCAAATAGGTTTCTCTGTGTTAGATTAACCACCACAAGCACAACGACTTTGTTGTGAACATTCTTTTTTATTAAATTTTATTTGTTGTGAACATTCTTGCCGTCGGTCTAGGCTTCTGCAACTAGCTGATCGATTGTTTCATTAACAACTTGGATTGCAGCTCCACATTCATGCGTAACCATCAGCATGTCTGAGGGAACACCTGTGAGAGGTGTCAGCAGTTCAATATTTCCTAACCCACTCTTTAATCCGTACAGGATAGGAGGCCACTCAGCCCATCAGGTCAATGCTGGCTCACAGAGCAATCCCATCAGCCCACTCACTTTCCTGTAACCTATCAGAGTCACAGACTGATTGAGTTTTATCTTGCTTTTTTTAAGTTGAGGCATGGAGTTCAAAAGTCAAGAGCTAATGCTACAACTTTATAAAACTCTGGTTAGGCCACATCTGGAGTATTGCACACAGTTCTGATCACCCCACTCTAAGAAGGACGTTGAGGCTTTGGAGAGGGTGCAGAAGAGGTTTACCAGGATGCTGTCTGGTTTAGAGAGCGTGTGCTATCACGAGAGGCTGTATAAACTAGGGTTGTTTTTTCTGGAGAGTCGGAGGCTGAGGGGAGATCTGACAGAGGTTTACAAGATTATGAGAAGCAGAGATCGAGTGGACAGAGAGTATCTGTTTCCCAGGGTAGAAATGTCTAATACCAGAGGGCATGCATTGAAGGTGAGAGGGGGTAGGTACAAAGGGGATGTGAGGGGTAAGTTTTTTTACTCAGATAGTGATAGATGCCTGGAATGCGCTGCCTGGTCTGGTGGTAGAGGCAAGTAGATTAGAGGCTTTTAAGATACATTTGGATAGGCACGTGGATGTGAGGAAGATAGAGGGATGTGGACATGATGTAGGGAGGAGGGATAGTGTTAGGTAGGTGAAATGTGATAGAAGAATATAGTATTAATGGCAGGACTCTTGACAGTGTGGAGGATCAGAGGGATCTTGGGGTCTGAGTCCATAGGACGCTCAAGGCTGCTGCGCAGGTTGACTCCGTGGTTAAGAAGGCATACAGTGCATTGGCTTTCATCAATGGTGGAATTGAGTTTAGGAGCCGAAAGTAATGTTGAAGCTATATGGGACCCTGGTCAGACCCCACTTGGAGTACTGTGCTCAGTTCTGGTCATCCCACTACAGGAAGGATGCAGAGGAGATTTACAAGGATGTTGCCTGGATTGGGGAGCATGCCTTACGAGAATAGGTTGAGTGAACTCAGCCTTTTCTCCTTGGAGCGACGGAGGATGAGAGGTGACCTGATAGAGGTGTATAAGATAATGAGAGGCATTGATCGTGTGGATAGTCAGAGGCTTTTTCCCAGGGCTGAAATGGCTGCCACAAGAGGGCACAGTTTTAAGGTGTTTGGAAGCAGGTACAGAGGAGATGTCAGGGGTAAGTTTTTTACACAGAGGGTGGTGAGTGCGTGGAATGGGCTGCCGGCGACAGTGGTGGAGGCGGATACGATAGGGTCTTTTAAGAGGCTCCTGGATAGGTACATGGGGCTTAGAAAAATAGAGGGCTATAGGTAAGACAAGGTCATTTCTAAAGTAAGTACATATTCAACACAGCATTCTGGGCTGAAAGGCCTGTATTGTGTTGTAGGTTTTCTATGTTTCTATGTGTTTGGGTGTTTTTGATTTGCTTTTTAGCCAGTTCAGTACAACATTGTGGGCCGAATGGCCTGTTCCTGTGCTGTACTCTTCTATGTTCTATATTCTATAAGTGTTACAGCACAGAAACCTGCAGCTGGACCATACCCTTCCCAACAATGTAATTATCACATTTATCTTAACATTTACAAATGATCCTGCATCCACTACTTTCCACTGAGTTCATTCGAGACTGGCCTCACTCGTCCTCTGAATGAAGTTTCCCCTCACTTTTCCTTTAAGTACTTCACCTTTCACCTCAGATCCCCAGGTCTTGTCTCACACAACCTCAGAGGAGAAAGTCTGCTTGCATTAACCCTAACTATACCCTTCATAATTTTGTAATTAGTCAGTTCCATCATGGGCAACTGGCCTCTATAGTATCCAGGACATCTTCAAGGAGCAATGCCTCAAAAAGGTGTAATAAATCATTAAGGACCCCATCACCCAGGAAACGCCCTCTTCTCACTGTTACCATCAGGGAGGAGGTACAGGAGCCTGAAGACACACACTGAACGTTTCAGGAACAGCTTCTTCCCCTCTGCCACCCCATTTCTGAATGGACATTGACCCATGAACACTACCTCACTACTTTTTTTAATTTATGTTTTTGCACTACTTAATTTAACTATTTAATATACATGTATATACTTACCGTAATGCAGTTTTTTTGTCTATTTTTACCACATATTGCAATACACTGTTGCCAGTAAGTTAACAAATTTCACGACATTAAACCTGATACCTCTATCGAGTCTCCTCTCATTCTCCGATGTTCTGGTGATACAGACCTAACCTATTCAATCTTTCCCTAAAACTCAGGTTCTCAAGCAACATCCTTGTAAATTTTCTCTGCACTCTTCCAAACGTATTGATATCTTTCCTAGAAGTAGGTGACCAGAACTGCAAATCTGGCTTCACTAATGTCTTGTACAACTTCAGCAGATCATTCCAACTGCTGTCCTCCTGTGAGGAGAAGGAGGTGGTGAAGAGCCTGGACAAGAGGGGGATTTTTTTGGTAGGTTGGACCCTTACTGCATTCATTCCAGCTGCCAGCCTAACCATGAAACTCTTCTGTGTTTCACCCTTACAGGACCCTCAGTGAATCTGCGATTGAAAAGCACTTAGTGGACATTGCGGAGAGAGACTAACTGTGTCACGCCAGCACTGTGTTTTAACACTGTTCTACAAACAAAAAGATCCATTATAGAAAACTTGTACTTCAACAAGCAACAATGGCTCAGGATGTTAACTCTTTTAAACACATCAAATGCATGGCATAGAAACTGCAGATATTCACAAGTACAGTAACTTTACATTGTTATGTGTGCAAAAATCCTCTGCCAACTCAGAATAAAAGTGATGTGAAAATTTGCTGATGTAAACATTATCTTGAGAATGAGATTAATGACAGTTTATTGATGGATTGGAGGAACTCTAAAAGGTAGAAAGTCAGTGTGAATTTATTTTCTCTGAGGACAGCCAGTACAATTTGGCTGCAATGCCTCCTTTCAAAGTTCAAAGTACACTTGTTATAGAAGTATAAATACTTTAGACAGCCTTGAGATTCGTCTCCTTACAGGAAACCCAATGGAACCCATTAAAAAGACCCTCAAACACCCAATGTGTAGACAGAAAAAAACAAAACTCGTGCCAACAATAAAAGTAAGCAAGTAGCATTCAGAACAAAAGTAAGCCCTCAGGCACGAAGCCGAAGCAGGGCACACTCTCACCCTCACACTCACCCTCACACTCACCCTCACCCTCACCCTCACCCTCACACTCACCCTCACCCTCACCCTCACCCTCACACTCACCCTCACCCTCACACTCACCCACACCCTCACCCTCACCCTCACCCTCACCCTCACCCCCACACTCACCCTCACCCACACCCTCACCCTCACCCTCACCCACACCCTCACCCCCACCCTCACCCTCACACTCACCCTCACCCCCACCCTCACCCTCACCCTCACACTCACACTCACCCTCACACTCACCCACACCCTCACCCTCACCCTCACCCTCACCCTCACCCTCACCCTCACCCTCACACTCACCCACACCCTCACCCTCACCCTCACACTCACCCCCACCCTCACCCTCACCCTCACCCTCACACTCACTCTCACCCTCACACTCACCCTCACACTCACCCTCACCCTCACACTCACCCTCACCCTCACCCTCACCCTCACCCTCACCCTCACACTCACCCTCACCCTCACACTCACCCACACCCTCACCCTCACCCTCACCCTCACCCTCACCCCCACACTCACCCTCACCCTCACCCACACCCTCACCCTCACCCTCACCCACACCCTCACCCCCACCCTCACCCTCACACTCACCCTCACCCCCACCCTCACCCTCACCCTCACACTCACACTCACCCTCACACTCACCCACACCCTCACCCTCACCCTCACCCTCACACTCACCCTCACCCTCACACTCACCCTCACCCTCACCCTCACCCTCACACTCACCCACACCCTCACCCTCACCCTCACACTCACCCTCACCCTCACACTCACCCACACCCTCACCCTCACCCTCACCCTCACCCCCACACTCACCCTCACCCTCACCCACACCCTCACCCTCACCCTCACCCACACCCTCACCCTCACACTCACCCTCACCCCCACCCTCACCCTCACCCTCACACTCACACTCACCCTCACACTCACCCACACCCTCACCCTCACCCTCACCCACACCCTCACCCTCACCCTCACCCTCACCCACACCCTCACCCTCACACTCACCCTCACCCTCACCCTCACACTCACACTCACCCTCACCCTCACACTCACACTCACCCTCACCCTCACCCTCACCCACACCCTCACCCTCACCCTCACCCTCACACTCACCCTCACCCTCACCCTCACCCTCACCCACACCCTCACCCTCACCCTCACCCTCACCCTCACCCTCACCCTCAGCTCAGTGGGGAGCAGCAATTGTCATAGAGCAGCCCGACCCTCGCTTCTGGTCTCAACACCCTGCTTTTCCAATATGGCTCAGCGTTTAAATTATCTAAACATCAGGTCATCCCTCGCTCTAACCTGGGCCCTGTCACTTCGACACGCCCTGGGTCTAGACCCCGTCACCACATCCCACCCAGCCAGTACCAGGCCTTTTCATATCGACCTGGCACTCGGATCGATCGAACCTCGCTCTCCGTTCAGGTGAATGGACCTTGACTCTTCCTCACCTCCACCTGCCTCGACTTCACCTCGCACCACCTGCTTCCACCCCTGACCCAGCCTAGCCTCCACTCACTTCAACCCTCGATACTTCATGTTTGCAGTGATCGGTTACCATAAATTTTACCAGAAAAAGTGTCATTAATAAAATATCAATTGTTTTCTTTGTTTTGTTTGCTGCCGATTAGCAGTCACTGGGCATCATCGACACCATCTTAAACCATGTCCTTCCAGTGAAGAAATGAATCACAATCAGGTTTGTTATCAGTGACATGTCATGAAATTTTCTGTTTGGCAGCAGTAGTACAGTATAATATATAAATTACAATGAGCAGTGGTACAGTATAATATATAAGATATGCTATAGATTACAATAGGCAGTGGTACAGCATAATATGTAAGATATGCTATAGATTACAATAGGCAGGAGTACAGTATAATATATAAGATACGCTATAAATTACAATAAGTGATATCATCTGTTCATTATGTGCCATGTTGTATAACATGGGTGACCATGGTCTTTCCATGCCCATGATTGTTCTTGGCAAATTTTTCTACAGAACTGGTTTCCATTGCCTTTTTCTGGGCAGTACCTTTACAAGATGGGTGACCCCAGTCATTATCAATACTCTTCAGAGATTGTCTGCCTGGTGTCAGTGGTCACACAACCAGGACTTGTGATCTGCACCGGTTGCTCGTACGACCATCCACCACCTGATCCCGTGGCTTCACCTGACCCTGATCAGCGAGGTGGGGGCTGAGCAGGTGCTACACCTTGCCCGAAGGTGACCTGCAGGCTAGCGGAGGAGTGGAGTTCCTTACACCTCCTTTGGTGGAGGCGTAACTCCACCCGACCACCCAAGGAAGCTGTTCCTGAATCACTGAGTGGGCGCCTTCAAGCTCCTGATGGTAGCAATGAGAAGAGGGCCTGTCTGGGTCCCTTGCCAGATCGTGAGGGGCTCTCAGTCCTTTTTCCCAGGTTTGAGAATCAGTAACTGGAGGGCATAGGTTGAAGATGAGGGGAGAGAGGTTATATAGGAACCTGAGGGACAGAACAAGCTGCTCGGGGCAGTGTATGATGCAGACACAATGACAATGCTTAAAGGAAATTTGGACAGATAGAGGAAGGGAAAGGTTTACAACGGGGGTTCCCAACTCCTTGTGTAATGGTTTTGGTCCACGACATAATAAAGGTTGGGAACCCCTGGTTTAGAGGGTTATGGTCAGATAGAGCTCGCTCAGATGGCCATGCTAATTGGAAGGGACTGTTTTCCTGTTGGATGACTTTACAGCCTCTCCTTGCCCTGTGCAGGTTGTGTGTGCATAACTGATCATCTAATGGGGGGGACGGGGGGTCAATAGCCAGGGACATTGTTGGTTTTGAGTACACACACATACACTCACACCGCCCCCCACCCCAAATACACACACGATCAGGTTTAATATTGTTGTCATATGTCGTGAAATCTGTTAGGCGGCAGCAATACAATGCTACGCAGAGTAATAAAAACTGAATGAGAGGAGCTATACATATTTTTAAAAATCTAAAGTTAAATAAGTGGTGCAAAAACAGAAATATCAAATAGTGAGGTGGTGTTCATGGGTTCAATGTCCATTCAGAAATCGGATGGCGGAGGGGAAGAAGCTGTTCCTGAATCATTGAGTTCGTGTCTTCTGGCTCCTGTACCTCCTCCCTGATGGTGACAATGAGAAGAGGGCATGTGCTAGGAGACTAGAAGGTTCCTTGCTGGATCATGAGGTGCTCTCGGTCCTTTTTCCCAGGGTTGAGAATCAATAAAGGTGCCACACATGAGGCTGCTTACCAAGTTAAGAGCCCATGGTTTTACAGGAAAATTACTAACATGGTTAGAGCATTGGCTGATTGGTAGGAGGCAGTGAATAGGAATAAAAGGATCCTTTTCTGGTTGGCTGCCAGTGACTAGTGGTGTTCCACAGGGGTCAGTGTTGGGACCACTTCTTTTTTATGCTGTATATCAATGATTTAGATGATGGAATAGATGGCTTTGTCGCCAAGTTTGCAGATGATACGAAGATTGGTGGAGGGGCAGTTAGTGCTGAGGAAGCAGGTAGGATGCAGAAAGACTTAGATTAGGAGAATGGGCAAGAAAGTGGCAAAAGAAATACAATGTTGGAAAATGCATGGTCGTGCACTTTAGTAGTGGAAATAAATGTGCAGACTATTTTCTAAACGGGGAGAAAATCCAGGAATCTGAGATGCTGAGGGACTTGGGAGTCCTTGTGCAGAACACCCTGAAGGTTAACTTGCAGGTTGAGTCAGTGGTGAGGAAGGTAAATACCATGTTAGCATTCATTTCAAGAGGTTTAGAATACAAAAGCAAGGATGTGATGCTGAGGCTTTATAAGGTACTGGTGAGGCCTCACCTTGAGTATTGTGAACAGTTTTGGGCCCCTCATCTTAGAAAAGATGTGCTGGCATTGGAGAGGGTCCAGAGGAGGTTACAAGGATGATTCTGGGAATGAAAGGGTTATCATACAAGGAATGTTTGATGGCTCTGGGTCTGTACTCGTTGGAATTTAGAAGGATGAGGGAGGAATCTCATTGAAACCTTTGGAATGTTGAAAGGCCTAGACAGAGTAGATATGGAAAGGATGTTTCCCATGGTGGGAGACTCTAGGATAAGAGGGCACAGCCTCAGGATAGAGGGGCACCCTTTCAAAACAGAGATGCGGAGAAATTTCTTCAGACAGAGGGTGGTGAATTTGTGGAATTCATTGCTACGTGCAGCTGTGGAGGCCAGGCCATTGTGTGTATATAAGGCAGAGATTGATAGGTTCTTGATTGCACATGGCTTCAAAGCTTACGGGGGAAAGGCCAGGAACTGGGATTGAGGAAGAGATAGAAAACAGGATCAGCCATGATTGAATGGTGGAGAAGACTGGATGGGCCAGACGGCCTAATTCTGCTCCTATGTTTTACAGTCTATGGTCTTATAACTCTCTGGAGCTTATTTCATTACTGTTAGTAACCACCCCCCACCATGCCAGTCGGTGATGCAGTCATTTAGAATGTTCTCCATGGTCCATCTTTAGAAACTTGTGACTGTTTTAGGTGACATATCAAACCTCCTCAAACACCTAATGAAGTTTAGCCACTGTCGTGCCTTCTTAGTAGCTACATCGAGAACACTCACAGAGCAACACACACATTTTATTTCATTAAATTCAAGTCCACAGGTTCTGTGAAGTAGTTGTCCAGACCTCTGGATGACTATACCACTGACTGTCTCACTTCCTACCCGCAGTTGAGAGTAACTATTGAATGCCAGCGCTTTTCGTTTCAATTGCATTTTATTTTAGGGGAAAATGGCTCGGGGCTGATTAGTGTTTCTGTTTAAACAGGAAATGCTAAACATTCACTCTTCTTCCAGGAGTTAATGGAGACCAGGGACTGCCTGTCAGCTTGGGCACACATTCCCTTGGGCTCTCACTCTTAAAGGATACAGAGGACAGTTCAATCTCAGGGCATTTCACACCCACTGAAATGCGTCAGCTTCGTAATTAGGAAACATGTCTAAGAATGTTCACAGCAAACCTAAGACCATAAGAATTCGGCTATTTGGCCCATCGAGTCTGCTCCGCCATTTCACCATGGTTAATCCATTTCCCTCTCAGCTCCAGTCAGTTGCCTTCTCCCCATATCCCTTCATGCCCTGACTAATCAAGAATCCAACAACCTCGGCCTCCACAGCCACCTGTGGCAACGAATTCCACAGATTCATCACTCCCTGGCTGAAGAAACTCTTGCTCATCTCTGTTCTAAATGGACGTCCCTCTATCCTGAGGCTGTGCTCTCTGGTCCTAAACTCTCCCACCAAAGGAAACATCCTCTCCATATCCACATCCACATCCACATCCACTTCATTCGGAGAAGACAGGTTAGTAGGCAGAGGGGCGGTGTGGCCCTGTGTATAAGAAATAATATTAAATCCTTGGAAAGAGATGACATAGCAGCAGAAGGTGTAGAGTCTCTATGGAAGGTGTAGAGTCTCTATGGGGTGAGTTAAGAAATGGCAAGGGTAAAAGGGTGCTAATAGCAGTTGTATACAGGCCTCCAAACAGCAGCCGGGATGTGGAGTACAAATTACAGCAGGAGATGGAAAAGGCATGTCAGAAGGGCAATGTCATGATAATCATTGAGGATTTTAACATGAAAGTGGATTGGAAAACCAAGCTAGCTCTGAACCTCAAGAGAGAGAATTTGTAGAATGTCTAAGGGATGACTTTTTAGAACAGCTTGTTGTTGAGCCCACTAGGGGATCAGCTGTGCATGGATTGGGTGTTGTGCAATGATCCAGAGGTGTTCAGAGAGTTTATGGTTAAGAAACCCTTAGGGAACTGTGATCACAATATGATTGAGTTCACTTGGAAATTTAAGAAGGAGAAACTAAATTCCAATGTGTCGGGATTTCAGTGGAATAAAGGAAATTACAATGACATGAGAGGGGAACTGGCCAAAGTTGACTTGAAAGGGACACAAGCAGGAAGGACAGCAGAGCAGCAATAGCTGGAGTTTCTGTGAAAAATGAGGGAAGTGCAAGACATATATTCCAAATAAGAAGTAATTTTCGAATACAAGAAGGACACTACCATGGCGACAAGTGAGGTCAGAGCCAAAGTAAAAGCAGAAGAGAGGACATACCAAGAAGCCAAAGCGAGTGCAAAGATAGAGGATTGGGAAGGTTTTAAAAGCTTCCAGAAGGAAACTAAGGAGGTCATTAGGAAGGAAAAGATGAATTATGAAAGGAAGCTGGAGACTAATATCAAAGAAGACACTAAAAGCTTTTTTAAGTATATAAAGGGTAAAAGAGAGTTGAGGGTAGATATAGGACCAATATAAAATGACACTGGAGTTATTGTAATGAGAGAAGCAGAGATGGCAGAGGAACTGAATGCATATTTTGCATCAGTCTTCACAGTGGAAGACATCTGCAGTATACCAGACATCCAAGAGCATCGGGGAAGTGAAGTATGTGCAATGAAAAAAAAAACTGAGAAGGTGCTCAGGAAGCTTAATGGTGTGAGGGTGGATAAATCTCCTGGACCTGATGAAATGCACCCTCAGGTTCTGAAGGAAGTAGCTGGAGAGACTGCGGAGGCATTAACGATGATCTTTCAAGAATCGATAGATAGATGACTGGAAAATTGCAAATGTTACTCTGCTATTTAAGGGTGGGAGGCAGCAGAAAGAAAACTATAGACCTGTTAACCTGACATCAGTGGTTGGGAAGTTGTTGGAATCGCTTGTTTTCAGAGTACCTGAAAGCACATGACAAGACAGGCCAAAGCCAGCATGGTTTCCTGAAAGGAAAATCCTGCCTGACAAACCTACTGCAATTTTTTGAGGAAATTACAAGCAGGGTAGACAAAGGAGATGTAGTAGATGTGGTGTATTGGATTTTCAGAAGGCGTTTGACAAGGTCCCACACAGGAGATTAGTGTGCAAACTTAAAGCACATGGTATTGGGGGTAAGGTATTGGTGTGGGTGGAGAATTGGTTAGCAGACAGGAAGCAAAGAGTGGGAATAAACGGGACCTTTTCAGAATGGCAGGCAGTGACTAGTGGGGTACCGCAAGGCTCAGTGCTGGGACCCCAGTTGTTTACAATATATATTAATGACTTGGATGAGGGAATTAAATGCAGCATCTCCAAGTTTGCGGATGACACGAAGCTGGGTGGCAGTGTTAGCAGTGAGGAGGATGCTAAGAGGATGCAGGGTGACTTGGATAGGTTGGGTGAGTGGGCAAACTCATGGCAGATGCAATTTAATGTAGATAAATGTGAAGTTATCCACTTTGGTGGCAAAAATAGGAAAACAGATTATTATCTGAATGGTGGCCGATTAGGAAAAGGGGAGGTGCAACGAGACCTGGGTGTCATTATACACCAGTCATTGAAAGTGGGCATGCAGGTACAGCAGGCGGTGAAAAAGGCAAATGGTATGCTGGCATTTATAGCGAGAGGATTCGAGTACAGGAGCAGGGAGGTACTACTGCAGTTGTACAAGGCCTTGGTGAGACCACACCTGGAGTATTGTGTGCAGTTTTGGTCCCCTAATCTGTGGAAAGACATCTTTGCCATAGAGGGAGTACAACGAAGGTTCACCAGATTGATTCCTGGGATGGCAGGACTTTCATATGAAGAAAGACTGGATGAACTAATAGTACTCGTTGGAATTTAGAAGATTGAGGGGGGATCTGATTGAAACGTATAAGATCCTAAAGGGATTGGACAGGCTAGATGCAGGAAGATTGTTCCCGATGTTGGGGAAGTCCAGAACGAGGGGTCACAGTTTGAGGATAGAGGGGAAGCCTTTTAGGACCGAGATTAGGAAAAACTTCTTCACACAGAGAGTGGTGAATCTGTGGAATTCTCTGCCACAGGAAACAGTTGAGGCCAGTTCATTGGCTATATTTAAGAGGGAGTTAGATATGGCCCTTGTGGCTACAGGGTTCAGTGGGTATGGAGGGAAGGCTGGGGCGGGGTTCTGAGTTGGATGATCAGCCATGATCATAATAAATGGTGGTGCAGGCTCGAAGGGCCGAATGGCCTACTCCTGCACCTATTTTCTATGTTTCTATGTTTCTATGTTTCTATGAAATTACTTTAGTCAGAGGGTGGTAAATTTGTGGGATTTGTTGCCACGAGCGGCTGTGGAGGCCGAGTCATTGAGTGTACTTAAGGCAGAGATAGATAGGTTCTTGATTAGCCAGGGCATCAAAGGGTATGGGGAGAAGGCAGGGGAGTGGGGATAACTGGAAGAATTGGATCAGCCCATGATTGAATGGTGGAGCAGATTCGAAGGGCTGCTTATGCTCCTATATCTTATGGTCTTATTGTCTTAAGACAATGATTTGATCACTTAAGATTTATTGGAAGATAATATAGGGTCAAGTTTGAAGTGGCTTTTTTAGGGAGTAGGGTGATTGCCTATCTGAGGTTACAAGCCTCAGTTCTACCTGCCACTCTGGACTGGCCCTGGTCTTCATTCTTCATTCCCTTGGTCTAATACCACTCGCCTGTACATATGGGAGGAGAACTGAAAATCTGGCCGAGTGGTGCCACAACAACAACATGTTACTCAATGTCAGCAAGACCTAGGAGCTGATTTTTGACTCCAGGAGGAGGAATCGAGAAGCCTATGAGCCAGTGCACACTGGAGGATCAGGGGTGGGGAGGGCCAGCAGCTTAAATTCCTCAAGAGTATTGATAATGCTTTGGGGGGCGGGGGGGGAGGTCACCTGACTTGTAAAGACACTGCCCAGAAGAAGGAAATGGCAAACCAACCCAGTAGAAAAAATTTCCCAGAACAATCGTGGTCATGGAAAGCCCATGACCTCCCTCATCATGTGACACAGCCCATGACAAACGAACAAGAAGTTCAGAAGGGACTTGAGGAAGAATGTTTTCACCCAGAGGGTAATGAAAATCAGGAATGAACTGGTTGAATGGATGCTGAAAGCAAATATTCCTAACATTTACCAACTATGTAGATGCTCATTTGATTTGACAAGGATTAGAAGACTATGAACCAAGGACAACTAGAAGGGATAGATTTGATGTGATGGGCTGAAGAGCATGTTTCAGTGAAATGAATAAACAAACACAATTTTTTTTACCAACACGAGTTTCCTATCACATGATCAGCTTCACATTACAAAGAAGGCATGTTTCAGTGGATCAGTTCTGATATCCAACACGCCAGTGCAGTTATTGCAGCACCTATACTTCCTCAGGAGTCTGTGGAGATTCCGCATGGCATCTAAATCTTTGACATACTTTTATAAATGTGTAGTGGAGAGCATCACAGCCTGGCATGGAAACACCAGTGCCCTTGAACAGAAAATCCTGGCCTGAAACCTCGACAGTTTCCTGTTGATGCAGCCTGCCCTGCTGAGTCCCTCAGCACTTTGTGTGTGATCCTACAAACGGGAGTGGGTTTGGAACAGTCCACCACAGGTAAAGCTCTCCAACTACTGGGCACATCTACATGAAACACTGTCATAGGAAGCAGCATCCGTCATCAGAGATCCCCACCACCCAGGCAGTACTGTTTTCTTCATCAGTAGAAGGTACAAGAGCCTCAGGACTCACACCACCAGGTTCAGGAATAGTTACTACCCCTCAACCATCAGCCTCTTGAACAAATGGGGATAACCACATTCACTTGCCCATCCATTGAGATGTTCCCACAACCAATGATCTCTCTTTATCTCATTATCTCACTTTCTCATTATTTATTGCTATTTATTTATATTTGCATTTGCACAGTTTGTTGTCTTCTGCACTCTGCTTGATCTTTCATTGATCCTGTTATAGTTACTATTCTATAGATTTGCTGAGTATGCCCACAGGAAAATAAATCTCAGGGTTGTATATTGTGATATATATGTATTTTGATATCTAAAGAGTAAATTATCATTCCATTCCGAATTCCTCCTCATCCTCATATATATATATATATATATCTGTGAGTGTGTGTATAAGCAAGCCTAGAAGGGTTGTGAGCTGCCAAGTTAGCAGTTAATACCAAGAAATGCTGAGAATGCATTTTCAGTTGACACTTGTGAGGGGTTGAACATTTCTGGGCTGATGACGTTTCATTAAGTCATACAGGTTCTTGGGGCCACTGTCTGCACACTGACGATCTCAATGGAAGAATACAGGAGGTGTAAGGAGGGATAGAGGCAGGGACAGGAAGGAGAGAAGGTAGAGAGAAGAAAGGGTTAACTGGGAAGGGACAATGGGAAAAGTGATAGAAGCATGGCAACAAATAACCAACAAGAGGAGTCATTGTCTGCAATTATTTAATTCAGGGACTCTGAATCCATTTTGACAACCATTCAGACTTGCTTACTGCAGAAAGTCCCAGAGGTGAAAGGGCACGTACATCAGGAAATGCCTCTTGCATCAGTGAAGCATGTAATGGTCTGAAACTTCCTCTTCTAGGTTCTTGCATGAATGAGCCTTGCAATCACACACACACACACACACAACAGGCCAGGCTCTGCACATCACAGAACCAGTACAGCTCTGTCAGGGAGGGACGCGCTGTAAACATTAGCCTCAGCACCTCAGGCGGAGTGGGAATGCAGAAGGGATTGTTACTCAGGAGTGAGGAGATTAGGGTAGCCCTGGAGTACTACAGCCCAGCTAGTCCATAATGACCCGTAGCTCAGCCTAGTCCCATCGACTGCATCAGGGCTATTGACCTCCCATCCGTATACTTATCCAACTTCCTCCTAAGTATTGAAATCAGACCTTTCATCCAGCACTTCCACTGACAACTCATTCCACACTTTGAGTAAAAAAAGTTCCCCTGAAATATTTCACCTTTCACCCCTAATCAAAAATGTGAACTCAAGCTCAGGTCTTACCCAACCTCACCGGGAAAAGCCTGCTTACATATGTCCTATCGCTATCCCTCATCGCTTTGCATTCCTCTATCAAATCTCCCCTCATTCTCCTGTGCTGCAGGGAATAAAGTCCAAACCTCTTCAGAATTTCCTCGAACTCAGATCCTCGGTTCCCAGCAACGTGCTTTGTTCTCACTGTTACCCTCAGGGAGGAGGGACAGGAGCCTGACGTCACACACTCAGCGATTCAGGAACAGCTTCTTCCCCTCTGACATTGAACCCATGAACACTGCCTCACTAGTTTTTATTAATTTCCATTTTTGAACTAAATTCAACTATTTAATATAAATACATACTGTGATTCACAGTTGTTTTCTGTTATTATACATTGCATAATACTGTTGCCACAAAGACAACAAATTTCACAACATATGCCAGTGATATTAAACCCGATTCTGAAATTTTTTCTGGATCTTTCAATCTTACTGGTGTCTTTCCTATAGGTAAGTGGCCAGACCTGTACACAATACCTAAGATTAGGCCTCTTATACAACAACATAACATCCCAACTCCAGTACTGAATAGTCCTGGGCTCCTGCAGTATTATCAGTGTTTGGACTCCAGTAACTTGCCAGACACCACCCTCGCTGAACATCCAGAAGTTTAAGAAACTGCTGGTTATTCACTTACTGGTATGGAGCTGCCTACTAATTTCTGGATTCATCATTCAACCTTCAGCGCAGGTGCTGAGGAACATAGAAACCACAATCAGTTCATCCTGCCTCCTCCGCTATTCCAAGAAATCATTTACAAAACTAACCCACTGACATATCCATTATCACTGGACAACAAAGATTTTGCTTCCTGAATACTTTTGGGTGTATCATATGGATTCTGGGCTGCTGAGCAAGAAAATCACCATGAAATTTCCCCATCACACACTGTTTCTTAAAATTCACCTATATTTTTTATTTCAATTCATAATTCAAGCCAATTGAAATGTTGCCCACAATGTAAGCTGAACTGTTTTCTGTCTTGTCCAGGCAGGCTTAGACTGGTAGGATGCCGCATCTGGAGAATCGCACACAGTTCTGGTTGCCTCACTACAAGAAGGATGTTGGGTCCATAGACCCATAGAAAACCTACAGCACAATACAGGCCCTTCAGCCCACAATGCTGTGCCAAACATCTACTTACTTAGAAATTACCTAGGGTTACCCATAGCCCTCTATTTTTCTAAGCTCCCTGTACCTACCCAGGAGTCTCTTGAAAGACCCTATTGTATCCGCCTCCACCATCGTCACCGGCAGCCCATTCCACACACTCACCACTCTCTGTGTAAAAAAACTTACCCCTGACATCTCCTCTGTACCTACTTTCAAGCACATTAAACCTGTGCCCTTTTGTCTTAGCCATTTCAGCCCTGGGACAAAGCCTCTGACTATCCACACTATCAGTGCCTCTCATCATCTTACACACCTCAATCAGGTCACCTCTCATTCTCTGTCGCTCCAAGGAGAAAAGGCCGAGTTCACTCAACCTATTCTCATAAGGCATGCTCCCCAATCCAGCCAACATCCTTGTAAATCTCCTCTGCACCCTTTCTATGGTTTCCACGTCCTTCCTGTAGTGAGGCGACCAGAAATGAGCACAGTACTCCAAGTGGGGTCTGACCAGGGTCCTATATAGCTGTAACATTACCTCTCGGCTGTTAAACTCAATCCCACGATTGATGAAGGCCAATGCACCGTATGCCTTCTTAACCATAGAGTCAACCTGCACAGCAGCTTTGAGTGTCCTATGGACTAGGACCCCAAGATCCCTCTGATCCTCCACACTGCCAAGAGTCTTACCATTAATACTATATTCTGCCATCATATTTGACCTACAAAATGAACCACCTCACACTTATCTGGTTTGAACTCTATCTGCCACTTCTCAGCCCGGTTTTGCATCCTATCAATGTCCCACTGTAACCTCTGACAGCCCTCCACACTATCCACAACACCCCCAACCTTTGTGTCATCAGCAAATTTACTAACCCATCCCTCCACTTCCTCATCCAGGTCATTTATAAAAATCATGAAGAAAAGGGGTCTCAGAACAGATCCCTGAGGCACACCATTGGTCACCGACCTCCATGCAGAATATGACCCATCTACAACCACTCTTTGCTTTCTGTGGGCAAGCCAGTTCTGGATCCACAAAGCAATGACCCCTTGGATCCCATGCCTCCTTACTTTCTCAATAAGCCTTGCATGGGGTACCTTGTCAAATGCCTTGCTGAAATCCATATACACTGCATCTACTGCTCTACCTTCATCCTTTGATGCCCTGAGTACAGGGCCAAAGCTGCCAAAACCTCCTTATGTGCTAACCCCTTCATTCTCAGAATTATCCTGGTGAACCTCCTGTGGACTGTCTCCAATGACAACGCACGCTTTCTGAGATATGGGGCCCAAAATTGTTGACAATACTCCAAGTGCGACCTGACTAGTATCTCATAAAGGGTTAGCATTATCTCCTTGCTTATATATTCTATCCCCCGTTGAAATTTCATTGCATTTGCCTTCTTTACCACAGACTCAACCCGTAATTGAACCCTCTCCTCATTAAGATGATAGCCCACACTATTGTTTCTTTTACTTAGCCTGCTCCCTGAAATCTGCCTCCACAATTCCCCTGGCAGTGCATTCCTACTCCCTGGAGCAGGCCTTCATGAATAATACCAGATTGTTTGACCCTGAAACTCCATATCTCCCACCCCTAGCACCTCATATCTCAGAAGCAGTCAGCCTCTGCTGGGTGGGCATCCCCACACAGTGTGAAAATGTGCCTCTCTCACAACACGCTGGAGGAACTCAGCAGGTCGGGCAGCATCCGTGGAAACGAACAGTCAACGTTTCGGGCCGGAACCCTTCGTCAGGACTGTAGAGGGAGGGGGCAGAGGCCCTATAAAGAAGGTGGGGGGAGGGTGGGAAGGAGAAGGCTGGTAGGTTCCAGGTGAAAAACCAGTAAGGGGAAAGATAAAGGGGTGGGGGAGGGGAGGCAGGGAGGTGATAGGCAGGAAAGGTGAAGAAGGAATAGGGGAAAACACAATGGGTAGTAGATGGAGGCGGAACCATGAGGGAGGTGATAGGCAGCTGGGGGAGGGGGCAGAGTGAAATAGGGATAGAGGAAGGGAGGAGGAGGGAATAACCGGAAGTTGGAGAATTCTATGTTCATACCAAGGGGCTGGAGACTACCTAGACTGTATATGAGGTGTTGCTCCTCCAACCTGAGTTTAGCCTCATCATGGCAGTAGAGGAGGCCATGTATAGACATATCTGAATGGGAGTGGGAAGCAGAGTTGAAGTGGGTGGCTACTGGGAGATCCTGTCTGTATTGACGGATGGAGCGGAGGTGCTCGATGAAGCGGTCCCCCAATCTGCATCGGGTTTCACCGATGTAGAGGAGGCCGCACCGGGAGCACCGGATGCAATAGATGACCCCAACAGACTCACAAGTGAAGTGTTGCCTCACCTGGAAGGACTGTTTGGGGCCCTGAATGGTGGCAAGAGAGGAGGTGTAGGGACAGGTGTAGCACTTGCGCTTACAGGGATAAGTGCCAGGTGGGAGATCCGTGGGGAGGGACGTGTGGACCAGGGAGTCGCGAAGGGACCGATCCCTGCGGAAAGCAGAGAGGGGTGGAGAGGGAAAGATGTGCTTAGTGGTGGGGTCCTGTTGAAGGTGGCAGAGGTTGCGGAGGATAATGTGCTGGATCCGGAGGCTAGTGGGGTGGTAGGTGAGGACAAGGGGAACTCTGTCCCTGTTGTGGTGGTGGGAGGATGGGGTGAGGGCCGAAGTGCGGGAAATGAAGGAGATGCGGGTGAGGGCATCATTGATGACGGTAGAAGGGAAACCACGATCCTTAAAGAAAGAGGACATTTGAGATGTCCTGGAACAGAAAGCTTCATCCTGGGAGCAGATGCGGCGGAGACGGAGGAACTGGGAATAGGGAATGGCATTTTTGCATGTGGCAGGGTGGGAAGAGGTATAGCGTTTTCCCCTATTCCTTCTTCATCTTTCCTGCTTATCACCTCCCTGCTTCCCCTCCCCCACCCCTTTGTCTCTCAAATTACTGGTTTTTCACCTGGAACCTACCAGCCTTCTCCTTCCCACCCTCCCCCCACCTTCTTTATAGGGCCTCTGCCCCCTTCCCTCTACAGTCCTGACGAAGGGTTCCGGCCCGAAACGTTGACTCATCGTTTCCACAGATGCTGCCTAACCTGCTGAGTTCCTCCAGCGTGTTGTGAGTGTTGCTTTGACCCCAGCATCTGCAGAGTATTTTGTGTTTGTGAAAATGTGCCTGCTAGTGGGGCATTAGCCCTCTCCATTACTGGCTGCCTCCAGCCTTCTGCTCTCTGATATCACCAGTGGTTTATGGATTACTGTTCCTCTAGTTCGTGGTGCCAATTTGAATTAATCAATAAGAGTGTACAATCTTTTGTCTTTCCCTCGCAGGTCCACCTGGGCTTCCAGGATATGGTAAAATCGGCCCACCAGGTCCCACCGGCCAACAAGGAATCCCAATTGTCCCAGGGCCACTAGGTCTTTAAAGACCCACTGGAAAAGATGGCCGTTGTTTGCCATCGCAATGTGCCATGCAGATGCCAGAGCCTTATAACGCCAAGAATTCAAAAAGGACAATCTTCCTGGATTAATTAATAAAGATGTACATTTTTATCACTTGTCGTGAAGCAGTAAGTGGTGGTGAGGGGGAAGATCGGTGGCAGTTTGGTCATTTTCCATCGATTACTTCCTCTGGACAAGTAACATGAGCAGCCTTTTAAAGTGAACATGTGCACAGGATTATCCACAGAGTTATTTAAATGGTTTTGGTAAGATATCTGGCAGAATTTATCTTTCTGCAGTTCTTGTGGCACTGTTGGAAGTGTTCTCTGGGCCCCTGTTGATGAGTTGCTGGGAGAAGGGAGAATGGCACCAGCTCATCTCTGACAGCTGAGCACCGTCTCCCCTCGGCAGCTCGTGGAGTAAGGCGTGTTTGTCGCAGCTCTGTCTTTTACAACTGTTAGATTTGTTTGAAGTTTGAAGATTTATTACTTTTGCTGAAGGATTTACGATTCAATTACAATGGCCGATACTCAATCTGGAATTGAATTAAGAGGTGGCAAAACTCTTCCCGAAGCTGAACAAACAAAGCAATCAGAGCAAGTCTCTACTTCAGAAAGAATGCTCTCTTTAATAGAAGCTATAGATGCTAAGATCACCAAAATCAATAAGCTGACAAACGCTAATGAAAAGCTTGAAAAAACTATTTTTGCTGTTCAGGAATCTTTGAAGAAACTGGAAGGTCAATATCAGATGCTTAAACAGAGCACTCATAGAATTGAAAGAGAACAGGAGTCAACGAGTCAAACTATTAAAGAACAAAAATTGAAGTCATCTTCTATGGAAGAGAAAATTAATGAGGTTACTTCAGAGTTATCAAGAATTAAGAAGAAAACGATCGATCTGGAAAGCAGAAGTCGCAGGATGAATTTATAATTACTGGGTTTGTCTGAAAAAACGGAAACCGGTGAGCCATTAAAGTTCCTTTCGAACATGTTATATTCACTTTTTAGTGAGATTCTTGAAGCCTGTCCGCTACTGGACAGAGCTCACCGAATTCGACGTCCCAAGCCTTCAGCCGAATGAAACCTCATCCTTTTATAGTATGTCTGCATTATTTTACAACCAAAGAAGCTATTCTTCAGGATGCAAAGAAAAGGGATAAGCTAATTTATGACTGAGCAAAGATTCGTATAGTTGAAGATTTTACCCCAGAGATTTATGCTGAAAGAATTAAATATTGGGAAATCATGGCTGAACTCTATAAGATTAACTGTTGTCCCTCTCTGCATTATCCAGCTCGTCTGATAATTACTCCACCTAATTCTCATTCAAAATGGATTGACTCCCCAGAAGACGGTTGGAAATTTATAAAGGAGTTTAAGCCCATTTCGTAAGCAATTTGAATAGTTAATTCTTAGCTGGGAGCGGTTTGTAGTGGCTTTGATGAAAGTCCGCTCTATGTTTCATGCATGCCCAGACATGGACTTGGTTGATTTACTCAGGTCCGTTGTTGTTTGCTTTAATAGCTAATATAGTTTTGGATTTTATATATATATAATTACTTATTCTTTCATTGATTTGTAAGTCTTTAACATTAGTTGTAGTTTATTAGTTGGTTGGATTTATCTTTTTTGAATACATGGTTACGTATTTTAAGATGGCCGTCGCTAGTTCGGTGTTAACTACTGTTAGACATAATAAGAAAATATTTGGAATTTGTTATTTATGTACCTTTTGTTATGTCTTTTTGGTGGTGGCAACGTATTACTTTGTAAGCAAGGGCTGCTAACTGGAGACGAGGTCAAGGGTCATTAGAGCAGCATTTCGTCTGCTATTGGACAGTTTTTGGGCTTTTGGGAGAAGAGGGTGGGTCTATTAGATTAGTTTTTTTTTGACTGGGCAGTCCTGTGAGGCTTTTTTTTTTGTTAATTATCTTGTTTTTCTTTTGATCGAGTCATGCTTTGTTTTTTTCTTCGAATTTAGTTAGCGCCTGCGCATTAGCTTACTTTATAAAAATTTTAAATTAAATTTTAACTATGGATTTTGATAAAATTAATATAATATCTTGAATCTGAATGGTATGAACCAACCTATTAAGCGCAGAAAGATTTTTAAGAAATTAAAAACACTTCATGCAGATATTATTTTTGCGCAGGAGACACACATCCGTAGGCAGGATGAAAATCGTTTTTTTTATTTTGGAAAGGACCCTTATTTCATTCTTTATCTGTAAATAAAATAAGAGGGGTATCTTTTTATTAATTCTAAAATCCCTTTTGTTCATTTTAATACTGTTACTGATTTAATTGGAAGATATTTAATTGTTACTGGTTTGTTATGTGGTCAAAAGGTGGCTTTTGTATGTGTTTATACACCTAATATAGATAGCCCTGAATTTTTTAAGAAGTTATTTTCTGTGCTGCCGAAATTAAATGAATATAAGTTGATTATGGGTAGTGACTTTAACTGCTGTCTTAATCCGTCGATTGACAGATTGTCCACCAATCCATCACTTTCTAATAAAGCTGTGACTTGTATTAATTCTTTTTTATTAGAATACGGTGTGGTCGAAATTTGGAGATTTATGTACTCTAAAGATACGGAGTTTTCTTTTTTTTCACATGTATACCATAAATACTCAAGAATTGATTATTTTTTGTTGGACACGCGTTTGGTGCCCTCTGTTGCTGATTGAGCGTATGATGTCATTGCATTGTCGGATCACGCACCTATGAAATTAACTTTGAAGTTTTCTGATAATATACTGAAGACACCTCAGTGGAGATTTAATGCTACATTGCTGCAAGATTCAACCTTTGTAAGTATTATGAAAGAGCAAATTTCTCTATTTTTTGAATTAAATACAACTGAGGGAGTGTCAAATTTAGTTATTTGGGACACGATGAAATCTTTCCTTAGGGGACAGATAATTTCATACTCAGTAGGTTTAAGAAGGAAAACTAAGGTGGAACTTTTAATGATTACTAATAGGATTAAAGAAATAGACAAAGTTTATTCAGTAATACTTAGTGAAGTTCTCTATAAGGAAAGGGTGGAACTCCAAGCACAACATGATTTGCTTTTGACTTTTCCCACTGAGCAGCAACTTCTCAAATCCAAAAGCCAATTTTATTTACATGGGGACAGGTCAGGCAAATTATTAGCTGGTCAGTTAAAAGCAAATATGGCTAGAAGACAGATCCTGAAAATTTGAAGACCTGGTAGAACCGAAACGGCAGATCCTTACGAAATTAATAAGGTATTTATGGATTTATACTCTAATCTTTATAAATCTGAATTTTCAGATAATATTACTTTTATGAATAGATTTTTTCAAAAATTGAATATACCTAAAATTTCTATCCAAGATATGAACACATTAGATGCACCTATTAAACAAGAGGAAATAGCAAGGGCTATATCCTCTTCCCAACCAGGTAAGGCTCTGAGACTGGATGGATATACAGTGAAATTTTATAAGACTTTCACTGAAATACCTACACATTATTTATGTCAAATTTTCACTGATTCTATATCCTCTGGGAATCTCCCGAAAACTTTTTATGAAGCATCAATCTCACTAATTCCTAAAAAAGAAAAAGATTTATCTGAATGCAACACACATCAAAGTTGGTGGTGAACGCAGCAGGCCAGGCAGTATCTGACTGTAAAAGCTTTTATAGATATGTAAAAAGGAAAAGACTGGTAAAGACAAATGTAGGTCCCCTGCAGACAGAAACAGGTGAATTGATTATGGGGAGCAAGGACATGGCAGACCAATTGAATAATTACTTTAGTTCTGTCTTCACTAAGGAGGGCATAAATAATCTTCCAGAAATAGTAGGGGACAGAGGGTCCAGTGAGATGGAGGAACTGAGCGAAATACATGTTAGTAGGGAAGTGGTGTTAGGTAAATTGAAGGGATTGAAGGCAGATAAATCCCCAGGGCCAGATGGTCTGCATCCTAGAGTGCTTAAGGAAGTAGCCCAAGAAATAGTGGATGCATTAGCGATAATTTTTCAAAACTCGTTAGATTCTGGACTAGTTCCTGAGGATTGGAGGGTGGCTAATGTAGCCCCACTTTTTAAAAAAGGAGGGAGAGAGAAACCGGGGAATTATAGACCGGTTAGCCTAACGTCGGTGGTGGGGAAACTGCTGGAGTCAGTTATCAAAGATGTGATAACAGCACATTTGGAAAGCGGTGAAATGATCGGACAAAGTCAGCATGGATTTGTGAAAGGAAAATCATATCTGACGAATCTCATAGAATTTTTTGAGGATGTAACTAGTAGAGTGGATAGGGGAGAACCAGTGGATGTGGTATATTTGGATTTTCAAAAGGCTTTTGACAAGGTCCCACACAGGAGATTAGTGTGCAAACTTAAAGCACACGGTATTGGGGGTAAGGTATTGGTGTGGGTGGAGAATTGGTTAGCAGACAGGAAGCAAAGAGTGGGAATAAACAGGACCTTTTCAGAATGGCAGGCGGTGACTAGTGGGGTACCGCAAGGCTCAGTGCTGGGACCCCAGTTGTTTACAATATATATTAATGACTTGGATGAGGGAATTAAATGCAGCATCTCCAAGTTTGCGGATGACACAAAGCTGGGTGGCAGTGTTAGCAGTGAGGAGGATGCTAAGAGGATGCAGAGTGACTTGGATAGGTTGGGTGAGTGGGAAAATTCATGGCAGATGCAATTTAATGTGGATAAATGTGAAGTTATCCACTTTGGTGGCAAAAATAGGAAAACAGATTACTATCTGAATGGTGGCCGATTAGGAAAAGGGGAGGTGCAACGAGACCTGGGTGTCATTATACACCAGTCATTGAAAGTGGGCATGCAGGTACAGCAGGCGGTGAAAAAGGCGAATGGTATGCTGGCATTTATAGCGAGAGGATTCGAGTACAGGAGCAGGGAGGTACTACTGCAGTTATACAAGGCCTTGGTGAGACCACATCTGGAGTATTGTGTGCAGTTTTGGTCACCTAATCTGAGGAAAGATATCCTTGCCATAGAGGGAGTACAAAGAAAGTTCACCAGATTGATTCCTGGGATGGCAGAACTTTCATATGAAGAAAGACTGGATGAACAATGCTTGTACTCGTTGGAATTTAGAAGATTGAGGGGGGATCTGATTGAAACGTATAAGATCCTAAAGGGATTGGACAGGCTAGATGCAGGAAGATTGTTCCCAATGTTGGGGAAGTCCAGAACAAGGGGTCACAGTTTGAGGATAAAAGGGAAGCCTTTTAGGACCGAGATTAGGAAAAACTTCTTCACACAGAGAGTGGTGAATCTGTGGAATTCTCTGCCACAGGAAACAGTTGAGGCCAGTTCATTGGCCATATTTATGAGGGAGTTAGATATGGCCCTTGTGGCTACGGGGATCGGGGGTATGGAGGGAAGGCTGGGGCGGGGTTCTGAGTTGGATGATCAGCCATGATCATAATAAATGGCGGTGCAGGCTCGAAGGGCTGAATGGCCTACTCCTGCGCCTATTTTCTATGTTTCTATGTTTCTATCTCTCGGAAGAGGTACACTCGACGTTTCGGGCCGAGAACCTTCGTCAGGACTAACTGAAAGAAGAGAGAGTAAGAGATTTGAAAGTGGGAGGGGGAGGGGGAGATCCAAAATGATAGGAGAGACAGGAGGGGGAGGGATAGAGCTAGGAGCTGGAAAGTTGACTGACAAAAGGGATACATGGCTAGAGAAGGGAGAGGATCATGGGACGGGAGGCCTAGGGAGAAAGAAAGGTGGAGGGGGAGGGAAGCCCAGAGGATGGGCAAGGAGTATAGTGAGAGGAACAGAGGGAGAAAAAAGAGAGAGAAAAAAAATTTATAATAATAATAAATTAATTAATAACGGATGGGGTACGAAGGAGTGGTGGAGCATTAATGGAAGTTAGAGAAGTCGATGTTCATGCCATCAGGTTGGAGGCTACCCAGACGGAATATAAGCTGTTGCCTCCAACCTGAGTGTGGCTTCATCTTGACAGTAGAGGAGGCCATAGATTCTAGCCTTGTATCCCTTTTGCCAATCCATTTTAATTATTTTTTTAAACCATCAATTTTGGATAAGACCTTTTTAATTTGGAAAACCAGGGGAATAACAACTTTTTCAGATCTGTTTTTAGGGGACTGTTTAATGTCTTTTTCTCAGTCAGTGGATAAATATGGTTTCCCTAATGTACATTTCTTTAGATATTTCCAAATTAGGAATTTTTTACGTGGTTTGCCTCCAAATTACCCTTCTGCTTATCCACCTAATATGACAGATGATCTTTTTCAGCTTAAACCACTTCAAAAAGGGTTGATAGCTATAATTTATAAACGGATATTGAATTTACAAATGATATCTAACGATAAAATTAAACGTGCTTGGGAACTGGAAGTTCAAGAGTCATTTTCAGATAAAAAGTGGAGTAAAATTTTTCACTTGGTTAATAACTCATCTATGTTTGCCTGTCATTCCTTGATACAGTTCAAGGTAGTGCATCGGGCCCATATATCAAAGGATAAACTAGCACGTATTTTCCCCAATATCAATCCTATTTGTGACAGATGTGATACTGAGGTGGCCACTTTAACTCATATGTTTTGGTCTTGTATAAAGCTAGACAATTTTTGGAGAGATGTTTTTAAAACATTATCAAAAGTCTTGGATCTGGACCTACAACCTAATTTGCTTACGGCAATATTTGGAATTACCCCATCGAAACCAGGAAATATTCCTGTTTCTGCTCAACGTATGATAGCCTTTTCAACTTTATTGTCTAGGAGAACCATTTTACTGAAGTGGAAGGATTCTGATCCACCTACGGTCTTTTATTGGCTCTCCTCCATTATGTCCTGTTTAAGTTTAGAGAAAATACGAAGTTGGACATTTGATACATCCTTTAAATTTGAGCAAATCTGGTGACCTTTTATTAATATTTTCATTTGATTTGATTTATTACTCTTCAAATTTTTTTTTCGAAGTTTTAGATTTGATCAGAAAGTTTTTTTTTGGTCGTATCCTCAGAATGGACTGCCCAGTCCCTTTTTTTCTTTTTTATTTGTATAGTGTAGTGGGTTTTTTTTTCATTTAAATTTCAAAGTTTTTTCTTTCCTTTTCATGAACTGACAAAAGGAGAATTAGCTGTTTTCTTTTTTATTATATATTTCATACTAGCTTAACACTATGATTTTGATAATGTCTATTTCAATTTCTGTTTGTATTGCTATTGATATGTATATTTGAGATAATTCTCCTCTTGTTTGTATTTATGTTCCTTTTAAATCAATAAAAAGATTAATAAAAAAAGACAGCTGAGCACCAGTTTCTGGCAGGATGCGTTTGTCACATGACTTCCAAAGTCCCACTCCTTGCTCCTATCACTGGGTACTTAACCCCTCTACTCACGTGACAGCCCATCTCTCCTCAACCAATCAGGAATCAAACAGACTCTTTGGTATATGATTGGATAATTCCGGACAATTCTTACCCTATCTTGTTTATAACAAATATGTTCAAAGAAATAAAAAGAGTTTGATTCTTCTGAAAGGAAATGGATCCACAAGGGCTGGAATCTCCAGGGCAGGGCTGGGGATGAACAGTTGCAACATTGCCATTAGCCGCAGGGGATGGGACGGGCACCAGTGTCCTGTTTCCTGAATGTGAGCGGCTTCGGGGGAGTCACAATATGATAAGAGGACACGAAGGCTGGTGCTGGCAGTGATGCACTCCACTGCAGTGTGATATGCCTCCCATTTACACACCCACACCCAAGTTTCCAGCTGGGATCCTCATCAGTGGGGGAAACCAAGCTGTGAGAGAATACATTGGTGTTACAGAAGCAATTCTACCCAGGCCCTCTGCACTTAAGGGAGAGACACTTGGAATCATTCAACAGACCGAGGCCACTCTGAACATCCCCAAGAGATTTTCCCCAAAAGCTTCCTTCAATATAAGCTCTCCTTCCACAAATGTAATGCACATCTTTTTAAGGTAGCCGTTTGTTAAACATGGACTCCTCTTGACTAATCTTATTTGCAGTTATTTTGTAAATAACACTATTCTTGGCATTTCTGGTCAGATACTAAATGCATTTCATTGCCTTTGTATCTGTACCCAGCACAATGAGAATAAAGTTGAATCTAATCTAATGGAATTTAATCTAATGTTGCTGATGAGAAACACAGTGTTTCACCTTCAGCTTTCCATTTTAATTCATTTCATGGCTGTGTTAAGTTTCTACCCCCTCAATATCAGTGAATTAAGCTATCAAAATAGGTTGCTGCTGTTTTTCATACCATGATTAATATATCAGAGGTGGGGAATTTCCCAGGGCCTGACCAAATGTAGTGAGCAAGGAGAGAATTTGCAGGGGTCTTTGTATCATTACCAGCGTGTGAGGTACAAAAGACTGGAGGGCGGCTAATTTAAGAAAGGCTGCAAGGACAAGCCAGGGTACCACAGGCCGATGAGCCTCAGACCAGTGGTGGGAAAATTGATGGGGGGTATTCTGAGAGACATGATTATCCAGCATTTAGAAAGGCAAGGGCTGATTAGGGATAGTGACCAGGCTTTGTGCATGGGAAATCATGTCTCACAAATTTGACTGAGTGCTTTGAGGAAGTGACCAACAGCATTCATAAGGACAGGGCAATAGGTGTTGTCAACATTCAAGTTCAAAGTTCAATGTAAAGTTATTATCAACATATGTTAATGTTACTATATACTACTTTAAGATTCATCTTCTTACAAGCATTCATAGAGAAAAAGAAATGCAATTGAATTTTACAAGTCCAGATGAGGTTTACCAGGATGCTGCCTGGTTTAGAGGACGTGTGCTATCACGAGAGGCTGGATAAACTTGGGCTGTTTTCTCTGGAGCCGCAGAGACTGAGGGGAGATTTGATAGAGGTTTACAAGATTATGAGGTATAGAGCAGACAGGGAGTATCTGTGTCCCAGGGTTGAAATGGCTAATACCACAAGTATTTGTTATAGCAAAATGTGTCGCCACTGTTGCAACAGCTGCAAGACATTCTGTCACACTTGTGGTGAGTATACATTTAAATCTGAAGAAAGAGCATGATCCTCCTTATTAAAAGAGCCCGTGAGTCTTACTTTGGGTGTAAGATTGGCAACCAAGACAAAACCTGGACACAACACGCGCTCTCAATCTTAGAGCTTGGCTCAGAGGAACTCGGAAGTCATCAATGCCACTCGCCGTCCCGATGATATGGTGAGAGCAGATGGATCATGTGACAAGCTGCGACTTCTGTCAGACTAGTGTGTCTGATTTCTCTGCTAAAAATAAGAAATCTATTGAATTCCCTAATCTCCCTTCAGACATGAGTCCTGCACCGCATAACAATGGTCTTCCAGTACAGAAGCCTCCATACACATGGGGTGTAGAGGAGGCAAAGATACCATGAGGCACGAGCCAGGAATGGAAAACAACTCTGATACTGACACAGATTGAACCTTTGTGTAGAGTGAGCCTCATCTGCTAACTCGGTCTGAGTTAAATGACCTGGTCAGAGAGTAGGGTTTGTCAAAGGCAAAAGCAGAATCACCAGGTTCAAGACTGCAAGGATGGAATCTGCTGTCTTCAGGCAGAAAGATATCTGTGAAGGGTTTTGATATTTGAGACAGATGTTTCCCAGAATAACTGATGCCAAGATTAAGGAAGGAATTTTTGTTGGTCCACAAATCAAACAGGTCATCAATGACAGGCAGTTCAAAGAACTTCTAGTGGGACCGGAGAAAATCACATGGAAGGCATTTAAGGATGCTGTTGAAAATTTTCTTGGCAACTACAGAGCACCAAACTACATGCAGCTGGTTGACAACATGTTAAAAGCATACAAAACCACGAAGTGCAACATGTCAAAAAGATTCATTCTCTGAATTCCCATTTAGACTTTTTCCCTGCAAATCTTGGCACTATCTGTGACGAGCATGGTGAAAGGTTTCACCAGGACATTGTGGTCATGGAGAAACGGTATCAGGGCAACTGGAATCCATCAATGCTGGCTGATTATTGTTGGACACTTAAGCAAGACTCAGACACTGAGTACAAATGAAAATCATCAACAAAACATTTTTAGCTGAGTTGAACTGTTGCAAAGCATCAGCACCGTTACGCAATTAAACGTATTATATTCAATAAAAGTTAATTTCTTGTTTCTCCAAAATCCTGCATGATACAAGTAGGCTGAGTTATATTTGCGTTCAGCTTCAAGTGGTCTATCATAATTACAAAACATTTCCTAGGAAGCAATACTTCCTAAAAAAATTGTGTCCAGTGTAATCATTCATGAATATTTTCCCCCTGGGTAGAGGATTTCAAGAATTCCTTAGTTTCCCAAGTAATGGCATAGATAAAGTGGATAGCCAGAGACTTTTTTTGCAGGACAGAAATGGTTAATGCACAATTTTAAGATGATTGGAGGAAAGTATAATGGGGGAATGCAGGGCTAAGTTCTTTACACGGGGAATGGAGCTCCCTGCCAGGAATGGTGGTAGAGACAGATACATTACAGAAACTCTTAGCTAGACTCTAAGATGTAGTTGAACTAGGCCATTTGACCCATCGAGTCTGCTCTGCCATTTCATGATGGCTCATCCATTTCCTTCTCAGCCCCATATCCCTTCACGCCTTGACTAATCAAGACTCTACCAACCTCTATCTTAAATATACACAATAACTTGGCCTTTACAGCCATCTGTGGCAACGAATTCCACAGATCCACCACCCTCTGGTTAAATAGGCACATGGGTGAAAGAAAAATAGAGGGCTATGCGGGAGAGAAAGATTAGATTGATCTTGGAGTAAGTTTAAAGGTCAGTACAACATTGTGGGCCGAAGGGCCTGTACTATGCTGTAACGTTCTATGAATGGTTAGTTCTCTAGGCCAGGGTTCCCAACCTTTTTGATGCCATGGACCAATACCATTAAGCAAGGGTCCGTGGACCCCAGGTCTGGAACCCTTGCTCCAGAGTCGTGGAAGCAGGCCCTTCAGACCAACTAAGATGCCCCATTGAAGGTTAAATAAAGGTATCTCTTAGTCTTACGAGACCATGGATCTGTGCCTGGAAAGTCTTCACTCTCCAGGGCGCAGGCCTGGGCAAGGTTGTATGGAAGACGGGCAGTTGCCCATGCTGCAAGTCTCCCCTCTCCACGACACCAATGTTGTCCAAGGGAAGGGCATTAGGACCCATACAGCTTGGCACCAATGTCGTCGCAGAGCAATGTGTGATTAAGTGCCTTGCTCAAGGACACAACACGCTGCCTTGGCTGGGGCTCGAACTCACGACCTTCAGATCACTAGTTGAATGCCTTAACCACTTGGCCACGTGCCCACCGAAGGTTAAATATCTACTTCAAAACATACAATTAGACCTTACCAATGCCTTCTACAACTTGTGTTGTGTGCACTTCTGGTCACCTACCTACAGGACAGATATCAATGAGATTGAAAGAATACAGAGGAAATTTGAAAGCAAGTTACTGGGACTTGAGCACCTGAGATACAGATAGAGGCTGAACAGGTTCGGACTCTATTCCCCGGATGGAGGTATATAAAATTAGGAAGGGTAGGTAGGGTAATACTCTCCAGCTCCAGCTGTAAGATTGAGTAGGAATCGAACCCCAATCTTACAGCTAGCGTGGTAGAGCATTACCTTATCTACTATGCTTCCACGGCAGCCCATTTGTCCAGTATCATTTGCCAGTGCTTATCCAAGCTGTTTAGTCAATCATCCCTCCCTGCAGGATGTTGGCAGATCTGGTGATATTGATCCTGAGGTCCTTCAGAAGTCAAGAATAAGGCACAAAACTTGATTACTATTCCTCTCCGTGTCTTGTGGTGCACCAGACAGCAAGCTCGCTATTTCTTTACCATTTTGTCTGCTTTTTTACAAGGCTGGATTGCTTGCTCAACACACAACCCAACATGGATGGAAAGTGTGCAAGAAGCCAACTAGTTTCAAACCCAGACCTACTTGCCTCGAAGTCTGGTGCTGATGTCACTTCAGCACAGACCAGCATAAAAAACTAGAGTCTTGGTTTCATTAGAACAAAGAACAAACAAAGAAAAAACAAAAAGGAGAAGTGATGGTTGTTTCACACGAAAAAGAGAACAACATTCTAGTGATAACGATTAACCTACAAAATAACCTGCAGTAGGAAAACTAGGAAGCTTCCAAAAGAAAGAATTAACCAAAGTACAATTACTGAAAATTTACTGAATTATCCGTACACTCAGTGGCCACTTTATTAGGTGCACTTGCTTGCTAATGTGAATGTCTAATCAGCCAGTCATGTGGCAGCAACTCAGTGCATAAAAGCATGCAGACATGGTCAAGAGGTTCAGTTGTTGTTCAGACAAACATCAGAATGGGGGAAGAAATGTGATCTAAGTGACTTTGACCGTGAAATGATTGTCGGTGTCAGATGGGGTGATTTGAATACCTCAGAAACTGCTGATCTCCCGGGATTTTGACACACAACAGTCTCTAGAATTTACAGAGAACAGTGCGAGAAACAAAAAAAAAACACCCAGTGAGTGACAGTTCTGTGGGCGAAAACACCTTGTTAATGAGAGAGGTCAGAGGAGAATGGCCAGACTGGTTCAAGCTGACAGGACGGTGACAGTAACTTAAATAACCACATGTTACAAAAGAGCATCTCTGAACGCACAACACCTCAAACCTTGAAGTGGATGGGCTACAGCAGCAAAAGACCATGAACATACACTCAGTGGCCACTTCATTAGGAAGTACCAAATAACATGGCCACTCAATACATCTAAGTGATGATCAAAAATTCACAATTAAGCACAGGAAAGTTAAACTACAAGGAAGATATACTAGAAAATAACTATTCTGCACTTACAATGTCTACATTCGATCAGTGATTTATCACAATGTTTTTTTCCGGCATTATAAATTCCATTCATAGTTCTGGTTTAAACAAGGAGGAAAACGTGTGACTACTGCAAGTAATCTCTCAGCTTTAGATTTGGTGCTTTTGCTACTGGTTGCAAGCCTTTCATTGCAGGAGTCGGCATGAATTTGCCCTGTTACGTGTAACAGTATATTGTGCGACACAAAATGGTCACCAAACTGACTAACAACTAGAATTATTAATGACTTGGAATTCTCGATTTCTTTTCGGGAGTTGAGTAATCAGCAAGTTCAGCCAAGTTACTGTTACGAAACTGCAGACTGGAAATTCCAAACTTCTCATCAGTTGCAATGCAATTCAGGCATGACGGCAAATTCTAAAACTTACCAAAAGGGATGGAAATCAGTATGTTTGTTGCACATCCAAGACTTTGATACCTACCACGATATGAACTGAGCAGCTGAATTCCTTCTGATACAACACACACAAAGAATGCTGGAGGAACTCGGCAGGTCAGGCAGAGACTATGGTCAGAGCAGGTCAGACGCCATCTGTGGAAGTGAATAAGCAGTTGCCATTCTGGTCTGAGAACTACTTCTGATTTCTAGTTGTTCATGTTCCCTGTGCTGTTGTAACAAGGCTGATGGGCAGCTTCTATCCCATTGCTATCAGACTCCTGGACAATCATGACTTGTGCTTTACTGTCTACCTGCACGGCACTTCCTCTGTAACTGTTACACTTTATTCAGTATTGTTATTGTCTTACCTCGTTTGTCTCAATTACCATCTAATAATTTGACCTGTATGACCCAGGACCAGAGGAAAGTGATGGGCAGGTCACCAGGTCCATCCACGCGAGGCAGTGCTTCAGCAGCAGGTGTGTTGTTGGCATTTACTACATCCAGTGCTCCCAGTGCAGAGTCCTCGACAACAATGAAATTAGGTCATCACTGTGAACGTCTTCACTCTGTCCATCACAAACACTATGATCTCCTGATGTCAACCCATTTCACTTCCACAATCCAATCCTACACTGACACAACCACCGCCGCTGCTTCACTGAGGCCACCCTCACCTTGGCGGAGCAACACCTCATATTTCACCTGGGGTTTCTCCAGCCTGAAGGCATCAACATCTATTTCTCTAACTCTGGTAATCCTTTCCCTTTCCTGTGACCCCCATCAAGCTTTTGCTCCTCCTGCCCCGCCCTCATCTCCCCCTTCCCTTTCGCCTGAACTCACCTATTATCTGCCAACTTATGCTCCTTCCCTCCCCCTCCTTTTTATTCTGTCTTCTGCCCTTTCAGTCCTGAAGGGTCTTGGCCCGTAATGCTGACTGTTCACTTCCTCCTGGTTTGCTGAGCTCCTCCAGCACTTTGTGTGTGTGCTCAAAATTTCCAGTATCTGCAGAATCTTCTGTGTCTACTGCTGGTGGGAATGAGTTAACACAAGCATGACTTAGAACAAGCAGTACCTGAACCTTTGAAATGATTATCTCCAGAATCAGGAACTAAAATACTCTTTTGTGTTGAAGAGACTCTGTGACCATTTGATTGGGTACAGGAGTGGAACCCAAGTGCGGTCTTCTGCTGCTGCAGCCCGTCCAGTCTGTTGCGACATGAACCAAGTCACCAGAGACCCTGAAGCTAGTGGATATAGAAGTGTTTTATTCAATAAAACCGAGCAACAGGCATCATATTGAGACACTCTTGTAAGAAGAGGCTTGCTTAACCCAATGTTACATGACATTTTTATATAGGGGAACTGAGGGTTACTGAGGTGAAAATGGAGCTCGAGACCAAATTCAGATAGGCTATGATCTTCTTCTGGCAGAGCAGACTTGATGGCCGGTCCAAGCCTGATGCAGACTTACGAAGAAACATTGCATTCAATGGGATCCTCAATCGGAAACACTTTGGCTAAGCTGACTCACTCAAGTTTTCTTTCTCTTTTGCATACAAATTACCCTCCTATACACTGACACCTTTTCTGATTAACGTGAACATGTGGCAGTCTGTGACTTGGACAAGTTTCCTATCATGATTTCAAAGACGTAGAATCAGGTAGGATATCCAATCCCATGTAAGCAACCTACCCCCAAACTTAGGAACAGTTTCAATGTGCCTTTGGGGTGATCAGTAACACTGCGGAAATTATACAATGAGTCGTATGTCCTCATGGGATCGTGTACACTTGGTGGCCACTTTATTAGGTACACCTGCTTGTTAATGCAAATATATAATCAGCCAATCATGTGGCAGCAACTCAATGTATAACAGAACGCAGACATGGTCAAGAGGTTCAGTTGTTGTTCAAACCAAACAACAGCATAGGGAAGAAATGTGATCGAAGTGACTTTGACTAAAGAATGATTCATGGAGTCAGACTGGGTGGTTTGATTATCTCAGAAACTGCTGGGACTTTTATGCACAATAGTCTCTAGAGTTTACAGAGAATGGTACAAAATACAAAAATGAAAACTCAGTGGGTGAAAATACCTTGTTAATGAGAGGTCAGAGAAGAATGGCCAGACTGGTTCAAACTGACAGGAAGGTGACAATAATTCAAATAACCTGGGACAACAGCGGTTTGCAGAAGGGGATCTCTGAATGCACAACACATCTAACCTTGAGGTGTGTTAGGGTGTATTCTAGAGTTAGGGTATATAGCAAATATTAATTTCATCAGCAGCCAATCTTCAGATTTGAATGTGGATAGTAGACTGAATTTAAAATGCAGCTCTGAACAAAAGCCTCCCTGGAGCTGAAGATTGTGATTGATTACAAACCAGGAAACACCCATTCACTTGATGTCTGCATATAAAGGAATGCAGAGAGTGTGTCGGTGGAGATTAACATTAATTTTGGGTGTCTGGAGTGTGGGTGTGAAAAAGGAGGTGTTTGACAACTATATGTAATGCAAAGGAAGCATTGTAGATACATTGTAACAATAGAATTGTTCTGCTGTTACCTTTGATCCTACCTGATTCTACATCTTTGAAATCACTATAGGAAACTTGCCCAAGTCATGAACTGCCACATCTTGACATTAATCAGAAAAAAGTGTCAGTGTATAGGAGGGCAATTTGTATGTGAAAGAGGAAGAAAACTTAACTTGAGTGAGTGAAATCAGCCAAAATATTTCTGATTGAGGATCCCATTAAATGCAATGTTTCTTTGTAAGTTTGCATCAGGCTTGGGCCAGCCATCAAGCTTGCTCTGCCAGAAGAAGATCATAGCCTATCTGAATTTGATCCTGAGCTCCAATTCCACCTCAGTAACCTTCAGTTCCCGTATAGGTTAGGTTTACTACCTGTTACACCGCTGGTTTGGGGAGCAATGAAGATCCTCCCTCTCTCTCTGTCCTTGGCCATCTCTACTGTGCTCCAGGTGTGGTTCAGGGTCCTCATTTCTGACTCTACTGTACGCTGCTAAGCTGTCTTTGGTCTCCTGCATTCCCTCCGCCCTCCAAGGGTCCAGTGAAGTGCTGTCTTGATGATGGAGTTGGCTTCTCTTCTCATCACATATCCAATTCGTCTCTAACGTTTCCTCATGATGATTGTGGCCATGTCCTTTGTGACACTGAAGGAGTAGGGCATGGTTGGAGATCTTTCTTGGCCAGAAAATACAGAGGATCTTCAGGAGGCTCACGTGTGTAATGATGACAACTTGGCAAGGTCTCAATTCCCCTATAGTTCAGAAGTATTACCCTCACCTTTAATATACTTAGTAAGTCTGAAGGATTACAGGTTTGCACCTTCTGAGTCCAACAATCAATGGATTCCATTAACGCAATAAATTTAATGATAAAGATCAAGTGTACTGATAAAACAATTGTTATTGTCTACCCACACACACTCTTATGATGATATTTAGCCTGTGCTGCACAATCATGGGAAGTCCCATAATCTTGAACACAAGTGAACAACTGATAATTTCCTGATGAGGCCAAGTACTAAGAAAAATGCAATACTTCCCTGTAAACACTTCCACATCTTTGCAAGGGATCCAAAAGTTCAGTTTATTGTCATTCAATTGTACACATGTATACAGTACAGCCAAATGAAACAGCGTTCCTCCAGTCCAAGGTGCACAACACAGTATGTTAAACTCACATTCATAATACAGAATAATATTACCACAAATAAATTAACAAATAATAAGGTGCATTTATGACACAAGTTCAATAGTATAACACTACTGGTGTTTCATACGTGATGAAACCTGGGTGGTTACAGAGAGCTCAGTAGTCTCACAACCTCAGGGAAGAAGCTACTTCCCATTCAAACAATTCTTGTCCTAATGCTATGGTACCCCCGCCTGCTACTGTTGGACAGATTGGAGGGATCATTGCCAATGCTAAGGACTCTGAATACACAGCGCTCCAGATAAATACCTCCAGTGGGTGGAAGAGAGACCCTGATGATTCTCAGCAGTCCTAGCAATCCTTTGTAGGGATTATGGTCAGATGTTGCAGATCCTGTACCAAACGATGATGCAGCTGGTCAGGACACTCTCGATGGTGCTCCTGTAAAAACTGGTTAAAATAGAAGGGGGGGGGGACCTTCACTCACCGCAATCTCCTCAGAAAGTGAAGATGCTGCTGTGCTTTCTTGACCAAAGAGGTTTATATTGAGATACCAGGTGAGATCATTTTTATGTACATGCTCTCCACGGTGGAGCCATGAGGAGTGGTCAGCCAGTACTTTCCTAAAGTCCACAATCAACTCTTTGGTCTTGTCCATGTTACGCTCACACCACTCCACTGGCCCCTGTACCTCCTATCTGCATGACGTCTAGTTGTTGCTGATGAGGCCAACCGCTGTTGTGCCATCAGCAAACTTGATAATTCGGTTTGAATTGGATCTAGCTGTGCAGTGTGAACAAAAGTGGATTGAGAACCCAGCCTGGGTTGGGGGGGGGGGGGCGCAAGTGTTGGTGCTCAGTGTGATGGAGCTGGAGATGTTTCTGCCAACACAATTCACTGCGGCCTTTCTGTCAACAAGGCTGGAATCCAGTTACAGAGAGAGGTGTTCAGACCCAACAAGAACAGTTTACCCACCAGCTTCTGAGGGATGATTGTATTAATCACTGAGCTGAGGTCGATAAAGCTGGCATATGAGGCACCATTTTCCAGGTGGTTCAGGATGGAGTGGAGAGCAGAAGCTATCATTAGTGCACCTATCTGCGGGAAAAGAGAAACAAAAAAGGTCCTGTGTAGCAGGAAGACTGGATTTAATGTCATCTATAACCAGCCGCTCAAAGCACTTCATTGTTGTTGAGGTCAGTACCACTGGACGAAGTTACCATCGCCTTCTTGGGCAGCAGAATGACAGTGGCCACCTTGAAGCCTGTGGGGACAGTGGACTGTTCCAGAGAGATGGTGGAGATGGCTTTTAAAACCTCAGTTAACTAGGCTGCACAGTCCCTCAGTGTGTGGCCAGGTATGATATCAGGCCCCACAAGTTTACCTGGGTTGACCATGACTAGGGTCTTCTTTGCATCAACTGCAGCCAGACAGTGCCTGCTGTTTGGGAGTGGGGGGGGGGGGGGAGAGGAGCCTTCGTCCGTGGTACACCATTCTGTGCATCAAAACAAGAGTAAAAGACAATCAGCCTACCAGAAAGAGAAGTGTCACTGTCGTTGATACACAGGGTGACCTTGTAGTTTGCTATGGTCTGGGTGCCCTGCCACATGTGCCTGATGTCTCTGGTGTCTCTGTATATTCGCTGAATAATTCTGTTTTGCATTCCTGGTAGTACCAGAAAGCACAGCTCTTGCTGACTTGAGAGTTGTCTTAGCCTCCAATCAGAAGCTGTAGTTTATTGTCATCTGAACCAAATGAAGCAATGTTCCTCTGGACCACAGTGCCCTCAAAAAAACATATATCACACAAAGCACATAAAACAAAATATTACCACAAATAAATTAATAAAATACATTTCAAAACACATTCAGCACTGGTAAACAGTAAGCAGCTAGCTGTCCTAGTGACGAGGCCTCAGTGGTGGCAGGGTATTCATTAGTATCACAGCCTGAGGGAAGAAGCTGTTGCTCAGTCTGGTTGTCCAAGTCCTGATGCTCCTGTACCTCCTTCCTGATGGTAGTGGGTCAAAGAGATTGTGGGATGGGTGGTGTGGATCCTCAACAATGGCCCTACATCTGCAACTCTCTGGGTAAATGTCACAAATGAGGGTGAGGGGTGAGGGAGACCCGGTGATGTCATACGGTGGTGGCTGGGAATGGACCCAAGTGCAAGACACAGACACTGAAGTACTAGGGACAGGACAGGACAGGATACGGGGTGAGGGCAAGGACATGGACACGAAAACCGGGAACTCAGAACAGGACTGGACAAGACAGCGAGGAGCTCGGGCTAGGACTCCGAGCCAGAGACTGGACAAGGATCCAGTACCTGGGTCTTGCCTCTGGCTCGGACCCCAGAACTAGGCAAGGACGTGACTTGGCTGGCAGGCAGGACGAGGCTGGAGTCTTCAGGCTTGAAGATAGAGGCGAGGTTTGGCAGGAGGCAGGAGGCAGGAGGCTGGAGGCTGGAGTCTTCAGGCTTGAGGCTAGAGGTGTCACAGAGGTGTCTGTGAATTTTCTGTGCATACTTGTGCTTTGCCTTCCCAATGGCACAGGAGATTGCAGCTCTTACTGACCTTAGAGACATCCTGTCCTCCCGATCTGAAGGCAATGTCCCAATCCCTAAGCAGTACGTGAAACTCTCCAGTCAGCTATGATTTCTGGTTTGTGCTTGTAGTGAATTGAATTGAATTGACTTTATTTCTTACATCCTTCACATACATGAGTAAAAATCTTCACGTTACATCTCCATCTAAAAGTGCAATGTGCAATCATAGTAATTTATAATAATTTATAATAAATAGAACAGTCAATGTAATATAGAGTACACCCAAGTCAGCGTGAGTTCATCAGTCTGATGTCTGGTGGAAGAAGCTGTCCCGGAGCCTGTTGGTCCTGGCTTTCATGCTGCGGTACCATTTCCCGGATGGTAACAGCTGGAAATAGATTATGGTTGGGATGGCTTGGGTCCCCAATGATCCTCTGGGCCCTTTTTACACACCTGTCCTTGTAACGTCCTGAATAGTGGGAAGTTCACATCTACAGATGCGCTGGGCTGTCCGCACCACTCTCTGCAGAGTCCTGCGATTGAGGGGGGTACAGTTTCCATACCAGGTAGTGATGCAGCCAGTCAGGATGCTCTCAATTGTGCTCCTGTAGGAAGGATTTGGGGGCCCATACCAAACTTTCTCAACCGTCTGAGGTGAAAGAGGCCCAGTTGTGCCTTTTTCACCACACAGCTGGTACAGACCACGCGAGGTCTTCGGTGATGTGGATACCGAGGAATTTAAAGCTGTTCACCCTCTCAACCCCAGGTCCATTGATGTCAATAGGGGTTAGCCCATCTCCATTCCTCCTGTAATCCACAACCAGCTCCTTTGTTTTTGCGACATTGAGGGAGAGGTTATTTACTTGACACCACTGTGTCAGAGAGATGACTTCTCTGTAGGCCACCTTGTTATTGTTTGAGATTTAGGCCAATCAATGTAGTGTCATCAGCAAATTTAATTAGCAGATTGGAGCTGTGGGTGGCGACACAGTCATGGGTATACAGGGAGTAAAGGAGGGGACTTAGTACACAGCCCTGAGGGGTTCCTGTATTAAGAGTCAGAGTCAGTGTAGTGTTCAATCATGATTTAATCCTCAATGCATTTTTCTAGGCATCCATTTACCAATCCTGCATATTCATCAATGTTGACGTGACATTTGTAGATAGCCACCTCCCTGAATATGCTCCTGTCAGTACTTTTGAAGCAGTCCTGCAGTGCTGAGGTGGCACCTTCTGGCCAGGTCCTGATCTCCCTGTAAACTGGCTTTACAATAGGGGCAGGAGTACGCCATTTGGCCCTTCGAGCCAGCACCGCCATTCACTGTGATCATGGCTGATCATCCACAATCAGTGTCCAGTTCCTGCCTTATCCACATAACCTTTGATTCTGCTATCTTTAAGAGCTCTATCCATCTCTTTCTTGAAAACATCCAGAGACTTGGCCTCCACAGCCTTCTGGGGCAGAGCATTCCATATATCCACCAGTCTCTGGGTGAAAAAGTTTTTCCTCAACTCCGTTCTAAATGGCCTACCCCATATTCTTAAACTGTGGCCACTGGTTCTGGACTCACCCATTAGCAGGAACATGCTTCCTGCCTCCAGCAAGTCCAATCCCTTAATAATCTTATATGTTTCAATAAGATCCCCTCTCAGCCTTCTAATTCCAGTGTATACAAGCCCAGTCGCTCCAATCTTTCAACATATGACAGTCCCGCCATCCCGGGAATTAACTTTGTGAACCTACGCTGCACTCCCTCAATAGCAAGAATGTCCTTCCTCAAATTTGGAGACCAAAACTGAACACAGTACTCCAGGTGTGGTCTCACCAGGGCCCTGTACAACTGCAGAAGGACCTCTTTGCTCTTATACTCAATTCCCCTTGATATGAAGGCCAGCATGCCATTAGCTTTCTTCACTGCCTGCTGTACTTGCATGCTTGCTTTCAGTGACTGATGTACAAGAACACCTAGATCTCGTTGTGCTTCCCCTTTTCCTAACTTGACTCCATTTAGATAATAATCTGCCTTCCTGTTCTTACCACCAAAATGGATAACCTCACATTTATCCACATTAAACTGCATCTGCCAACTCACCTAACTTGTCCAAGTCACTCTGCATTCTCATAACACCCTCCTCACATTTCACACTGCCACCCAGCTTTGTGTCATCTGCAAATTTGCTAAAGTTACTTTTAATCCCTTCATCAAAATCATTAACGTATATTGTAAACAGCTGCTTGATTTGTTTAACCGGTGGTCTGTACCCTGGGATTAGCAAAATGGATATGCAGCCTGAGAATCTGGGGTGAGGGCAGCGTGCAGCCCGATAGGATCCACAAACGTTCGTATAAACCAGGGCTTTGGCCCAAAACATCAGTTGTACTCTTTCACCTAGATGGTGCCTGGCCTGCTGAGTTCCTCCAGCATTTTGTGTGTGTTGCTTGGATTTTCAGCATCTGCATACTTTGTCTTATTTCTAATATACTGTCTCTTCTGATTGCAAAGATGATATGCTGGTAGAATTTCAGCTGATCTGTTTTTAAATTGGCACGACTGAAGTCACCAGCAGCAATGAAGACAGCGTCAGGGTGAGTGGCTTTGAGTCGCTGATGGCGATGTCAAGCTCCTGTACAGCTTCTCCAGCACTAGCATGGGAATAAAGAAGGGAGCATCGCGACCTCTTACCCTTGCCTGTACCTCTAATATCAGCCATGACTTCTGTTATACCTTGACAAAGGTGTGCTTAATAACAGTAATGTCTTCTGTGCATGTCTCCATGTTGTCAGTCACAGATGATTGATGTTAATGTTATTCAACAATGTTCACGTGACGCTACAAAGAATGCAACAAACGACTATATTTCATTACCAGTTTGAGATTTAGTTTGACACTTGGAAACTGTACTGTGGACAGCTGTCTGACTGGCTACATCACCATCTGGTATGAGGTGGGGGAGAGAGGGAGAGGGGGGTGTTCCAGCACAGGATCAAACTAAGTTGCAGAGAATTGTAAAATTAGTCAGCTCCATCATGGGTACTCGCCTCCATAGCGGTCAAGACATCTTCAGGGAGTGATGTTTCAGGAAGGTGGCGTCCATCATTAAGGACCCTCATCACCCAGGCCCTGCCCTCTTCTCAGCGGTACCAGCAGGAGGTACAGAATCCCAAAGGCACTCAATGTTTCAGGAACAGCTTCTTCCCCTCTACCGCCTGATTTCTAAATGGACATTGAACCCATGAACACTACCTCACTATTTTTTATTTATTTGTTTTTGCACTTATTTTAACTATTTAATATACATATATTTATTGCAATTATTTTCCTCTATATTTAACATTTATTGCATTGTACTGCTGCAGAGTTAACAAATTTCATGACGTATGCCAGTGATATTAAATCTGATTCTGATGGTCACAGGTAGTCACCTCCCTGAACACGTTCCCATCTGTGTTTTCAAAACAGTCCTGTTACACTAAGGTTGCTTCTTCTGGCCAGGACTTCATCTCCCTTTGAGCTGGTTTGGCACATTTAATCAGGGGGTGGTCTGCAAGAAAGTGCTCAGAGAAACCAGATTAGCATGGTTGAAGTCACCAGCAACAAAGTTTGCTGGACTAACTCCTGGGCAGAGTCTCAGAAGATTTATTGCACGTCAGGCGCCGAGAAAAACACAGGAGGTTTATGTGCAGTAACAGAAATATAATATTGAACACAGGCTAGTTGAGGACTTCAGGTGAACCTGTCTGACATGGGACTTTATATCGAGTAGAGGCTTGGTTATTGCCTTTGTTTACCCACAGCACTCCCTCAATATGGCATCAGATGTTCATTTTCTGAACAACAGGAGCACATAATGTAAAAAAAATACTTCCAGACTGGCAAACCCGCTGCTACGCTCTTTCAAAGCAGGCGAGTGGTTGATGAGGTGTAGGTGAGGCTTGAACCCACAAGTATAGCAGGCTGACACTCTCCACTACACTTTATTCAGTCACCTTATGAAAAGATACTCCTGTCCCTAGTGTCACTTTATGCACATAAAATCAATATGTATTTATATTTATTGTTTTATGCATTCTTCATGCAATGTTTTAAACGCTGTGTCAGATCTGAAGTAACAAGTGTATTGACGAATGACAACAACCTTGAAACCAAAGACTGTACTCAACAGTACTAAGACAGCTCACAATATTTGCAACATTTATTTGTCAGTTCTTTTAAAAAAAAGTGCTCAATATCCTAAGTGGTTACATCTGTCTCTAAGGCAAGCAACACACTAGTTCAGTCCTGGTGTGTGGTTACAGTGAAGCTGGGAAATAAGACACAATTAAAGTACAAGTCAAACTCCTAACACAAAGGCATGGCTGTACACCAAACACTACTCAACCTCAACAACATTAGGCAAAATGTGCTCTCACCACACTTGTGGATCAGCTTCACTGAATGGAACATTCTGTGCACATGCAAACGGGGTAAACTATGAAATAAAACTACAAAACAGGAACAAAATTACCCCAACTTTGTAGTCTCTTTAAAGACAAGTCACTAGTAAAACTACTCACATCGACTAAAAGAAAATGTTGACATACTTCAGCATATCCCACAGGTCAGAATTTGCAACTACCAGTGACGTTTATAAGCACGGTTCCGTTCCGCATATGTATCTCAAATCCAGAAAGAAATGCATAATGAAAAATTACTCAGTAAATTTGGAAGAAAAGTACATGCTATTGTGTGATCAAATGTGTACATCACTATCTTGGCATGACTCCACTTAGGTTCCAGTGAATTCTACAAGTAAAGCTGCTGAACCGGTTGGATCTTATTTGTTCTACTGGGAATGTGAATTGTGTTTCCACCGCGCCCCCCCCCCCCCACACACCTAATAACTACTTTCAGTCTGAAGCTTAAGCTGGGGCACATCAGTCAGCTGAATCTTCGCTTCCAACTTTTGCCAGAGGATATGCTAAACTTCATTACAGGCTAAAATGACTAAATCCAATAGAAATGCTCTTAGCAATTATGCTTAGATGAGAGCAAGGTAGAGGCTTTGGTGTACAGGAGATAAAAGCAATGGAAGAATCGCTTCTTATCTTCAGTATGACATGTTTGTCCTGGTGGAAGTTCAGGAATGAAACTAGGATCCTTAATGTTAAGGGGAGACACTACACAAACCAGGATATTGTCTTGGAATTTCCAGTAATGGAGTGATTGGATTTAAGTTTCAACCCCCTTGGAAGTTGTCATGTTTTATTGTTTTACAACACTGAATCACAGAGGATTTAATTTGGCGCTTTTTTTTCTACACAGAAAAAGTATTTTACGTCAAAGTAAAAACAGATCACTACAAAGTGATCAAAATTAATTACAAATATAAAATACAAAATAATTGATTGTGCAAGTATTCACCCTCTTTAATATGACAAACTGAATCATCACTGATGCAGCCAATTGGATTAAAGTGTCCTAACTATATATAAACCTGTGTGCAGTCCAGGTGTTTCGATTGTAGTAAAAATACACCTGTATCTGGAAGGTCCAACTGCTGGTGAGTCAGTATCCTGGCAAAAACTACACCAAGATGACAAAAGAACATTCCCAAGCAACTCCACAAAAAGGTTATTGGAAAGCACAAGTCAGGAGATGGATATGAAAAAATTTCCAAGTCACTGAATATTCCTTGAGTGCAGTTAAGTGAATTATCAACAAATGGAATGAATATGGCACAGCTGTAAACCTGCTGAGAACAGACCACCCTCAAAAACCCAATGACCATGCAAGGGGACTAATGAGGGAGAGCCATGACAGCTCTGGAGGAGTTACAAGCTTCAGTGGCTGAGATGGGAGAGACTGCACATACAACAACTGTTGCCTGGGTGCTTCACCAGTCACAGCTTTATGGGAGAGTGGCAAAGAGAAAGCCACTGTTGAAAAAAACTCACATGAAATCTCGGCTAAAGTTTGCCAGAAGTCATGTGGGAGATTCTGAAGTCAACTGGAAAGCGGCTCTATGATCTGATGAAACCAAAATTGAGCATTTTGGCCATCAGACTATATGCTACATTTAGCGTAAATACCACACCTCATCAGAAACACACCATCCCTACCATAATGGCTGCATCATTCTGTAAGGATGCTTCTCTGCAGCAGGCCCTGGAAGGCTTGTGAGGGTAGAGGGTAAAATGAATGCAGTAAAATACAGGGAAATCCTGGAGGAAAACCTGATGCAGTCACCTTGGGAGATTTGTTTTCCAGCAAGACAATGACCCCAAACATTATGCCAAAGTTACATAGGAATGGCTTTAAAACAAAAAAGTTAATGCCCTGGAATGGCCAGGTCAGTGTCCTGACCTCAATCCAATTGAGAATTTGTGGCTGGACTTGAAAAGGGCTGTTCACTCATGATCCCCAACCAATCTGAGAGCTCGAGCAGTAGGTTTTCTATGCTCCTGTGGAGAAGAATGGGGAAAAAATAGCAGTGTCCAGATGCACAAAGCTGATAGAGACCTATCCACACAGATTCAAGGCTACAATTGCTGCCAAAGGTGCTTCTACTAAATACTGACCTGCAGGGGGTGAGTAATTATGTAATTATTTTGTGTTTAATAATTGTAATAAATTTAGACCAATTTGTAGAAGAGTGTGTGCGTGTGTATGTATGTGTGTGTATACACACACACACACACACAATGTGCATATATACACACACACCCCAAAGACTTCTGCACAGTCCTCTATCAAGAACAGATTACACAGCATCAGATACTGCCTCAAAGTCACTGACCTGAAGTCTCTCTTCTGAGGCATTATCTGATCTCCAGTTTCCTACTTGGAGATCATCTCAAAATTAGAAACAAGCTTTTGGATTGAGGTTAGAATATAATCCTCAGTGCACAGGGCACTGAGAGTTTGGAACTGTTTTAGCAAAGGATGAATGATGTTAGGCGTCAATTCTTAATTGCAAATTTGAGTCTGCAGACTTATAGAGACGGGCATAGGTAGCTAAGGGTCAATTTTGACCTCACTGAATGGTGAAACAGGCTTGCATTTTGACCTTCTGATCGCTTCTCACTCCAGACTGGAGGCAAATAAAAAAGATCTGACTGGAAACTTATCTTTTTAAACACGTTTTCATGATAACACTCTTAGCAGTAACAGACTAGCTTTAGGAGGGATTTCTAAATCACAGCCTATGGTTATTAAAAGGGATAACCCCAAACTCAAGCCTTCGATGAAGGGCAAAGAATGAACAGTGTTCAAGGACATAACTGTCACTAATTGCAGCTCGTCAAAAGGGAAGTGTTTACAACATGTGAAACGTCCAAGGGAAGGGCAGGGGGAAGCAGCAGCCAGGACATCGCCCACCCCTTACAGTTCCGGGCTTTCAAAAGGAGTCTCACCAAACACACCAATGTAACTAAGGCAGCCAAACTATTTAGGCTATAAGACTTCTTTAAATATCAAAAATTATATATGTCTTAATGTATGGACTTTCTATTTTTATGAAATGAGGAAACTCATTTTTGATTTACAATTTTTTTAAAATTCAGTTTCTTCCTTGTCCTGAACTAACGAAGACTATGTTAACCTCATAACATATGCTTGCATATTCCAGCCAAGGGAAAGGTAAAAGGAAAAATGAGAGTATTTTCAATTACTGAGTTGTAAATGCTTTCCCTAAACATTGTGAATGAGCTGATTCTACGTCTATCAGTAGTCTCTAAATATGCAGTGACATACAAGACTCTATTATCTTTATCTGACCAAGAGGGAGGAATCCAATCGCACTGAGTTACAGAAGCTGCTACAGCACATTCAAACACATTGTATCCTAAATTCTTAAATGCTGACTCTAATTTCCTGCACGTTTGGTAAACTATTGCTGGGAAGTTCCTGTAGCAAAAAGAAAACTCAGTCAGCATTCACACAGTAACAAAATTGACAAGTTTGCACAAGTCCACATACACAAACTGTTCTTCATTTGGCGCCAAGGAGGCAGGTGTGGCAAAGCAGAAATACAGGGTCACTTCTTCAAAACTTGGTGTCAGATTCACTTCTGTTGCTCCGGCTGAGAACGCTGTTGATGAAGCCTCGACTGAAAGGTGGTAACGCCACTGAGCAAAACACTGGGAGCAGCAGCACATTTTAAAAACATCAACTTTACCCTTCCTTCTCACATACAGCCTCTCTGCTTCACTGCAACCCCAAACCCATCCATGTAACTCCATTCCCCCATCATTCAGGTTATGCAATCAAGACTAAGGTCTGCTTGCCCAAGTCTGCCTTTCACCTCAGAACACATCTCCATGCTGCCAATCTCCGCAGTCTGTTCTCTGCATCAACTGCTTGACATTTTGCTATCATCCTTTTCAAAGGAAAACAGCCAGATACATTCAAACCACATATCCATACTTGCAAACACAAGGATATAAAAACTACTCCAAATGCAAGATATTGCTTCAATGCAAAAGTTACACAACAATTAAAAAGGGACTAAAGGTTCTTCACAGCAGTCGGGCTGAACCACTTTAATGCTAGTTTTAATCTTTAAATATGACACTGCAGGGTTTTCTGATCTTCCATTAATATCCGTGCACCACAAAGTCATCATACTCTCCCTAAAAGCAAAAAGACAAAAAAAAATTAATAGAACAGAACATTTGGAAAATTTTGTAACATGAGGGGTTAGTTTACTTGTCGGTGGAAAGCCGCTTCCATCATGCCGGTCATCGACTGGCCCGTTTGAAGTGTGCAGCAGCTCTTTCCCATTGGTTACCTTGTGTGCCACAGCACCCACGTCCGGTTTCAGGCACCTCAGGGGTCTTCCTCTGTCTCCAGGCACTTGTCATTGGGAAATTGTGCTCCAGATGCACTCTTAGCAAAGTATCTGTTTATTGAATGTTTGGTTTTGTAGTTGTGTAATGTGAGGAGACAATGAGGTAGCTGTTGAGTTTGAGGTGTTACTGAATGCTTAGGTATCCTAAACTTGTGCAACTCAGGGTGACTTAGATGTCTGGCAAAATGTTTACCTGTCTGTAAATAAATTGGGGTGGCATGGTCAGCACAACGTTTTATAGTACAGGCGGTCCAGGTTCAATTCCCGCCACTGCCTGTAAGGAGCTTGTACACTCTCCGTGACTACATGCGTTTTCTCCAGGTGCTCTGGTTTCCTCACACAGTCCAGAGTTTGGTAGGTTAATTACTCTAAATTGTCTCATAATTAGGCTGGGGTTAAATTGGTCTGGGTGGTGTGACTCGAAGGGCCAACCAGGCCTACTCTGTACTGTATGTCAATACATAATGATTAATGTGCTTATTCGTAATCAGTGTCTTCTGTCTCACTTTTCAAATCTGTGAATCTGCTTCCTCGTAACAAATGTATTTTACAAAACCTCTACATTTGCAGCACTCAGTTCAATCGCTGTCCATAACTTTTAATGTTACTCGTTCAGCGTCATCTATAAGGTTTGCCCGAGGGAAGTTTTGGTCCTTCCTAATGTAATGCTCAGCACAAGGGCGCCACGTGCTAATCACCCACTGTACACAGGGAGAGTTTGCTGACCTGCCCATTAGACCTTTGTGGTTGCTCAAAGTTGGTACTTTGTTAGAACATAGAAGAGGACAGGCCATTTGGCCCACAATGTTGTACTGAACCAGCTCAAAAGCAAATCAAAAACACCCAAACACTAAATTCTCCTACCTACACCATGACCCTTCATCATCTTCCTTTTATCCGTGTGCCTATCCAAACGTCCCTTAAAAGCCTCTAATGTGTTTGCCTCCAGCACCATACCAGGCATCCACCACTGAGTAAAAAACTTACCCATCACCCTTGATATCACATCACTCTTCAAGAAGGGAGAGCGGCAGAAGGTAGAAAACTATAGGGCAGTTAGTCTGATCTCAGTAGTTGGGAAGATGTTGGAGTCGATTATTAAAGATGAGGTTTCAGGGTACTTGGTGGCGCATGATAAAATAGACTGTAGTCAGCATGGTTTTCTCAAGGGAAAATATTGCCTGACAAATTTGTTGAAATTCTTTGAAGAAATATCAAGCAAGTTAGACAAAGGAGAACTGAATGATGTTGTATACTTGGATTTTCAGAAGGCCTTTGACAAGGTGCTTAACAAACTATGAGCCCATGGTAATACAAGGAAGATTCCAGCATGGACAAAGCAGAGGCTGATTGGCAGGAGGCAAAGTGTGGGTATAAAAGGGGCCTTTTCTGGCTGGCTGCTGATGACTAGTGCTATTCCACAGGGGTCTGTGTTGGGACCGATTCTTTTTATATTATATGTCATTATTTGGATGATGGAATTGATGGCTTTGTTGTAAAGTTTGCAAACAATACGAAGACAGGTGAAGGGTGAGGTAGTTTTGAGGAAGTAGCGAGGCTACAGATGGACTTGGACAGGGTCTGAAGTGAATGGTTATGCACTTAGTAGAAGAAAGGGTAGACTATTTTCTAAAAAAACACAAAAAAAAACTGAGGTGCAAAGGGACTTGGGAGACCTTGTGCAGGATTCCCTAGGAAGCTCTCCTGACGCAATATGTAGATAAGACAACTACAGGAGAAGCTGTACTTGATCTGGTGTTGGGAAATGAACCTGGTCAGGTGTCTGATCTCTTGGTGGGAGAGCATTTTGGATGTAGTGAACACAACTCTATCTCCTTCACCATAGCGCTGGAGAGGGATAGGAGCAGACAATTTGGGAAAACACTTAATTGGTGTAGGGGGAAATGTGATGCTATTAGGCAGGATTGAAGCATAAATTGGGAGATGTTCTCAGGGAAATGCATGGCAGAAATATGGCAAAAGTTCGGGGACATTTGCATGGAGTTCTGGATAGGTATATTCCATTGAGGCAGGGAAAGGATGGTAGGGTTAAAGAACCACAATGTACAAAGGATGTAGAAAATCTAGTCAAGAAGAAGAAAAAAAAACTTACACAAGGTTGCTAGGAAGGAGCTTAAAAATGGAATTAGGAGAGCCAGGGGGCCATGAGAAGGCCTTGGAGAGGAGGATCACGGAAGGCATTCTACAACTATAGGACCAATCAGGTGCGATAGTGGAAATGTGTGCATGGAGCCGGAGGAGGTGGCTCAGGTACTCAATGAATACTTCAGTATTCACCAGGGAAAAGGAACCTGGCAATTGTGGGGATGACTTACAGCAGACTGAAATGCTTGAGCATGTAGGCATAAAGGGGATGTGCTGGAGCTTTTGAAAAGCATTAAGTGAGATAAGTCATCGGGACCCAATGAGATATACCCCAGACTACTGTGGGAAGTGAGGGATGAGATTGCTGAGCTTCTAGCCATGATCTTTGTGTCATCAACAGGGACAGAGACGTATCGGAGGATTGGAGGGTTGCAAATATTGTTCCCTTGTTCAAGAAAGGGAGTAGAGATAACCCAGGAAATTATAGACCAGTGAGTCTTACTTCAGTGGTGGGCAAGTTGTTGACGATCCTGAGAGGCAGGATATGTGAGCATTTGGAGAGACACAATCTGATTAGGGATAGTCAGCATGGCTTTGTCAAGGACAGGTCTTACCTTACAAGCCTGACTGAATTCTTTGAGGATGTAACAAAACACATTGATGAAGGTAGGACCACTGGATGTAGTGCATATGGATTTTAGTACGGAATTTGATAAGGAACCCCATGCAAGGCTCATTCAGAAAGTAAGGCATGGGATCCAAGGAGGCCTTGCTTTGTGGATCCAGAATTGGTTTGTCCACAGAAGGCAAAGGGTGGCTGCAGATGGTTCATATTCTGCATGGAGGACAGTGACCAGTGGTGTTCTGCAGGGATCTGTTCTGGAACCCATCCTCTTAGTGATTTTTATAAATGACCTGGATGAAGAAGTAGAAGCAACACACATCAAAGTTGCTGGTGAACGCAGCAGGCCAGGCAGCATCTCTAGGAAGAGGTACAGTCGACGTTTCGGGCCGAGACCCTTTGTCAGGACTAACTGAAGGAAGAATTAGTAAGAGATTTGAAAGTGGGAGGGGGAGGGGGAGGGGGAGATCCAAAATGATAGGAGAAGACAGGAGGGGGAGGGATGGAGCCAAGAGCTGGACAGGTGATTGGCAAAAGGGCTTTGAGAGGATCATGGGACAGGAGGCCCAGGGAGAGGGAAAAGGGGGAGGGGGGAAAACCCAGAGGATGGGCAAGGGGTATAGTGAGGGGGACAGAGGGAGAAAAAGGAGAGAGAGAAAAAGAATGCGTGTATATAAATAAATAATGGATGGGGTACGAGGGGGAGGTGGGGCATTAGCAGAAGTTTGAGAATTCAATGTTCATGCCCTCAGGATTGGAGGCTACCCAGACGGAATATAAGGTGTTGTTCCTCCAAACCGAATGTGGCTTCATCTTTACAGTAGAGGAGGCCGTGGATAGACGTATCAGAATGGGAATGGGACGTGGAATTAAAATGTGTGGCCACTGGAAGATCCTGCTCTCTCTGGCGGACATAGCGTAGGTGTTCAGCGAAATGATCTCCCAGTCTGTGTCGGGTCTCGCCAATATATAGAAGGCCACATCGGGAGCACCGGACGCAGTATATCACTCCAGCTGACTCACAGGTGAAGTGTTGCCTCACCTGGAAGGACTGTCTGGGGCCCTGAATGGTGGTAAGGGAGGAAGTGTAAGGGCATGTTTAGCACTTGTTCCACTTACAAGGATAAGTGCCAGGAGGGAGATTGGTGGGGGACGGGGACGGGACGAAAGGACAAGGGAGTCACGAAGGGAGCGATCCCTGCGGAAAGCGGGGGGGGAGGGGAGGGAAAGATGTGCTTAGTGGTGGGATCCCGTTGGAGGTGGCAGAAGTTACGGAGAATTATATGTTGGACCCGGAGGCTGGTGGGATGGTAGGTGAGGACAAGAGGAACCCTATTCCTAGTGGGGTGGCAGGAGGATGGAGTGAGAGCAGACGTGCGTGAAATGGGGGAGATGCGTTTGAGAGCAGAGTTGATGCTGGAGGAAGGGAAGCCCCTTTCTTTAAAAAAGGAGGACATCTCCCTCGTCCTGGAATGAAAAGCCTCATCCTGAGAGCAGATGCGGCGGAGACAGAGGAATTGCGAGAAGGGGATAGCATTTTTGCAAGAGACAGGGTGAGAAGAGGAATAGTCCAGATAGCTGAGAGAGTCAGTAGGCTTATAGTAGACATCAGTAGATAAGCTGTCTCCAGAGATAGAGACAGAAAGATCTAGAAAGGGGAGGGAGGTGTCGGAAATGGACCAGGTAAACTTGAGGGCAGGGTGAAAGTTGGAGGACAACTGTACCTCTTCCTAGAGATGCTGCCTGGCCTGCTGCGTTCACCAGCAACTTTTATGTGTGATGCTTGAAATTCCAGCATGTGCAGACTTCCTCGTGTTTCTGAAGAAGTAGAGGCGTGGGTTAGTAAGTTTGCTGATGAAACAAAGGTTGGGGGTGTTGTGGATAGACTGGAGGGTTGTCAAAGGTTACAGCAAGACAGCGACAGGATGCAGAACTGAGCTGAGACCTGCCGGAGATGAGAGCTTTTGAGTGGAACACCAAGCATCTCCTCTATCTGGGAGTCTATCCGAATCATTCTGAGGAAACCTGGTTGGCAAACTGGCAGGATCTGGAGATGAAAGTCATGGCCCGGATGTGGCGCTGGTCAAGCCTTCTCAGGGTGCTTTCCTATCGAGACAGGGTGGTGGTCATAAACCAGCTGGTGGTCTCCATGTTGTGATACCAGATGGTCACCTTGGCACCACCTGCCCCCTTTGTAGTGAGAATGCAGAGGAAATTAGTGGACTTCTTCTGGGGTAACAGGAAACACTGGATCTCCGCAGCAGTCTTGAGTCTCCCAGTGGGAGAGGGCAGACAGTCACTGGTGTGTGTATGTATGCGACTGGCAGCTCGCCACCTCAGGACCCTGCAGAGATTCTTGTACGCTGAGCGCCCTCCCAAGTGGCACGTGTTGGCAACATTCTTTCTCCGGAGGGGCTGCTGTCTTTACAAAGACATGCGGCTGCCACCTGCGGGTGTCAGCTGTGCTACTTTGCAAAGTCTGCCCGGTTTCTATCAGGACCTACTGAGAGTCTGGAACATGGTTGCCTCAGGCCAGGAATCCCCTCTTCTGGTTTGATCAGGGCACGACTGCACAAGTGCGTGGATGTCAGCCAGTGAGAACAGCGAGAAGAGTTTAAAAGGAGACAGCTTTACAGAGCGGGCGCTAGAGTAGAGGGAGAGACAGTAGCAAGTCTTTGGCTCAATGGGGCTTCAGCATTAACGAGTCGAGGACAGGTAGGTTGTCTGTGTAGAATACAGACAGGAAGTATGTCTGTGAGGCCAGTGTTCTGTACTGGGTGTCAGATGTGGGAAGTGCAGGAGACTCCCAGCCTCCCGGACAGCCACATCTCTGCCAGGTACATCAAGCTACAGCTCCTCAGGGACCGGGTTAGGGAACTGGAGATGCAGCTCGATGACCTTCATCTGGTCAGGGAGAGTGAGGAGGTGATAGAGAGGAGCTATAGGCAGGTAGTCACACCGGGGTCTGGGGAGACAGATAACTGGGTAACAGTCAGGAGAGGGAAGGGCAGGAATCAGATGCTAGAGAGCACCCCTGTGGCTGTCCCCTTAACAATAAGTACTCCTGCTTGAGTACTGTTTGGGGAGGGTAGGGAGGAGAGACAGCCTACCTGGGGGAAGCAACAGTGGTCGCGCCTCTGGCACAGAGTCTGGCCCTGTGGCTCAGAAGGGTAGGGAAAGGAAGAGGTTGGCAGCAGTGATAGGGGACTCTACAGTTAAGGGGTCAGACAGGCAATTACATGGACACAAGAAAGCACAGATGGTAGTTTGCCTCCCAGGTGCCAGGGTCCGTGATGTTTCTGATCACATCCACGATATCCTGAAGTGGGAAGGAGAACAGCCAGAGGTACATGTTGGTACCAATGACATAGATAGGACAAAGGAGGAGGTCCTGAAGAGAGATTTCTGGGAGTTAGGAAGGAAGCTGAGAAGCAGGACCTCCAGGGTAGTAATCTCGGGATTGCTACCTGTGCCACGTGCTAGCGAGGGCAAGAATAGTAGGATCAGGCAGATGAATGCATGGCTGAGAGACTGGTGTAGGGGGCAGGGCTTCAGATTCTTAGATAATTGGGATCTCTTCTGGGGGAAGTATGACCTGTTCAAAATGGACAGGTTACACCTGAACCCGAAGGGGACCAATATCCTGGCGGGAAAGTTTAATAGAGCTGTTAGGGAGGATTTAAACTAATTTGGCAGGGGGGTGGGAACCGGAATGATAAGAGCGGAGGAAGGGGAAAACAGAAATAAATCCAAGACAGTGAGCAGTAAAGATGTCAGGAAAGACAGGTAGGTGATGGGGCAAATTTGTAGCCATTGGGATGAGTTGCAGTGCCATTAAGTTGCAGTGGAATCAAAGCGAAAAGTACCAAATACTGGTCTTAAGGTGTTATACTTAAATGCACGCAGCATAAGGAATAAGGTGGATGATCTTGTCATACAGCTACAGATTGGCAGGTATGATACTGTGGCCATCACTGAGATGTGGCTAAAGGATGCATGTCTCTGGGAGCCGAACGTCCAAGGATACACGGTGTATCGGAAGGATAGGAAGGTAGGCAGAGGGGGAGGCGTGGCTTTATTGGTAAGAAATGATATTAAATCATTAGAAAGAAGTAGTATAGGATCTGAAGGTGCAGAATCTTTATGGGTTGAGCTAAGAAATCGCGGGGTAAAAGGACCCTGATGGCAGTTATTTATAGGCCTCCAAACAGCTGTAGGGATGTGGACTACAAATTACTACAGGAAATAGAAAAGGCTTGTCAGAAGGGCAGTGTTATGATAATTGTGGGGGATTTTAACATGCGAGTGGATTGGGAAAATCAGGTCGGCACTGGATCTCAAGAGAGAGAATTTGTAGAATGCCTGCGAGATGGCTTTTTAGAACAGCTTGTTGTTGAGCCCCAGGGGATCGGCTGTACTGGATTAGGTATTGTGTAATGAACCGGAGGCGACTAGAGAGATTACGGTGAAGGAACCCTCAGGAGGCAGTGATCATAACATGATTGAGTTCACTGTGAAATTTGAAAAAGAGAAGCCGAAATCTGATGTGTCGGTATTTCAGTGGAGTAAAGGAAATTACAGTGGCATGAGAGAGGAACTGGCCAAAGTTGACTGGAAAGGGACACTGGCGGGAAAGACAGCAGAGCAGCAGTGGCTGGAGTTTATGCGAGAAGTGAGGAAGGTGCAAGACAGGTATATTCCAAAAGAGAAGAAATTTTCGAATGGAAAAAGGATGTAACCGTGGTTGACAAGAGAAGTCAAAGCCAAAGTTAAAGCAAAGGAGAGGGCATACAAGGAAGCAAAAATTAGTGGGAAGACAGAGGATTGGAAAGTTTTTAAAACCTTACAAAAGGAAACTAAGAAAGTCATTGAGAGGGAAAAGATGAACTATGAAAGGAAGCTGGCAAATAATATCAAAGAGGATACTAAAAGCTTTTTCAAGTATATAAAAAGTAAAAGACAGGTGAGAGTAGATATAGGACCGATAGAAGATGATGCTGGAGAAATTGTAAGGAGATGGCGGAGGAACTGAATGAGTATTTTGCATCAGTCTTCACTGAGGAAAACATCAGCAGTATATTGGACACTCAAGGGTGGCAGGGAAGAGAAGTGTGCACAGTCACAATTACGACACAGAAAGTACTCAGGAAGCTGAATAGTCTAAAGGTAGATAAATCTCCTGGACCAGATGGAATGCACCCTCGTGTTCTGAAGGAAGTAGCTATGGAGATTGCGGAGGCAATAGCGATGATCTTTCAAAAGTCGATAGATTCTGGCATGGTTCCGGAGGACTGGAAGATTGCAAATGTCACTCCACTATTTAAGAAGGGGGCAAGGAAGCAAAAAGGAAATTATAGACCTGTTAGCTTGACGTCGAAGGTTGGGAAGTTGTTGGAGTCCATTGTCAAGGATGAGGTTACAGAGTACCTGGAGGCATATGACAAGATAGGCAGAACTCAGTATGGATTCCTTAAAGGAAAATCCTGCCTGACAAACCTATTACAATTTTTTGAGGAAATTACAAGTAGGCTAGACGAGGAAGATGCAGTGGATGTTGTAAGTTTGGATTTTCAGAAGGCCTTTGACAAGGTGCCACACATTAGGCTACTTAACAAGATAAGAGCCCATGGAATTACGGCGAAGTTACATACGTGGATAGAGCATTGGCTGATTGGCAGGAAACAGAGAGTGGGAATAAAGGGATCCTATTCTGGTTGGCTGCCAGTTACCAGTGGTGTTCTGCAGGGGTCCGTGTTGGGGCCACTTCTTTTTACATTGTATATCAACAATTTGGATTATGGAATAGATGGCTTTGTGGCTAAGATTGCTGACGATACGAAGATAGGTGGAGGGGCCGGCAGTGCTGAGGAAACGGAGAGTTTGCAGAGAGACTTGGATAGATTGGAAGAATGGGCAAAGAAGTGGCAAATGAAATACAATGTTGGAAAGTGTATGGTTATGCACTTTGGCAGAAGAAATAAACAGGCAGACTATTATTTAAATGGGGAAAGAATTCAAAGTTCTGAGATGCAACGGGACTTGGGAGTCCTCGTACAGGATACCCTTAAGGTTAACCTCCAGGTTGAGTCGGTAGTGAAGGTGGCGAATGCAATGTTGGCATTCATTTCTAGAGGAATAGAGTATAGGAGCAGGGATGTGATGTTGAGGCTCTATAAGGCGCTGGTGAGATCTCACTTGGAGTACTGTGGGCAGTTTTGGTCTTCTTATTTAAGAAGGGATGTGCTGACGTTGGAGAGGGTACAGAGAAGGTTCAGTAGAATGATTCTGGGAATGAGAGGGTTAACATATGAGGAACGTTTGTCTGCTCTTGGACTGTATTCCTTGGAGTTTAGAAGAATGAGGGGAGACCTCATAGAAACATTTCGAATGTTGAAAGGCATGGACAGACTGGATGTGGCAAAGTTGTTTCCCATGATGGGGGAGTCTAGTACGAGAGGGCATGACTTAAGGATTGAAGGGTGCCCATTCAGAACAGAAATGCAAAGAAATTTTTTTAGTCAGAGGGTGGTGAATCTATGGAATTTGTTGCCACGGACAGCAGTGGAGGCCAAGTCAATGGGTGTATTTAAGGCAGAGATTGATAGGTATCTGAGTAGCCAGGGCATCAAAGGTTATGGTGAGAAGGCGGGGGAGTGGGACTAAATGGGAGAATGGATCAGCTCATGATAAAATGGCGGAGCAGACTCGATGGGCCGCATGGCTGACTTCTGCTCCTTTGTGTTATGGTCTAATATGTAGATAAGCCTACAAGAGGAGAGGCTGTACTTGATCTGGTATTGGGAAATGAACCTGGTCAGGTGCCAGATCTCTCAGTGGGAGAGCATTTTGGAGATAGTGATCACAATTCTAATTCCTTTACCACAGCATTGGAGAGGGATAGGAACAGACAAGTTAGGAAAGCATTTAATTGAAGTTAGGGGAAGTATGAGGATATCAGGCAGGAACTTGGAAGCATAAATTGGGAACATATGTTCTCAGGGAAATGCACAGAAGAAATGTGGCAAATGTTCAGGGGATATTTGCGTGGAGTTCTGCATAGGTACGTTCCAATGAGACAGGGAAAGGATGGCAGGGTATAGGAACCGTGGTGTACAAAGACTGTTGTAAATCTAGTCAAAAGAAGAGCTTATAAAAGGTTCAAAAAAACCAGGTAATGATATAATCTGCTAGATCTCTAAGGCTAGCAGGAAGGAGCTTAAGGATGAAATTAGGAGAGCCAGAAGGGGCCATGAGAAGGCCGTGGAGGACAGGATTAAATTAAGGAAAACCCCAAGGCATTCTACAAGTATTTGAAGAACAAGAGGATAAGACATGAGAGAATAGGACCAATCAAGTGTGACAGTGGAAAAATGTGTATGGAACAAGAGGAGATAGCAGAGGTACTTAATGAATACCTTGCTTCAGTATTCACTATGGAGAAGGATCTTGGCGATTGTAGGGATAACTTACAGCGGATTGAAAAGCTTGAGCATGTAGATATTAAGAAAGAGGATGTGCTGGAGCTTTTGGAAAAGATCAAGTTGGATAAGTCGCCGGGACTGGATGAGATGTACCCCAGGCCACTGTGGGAGGCGAGGGAGGAGATTGCTAGCCTCTGGTGATGATCTTTACATCATCATTGGGGACGGGAGAGGTTCTGGAGGATTGGAGGGTTGTGGAAGTAGTTCCCTTATTCAAGAAAGGGAGTAGAGATAGCCCAGGAAATTATACACCAGTGAGTCTTACTTCAGTGGTTGGTAAGTTGATGGAGAAGATCCTGAGAGGCAGGATTTATGAACATTTGGAGAGGCATAATATGACTAGGAATAGTCAGCATGGCTTTGTCAAAGGCAGATTGTGTCTTACGAGCCCGATTGAATTTTTTGAGGATGTGACTAAACACATTGATGAAGGTAGAGCAGTAGATGCAGTGTATATGGATTTCAGCAAGGCATTGACAACGTACCCCATGCAAGGATTACTGAGAAAGTAAGGAGGCATGGGATACAAGGGGCCATTGCTTTGTCTTCTGTGGGCAAGCCAGTTCTGGATCCACAAAGAGTGGTTGTAGACAGGACATATCCTGCATGGAGGTCGGTGACCAGTGGTGTGCCTCAGAGATCTGTTCTGGGACCCTTGCTCTTCGTGATTTTTATAAATGAATTGGATAAAGAAGTGGAGGAATAGGTTAGTAAATTTGCTTATGACACAAAGGTTGGGGGTGCTGTGGATAGTGTGCAGGGCTGTCAGAGGTTATAGTGGGACATTGATAGGATGCAAAACTGGGCTGAGAAGTGGCAGATGGAGTTCAACCCAGAGAAGTGAGACGTGGTTCATTTTGGTAGGTCAAATATGATGGCATAATATAGCATTAATGGTAAGACTCTTGGCAGTATGGAGGATCAGAAGGAGCTTGGGATCCGAGTCCATAGGACATTCAAAGCTGCTGCACAGGTTAACTCTGTGGTTAAGAAGGCATACGGTGTATTGGCCTTCATCAATCATGGAATTGAATTTAGGAGCCGAGAGGTAATGTTGCAGCTATATAGGACCCTGGTCAGACCCCACTTGGAGTACTCTGCTCAGTTCTGGTTGCCTCACTACAGGAAGGATGTGGAAACCATAGAAAGGGTGCAGAGGAGATTTACAATGATGCTGCCTGGTTTGGGGAGCATGTCTTATGAGAATATGTTAAGTGAACTCAGTCTTTTCTCCTTGGAGTGACTGAGGATGAGAGGTGACCTGACAGAGGTACAAGATGATGAGAGGCATTGATATTGTCGATAGTCAGAGGTTTTTTCCCCAGGGCTGAAATGGCTAACACAAGAGGACACAGTTCTAAGGTTCTTGGAAGTAGGTACAAAGGAGACATCAGGGGTAAGTTGTTCTTTTTTTAAAAACGCAGAGAGTGGTGAGTGCGTGAAATGGGTTGCCGGCAACAGTGGTGAAGGCGTATAGGGTAGGGTCTTTTAGGAGACTCCTGGAGCGCAGAAAAATAGTAGGCTATGGGCAACCTAGGTAATTTCTAAGGTAAGGACATGTACAGTACAGCTTTGAGGACCAAAAGGCCTGTATTGTGTTGTAGGTTTTCTATGTTTCTATGACCCTTGCCCTGCCTCAATGGATGTCGGTGCAGCTCAGGTCTGTGGAACAACACAGGCTGAGCTGCTAGTCGGACCCAGGCCACGCAATCTTATCCGAGAGCTGGGTCCACACAACTTGAACCATCTCTCTTGGGCACCCACAATCCCATTCAGGGAATGCAAGTCGGAGGTATGGGCTGCTGCTCCGCAGCCTAGCCCTTGTCTACCGTCCCGACATGCCATGGCAGTCGGTGTGTCTTTCCATCTGGAGGTAAGGGAGGTCCCCAATGAAAGTTCCTTTATGAGGGGGTTCTTCCCATGCATCTGGGGGATCTGGGGTGGAGGCTGCTGCATAGGGTGGAGCCTTGCAATAAGTTCTTTACTTTGTACACGGATCTCCCAGCCGAATATCACTTCTGCGGGCTGGAGGAGACCGTGTACCACATGTACATGGAGTGTGTGAGGCTGCAGCCCCTTTTTGCCTAAGTGCGTGGACTGCTTCTCGCCTTCTGGTTGCATTTTAGCCCCGCCCTATTTATATACAGTCATCCAGTATGGAGGGATGAGGATGTGGGGCATCCAGTAAGGAGGGGGGCATGGAGGGATGAGGATGTGGGGCATCCAGTAAGGAGGGGGGCATGGAAGGATGAGGATGTGGGGCATCCAGTAAGGAGGGGGGCATGGAGGGATGAGGATGTGGGGCATCCAGTAAGGAGGGCGGCATGGAGGGATGAGGATGTGGGGCATCCAGTAAGGAGGGCGGCATGGAGGGTTGAGGATGTCCTTGTCAGCTTGCTCCTGTGACTGGCGAAATCAGCCATCTGTAGGTCTTTAAAACGGGTGGCGGGAGGATCTGCCCGGGCAGACTGCCTAGCAATGTTCAGGGGGTACGTTTGTACTCGGGTAAATATTGAGAAGGAACACGCACTGTCCACGGTGACCATAGAGGCGTTCCAGGACCGTTGGGCTCTGCTTGGGGGCGGGGGGGCTATTACCATCATTGACAGAGATGGAAACATTTTAGTTTAATGTGTATTGTCTATTTGTAGTCTAGTAATTGTGTTAGTCACTGGTTTGTACATATAGCACTGAATTTGTAATAAAGATATTTTGTATATTAAAAAAAAAGTGGCAGATGGACTTCAACCCAGATTAAGTGTGAAGTGGTTCATTTTGGTAGGTCAAATTTGAAGACAGAATATAATATTAATGGTAAAACTCTTGGTAGTGTGAAGGATCTGAGAGATCTTGGGGTCCATGTACATTGGACACTCAAAGCTGCTGTGTATGTCGACAATGTTGCTAAGGAGGAGTATGGTGTGTTGGCCTTCATCAACCATGGGATTGCGGTCAAGAGCCATGAGTTAATATTACAGCTAAACAAGACCTTGGTCAGACCCCACTTGGAGACTGTGTTCAGTTCTGGTCACCTCACGACAGGAAGGATGTGGATGCTATAGAGAAAGTGCAGAGGAGATATACAAGGATGTTGCCTGGATTGGAGGGCATACCTTATGAGAATAGGTTGAGTGAACTTGGCCTTTTCTCCTTGGAGCGACGGAGGATGAGAGGTGACATGATAGAAGTGTATAAGATGATGAGAGGCATTGATCAGGTGGATAGTCAGAGGCTTTTTCACAGGGCTGAAATGGCTAACATGAGAGGGCATAGTTTTAAGGCACTTGGAAATAGGTACCCAGGGGATGTCAGGGGTAAGTTTTTCCCACACAGAGAGTGGTGGATGTGTGGAATGCACTGCCGGCGGCAGTGGTGTAAGCGGATACAATAGGATCCTTAAAGAGCCTCTTAGACAGGTACGTGGAGCTGAGAAAAATAGAGGGCTATGTAGTAGGGAAATTCCAGGCAGTTTCTAGAGTAGGTTGGCACAACATTGTGGGCTGAGGGTCTGTAGCGTGCTGTAGTTTTCTATGTTCTATGTTAATTTGCCGATTGAGTGTGGTGAGAAAGGCAAATGCAATGTTAGCATTCATCTTAAAAAGCAAATCTACAAATGCTGGAAATCCAAGCAACACACACAAACTGCTGGAGGAACTCAGCAGGCTAGGCAGTGTCTATGGAAAAGAGCACAGTCGACAATTCAGGCCAAGACCCTTTGGCAGGACTCTTTGGGGCTCAGTCCGAAACTTCGACTATACTCTTCCATAGATGCTGCCTGGCCTTCTGAATTCCTTCAGCATTTTGTGTGTGTTGATTCATTTCAAGAGGATTAGAACATAGCAGCCAGGATGTAATAAAGCACTGGTGAGGCCTCACTTGGGAGCACTGAGAGCAGTTCTGGGCCCTTTATCTCAAAAAAGATGTGCTGAAACTGGAGAAGATTCAAAGGAGGTTCATGAAAATGATTCCAGGATTGAAATGGCTTCTCATATGAAGAGCATTTGATGGCTCTGGGCCTATATTCACTGGACTTCAGAAAAATGAGCTCATTGAAACCTATCAAATGGTGAAAAGCTTCGATAGAGTCAATGTGTTGAGGGTGTTTCCTATGATGGGAGAGACACAGCTTCAGAATAGAGGGGCATCCTTTTAGAATAGAGATGAGGAATTTCTTTAGCCAAGGAGTGGTGAATCTGTGAAATTCTTTACCACAGGCAGCTGTGGAGGCAAAGTCTTTATGCATATTTAAGGCAGAGATTGATAGCTTCTTGACAGGTCAAGGTATGAGGGATATGGGGAGAAGGCACAGGCATATGAGGAGCATCGTCAATAGCTTTGATCCCAGGGGAGGCTCACAGGGATGATTCCAGAAATAAAGAAGTTAACATATGAGGAGTATCTGGCACCTTTGGGCCTGTACTCACTGGACTTTAAAAGAATATGTGGGGATCTCACTGAAACATACCGAATGGTGAAAGGACTAGACAAGGTGCATGTGGAGAGGGGGAATCCAGAACTAGAGGGCACAGCTTCAAAACTCAGGGTCACCTTTCAGAACAGAAGTAAAGAGGAATTTTTATTTTTTTAGCCAAAGTGCGGTGAATCTTTGGAATGCTCTGCCACGGACTGAGGTGGTGGCTAAATCTGTGGATATATTCAAAGAGGAAGTTGATAATATTCCTGACCAGTCTGGGCTTCAAAGAATATGGTGTGAAGGCAGATGTATGGGGCTGAATGGGATCCAGGGTCAGCCATGATGAAATGGGCTGAATGGCCTAATTCTGCTCCTAGACATATAGTCTTATGGTCTAAGACAGGAGATTGGGGCTAAGAGGAAAACTGGATCAGCCATGATAAAATGGTGGAGGAGACTCAATGGACCAAATGGCCTAATTCTGCTCCTATATGTTATTGTCTTGAACCTACCCACCCCCCATCCTCACCTTCAATGCATGCTCTCTGGTACTAGACATTTGAACCCTGAGAAACAGATACTCCCTTGTTCACTCTATCTATGCCTCTCATTGTCTTACAAAACTCTCAGATCTCTCCTCAACCTCCACCGCTCCAGAGAAAACAACCCAAGTTTATCCTGCCTCTTGTGATAGCCAAGCTGCATTCTTGTAAACTTCTTCTGCACCTTCTCCAAAGTCTCATCATCATTCCTATAGTGAGGCACCAGAACTGTACGCAGTACTCCAGATGTGGCCTAACCAGAGTTCTATAAAGTTGCAACATAACCTCCTGACTTTTGAACTCAATGCCTCGACTAATAAAAGCACGCATTCCAAAAGCCTTCTTCGACCTATGGCCAACTCAACAACTACTGCAGATGCTTACAATGCTTCCCTCAGATTTTTATTGGCTTGCCAGAATAACACCACCAGCTGATTGTAAACGTGGAAGAAACTGTTGAGACAATCAACTAATTTTAATGATTTGTCAACAAGATTTGCTGTTGAACAGAAAGAGGAACTATAAACTCCTGACAGATTATAAGTGCCTAGCAACTGCTTGATATACGCTAACATCTTGGTCAGTTCTCTGGCTTGCATGTGCTAAATGTGTGCATAATGGTCTCGAGTGCATGCTGTTGCACGGGTTTTTTTTTTAAAAGGGTCATTTTCACAGTTCTTCATCCCAACAGTTGCAGATGAGGAGCTAATCGTAGCAAGTAAACACACTGAACTAAAACGTGACCGGCTTCAACCTAACCAAGCTGACAAGTGTTATGCATGACAGCAGAGCAGTTATGTAAAATGTAGTCAGATAGCCCATGTGTAATTTCATTCTCATTACTGAAGTAGGGTCATAACTCAGCTTCAAAGAAATGCATGAAGCAGGAATTTCAGCAGTGGGGTACAGAACTTGAAGGGCATAATCATCACAAAATCCTCACAGTTTAAGGGGGGGTGTGGTGGGTGGGTGAGAGGGAAGGAGAGAGAGACCAGATTAAAAATGTGTCAAATTAGATACTAAGCAGCTGATATCATGAGGCAACACCTTGACAGTATCAGGTCAAATGCCACAATGAAGTCTGGTAAGTATCTGAAATATCTTTCCCTGTCCTCCAGAGTAATTATATAATTTAAAAAATTCTTTCCTTGTTTCTTTATTGATTGATTGAGATGCAGTGCAGAACAGGCCCTTCCGGCCCCTTGAACCATGTCCCATAATCCGCCCATTTAATCCTACAACTAAGCACAGTACAATTTACAGTGACTAATTAACCTACCAACCGGTATATCTTTGGACTGTGGGAAGAAACCCATGTGATCATGAGAACATACAGACTCTTTACAGGCAGCAGGTGGAAATGAACCCAGGTCGCCCGTACTGTAAAGCTTTGTGCTAACCACTATGCTACCATGTCGTCATTATTGTTCCCTGCAGCCCCAGCTGTGATAGAGACCCATCAGCAGTTGAAGTAATGGCCACATCCAGTTTTTGGGATGAAATGCAAATTACCCATAGACTGGGGCTCCCAACCTTCCCCATTAGCTGTAGGATCCGTGGACCGTAGGTTGAGAACCCCTGCCATAAAGGTTAACTGCTGACTCACTCAGTGTTATAGTACTCTCTAAAGACCATTCTTGCTTGGAGATGAGCAACATTCATCCATCTGACTGCACAAGTTCAAGCTCAAGCTAATTTTCTCACCAGCCGTGTGTACACTCTTTTTAGCGGGATGTTGCTGGATCTCAGGGTGATTCACTCTGAGGGAACTATTTGGTCATCCTAGCCAAGAGCACTGCATCAGCATTTACTGAAACAAAATCTGGGGTTTGCCGGCTCTGAATGGCAGAGCAACACATAACCAGCACCCTAAGCACGAAGCGAACAAGGCCAAAGTCCAAACCTATGTCCGCCGTCGTGAGAGGTGGAATGGGTTAGGCTGGCAAACAGGGAGCTGGTGAAGCTGTATACAATGGATGGCAGAAATATTGGTGAACTCCAAACATACTAACTATTGACTTTGGACAATGGCTTACGTGCCACTGGGAGCTAAGGGCCCAAGAGGAAGAACAACTAGGTCAACAGCCGCCCAGGTTCCCAAATCATTCAGTAAATGCTTACACTGGAACAGTGTCTGGCTTCCTCAGAGGGATAAAGTGAGGATGTATAACAGTTGAGGCTAAGTCCCCTCACCTTCAGTATTGGAACGAATCCTCCTTGCAGCATTTGGAGCAAAGTTAACACAACAGGTCTCCGGGAGGACTACAACCTTGTCGTAGGGTTTGGAGGCTTGTGTGCCTCAATGACCCAGGGAGCTATGTTGGCTGGAGTCAGGGCTTTATGCTTTGGCCCTTGGTAGGGTCACCCATGCCAAACAGGTCAAAGGGTAGAGGCCAGACTAAGAGTAGTCCATTGGTCCACCAGGTTCAACTCAGAGCTAACAACCTCGACTGGTAGGAAAAAAATTGTTAAGGAAACAGCAATGAAGAAAACCATCATTGCTGCCTTAAACACCAGTGGCGTAATGGACAGTATGCAAGTAATAAACAGGAAAATGTTAACACCAACAAAGATACACCCTTTAAGACTTTCCTCACTAGCTTTTTTTTTAAATACAAAAGTGAATGATATGTATACATATCCTCATTAACAAGTTAACATGTTCCATTTCATTGCACCCTTCTACTTATTACTAATTAGCATCACCTCCTGCAATCTCTCTCAATTAACTGATTATAGCCTTTTTTAACTTCTTATTCCATGGTGGCTAATGGAATTCACTTTTTTTGTCGTCCCACCAGTTGAATTTTCACCATTAAAAGCTGGTTGAGGTTACATCCCATGGTAAGATACATACTGTAGTATACAAGCAAGGCATTAAATTTGAATTGCCCCTTTGAACCCTAACCAGATGATTGCATGCTTCGACAAACTTGTAGTTGAAGACACCAAAATGAAACTGGTGTTTCAAGTTAAGGAGAATTTTGATGGAGGAACTTAAGTTCAGATAGAGATCCTCTATTGTGGAAAAATGTTCCAAGATGCTTAAATAGAGTAATTTTAAGCAAAAATGTACTTATTTATTTATTGGGATGCAGCTTGGAATAGGCCCTTCTGGCCCTTTGAGCCATGCCACCCAATCTTAGCCTAATCATGGGACAATTTACAGAGACCAATTAATCTACCAACTGTACGTCTTTGGACTATGGGAGGAAACTGTAGCACCCAGAGGAAACCTACGCGGTCACGGGGAGAACATACCAACTCCTTACAGGTAGCGGAGGGAATTGAACCTGTGTCGCTTGTACTGTAAAGTGTTGTGCTAACCACAATGCTACCATGCCATGAATCTTATTTGAAGCCATATTAGTACAGGTTGATGGAACTTGGTAGTTTAAATAGTTTGATGCGGACTAGATGGGCCAAAGGGCCTGTTTCTGTGCTGTACCTTTCTATGACTATCAGATATTAGCAAAAAAAAAGTAAATTGAGATTCACCTGAAGGAAAATCTAAATAGGATTAGCCAGCTGAAAGAGCATAACCAGGAAAATCACGGGTATGGACTACAACTGGAGATCTGGGGGAAGTATAGGGTCATAGAAAATTAAAATAATGAAGACCATAAGATATACGAGCAGAATTAGGCCAATCAGCCCATCAACTTCACTCTGCCATTTGTTACCCCCTCAGTTTTGGAAACCCCCACCAGAAGGAACATCCTCTCCATATCCACCTTATCTAGTCCTTTCAGCATTCGGTAGGTTTCAATGAGAGCACCACGATTCCTTCTAAATTCCATTAAGTATAGGCCCAAAGTTGCCAAACACTCTTATGTTAAACCCTTCATTCCCTGAAACATGCTCGTGAATCTCCTCTGGACTCTCTCCAACGATAATACATCCTGTCTGAGACAAGGGGGCCAAAACTGTTGACAATACAGCCTAACTAGTGTCTTATAAAGCTTCAGCATCACCTCCTTGTTTTTATATTCTATTCCTCTTGAAATAAATGCCAATGTTGTGTTTGTCTTCTTTACCACAGACTCAACCTGTGAATCAACCTTCTGGTAAGTCTTCCATGAGGACTCCCAAGTCCCTTTGCACCTCTGATGTTTGAAATTTCTCCACATTTATATGACAGTCGGTACTATTGCTCCTTTTACCAAAATACATTATCATACATTTCCCAACACTATACTTCATCTGCCACTTTTTTGCCCATTCTTTCAATCTGTCTAAGTCCTGCTGCAATCACATTGCTTCCTCAGCACCACCTACCCCTCCACCTATCTTCATATCATCTGCAAACTTTACCACAAAGCCATCAATTCCACCATCTAAATCACTGACAAACAATGTGAAAAGTAGCAGTCCCAATACTGGCCACTGAATGAAGACAATCAAGAAGCATTTGTTAGTAAGAGTTAAGAATTTTAAAATGAAAACATTTCTGAAAGCAAAGTCGATCAGCAAACTTCACAGCAAAGGGTGACTGGTGCAAGTCTAGTAATATTAGAGCATAAGAAATAGGAGCAGAGACAAGCCATCTGGCCCATTGAGCCTGTTTCACCATTCAGTAAGACCACGGACTTGTCTCCACCTACCTGCCTTTTCCCCATAACTCCTAATTCCCCCACTATGCAAAGATCTATCTAACCGTGCCTTAAATATATTTACCGAGCTAGCCTCCACTGCTTGACTGGACAGAGAATTCCACAGATTCACCACTCTTTGGGAAAAGCAGTTCCTCCTCATCTCCATCTTAAATTTACTCCCCCGAATCTTGAGGATCTGTCTCACCTACCGGTGGAAACAACTCTTCTGCCTCTAACTTATCTATCCCTTTCTTAATTTTATATGTTTCTGTAAGATCTCCTCTCATTCTTCTGAATTCCAGTGAGTACAGTTCCAGGGGACTCGATCTCTCCTCACGGTCTCACCCCCTCATCTCTGGAATCAACACGGTGAACCTCCTCGGCACCGCTGGACTACAGAACTTTGCAGCTTGGCTTACTTTCAGGAGAGTCAGTCACCAAAGGACACACTGAACCAGACACATAACCAGAGGGTCTGTTTTTGACAAACACCACCTGGAATTCATTGCAAGAGCAAGAGGCAAGTTAGAACATAGAACAGTACAGCACAGGAACAGGCCACTTGGTCCTCAATGTTATACCAAACCAGCTAAAAACCAAATTAAAAACCACCAAACACTAATCCCTACTACCTACACCATATCCATATCCCTCCATCTTCCTACCCAAACATCTCTTCAAAGCCTCTTATTAGCTTCTATCACCATACCAGGCAGTGCATTCCAGGGATCCATGACTCCAAGTGGAAAAACTTGCTCTTCACATCCCCTTTGAACCTACTCCCTCTCACCTTCAATGCATGCCCTCTGGTATTAGACATTTCATCCCTGAGAAACAGATACTCTCTCTGCCCACTCTATCTATGCCTCTCATAACCTTGTAAACATCAGATCTCCCCTCAGCCTCCAGTACTCCAGAGAAAAGCAACCCAAGTTTATCAAAGTTGCTGGTGAACGCAGCAGGCAGGCCAGATACGAGAAGACAGGAGGGGGAGGGATGGAGCCAAGAGCTGGACAGGTGATAGGCAAAAGGGATACAAGAGGATCATGGGACAGGAGGTCCGGGAAGAAAGATGGGGGGGGGGGGACCCAGAGGATGGGCAAGGGGTATATTCAAAGGGACAGAGGGAGAAAAAGGAGAGTGAGAGAAAGAATGTGTGTATAAAAATAAGTAACAGATGGGGTACGAGGGGGTGGTGGGGCATTAGCGGAAGTTAGAGAAGTCGATGTTCATGCCATCAGGTTGGAGGCTACCCAGACGGAATATAAGGTGTTGCTCCTCCAACCTGAGTGTGGCTTCATCTTTACAGTAGAGGAGGCCGTGGATAGACATGTCAGAATGGGAATGGGATGTGGAATTAAAATGTGTGGCCACTGGGAGATCCTGCTTTCTCTGGCGGACAGAGCGTAGGTGTTCAGCAAAGCGGTCTCCCAGTCTGCGTCGGGTCTCGCCAATATATAAATGGCCACATCGGGAGCACCGGACGCAGTATCCTCTCGTATCCCTTTTGCCAATCACCTGTCCAGCTCTTGGCTCCATCCCTCCCCCTCCTGTCTTCTCCTATCATTTTGGATCTCCCCCTCCAACTTTCAAATCCTTTACTCACTCCTCCTTCAGTTAGTCCTGACGAAGGGTCTTGGCCTGAAACGTCGACTGCACCTCTTCCTAGAGATGCTGCCTGGCCTGCTGCGTTCACCAGCAACTTTGATGTGTGTTGCTTGAATTTCCAGCATCTGCAGAATTCCTGTTGTTGTCCAAGTTTATCAAGCTTCTCGTGATACCACATGCCCTCTAAACCAGGCAGCATCCCAGTAAATCTCATCTGCACCCTCTCCAAAGCCTCAACATCCTTCCTGTAGTGGGATCACCAGAACTGTATGCAATTCTCTAGATGTGGCCGTACCAAGTTTTATAAATTTGCACCATAACCTCATTTTGAACTCAATGCCTCCACCAATAAAAGCAAGCATTCCATAAGCATTCTTAACGACCTTATCAATCAGTGTAGCCACTTTCAATGAGCTATGGCCTTGGACCTCAGTATCTCTCTGCTCAGCAACACTTAACAGGGTACTGTCTCCTTGCACCTGCCCTACCAAGGTGCAACACCTCACATTTATCTGGGCTAAACACTATCTGCCGTTTCTCTGAACATAACTGTAACAATTTTAATACAGGACTATATAAATCAGTTAAAGTAAATGCCATGTATATTAAGACTATAAGATATAGGAGCAGAAGTAGGCCATTCAGCCCTTCCGAGTCTGCTCCGCCATTCAATCATGGGCAAATCCAATTCTTCCAGTCATACCCACAACCTTGCCTTCACCCCATACCCTTTGATGCCCTGGCTAATCAAGAACCTATCAATCTCTCCCTTAAATATACCTAATGACCTGGCCTCCAAAGCCCCTCAAGGCAACAAATTCCACAGATTTACCACCCTCTGACTAAAGTAACTTCTCTGCATCTCAGTTCTAAATGGACGTCCTTCAATCCTGAAATTGTGCCCTCTTAGAACATAGAAAACCTACAACACAATACAGGCCCTTCAGTCCACAAAGTTGTGCCGAACACATCCCTACCTTAGAAATTACTAGGCTTACCTACAGCCCTCTATTTTTCTAAGCGCCATGTACCTATTTAAAAGTCTCTTAAAAGACCCCATCATATCCGCCTCCACCACCGTTCCCTGCAGCCCATTCCACGCACTCACCACTCTGAGTAAAAAACTTACCCCTGATCTCCTCTGTACCTACTCCCCAGCACCTTAAACCTGTGTCCTCTAGTGGCAACCATTTCAGACCTGGGAAAAAGCCTCTGATTATCCACACGATCAATGCCTCTCATCATCTTGTACACCTCTATCAGATCACCTCTCATCCTCCATCGCTCCAAGCAGAAAAGGCCGAGTTCACTCAACCTGTTCTAATAAGGCATGCTCCCCAATTCAGGCAACATCATTGTTAACTCTTGTCCTGGATTCCCCTACCATGGGAAATAACTTTGCCATATTGAAACTGTTCAGGTCTTTTAACATTCAGAATGTTTCTATGAGATCCCCCCTCATTTTCCTGATCTCCGGGGAATACAGCCCAAGAGCTGCCAGACGTTCCTCATACGGTAACCGTCTCATTCCTGGAATCATTCTTGTAAATCTTCTCTGAACCCTCTCCAATGTAAATATATTCTTTCTAAAATAAGGAGCCCAAAACTGCACCCAATACTCCAAGTGTGCTCTCACGAGTGCCTTACAGAGCTTCATCATCACATCCCTGCTCATATATTCTATACTTCTAGAAATGAATGCCAACATTGCATTCACCTTCTTCACAATTGACTCAACCTGGAAGTTAACTTTTAGGGTATCCTGCACAAGGACCCCCGGATACCTTTGCATCTCTGCATTTTGAATTGTCTTCCCATCTATAGTCTGCCTGTTTATTTCTTCCATCAAAGTGCATGACTATACACTTTCCAACATTGTATTTCATTTGCCACCTCTTTGCCCATTCCCCTAAACTATCTAAGTCTCTCTGTTTCCTCAACACTACCCACTCCTCCACCTATCTTTGTATCATCTGCAAATTTAACCACAAATCCATTAATACCGTAGTCCAAAACATCATAAAAAGCAGCGGTCCCAACAGCAACCCCAGTGGAACTCCACTGGTAACCGGCAGCCAGCTAGAATAGGATCCCTTTATTCCCACTCTCCGTTTTCTGCCGACCAGCCAATGCTCCACCCATGCTAGTAACTTCCCTGTAATTCCATGGGCTCTTATCTTGCAAAGCAGCCTCATGTGTGGCACCTTGTCAAAGGGCTATGAAAATCCAAGTACACCACATCTACTGCATCTCCTTTGTCTACCCTGCTTGTAATTGCCTCAAAGAATTGCAGTAGGTTTGTCAGGCAGGATTTTCCTTTCCGGAAACCATGCTGGCTTTGGCCTATCTTGTCATGTGCCTCCAGGTACTCCGTAATGTCATCTTAACAATCGATTCCAACAACTTCCCAACCACTGATGTCAGGCTATAGTTTCCTTTCTGCTGCCTCCCACCCTTCTTAAATAGGGGAATAACATTTGCAATTTTCTAGTCATCTGGTACAATGTCAGAATCTATTGATTCTTGAAAGATCATTGTTAGTGCCTCCGCAGTCTCTCCAGCTACTTCCTTCAGAACCCGAGGGTGCATTCCATCAGGTCCAGGAGATTTATCCACCCTCAGACCATTAAGCTTCCTGAACACCTTCACAGTCATTAATTCTCACTGCAAAAATTTCACTTCCCTGACACTTCTGAATGTCTGGTATACTGCAGACGTCTTCCACTGTGAAGACTGATGCAAAATACGCATTCAGTTCCTCTGTCATCTCTGTATCTCCTATTACAATATCTCCAACGTCATTTTGTATTGGTCCTCTATCTACCCTCAACTCTCTTTACCCTTTATATACTTAAAAAAGCTTTTAGTCTCTTCTTTGACATTCTACAAACACTCTCTCTTGAGGTTCAGTACTGACCTGGTTTTCCAATCCACTTTCATGTTAAAATCCCCAATGATTATCATGACATTGCCTTTCCAATACACCTTTTCTATCTTCTGTTGTAATTTGTAATCCACATCTCGACTGCTGTTTGGAGGCCTGTATACAACTGCCATTAGGGTCCTTTTACCCTTGCCATTTCTTAACTCAACCCATAGAGACCTTCCACCTTCTAATCCAATGTCATCTCTTTCTAACGATTTAATATTATTTCTTTTACACCACCCCCTCTGCCTACTAACCTATCTTTCCAATACACTGTATATCTTTGGACGTTCAGCTCCCAATGGCAGCCATCCTTTAGCTAAGTTTCAGAGAAGGCCAGAACTTCATACTTGCCGATCTGTAGCTGAATTTCAAGATCGTCCATTTTATTCCTGATGCTGTGTGCATTCGAATATAACACTTTCAGTCCAGTATTTGTTACTTTCTGTTTTAACTGCACCACGCCTCTATTGCCTGTTACTCATTCCACTGGCTGTGATTAAGCCTCATCTCCTGCCTGTTCTTTCTATAATCTCTGTTGCATGCTTTGATTTATTTCTGCTTTTCCCTTCCTCAACCCTATCACTCTGCTTCCCATCCCCCTGCCAAATTAGTTTAAACCCTCCCTAATGTACCAGCTAGGATATTGGACCCCTTTCAGGTGTAACCCGTCCTTTTTGGGTCATACCTCCCCCAGCAGAGGGCCCAATGATCCAGGAAACTGAAGCCCTGCCCCTACACCAGTCTCTCAGCCACACACATTAATATGCCTGATCGTGCTATCCTTGCATTCATTAGCACGTGGCACAGGCAGCAATCCTGAGATTACTATCCCAGAGGTCCTGCTTTTCAAATTCCTACGTAACTCCCTGAATTCTCTCTTCAGGACTTCCTCCCTTTTTCTACCTATGTCACTGGTACCAACATGTGGTGCTCTCTACTATCTGAGCTCTTCCCTTCGCTTCCCTGACCATCACCCACTTATCTAACTCCCGCAGCCTTGCAGTGACTAACTCCCTGTAGCTCCTCGCTATCTCCTGTTCACTCTCGCTAATAAGCTGTAGGTCATTGAACCGCAGTTCCAGATCCCTAACACAGTCTCTCAGCAGCTGCATCTCGGTACACCTGGCGCAGATGTGGCCATCTGGGAGATTGGAAGATTCCCAGGATTCCCACATCCGACACCCAGAGCAAAATACTAACCCTACCAACATGCTCTCTATTCCTCAAAAAAATGCAAAGGAAAACCAAAAATATTAATATAAAGGAAAAATTCACAAAGCTAAGGCGAAAGAATCAGGGAGTGGAACACTTTGAAACAGTTGGCAGAGGTGTCGTAAGCCAATTGGTCTACTTCAGCGTGCGATATGCCAAGTAGGCAAGGGAGCTCAAACTCTGGCTCTGTTTGTGGTGTCAAGTGTAAACAAGTAGCTCTTAAGAGTTAAGAAAAAAAGCTACATTTACGTCTCCTAATTAGTGCATGAGCAATCAGCTTGTCCCAATTGCAGAGGGTGCAGATTGGGGACACATTAACAGCACTGCAATTAAGGAAGTACAGGGGACCATCAAACTGTGCCTCAGTTGCAGACGGAAAGGAAAAAAAACTCCATTGCAGACTGCTCAACTGCACCTCGAAAATTTCCATCTAATGTGGAAACATTCTTCCTCCTTGAAACTCTTCAAGTACAGAAACTCTCTTCTAATATCACAGTTGAGTTGTACCCACCCACAAGTATTTGGAGTTCAATTAAACAGTTTTACGTACCACACCATCTTCATCTATTCCTTCATCTTCGTCTGACTCATCATCTGTAATTGGTTCTGAAGAGCCATAGTCTCTGAGCATTTGGGTTATTCCAGAATCGGGCAAGAACACCGCCAGACAAATTGGTGTGTAGCCATTGTACATCTGGGCATGAACATCTGCTCCCCTCTTTAGTAAGAGTCTGACGATGTGAGGATTCTGCTTTTCTACTCCCAAATGTAATGCAGTCCGACCTGCACATTTCTCCTACAGACAGAAATTGAAGTTTAAATATCCCATAGGTTTCCCTTTACAAAAAAAATACACCTTCTGACTTCATGTTATTGTCACTGGTTTATTTTGCAGGGGAGGGGTTGGGGGTTTGATGTTCTAGCACTGTTTTCCGGGTAGATAATCTGGTAATTTTTGTGCGAGGGAGGAGCTTGTGGGGGGCGGGTTGGGGTTTGATAGTTTTTGTTTCTTTTTCCCCTTTTGTGTGATGGGGGAGGGGGTTGTCTTTTCTTTCAATGACTCCATGGTTTTTCAGTATCTGGAGAAGACGAATCTCAGAGTTGTATTCTACATACATACTTTGATAATAAAATGAACCTTTGAACCTTTAATTTCATCAGTAAGATGATCATTTCTGTTCATGCTCCACACCCCAAAAACAGAGTGACACAGGGAAGCAACAAGTCATCCTAACTGTCACTTAATTAGAGATACAGCACAGATCAGGCCCTTCCAGCCCGACACGCCGTGCTGCTCAGCAACTCGCCTAAGCACAGGACAATTCACAATGACCAATTAACCTACTAAGTACAAGACCATAAGACGCAGGAGCAGAATTAGGCCATTCAGCCTATCGAGTCTGCCCCGCTATTCCATTGTGGCTGATCCCTGATCCTACTCAGCCTGCCATCTCGCCATAACCTTTGATGTCCTGACCAATCAGCAAACAATTTTTGCTTTAAATATATCCATGGTTCTGGCCTCCACAGCTGTCTGTGACAGACCATTCCACAGATTCACTACTCTCTGTCTAAAATTTCCTCCTTATCTCTGTTCTAAGGATTGCCCCTCAATTTTGAGGCTGTGTCCTCTAGATCGGAGCACCTCCACCAAAGGAAACATCCTCTCCACACCCACTTTATCTAGTCCTTTCAATATTCAGGTTTTAGTCAGATACCCCGCCCCTCCCCTGCGTTTTTTACTAAATTCCAGTGAGTACAGGTCTAAAGCTGCCAAACACTCCTCATATGTTAACCCCATCATTCCTGCAATCATCCTCATAAACTTCCTTTGAACTCTCTCCAATGGCAACACATCCATTCTGAGATATGGGGCCCCAAAAACTGCTGACAATACTCTGTGACTAGTGTCTTATAAAGCCTCAGCATTATCTCCTTACCAACAGAGCCATACCACCACCTACACCTTCTTGCCTGTCCTTTCCATGCAAAGTATAAGCTCCCAACTATGACCTTCTTTCAGCCACGACTCAGTGATGCCCACAACGTCATACTGACCAATGGCTAACTGCACCACTAGTAGGTCTTTAGGACTGTGGGAGGAAACCCACACAACCATGGAGAGAATGTCCAACACTGCAATTGAACTCTGTTGCCCCGAGCTGTAATAGCATCTTGCAAACCAATACTTTAGCGTGGTGCTCCTATAGCCAGAAACAGTTGATATTTTGTGCGTTGAAAATCCTAAACATCGGAGAATAACTAATGGTTTCTGGACTACCTTAATGACCATTAGGAGGCATATTTGAACAAGTACTGCTGCTACTTTTTGGGCATTTCCAGGAATTAAGCTCAGGATGGGGTATAGGAACAAAGCACAAAGAAAAAAAATCTATTAAATATTCTGCTAGCGGTAACAGCTACTGAGAACTGTTAATTACCCTGAATCCCACACCAATGATTTCACTTTAAGGAGTTTTTTATCCTGTTATTTCATATTCTCGTTATTTATTGCTATTTATTTATATTTGCACTTGAACAGATTGCCCTCTACATTCTGGTTGATCTTTCATTGATCCTGTTACAGTTACTATTCTGTAGATTTGCTGAGTAAGCCCACAAGAAAACAAATCTCAGGTGGTATGTAGTGACATACAAGTATTCTGATAATAAACTTTACTTTGACTCTGAAGGCAAACAGCTCTGAGGTCAGAAGATCCAATTTGGCAGAACATGAATATCCATTGCAATTGCAAGGAACACTGCCCAAAGCATGGACACCTGTGCTCTTCTTTGTGAAATGAGATGGGATATCTAATGCCTGTCTGAAGGTGGCATACAGAGCCTTTAGTTAGTCTCAGAGGGGGACACGTTCTGGTCCAGACTTGCACTCTGCAGTCTGCTCACGGGACACCGCAGTGAGACTGCAGTGAACAGCACACCCACACTCACAGCTGAGCAAGGGGACCTGTGGGAGGGGAGAAAACTAGATAAAAGACAAAATCATTCAAAAAAAAATGGGCCAGTCCCCTCCCCCTCAGACTACAGCAAAAGCAATAAAGATTATTTGATCATCCTCCCCACCCCCATTGACCCTGCAGTGCCTTGCATCTTAAACTGTTTCAGAGATTTTTTAGAGAACTTGCCTTTGCATTAACGTCCTGTTCAAACTGCAGAAGATACTCCACTATCTTAACATCATTAAGTATTACTGCCAAGTGGAGGGGCGTTAAACCTGAGGGAAAAGGGAGAAACATTAAAATGCAAGGAACAGACATCAGCAATAAGCCATTTGGTGCCAATCAGCAGACGACCTGTTCCCCTCATTACATTTATCACATGCTTTTCCTTTGATTTCTATCTGGTTCTTGCACACATCACCTTTTCCTTTTCAGTTCAATGTTCTTCAGCATTCCTGGAGGCACCACTTCCTAACAGGGTGATGTCCTGAGGTTAGGTGTGAATGTTCCCAAGGGTTGCAAACCATTCTCTCCGTTGATATCCAATGATACGCACTGGAGATCTGATAAAGAGGAACCCCAAACACTTTACCATTCACCAATGTTCCTATTTATTTCTTGTTTTTTGATATCCTTGATATGCTTTTTGTGTCCTTGAGCAAGGAACTTAATCACACATTGCTCCGCAACGACACTGGTGCCAAGCTGTATGGGTCCTAATGCCCTTCCCTTGGGCAATATCGGTATCGTGGAGAGGGGAGACTTGCAGCATGGGCAGCTGCTTGTCTTCCATACAACCTTGCCCAGGCCTGCGCCCTGGAGAGTGAAGACTTTCCAGGCGCAGATCCATGGTCTCACAAGACTAACGGATGATATCCCTACCAGTGGCATGGGGGGTGGGGAGATAGAGATTTACCCTATCATAGTCATACATCTATCAGGTCACACCTCGACCCTTATTGTGATTTGTGATACACTGCAGTATAGGTCCTTCTGGCCCTTCATGCCATGTCGCCCACGAACCCCTGATTTAACCCCAGCCTAATCACAGGACAATTTAGAATGAATCTTTGGGATGTGGGAGGAAACCGGAGCACCCGGAGGAAACACACATAGTCACGAAGAAAACATACAAACTCTTCATTGAATTTGGGACATTTGTACTGTAAAGCATTGTGCTAACCACACTACCATGCCGCCCACGTTGAACACAGTGCGGAGAAGACCCTTCAAGCAACCTCAAATTTAATCCTAGCCTGGTCACAGGACAATTTCTTTGGACTGTGGAAGAAAACCAGAGCAAACGGAGGAAATCATGTAGTCAAAGGGAGAACGTACAAACAAATTACAGACAGCGGCAAGGTCTGCAGGATCTAATTCAGTCCAGGTGCTGAGTTAATTAACATAATTCAATTTGGAAATGCCCTAAGAGGACCTCCACCTTGTCGTAGGGTTTGGAGGCTTCTGTGTCTCAATGACCTGGCGAGCAATGCTGGCTGTGTAAGGGCCTTGTGCTTTGGTTCTTGGTCAACCAGCCCAAACCAGATCAAAGGGTAGACCCCAGAGTGTCTACTAGTCCTTCAGGTTTGGGGGTTCAGCTCAGGGACAACAACCCTGATTGTCAAAACAAAACTGTTACCGAAATAGCAATTTAAATAAACTTCATCGCTGCCCTAAACACAAGCAACGTAACAGACAATAAGCTCGGAAATGAAACTTTGCGTATGAGGAGTAACTTCTTTAGGCAGAGGGTGGTGTATCTGTGGAATTCACTGCCGCAGATGGTTGTGGAGGGAAAGTCCTTGGTGATATTTAAAGCAGAGGTTGATAAGTTCTTGATAAATAAGGGCATCAAAAGTTACAGGCAGAAGGCAAGAGAATGGGGTTGAGTTGGGTGGAGCAGAATTAAGCCATTTGGACAATGTCTGGTATTGTTTGCAACTTTGAGAAATAGGTCATTGGGGTAACTTGACTTTTGATGAATATCTACTCCAAGAGTGAGAGTGACTAAGGACAAGATGGTCTGAAATTTGTGTGTGTGAGCTATTTAATCAAAGCAGTAGAATCTGTGGCTTGAAGGAGGTGGATAATTGCTTTATACTATGCAACTCTAGCAGTAATTGAAGAATCGTCCTATATAGCAGTTTATAAATATTGTTTGCAAGGTAACACAGCAGTTAGTGTGACACTATTACAGCCAGCAACCCAGCTTCAATTCTTGCCACTCTGTCTACAAGGAATTTGTGCATTCTCCCTGTGACCAGGTGCTCCAGTTTCCTCCCACATGCCAGGTCAGGGCTGTAAGCTGTAGACATGTAATACTGGCGCAAGACATATGACAATACTTGCAAACTGCCCCAGCATAAAGATGTACTATATTGCCTATTGACACAATGCATTTCACTGTATGCTTCAATATATATGTGACAAATAAAGGTAATCTTACCTAATCCAATTGTGTTGGAAACCACAATTTATTTTAAAAATAATACTTTTTAAGGTTTGTACTTTTTAGACTACTTTGTGTATTTTTCACACTCACTGGCAGAAAGCCGTATAGCAGCTAAACTAACAGTTTATCACCCTCCTCATTTTTCATCGGCTAAGTATTAGCACATTACCCAAGTGATGCAGCTGTTTTAATTATGTAGTCTATTAACTAGCTTATCTCTATCTAAGGAATCTTTATCTTATTTATATGTAATGCCCTGGTTAAGATTTCAACTGCTATGTTGTAGGTATTTCATTTTAGAAGTTTCTGCAAACACTGCGTGTCCTGCTGATAGAATGTTTTCGTTTCGGCCAAAACCCTACTGCTCAAATTAGGAATGTTGTGTCAGCCAATCAGGATGGTGGAATTGGGAGTAAGTTCTAGAGAGAGTGGGACAGAGAGAGATTTCTGTGAGGGACAGTAGTCTGGTTTGCGGGGACTTTTTTTGGTGGGAGTTGTGGAGAGGACAGGAGCAAAAGTGCTGCAGAATGCCTTGGGAAGCAGAGTCCCAGTTACAAATGGTTTGTGAAGATGAATGGCTCCAAGGAGGAAGGGTCAATACCAGAAAGGCATCGAACAAACTGTACACATTGGACTGGTTTAATTGTAACGGGCCCTTATATTATTTTTTTCTTTTCTTTTTCCTACTGTTTGATAATGTTGAAATCTGTAAATACACTTTCTTTGTAATTTTTTGCTGTGCATTATCTGTTATTTCTGGCTGACTGACAATTGTGTATGGGCAGCATTTACACAGCATTCGCTCAAATCGAGGTGCTTTAATCGGAACATCACAACGTTCCTGTTTGGTTGAACCCCTAATCATACCGACCCTAGATGCATCTTGTTTATCAAAGATGGTCTTCTTGCTGCAGAGTCATGTGGCTGTTAGCAGAGCTGGCTAACGAGCCAAGTTGGTATACAAGCCTGGTGAGAGGGTTACCTATAAAAGCAACAGATTTTTCAGAAGCGCCATCTTTTCTTTCTTTACTGTTTTTTTCTTCACATCCATACTCCTCTTAGTATTGTTTCTCAGCTTTTTATTTAGTTTGTTCAGTATTTGTAGGCTTGTTTGTACTCTAAAATAAACTGAAATCTTGGAATTAAGACTGCTCATCAGTCCTGACTCCTGGAAGAACCCCGAGGATCAGAAAATAAACAGAGATCTGGTAAGAGGTTTGGGTTCCTCTCTACGAGTTAAATGCACAGTCATCAACATGCCCTAAAGCAACCACCTCACCCTGCGGTGTGGGAAGGACAGTGGCGACCTACAGATTTTGTCTTTAAACGATGAACCAACAAGTGAAAACACCACTGTTAAGGTTGAATTTAATTAGAAATTAGAACCTCTTCAGACACCAAAGTTTTCCCGCCTGGTAACCAAACCTAGTCAGAAATTTTTGAAAGTAAACATTAAATCTCAGAGCCTTTACCTTGGTAGTTATAGAAATGCAGCTGCTGTTTGAACTCTGAAGGGTCCACCAAACTGGAATAATGTAGGTCACTGGAATGGTGAAACAGGAGTGCCTGGACACAGGCAAGTGCCATCTCCTTGCAAGCGAGGTGTAAGGCAGTGTTCCCATCCTTCTCTTGCAGCAAGAGGCTCGCTCCAGCAGCTGTCAACTTCTTTATAAAATCTGGTCGCTCAAGGATCACTGCCAAATGCAATGCCGTCTGAAAGAGATGAGGAGTGTGGGAAGGAAGGAGGGAGGTTTTTTTTTGAAACTATTGCATGGGAAATGGAAGCAGAGTTTGTACTTTCATTGAGAAAAACAACTGATGTGCTGGCGACAAGGAAAGTTCTAAGTAAATCTCTGAATGACACAAAACCAAAGTAATTATTTCCGTCCGCACTCTCAGTACCTGCTTCATGTTGTTTTGCAGGTTGAGAAAATCCGTACCCTTGATATAGTAGAGAAGGCGCTCCAGCAGGCAATCTTCTTCATGAATTATGGTCAGGTGCAGTATCCTTTTAAAACAAAATTCCAGACATTAGCTGACCATCCTTAGGTGGCCACAGTTTGAGAATGGTTAAATACAGCTCTTCTCCAGAGGACCACAACCTTGTCATAGGGTTTGGAGGCTTGCGTACCTCAATAACCTGGACAGCTATGTCGGCTCGCGTCAGGGCTTTACACTCTGGTTCTTGGTAAGGTCACCCATGCCAAACTGGTCAAAGTTAGAGGACAGACTGCGTGGTCCACTGGTTCTACAGGTTCGGGGGTTCAGCTCAGGGCTAGCAGCCCTGACTGATCAAACAACACTGTTCTGGAAACAGCAATGAAGCAGTCTTCTACATCTGAGTGTGACGGTATTCCTGAGACTCCACCAAGAACTTGTATGACTGACAGCAGTGAAAACCAAGGAGGCTACTGACATGATGAAGGAAGCCCTGAACACCAACAGAGATGGAGTACCTTCATTGCTGCCCTGAACAGCAGCGGTGGCAAGTAAATATAGCTTAGTGTGGATAGTGTGCGAGACAGCAAGAGATCAAGGATGGGCGGGGAGGGGTGGGAAGAATAGTAGAAAGAGCCAGTGAGAGAGAAGCAGAGAACAGATTAGATATAGGCAGAATGTGCCCAAGAGAGAAGCTAAAAACTGCTCCCCTAGTTCCAGACACCTTATACACAGTGAAAAGTGAGAAAGAAGATGGTGGTGAGAGAGACAGAGCTCAACTCTAGTAGATAGTTCATTACTAGGATTTCTGCACCAAACTAACAGATTGTTCCTCTCAGCAACTTGTTAATTGGGTGGAAATCTTGCCACTTCTTTAGTGTTTGTTGTTTTTTTTTACACAATTCTGAGTTGCTCACTTGGTGTTCAACTCAGTATGGATGGAAAGCATGCAAGCAGCCAGCCAGATTCGAGCCTAGGACCACTCGCCTTGAAGTCAGATGGAATTGTCAGTCCAGCTCCCTCCAGAAAAAGTCGCCAAATCAAAAAGCACAAACTAGAACAGAGTCAATTTATGCACATTGCTGTTAAAGCAGGGCAGCAATCAAGCAAATTAAATGCTGTAAAACTCATGTGAAGAAAAAGAAAGTACGGATTCATATTCAAGTTTCTGAACTCCTCTTCTTAGACATCTGGTGAATAACATGACTGATTTGGAAACTACGGCAGCAGAATAAAGTAGGGCAGACGCCTCTTGAGAATGAAGCTGGTATTTAATCGCTTTTGAATCAGATTTACTCAATGCTCTTAGAAATCTCCACTTAAGGTAAAAGCATTTCAGTTATGTCAGGGGGGGGGAGGAGAAAGAGGCCCATTTGCAGCAGGGGTTACCATGGGCCCCTACCATTAACAGAGGGGTCTGTGGATCCCAGACTGGGAAACCCTGAGCTACAGTCTTTTGTCTCTATCTGGATCAATCACAGGGACTTAATACCATAATTAGAAGCTGTAAACACGAGGAAATCTGCAGATGCTGGAATTTCAAGCAACACACATAAAAGTTGCTGGTGAACGCAGCAGGCCAGACAGCATCTCTAGGAAGAGGTACAGTCGAAGTTTCAGGCCGAGACCCTTCGTCAGGACTAACTGAAAGAGCCAGTAAGAGATTTGAAAGTGGGAGGGGGAGGGGGCCCAGAGAAAGCAGGATCTCCCAGTGTCCACGCATTTTAATTCCACGTCCCAATCCCATTCTGATATGTCAATCCACGGCCTCCTCTACTGTAAAGATGAAGCCACACTCAGGTTGGAGGAACAATATCTCATATTCCGTCTGGGTAGCCTCCAACCTGATGGCATGAACATTGACTTCTCTAACTTCCATTAATGCCCCACCTCCCCCTCATACCCCATCCGTTATTGCCCATCCTCTGGGCTTCCCCCCTCCCCCTTTCTTTCTCCCTAGGCCTCCTGTCCCATGATCCTCTCATATCCCTTTTGCCAATCAACTGTCCAGCTCTTGGCTCCATCCCTCCCCCTCCTGTCTTCTCCCATCATTTTGGATCTTCCCCTCCCCCTCCCACTTTCAAATCTCTTACTAGCTCTTCTTTCAGTTACAGGTGTCCCCTGCTTTTCGAACGTTCGCTTTACAAAACCTCACTGTTATGAAAGACCTACATTAGTTACCTGTTTTCGCTAACAGAAGGTGTTTTCATTGTTACGAAGAAAGGCAGCGCGTGAAAAAAGCAGCTCGCGATAAAAAAGCAGCGCACGATATAAGGCAGCGTGCCCCGAGCAGCCGCTCTCCCCGGGATTCGGAACGGCTTTCTAGCCGGCATTGCTTAAACACATGCCTATGAGCATCCATTAGCAAGATGAGTTCTAAGGTATCGGAAAAGCCTAGAAGAGCTCGTAAGGGTGTTACACTTAGCGTAAAACTAGACATAATTAAGCATTTCGATCATGGTGCATGAAGTAAGGACAAAGTGAGTTTGGCTTGTGGAAGCTGATGAAGATGATGTTGAAGAGGTTTTGGCATCCCATGACCAAGAACTGATAGATGAAGATTTGAGGCATTTGGAAGAGGAAAGGATAACAATCGAAACCGAATTCAGTAGCGAAAGTGAAGTCATCCAGGAACGGAACGTGAAGCAAATGCGTGAGATTTTCGCTGTAATGATAAAGTACAACTTTAATTTTGAAAGGGTACGTCGGTTTAGGGGATATTTGCAGGATGGTTTGAGTGCTTACAAAGAACTGTACGATAGAAAAATGCACGAGGCTCAGCAGTCAAGCAAGCCTTGCATATCAGCCACAGCAGACGACGAACCTCAACCTTCAACATCAAGGCAGGCAGTCACAGGAGAAGATGAGCTGTCTGCCCTAATGGAAACAGATGAAGATGAGATGACACCTCATCTCAGTGTCCCACCACCCCAACCCCAGGCTGCGGACAGTTACCAATTCGCGGAGAATGCAGCAATTGCCGGGAGGCACACAGCACATCTTTATGAAAAAAGCCGAAATGAACATGCTAATTAATTAGCTGCCGCCCAGCACATAATTGTCAGCCCAGATCAGAGGGGATTGCGTTCGGCTTTTTTCTTAAAGATGTGCTGTGTGCCTCCCAGATACCACTGTACCCCTGCATGCTTTGCGGATCGGTATCCGTCGGTGGCCCAGAGGGTGGGGGCCACTGCACCACCCAAATTCCGATGACTCAGCCTACCACACCATCATTAGTGTGCTCGGTGCTGTCTTCCCGATTCCCGTAAGTGATACTACACTGTACATACATCATTTCTACTTTATATAGGCTATGTATTTTTACATATTATTTGGTATGATTTGGCAGCTTTATAGCTTAAAGGTTACTGGAGGGAGTGTTTTTGCCAACAGCGCTTGCGTGACGTTTCCTGCCAAGAGCGCTTGCGTGAGATTTTCGCTACGGAGAACAGTGCCGGCAATGATTGTGGGAAAGTATTTCTACTTTATGTAGGCTGTGTATTTATCATATCATTCCTGCTTTTACTATATGTTACTGTTATTTTAGGTTTTATGTGTTATTTGGCATGATTTGGTAGGTTATTTTTGCGTCTGCAAACGCTCACAAAATTTTCCCATATAAATAACTGGTAATTGCTTCTTCACTTTACGACATTCCGGCTTACAAACTGTTTCATAGGAATGCTCTACGGATGGTGGATGAAACCTGTGGTCCTGATGAAGGGTCTCGGCCCAAAACGTCGACTGTACCTCTTCCTAAAGATGCTGCCTGGCCTGCTGTGTTCACCAACAACTTTTATGTGTGTTATTAGAAGCTGTATAAAGGTTAACTCCAGTCCTTCAATGCATTTAAAAGAAGTACTTTAAGTCAGCAGTCTGTGCAGTCAACAGTCAAAAGCCGTATTTGCTATCACACCCTTAGCAACAACTTCTATTTGCACAGGGGCCCATGACAGACAACTTAGCACAATAATTCACAAGGACACCTATTCTGAAAAGTAAAGGAAGAGAAGACAGAATTAAGGGACTTGATAAACACGTGAGATTCTGCAGATGCTGATAATCTTGAGCAACAGACAAAATGCTAGAAAACTCAACAAGTCATACAGTTTCTATGAGGGGAATGAAACATAGAAAAACTACAGCACAATACTGGCCCTTCGGCCCACAAAGCTGTGCCAAACATGTCCCTACCTTACAACTACCTAGGCTTTACCCATAGCCCTTATTTTTCTAAGCTCCATGTAGCCATCCAGGAGTCTCTTAAAAGACCCTATTGTTTCCGTCTCCGCTGCCAGCAGCCCACTCCCCACACTCACCACTCTCTGTAAAAAAAAACTTAGCCCTGACATCTCCTCTGTACCTACTTCCAAGCACCTTAAAGGTATGCCCTCTCCTGCTAACCATTTCAGCCCTAGGGAAAAGCCTCTGACTATCCACACGATTAATGCCTCTCATTATCCATTGCTCCAAGGAGAAAAGGCCAAGTTCACTCAACCTATTCTCATAAGACATGCTCCTCAATCCAGGCAACATCCTTGTACATCTCCTCTGCACCCTTTCTATGGTTTCCACATCCTTCCTGTAGTGAGGCGACCAGAATCGAGCACAGTACTCCAAGTGGGGTCTGACCAGGGTCCTATATAGCTGCAACATTACCTCTCATCTCTTAAACTCAATCCAATGATTGAAGGCCAATGGACCATCTGCCTTCTTAACCACAGAGTCAACTTGCGCTGCAGCTTTGAGTGTCCTATGGACTCGGACCCCAAGATCCCTCTGATCCTCCACACTGCCAAGAGTCTTACCATTAATACTATATTCTGCCATCATACTTGACCTAACAAAATGAACCACCTCACAATATCTGGGTTGAACTCCATCTGCCACTTCTCAGCCCAGTTTTGGATCCTATCAATGTCCCGTTGTAACCTCTGCCAGCCCTCCATACTATCCACAACACCCCCAACCTTTGTGTCATCAGCAAATTTACTAACCCATCCCTGCACTTCCTCATCCAGGTCATTTATAAAAATCACAAAGAGTAGGGGTCCCAGAACAGATCCCTGAGGCACACCACTGGTCACCAACCTCCATGCAGAATATGACCCGTCTACAACCACTCTTTGTCTTCTGTGGGCAAGTCAGTTCTAGATCCACAAAGCAATGTCCCCTTGGATCCCGTGCCTCCTTACTTTTTCAATAAGCCTTGCATGGGGTACCTTATCAAATGCCTTGCTAAAATCCACATACACTACATCTACGGCTCTACCTTCATCAATGTGCTTAGCCAACATTTCGAAGACTCAACATTTTGGGCCGAGAACATTCATCAGAAGTGGAGTCCCATCCTGATGAAGGTTCTCAACACAAAACGTTAAATGTTTAAGGGATTTGAACAGATTTCCATTGGAAGGAGTACCAGCATGATATGGAGTTGGATAAAGCCTGAAAGATGTGACAACTTCATGGAAAGTTGTAAATAGTCAGGATGGGACTCCAATCCTGATGAATATTCTCAGGCCAAAACAGTGTGTGTGTGTGTGTGTGTGTGTGTGTGTGTGTACATGCATAAATAAATAATTAGGGTGCCCTAAATAATGAGACTTTTCCACAGTACTGCATGTGTCAACTTGAAGCAGAGAGCAAGTCTGCAAATCTGGCGGGAGCAAAGGATGTTGGAATGGCAATGCTGGTGCACAATGGGGGGAGGGGTGTTGGACAGGGAGGGAACGTTGACTCAGACCATGAGAGGCCTGTGTCGGGCATTTTCGTGCCTTACAAGGCGCAGATTGGAAGTCTGTGGGGCACCACTCCTCGCACAGACTAGAGCAATGTGTGGTTAAGTGCCTTGCTCAAGGACACAAACACGCTGCCACAGCTAAGGCTCGAACCAGCGATCTTGCGATAACTAGACTAACGCCTTAACCACTTGGCCACGTGCCCAACACGTGCTGGACAGGTAGTAGAGAAATGCTGGGGCTAGGGGATGACATAGGTGCAGGCACACCCAGCCCTGAGACATCAGGCAAGATCACTTGATTCCAAATAATTGGTTTATTGATCATTACAGAATGTCTCCCTGGTGCTTCCCACTTACTCCCCTCTCCCTTCCCCTTTTCCCAACCATGATTCCCCTCTTCCTACTCTCAGTCTACAATAGAGAGCCATATCAGAATCAGGTTTATCATCACTCACACATCATGAAACTTGTTTTTTTTTGTGGTAGCAGTAAGTGCAATGCATAAAATCACTACAGCACTGTGGAAAAGTCTTAGACCCCCTAGCTATATACTGTATAGATATGAGCCTAAGACATAGCACGTTCAATGAGAACAAGAGAACTGGGCAATTCAGCCTTGAAGTGGGTAATTACATGTTCGAAGAATTCTGAATGAGATTCTGATTCAGAATTCTGAATGAATTCTGCAAGATAAGCACAGCACAAGAGGTCAAACCTGAAGATTCACAATACCAGTAGACTGTAGCCAACATAAATGGATGTCTCCTGTATCTCTAGCCCCAATACCTCCTGGTCCTGTTTCAATCACAGAACACTAGACATATTTGGTGCTAATCTTTTAAGTGACATCGATTGTGCTAAATAGAAACTAGACTATCCAACACAGAAGAGTACAACACAGGAACAGGCCCTTCAGCCCACAATGTTGTGGTGAACCAGCTAAAAAGTAAATCAAAATCCCTCAAAACTAATCCCTCCAACCTACACAATGTCTATATTTCTCCATCTTCCTCATATTCATGTGCCAATCCCAACATCTCTTAAAAGCCCCTAAAGTATTTGTCTCTACCATCATTCCAGGCACCAACCACTGTGTAAAAAAACTTACCCCATACATCCCCCTTGAACCTACCCCCTCTCACCTTCAAAGCGTGTCCACTAATATTAGACATTTCTACCCTGGGAAAAAGATCATCTCTGTCCACCATCTATACTTCTCATAATCTTATAAACCTCAATCAGATCTTCCCTCAGCCTCCGGCGCTACAGATAAACCAACCCAAGTTTATCCAACCTGTGCCCTCTGAGCTAGGCAGCGTATTAGTAAATGTCTTCGGCACCTTCTCCAAAGCCTTAACATCTTTCCGTAGTGTGGCAACCAGAACAGTATGCAATACTCCAGATGAAGCCTTACCAGTTTTACAAAGTTGCAACATAACCTCTGGAGGAGTGGGGGCGGGGGAGAAGAGGGGCTCAGGGGTTCTAACGTTTCTGTCACTCATTCTTTGGGTTTTTTTGTTTCATGGATTTCTGCAAAAAGTAAGAATTTCAGGTGTATACTGTATACATTCCCTGATATTAAACTGAATCATTTGACTTTTGAACTCAATGCCTTAACTAACAAAAGCAAGCATTCCATAAGCTTTCATTGAACCATAGAGGCACCACCTCAGACCTATTTGATATATCAGTGTTAAGGACATGTTATGGATTCTGGGAACACCTCCTCAAAAGCATATCCAGCTTGCTTTCAGCCCAAGCATTACAGTTGATCTACAAACCAGCTCTGAAAGCAGCTTATCTCATGTGTCACTTTAAAGCAAAACACCCTGAGTCCTTCACAGAAACATTAACAAAAAAAGTGACGATGCGCTGGGCAATGACTTGAGGCTTCATAAAGAGTTGGATTTTAAAGCCAAGTCTTAAAGGTCGAAAGGCAAAATTGAGACCTCTTGAGATAAACAGCTAAAGGGAATGCTCCCAATGATGGGAACGCTCCCAATGATGGGAACAGAAGATCTTTGATGACTGCTGTTCAGGAGATAATGGGACAAGATTACATAGGTAAACAAGAGGAATACAACAATAGGACTCTAAAGGGATTATTTGGTGAAGTAGATGGAAATGTTTGACTTGTTTATTTCAATAGCTGTACAGGACCCAACATTACTCCTGGAATTTCCCAACACTTCATTAATTTTCTGAGTACTTGTAATTTAAGGACCCTTATCACTTTCCAGTTAACCAGAAGTATCACAATGCACACCAAGATTCTCTATTATTTCTTCCACCCAAATTTCCTTTTGATTGGACTGGCACCTAGCTTAGATACTGCTCCACCAATGTTCTGGGATCTCCTCCAAATCAGCAATGTTGTATACCAGCTGCTACTGCAGGGAAGCTGTACCGCAGCATAAAAGCCAGGACCAACAGACTCCGGGACAGCTTCTTCCACCAGGCCATCAGACTGATGAACTCACGCTGACTTGTGTGTACTCTGGATTACACTGACTGTTCTATTAAATTACTATGATTGCACATTGCACATTTAGCTGGAGACTTAACATAAAGATTTTTACTCCTCAAGTATGTGAAGATGCAAGAACTAAAGTCAATTCAATTCAATTTGCCTTTTCTTCAGGAGGATAACCTCTAGGAGGACTCAACCTTGTCCTGGTTTGGAGGCTTGTGTGCCCCAATGATTCAGAGAGCTATGGTGGCTGGCTGAGTTCAGGGTTTTAAGCTTTGGCTCTTGATAAGGTCACGCATGCCAAACAGATCAAAAGGTAGAGGCTAAACTAAGAGTAGTCCGTCTATCCTCCAGGTTTGGACATTCAGCTCAGGGCTAACAACCCTGACTGGTCAAACTAAATTGTTATGGAAACAGCAATGAAGAATCTAAATATGACAGTATTCCTGAGCCTCCACCTGAGACTTACATGACTGACAGTAGTGAAAACTATGAGGAGAAGTTAATGACACGATACACTGACAAAGAAGGAGGACCTTCATTTCTGCCCTAAATGCAGCAGCGTTAACAGGCAGAAAGTCAGGAGGACAAGTCCACCATTCTCAGTGGGAATCAATAGACACCAGCAAAAACCCAATATTTTCAATTGCTTATCTTGCAAGAAACAAAAATAGGTTGACGGGGTGTAGGGAAGGCAGCGGAAAGAGACGAGCAAAGTTTATGAGAGGCAAGTGCCCAGTGGATTCCTTTTCATGATGCATGTTGAACATAGAACATAGAATAGTACAGCACAGTACAGGCCCTTCGGCCCACAATGTTGTGCCCACCCTCAAACCCTGCCTCCCATATAAGCCCCCACCTTAGATTCCTCCATATACCTGTCTAGTAGTCACTTAAACTTCACTAGTGTATCTGCCTCCACCACTGACACAGGCAGTGCATTCCACGCACCAACCACTCTCTGAGTAAAAAACCTTCCTCTAATATCCCCCTTGAACTTCCCACCCCTTACCTTAAAGCCATGTCCTCTTGTATTGAGCAGTGGTGCCCTGGGGAAGAGGCGCTGGCTATCTACTCTATCTATTCCTCTTATTATCTTGTACACCTCTATCATGTCTCCTCTCATCCTCCTTCTCTCCAAAGAGTAAAACCCTAGCTCCCTTAATCTCTGATCATAATGCATACTTTCTACACCAGGCAGCATCCTGGTAAATCTCCTCTGTACCCTTTCCAATGCTTCCACATCCTTCCTATGGTGAGGTGACCAGAACTGGACACAGTACTCCAAGTGAGACCTAACCAGAGTTTTATAGAGCTGCATCATTACATCACGACTCTTAAACTCTATCCCTCGACTTATGAAAGCTAACACCCCATAAGCTTTCTTAACTACCCTATCCACCTGTGAGGCAACTTTCAGCGATCTGTGGACATGTACCCCCAGATCCCTCTGCTCCTCCACACTACCAAGTAACCTGCCATTTACTTTGTACTCTGCCTTGGAGTTTGTCCTTCCAAAGTGTACCACCTCACACTTCTCCGGGTTGAACTCCATCTGCCACTTCTCAGCCCACTTCTGCATCCTATCAATGTCTCTCTGCAATCTTTGACAATCCTCTACACTATCTATAACACCACCAACCTTTGTGTCGTCTGCAAACTTGCCAACCCGCCTTTCTAGCCCCACATCCAGGTCGTTAATAAAAATCACGAAAAGTAGAGGTCCCAGAACAGATCTTTGTGGGGCACCACTAGTCACAACCCTCCAATCTGAATGTACTCCCTCCACTACCACCCTCTGCCTTCTGCAGGCAAGCCAATTCTGAATCCACCTGGCCAAACTTCCCTGGATCCCATGCCTTCTAACTTTCTGAATAAGCCTACCGTGTGGAACCTGAGCATTGATTGACCTAGGGGCCTCATACTGACTGGCCTGTGTCTGCTGCACAGACTGCACAAGGCAACACGAGGCTGAGAAGCTACAATATTGTCCAACTGCGTGTCGAGATATTTTCTTTGGGCCTCCTTCAAAGCCAAAGCCAGTATGAGCTTTCCATTTCCCCAGTCATGGTCTTCCATCTGTCTCTAATCTGAGAAGAGGGGAAGACCCACTTCACACTGCTGTTCTTATTCTTTTCTGTATTCATGATCATGAGTGTTCTTAGTCAATTTTTCCACACAAGTGGTTTGTCACTGCCTTCTTCTGGGCAGTGTACTTACAAGATGGGTGACCCCAGCCATTATCAATACTCTTCAGCGATGGTCTGCCTGGCATCAGCGGTCACATAACCAGCACTTGTGATGTGCACTGGCTGCTCGTACGACCATCCACCAGCTGCTCCCATGGATTCACGTGACCCTGATCGGGGGTGGAGGGCACTAAGCAGGTGCGACAACTTGCCCTAGGGTGGTCTGTAGGCTGGCGGAGGGAAGGAGCCGCCTTACACCTACTTTGACAAAGGTTTCTCCACCCTTCCACATTTTACCTTCACCAAATTTCAAGGTGCAAAACTCTCAATGCCAGGTCAATCAACAGCAAATTTAACCTATAAACTGCTGCCAGTTAAAGAAGCAACACACACACACACACAAAATACTGGAGGAACTTAGCAGGTCAGGAAATGAAAAAATGAAAAAAAAGTCGACATTTCAGGCCGAGGCCCTTCTTAAAGAAATCCAAGTTGCTGTGACATTGGGATGTGGGATAATTTCAAAAAGGGGACAATCATTTTGACTGTCTGTTTTAAATATGAACTAGTAAACAGCATATAAGAATTACAACTGACAAATAAAAGGCTGTCTGAGCTCTCAGCAACTGGATGCTGGCTGACGTTTCGGCATCATGAACTGAATGCCCATTGTAGTTGTGGCGCACTGGTACAATGTGATGTGTACCACAGGTGATTACAACAAGGGACTTTCTGGGTTTCTAAAAATATACTGACAGGATGAGTGAACGTTATAGGTTTATTTCCTCAGAGCTGCAGCTGGGAGAAAAACATTTTGCACCCAATACATGACATACTGTGGGGTGACACGGAAGTTAAGCAGTCAGCACAGCACTTCACAGTACAGGCGACCCAGGTTCAATTCCTGCTGCTGCCTATAAGGAGTTCGTATGTTCTCCCCATGACTGCGTGGGTTTCCGCCGGGTGCTCCAGTTTCCTCCCACAGTCCAAAGACACACCAGTTGGTAGGATAATTGGTCACTGTAAAATGTCCCGTGATTAGGCTGGGATTAAATCAAGGAATTGCTGGACAGCATGGCTCAAATGGACTACTCCACGCTCGATTAAAATTTTAAAAGTTGTTCTTGTCTAATCTTACTGTCTCTTGCGTTCCCTTTGCAAGGAAAACCGTATTAAACTCTAAACACATACAAGCAGTGTGACAACAACAGATGGAATCACTGGACAGGACAACTCTAACACTCTATCAATCCTTTACTCTCCGCTACCTGTGGGACTTTGTCTACGTGAGCTCTATGGAGGACCAAGGACCCTTGTGGGTCGGTCATGCATTTATCTGTGTGCATAGTGTAAAATGCAAAGACATCCTCCAAAGCCTTTATTATTCGTTTGGATCAGAATCAGGTCTAATATCATCTGCATGTCCTGAAATTTGTTCTTTGCTGAAGCAGTACAATGCAATACATAATAATAGAAAAAAATGTGAAGAGTGTATGTATGTATATTGTTCACTAAGTAGTGGGGTAGTGTTCATGGGTTCAATGGCCATTCAGAACTCAGAAGGCAGGCAGGAAGAAGCTGTTCCTGATTCATTGAGTGTGTACTTTCAGACTCCTGAACCCCCTCCCTGATGTTAGCAATGAAAAGGGACAACATCATTTTGAGGAACTGCTCCTTGAAGATGTCCTGGATACTACGAAGATGATGGAGTTAACTGAGTTTACAACTCTCTGCAACTCATTTCAATCCTGTCAAGCTTCGGTTGAAATATTATTTTACTTAATGCTGGACATCATGTATCAGAAAGGCTTTGTTCCAGGTGAGGGATTAATCAAGATATGAAGACTAAGTTGGGATTGAAATCCTCAGAGTAAAAGTTAAGTAGAGAGCCAAGATGTGTCTTGAAATGCTTTTAGTTTTTTTGAATATGCTCCATTTTTTTGACAAACAGATCAGTAACCAGATATTCCAGATGTTACTCCACTCTTTAAGAAAGGAGGAAGGCAGCAGAAAGGAAATTATAGACCAGTTAGCCTGACCTCAGTGGTTAGAGTCAATTGTTAAGGATGAGGTGATGGAGTACTTGGTGACACTGGACAAGGTAGTACAAAGTCAGCATGGCTTCCTTCAGGGAAAATCCTACCTGACAAACCTGTTGGAATTCTTTGAGGAGATTACAAGTAGGATAGATGAAGGACATTGTGTATTTGGACTTTCAGTAGGCCTTTGACAAGGTGCTACACATGAGGCTGCTTACCAAGTTAAGAGCCCATGGTATTACAGGAAAGTTACTAACATGGTTAGAGCATTGGCTGATTTGTAGGAGGCAGCGAGTGGGAATAAAAGGATCCTTTTCTGGTTGGTTGCCAGTGACCAGTGGTGTTCCACAGGGGTCAGTGTTGGGGTCACTTCTTTTTATGCTGTATATCAATGATTTAGATGATGGAATAGGTGGCTTTGTTGTCAAGTTTGCAATGATACAAAGATTGGCGGAGGGGCAGGTAGTGTTGAGGAAAGACGTAGGATGCACAAGGACTTAGGCAGATTAGGAGAATGGGCAAGAAAGTGGCAAATGAAATATGATGTTGGAAAAAGCATGGTCATGCACTTTAGTAGTAGAAATAAATGTGTGGACTATTTTTGGGAAGAAGATCCAGGAATCTGAGATGCAGAGGACATTGGTGTCCTTGTGCAGAACACCCTGAAAGTTAACTTGCAGCTTGAGTCATAGAAACATAGAAAATATACAGCACAATACAGGCCTTTCAGCCCATAAAGCTGTGCCAAACACGTCCCAACCTTAAAACTAACTAGGCTTTACCCATAGCCCTCTATTTTTCTAAGCTCCACGTAGCCATCCAGGAGTCTCTTAAAAGACCCTATCGTTTCCGCCTCCACCACTGCCGTTGGCAGCCCATTCCATGCACTCACCACTCTCTGCGTAAAAAAAAACTGACCCCTGACATCTCCTCTGTACCTACTTCCAAGCACCTTAAAACTATGCCCTCTCATGCTAGCCATTTCAGCCCTGGGGAAAAGCCTCTGACTAACCACATGATCAATGCCTCTCATTAACTTGTAGACCTCTATCAGGTCACCTCTCATCCTCCATCGCTCCAAGGAGAAAGGGCCAAGTTCACTCAACCTAGTCTCATAAGGCCTGCTCCCCATCCAGGCAACAACCTTGTAAATCTCCCCTGCACCCTTTCTATGATTGGGGTTGAGGAAGGCAAATGTCACGTTAGCATTCATTTCAAGTCCAGAATACAAAAGCAAGGATGTGATGCTGAGGCTTTATAAGGTACTGGTGAGGCCTCACTTTGAGTATTGTGAACAGTTTTGGGCCCCTCATCTTAGAAAAGATGTGCTGTCATTGGAGACGGTCCAGAGGAGGTTCACAAGGATGATTCCAGGAATGAAAGGGTTATCATACAAGGAACATTTGATTTCTCTGAGTCTGTCTCTCTAGAATTCAGAAGGATGGTGGGGGAGAGGGGGATCTCATTGAAACCTTTCAAATGTTGAAAGGCCTAGACAGAGTAGATATGGCAAGGATGCTTCCCATGGTGGGGGAGTCCAGGACAAGAGGGTACAGCCTCAGGATAGAGTGGCACCCTTTCAAAACAGAGATGCAGAGAAATTTCTTTAGCCAAAGGGTGGTGAATTTGTGGAATTTGTTGTCACATGCAGCCATGGAGGCCAGATCGTTGGCTGTATTTAAGACAGAGATTGATAGGTTCTTGACTGCACATGGTATCAAGATTACAGGGAGAAAGCCGGGAACTGGGGTTGAGGAGATTTAAGCAAAAGGCTCAGCCATGATTGAATGGCAGAACAGACTTGATGGCCAGATGGCCTAATTCTGCTCATATGTCTTAAGGTCTTATATTAAAATGGCAGAATTACAGGATTTTGTTTCTTCCCAACAGTTTTGAGGAAATAGCTAGACTAGATCTTCCAAAGAATTATTATCTGACACGACAGGCCAAAAGCCTATTCTTGTACTGGTAATAATCATGTTAATAAAACTGTGGGGTGGCGTAGAGGCATAACACTTTACATAGCTGTGACCTGGGTTCAAATTCAACCACCGTCTGTAAGGAGTTTGTACATTCTCCCCATGACCCTGTGGGTTTCCTCCCACAGTCCAAAGATGTACTGGTTGGTGGGTAGGTTAATTGGTCATTGTAAATTGTCCCATGATTACACCCGGGTAAAGTTGGAGTGAATGCTGAGTGGCATGAAGTTTAACTGGTAGAATCATGGCATTGCAGTTTACGCAATTACTATACAGCGGCAAGAATCGATGACCTGGGTTTGATCCCCATCGTGGTCTGCAAGGAGTTAGTACATTCTCCCCATGATCGCATGGCTGTCCTCCCACATTCCAAAGATGTGTGATTAGGGGTAGGAAGTAGATACATATATACCTATCAATGTACCCTATAATTGAGATTGTTGTATAGCATAATACTTTGTTTAATGTAAAAATGAACCAGACAGCTGCTTACAAGTGCAAACATCAAAAGGAACCATAAAGCCCAAGAGGTTACAACATTAAGCAGATCTTTTTGAAGCAGTGAAGGTCTAGAATAAATGACAAGACACAAAGAAATCAGTAATGAAAAATTAATAGAATCAGAAGAACTGATTAATACCACTTTCCCTGGACCTAGCAAGCAGCTTTGAAGGAGGTGGCAATAGACGCATTCATTATTATTCTCTAAAGATTTGAGACTCCAATATGGTAAATGTGACCCCACCATTCCAGAAAGAAGGGGGGAAACAGGGAGCTAAAGATCAGTTATCTTGACATCAGTACTAGGGAAAATGCTGCAACTTATTGTTAAGGAAGAAGTAACAATAATTGGATCGGCAGAGTCAACGTGGATTTTAAAGAGAAATGACTAATAGTCATAGTCATACTTTATTGATCCCAGGGGGAAATTGGTTTTCATTACAGTTGCACCATAAATAATAAATAGTAATAGAACTATAAATAGTTAAATAGTAATATGTAGGTTATGCCAGTAAATTATGAAATAAGTCCAGGACCAGCCTATCGGCACAGGGTGTCTGACCCTCCAAGGGAGGAGTTGTAAAGTTTGATGGCCACAGGCAGGACTGACTTCCTATGACGCTCCGTGCTGCATCTCGGAGGAATGAGTCTCTGGCTGAATGTACTCCTGTGCCCACCCAGTACATTATGTAGTGGATGGGAGACATTGTCCAAGATGGCATGCAACTTAGACAGCATCCTCTTTTCAGACACCACCGTCAGAGAGTCCAGTTCCATCCCCACAACATCACTGGCCTTACGAATGAGTTTGTTGATTTTGTTGGTGTCTGCTCCCCTCAGCCTGCTGCCCCAGCACACAACAGCAACATGATAGCACTGGCCCCCACAGACTCGTAGAACATCCTCAGCGGGCATGCATTAAAGGTTCAAAGGGGATGAGTGGAGCAAGTTTGTTTACTCAGTGATGGATGCCTGGAATGTGTTGCCTGGTCTGGTGGTAGAGGCAAATACATTAGAGGCTTTTAAGATATGCTTGGATAGGCACAAGAACGTGAGGAAGATGGAGGGATACGGACATGGTGTAGGTAGGAGGGATTAGCTTTTTGGGCGGTTTTTGATTTATTTTCTAGCTGGTTTGGCACAACATTATGGGCCGAAGGGCCTGCTCCTGTGCTGTACTCTTCTATGTTTTTGATAAATTTGTTAAGGGGGGGAAGGGGAGACAGAGAATCATGCAGCAGTTAGTGGCACCCCTTCAGTGTTTCAGGGAACTTGGTCCAGTCCTAGCCTCCAGCGATCTCTGTGTAAAGTTCACATATTCTCCTTATGACCTGGTGGGTCCCCCGATTTCCTCCAATATCCCAAAGAAATGTCACTGTGTTCACTGAACAACAAAGATTCTGCTTCCTGAATGCTTCTGGGACAATACGCCAAGCATTTTGGTCTGCTGATCATGACAATTACATAAAATTTCCCTATCATGCGTCTTTTTAAATCGTCTATATCTCTTAATTCAAGTCAGAATAACTGATGCTCAGGTTAAGGAAGGCACACTTGTCGGTCCGCAAATCAAACAGGTCATCAACGACAGGCAATCCCAACAACTTCTCGTGGGACTGGAAAAAGCTGAATTGAAGGCATTCAGGGATGTTGTTGAAAGTTTTCTTGGCATCTACAGAGCATCAACCTACATGCAGCTGGTTGACAACATGCTTCAATCATACAAAACCATGTCACAAAAGACTTATTTTCTGCATTCCCATTTAGACTTCTTCCCTGCAAATCTTGGCGCTGTCAGTGACGAGCACGGTGAGAGGTTTCACCAGTACATTACAGTCATGGAGAAACGGTATCAGGGCAACTGGAATCCATCAATGCCGGCTGATTATTGTTGGACACTTAAATGAAAAGCCTCTGATACTGAGTATAAATGAAAATCATCAATGAAACATTGAGTTCAACTATTGTAAAGCATCAGCACTGTCATGCAATTAAACAGATTTTATTCAATAAACATAAATTTCTTGTTTCACCACATTCCCATGTGATACAAGTAGTCTGAAATGATATTCATATTCAGCCTCAAGGGGTCTATTGTAAACAACAAAACTTTTCTGAGGCAGCAGCATGTTCAAAAAAAGTTGTTGTCCAGTGTTATTCTCTGGCAAAGGCAAAGGATAAAAGTGTGTGAATAAAGAGCAGGGCTAAAGGGGTACTGGAACTGATAGGATTTCTCAGATGGAGAAGCACACATGGACGGAAAGAAAGTGTCGAGAAATCTAGCATAAAGAGATGGGGGAGTGGTGAGAAAGGAGGTTGAGACAAACTGGGGTACTGATGAGGGGTGCAAAATGACAGGTGAGCAGTGACTGGATCGTCAATGTTGGAAAAAAAACACAGGGCTTCAAGACCTTCCTGAAAGGGGTAGGGATGGAGGTTGCAGGTAGGAAGGGATTGCTCAGATGGGCCGAATGGTTTCCTTCTATTGTGTAATAAATCCATAGAGTTCCAGATCAAACACTATATTGTTAAGTGGAAAAAACCCTGAACTCCCCGTACTCCCCTAGGTCAGGGATTCCCAAACTCTTAAATGCCATGGACCTCGACCACTGAGCAAGAGATCTGTGCACTCCAGGTTGGGAACTTCTGTTATAGGTTACAGCAAGCCTATGTCCATTAGTTGTAAATTTGTTTCTACAGCAAATAGATCTTTCCTTCTATTTCTCTGCCAAGACACAAATATCTCAATTAAAATCTTCCCTTAGCCTGTTAAAACTGCAAAACCCCTGCTTCCTCTGATAACAGGTGCGCCATCAGAAATGTCTGCTTGTTCAGTCAACAACACCAATACTCACTTTTATGCAAGTCATACCTCTTCAAAGCCTTCAAAACCCACTCTAGTGACACTAGCATTAAAGTTCAAGTCAACATACGTGTAAACACAACTCTGTTGTAAGTACCAAGTTTACAACTGCAACAATAAACTAAACATTTTCTTTATCAAAATTGTGGAAAAGACAGCATCTATGGGGAAAGAGAGCGCAAACTCACACACTTGAACCTCTAGCATTCTGTGTGTCTCAACTTATGCACTGTGCAGAAACATCCACAATTCAAAAAACGGACATTTTGACAAAACAACTCCAACACTACAGAGGGGTACTTTACCAAGGCACTCACAAGGAAATATGAAACCCTGGCCAAGAAACCCTTGAAGTCGGTATTTTGAGCAATCTTTGAGGAAAGAGGTTGAGCTTTATGAAGGGAATGTGGCCAAGTCAGCTGAAGGCGCGGATGCCAATGGCCGAGAGATGCTAAAGCATTCCAAATTATTGGAACACAGATCCAGGATATCCGGGGAAAACAGTATTTACAGTGTGCACACAAGCTAGCAAATGTGTGTAGCTACAGGTTTACTCAGGTGCAAGCGAACAAATGCATGTGTACAGATGTACAAGCATACACATTTGTGTGCAATGCATGTAATTGCACACATTGAAGTTATACGTGTGCAAGTGCGTGTGAGCAGGCGCTCGAGCACTGGTGTGCTTGTGCATGAGCCAGAGCTCAGCTGTGCACGCGTTTGTGAGCACAGGTTGGTAAACGTGCATGAGTGAGTGTGCCCAAGAGCGCACGCGTACCGGGGCACTAGCGGGAGCCCGAGAACGAACGCGCATACGTGTGACCGAGCACCCCCCCGGCACACGCGTGAGCGTGTCCCCCGAGCACGAACGTGCATACTCACGAGTCCAGGTCCTCGTTGCAATAGCCCAGCATCCAGATTACGCTGCTCTTCTCGCTATCCTGGAGCTCCACCCGCTCCAGGCCGCGGATGATGTGGCCGACGCCGCCCTCCAGCCTCCGCTCGCTGCTCGGCCACACGTCGGGCTGCGACTCGGGTTCGCCTGCCGCCTTGGCCTCGTCCAACGGGTCGAAGTGGCGGCTCGGCATCTCGCTCAGCGAGCTAATGCCGCTGTCGTAGCAGTCGTCGGCCTCGGCCTCGCCGCCCCACGGAGCCACAGCCGTTTTGCCCGGGTCCGGCTTCGGCCGCCGCGGCTCCTCGTTGACCAGCATCTCCATGTCGGCTTCGACAGTCGGACCAGCACCGCTTTTCCAACTCATCTAACCGGATCGGTGAGGTGGAGCACCCATTATTTCCTCCGTTTCGCCAGGAAAGGGCGAAGAAAGCGGCGGCGCCTCCTCCCCCCGACTCAGCCCCTCAAATGAAGATGGCCGGCGCCTTGTTTACCCTCCTGGCCGACGGGAATCCCCCTCAGTCAGGCCCCGACCAATCAACGTGCGGCTTGCTACGGCGTGCTCCTCGGTCTGCGGGATGCTCCTGCTGCGCATGAGTCTGCGTAGTGCCTTATGGTTATTGTAGTCCACAAAATGTCCATCCAGAATCAGGTTTAATCTACTATAAGCCTACTGACTCTCACAGCTATCTGGACTATTCCTCTTCTCACCCTGTCTCTTGCAAAAACGCCATCCCCTTCTCGCAATTCCTCCGTCTCCGCCGCATCTGCTCTCAGGATGAGGCTTTTCATTCTAGGACGAGGGAGATGTCTTCATTTTTTAAAGAAAGGGGCTTCCCTTCCTCCACTATCAACTCTGCTCTTAAACGCATCTCCCCCATTTCACGTACATCTGCTCTCACTCTATCCTCCCGCCACCCCACTAGGAATAGGGTTCCCCTGGTCCTCACCTACCACCCCACCAGCCTCCGGGTCCAACATATTATTCTCCGTAACTTCCGCCACCTCCAATGGGATCCCACCACTAAGCACATCTTTCCCTCCCCCCCTCTCTCTGCATTCCGCAGGGATCGCTCCCTACACAACTCCCTTGTCCATTCGTCCCCCCCATCCCTCCCCACTGATCTCCCTCCTGGCACTTATCCGTGTAAGCGGAACAAGTGCTACACATGCCCTTACACTTCCTCCCTTACCACCATTCAGGGCCCCAAACAGTCCTTCCAGGTGAGGCATCACTTCACCTGTGAGTCGACTGGGGTGATATACTGCGTCCGGTGCTCCCGATGTGGCCTTTTATATATTGGTGAGACCCGACGCAGACTGGGAGACCGCTTTGCTGAACATCTACGCTCTGTCCGCCAGAGAAAGCAGGATCTCCCAGTGGCCACACATTTTAATTCCACATCCCATTCCCATTCTGACATATCTATCCACGGCCTCCTCTACTGTAAAGATGAAGCCACACTCAGGTTGGAGGAACAACACCTTATATTCCGTCTGGGTAGCCTCCAACCTGATGGCATGAACATTGACTTCTCTAACTTCCGCTAGGCCCCACCTCCCCCTCGTACCCCATCTGTTACTCATTTTTATGCACACATTCTTTCTCTCACTCTCCTTTTTCTCCCTCTGTCCCTCTGAATATACCTCTTGCCCATCCTCTGGGTCACCCCCCCCCCTGTCTTTCTTCCCGGACCTCCTGTCCCATGATCCTCTCGTATCCCCTTTTGCCTATCACCTGTCCAGCTCTCGGCTCCATCCCTCCCCCTCCTGTCTTCTCCTATCATTTTGCATCTCCCCCTCCCCTTCCAGCTTTCAAATCCCTTACTCACTCTTCCTTCAGTTAGTCCTGACGAAGGGTCTCGGCCTGAAACGTCGACTGCGCCTCTTCCTATAGATGCTGCCTGGCCTGCTGCGTTCACCAGCAACTTTGATGTATGTTGCTCAGGTTTAATCTCACCAGCATATGATGGTGAAATTTGATGTCTTTACGGGCAGCAAAGCGATGCAATATATAATAAGAAAAAAACATGAATTATGTAATATATGCAGTACTTACATTAAATAAGCAGTGCGAAATAGGAAATTAAAAAATAATAAAGTATTGTTCATGGGTTCAATGTGCGTTCAGATATCTCATGGCAGAGGGGACCCAAACTGGTAAAGGATGTATACAGTACCATATACTACTTTGAAATACATTTTCTTGTCAGCCTTTACTGGAAAAAATAAAGAATTACAAAATCGAGTGTGGGGACTGTAGCAAATATTTATTGATCGCAATGGCTCTCCACACGGCTTCAGACCACCTGGACAACACAACACCTACGTCAGGATGCTGTTCATCGACTACAGCTCAGCATTTAATACCATCATTCCCACAATCCTGATTGAGAAGCTGCAGAACCTGGGCCTCTGTACCTCCCTCGGCAATTGGATCCCAGACTTTCTAACCGGAAGACCACAATCTGTGTGGATTGGTGATAACATATCCTCCTCGCTGACGATCAACACTGGTGCACCTCAGGGGTGTGTGCTTAGCCCACTGCTCTACTCTCTGTATACACATGACTGTGTGGCTAGGCATAGCTCAAACACCATCCACAAATTTGTTGAGGATATAACCATTGTTGGTAGAATCTCAGGTGGTGACGAGAGGGCGTACAGGAGTGAGATATGCCAACTAGTGGAGTGGTGTCGTAGCAACAACCTGGCACTCAACGTCAGTAAGACGAAAGAGCTGATTGTGGACTTCAGGAAGGGTAAGATGAAGGAGCACATACCAATCCTCATAGAGGGATCAGAAGTGGAGAGAGTGAGCAGATTCAAGTTCCTGGGTGTCAAGATCTCTGAGGATCTAACCTGGTCTCAACATATTGATGTAGTCATAAAGAAGGCAAGACAGTGGCTGTACTTTATTAGGAGTTTGAAGAGATTCGGCATGTCGACAAATACACTCAGAAACTTCTATAGTTGTACTGTGGAGAGCATTCTGACAGGCTGCTTCACTGTCTGGTATGGAGGGGCTACTGCACAGGACTGAAAGAAGCTGCAGAAGGTTGTAATTCTAGTCAGCTCCATCTTGGGCACCAGCCTACAAACTACCCAGGACATCTTTAGAGAGCACTGTCTCAGAAAGGCAGCGTCCATTATTAAAGACCTCCAACCCCCAGGGACATGCCCTTTTCTCACTGTCAAAATCAGGTGGGAGGTACAGAAGCCTGAAGGCACACACTCAGTGATTCAGGAACAGCTTCTTCCCCACTGCCTTCCGATTCCTAAATGGACATTGAAGCTTTGGACACTACCTCACTTTTTTAATATACAATATTGCTCTTTTTCCACATTAAAAAAAGTCTGTTCAATATATGTAATTGATTCACTTGTTTATTATTATCTTTTATTTTATTTGTTACAATTTTTTTGCTCTCACTGCCAGATTATGTATTGCATTGAACTGCTGCTAAGTTAACAAATTTCATGTCACATGCCGGTGATTATAAACCTGATTCTGATCTGCCAAACTGGGAGAAAACTATCCACAAGGATCCATGAACATCACCCGACTGTAAAGCCACATGAACAACTCTCCCTCGTCTCTACCCATTACAACTCTCCCTCGTCTCTACCCATGACCAGCTCCCTTTGTCCAGACCCATAACCAACTCTCCTCGTCTCTACCCATGACCAACTCTCCCTCGTCTCTACCCGTGACCAACTCCCCTCGTCTCTACCCGTGACCAGCACCCCTCGTCTCTACCCGTGAACAAATCCCCCTTGTCTCTGCCCGTGACCAGCTCCCCTCGTCTCTACCCGTGACCAACTCCCCTCGTCTCTACCCGTGAAAAACTCACCCTCGTCTCTACCCGTGACCCACTCTCCCTTGTCTCTACCCGTGACCAACTCTCCCTCGCCTCTACCCGTGACCAACTCTCCCTTGTCTCTACCCGTGACCAACACCCCCCGTCTTTACCCGTGACCAACTCCCCCCGTTTCTACCCGTGACCAACTCCCCCCGTCTCTACCCGTGACCAACTCTCCCTCGTCTCTACCCGTGACCAACTCTCCCTCTTCTCTACCCGTGACCAACTCCCCTTGTCTCTACCCGTGACAAACTCCCCTCATCTCTACCCATGACCAACTCCCTTCGTCTCTACCCATGACCAACTCCCCTCGTCTCTACCCGTGAACAACTCACCCTCGTCTCTACCCATGACCCACTCTCCCTCGTCTCTACCCGTGACCAACTCTCCCTCGCCTCTACCCGTGAACAAATCTCTCTCGTCTCTACCCGTGACCAACACCCCTCGTCTCTACCCATGACCAACTCTCCCTCGTCTCTACCCGTTACCAACTCTCCCTCGTCTCTACCCGTGACCAACTCACCCTCGTCTCTACCAGTGACCAACTCTCCCTCGTCTCTACCCATGAACAACTCTCCCTCATCTCTACCCATGACCAACTCCCCTCGTCTCTACCCATGACCAACTCTCCGTCATCTCTACCCATGACCAACACTCCGTCATCTCTACCCATGACCAACTCCCCCCGTCTCTACCTGTGACCAACTCTCCCTCGTCTCTACCCGTGACCAACTCTCCCTCTTCTCTACCCGTGACCAAATCCCCTTGTCTCTACCCGTGACAAACTCCCCTCATCTCTACGCATGACCAACTCCCCTCATCTCTACCAATGACCAACTCTCCCTCATCTCTACCCGTGACCAACTCCCCTCGTCTCTACCCGTGACCAACTCCCCTCGTCTCTACCCGTAACCAACTCCCCCTCATCTCTACCCATGACCAACTCCCCCTCATCTCTACCCGTAACCAACTCCCTTCGTCTCTACCCATGACCAAATCCCTTCGTCTCTACCCGTGACCAACACTCCATCATCTCTACCCGTGACCAACTCTCCCTCCTCTCTACCCGTGACCAACTCCACCTCGCCTCTACACGTCACCAACTCCCCCTCGTCTCTACCCGTGACCAACTCCCCTCGTCTCTACCCGTGACCAACTCTCCCTCGTCTCTACCCGTGACCAACTCTCCCTCGTCTCTACCCGTAACCAACTCCCCTCGTCTCTCCCCGTGACCAACTCCCCCTCGTCTCTCCCCGTGACCAACTCCCCTCGTCTCTACCCGTGACCAACTTTCCCTCGTCTCTACCGGTGACCAACTCCCCTCGTCTCTACCCGTTAACAACTCACCCTCGTCTCTACCCATGACCCACTCTCCCTCGTCTCTACCCGTGACCAACTCTCCCTCGCCTCTACCCGTGAACACATCTCTCTCGTCTCTACCCGTGACCAACACCCCTCGTCTCTACCCATGACCAACTCTCCCTCGTCTCTACCCGTTACCAACTCTCCCTCGTCTCTACCCGTGACCAACTCACCCTCGTCTCTACCAGTGACCAACTCTCCCTCGTCTCTACCCATGAACAACCCTCCCTCATCTCTACCCATGACCAACTCCCCTCGTCTCTACCCATGACCAACTCTCCTTCATCTCTACCCATGACCAACACTCCGTCATCTCTACCCATGACCAACTCCCCCCGTCTCTACCTGTGACCAACTCTCCCTCGTCTCTACCCGTGACCAACTCTCCCTCTTCTCTACCCGTGACCAAATCCCCTTGTCTCTACCCGTGACAAACTCCCCTCATCTCTACGCATTACCAACTCCCCTCATCTCTACCAATGACCAACTCTCCCTCATCTCTACCCGTGACCAACTCCCCTCGTCTCTACCCGTGACCAACTCCCCTCGTCTCTACCCGTGACCAACTACCTCTCATCTTTACACGTGACAAACTCCCCTCGTCTCTACCCGTAACCAACTCCATCTCATCTCTACCCATGACCAACTCCCCCTCATCTCTACCCATGACCAACTCCCCTCGTCTCTACCCGTGACCAACACTCCATCATCTCTACCCGTGACCAACTCTCCCTCCTCTCTACCCGTGACCAACTCCCCCTCGCCTCTACCCGTGACCAACTCCCCCTCGTCTCTACCCGTGACCAACTCCCCTCGTCTCTACCCGTGACCAACTCTCCCTCGTCTCTACCCGTGACCAACTCTCCCTCGTCTCTACCCGTAACCAACTCCCCTCGTCTCTACCCGTGACCAACTCCCCTCGTCTCTCCCCGTGACCAACTCCCCCTCGTCTCTCCCCGTGACCAACTCCGCTCGTCTCTACCCGTGACCAACTTTCCCTCGTCTCTACCCGTGACCAACTCCCCTCGTCTCTACCCGTTAACAACTCCCCTCGTCTCTACCCGTGAACAACTCCCCTCGACCCTACCCGAGAACAACTCCCCTCGTCTCTATCCGTGACCAACTCCCCTCGTCTCTACGCGTAACGAACGCCACTCGTCTCTACCCGTCACCAACTCTCCCGCGTCTCTACCCGTGACCAACTCCACTCGTCTCTACCCGTGACCAACTCCACTCGTATCTACCCGTGACCAACTCCCCTCGTCTCTACGCGTGACCAACACCCCTCGTCTCTACCAATGACCAACTCTCCCTCGTCTCTACCCGTGACCAACGCCCCTAGTCTCTACCCGTGACCAACTCTCCGTCATCTCCACCCATGACCAACTCCCCTCGTCTCTACCCATGACCAACTCTCCGTCATCTCTACCCATGACCAACTCCCCTCGTCTCTACCCGTGACCAACTCCCCTCGTCTCTACCCGTGACCAACTCCCTCTCATCTTTACCCGTGACCAACTCCCCTCGTCTCTACCCGTGACCAACTCCCTATCGTCTCTACCCGTGACCAACTCCCTTCGTCTCTACCCATGACCAACTCTCCTCGTCTCTACCCGTGACCAACTCTCCATCATCTCTACCCATGACCAACTCCCCTCGTCTCTACCCGTGACCAACTCCCCTCGTCTCTACCAGTGACCAACTCCCCGTCTTCTCTACCAGTGACCAACTCTCCTCGTCTCTAACAGTGACCAACTCCCCTCGTCTCTACCCGTGACCAACTCCCCTCGTCTCTACCCGTGACCAGCTCCCCTCGTCTCTACCCGTGAACACATCTCTCTCGTCTCTACCCGTGACCAACACCCCTCGTCTCTACCCATGACCAACTCTCCCTCGTCTCTACCCGTTACCAACTCTCCCTCGTCTCTACCCGTGACCAACTCACCCTCGTCTCTACCAGTGACCAACTCTCCCTCGTCTCTACCCATGAACAACCCTCCCTCATCTCTACCCATGACCAACTCCCCTCGTCTCTACCCATGACCAACTCTCCTTCATCTCTACCCATGACCAACACTCCGTCATCTCTACCCATGACCAACTCCCCCCGTCTCTACCTGTGACCAACTCTCCCTCGTCTCTACCCGTGACCAACTCTCCCTCTTCTCTACCCGTGACCAAATCCCCTTGTCTCTACCCGTGACAAACTCCCCTCATCTCTACGCATTACCAACTCCCCTCATCTCTACCAATGACCAACTCTCCCTCATCTCTACCCGTGACCAACTCCCCTCGTCTCTACCCGTGACCAACTCCCCTCGTCTCTACCCGTGACCAACTACCTCTCATCTTTACACGTGACAAACTCCCCTCGTCTCTACCCGTAACCAACTCCATCTCATCTCTACCCATGACCAACTCCCCCTCATCTCTACCCATGACCAACTCCCCTCGTCTCTACCCGTGACCAACACTCCATCATCTCTACCCGTGACCAACTCCCCCTCGCCTCTACCCGTGACCAACTCCCCCTCGTCTCTACCCGTGACCAACTCCCCTCGTCTCTACCCGTGACCAACTCTCCCTCGTCTCTACCCGTGACCAACTCTCCCTCGTCTCTACCCGTAACCAACTCCCCTCGTCTCTACCCGTGACCAACTCCCCTCGTCTCTCCCCGTGACCAACTCCCCCTCGTCTCTCCCCGTGACCAACTCCCCTCGTCTCTACCCGTGACCAACTTTCCCTCGTCTCTACCCGTGATCAACTCCCCTCGTCTCTACCCGTTAACAACTCCCCTCGTCTCTACCCGTGAACAACTCCCCTCGACCCTACCCGAGAACAACTCCCCTCGTCTCTATCCGTGACCAACTCCCCTCGTCTCTACGCGTAACGAACGCCACTCGTCTCTACCCGTCACCAACTCTCCCGCGTCTCTACCCGTGACCAACTCCACTCGTCTCTACCCGTGACCAACTCCACTCGTATCTACCCGTGACCAACTCCCCTCGTCTCTACGCGTGACCAACACCCCTCGTCTCTACCAATGACCAACTCTCCCTCGTCTCTACCCGTGACCAACGCCCCTCGTCTCTACCCGTGACCAACTCTCCGTCATCTCCACCCATGACCAACTCCCCTCGTCTCTACCCATGACCAACTCTCCGTCATCTCTACCCATGACCAACTCCCCTCGTCTCTACCCGTGACCAACTCCCCTCGTCTCTACCCGTGACCAACTCCCTCTCATCTTTACCCGTGACCAACTCCCCTCGTCTCTACCCGTGACCAACTCCCTATCGTCTCTACCCGTGACCAACTCCCTTCGTCTCTACCCATGACCAACTCTCCTCGTCTCTACCCGTGACCAACTCTCCATCATCTCTACCCATGACCAACTCCCCCTCGTCTCTACCCGTGACCAACTCCCATCGTCTCTACCCGTGACCAACTCCCCTCGTCTCTACCAGTGACCAACTCCCCGTCTTCTCTACCAGGTGACCAACTCCCCTCGTCTCTAACAGTGACCAACTCCCCTCGTCTCTACCCGTGACCAACTCCCCTCGTCTCTACCCGTGACCAGCTCCCCTCGTCTCTACCCGTGACCAGCTCCCCTCGTCTCTGCCCGTGACCAACTCCCCTCGTCTCTACCGGTGACCAACTCTCCCTCGTCTCTACCCGTAACCAATACCCCCCGTCTCTATCCGTGACCAACTCCCCCCGTCTCTACCTGTGACCAGCTCCCCCCGCCTCCACCCGTGACCAACTCCCCCCGTCTCTACCCGTGACCAACACCCCTCCTCTCTACCCGTGACCAACACCCCTCCTCTCTACCCGTGACCAACTCCCCTCGTCTCTACCCGTGACCAACTCCCCCTCGTCTCTACCCGTGACCAACTCCCCCCGTCTCTACCCGTGACCAACTCCCTTCGTCTCTAACCGTGACCAACTCTGACCAACTATCCATCATCTCTACCCATGACCAACTCCCCTCGTCTCTACCCGTGACCAACTCTCCCTCGTCTCGACCCGTGACCAACACCCCTCGTCTCTATCCGTGACCAACTCCCCCCGTCTCTATCCGTGACCAACTCCCCCCGTCTCTACACATGACCAACTCCCCCCGTCTCTACCCGTGACCAACACCCCTCCTCTTTACCCGTGACCAACACCCCTCCTCTCTACCCGTGACCAACTCCCCCTCCTCTCTACCCGTGACCAACTCCCCTCGTCTCTCCCCGTGACCAACTCCCCGTCGTCTCTCCCCGTGACCAACTCCCCTCATCTCTACCCGTGACCAACTCCCCTCGTCTCTACCCGTTAACAACTCCCCTCGTCTCTACCCGTGAACAACTCCCCTCGACTCTACCCGAGAACAACTCCCCTCGTCTCTATCCGTGACCAACTCCCCTCGTCTCTACGCGTAACGAATGCCACTCGTCTCTACCCGTGACCAACACTCCCGCGTCTCTACCCGTGACCAACTCCACTCGTCTCTACCCGTGACCAACTCCACTCGTACCTACCCGTGACCAACTCCCCTCGTCTCTACGCGTGACCAACACCCCTCGTCTCTACCAATGACCAACTCTCCCTCGTCTCTACCCGTGACCAACGCCCATCGTCTCTACCCGTGACCAACTCTCCGTCATCTCTACCCATGACCAACTCCCCTCGTCTCTACCCGTGACCAACTCCCCTCGTCTCTACCCGTGACCAACTCCCTCTCATCTTTACCCGTGACCAACTCCCCTCGTCTCTACCCGTGACCAACTCCCCCTCGTCTCTACCCATGACCAACTCCCTTCGTCTCTACCCATGACCAACTCTCCTCGTCTCTACCCGTGACCAACTCTCCATCATCGCTACCCATGACCAACTCCCCCTCGTCTCTACCCGTGACCAACTCCCCTCGTCTCTACCCGTGACCAACTCTCCATCATCTCTACCCATGACCAACTCCCCTCGTCTCTACCCGTGACCAACTCCCCTCGTCTCTACCCGTGACCAACTCCCTCTCATCTTTACCCGTGACCAACTCCCCTCGTCTCTACCCGTGACCAACTCCCCCTCGTCTCTACCCATGACCAACTCCCTTCGTCTCTACCCATGACCAACTCTCCTCGTCTCTACCCGTGACCAACTCTCCATCATCGCTACCCATGACCAACTCCCCCTCGTCTCTACCCATGACCAACTCCCCCTCGCCTCTACCCGTGACCAACTCCCCCTCGTCTCTACCCGTGACCAACTCCCTTCGTCTCTACCCATGACCAACTCTCCTCGTCTCTACCCGTGACCAACTCTCCATCATCGCTACCCATGACCAACTCCCCCTCGTCTCTACCCGTGACCAACTCCCCTCGTCTCTACCCGTGACCAACTCTCCATCATCTCTACCCATGACCAACTCCCCTCGTCTCTACCCGTGACCAACTCCCCTCGTCTCTACCCGTGACCAACTCCCTCTCATCTTTACCCGTGACCAACTCCCCTCGTCTCTACCCGTGACCAACTCCCCCTCGTCTCTACCCATGACCAACTCCCTTCGTCTCTACCCATGACCAACTCTCCTCGTCTCTACCCGTGACCAACTCTCCATCATCGCTACCCATGACCAACTCCCCCTCGTCTCTACCCATGACCAACTCCCCCTCGCCTCTACCCGTGACCAACTCCCCCTCGTCTCTACCCGTGACCAACTCCCCTCGTCTCTACCCGTGACCAACTCTCCCTCGTCTCTACCCGTGACCAACTCTCCCTCGTCTCTACCCGTAACCAACTCCCCTCGTCTCTACCCGTGACCAACTCCCCTCGTCTCTCCCCGTGACCAACTCCGCTCGTCTCTACCCGTGACCAACTTTCCCTCGTCTCTACCCGTGACCAACTCCCCTCGTCTCTACCCGTTAACAACTCCCCTCGTCTCTACCCGTGAACAACTCCCCTCGACCCTACCCGAGAACAACTCCCCTCGTCTCTATCCGTGACCAACTCCCCTCGTCTCTACGCGTAACGAACGCCACTCGTCTCTACCCGTCACCAACTCTCCCGCGTCTCTACCCGTGACCAACTCCACTCGTCTCTACCCGTGACCAACTCCACTCGTATCTACCCGTGACCAACTCCCCTCGTCTCTACGCGTGACCAACACCCCTCGTCTCTACCAATGACCAACTCTCCCTCGTCTCTACCCGTGACCAACGCCCCTCGTCTCTACCCGTGACCAACTCTCCGTCATCTCCACCCATGACCAACTCCCCTCGTCTCTACCCATGACCAACTCTCCGTCATCTCTACCCATGACCAACTCCCCTCGTCTCTACCCGTGACCAACTCCCCTCGTCTCTACCCGTGACCAACTCCCTCTCATCTTTACCCGTGACCAACTCCCCTCGTCTCTACCCGTGACCAACTCCCTATCGTCTCTACCCGTGACCAACTCCCTTCGTCTCTACCCGTGACCAACTCTCCTCGTCTCTACCCGTGACCAACTCTCCATCATCTCTACCCATGACCAACTCCCCTCGTCTCTACCCGTGACCAACTCCCCTCGTCTCTACCAGTGACCAATTCCCCGTCTTCTCTACCAGTGACCAACTCCCCTCGTCTCTAACAGTGACCAACTCCCCTCGTCTCTACCCGTGACCAACTCCCCTCGTCTCTACCCGTGACCAGCTCCCCTCGTCTCTACCCGTGAACACATCTCTCTCGTCTCTACCCGTGACCAACACCCCTCGTCTCTACCCATGACCAACTCTCCCTCGTCTCTACCCGTTACCAACTCTCCCTCGTCTCTACCCGTGACCAACTCACCCTCGTCTCTACCAGTGACCAACTCTCCCTCGTCTCTACCCATGAACAACCCTCCCTCATCTCTACCCATGACCAACTCCCCTCGTCTCTACCCATGACCAACTCTCCTTCATCTCTACCCATGACCAACACTCCGTCATCTCTACCCATGACCAACTCCCCCCGTCTCTACCTGTGACCAACTCTCCCTCGTCTCTACCCGTGACCAACTCTCCCTCTTCTCTACCCGTGACCAAATCCCCTTGTCTCTACCCGTGACAAACTCCCCTCATCTCTACGCATGACCAACTCCCCTCATCTCTACCAATGACCAACTCTCCCTCATCTCTACCCGTGACCAACTCCCCTCGTCTCTACCCGTGACCAACTCCCCTCGTCTCTACCCGTGACCAACTACCTCTCATCTTTACACGTGACAAACTCCCCTCGTCTCTACCCGTAACCAACTCCATCTCATCTCTACCCATGACCAACTCCCCCTCATCTCTACCCATGACCAACTCCCCTCGTCTCTACCCGTGACCAACACTCCATCATCTCTACCCGTGAGCAACTCCCCCTCGCCTCTACCCGTGACCAACTCCCCCTCGTCTCTACCCGTGACCAACTCCCCCTCGTCTCTACCCGTGACCAACTCCCCTCGTCTCTACCCGTGACCAACTCTCCCTCGTCTCTACCCGTGACCAACTCTCCCTCGTCTCTACCCGTAACCAACTCCCCTCGTCTCTACCCGTGACCAACTCCCCTCGTCTCTCCCCGTGACCAACTCCCCCTCGTCTCTCCCCGTGACCAACTCCCCTCGTCTCTACCCGTGACCAACTTTCCCTCGTCTCTACCCGTGATCAACTCCCCTCGTCTCTACCCGTTAACAACTCCCCTCGTCTCTACCCGTGAACAACTCCCCTCGACCCTACCCGAGAACAACTCCCCTCGTCTCTATCCGTGACCAACTCCCCTCGTCTCTACGCGTAACGAACGCCACTCGTCTCTACCCGTCACCAACTCTCCCGCGTCTCTACCCGTGACCAACTCCACTCGTCTCTACCCGTGACCAACTCCACTCGTATCTACCCGTGACCAACTCCCCTCGTCTCTACGCGTGACCAACACCCCTCGTCTCTACCAATGACCAACTCTCCCTCGTCTCTACCCGTGACCAACGCCCCTCGTCTCTACCCGTGACCAACTCTCCGTCATCTCCACCCATGACCAACTCCCCTCGTCTCTACCCATGACCAACTCTCCGTCATCTCTACCCATGACCAACTCCCCTCGTCTCTACCCCTGACCAACTCCCCTCGTCTCTACCCGTGACCAACTCCCTCTCATCTTTACCCGTGACCAACTCCCCTCGTCTCTACCCGTGACCAACTCCCTATCGTGTCTACCCGTGACCAACTCCCTTCGTCTCTACCCGTGACCAACTCTCCTCGTCTCTACCCGTGACCAACTCTCCATCATCTCTACCCATGACCAACTCCCCCTCGTCTCTACCCGTGACCAACTCCCATCGTCTCTACCCGTGACCAACTCCCCTCGTCTCTACCAGTGACCAACTCCCCGTCTTCTCTACCAGTGACCAACTCCCCTCGTCTCTACCCGTGACCAACTCCCTATCGTCTCTACCCGTGACCAACTCCCTTCGTCTCTACCCGTGACCAACTCTCCTCGTCTCTACCCGTGACCAACTCTCCATCATCTCTACCCATGACCAACTCCCCTCGTCTCTACCCGTGACCAACTCCCCTCGTCTCTACCAGTGACCAATTCCCCGTCTTCTCTACCAGTGACCAACTCCCCTCGTCTCTAACAGTGACCAACTCCCCTCGTCTCTACCCGTGACCAACTCCCCTCGTCTCTACCCGTGACCAGCTCCCCTCGTCTCTACCCGTGAACACATCTCTCTCGTCTCTACCCGTGACCAACACCCCTCGTCTCTACCCATGACCAACTCTCCCTCGTCTCTACCCGTTACCAACTCTCCCTCGTCTCTACCCGTGACCAACTCACCCTCGTCTCTACCAGTGACCAACTCTCCCTCGTCTCTACCCATGAACAACCCTCCCTCATCTCTACCCATGACCAACTCCCCTCGTCTCTACCCATGACCAACTCTCCTTCATCTCTACCCATGACCAACACTCCGTCATCTCTACCCATGACCAACTCCCCCCGTCTCTACCTGTGACCAACTCTCCCTCGTCTCTACCCGTGACCAACTCTCCCTCTTCTCTACCCGTGACCAAATCCCCTTGTCTCTACCCGTGACAAACTCCCCTCATCTCTACGCATTACCAACTCCCCTCATCTCTACCAATGACCAACTCTCCCTCATCTCTACCCGTGACCAACTCCCCTCGTCTCTACCCGTGACCAACTCCCCTCGTCTCTACCCGTGACCAACTACCTCTCATCTTTACACGTGACAAACTCCCCTCGTCTCTACCCGTAACCAACTCCATCTCATCTCTACCCATGACCAACTCCCCCTCATCTCTACCCATGACCAACTCCCCTCGTCTCTACCCGTGACCAACACTCCATCATCTCTACCCGTGACCAACTCCCCCTCGCCTCTACCCGTGACCAACTCCCCCTCGTCTCTACCCGTGACCAACTCCCCCTCGTCTCTACCCGTGACCAACTCCCCTCGTCTCTACCCGTGACCAACTCTCCCTCGTCTCTACCCGTGACCAACTCTCCCTCGTCTCTACCCGTAACCAACTCCCCTCGTCTCTACCCGTGACCAACTCCCCTCGTCTCTCCCCGTGACCAACTCCCCCTCGTCTCTCCCCGTGACCAACTCCCCTCGTCTCTACCCGTGACCAACTTTCCCTCGTCTCTACCCGTGATCAACTCCCCTCGTCTCTACCCGTTAACAACTCCCCTCGTCTCTACCCATGAACAACTCCCCTCGACCCTACCCGAGAACAACTCCCCTCGTCTCTATCCGTGACCAACTCCCCTCGTCTCTACGCGTAACGAACGCCACTCGTCTCTACCCGTCACCAACTCTCCCGCGTCTCTACCCGTGACCAACTCCACTCGTCTCTACCCGTGACCAACTCCACTCGTATCTACCCGTGACCAACTCCCCTCGTCTCTACGCGTGACCAACACCCCTCGTCTCTACCAATGACCAACTCTCCCTCGTCTCTACCCGTGACCAACGCCCCTCGTCTCTACCCGTGACCAACTCTCCGTCATCTCCACCCATGACCAACTCCCCTCGTCTCTACCCATGACCAACTCTCCGTCATCTCTACCCATGACCAACTCCCCTCGTCTCTACCCCTGACCAACTCCCCTCGTCTCTACCCGTGACCAACTCCCTCTCATCTTTACCCGTGACCAACTCCCCTCGTCTCTACCCGTGACCAACTCCCTATCGTCTCTACCCGTGACCAACTCCCTTTGTCTCTACCCGTGACCAACTCTCCTCGTCTCTACCCGTGACCAACTCTCCATCATCTCTACCCATGACCAACTCCCCCTCGTCTCTACCCGTGACCAACTCCCATCGTCTCTACCCGTGACCAACTCCCCTCGTCTCTACCAGTGACCAACTCCCCGTCTTCTCTACCAGTGACCAACTCCCCTCGTCTCTAACAGTGACCAACTCCCCTCGTCTCTACCCGTGACCAACTCCCCTCGTCTCTACCCGTGACCAGCTCCCCTCGTCTCTACCCGTGACCAGCTCCCCTCGTCTCTGCCCGTGACCAACTCCCCTCGTCTCTACCGGTGACCAACTCTCCCTCGTCTCTACCCGTAACCAATACCCCCCGTCTCTATCCGTGACCAACTCCCCCCGTCTCTACCTGTGACCAGCTCCCCCCGCCTCCACCCGTGACCAACTCCCCCCGTCTCTACCCGTGACCAACGCCCCTCCTCTCTACCCGTGACCAACACCCCTCCTCTCTACCCGTGACCAACTCCCCTCGTCTCTACCCGTGACCAACTCCCCCTCGTCTCTACCCGTGACCAACTCCCCCCGTCTCTACCCGTGACCAACTCCCTTCGTCTCTAACCGTGACCAACTCTCCTCATCTCTACCCGTGACCAACTATCCATCATCTCTACCCATGACCAACTCCCCTCGTCTCTACCCGTGACCAACTCTCCCTCGTCTCGACCCGTGACCAACACCCCTCGTCTCTATCCGTGACCAACTCCCCCCGTCTCTATCCGTGACCAACTCCCCCCGTCTCTACACATGACCAACTCCCCCCGTCTCTACCCGTGACCAACACCCCTCCTCTCTACCCGTGACCAACACCCCTCCTCTCTACCCGTGACCAACTCCCCCTCCTCTCTACCCGTGACCAACTCCCCTCGTCTCTCCCCGTGACCAACTCCCCGTCGTCTCTCCCCGTGACCAAATCCCCTCATCTCTACCCGTGACCAACTCCCCTCGTCTCTACCCGTTAACAACTCCCCTCGTCTCTACCCGTGAACAACTCCCCTCAACTCTACCCGAGAACAACTCCCCTCGTCTCTATCCGTGACCAACTCCCCTCGTCTCTACGCGTAACGAATGCCACTCGTCTCTACCCGTGACCAACACTCCCGCGTCTCTACCCGTGACCAACTCCACTCGTCTCTACCCGTGACCAACTCCACTCGTACCTACCCGTGACCAACTCCCCTCGTCTCTACGCGTGACCAACACCCCTCGTCTCTACCAATGACCAACTCTCCCTCGTCTCTACCCGTGACCAACGCCCATCGTCTCTACCCGTGACCAACTCTCTGTCATCTCTACCCATGACCAACTCCCCTCGTCTCTACCCATGACCAACTCTCCGTCATCTCTACCCATGACCAACTCCCCTCGTCTCTACCCGTGACCAACTCCCCTCGTCTCTACCCGTGACCAACTCCCTCTCATCTTTACCCGTGACCAACTCCCCTCGTCTCTACCCGTGACCAACTCCCCCTCGTCTCTACCCATGACCAACTCCCTTCGTCTCTACCCATGACCAACTCTCCTCGTCTCTACCCGTGACCAGCTCTCCATCATCGCTACCCATGACCAACTCCCCCTCGTCTCTACCCATGACCAACTCCCCCTCGTCTATACCCGTGACCAACTCCCCTCGTCTCTACCCGTGACCAACTCCCCTCGTCTCTACACTTGAACAACTTCCCTCGTCTCTACCCATGAACAACTCTCACTCGTCTCTACCCATGAACAACTCTCACTCGTCTCTACCCATGAACAACTCCCCTCGTCTCAACCCGTTACCAACTCTCCCTCGTCTCTACCCGTGACCAACTCTCCCTCGTCTCTACCAGTGACCAACTCTCCCTCGTCTCTACGCATGAACAACTCTCCCTCATCTCTACCCATGACCAACTCCCCTCGTCTCTACCCATGACCAACTCTCCGTCATCTCTACCCATGACCAACACTCCGTCATCTCCACCCATGACCACTCCCCGCGTCTCTACCCGTGACCAACTCTCCCTGATCTCTACCCGTGACCAACTCTCCCTCTTCTCTACCCGTGACCAACTCCCCTTGTCTCTACCCGTGACAAACTCCCCTCATCTCTACGCATGACCAACTCCCCTCATCTCCACCAATGACCAACTCTCCCTCATCTCTACCCGTGACCAACTCCCCTCGTCTCTACCCGTGACCAACTCCCCTCTTCTCTACCCGTGACCAACTACCTCTCATCTTTACACGTGACAAACTCCCCTCGTCTCTACCCGTAACCAACTCCATCTCATCTCTACTCATGACCAACTCCCCCTCATCTCTACCCGTGACCAACTCCCTTCGTCTCTACCCATGACCAACTCCCCTCGTCTCTACCCGTGACCAACACTCCATCATCTCTACCCGTGACCAACTCTCCCTCCTCTCTACCCGTGACCAACTCCCCCTCGCCTCTACCCGTGACCAACTCCCCCTCGTCTCTACCCGTGACCAACTCCCCTCGTCTCTACCCGTGACCAACTCTCCCTCGTCTCTACCCGTGACCAACTCTCCCTCGTCTCTACCCGTAACCAACTCCCCTCGTCTCTACCCGTGACCAACTCCCCTCGTCTCTCCCCGTGACCAACTCCCCCTCGTCTCTCCCCGTGACGAACTCCCCTCGTCTCTACCCGTGACCAACTTTCCCTCGTCTCTACCCGTGACCAACTCCCCTCGTCTCTACCCGTTAACAACTCCCCTCGTCTCTACCCGTGAACAACTCCCCTCGACCCTACCCGAGAACAACTCCCCTCGTCTCTATCCGTGACCAACTCCCCTCGTCTCTACGCGTAACGAACGCCACTCGTCCCTACCCGTCACCAACTCTCCCGCGTCTCTACCCGTGACCAACTCAACTCGTCTCTACCCGTGACCAACTCCACTCGTATCTACCCGTGACCAACTCCCCTCGTCTCTACGCGTGACCAACACCCCTAGTCTCTACCAATGACCAACTCTCCCTCGTCTCTACCCGTGACCAACGCCCCTCGTCTCTACCCGTGACCAACTCTCCGTCATCTCTACCCATGACCAACTCCCCTCGTCTCTACCCATGACCAACTCTCCGTCATCTCTACCCATGACCAACTCCCCTCGTCTCTACCCGTGACCAACTCCCCTCGTCTCTACCCGTGACCAACTCCCTCTCATCTTTACCCGTGACCAACTCCCCTCGTCTCTACCCGTGACCAACTCCCTCTCGTCTCTACCCGTGACAAACTCCCTTCGTCTCTACCCATGACCAACTCTCCCCGTCTCTACCCGTGACCAACTCTCCATCATCTCTACCCGTGACCAACTCCCCCTCGTCTCTACCCTTGACCAACTCCCCCTCGTCTCTACCCGTGACCAACTCCCCTCGTCTCTACCCGTGACCAACTCCCCTCGTCTCTACCAGTGACCAACTCCCCGTCTTCTCTACCAGTGACCAACTCCCCTCGTCTCTAACAGTGACCAACTCCCCTCGTCTCTACCCGTGACCAACTCCCCTCGTCTCTACCCGTGACCAAATCTCCCTCGTCTCTACCCGTGACCAACTCCCCTCGTCTCTACCCGTGACCAGCTCCCCTCGTCTCTACCCGTGACCAGCTCCCCTCGTCTCTGCCCGTGACCAACTCCCCTCGTCTCTACCCGTGACCAACTCCCTCTCGTCTCTACCCGTGACAAACTCCCTTCGTCTCTACCCATGACCAACTCTCCCCGTCTCTACCCGTGACCAACTTTCCATCATCTCTACCCGTGACCAACTCCCCCTCGTCTCTACCCTTGACCAACTCCCCCTCGTCTCTACCCGTGACCAACTCCCCTCGTCTCTACCCGTGACCAACTCCCCTCGTCTCTACCAGTGACCAACTCCCCGTCTTCTCTACCAGTGACCAACTCCCCTCGTCTCTAACAGTGACCAACTCCCCTCGTCTCTACCCGTGACCAACTCCCCTCGTCTCTACCCGTGACCAGCTCCCCTCGTCTCTACCCGTGACCAGCTCCCCTCGTCTCTGCCCGTGACCAACTCCCCTCGTCTCTACCCGTGACCAACTCTCCCTCGTCTCTACCCGTGACCAATACCCCCAGTCTCTATCCGTGACCAACTCCCCCCGTCTCTACCTGTGACCAGCTCCCCCCGCCTCCACCCGTGACCAACTCCCCCCGTCTCTACCCGTGACCAACACCCCTCCTCTATACCCGTGACCAACACCCCTCCTCTCTACCCGTGACCAACTCCCCTCGTCTCTACCCGTGACCAACTCCCCCCCGTCTCTACCCGTGACCAACTCCCCCCGTCTCTACCCGTGACCAACTCCCTTCGTCTCTAACCGTGACCAACTCTCCTCATCTCTACCCGTGACCAACACCCCTCGTCTCTATCCGTGACCAACTCCCCCCGTCTCTATCCGTGACCAACTCCCCCCGTCTCTACACGTGACCAACTCCCCCCGTCTCTACCCGTGACCAACACCCCTCTTCTTTACCCGTGACCAACACCCCTCCTCTCTACCCGTGACCAACTCCCCCTCCTCTCTACCCGTGACCAACTCCCCTCGTCTCTCCCCGTGACCAACTCCCCGTCGTCTCTCCCCGTGACCAACTCCCCTCATCTCTACCCGTGACCAACTCCCCTCGTCTCTACCCGTTAACAACTCCCCTCGTCTCTACCCGTGAACAACTCCCCTCGACTCTACCCGAGAACAACTCCCCTCGTCTCTATCCGTGACCAACTCCCCTCGTCTCTACGCGTAACGAATGCCACTCGTCTCTACCCGTGACCAACACTCCCGCGTCTCTACCCGTGACCAACTCCACTCGTCTCTACCCGTGACCAACTCCACTCGTATCTACCCGTGACCAACTCCCCTCGTCTCTACGCGTGACCAACACCCCTCGTCTCTACCAATGACCAACTCTCCCTCGTCTCTACCCGTGACCAACGCCCCTCGTCTCTACCCGTGACCAACTCTCCGTCATCTCTACCCATGACCAACTCCCTTCGTCTCTACCCATGACCAACTCTCCGTCATCTCTACCCATGACCAACTCCCCTCGTCTCTACCCGTGACCAACTCCCCTCGTCTCTACCCGTGACCAACTCCCTCTCATCTTTACCCGTGACCAACTCCCCTCGTCTCTACCCGTGACCAACTCCCCCTCGTCTCTACCCGTGACCAACTCCCTTCGTCTCTACCCATGACCAACTCTTCTCGTCTCTACCCGTGACCAACTCTCCATCATCGCTACCCATGACCAACTCCCCCTCGTCTCTACCCATGACCAACTCCCCCTCGTCTATACCCGTGACCAACTCCCCTCGTCTCTACCCGTGACCAACTCCCCTCGTCTCTACACTTGAACAACTCCCCTCGTCTCTACCCATGAACAACTCTCACTCGTCTCTACCCATGAACAACTCCCCTCGTCTCAACCCGTTACCAACTCTCCCTCGTCTCTACCCGTGACCAACTCTCCCTCGTCTCTACCAGTGACCAACTCTCCCTCGTCTCTACCCATGAACAACTCTCCCTCATCTCTACCCATGACCAACTCCCCTCGTCTCTACCCATGACCAACTCTCCGTCATCTCTACCCATGACCAACACTCCGTCATCTCTACCCATGACCAACTCCCCCCGTCTCTACCCGTGACCAACTCTCCCTGATCTCTACCCGTGACCAACTCTCCCTCTTCTCTACCCGTGACCAACTCCCCTTGTCTCTACCCGTGACAAACTCCCCTCATCTCTACGCATGACCAACTCCCCTCATCTCTACCAATGACCAACTCTCCCTCACCTCTACCCGGGACCAACTCCCCTCCTCTCTACCCGTGACCAACTCCCCTCGTCTCTACCCGTGACCAACTACCTCTCATCTTTACACGTGACCAACTCCCCTCGTCTCTACCCGTAACCAACTCCCCCTCATCTCTACCCGTGACCAACTCCCCTCGTCTCTACCCGTGACCAACTACCTCTCATCTTTACACGTGACCAACTCCCCTCGTCTCTACCCGTAACCAACTCCCCCTCATCTCTACCCGTGACCAACTCCCTTCGTCTCTACCCATGACCAACTCCCCTCGTCTCTACCCGTGAACAACTCACCCTCGTCTCTACCCGTGACCCACTCTCCCTCGTCTCTACCCGTGACCAACTCTCCCTCGCCTCAACCCGTGAACATATCTCCCTCGTCTCTACCCGTGACCAACACCCCTCGTCTCTACCCATGACCAACTCTCCCTGGTCTCTACCCGTTACCAACTCTCCCTCGTCTCTTCCCGTGACCAACTCTGCCTCGTCTCTACCAGTGACCAACTCTCCCTCGTCTCTACCCATGAACCACTCTCCCTCATCTCTACCCATGACCAACTCCCCTCGTCTCTACCCATGACCAACTCTCCGTCATCTCTACCCATGACCAACACTCCGTCATCTCTACCCATGAGCAACTCCCCCCGTCTCTACCCGTGACCAACTCTCCCTCGTCTCTACCCGTGACCAACTCCACTCGTCTCTACCCGTGACCAACTCCACTCGTATCTACCCGTGACCAACTCCCCTCGTCTCTACGCGTGACCAACACCCCTCGTCTCTACCAATGACCAACTCTCCCTCGTCTCTACCCGTGACCAACGCCCCTAGTCTCTACCCGTGACCAACTCTCCGTCATCTCTACCCATGACCAACTCCCCTTGTCTCTACCCATGACCAACTCTCCGTGATCTCTACCCATGACCAATTCCCCTCGTCTCTACCCGTGAACAACTCCACCCATCTCTACCCGTGACCAACTCCCTCTCATCTTTACCCGTGACCAACTCCCCTCGTCTCTACCTGTGACCAACTCCCCCTCGTCTCTACCCGTGACCAACTCCCTTCGTCTCTACCCGTGACCAACTCTCCCTCGTCTCTACCAAGTGACCAACTCTCCCTCATCTCTACCCATGAACAACTCTCCCTCATCTCTACCCATGACCCACTCCCCTCGTCTCTACCCATGACCAACTCTCCGTCATCTCTCCCCATGACCAACTCCCCCCGTCTCTACCCGTGACCAACTCTCCCTCGTCTCTACCCGTGACCAACTCTCCCTCTTCTCTACCCGTGACCAACTCCCCTTGTCTCTACCAGTGACAAACTCCCCTCAACTCTACGCATGACCAACTCTCCTCATCTCTACCAATGACCAACTCTCCCTCATCTCTACCCGTGACCAACTCCCCTCGTCTCTACCCGTGACCAACTACCTCTCATCTTTACACGTGAGCAACTCCCCTCGTCTCTACCCGTAACCAACTCCCCCTCATCTCTACCCATGACCAACTCCCCCTCATCTCTACCCGTGACCAACTCCCTTCGTCTCTACCCATGACCAACTCCCCTCGTCTCTACCCGTGACCAACACTCCATCATCTCCACCCGTGACCAACTCTCCCTCCTCTCTACCCGTGACCAACTCCCCCTCCTCTCTACCCGTGACCAACTCTCCCCCGTCTCTACCCGTGACCAACTCTCCCTCGTCTCTACCCGTGACCAACTCCCCCTCGTCTCTACCCGTTACCAACTCCCCTCGTCTCTACCCGTAACCAACTCTCTCTCGTCTCTACCCGTGATCAACTCTCCCTCGTCTCTACCCGTGACCAACTCCCCTCGTCTCTACCCGTGACCAACTCCCCTCGTCTCTCCCCGTGACCAACTACCCCTCGTCTCTCCCCGTGACCAACTCCCCTCGTCTCTACCCGTGACGAACTTTCCCTCGTCTCTACCCGTGACCAACTCCCCTCGTCTCTACCCGTTAACAACTCCCCTCGTCTCTACCCGTGAACAACTCCCCTCGACTCTACCCGAGAACAACTCCCCTCGACTCTATCCGTGACCAACTCCCCTCGTCTCTACGCGTAACGAACGCCACTCGTTTCTACCCGTGACCAACTCTCCCGCGTCTCTACCCGTGACCAACTCCACTCGTCTCTACCCGTGACTAACTCCACTCGTATCTACCCGTGACTAACTCCCCTCGTCTCTACGCATGACCAACACCCCTCGTCTCTACCAATGACCAACTCTCCCTCGTCTCTACCCGTGACCAACGCCCCTCATCTCTACCCGTGACCAACTCTCCGTCATCTCTACCCATGACCAACTCCCCTCGTCTCTACCCATGACCAACTCTCCGTCATCTCTACCCATGACCAACTCCCCTCGTCTCTACCCGTGACCAACTCCCCTCGTCTCTACCCGTGACCAACTCCCTTTCATCTTTACCCGTGACCAACTCCCCTCGTCTCTACCCGTGACCAACTCCCCCTCGTCTCTACCCGTGACCAACTCCCTTCGTCTCTACCCGTGACCAACTCTCCTCGTCTCTACCCGTGACCAACTCTCCATCATCTCTACCCATGTCCAACTCCCCCTCGTCTCTACCCATGACCAACTCCCCTCGTCTCTACCCGTGACCAACTCCCCTCGTCTCCACCAGTGACCAACTCCCCCTCTTCTCTACCAGTGACCAACTCCCCTCGTCTCTAACAGTGACCAACTCCCCTCGTCTCTAACAGTGACCAACTCCCCTAGTCTCTACCCGTCACCAACTCCCCTCGTCTCTACCCGTAACCAACTCCCCCTCATCTCTACCCATGACCAACTCCCCCTCATCTCTACCCGTGACCAACTCCCTTCGTCTCTACCCATGACCAACTCCCCTCGTCTATACCCGTGACCAACACTCCATCATCTCTACCCGTGACCAACTCTCCCTCCTCTCTACCCGTGACCAAATCCCCCTCGTCTCTACCCGTGACCAACTCCCCCTCGTCTCTACCCGTGACCAACTCCCCTCGTCTCTACCCGTAACCAACTCTCCCTCGTCTCTACCCGTGACCAACTCTCCCTCGTCTCTACCCGTGACCAACTCCCCTCGTCTCTACCCGTGACCAACTCCCCTCGTCTCTCCCCGTGACCAACTACCCCTCGTCTCTCCCCGTGACCAACTCCCCTCGTCTCTACCCGTGACGAACTTCCCCTCGTCTCTACCCGTGACCAACTCCCTTCATCTCTACCCGTTAACAACTCCCCTCGTCTCTACCCGTGAACAACTCCCCTCGACTCTACCCGAGAACAACTCCCCTCGACTCTATCCGTGACCAACTCCCCTCGTATCTACGCGTAACGAACGCCACTCGTCTCTACCCGTGACCAACACTCCCGCATCTCTACCCGTGACCAACTCCACTCGTCTCTACCCGTGACTAACTCCACTCGTATCTACCCGTGAATAACTCCCCTCGTCTCTACGCATGACCAACACCCCTCGTCTCTACCAATGACCAACTCTCCCTTGTCTCTACCCGTGACCAACGCCCCTCGTCTCTACCCGTAACCAACTCTCCGTCATCTCTACCCATGACCAACTCCCCTCGTCTCTACCCATGACCAACTCTCCGTCATCTCTACCCATGACCAACTCCCCTCGTCTCTACCCGTGACCAACTCCCCTCGTCTCTACCCGTGACCAACTCCCTTTCATCTTTACCCGTGACCAACTCCCCTCGTCTCTACCCGTGACCAACTCCCCCTCGTCTCTACCCGTGACCAACTCCCTTCGTCTCTACCCGTGACCAACTCTCCTCGTCTCTACCCGTGACCAACTCTCCATCATCTCTACCCATGACCAACTCCCCCTCGTCTCTACCCATGACCAACTCCCCCTCGTCTCTACCCGTGACCAACTCCCCTCGTCTCTACCCGTGACCAACTCCCCTCGTCTCTACCAGTGACCAACTCCCCCTCTTCTCTACCAGTGACCAACTCCCCTCGTCTCTAACAGTGACCAACTCCCCTCGTCTCTAACAGTGACCAACTCCCCTCGTCTCTACCCGTGACCAACTCCCCTCGTCTCTACCCGTAACCAAATCTCCCTCGTCTCTACCCGTGACCAACTCCCCTCGTCTCTACCCGTGACCAGCTCCCCTCGTCTCTACCCGTGACCAGCTTCCCTCGTCTCCACCCATGACCAACTCCCCCCGTCTCTACCCGTGACCAACACCCCTCCTCTCTACCCGTGACCAACACCCCTCCTTTCTACCCGTGACCAACTCCCCTCGTCTCTACCCGTGACCAACTCCCCCTCGTCTCTACCCGTGACCAACTCCCCCTCGTCTCTACCCGTGACCAACTCCCTTCGTCTCTAACCGTGACCAACTCTCCTCGTCTCTACCCGTGACCAACTCTCCATCATCTCTACCCGTGACCAACTCCCCTCGTCTCTACCCGTGACCAACTCTCACTCGTCTCTACCCGTAACCAACACCCCTCGTTTCTATCCGTGACCAACTCCCCTCGTCTCTACCCGTGACCAACACCCCCCCGTCTCTACCCGTGACCAACTCCCCTCGTCTCTACCCGTGACCAACTCCCCCTCCTCTCTACCCGTGACCAATTCCCCCTCGTCTCTACCCGGACCAACTCCCCTCGACTCTCACCGTGACCAACTCCCCTCGTCTCTACCCGTGACCAACTCCCCACGTCCCTACCCGTGACCAACTCCCCTCGTCCCTACCCGAGATCAACTCCCCTCGTCTCTACCCGTGACCAGCTCCCCTCGTCTCTACCCGTGACCAGCTCCCCTCGTCTCTACCCGTGACCAACTCTCCCTCGTCTCTACCCGTGACCAACTCTCCCTCGTCTCTACCCGTGTCCAACTCCCCTCGTCTCCACCCGTGACCAACTCTACCTCGTCTCTACCCGTGACCAACTCTCCCTCGTCTCTACCCGTGACCAACTCCCCGTCGTCTCTACCCGTGACCAACTCGCCTCGTCTCTACCCGTGACCAACTCTCCCTCGTCTCTACCCGTGACCAACTCTCCCTCGTCTCTACCCGTGACCAACTCCCCTCGTCTCTACCCGTGACCAACTCCCCTCGTCTCTACCCGTGACCAACTCCCCTCGTCTCTCCCCGTGACCAACTCCCCCTCGTCTCTCCCCGTGACCAACTCCCCTCGTCTCTACCCCTGACCAACTTTCCCTCGTCTCTACCCGTGACCAACTCCCCTCGTCTCTACCCGTTAACAACTCCCCTCGTCTCTACCCGTGAACAACTCCCCTCGACTCTACCCGAGAACAACACCCCTCGTCTCTATCCGTGACCAACTCCCCTCGTCTCTACCCGTGACCAACACCCCCCCGTCTCTACCCGTGACTAACTCCCCTCGTCTCTACCCGTGACCAACTCTCCCTCCTCTCTACCCGTGACCAATTCCCCCTCGTCTCTACCCGGACCAACTCCCCTCGTCTCTCACCGTGACCAACTCCCCTCGTCTCTACCCGTGACCAACTCCCCACGTCCCTACCCGTGACCAACTCCCCTCGTCCCTACCCGAGATCAACTCCCCTCGTCTCTACCCGTGACCAGCTCCCCTCGTCTCTACCCGTGACCAGCTCCCCTCGTCGCTACCCGTGACCAGCTCCCCTCGTCGCTACCCGTGACCAGCTCCCCTCGTCTCTACCCGTGACCAGCTCCCCTCGTCTCTACCCGTGACCAACTCTCCCTCGTCTCTACCCGTGACCAACTCTCCCTCGTCTCTACCCGTGACCAACTCCCCTCGTCTCCACCCGTGACCAACTCTCCCTCGTCTCTACCCGTGACCAACTCTCCCTCGTCTCTACCTGTGACCAACTCCCCGTCGTCTCTACCCGTGACCAACTCGCCTCGTCTCTACCCGTGACCAACTCTCCCTCGTCTCTACCCGTGACCAACTCTCCCTCGTCTCTACCCGTGACCAACTCCCCTCGTCTCTCCCCGTGACCAACTACCCCTCGTCTCTCCCCGTGACCAACTCCCCTCGTCTCTACCCGTGACGAACTTTCCCTCGTCTCTACCCGTGACCAACTCCCCTGATCTCTACCCGTTAACAACTCCCCTCGTCTCTACCCGTGAACAACTCCCCTCGTCTCTACCAGTGACCAACTCCCCCTCTTCTCTACCAGTGACCAACTCCCCTCGTCTCTAACAGTGACCAACTCCCCTCGTCTCTACCCGTGACCAACTCCCCTCGTCTCTACCCGTAACCAAATCTCCCTCGTCTCTACCCGTGACGAACTCCCCTCGTCTCTACCCGTGACCAACTCCCCTCGTCTCTACCCGTGACCAGCTTCCCTCGTCTCCACCCATGACCAACTCCCCCCGTCTCTACCCGTGACCAACACCCCTCCTCTCTACCCGTGACCAACACCCCTCCTTTCTACCCGTGACCAACTCCCCTCGTCTCTACCCGTGACCAACTCCCCCTCGTCTCTACCCGTGACCAACTCCCCCCCGTCTCTACCCGTGACCAACTCCCTTCGTCTCTAACCGTGACCAACTCTCCTCGTCTCTACCCGTGACCAACTCTCCATCATCTCTACCCGTGACCAACTCCCCTCGTCTCTACCCGTGACCAACTCTCACTCGTCTCTACCCGTAACCAACACCCCTCGTCTCTATCCGTGACCAACTCCCCTCGTCTCTACCCGTGACCAACACCCCCCCGTCTCTACCCGTGATAACTCCCCTCGTCTCTAAACCCTGACCAACTCCCCCGCCTCTCTACCCGTGACCAATTCCCCCTCGTCTCTACCCGTGACCAACTCCCCTCGTCTCTACCCGTGACCAACTCCCCTCGTCTCCACCCGTGACCAACTCCCCTCGTCTCTACCCGTGACGAACTTTCCCTCGTCTCTACCCGTGACCAACTCCCCTCGTCTCTACCCGTTAACAACTCCCCTCGTCTCTACCCGTGAACAACTCCCCTCGACTCTACCCGAGAACAACTCCCCTCGTCTCTATCCGTGACCAACTCCCCTCGTCTCTACGCGTAACGAACGCCACTCGTCTCTACCCGTGACCAACTCTCCCGCGTCTCTACCCGTGACCAACTCCACTCGTCTCTACCCGTGACCAACTCCACTCGTATCTACCCGTGACCAACTCCCCTCGTCTCTACGCGTGACCAACACCCCTCGTCTCTACCAATGACCAACTCTCCCTCGTCTCTACCCGTGACCAACGCCCCTCGTCTCTACCCGTGACCAACTCTCCGTCATCTCTACCCATGACCAACTCCCCTCGTCTCTACCCATGACCAACTCTCCGTCATCTCTACCCATGACCAACTCCCCTCGTCTCTACCCGTGACCAACTCCCCTCGTCTCTACCCGTGACCAACTCCCCTCATCTTTACCCGTGACCAACTCCCCTCGTCTCTACCCGTGACCAACTCCCCCTCGTCTCTACCCGTGACCAACTCTCCCTCGTCTCTACCCGTGACCAACTCCCCTCGTCTCTACCCGTGACCAACTCCCCTCGTCTCTACCCGTGACCAACTCCCCCCGTCTCTACCCGTGACCAACTCTCGGTCGTCTCTACCCGTGACCAACTCCCCTCATCTTCACGTGTGACTAACTTCACTCGTCTCTACCCGTGACCAACTCTCCCTCGTCTCTACCCGTGACAAACTCCCCTCGTCTCTACGCGTGACCAACTCCCCTCGTCTCGACCAATGATCAAATCTCCCTCGTCTCTACCCGTGACCAACTCCCCTCGTCTCTACCCGTGACCACTCCCCCTCGTCTCTACCCGTGACCAACTCCCCTCGTCTCTACCCGTGACCAACTCCCCTCGTCTCTACCCGTGACCAACTCCCCTCGTCTCTACCCGTGACCAACTCTCCCTCGTCTCTACCCGTGACCAACTCCCCCGCGTCTCTACCCGTGACCAACTCCCCCTCGTCTCTACCCGTGACCAACTCCCCCTCGTCTCTACCCGTGACCAACACCCCTCCTCTCTACCCGTGACCAACTCTCCCTCGTCTCTACCCGTGACCAACTCCCCCTCCTCTCTACCCGTGACCAACTCCCCCTCGTCTCTACCCGGACCAACTCCCCTCGTCTCTCCCCGTGACCAACTCCCCGTCGTCTCTCCCCGTGACCAACTCCCCTCGTCTCTACCCGTGACCAACTCCCCTCGTCTCTACCCGTGACCAACTCCCCTCGTCTCTACCCGTTAACAACTCCCCTCATCTCTACCCGTGAACAACTCCCCTCGACTCTACCCGAGAACAACTCCCCTCGTCTCTATCCGTGACCAACTCCCCTCGTCTCTACGCGTAATGAACGTCACTCGTCTCTACCCGTGACCAACTCTCCCGCGTCTCTACCCGTGACCAACTCCACTCGTCTCTACCCGTGACCAACTCCACTCGTATCTACCCGTGACCAACTCCCCTCGTCTCTACGCGTGACCAACACCCCTCGTCTCTACCAATGACCAACTCTCCCTCGTCTCTACCCGTGACCAACGCCCCTCGTCTCTACCCGTGACCAACTCTCCGTCATCTCTACCCATGACCAACTCCCCTCGTCTCTACCCATGACCAACTCTCCGTCATCTCTACCCATGACCAACTCCCCTCGTCTCTACCCGTGACCAACTCCCCTCGTCTCTACCCGTGACCAACTCCCTCTCATCTTTACCCGTGACCAACTCCCCTCGTCTCTACCCGTGACCAACTCCCCCTCGTCCCTACCCGTGACCAACTCCCTTCGTCTCTACCCATGACCAACTCTCCTCGTCTCTACCCGTGACCAACTCCCCTCTTCTCTACCCGTGACCAACTCCCCTCGTCTCTACCCGTGACCAACTCCCCTCGTCTCTCCCCGTGACCAACTCCCCTCGACTCTACCCGAGAACAACTCCCCTCGTCTCTATCCGTGACCAACTCCCCTCGTCGCTACGCGTGACGAACGCCACTCGTCTCTACCCGTGACGAACTCTCCCTCGTCTCTACCCGTGACCAACTCCACTCGTCTCTACCCGTGACCAACTCCACTCGGCTCTACCCGTGACCAACTCCCCTCGTCTCTACGCGTGACCAACACCCCTCGTCTCTACCTATGACCAACTCTCCCTCGTCTCGACCCGTGACCAACTGCCCTCGACTCTACCCGTGACCAACTCCCCTCGTCTCTACCCGTGACCAACTCTCCGTCATCTCTACCCGTGACCAACTCTCCTTGTCTCTACCCATGAAAAACTCTCTGTCAGCTCTACCCATGACCAACTCCCCTCGTCTCTACCAGTGACCAACTCCCCTCGTCTCTACCCGTGACCAACTCCCTCTCATCTTTACCCGTGACCAACTCCCCTCGTCTCTACCCGTGACCAACTCCCCCTCGTCTCTACCCGTGACCAATTCCCTTCGTCTCTACCCGTGACCAATTCCCTTCGTCTCTACCCGTGACCAACTCCCCCTCGTCTCTACCCGTGACCAACTCCCCCTCGTCTCGACCCGTGACCAACTCCCCTCGTCTCTACCCGTGACCAACTCCCCTCGTCTCTACCCGTGACCAACTCCCCTCGTCTCTACCCGTGACCAGCTCCCCTCGTCTCTACCCGTGACCAACTCCCCTCGTCTCTACCTGTGACCAACTCTCCCTCGTCTCTACCCGTGACCAACACCCCCCGTCTCTATCCGTGACCAACTCCCCCCGTCTCTACCCGTGACCAACTCCCCCCGTCTCTACCCGTGACCAACTCTCCCTCGTCTCTACCCGTGACCAACTCCCCTCGTCTCTACGCGTGACCAACTCCCCTCGTCTCGACCAATGATCAAATCTCCCTCGTCTCTACCCTTGACCAGCTCCGCTCGTCTCTACCCGTGACCAGCTCCCCTCGTCTCTACCCGTGACCAACTCCCCTCGTCTCTACCCGGGACCAACTCCCCTCGTCTCTACGCGTAACCAACTCCCCTCGTCTCTACCCGTGACCAACTCTCCCTCGTCTCTACCCGTGACCAACTCCCCCGCGTCTCTACCCGGACCAACTCCCCTCGTCTCTCCCCGTGACCAACTCCCCTCGTCTCTACCCGTGACCAACTCCCCACGTCCCTACCCGTGACCAACTGCCCTCGTCCCTACCGGAGATCAACTCCCCTCGTCTCTACCCGTGACCAGCTCCCCTCGTCGCTACCCGTGACCAGCTCCCCTCTTCTCTTCCCGTGACCAACTCCCCTCGTCTCTACCCGTCACCAACTCTCCCTCGTCTCTACCCGTGACCAACTCCCCTCGTCTCCACCCGTGACCAACTCTCCCTCGTCTCTACCCGTGACCAACTCCCCCTGTCTCTACCCGTGACCAACACCCCTCCTCTCTACCCGTGACCAACACCCCTCCTCTCTACCCGTGACCAAATCCCCCTCCTCTCTACCCGTGACCAAGTCCCCCTCGTCTCTACCCGTGACCAACTCCCCTCGTCTCTCCCCGTGACCAACTCACCGTCGTCTCTCCCCTTGACCAACTCCCCTCATCTCTACCCGTGACCAACTCCCCTCGTCTCTACACGTGACCAACTCCCCTCGTCTCTACCCGTTAACAACTCCCCTCATCTCTACCCGTGAACAACTCCCCTCGACTCTACCCGAGAACAACTCCCCTCGTCTCTATCCGTGACCAACTCCCCTCGTCTCTACGCGTAATGAACGTCACTCGTCTCTACCCGTGACCAACTCTCCCGCGTCTCTACCCGTGACCAACTCCACTCGTCTCTACCCGTGACCAACTACACTCGTATCGACCCGTGACCAACTCCCCTCGTCTCTACGCGTGACCAACACCCCTCGTCTCTACCAATGACCAACTCTCCCTCGTCTCTACCCGTGACCAACGCCCCTCGTCTCTACCCGTGACCAACTCTCCGTCATCTCTACCCATGACCAACTCCCCTCGTCTCTACCCATGACCAACTCTCCGTCATCTCTACCCATGACCAACTCCCCTCGTCTCTACCCGTGACCAACTCCCCTCGTCTCTACCCGTGACCAACTCCCTCTCATCTTTACCCGTGACCAACTCCCCTCGTCTCTACCCGTGACCAACTCCCCCTCGTCCCTACCCGTGACCAACTCCCTTCGTCTCTACCCATGACCAACTCTCCTCGTCTCTACCCGTGACCAACTCTCCATCATCTCTACCCATGACCAACTCCCCTCGTCTCTACCCGTGACCAACTCCCCCTCGTCTCTACCCGTGACCAACTCCCCTCGTCTCTACCCGTGACCAACTCCCCTCGTCTCTACCCGTGACCAACTCTCCTCGTCTCTACCACTGACCAACTCTCCCCTCGTCTCTACCCGTGACCAACTCCCAACGTCTCGACTCGGGACCAACTCCCCTCGTCTCTACCCGTGACCAACTCTCCCTCGTCTCTACCCGTGACCAACACCCCCCGTCTCTATCCGTGACCAACTCCCCCCATCTCTACCCGTGACCAACTCCCCCCGTCTCCACCCGTGACCAACTCCCCCCGTCTCTACCCGTGACCAACACCCTTCCTCTCTACCCGTGACCAACACCCCTCCTCTCTACCCGTGACCAACTCCCCTCGTCTCTACCCGTGACCAACTCCCCCTCGTCTCTACCCGTGACCAACTCCCCCTCGTCTCTACCCGTGACCAACTCCCTTCGTCTCTAACCGTGACCAACTCTCCTCGTCTCTACCCGTGACCAACTCTCCATCATCTCTACCCGTGACCAACTCCCCTCGTCTCTACCCGTGACCAACTCCCCTCGTCTCTACCCGTGACCAACACCCCTCGTCTCTACCCGTGACCAACTCCCCTCGTCTCTACCCGTGACCAACTCCCCCCGTCTCTACCCGTGACCAACTCCCCTCGTCTCTACCCGTGACCAACACCCCTCCTCTCGACCCGTGACCAACACCCCTCCTCTCGACCCGTGACCAACTCCCCCTCGTCTCTACCCGTGACCAACTCCCCTCGTCTCTACCCGTGACCAACTCCCCTCGTCTCTCCCCGTGACCAACTCCCCGTCGTCTCTCCCCGTGACCAACTCCCCTCGTCTCTACCCGTGACCAACTCCCCTCGTCTCTACCCGTGACCAACTCCCCTCGTCTCTACCCGTTAACAACTCCCCTCATCTCTACCCGTGAACAACTCCCCTCGACTCTACCCGAGAACAACTCCCCTCGTCTCTATCCGTGACCAACTCCCCTCGTCTCTAAGCGTAACGAACGCCACTCGTCTCTACCCGTGACCAACTCTCCCGCGTCTCTACCCATGACCAACTCCACTCGTCTCTACCCGTGACCAACCGCACTCGCATCTGCCCGTGACCAACTCCCCTCGTCTCTACGCGTGACCAACACCTCTCGTCTCTACCAATGACCAACTCTCCTCGTCTCTACCCGTGACCAACTCTCCATCATCTCTACCCATGACCAAATCCCCTCGTCTCTACCCGTGACCAACTCTCCGTCGTCTCTACCTGTGACCAACACCCCTCGTCTCTATCCATGACCAAATCCCCCCGTCTCTATCCGTGACCAACTCCCCCCGTCTCTACCCGTGACCAACTCCCCTCGTCTCTACCCGTGACCAACTCCCCTCCTCTCTACCCGTGACCAACACCCCACCTCTCTACCCGTGACCAACTCCCCATCGTCTCTACCCATGACCAACTCCCCTCGTCTCTACCCGTGACCAACTCCCCTCGTCTCTACCCGTGACCAACTCCCCTCGTCTCTACCCGTGACCAACTCCCCTCGTCTCTACCCGTGACCAACTCCCCTCGTCTCTACCCGTGACCAACTCCCCTCGTCTCTACCCGTGACCAGCTCCCCTCGTCTCTACCCGTGACCAGCTCCCCTCGTTTCTGCCCGTGACCAACTCCCCTCATCTCTACCCGTGACCAACTCTCCCTCGTCTCTACCCGTGACCAACACCCCCCGTCTCTATCCGTGACCAACTCCCCCAATCTCTACCCGTGACCAACTCCCCCCGTCTCCACCCGTGACCAACTCCCCCGTCTATACCCGTGACCAACACCCTTCCTCTCTACCCGTGACCAACACCCCTCCTCTCTACCCGTGACCAACTCCCCCTCGTCTCTACCCGTGACCAACTCCCCCTCGTCTCTACCCGTGACCAACTCCCTTCGTCTCTAACCGTGACCAACTCTCCTTGTCTCTACCCGTGACCAACTCTCCATCATCTCTACCCATGACCAACTCCCCTCGTCTCTACCCGTAACCAACTCTCCATCGTCTCTACCCGTGACCAACACCCCTCGTCTCTATCCGTGACCAAATCCCCCTGTCTCTATCCGTGACCAACTCCCCCTGTCTCTACCCGTGACCAACTCCCCCTGTCTCTACCCGTGACCAACACCCCTCCTCTCTACCCGTGACCAACACACCTCCTCTCTACCCGTGACCAAATCCCCCTCCTCTCTACCCGTGACCAAGTCCCCCTCGTCTCTACCCGTGACCAACTCCCCTCGTCTCTCCCCGTGACCAACTCCCCGTCGTCTCTCCCCGTGACCAACTCCCCTCGTCTCTACCCGTGACCAACTCCCCTCGTCTCTACCCGTGACCAACTCCCCTCGTCTCTACCCGTTAACAACTCCCCTCGTCTCTACCCGTGAACAACTCCCCTCGACTCTACCCGAGAACAACTCCCCTCGTCTCTATCCGTGACCAACTCCCCTCGTCTCTACGCGTAACGAACGCCACTCGTCTCTACCCGTGACCAACTCTCCCGCGTCTCTACCCGTGACCAACTCCACTCGTCTCTACCCGTGACCAACTCCACTCGTCTCTACCCGTGACCAACTCCCCTCGTCTCTACGCGTGACCAACACCCCTCGTCTCTACCAATGACCAACTCTCCCTCGTCTCTACCCGTGACCAACGCCCCTCGTCTCTACCCGTGACCAACTCTCCGTCATCTCTATCCATGACTAACTCCCCTCGTCTCTACCCATGACCAACTCTCCGTCATCTCTACCCATGACCAACTCCCCTCGTCTCTACCCGTGACCAACTCCCCTCGTCTCTACCCGTGACCAACTCCCTCTCATCTTTACCCGTGACCAACTCTCCTCGTCTCTATCCGTGACCAACTCCCCCTCGTCCCTATCCGTGACCAACTCCCTTCGTCTCTACCCATGACCAACTCTCCTCGTCTCTACACGTGACCAACTCTCCATCATCTCTCCCCATGACCAACTCCCGCTCGTCTCTACCCATGACCAACTCCCCGTCGTCTCTACCCGTGACCAACTCCCCTCGTCTCTACCCGTGACCAACTCGCCTCGTCTCTACCCGTGACCAACTCTCCTCGTCTCTACCCGTGACCAACTCTCCATCATCTCTACCCATGACCAACTCCCGCTCGTCTCTACCCATGACCAACTCCCCCTCGTCTCTACCCGTGACCAACTCCCCTCGTCTCTACCTGTGACCAACTCCCCTCGTCTCTACCCGTGACCAACTCTCCTCGTCTCTACCACTGACCAACTCTCCCCTCGTCTCTACCCGTGACCAACTCCCCTCGTCTCTACCCATGACCAACTCCCCCTCGTCTCTACCCGTGACCAACTCCCCTCGTCTCTACGCGTGACCAAATCTCCCTCGTCTCTACCCGTGACCAACTCCCCCCGTCTCCACCCGTGACCAACTCCCCCCGTCTATACCCGTGACCAACACCCTTCCTCTCTACCCGTGACCAACACCCCTCCTCTCTACCCGTGACCAACTCCCCTCGTCTCTACCCGTGACCAACTCCCCCTCGTCTCTACCCGTGACCAACTCCCCGTCGTCTCTACCCGTGACCAGCTCCCCTCGTCTCTACCCGTTAACAACTCCCCTCATCTTTACCCGTGAACAACTCCCCTCGACTCTACCCGAGAACAACTCCCCTCGTCTCTATCCGTGACCAACTCTCCCGCGTCTCTACCCGTGACCAACTCCCCTCGTCTCTACCCGTGACCAGCTCCCCTCGTCTCTACCCGTGACCAGCTCCCCTCGTTTCTGCCCGTGACCAACTCCCCTCATCTCTACCCGTGACCAACTCTCCCTCGTCTCTACCCGTGACCAACACCCCCCGTCTCTATCCGTGACCAACTCCCCCAATCTCTACCCGTGACCAACTCCCCCCATCTCCACCCGTGACCAACTCCCCCGTCTATACCCGTGACCAACACCCTTCCTCTCTACCCGTGACCAACACCCCTCCTCTCTACCCGTGACCAACTCCCCTCGTCTCTACCCGTGACCAACTCCCCCTCGTCTCTACCCGTGACCAACTCCCCCTCGTCTCTACCCGTGACCAACTCCCTTCGTCTCTAACCGTGACCAACTCTCCGTCGTCTCTACCCGTGACCAACACCCCTCGTCTCTATCCGTGACCAAATCCCCCCGTCTCTATCCGTGACCAACTCCCCCTGTCTCTACCCGTGACCAACTCCCCCTGCCTGTACCCGTGACCAACACCCCTCCTCTCTACCCGTGACCAACACACCTCCTCTGTACCCGTGACCAAATCCCCCTCCTCTCTACCCGTGACCAAGTCCCCCTCGTCTCTTCCCGTGACCAACTCCCGCTCGTCTCTACCCATGACCAACTCCCCCTCGTCTCTACCCGTGACCAACTCCCCTCGTCTCTTCCCGTGACCAACTCGCCTCGTCTCTACCCGTGACCAACTCTCCTCGTCTCTACCCGTGACCAACTCTCCATCATCTCTACCCATGACCAACTCCCGCTCGTCTCTACCCATGACCAACTCCCCCTCGTCTCTACCCGTGACCAACTCCCCTCGTCTCTACCTGTGACCAACTCCCCTCGTCTCTACCCGTGACCAACTCTCCTCGTCTCTACCACTGACCAACTCTCCCCTCGTCTCTACCCGTGACCAACTCCCATCGTCTCGACTCGGGACCAACTCCCCTCGTCTCTACGCGTGACCAAATCTCCCTCGTCTCTACCCGTGACCAACTCCCCTCGTCTCTACCCGTGACCAGCTCCCCTCGTCTCTACCCGTGACCAACACCCACCGTCTCTATCCGTGACCAACTCCCCCCATCTCTACCCGTGACCAACTCCCCCCGTCTCCACCCGTGACCAACTCCCCCCGTCTATACCCGTGACCAACACCCTTCCTCTCTACCCGTGACCAACACCCCTCCTCTCTACCCGTGACCAACTCCCCTCGTCTCTACCCGTGACCAACTCCCCCTCGTCTCTACCCGTGACCAACTCCCTTCGTCTCTAACCGTGACCAACTCTCCTCGTCTCTACCCGTGACCAGCTCTCCATCATCTCTACCCATGACCAACTCCCCTCGTCTCTACCCGTGACCAACTCTCCGTCGTCTCTACCCGTGACCAACACCCCTCGTCTCTATCCGTGACCAAATCCCCCTGTCTCTATCCGTGACCAACTCCCCCCGTCTCTGCCCGTGACCAACTACCCCTGTCTCTGCCCGTGACCAACACCCCTCCTCTCTACCCATGACCAACACCCCTCCTCTCTACCCGTGACCAAATCCCCCTCCTCTCTACCCGTGACCAAGTCCCCCTCGTCTCTACCTGTGACCAACTCCCCTCGTCTCTCCCCGTGACCAACTCCCCGTCGTCTCTCCCCGTGACCAACTCCCCTCATCTCTACCCGTGACCAACTCCCCTCGTCTCTACCCGTGACCAACTCCCCTCGTCTCTACCCGTTAACAACTCCCCTCATCTCTACCCGTGAACAACTCCCCTCGACTCTACCCGAGAACAACTCCCCTCGTCTCTATCCGTGACCAACTCCCCTCGTCTCTACCCGTGACCAACTCCCCCTCGTCTCTACCCGTGACCAACTCCCTCTCGTCTCTACCCGTGACCAACTCCCCTCGTCTCTACGCGTGACCAACTCTCCGTCATCTCTACCCGTGACCAACACCCCTCGTCTCTATCCGTGACCAAATCCCCCCGTCTCTATCCGTGACCAGCTCCCCTCGTCTCTACCCGTGACCAACTCCCCCTGTCTCTACCCGTGACCAACACCCCTCCTCTCTACCCGTGACCAACACCCCTCCTCTCTACCCGTGACCAAATCCCCCTCCTCTCTACCCGTGACCAAGTCCCCCTCGTCTCTACCCGTGACCAACTCCCCTCGTCTCTCCCCGTGACCAACTCCCCGTCGTCTCTCCCCGTGACCAACTCCCCTCATCTCTACCCGTGACCAACTCCCCTCGTCTCTACCCGTGACCAACTCCCCTCGTCTCTACACGTTAACACTCCCCTCATATCTACCCGTGAACAACTCCCCTCGACTCTACCCGAGAACAACTCCCCTCGTCTCTATCCGTGACCAACTCCCCTCGTCTCTACGCGTAACGAACGCCACTCGTCTCTACCCGTGACCAACTCTCCCGCGTCTCTACCCGTGACCAACTCCACTCGTCTCTACCCGTGACCAACTCCCCCTCGTCTCTACCCGTGACCAACTCCCCTCGTCTCTACGCGTGACCAACACCCCTCGTCTCTACCAATGACCAACTCTCCTCGTCTCTACCCGTGACCAACTCTCCATCATCTCTACCCATGACCAAATCCCCTCGTCTCTACCCGTGACCAACTCTCCGTCGTCTCTACCCGTGACCAACACCCCTCGTCTCTATCCGTGACCAACTCCCCCCGTCTCTACCCGTGACCAACTCCCCTCGTCTCTACCCGTGACCAACTCCCCCTGTCTCTACCCGTGACCAACACCCCTCCTCTCTACCCGTGACCAACACCCCTCCTCTCTACCCGTGACCAAATCCCCCTCCTCTCTACCCGTGACCAAGTCCCCCTCGTCTCTACCCGTGACCAACTCCCCTCGTCTCTCCCCGTGACCAACTCCCCGTCGTCTCTCCCCGTGACCAACTCCCCTCATCTCTACCCGTGACCAACTCCCCTCGTCTCTACACGTGACCAACTCCCCTCGTCTCTACCCGTTAACAACTCCCCTCATCTCTACCCGTGAACAACTCCCCTCGACTCTACCCGAGAACAACTCCCCTCGTCTCTATCCGTGACCAACTCCCCTCGTCTCTACGCGTAACGAACGCCACTCGTCTCTACCCGTGACCAACTCTCCCTCGTCTCTACCCGTGACCAACTCCCCTCGTCTCTACCCGTGACCAACTCTCCGTCATCTCTATCCATGACTAACTCCCCTCGTCTCTACCCATGACCAACTCTCCGTCATCTCTACCCATGACCAACTCCCCTCGTCTCTACCCGTCACCAACTCCCCTCGTCTCTACCCATGACCAACTCTCCTCGTCTCTACCCGTGACCAACTCTCCATCATCTCTACCCATGACCAACTCCCGCTATTCTCTACCCATGACCAACTCCCCCTCGTCTCTACCCGTGACCAACTCCCCTCGTCTCTACCCGTGACCAACTCGCCTCGTCTCTACCCGTGACCAACTCTCCTCGTCTCTACCCGTGACCAACTCTCCATCATCTCTACCGATGACCAACTCCCGCTCGTCTCTACCCATGACCAACTCCCCCTCGTCTCTACCCGTGACCAACTCCCCTCGTCTCTACCCGTGACCAACTCTCCTCGTCTCTACCACTGACCAACTCTCCCCTCGTCTCTACCCGTGACCAACTCCCATTGTCTCGACTCGGGACCAACTCCCCTCGTCTCTACGCGTGACCAAATCTCCCTCGTCTCTACCCGTGACCAACTCCCCTCGTCTCTACCCGTGACCAGCTCCCCTCGTCTCTACCCGTGACCAGCTCTCCTCGTTTCTGCCCGTGACCAACTCCCCTCGTCTCTACCCGTGACCAACTCTCCCTCGTCTCTACCCGTGACCAACACCCACCGTCTCTATCCGTGACTAACTCCCCCCATCTCTACCCGTGACCAACTCCACCCGTCTCCACCCGTGACCAACTCCCACCGTCTATACCCGTGACCAACACCCTTCCTCTCTACCCGTGACCAACACCCCTCCTCTCTACCCGTGACCAACTCCCCTCGTCTCTACCCGTGACCAACTCCCCCTTGTCTCTACCCGTGACCAACTCCCTTCGTCTCTAACCGTGACCAACTCTCCTCGTCTCTACCCGTGACCAACTCTCCATCATCTCTACCCATGACCAACTCCCCTCGTCTCCTCCCGTGACCAACTCTCCGTCGTCTCTACCCGTGACCAACACCCCTCGTCTCTATCCGTGACCAAATCCCCCCGTCTCTATCCGTGACCAACACCCCTCCTCTCTACCCGTGACCAACACCCCTCCTCTCTACCCGTGACCAAATCCCCCTCCTCTCTACCCGTGACCAAGTCCCCCTCGTCTCTACCTGTGACCAACTCCCCTCGTCTCTCCCCGTGACCAACTCCCCGTCGTCTCTCCCCGTGACCAACTCCCCTCATCTCTACCCGTGACCAACACCCCTCGTCTCTACCCGTGACCAACTTCCCTCGTCTCTACCCGTTAACAACTCCCCTCATCTCTACCCGTGAACAACTCCCCTCGACTCTACCCGAGAACAACTCCCCTCGTCTCTATCCGTGACCAACTCCCCTCGTCTCTACGCGTAACGAACGCCACTCGTCTCTACCCGTGACCAACTCTCCCGCGTCTCTACCCGTGACCAACTCCACTCGTCTCTACCCGTGACCAACTCCACTCGTATCTACCCGTGACCAACTCCCCTCGTCTCTACGCGTGACCAACACCCCTCGTCTCTACCAATGACCAACTCTCACTCGTCTCTAACCGTGACCAACGCCCCTCGTCTCTACCCGTGACCAACTCTCCGTCATCTCTACCCATGACCAACTCCCCTCGTCTCTACCCATGACCAACTCTCCGTCATCTCTACCCATGAGCAACTCCCCTCGTCTCTACCCGTGACCAACTCCCCACGTCTCTACCCGTGACCAACTCCCTCTCATCTTTACCCGTGACCAACTCCCCTCGCCTCTACGCGTGACCAACTCTCCCTCGTCTCTACCCGTGACCAACACCCCTCGTCTCTACCCGTGACCAACTCCCCCCATCTCTACCCGTGAACAACTCACCTCTCTCTACCCGTGACCAACTCACCTCATCTCTACCCGTGACCAACTCTCCCTCGTCTCTACCCGTGAACAACTCACCCTCGTCTCGACCCGTGAACAACTCCCCTCGTCTCTACCCGTGACCAACTCCCCCCATCTCTACCCGTGAACAACTCACCTCTCTCTACCCGTGACCAACTCACCTCATCTCTACCCGTGACCAACTCTCCCTCGTCTCTACCCGTGAACAACTCACCCTCGTCTCGACCCGTGAACAACTCCCCTCGTCTCTACCCGTAACCAACTCCCCTCGTCTCAACCCGTGACCAAATCTCCCTCGTCTCTACCCGTGACCAGCTCCCCTCGTCTCTACGCGTGATCAACTCCCCTCGTCTCTACCAGTGACCAACTCTCCCTTGTCTCTACCCATGAACCACTCTCCCTCATCTCTACCCATGACCAACTCCCCTCGTCTCTACCCATGACCAACTCTCCGTCATTTCTACACATGACCAACACTCCGTCAACTCTACCCATGACCAACTCCCCCCGTCTCTACCCGTGACCAACTCCCCTCGTCTCTACCCGTGAACAACTCCCCTCGTCTCCACCCTTGAACAACTCCCCACGTCTCCACCCGTGACCAACTCCCCTCGTCTCCACCCGTGACCAGCTCCCCTCGTCTCCACCCGTGACCACCTCCCGTCGTCTCTACCCGTGACCAACTCCCGTCGTCTCTACCCGTGACCAACTCCCCATCATCTCTACCCATGACCAACTCCCCTCGTATCTACCCGTGACCAACTCCCCTCGTCTCTACCCGTTAACAACTCCCCTCATCTCTACCCGTGAACAACTCCCCTCGACTCTACCCGAGAACAACTCCCCTCGTCTCTATCCGTGACCAACTCCCCTCGTCTCTACGCGTAACGAACGCCACTCGTCTCTACCCGTGACCAACTCTCCCGCGTCTCTACCCGTGACCAACTCCACTCGTCTCTACCCGTGACCAACTGCACTCGTATCTACCCGTGACCAACTCCCCTCGTCTCTACGCGTGACCAACACCCCTCGTCTCTACCAATGACCAACTCTCACTCGTCTCTAACCGTGACCAACGCCCCTCGTCTCTACCCGTGACCAACTCTCCGTCATCTCTACCCATGACCAACTCCCCTCGTCTCTACCCATGACCAACTCTCCGTCATCTCTACCCATGACCAACTCCCCTCGTCTCTACCCGTGACCAACTCCCCACGTCTCTACCCGTGACCAACTCCCTCTCATCTTTACCCGTGACCAACTCCCCTCGCCTCTACGCGTGACCAACTCTCCCTCGTCTCTACCCGTGACCAACACCCCTCGTCTCTACCCGTGACCAACTCCCCCCATCTCTACCCGTGACCAACACACCTCTCTCTACCCGTGACCAACTCACCTCATCTCTACCCGTGACCAACTCTCCCTCGTCTCTACCCGTGAACAACTCACCCTCGTCTCGACCCGTGAACAACTCCCCTCTTTTCTACCCGTGACCAACTCCCCCCATCTCTACCCGTGAACAACTCACCTCTCTCTACCCGTGACCAACTCACCTCATCTCTACCCGTGACCAACTCTCCCTCGTCTCTACCCGTGAACAACTCACCCTCGTCTCGACCCGTGAACAACTCCCCTCGTCTCTACCCGTGACCAACTCCCCTCGTCTCAACCCGTGACCAAATCTCCCTCGTCTCTACCCGTGACCAGCTCCCCTCGTCTCTACGCGTGATCAACTCCCCTCGTCTCTACCAGTGACCAACTCTCCCTCGTCTCTACCCATGAACCACTCTCCCTCATCTCTACCCATGACCAACTCCCCTCGTCTCTACCCATGACCAACTCTCCGTCATCTCTACACATGACCAACACTCCGTCAACTCTACCCATGACCAACTCCCCCCGTCTCTACCCGTGACCAACTCCCCTCGTCTCTACCCGTGAACAACTCCCCTCGTCTCCACCCTTGAACAACTCCCCACGTCTCCACCCGTGACCAACTCCCCTCGTCTCCACCCGTGACCAGCTCCCCTCGTCTCCACCCGTGACCACCTCCCGTCGTCTCTACCCGTGACCAACTCCCGTCGTCTCTACCCGTGACCAACTCCCCATCATCTCTACCCATGACCAACTCCCCTCGTATCTACCCGTGACCAACTCCCCTCGTCTCTACCCGTGACCAACTCCCCTGGTCTCTCCCCGTGACCAACTCCCCCTCGTCTCTCCCCGTGACCAACTCCCCTCGTCTCTACCCCTGACCAAATTTCCCTCATCTCTACCCGTGACCAACTCCCCTCGTCTCTACCCATTAACAACTCCCCTCGTCTCCACCCGTGAACAACTCCCCTCGACTCTACCCGAGAGCAACTCCCCTTGCCTCTATCCGTGACCAACTCCCCTCGTCGCTACGCGTGATGAACGCCACTCGTCTCTACCCGTGACGAACTCTCCCTCGTCTCTACCCGTGACCAACTCCACTCGGCTCTACCCGTGACCAACTCCCCTCGTCTCTACGCGTGACAAACACCCCTCGTCTCTACCTATGACCAACTCGCCCTCGTCTCGACTCGTGACCAACTGCCATCGTCTCTACCCGTGACCAACTCCCCTCGTCTCTACCCGTGACCAACTACCTCTCATCTTTACACGTGACCAACTCCCCTCGTCTCTACCCATAACCAACTCCCCCTCATCACTACCCATGACCAACTCCCCCTCATCTCTACCCGTGACCAACACCCTTCATCTCTACCCATGACCAACTCCCCTCGTCTCTACCCGTGAACAACTCACCCTCCTCTCTACCCGTGACCCACTCTCCCTCGTCTCAACCCGTGACCAACTCTCCCTCGCCTCTACCCGTGAACAACTCACCCTCCTCTCAACCCGTGACCTACTCTCCCTCGTCTCTACCCGTGACCAACTCTCCCTCGCCTCTACCCGTGAACAAATCGCCCTCGTCTCTACCCGTGACCAACACCCCTCGTCTCTACCCGTGACCAACTCTCCCTCGTCTCTACCCGTTACCAACTCTCCCTCGTCTCTACCCGTGACCAACTCTCCCTCGTCTCTACCCGTGACCAACTCTTCCTCTTCTCTACCCGTGACCAACTCCCCTTGTCTCTACCCGTGACAAACTCCCCTCATCTCTACGCATGACCAACTCCCCTCATCTCTACCAATGACCAACTCTCCCTCATCTCTACCCGTGACCAACTCCCCTCGTCTCTACCCGTGACCAACTCCCCTCGTCTCTACCCGTGACCAACTACCTCTCATCTTTACACGTGAGCAACTCCCCTCGTCTCTACCCGTAACCAACTCCCCCTCATCTCTACCCATGACCAACTCCCCCTCATCTCTACCCGTGACCAACTCCCTTCGTCTCTACCCATGACCAACTCCCCTCGTCTCTAACCGTGACCAACACTCCATCATCTCTACCCGTGACCAACTCTCCCTCCTCTCTACCCGTGACCAACTCCCCTCGTCTCTACCCGTGACCAACTCCCCTCGTCTCTACCTGTGACCAACTCTCCCTCGTCTCTACCCGTGACCAACTCTCCCTCGTCTCTACCCGTGACGAACTCCCCTCGTCTCTACCCGTGACCAACTCCACTCGTCTCTCCCCGTGACCAACTCCCCCTCGTCTCTCCCCGTGACCAACTCCACTCGTCTCTACCCGTGACCAACTTTCCCTCGTCTCTACCCGTGACCAACTCCCCTCGTTTCTACCCGTTAACAGCTCCCCTCGTCTCTACCCGTGAACAACTCCCCTCGACTCTACCCGAGAACAACTCCCCTCGTCTCTATCCGTGACCAACTCCCCTCATCTCTACGCGTAACGAACGCCACTCGTCTCTACCCGTGACCAACCCTCCCGCGTGTCTAACCGTGACCAACTCCAATCGTCTCTACCCGTGACCAACTCCACTCGTATCTACCCGTGACCAACTCCCCTCGTTTCTACGCGTGACCAACAACCCTCGTCTCGACCAATGACCAACTCTCCCTCCTCTCTACCCGTGACCAACTCCCCCTCGTCTCTACCCGTGACCAACTCGCCTCGTCTCTACCCGTGACCAACTCTCCGTCGTCTCTACCCGTGACCAACTCCCCTCGTCTCTACCCGTGACCAACTCTCCATCATCTCTACCCGTGACCAACTCCACCTCGTCTCTACCCGTGACCAACTCCCCGTCGTCTCGACCCGTGACCAACTCCCCTCGTCTCTACCCGTGACCAACTCCCCTCGTCTCTACCCGTTACCAACTCTCCCTCGTCTCTACCCGTGACCAACTCTCCCTCATCTCTACCAGTGACCAACTCTCCCTCGTCTCTACCCATGAACAACTCTCCCTCATCTCTACCCATGACCAACTCCCCTCGTCTCGACCCATGACCAACTCTCCGTCATCTCTACCCATGACCAACACTCCGTCATCTCTACCCATGACCAACTCCCCCCGTCTCTACCCGTGACCAACTCTCCCTCGTCTCTACCCGTGACCAACTCTCCCTCTTCTCTACCCGTGACCAACTCCCCTTGTCTCTACCCGTGACAAACTCCCCTCGTCTCTACGCATGACCAACTCCCCTCATCTCTACCAATGACCAACTCTCCCTCATCTCTACCCGTGAGCAACTCCCCTCGTCTCTACCCGTGACCAACTCCCCTCGTCTCTACTCGTGACCAACTACCTCTCATCTTTACACGTGACCAACTCCCCTCGTCTCTACCCGTAACCAACTCCCCCTCATCACTACCCATGACCAACTCCCCCTCATCTCTACCCGTGACCAACTCCCTTCGTCTCTACCCATGACCAACTCCTCTCGTCTCTACCCGTGAACAACTCACCCTCGTCTCTACCCGTTACCCACTCTCCCTCGTCTCTACCCGTCACGAACTCTCCCTCGCCTCTACCCGTGAAAAAATCTCCCTCGTCTCTACCCGTGACCAACACCCCTCGTCTCTACCCATAACCAACTCTCCCTGGTCTCTACCCGTTACCAACTCTCCCTCGTCTCTACCCACGAACAACTCTCCCTCGTCTCTACCCGTGACCAACTCTCCCTCGTCTCTACCAGTGACCAACTCTCCCTCGTCTCTACCCATGAACAACTCTCCCTCATCTCTACCCATGACCAACTCCCCTCGTCTCTACCCATGACCAACTCTCCGTCATCTCTACCCATGACCAACACTCCGTCATCTCTACCCATGACCAACTCCCCCCGTCTCTACCCGTGACCAACTCTCCCTCGTCTCTACCCGTGACCAACTCTCCATCTTCTCTACCCGTGACCAACTCCCCTTGTCTCTACCCGTGACAAACTCCCCTCATCTCTACGCATGACCAACTCCCCTCATCTCTACCAATGACCAACTCTCCCTCATCTCTACCCGTGACCAACTCCCCTCGTCTCTACCCGTGACCAACTCCCCTCGTCTCTACCCGTGACCAACTACCTCTCATCTTTACACGTGACCAACTCCCCTCGTCTCTACCCGTAACCAACTCCCCCTCATCTCTACCCATGACCAACTCCCCCTCATCTCTACTTGTGACCAACTCCCTTCGTCTCTACCCATGACCAACTCCCTTCGTCTCTACCCGTGACCAACACTCCATCATCTCTACCCGTGACCAACTCTCCCTCCTCTCTACCCGTGACCAACTGCCCCTCATCTCTACCCGTAACCAACTCCCCCTCGTCTCTACCCGTGACCAACTCCCCTCGTCTCTACCCGTGACCAACTCTCCCTCGTCTCTACCCATGAGCAACTCTCCCTCGTCTCTACCCGTGACCAACTCCCCTCGTCTCTCCCCGTGACCAACTCCCCCTCGTCTCTCCCCGTGACCAACTCCCCTCGTCTCTACCCGTAACCAAATTTCCCTCGTCTCTACCCATGACCAACTCTCCTCGTCTCCTCCTGTGACCAACTCTCCATCATCTCTACCCATGACCAACTCCCCCTCGTCTCTACCCATGAACAACTCCCCCTCGTCTCTACCCGTGACAAACTCCCCTCGTCTCTGCCCGTGACCAACTCCCCTCGTCTCTACCCGTGACCAACTCCCTTCGTCTCTACCCGTTACCAACTCTTCCTCGTCTCTACCCGTGACCAACTCCCCTCGTCTCTACCCGTTACCAACTCTCCCTCGTCTCTACCCGTGACCAACTCTCCCTCGTCTCTACCAGTGACCAACTCTCCTTCGTCTCTACCCATGAACATCTCTCCCTCATCTCTACCCATGACCAAGTCCCCTCGTCTCTACCCATGACCAACTCTCCGTCATCTCTACCCATGACCAACACTCCATCATCTCTACCCATGACCAACTCCCCCCGTCTCTACCCGTGACCAACCCTCCGTCGTCTCTACCCGTGACCAACTCTCCCTCTTCTCTACCCGTGACCAACTCCCCTTGTCTCTACCCGTGACAAACTCCCCTCGTCTCTACGCATGACCAACTCCCCTCATCTCTACCAATGACCAACTCTCCCTCATCTCTACCCGTGACCAACTCCCCTCGTCTCTACCCGTGACCAACTCCCCTCATCTCTACCCGTGACCAACTACCTCTCATCTTTACACGTGACCAACTCCCCTCGTCTCTACCCGTAACCATCTCCCCCTCATCACTACCCATGACCAACTCCCCCTCATCTCTACCCGTGACCAACTCCCTTCGTCTCTACCCATGACCAACACCCCTCGTCTCTACCCGTGAACAACTCACCCTCCTCTCTACCCGTGACCCTCTCTCCCTCGTCTCTACCCGTGACCAACTCTCCCTCGGCTCTACCCGTGAACAAATCTCCCTCGTCTCTACCCGTGACCAACACCCCTCGTCTCTACCCGTGACCAACTCTCCCTCGTCTCTACCCGTTACCAACTCTCCCTCATCTCTACCCGTGACCAACTCTCCCTCGTCTCTACCAGTGACCAACTCTCCCTCGTCTCTACCCATGAACAACTCTCCCTCATCTCTACCCATGACCAACTCCCCTCGTCTCTACCCATGACCAACTCTCCGTCATCTCTACCCATGACCAACACTCCGTCATCTCTACCCATGACCAACTCCCCCCGTCTCTACCCGTGACCAACTCTCCCTCTTCTCTACCCGTGACCAACTCCCCTTGTCTCTACCCGTGACAAACTCCCCTCGTCTCTACCCGTGACCAACTCTCCCTCGTCTCTACCCGTGACCAATCTCCCTCTTCTCTACCCGTGACCAACTCCCCATGTCTCTACCCGTGACAAACTCCCCTCATCTCTACGCATGACCAACTCCCCTCATCTCTAGCAATGACCAACTCTCCCTCATCTCTACCCGTGACCAACTCCCCTCGTCTCTACCCGTGACCAACTCCCCTCGTCTCTACCCGTGACCAACTACCTCTCATCTTTACAAGTGAGCAACTCCCCTCGTCTCTACCCGTAACCAACTCCCCTTCATCTCTACCCATGACCAACTCCCCCTCATCTCTACCCGTGACCAACTCCCTTCGTCTCTACCCATGACCAACTCCCCTCGTCTCTACCCGTGACCAACACTCCATCATCTCTACCCGTGACCAACTCTCCCTCCTCTCTACCCGTGACCAACTCCCCCTCGTCTCTACCCGTGACCAACTCCCCCTCGTCTCTACCCGTGACCAACTCTCCCTCGTCTCTACCCGTGACCAACTCTCCCTCGTCTCTACCCGTGACCAACTCCCTTCGTCTCTACCCATGACCAACTCCCGTTGTCTCTACCCGTGAACAGCTCTCCCTCCTCTCTACCCGTGACCCACTCTCCCTCGTCTCTACCCGTGACCAACTCTCCCTCTTCTCTGCCCGTGACCAACTCCCCTTGTCTCTACCCGTGACAAACTCCCCTCATCTCTACCCATGACCAACTCCCCTCGTCTCTACACGTGACCAACTCCCCTCGTCTCTACCCGTGACCAACTACCTCTCATCTTTACATGTGACCAACTCCCCTCGTCTCTACCCATAACCAACTCCCCCTCATCTCTACCCATGACCAACTCCCCCTCAACTCTACCCGTGACCAACTCCCTTCGTCTCTACCCATGACCAACTCCCCTCGTCTCTACCCGTGAACAACTCACCCTCGTCTCTACCCGTGACCCACTCTCCCTCGTCTCTACCCGTGACCAACTCTCCCTTGCCTCTACCCGTGAACAAATCTCCCTCGTCTCTACCCGTGACCAACACCCCTCGTCTCTACCCATGACCAACTCTCCCTGGTCTCTACCCGTTACCAACTCTCCCTCGTCTCTACCCACGAACAACTCTCCCTCGTCTCTACCCGTGACCAACTCTCCCTCGTCTCTACCCGTTACCAACTCTCCCTCGTCTCTACCCGTTACCAACTCTTCCTCGTCTCTACCCATGACCAACTCTCCCTTGTCTCTACCAGTGACCAACTCTCCCTCGTCTCTACCCATGAACAACTCTCCCTCATCTCTACCCATGACAAACTCCCCTCGTCTCTACCCATGACCAACTCTCCGTCATCTCTACCCATGACCAACACTCCGTCATCTCTACCCGTGACCAACTCTCCCTCGTCTCTACCAGTGACCAACTCTCCTTCGTCTCTACCCATGAACATCTCTCCCTCATCTCTACCCATGACCAAGTCCCCTCGTCTCTACCCATGACCAACTCTCCGTCATCTCTACCCATGACCAACACTCCGTCATCTCTACCCATGACCAACTCCCCCCGTCTCTACCCGTGACCAACCCTCCGTCGTCTCTACCCGTGACCAACTCTCCCTCTTCTCTACCCGTGACCAACTCCCCTTGTCTCTACCCGTGACAAACTCCCCTCGTCTCTACGCATGACCAACTCCCCTCATCTCTACCAATGACCAACTCTCCCTCATCTCTACCCGTGACCAACTCCCCTCGTCTCTACCCGTGACCAACTCCCCTCATCTCTACCCGTGACCAACTTCCTCTCATCTTTACACGTGACCAACTCCCCTCGTCTCTACCCGTAACCAACTCCCCCTCATCACTACCCATGACCAACTCCCCCTCATCTCTACCCGTGACCAACTCCCTTCGTCTCTACCCATGACCAACACCCCTCGTCTCTACCCGTGAACAACTCACCCTCCTCTCTACCCGTGACCCACTCTCCCTCGTCTCTACCCGTGACCAACTCTCCCTCGGCTCTACCCGTGAACAAATCTCCCTCGTCTCTACCCGTGACCAACACCCCTCGTCTCTACCCGTGACCAACTCTCCCTCGTCTCTACCCGTTACCAACTCTCCCTCGTCTCTACCCGTGACCAACTCTCCCTCGTCTCTACCAGTGACCAACTCTCCCTCGTCTCTATCCATGAACAACTCTCCCTCATCTCTACCCATGACCAACTCCCCTCGTCTCTACCCATGACCAACTCTCCGTCATCTCTACCCATGACCAACACTCCGTCATCTCTACCCATGACCAACTCCCCCCGTCTCTACCCGTGAACAACTCTCCCTCTTCTCTACCCGTGACCAACTCCCCTTGTCTCTACCCGTGACAAACTCCCCTCGTCTCTACCCGTGACCAACTCCCCCTCATCTCTACCCGTGACCAACTCCCTTCGTCTCTACCCGTGACCAACTCCCCTCGTCTCTACCCGTGACCAACTACCTCTCATCTTTACAAGTGAGCAACTCCCCTCGTCTCTACCCGTAACCAACTCCCCTTCATCTCTTCCCATGACCAACTCCCCCTCATCTCTACCCGTGACCAACTCCCTTCGTCTCTACCCATGACCAACTCCCCTCGTCTCTACCCGTGACCAACACTCCATCATCTCTACCCGTGACCAACTCTCCCTCCTCTCTACCCGTGACCAACTCCCCCTCGTCTCTACCCGTGACCAACTCCCCCTCGTCTCTACCCGTGACCAACTCTCCCTCGTCTCTACCCGTGACCAACTCTCCCTCGTCTCTACCCGTGACCAACTCCCTTCGTCTCTACCCATGACCAACTCCCGTTGTCTCTACCCGTGAACAGCTCTCCCTCCTCTCTACCCGTGACCCACTCTCCCTCGTCTCTACCCGTGACCAACTCTCCCTCTTCTCTGCCCGTGACCAACTCCCCTTGTCTCTACCCGTGACAAACTCCCCTCATCTCTACCCATGACCAACTCCCCTCGTCTCTACACGTGACCAACTCCCCTCGTCTCTACCCGTGACCAACTACCTCTCATCTTTACATGTGACCAACTCCCCTCGTCTCTACCCATAACCAACTCCCCCTCATCTCTACCCATGACCAACTCCCCCTCAACTCTACCCGTGACCAACTCCCTTCGTCTCTACCCATGACCAACTCCCCTCGTCTCTACCCGTGAACAACTCACCCTCGTCTCTACCCGTGACCCACTCTCCCTCGTCTCTACCCGTGACCAACTCTCCCTTGCCTCTACCCGTGAACAAATCTCCCTCGTCTCTACCCGTGACCAACACCCCTCGTCTCTACCCATGACCAACACTCCCTGGTCTCTACCCGTTACCAACTCTCCCTCGTCTCTACCCACGAACAACTCTCCCTCGTCTCTACCCGTGACCAACTCTCCCTCGTCTCTACCCGTTACCAACTCTCCCTCGTCTCTACCCGTTACCAACTCTTCCTCGTCTCTACCCATGACCAACTCTCCCTTGTCTCTACCAGTGACCAACTCTCCCTCGTCTCTACCCATGAACAACTCTCCCTCATCTCTACCCATGACAAACTCCCCTCGTCTCTACCCATGACCAACACTCCGTCATCTCTACCCATGACCAACACTCCGTCATCTCTACCCGTGACCAACTCTCCCTCGTCTCTACCAGTGACCAACTCTCCTTCGTCTCTACCCATGAACATCTCTCCCTCATCTCTACCCATGACCAAGTCCCCTCGTCTCTACCCATGACCAACTCTCCGTCATCTCTACCCATGACCAACACTCCGTCATCTCTACCCATGACCAACTCCCCCCGTCTCTACCCGTGACCAACCCTCCGTCGTCTCTACCCGTGACCAACTCTCCCTCTTCTCTACCCGTGACCAACTCCCCTTGTCTCTACCCGTGACAAACTCCCCTCGTCTCTACGCATGACCAACTCCCCTCATCTCTACCAATGACCAACTCTCCCTCATCTCTACCCGTGACCAACTCCCCTCGTCTCTACCCGTGACCAACTCCCCTCATCTCTACCCGTGACCAACTACCTCTCATCTTTACACGTGACCAACTCCCCTCGTCTCTACCCGTAACCAACTCCCCCTCATCACTACCCATGACCAACTCCCCCTCATCTCTACCCGTGACCAACTCCCTTCGTCTCTACCCATGACCAACACCCCTCGTCTCTACCCGTGAACAACTCACCCTCCTCTCTACCCGTGACCCACTCTCCCTCGTCTCTACCCGTGACCAACTCTCCCTCGGCTCTACCCGTGAACAAATCTCCCTCGTCTCTACCCGTGACCAACACCCCTCGTCTCTACCCGTGACCAACTCTCCCTCGTCTCTACCCGTTACCAACTCTCCCTCGTCTCTACCCGTGACCAACTCTCCCTCGTCTCTACCAGTGACCAACTGTCCCTCGTCTCTATCCATGAACAACTCTCCCTCATCTCTACCCATGACCAACTCCCCTCGTCTCTACCCATGACCAACTCTCCGTCATCTCTACCCATGACCAACACTCCGTCATCTCTACCCATGACCAACTCCCCCCGTCTCTACCCGTGAACAACTCTCCCTCTTCTCTACCCGTGACCAACTCCCCTTGTCTCTACCCGTGACAAACTCCCCTCGTCTCTACCCGTGACCAACTCCCCCTCATCTCTACCCGTGACCAACTCCCTTCGTCTCTACCCATGACCAACTCCCCTCGTCTCTACCCGTGACCAACACTCCATCATCTCTACCCGTGACCAACTCTCCCTCCTCTCTACCCGTGACCAACTCCCCCTCGTCTCTACCCGTGACCAACTCCCCCTCGTCTCTACCCGTGACCAACTCTCCCTCGTCTCTACCCGTGACCAACTCCCTTCGTCTCTACCCATGACCAACTCCCGTTGTCTCTACCCGTGAACAGCTCTCCCTCCTCTCTACCCGTGACCCACTCTCCCTCGTCTCTACCCGTGACCAACTCTCCCTCTTCTCTGCCCGTGACCAACTCCCCTTGTCTCTACCCGTGACAAACTCCCCTCATCTCTACCCATGACCAACTCCCCTCGTCTCTACCCGTGACCAACTCCCCTCGTCTCTACCCGTGACCAACTACCTCTCATCTTTACATGTGACCAACTCCCCTCGTCTCTACCCATAACCAACTCCCCCTCATCTCTACCCATGACCAACTCCCCCTCAACTCTACCCGTGACCAACTCCCTTCGTCTCTACCCATGACCAACTCCCCTCGTCTCTACCCGTGAACAACTCACCCTCGTCTCTACCCGTGACCCACTCTCCCTCGTCTCTACCCGTGACCAACTCTCCCTTGCCTCTACCCGTGAACAAATCTCCCTCGTCTCTACCCGTGACCAACACCCCTCGTCTCTACCCATGACCAACTCTCCCTGGTCTCTAACCGTTACCAACTCTCCCTCGTCTCTACCCACGAACAACTCTCCCTCGTCTCTACCCGTGACCAACTCTCCCTCGTCTCTACCCGTTACCAACTCTCCCTCGTCTCTACCCGTTACCAACTCTCCCTCGTCTCTACCCATGACCAACTCTCCCTTGTCTCTACCAGTGACCAACTCTCCCTCGTCTCTACCCATGAACAACTCTCCCTCATCTCTACCCATGACCAACTCCCCTCGTCTCTACCCATGACCAACTCTCCGTCATCTCTACCCATGACCAACACTCCGTCATCTCTACCCGTGACCAACTCCCCCCGTCTCTACCCGTGACCAACTCTCCCTCGTCTCTACCCGTGACCAACTCTCCCTCTTCTCTACCCGTGACCAACTCCCCTTGTCTCTACCCGTGACAAACTCCCCTCATCTCTACGCATGACCAACTCCCCTCATCTCTACCAATGACCAACTCTCCCTCATCTCTACCCGTGACCAACTCCCCTCGTCTCTACCCGTGACCAACTCCCCTCGTCTCTACCCGTGACCAACTACCTCTCATCTTTACACGTGAGCAACTCCCCTCGTCTCTACCCGTAACCAACTCCCCCTCATCTCTACCCATGACCAACTCCCCCTCATCTCTACCCGTGACCAACTCCCTTCGTCTCTACCCATGACCAACTCCCCTCGTCTCTACCCGTGACCAACACTCCATCATCTCTACCCGTGACCAACTCTCCTTCCTCTCTACCCGTGACCAACTCCCCCTCGTCTTTACCCGTGACCAACTCCCCCTCGTCTCTACCCGTGACCAACTCCCCTCGTCTCTACCCGTGACCAACTCTCCCTCGTCTCTACCCTTGAGCAACTCTCCCTCGTCTCTACCCGTGACCAACTCCCCTCGTCTCTACCCGTGACCAACTCCCCTCGTCTCTCCCCGTGACCAACTCCCCCTCGTCTCTCCCCGTGACCAACTCCCCTCGTCTCTACCCGTGACCAACTCCCCTCGTCTCTACCAATGACCAACTCTCCCTCGTCTCTACCCGTGACCAACGCCCCTCGTCTCTACCCGTGACCAACTCTCCGTCAACTCTACCCATGACCAACTCCCCTCGTCTCTACCCATGACCAACTCTCCGTCATCTCTACCCATGACCAACTCCCCTCGTCTCTACCCGTGACCAACTCCCCTTCGTCTCTACCCGTGACCAACTCCCTCTCATCTTTAACCGTGACCAACTCCCCTCGTCTCTACCCGTGACCAACTCCCCCTCGTCTCTAACGGTGACCAACTCCCTTCGTCTCTACCCATGACCAACTCTCCTCGTCTCTACCCGTGACCAACTCTCCATCATCTCTACCCATGACCAACTCCCCCTCATCTCTACCCGTGACCAACTCCCTTCGTCTCTACCCATGACCAACTCCCCTCGTCTCTACCCGTGAACAACTCACCCTCGTCTCTACCCGTGACCCACTCTCCCTCGTCTCTACCCGTGATCAACTCTCGCTCGCCTCTACCCGTGAACAAATCTCCCTCGTCTCTACCCGTGACCAACACCCCTCGTCTCTACCCATGACCAACTCTCCCTGGTCTCTACCCGTTACCAACTCTCCCTCGTCTCTACCCACGAACAACTCTCCCTCGTCTCTACCCGTGACCAACTCTCCCTCGTCTCTACCCGTTACCAACTCTCCCTCGTCTCTACCCATGACCAACTCTCCCTCGTCTCTACCAGTGACCAACTCTCCCTCGTCTCTACCCATGAACAACTCTCCCTCATCTCTACCCATGACCAACTCCCCTCGTCTCTACCCATGACCAACTCTCCGTCATCTCTACCCATGACCAACACTCCGTCATCTCTACCCGTGACCAACACCCCTCGTCTCTACCCATGACCAACTCTCCCTGGTCTCTACCCGTTACCAACTCTCCCTCGTCTCTACCCACGAACAACTCTCCCTCGTCTCTACCCGTGACCAACTCTCCCTCGTCTCTACCCGTTACCAACTCTCCCTCGTCTCTACCCGTTACCAACTCTCCCTCGTCTCTACCCATGACCAACTCTCCCTTGTCTCTACCAGTGACCAACTCTCCCTCGTCTCTACCCATGAACAACTCTCCCTCATCTCTACCCATGACCAACTCCCCTCGTCTCTACCCATGACCAACTCTCCGTCATCTCTACCCATGACCAACACTCCGTCATCTCTACCCGTGACCAACTCCCCCCCGTCTCTACCCGTGACCAACTCTCCCTCGTCTCTACCCGTGACCAACTCTCCCTCTTCTCTACCCGTGACCAACTCCCCTTGTCTCTACCCGTGACAAACTCCCCTCATTTCTACGCATGACCAACTCCCCTCATCTCTACCAATGACCAACTCTCCCTCATCTCTACCCGTGACCAACTCCCCTCGTCTCTACCCGTGACCAACTCCCCTCGTCTCTACCCGTGACGAACTACCTCTCATCTTTACACGTGAGCAACTCCCCTCGTCTCTACCCGTAACCAACTCCCCCTCATCTCTACCCATGACCAACTCCCCCTCATCTCTACCCGTGACCAACTCCCTTCGTCTCTACCCATGACCAACTCCCCTCGTCTCTACCCGTGACCAACACTCCATCATCTCTACCCGTGACCAACTCTCCTTCCTCTCTACCCGTGACCAACTCCCCCTCGTCTTTACCCGTGACCAACTCCCCCTCGTCTCTACCCGTGACCAACTCCCTTCGTCTCTACCCATGACCAACTCCCGTTGTCTCTACCCGTGAACAGCTCTCCCTCCTCTCTACCCGTGACCCACTCTCCCTCGTCTCTACCCGTGACCAACTCTCCCTCTTCTCTGCCCGTGACCAACTCCCCTTGTCTCTACCCGTGACAAACTCCCCTCATCTCTACCCATGACCAACTCCCCTCGTCCCTACCCGTGACCAACTCCCCTCGTCTCTACCCGTGACCAACTACCTCTCATCTTTACATGTGACCAACTCCCCTCGTCTCTACCCATAACCAACTCCCCCTCATCTCTACCCATGACCAACTCCCCCTCAACTCTACCCGTGACCAACTCCCTTCGTCTCTACCCATGACCAACTCCCCTCGTCTCTACCCGTGAACAACTCACCCTCGTCTCTACCCGTGACCCACTCTCCCTCGTCTCTACCCGTGACCAACTCTCCCTTGCCTCTACCCGTGAAGAAATCTCCCTCGTCTCTACCCGTGACCAACACCCCTCGTCTCTACCCATGACCAACTCTCCCTGGTCTCTACCCGTTACCAACTCTCCCTCGTCTCTACCCACGAACAACTCTCCCTCGTCTCTACCCGTGACCAACTCTCCCTCGTCTCTACCCGTTACCAACTCTCCCTCGTCTCTACCCGTTACCAACTCTCCCTCGTCTCTACCCATGACCAACTCTCCCTTGTCTCTACCAGTGACCAACTCTCCCTCGTCTCTACCCATGAACAACTCTCCCTCATCTCTACCCATGACCAACTCCCCTCGTCTCTACCCATGACCAACTCTCCGTCATCTCTACCCATGACCAACACTCCGTCATCTCTACCCGTGACCAACTCCCCCCGTCTCTACCCGTGACCAACTCTCCCTCGTCTCTACCCGTGACCAACTCACCCTCTTCTCTACCCGTGACCAACTCCCCTTGTCTCTACCCGTGACAAACTCCCCTCATCTCTACGCATGACCAACTCCCCTCATCTCTACCAATGACCAACTCTCCCTCATCTCTACCCGTGACCAACTCCCCTCGTCTCTACCCGTGACCAACTCCCCTCGTCTCTACCCGTGACCAACTACCTCTCATCTTTACACGTGAGCAACTCCCCTCGTCTCTACCCGTAACCAACTCCTCCTCATCTCTACCCATGACCAACTCCCCCTCATCTCTACCCGTGACCAACTCCCTTCGTCTCTACCCATGACCAACTCCCCTCGTCTCTACCCGTGACCAACACTCCATCATCTCTACCCGTGACCAACTCTCCTTCCTCTCTACCCGTGACCAACTCCCCCTCGTCTTTACCCGTGACCAACTCCCCCTCGTCTCTACCCGTGACCAACTCCCCTCGTCTCTACCCGTGACCAACTCTCCCTCGTCTCTACCCTTGAGCAACTCTCCCTCGTCTCTACCCGTGACCAACTCCCCTCGTCTCTACCCGTGACCAACTCCCCTCGTCTCTACCCGTGACCAACTCCCCCTCGTCTCTCCCCGTGACCAACTCCCCTCGTCTCTACCCGTGACCAACTTTCCCTCGTCTCTACCCGTGACCAACTCCCCTCGTCTCTACCAATGACCAACTCTCCCTCGTCTCTACCCGTGACCAACGCCCCTCGTCTCTACCCGTGACCAACTCTCCGTCCTCTCTACCCATGACCAACTCCCCTCGTCTCTACCCATGACCAACTCTCCGTCATCTCTACCCATGACCAACTCCCCTCGTCTCTACCCGTGACCAACTCCCCTTCGTCTCTACCCGTGACCAACTCCCTCTCATCTTTAACCGTGACCAACTCCCCTCGTCTCTACCCGTGACCAACTCCCCCTCGTCTCTAACGGTGACCAACTCCCTTCGTCTCTACCCATGACCAACTCTCCTCGTCTCTACCCGTGACCAACTCTCCATCATCTCTACCCATGACCAACTCCCCCTCATCTCTACCCGTGACCAACTCCCTTCGTCTCTACCCATGACCAACTCCCCTCGTCTCTACCCGTGAACAACTCACCCTCGTCTCTACCCGTGACCCACTCTCCCTCGTCTCTACCCGTGACCAACTCTCGCTCGCCTCTACCCGTGAACAAATCTCCCTCGTCTCTACCCGTGACCAACACCCCTCGTCTCTACCCATGACCAACTCTCCCTGGTCTCTACCCGTTACCAACTCTCCCTCGTCTCTACCCACGAACAACTCTCCCTCGTCTCTACCCGTGACCAACTCTCCCTCGTCTCTACCCGTTACCAACTCTCCCTCGTCTCTACCCATGACCAACTCTCCCTCGTCTCTACCAGTGACCAACTCTCCCTCGTCTCTACCCATGAACAACTCTCCCTCATCTCTACCCATGACCAACTCCCCTCGTCTCTACCCATGACCAACTCTCCGTCATCTCTACCCATGACCAACACTCCGTCATCTCTACCCGTGACCAACACCCCTCGTCTCTACCCATGACCAACTCTCCCTGGTCTCTACCCGTTACCAACTCTCCCTCGTCTCTACCCACGAACAACTCTCCCTCGTCTCTACCCGTGACCAACTCTCCCTCGTCTCTACCCGTTACCAACTCTCCCTCGTCTCTACCCGTTACCAACTCTCCCTCGTCTCTACCCATGACCAACTCTCCCTTGTCTCTACCAGTGACCAACTCTCCCTCGTCTCTACCCATGAACAACTCTCCCTCATCTCTACCCATGACCAACTCCCCTCGTCTCTACCCATGACCAACTCTCCGTCATCTCTACCCATGACCAACACTCCGTCATCTCTACCCGTGACCAACTCCCCCGTCTCTACCCGTGACCAACTCTCCCTCGTCTCTACCCGTGACCAACTCTCCCTCTTCTCTACCCGTGACCAACTCCCCTTGTCTCTACCCGTGACAAACTCCCCTCATCTCTACGCATGACCAACTCCCCTCATCTCTACCAATGACCAACTCTCCCTCATCTCTACCCGTGACCAACTCCCCTCGTCTCTACCCGTGACCAACTCCCCTCGTCTCTACCCGTGACGAACTACCTCTCATCTTTACACGTGAGCAACTCCCCTCGTCTCTACCCGTAACCAACTCCCCCTCATCTCTACCCATGACCAACTCCCCCTCATCTCTACCCGTGACCAACTCCCTTCGTCTCTACCCATGACCAACTCCCCTCGTCTCTACCCGTGACCAACACTCCATCATCTCTACCCGTGACCAACTCTCCTTCCTCTCTACCCGTGACCAACTCCCCCTCGTCTTTACCCGTGACCAACTCCCCCTCGTCTCTACCCGTGACCAACTCCCCTCGTCTCTACCCGTGACCAACTCTCCCTCGTCTCTACCCTTGAGCAACTCTCCCTCGTCTCTACCCGTGACCAACTCCCCTCGTCTCTACCCGTGACCAACTCCCCTCGTCTCTCCCCGTGACCAACTCCCCCTCGTCTCTCCCCGTGACCAACTCCCCTCGTCTCTACCCGTGACCAACTTTCCCTCGTCTCTACCCGTGACCAACTCCCCTTGTCTCTACCAATGACCAACTCTCCCTCGTCTCTACCCGTGACCAACGCCCATTGTCTCTACCCGTGACCAACTCTCCGTCAACTCTACCCATGACCAACTCCCCTCGTCTCTACCCATGACCAACTCTCCGTCATCTCTACCCATGACCAACTCCCCTCGTCTCTGCCCGTGACCAACTCCCCTTCGTCTCTACCCGTGACCAACTCCCTCTCATCTTTAACCGTGACCAACTCCCCTCGTCTCTACCCGTGACCAACTCCCCCTCGTCTCTACCCGTGACCAACTCCCTTCGTCTCTACCCATGACCAACTCTCCTCGTCTCTACCCGTGACCAACTCTCCATCATCTCTACCCATGACCAACTCCCCCTCATCTCTACCCGTGACCAACTCCCTTCGTCTCTACCCATGACCAACTCCCCTCGTCTCTACCCGTGAACAACTCACCCTCGTCTCTACCCGTGACCCACTCTCCCTCGTCTCTACCCGTGACCAACTCTCCCTCGCCTCTACCCGTGAACAAATCTCCCTCGTCTCTACCCGTGACCAACACCCCTCGTCTTTACCCATGACCAACTCTCCCTGGTCTCTACCCGTTACCAACTCTCCCTCGTCTCTACCCACGAACAACTCTCCCTCGTCTCTACCCGTGACCAACTCTCCCTCGTCTCTACCCGTTACCAACTCTCCCTCGTCTCTACCCATGACGAACTCTCCCTCGTCTCTACCAGTGACCAACTCTCCCTCGTCTCTACCCATGAACAACTCTCCCTCATCTCTACCCATGACCAACTCCCCTCGTCTCTACCCATGACCAACTCTCCGTCATCTCTACCCATGACCAACACTCCGTCATCTCTACCCATGACCAACTCCCCCCGTCTCTACCCGTGACCAACTCTCCCTCTTCTCTACCCGTGACCAACTCCCCTTGTCTCTACCCGTGACAAACTCCCCTCGTCTCTACCCGTGACCAACTCTCCCTCGTCTCTACCCGTGACCAATCTCCCTCTTCTCTACCCGTGACCAACTCCCCATGTCTCTACCCGTGACAAACTCCCCTCATCTCTACGCATGACCAACTCCCCTCATCTCTACCAATGACCAACTCTCCCTCATCTCTACCCGTGACCAACTCCCCTCGTCTCTACCCGTGACCAACTCCCCTCGTCTCTACCCGTGACCAACTACCTCTCATCTTTACACGTGAGCAACTCCCCTCGTCTCTACCCGTAACCAACTCCCCTTCATCTCTACCCATGACCAACTCCCCCTCATCTCTACCCGTGACCAACTCCCTTCGTCTCTACCCATGACCAACTCCCCTCGTCTCTACCCGTGACCAACACTCCATCATCTCTACCCGTGACCAACTCTCCCTCCTCTCTACCCGTGACCAACTCCCCCTCGTCTCTACCCGTGACCAACTCCCCCTCGTCTCTACCCGTGACCAACTCCCCTCGTCTCTACCCGTGACCAACTCTCCCTCGTCTCTACCCGTGACCAACTCTCCTCGTCTCTACCCGTGACCAACTCTCCATCATCTCTACCCATGACCAACTCCCCCTCATCTCTACCCGTGACCAACTCCCTTCGTCTCTACCCATGACCAACTCCCCTCGTCTCTACCCGTGAACAACTCACCCTCGTCTCTACCCGTGACCCACTCTCCCTCGTCTCTACCCGTGACCAACTCTCCCTCGCCTCTACCCGTGAACAAATCTCCCTCGTCTCTACCCGTGACCAACACCCCTCGTCTCTACCCATGACCAACTCTCCCTGGTCTCTACCCGTTACCAACTCTCCCTCGTCTCTACCCACGAACAACTCTCCCTCGTCTCTACCCGTGACCAACTCTCCCTCGTCTCTACCCGTTACCAACTCTCCCTCGTCTCTACCAGTGACCAACTCTCCCTCGTCTCTACCCATGAACAACTCTCCCTCATCTCTACCCATGACCAACTCCCCTCGTCTCTACCCATGACCAACTCTCCGTCATCTCGACCCATGACCAACACTCCGTCATCTCTACCCATGACCAACTCCCCCCGTCTCTACCCGTGACCAACTCTCCCTCTTCTCTACCCGTGACCAACTCCCCTTGTCTCTACCCGTGACAAACTCCCCTCGTCTCTACCCGTGACCAACTCTCCCTCGTCTCTACCCGTGACCAATCTCCCTCTTCTCTACCCGTGACCAACTCCCCATGTCTCTACCCGTGACAAACTCCCCTCATCTCTACGCATGACCAACTCCCCTCATCTCTACCAATGACAAACTCTCCCTCATCTCTACCCGTGACCAACTCCCCTCGTCTCTACCCGTGACCAACTCCCCTCGTCTCTACCCGTGACCAACTACCTCTCATCTTTACACGTGAGCAACTCCCCTCGTCTCTACCCGTAACCAACTCCCCTTCATCTCTACCCATGACCAACTCCCCCTCATCTCTAACCGTGACCAACTCCCTTCGTCTCTACCCATGACCAACTCCCCTCGTCTCTACCCGTGACCAACACTCCATCATCTCTACCCGTGACCAACTCTCCCTCCTCTCTACCCGTGACCAACTCCCCCTCGTCTCTACCCGTGACCAACTCCCCCTCGTCTCTACCCGTGACCAACTCCCCTCGTCTCTACCCGTGACCAACTCTCCCTCGTCTCTACCCGTGACCAACTCTCCCTCGTCTCTACCCGTGACCAACTCCCTTCGTCTCTACCCATGACCATCTCCCGTTGTCTCTACCCGTGAACAGCTCTCCCTCCTCTCTACCCCTGACCCACTCTCCCTCGTCTCTACCCGTGACCAACTCTCCCTCTTCTCTGCCCGTGACCAACTCCCCTTGTCTCTACCCGTGACAAACTCCCCTCGTCTCTACGCATGACCAACTCCCCTCATCTCTACCCGTGACCAACTCCCCTCGTCTCTACCCGTGACCAACTCCCCTCGTCTCTACCCGTGACCAACTACCTCTCATCTTTACATGTGACCAACTCCCCTCGTCTCTACCCATAACCAACTCCCCCTCATCTCTACCCATGACCAACTCCCCCTCAACTCTACCCGTGACCAACTCCCTTCGTCTCTACCCATGACCAACTCCCCTCGTCTCTACCCGTGAACAACTCACCCTCGTCTCTACCCGTGACCCACTCTCCCTCGTCTCTACCCGTGACCAACTCTCCCTCGCCTCTACCCGTGAACAAATCTCCCTCGTCTCTACCCGTGACCAACACCCCTCGTCTCTACCCATGACCAACTCTCCCTGGTCTCTACCCGTTACCAACTCTCCCTCGTCTCTACCCACGAACAACTCTCCCTCGTCTCTACCCGTGACCAACTCTCCCTCGTCTCTACCCGTTACCAACTCTCCCTCGTCTCTACCCGTTACCAACTCTCCCTCGTCTCTACCCATGACCAACTCTCCCTTGTCTCTACCAGTGACCAACTCTCCCTCGTCTCTACCCATGAACAACTCTCCCTCATCTCTACCCATGACCAACTCCCCTCGTCTCTACCCATGACCAACTCTCCGTCATCTCTACCCATGACCAACACTCCGTCATCTCTACCCGTGACCAACTCCCCCCGTCTCTACCCGTGACCAACTCTCCCTCGTCTCTACCCGTGACCAACTCTCCCTCATCTCTACCCGTGACCAACTCCCCTTGTCTCTACCCGTGACAAACTCCCCTCATCTCTACGCATGACCCACTCCCCTCATCTCTACCAATGACCAACTCTCCCTCATCTCTACCCGTGACCAACTCCCCTCGTCTCTACCCGTGACCAACTCCCCTCGTCTCTACCCGTGACCAACTACCTCTCATCTTTACACGTGAGCAACTCCCCTCGTCTCTACCCGTAACCAACTCCCCCTCATCTCTACCCATGACCAACTCCCCCTCATCTCTACCCGTGACCAACTCCCTTCGTCTCTACCCATGACCAACTCCCCTCGTCTCTACCCGTGACCAACACTCCATCATCTCTACCCGTGACCAATTCTCCTTCCTCTCTACCCGTGACCAACTCCCCCTCGTCTTTACCCGTGACCAACTCCCCCTCGTCTCTACCCGTGACCAACTCCCCTCGTCTCTACCCGTGACCAACTCTCCCTCGTCTCTACCCTTGAGCAACTCTCCCTCGTCTCTACCCGTGACCAACTCCCCTCGTCTCTACCCGTGACCAACTCCCCTCGTCTCTCCCCGTGACCAACTCCCCCTCGTCTCTCCCCGTGACCAACTCCCCTCGTCTCTACCCGTGACCAACTTTCCCTCGTCTCTACCCGTGACCAACTCCCCTCGTCTCTACCAATGACCAACTCTCCCTCGTCTCTACCCGTGACCAACGCCCCTCGTCTCTACCCGTGACCAACTCTCCGTCAACTCTACCCATGACCAACTCCCCTCGTCTCTACCCATGACCAACTCTCCGTCATCTCTACCCATGACCAACTCCCCTCGTCTCTACCCGTGACCAACTCCCCTTCGTCTCTACCCGTGACCAACTCCCTCTTCTCTTTAACCGTGACCAACTCCCCTCGTCTCTACCCGTGACCAACTCCCCCTCGTCTCTACCCGTGACCAACTCCCTTCGTCTCTACCCATGACCAACTCTCCTCGTCTCTACCCGTGACCAACTCTCCCTCATCTCTACCCATGACCAACTCCCCCTCATCTCTACCCGTGACCAACTCCCTTCGTCTCTACCCATGACCAACTCCCCTCGTCTCTACCCGTGAACAACTCACCCTCGTCTCTACCCGTGACCCACTCTCCCTCGTCTCTACCCGTGACCAACTCTCCCTCGCCTCTACCCGTGAACAAATCTCCCTCGTCTCTACCCGTGACCAACACCCCTCGTCTCTACCCATGACCAACTCTCCCTGGTCTCTACCCGTTACCAACTCTCCCTCGTCTCTACCCACGAACAACTCTCCCTCGTCTCTACCCGTGACCAACTCTCCCTCGTCTCTACCCGTTACCAACTCTCCCTCGTCTCTACCCATGACGAACTCTCCCTCGTCTCTACCAGTGACCAACTCTCCCTCGTCTCTACCCATGAACATCTCTCCCTCATCTCTACCATGACCAACTCCCCTCGTCTCTACCCATGACCAACTCTCCGTCATCTCTACCCATAACCAACACTCCGTCATCTCTACCCGTGACCAACTCCCCCCGTCTCTACCCGTGACCAACTCTCCCTCGTCTCTACCCGTGACCAACTCTCCCTCTTTTCTACCCGTGACCAACTCCCCTTGTCTCTACCCGTGACAAACTCCCCTCATGTCTATGCATGACCAACTCCCCTCATCTCTACCAATGACCAACTCTCCCTCATCTCTACCCGTGACCAACTCCCCTCGTCTCTACCCGTGACCAACTCCCTTCGTCTCTACCCGTGACCAACTACCTCTCATCTTTACACGTGAGCAACTCCCCTCGTCTCTACCCGTAACCAACTCCCCCTCATCTCTACCCATGACCAACTCCCCCTCATCTCTACCCGTGACCAACTCCCTTCGTCTCTACCCATGACCAACTCCCCTCGTCTCTACCCGTGACCAACACTTCATCATCTCTACCCGTGACCAACTCTCCCTCCTCTCTACCCGTGACCAACTCCCCCTCGTCTCTACCCGTGACCAACTCCCCGTCGTCTCTACCCGTGACCAACTCCCCTCGTCTCTACCCGTGACCAACTCTCCCTCGTCTCTACCCGTGAGCAACTCTCCCTCGTCTCTACCCATGACGAACTCCCCTCGTCTCTACCCGTGACCAACTCCCCTCGTCTCTCCCCGTGACCAACTCCCCCTCGTCTCTCCCCGTGACCAACTCCCCTCGTCTCTACCCGTGACCAACATTCCCTCGTCTCTACCCGTGACCAACTCGCCTCGTCTCTACCAATGACCAACTCTCCCTCGTCTCTACCCGTGACCAACGCCCCTCGTCTCTACCCGTGACCAACTCTCCGTCAACTCTACCCATGACCAACTCCCCTCGTCTCTACCCATGACCAACTCTCCGTCATCTCTACCCATGACCAACTCCCCTCGTCTCTACCCGTGACCAACTCCCCTTCGTCTCTACCCGTGACCAACTCCCTCTCATCTTTAACCGTGACCAACTCCCCTCGTCTCTACCCGTGACCAACTCCCCCTCGTCTCTACCCGTGACCAACTCCCTTCGTCTCTACCCATGACCAACTCTCCTCGTCTCTACCCGTGACCAACTCTCCATCATCTCTACCCATGACCAACTCCCCCTCGTCTCTACCCATGAACAACTCCCCCTCGTCTCTACCCGTGACAAACTCCCCTCGTCTCTGCCCGTGACCAACTCCCCTCGTCTTTACCCGTGACCAACTCCCCTTGTCTCTACCCGTTACCAACTCTCCCTCGTCTCTACCCGTGACCAACTCTCCCTCGTCTCTACCAGTGACCAACTCTCCCTCGTCTCTACCCATGAACAACTCTCCCTCATCTCTACCCATGACCAAGTCCCCTCGTCTCTACCCATGACCAACTCTCGTCATCTCTACCCATGACCAACTCCCCCCGTCTCTACCCGTGACCAACTCTCCGTCGTCTCTACCCGTGACCAACTCTCCCTCTTCTCTACCCGTGACCAACTCCCCTTGTCTCTACCCGTGACAAACTCCCCTCGTCTCTACGCATGACCAACTCCCCTCATCTCTACCAATGACCAACTCTCCCTCATCTCTACCCGTGACCAACTCCCCTCGTCTCTACCCGTGACCAACTCCCTTCGTCTCTACCCATGACCAACTCTCCTCGTCTCTACCCGTGACCAACTCTCCATCATCTCTACCCATGACCATCTCCCCCTCGTCTCTACCCATGAACAACTCCCCCTCGTCTCTACCCGTGACAAACTCCCCTCGTCTCTGCCCGTGACCAACTCCCCTCGTCTCCACCCGTGACCAACTCACCTCGTCTCTACCCGTTACCAACTCTCCCTCGTCTCTACCCGTGACCAACTCTCCCTCGTCTCTACCAGTGACCAACTCTCCCTCGTCTCTACCCATGAACAACTCTCCCTCATCTCTACCCATGACCAAGTCCCCTCGTCTCTACCCATGACCAACTCCCCGTCATCTCTACCCATGACGAACACTCCGTCATCTCTACCCATGACCACCTCCCCCCGTCTCTACCCGTGACCAACTCTCCGTCGTCTCTACCCGTGACCAACTCTCCCTATTCTCTACCCGTGACCAACTCCCCTCGTCTCTACCCGTGACCAACTCTCCCTCGTCTCTACCCCTGAGCAACTCTCCCTCGTCTCGACCCGTGACCAACTCCCCTCGTCTCTACCCGTGACCAACTCCCCTCGTCTCTCCCCGTGACCAACTCCCCCTCGTCTCTCCCCGTGACCAACTCCCCTCGTCTCTACCCGTGACCAACTTTCCCTCGTCTCTACCCGTGACCAACTCCCCTCGTCTCTACCAATGACCAACTCTCCCTCGTCTCTACCCGTGACCAACGCCCCTCGTCTCTACCCGTGACCAACTCTCCGTCAACTCTACCCATGACCAACTCCCCTCGTCTCTACCCATGACCAACTCTCCGTTATCTCTACCCATGACCAACTCCCCTCGTCTCTACCCGTGACCAACTCCCCTTCGTCTCTACCCGTGACCAACTCCCTCTCATCTTTAACCGTGACCAACTCCCCTCGTCTGTACCCGTGACCAACTCCCCCTCGTCTCTACCCGTGACCGACTCCCTTCGTCTCTACCCATGACCAACTCTCCTCGTCTCTACCCGTGACCAACTCTCCATCATCTCTACCCATGACCAACTCCCCCTCGTCTCTACCCATGAACAACTCCCCCTCGTCTCTACCCGTGACAAACTCCCCTCGTCTCTGCCCGTGACCAACTCCCCTCGTCTTTACCCGTGACCAACTCCCCTCGTCTCTACCCGTTACCAACTCTCCCTCGTCTCTACCCGTGACCAACTCTCCCTCGTCTCTACCAGTGACCAACTCTCCCTCGTCTCTACCCATGAACAACTCTCCCTCATCTCTACCCATGACCAAGTCCCCTCGTCTCTACCCATGACCAACTCTCGTCATCTCTACCCATGACCAACTCCCCCCGTCTCTACCCGTGACCAACTCTCCGTCGTCTCTACCCGTGACCAACTCTCCCTCTTCTCTACCCGTGACCAACTCCCCTTGTCTCTACCCGTGACAAACTCCCCTCGTCTCTACGCATGACCAACTCCCCTCATCTCTACCAATGACCAACTCTCCCTCATCTCTACCCGTGACCAACTCCCCTCGTCTCTACCCGTGACCAACTCCCTTCGTCTCTACCCATGACCAACTCTCCTCGTCTCTACCCGTGACCAACTCTCCATCATCTCTACCCATGACCATCTCCCCCTCGTCTCTACCCATGAACAACTCCCCCTCGTCTCTACCCGTGACAAACTCCCCTCGTCTCTGCCCGTGACCAACTCCCCTCGTCTCCACCCGTGACCAACTCACCTCGTCTCTACCCGTTACCAACTCTCCCTCGTCTCTACCCGTGACCAACTCTCCCTCGTCTCTACCAGTGACCAACTCTCCCTCGTCTCTACCCATGAACAACTCTCCCTCATCTCTACCCATGACCAAGTCCCCTCGTCTCTACCCATGACCAACTCCCCGTCATCTCTACCCATGACGAACACTCCGTCATCTCTACCCATGACCACCTCCCCCCGTCTCTACCCGTGACCAACTCTCCGTCGTCTCTACCCGTGACCAACTCTCCCTATTCTCTACCCGTGACCAACTCCCCTCGTCTCTACCCGTGACCAACTCTCCCTCGTCTCTACCCCTGAGCAACTCTCCCTCGTCTCGACCCGTGACCAACTCCCCTCGTCTCTACCCGTGACCAACTCCCCTCGTCTCTCCCCGTGACCAACTCCCCCTCGTCTCTCCCCGTGACCAACTCCCCTCGTCTCTACCCGTGACCAACTGTCCCTCGTCTCTACCCGTGACCAACTCCCCTCGTCTCTACCAATGACCAACTCTCCCTCGTCTCTACCCGTGACCAACGCCCCTCGTCTCTACCCGTGACCAACTCTCCGTCAACTCTACCCATGACCAACTCCCCTCGTCTCTACCCATGACCAACTCTCCGTCATCTCTACCCATGACCAACTCCCCTCGTCTCTACCCGTGACCAACTCCCCTTCGTCTCTACCCGTGACCAACTCCCCCTCGTCTCTACCCGTGACCAACTCCCTTCGTCTCTACCCATGACCAACTCTCCTCGTCTCTACCCGTGACCAACTCTCCATCATCTCTACCCATGACCAACTCCCCCTCATCTCTACCCGTGACCAACTCCCTTCGTCTCTACCCATGACCAACTCCCCTCGTCTCTACCCGTTAACAACTCACCCTCGTCTCTACCCGTGACCCACTCTCCCTCGTCTCAACCCGTGACCAACTCTCCCTCGCCTCTACCCGTGAACAAATCTCCCTCGTCTCTACCCGTGACCAACACCCCTCGTCTCTACCCATGACCAACTCTCCCTGGTCTCTACCCGTTACCAACTCTCCCTCGTCTCTACCCACGAACAACTCTCCCTCGTCTCTACCCGTGACCAACTCTCCCTCGTCTCTACCCGTTACCAACTCTCCCTCGTCTCTACCCATGACCAACTCTCGCTCGTCTATACCAGTGTCCAACTCTCCCTCGTCTCTACCCATGAACAACTCTCCCTCATCTCTACCCATGACCAACTCCCCTCGTCTCTACCCATGACCAACTCTCCGTCATCTCTACCCATGACCAACACTCCGTCCTCTCTACCCGTGACCAACTCCCCCCGTCTCTACCCGTGACCAACTCTCCCTCGTCTCTACCCGTGACCAACTCTCCCTCTTCTCTACCCGTGACCAACTCCCCTTGTCTCTACCCGTGACAAACTCCCCTCATCTCTACGCATGACCAACTCCCCTCATCTCTACCAATGACCAACTCTCCCTCATCTCTACCCGTGACCAACTCCCCTCGTCTCTACCCGTGACCAACTCCCCTCGTCTCTACCCGTGACCAACTACCTCTCATCTTTACACGTGAGCAACTCCCCTCGTCTCTACCCGTAACCAACTCCCCCTCATCTCTACCCATGACCAACTCCCCCTCATCTCTACCCGTGACCAACTCCCTTCGTCTCTACCCATGACCAACTCCCTTTGTCTCTACCCGTGACCAACACTCCATCATCTCTACCCGTGACCAACTCTCCCTCCTCTCTACCCGTGACCAACTCCCCCTCGTCTCTACCCGTGACCAACTCCCCGTCGTCTCTACCCGTGAACAACTCCCCTCGTCTCTACCCGTGACCATCTCTCCCTCGTCTCTACCCATGAGCAACTCTCCCTCGTCTCTACCCGTGACCAACTCCCCTCGTCTCTCCCCGTGACCAACTCCCCCTCGTCTCTCCCCGTGACCAACTCCCCTCGTCTCTACCCGTGACCAACTTTCCCTCGTCTCTACCCGTGACCAACTCCCCTCGTCTCTACCAATGACCAACTCTCCCTCGTCTCTACCCGTGACCAACGCCCCTCGTCTCTACCCGTGACCAACTCTCCGTCAACTCTACCCATGACCAACTCCCCTCGTCTCAACCCGTGACCAACTCCCCTTCGTCTCTACCCGTGACCAACTCCCTCTCATCTTTAACCGTGACCAACTCCCCTCGTCTCTACCCGTGACCAACTCCCCCTCGTCTCTACCCGTGACCAACTCCCTTCGTCTCTACCCATGACCAACTCTCCTCGTCTCTACCCGTGACCAACTCTCCATCATCTCTACCCATGACCAACTCCCGCTCGTCTCTACCCATGAACAACTCCCCCTCGTCTCTACCCGTGACAAACTCCCCTCGTCTCAGCCCGTGACCAACTCCCCTCGTCTCTACCCGTGACCAACTCCCCTCGTCTCTACCCGTTACCAACTCTCCCTCGTCTCTACCCGTGACCAACTCTCCCTCGTCTCTACCAGTGACCAACTCTCCCTCGTCTCTACCCATGAACAACTCTCCCTCCTCTCTACCCATGACCAAGTCCCCTCGTCTCTACCCATGACCAACTCTCCGTCATCTCTACCCATGACCAACACTCGGTCATCTCTACCCATGACCAACTCCCCCCGTCTCTACCCGTGACCAACTCTCCGTCGTCTCTACCCGTGACCAACTCTCCCTCTTCTCTACCCGTGACCAACTCCCCTTGTCTCTACCCGTGACCATCTCCCCTCGTCTCTACGCATGACCAACTCCCCTCATCTCTACCAATGACCAACTCTCCCTCATCTCTACCCGTGACCAACTCCCCTCGTCTCTACCCGTGACCAACTCCCCTCGTCTCTACCCGTGACCAACTCCCTCTCATCTTTAACCGTGACCAACTCCCCTCGTCCCCTCCCGTGACCAACTCCCCCTCGTCTCTACCCGTGACCAACTCCCTTCGTCTCTACCCATGACCAACTCTCCTCGTCTCTACCCGTGACCAACTCTCCATCATCTCTACCCATGACCAACTCCCCCTCGTCTCTACCCATGACCAACTCCCCGTCATCTCTACCCATGACGAACACTCCGTCATCTCTACCCATGACCACCTCCCCCCGTCTCTACCCGTGACCAACTCTCCGTCGTCTCTACCCGTGACCAACTCTCCCTATTCTCTACCCGTGACCAACTCCCCTCGTCTCTACCCGTGACCAACTCTCCCTCGTCTCTACCCCTGAGCAACTCTCCCTCGTCTCGACCCGTGACCAACTCCCCTCATCTCTACCCGTGACCAACTCCCCTCGTCTCTCCCCGTGACCAACTCCCCCTCGTCTCTCCCCGTGACCAACTCCCCTCGTCTCTACCCGTGACCAACTTTCCCTCGTCTCTACCCGTGACCAACTCCCCTCGTCTCTACCAATGACCAACTCTCCCTCGTCTCTACCCGTGACCAACGCCCCTCGTCTCTACCCATGACCAACTCTCCGTCAACTCTACCCATGACCAACTCCCCTCGTCTCTACCCATGACCAACTCTCCGTCATCTCTACCCATGACCAACTCCCATCGTCTCTACCCGTGACCAACTCCCCTTCGTCTCTACCCGTGACCAACTCCCCCTCGTCTCTACCCGTGACCAACTCCCTTCGTCTCTACCCATGACCAACTCTCCTCGTCTCTACCCGTGACCAACTCTCCATCATCTCTACCCATGACCAACTCCCCCTCATCTCTACCCGTGACCAACTCCCTTCGTCTCTACCCATGACCAACTCCCCTCGTCTCTACCCGTTAACAACTCACCCTCGTCTCTACCCGTGACCCACTCTCCCTCGTCTCAACCCGTGACCAACTCTCCCTCGCCTCTACCCGTGAACAAATCTCCCTCGTCTCTACCCGTGACCAACACCCCTCGTCTCTACCCATGACCAACTCTCCCTGGTCTCTACCCGTTACCAACTCTCCCTCGTCTCTACCCACGAACAACTCTCCCTCGTCTCTACCCGTGACCAACTCTCCCTCGTCTCTACCCGTTACCAACTCTCCCTCGTCTCTACCCATGACCAACTCTCGCTCGTCTATACCAGTGACCAACTCTCCCTCGTCTCTACCCATGAACAACTCTCCCTCATCTCTACCCATGACCAACTCCCCTCGTCTCTACCCATGACCAACTCTCCGTCATCTCTACCCATGACCAACACTCCGTACTCTCTACCCGTGACCAACTCCCCCCGTCTCTACCCGTGACCAACTCTCCCTCGTCTCTACCCGTGACCAACTCTCCCTCTTCTCTACCCGTGACCAACTCCCCTTGTCTCTACCCGTGACAAACTCCCCTCATCTCTACGCATGACCAACTCCCCTCATCTCTACCAATGACCAACTCTCCCTCATCTCTACCCGTGACCAACTCCCCTCGTCTCTACCCGTGACCAACTCCCCTCGTCTCTACCCGTGACCAACTACCTCTCATCTTTACACGTGAGCAACTCCCCTCGTCTCTACCCGTAACCAACTCCCCCTCATCTCTACCCATGACCAACTCCCCCTCATCTCTACCCGTGACCAACTCCCTTCGTCTCTACCCATGACCAACTCCCTTCGTCTCTACCCGTGACCAACACTCCATCATCTCTACCCGTGACCAACTCTCCCTCCTCTCTACCCGTGACCAACTCCCCCTCGTCTCTACCCGTGACCAACTCCCCGTCGTCTCTACCCGTGAACAACTCCCCTCGTCTCTACCCGTGACCATCTCTCCCTCGTCTCTACCCATGAGCAACTCTCCCTCGTCTCTACCCGTGACGAACTCCCCTCGTCTCTACCCGTGACCAACTCCCCTCGTCTCTCCCCGTGACCAACTCCCCCTCGTCTCTCCCCGTGACCAACTCCCCTCGTCTCTACCAGTGACCAACTTTCCCTCGTCTCTACCCGTGACCAACTCCCCTCGTCTCTACCAATGACCAACTCTCCCTCGTCTCTACCCGTGACCAACGCCCCTCGTCTCTACCCGTGACCAACTCTCCGTCAACTCTACCCATGACCAACTCCCCTCGTCTCAACCCGTGACCAACTCCCCTTCGTCTCTACCCGTGACCAACTCCCTCTCATCTTTAACCATGACCAACTCCCCTCGTCTCTACCCGTGACCAACTCCCCCTCGTCTCTACCCGTGACCAACTCCCTTCGTCTCTACCCATGACCAACTCTCCTCGTCTCTACCCGTGACCAACTCTCCATCATCTCTACCCATGACCAACTCCCGCTCGTCTCTACCCATGAACAACTCCCCCTCGTCTCTACCCGTGACAAACTCCCCTCGTCTCAGCCCGTGACCAACTCCCCTCGTCTCTACCCGTGACCAACTCCCCTCGTCTCTACCCGTTACCAACTCTCCCTCGTCTCTACCCGTGACCAACTCTCCCTCGTCTCTACCAGTGACCTACTCTCCCTCGTCTCTACCCATGAACAACTCTCCCTCCTCTCTACCCATGACCAAGTCCCCTCGTCTCTACCCATGACCAACTCTCCGTCATCTCTACCCATGACCAACTCTCCGTCATCTCTACCCATGACCAACTCCCCTCGTCTCTACCCGTGACCAACTCCCCTTCGTCTCTACCCGTGACCAACTCCCCCTCGTCTCTACCCGTGACCAACTCCCTTCGTCTCTACCCATGACCAACTCTCCTCGTCTCTACCCGTGACCAACTCTCCATCATCTCTACCCATGACCAACTCCCCCTCATCTCTACCCGTGACCAACTCCCTTCGTCTCTACCCATGACCAACTCCCCTCGTCTCTACCCGTTAACAACTCACCCTCGTCTCTACCCGTGACCCACTCTCTCTCGTCTCAACCCGTGACCAACTCTCCCTCGCCTCTACCCGTGAACAAATCTCCCTCGTCTCTACCCGTGACCAACACCCCTCGTCTCTACCCATGACCAACTCTCCCTGGTCTCTACCCGTTACCAACTCTCCCTCGTCTCTACCCACGAACAACTCTCCCTCGTCTCTACCCGTGACCAACTCTCCCTCGTCTCTACCCGTTACCAACTCTCCCTCGTCTCTACCCATGACCAACTCTCGCTCGTCTATACCAGTGACCAACTCTCCCTCGTCTCTACCCATGAACAACTCTCCCTCATCTCTACCCATGACCAACTCCCCTCGTCTCTACCCATGACCAACTCTCCGTCATCTCTACCCATGACCAACACTCCGTCCTCTCTACCCGTGACCAACTCCCCCCGTCTCTACCCGTGACCAACTCTCCCTCGTCTCTACCCGTGACCAACTCTCCCTCTTCTCTACCCGTGACCAACTCCCCTTGTCTCTACCCGTGACAAACTCCCCTCATCTCTACGCATGACCAACTCCCCTCATCTCTACCAATGACCAACTCTCCCTCATCTCTACCCGTGACCAACTCCCCTCGTCTCTACCCGTGACCAACTCCCCTCGTCTCTACCCGTGACCAACTACCTCTCATCTTTACACGTGAGCAACTCCCCTCGTCTCTACCCGTAACCAACTCCCCCTCATCTCTACCCATGACCAACTCCCCCTCATCTCTACCCGTGACCAACTCCCTTCGTCTCTACCCATGACCAACTCCCTTCGTCTCTACCCGTGACCAACACTCCATCATCTCTACCCGTGACCAACTCTCCCTCCTCTCTACCCGTGACCAACTCCCCCTCGTCTCTACCCGTGACCAACTCCCCGTCGTCTCTACCCGTGAACAACTCCCCTCGTCTCTACCCGTGACCATCTCTCCCTCGTCTCTACCCATGAGCAACTCTCCCTCGTCTCTACCCGTGACGAACTCCCCTCGTCTCTACCCGTGACCAACTCCCCTCGTCTCTCCCCGTGACCAACTCCCCCTCGTCTCTCCCCGTGACCAACTCCCCTCGTCTCTACCCGTGACCAACTTTCCCTCGTCTCTACCCGTGACCAACTCCCCTCGTCTCTACCAATGACCAACTCTCCCTCGTCTCTACCCGTGACCAACGCCCCTCGTCTCTACCCGTGACCAACTCTCCGTCAACTCTACCCATGACCAACTCCCCTCGTCTCTACCCGTGACCAACTCCCCCTCGTCTCTACCCGTGACCAACTCCCTTCGTCTCTACCCATGACCAACTCTCCTCGTCTCTACCCGTGACCAACTCTCCATCATCTCTACCCATGACCAACTCCCGCTCGTCTCTACCCATGAACAACTCCCCCTCGTCTCTACCCGTGACAAACTCCCCTCGTCTCAGCCCGTGACCAACTCCCCTCGTCTCTACCCGTGACCAACTCCCCTCGTCTCTACCCGTTACCAACTCTCCCTCGTCTCTACCCGTGACCAACTCTCCCTCGTCTCTACCAGTGACCAACTCTCCCTCGTCTCTACCCATGAACAACTCTCCCTCCTCTCTACCCATGACCAAGTCCCCTCGTCTCTACCCATGACCAACTCTCCGTCATCTCTACCCATGACCAACACTCCGTCATCTCTACCCATGACCAACTCCCCCCGTCTCTACCCGTGACCAACTCTCCGTCGTCTCTACCCGTGACCAACTCTCCCTCTTCTCTACCCGTGACCAACTCCCCTTGTCTCTACCCGTGACCATCTCCCCTCGTCTCTACGCATGACCAACTCCCCTCATCTCTACCAATGACCAACTCTCCCTCATCTCTACCCGTGACCAACTCCCCTCGTCTCTACCCGTGACCAACTCCCCTCGTCTCTACCCGTGACCAACTCCCTCTCATCTTTAACCGTGACCAACTCCCCTCGTCCCCTCCCGTGACCAACTCCCCCTCGTCTCTACCCGTGACCAACTCCCTTCGTCTCTACCCATGACCAACTCTCCTCGTCTCTACCCGTGACCAACTCTCCATCATCTCTACCCATGACCAACTCCCCCTCGTCTCTACCCATGAACAACTCCCCCTCGTCTCTACCCGTGACAAACTCCCCTCGTCTCTGCCCGTGACCAACTCCCCTCGTCTCTACCCGTCACCAACTCCCCTCGTCTCTACCCGTTACCAACTCTCCCTCGTCTCTACCCGTGACCAACTCTCCCTCGTCTCTACCAGTGACCAACTCTCCCTCGTCTCTACCCATGAACAACTCTCCCTCATCTCTACCCATGACCAAGTCCCCTCGTCTCTACCCATGACCAACTCTCCGTCATCTCTACCCATGACCAACACTCCGTCATCTCTACCCATGACCAACTCCCCCCGTCTCTACCCGTGACCAACTCTCCGTCGTCTCTACCCGTGACCAACTCTCCCTCTTCTCTACCCGTGACCAACTCCCCTTGTCTCTACCCGTGAACAAATCTCCCTCGTCTCTACCCGTGACCAACACCCCTCGTCTCTACCCGTGACCAACTCTCCCTCGTCTCTACCCGTTACCAACTCTCCCTCGTCTCTACCCGTGACCAACTCTCCCTCGTCTCTACCAGTGACCAACTCTCCCTCGTCTCTACCCATGAACAACTCTCCCTCATCTCTACCCATGACCAACTCCCCTCGTCTCTACCCATGACCAACTCTCCGTCATCTCTACCCATGACCAACTCCCCCCGTCTCTACCCGTGACCAACTCTCCCTCGTCTCTACCCGTGACCAACTCTCCCTCTTCTCTACCCGTGACCAACTCCCCTTGTCTCTACCCGTGACAAACTCCCCTCGTCTCTACCCGTGACCAACTCTCCCTCGTCTCTACCCGTGACCAACTCTCCCTCTTCTCTACCCGTGACCAACTCCACTTGTCTCTACCCATGACAAACTCCCCTCATCTCTACGCATGACCAACTCCCCTCATCTCTACCAATGACCAACTCTCCCTCATCTCTACCCGTGACCAACTCCCCTCGTCTCAACCCGTGACCAACTCCCCTCGTCTCTACCCGTTTCCAACTCGCCTCGTTTCTACCCGTGACCAACTACCTCTCATCTTTACACGTGAGCAACTCCCCTCGTCTCTACCCGTAACCAAGTCCCCCTCATCTCTACCCATGACCAACTCCCCCTCATCTCAACCCGTGACCAACTCCCTTCGTCTCTACCCATGACCAACTCCCCTCGTCTCTACCCGTGACCAACACTCCATCATCTCTACCCGTGACCAACTCTCCCTCCTCTCTACCCGTGACCAACTCCCCCTCGTCTCTACCCGTGACCAACTCCCCTCGTCTCTACCCGTGACCAACTCTCCCTCGTCTCTACCCGTGACCAACTCTCCCTCGTCTCTACCCGTGACCAACTCCCTTCGTCTCAACCCATGACCAACTCCCGTCGTCTCTACCCGTGAACAACTCACCCTCCTCTCTACCCGTGACCCACTCTCCCTCGTCTCTACCCGTGACCAACTCTCCCTCGCCTCTACCCGTGAACAAATCTCCCTCGTCTCTACCCGTGACCAACACCCCTCGTCTCTACCCGTGAGCAACTCTCCCTCGTCTCTACCCGTGACCAACTCTCCCTCTTCTCTACCCGTGACCAACTCCCCTTGTCTCTACCCGTGACAAACTCCGCTCATCTCTACGCATGACCAACTCCCCTCATCTCTACCAATGACCAACTCTCCCTCATCTCTACCCGTGACCAATTCCCCTCGTCTCTACCCGTGACCAACTCCCCTCGTCTCTACCCGTGACCAACTACCTCTCATCTTTACACGTGAGCAACTCCCCTCGTCTCCACCCGTAACCAACTCCCCCTCATCTCTACCCATGACCAACTCCCCCTCATCTCTACCCGTGACCAACTCGCTTCGTCTCCACCCATGACCAACTCCCCTCGTCTCTACCCGTGACCAACACTCCATCATCTCTACCCGTGACCAACTCTCCCTCCTCTCTACCCGTGACCAACTCCCCCTCGTCTCTACCCGTGACCAACTCCCCCTCGTCTCTACCCGTGACCAACTCCCCTCGTCTCTACCCGTGACCAACTCTCCCTCGTCTCTACCCGTGACCAACTCTCCCTCGTCTCTACCCGTGACCAACTCCCCTCGTCTCTACCCGTGACAAACTCCACTCGTCTCTCCCCGTGACCAACTCCCCATCGTCTCTCCCCGTCACCAACTCCACTCGTCTCTACCCGTGACCAACTTTCCCTCGTCTCTACCCGTGACCAACTCCCGTCGTCTCTACCCGTTAACAACTTCCCTCGTCTCTATCCGTGAACAACTCCCGTCGACTCTACCCGAGAACAACTCCCCTCGTCTCTATCCGTGACCAACTCCCCTCAACTCTACGCGTAACGAACGCCACTCGTCTCTACCCGTGACCAACTCTCCCGCGTCTCTACCCGTGACCAACTCCACTCGTTTCTACCCGTGATCAACTCCACTCGTATCTACCCGTGACCAACTCCCCTCGTCTCTACGCGTGACCAACACCCCTCGTCTCTACCAATGACCAACTCTCCCTCGTCTCTAACCGTGACCAACGCCCCTCGTCTCTACCCGTGACCAACTCTCCGTCATCTCTACCCATGACCAATTCCCCTCGTCTCTACCGATGACCAACTCTCCGTCATCTCTACCCATGACCAACTCCCCTCGTCTCTACCCGTGACCAACTCCCCTCGTCTCTACCCGTGACCAACTCCCTCTCATCTTTAACCGTGACCAACTCCCCTCGTCTCTACCCGTGACCAACTCCCCCTCGTCTCTACCCGTGACCAACTCCCTTCGTCTCTACCCATTACCAACTCTCCTCGTCTCTACCCGTGACCAACTCTCCATCATCTCTACCCATGAACAACTCCCCCTCGTCTCTACCCATGACCAACTCCCCCTCGTCTCTACCCGTGACCAACTCCCCTCGTCTCTACCAGTGACCAACTCCCCCTCTTCTCTACCAGTGACCAACTCCCCTCGTCTCTAATAGTGAAAAACTCCCCTCGTCTCTACCCGTGACCAAATCTCCCTCGTCTCTACCCGTGACCAACTCCCCTCGTCTCTACCCGTGACCAACTCCCATCGTCTCTACCCGTGACCAGCTCCCCTCGTCTCTACCCGTGACCAGCTCCCCTCGTCTCTGCCCGTGACCAACTCCCCTCGTCTCTACCCGTGACCAACTCTCCCTCGTCTCCACCCGTGACCAACACCCACCGTCTCTATCCGTGACCAACTCCCCTCGTCTCTACCCGTGACCATCTCCCCTCGTCTCTACCCGTGACCAAATCTCCCTCGTCTCTACCCGTGACCAACTCTCCTCGTCTCTACCCGTGACCAGCTCCCCTCGTCTCTACCCGTGACCAGCTCCCCTCGTCTCTGCCCGTGACCAACTCCCCTCGTCACTACCCGTGACCAACTCTCCCTCGTCTCTACCCGTGACCAACACCACCCGTCTCTATCCGTGACCAACTCCCCCCGTCTCTATCCGTGACCATCTCCTCCCGTCTCCACCCGTGACCAACTCCCCCCGTCTATACCCGTGACCAACACCGCTCCTCTCTACCCGTGACCAACTCCCCTCGTCTCTACCCGTGACCAACTCCCCCTCGTCTCTACCCGTGACCAACTCCCCCTCGTATCTACCCGTGACCAACTCCCTTCGTCTCTAACCGTGACCAACTCTCCTCGTCTCTACCCGTGACCAACTGTCCATCATCTCTACCCATGACCAACTCCCCTCGTCTCTTCCCGTGACCAACTCTCTGTCGTCTCTACCCGTGACCAACACCCCTCGTCTCTGCCCGTGACCTACTCCCCTCGTCTCTACCCGTGACCAACTCTCCCTCGTCTCTACCCGTGACCAACACCCCCCGTCTCTATCCGTGACCAACTCCCCACATCTCTACCCGTGACCAACTCCCCCCGTCTCCACCCGTGACCAACACCCCCCGTCTATACCCGTTACCAACACCCTTCCTCTCTACCCGTGACCAACACCCCTCCTCTCTAACCGTGACCAACTCCCCTCGTCTCTACCCGTGACCAACTCCCCCTCGTCTCTACCCGTGACCAACTCCCCCTCGTCTCTACCCGTGACCAACTCCCTTCGTCTCTAACCGTGACCAACTCTCCTCGTCTCTACCCGCGACCAACTCTCCATCATCTCTACCCATGACCAACTCCCCTCGTCTCTACCCGTGACCAACTCTCCGTCGTCTCTACCCGTGACCAACACCCCTCGTCTCTATCCGTGATCAAATCCCCCCGTCTCTACCCGTGACCAACTCCCCCCGTCTCTACCCGTGACCATCTCCCCCCGTCTCTACCCGTGACCAACACCCCTCCTCTCTACCCGTGACCAACACCCCTCCTCTCTGCCCGTGAACAACTCCCCTCGTCTCTCCCCGTGACTAACTCCCCGTCGTCTCTCCCCGTGACCAATTCCCCTCATCTCTACCCGTGACCAACTCCTCTCGTCTCTACCCGTGACCAACTCCCCTCGTCTCTACCCGTTAACAACTCCCCTCGTCTCTACCCGTGAACAACTCCCCTCGACTCTACCCGAGAACAACTCCCCTCGTCTCTATCCATGACCAACTCCCCTCATCTCTACGCGTAACGAACGCCACTCGTCTCTACCCGTGACCAACTCTCCTGCGTCTCTACCCGTGACCAACTCCACTCGTCTCTACCCGTGACCAACTCCACTCGTATCTACTCGTGACCAACTCCCCTCGTCTCTACGCGTGACCAACACCACTCGTCTCTACCAATGACCAACTCTCCCTCGTCTCAACCCGTGACCAACGCCCCTCGTCTCTACCCGTGACCAACTCTCCGTCATCTCTACCCATGACCAACTCCTCTCGTCTGTACCCATGACCAACTCTCCGTCATCTCTACCCATGACCAACTCCCCTCGTCTCTACCCGTGACCAACTCCCCTCGTCTCTACCCGTGACCAACTCCCTTTCATCTTTACCCGTGACCAACTCCCCTCGTCTATACCCATGACCAACTCCCCCTCGTCACTACCCGTGACCAACTCCCTTCGTCTCTACCCATGACCAACTCTCCTCGTCTCTACCCGTGACCAACTCTCCATCATCTCTACCCATGACCAACTCCCCCTCGTCTCTACCCATGACCAACTCCCCCTCGTCTCTACCCGTGAACAGCTCCCCTCGTCTCTACCCGTGACCAACTCTCCCTCGTGTCTACCCGTGAACAACTCCCCTCATCTCTACCCATGAACAACTCTCACTCGTCTCTACCCATGTACACCTCTCACTCGTCTCTACCCATGAACAACTCCCCTCGTCTCTACCCGTGACCAGCTGCCCTCGTCTCTACCCGTGACCAACTCCCCTCGTCTCTACCCGTGAACAGCTCCCCTCGTCTCTACCCGTGACCTACTCCCCTCGTCTCGCCCCGTGACCAACTCCGCTCGTCTCTACCAGTGACCAACTCTCCCTCGTCTCTACCCGTGACCAACTCTCCCTCGTCTCTACCCGTGACCAACTCCCCCTTGTCTCTACCGGGGACCAACTCCCCTCGTCTCTACCCGTGACCAACTCCCCTCGTCTCTACCCGTGACCAACTATCCCTCGTCTCTATCCGTGACCAACTCCCCTCGTCTCTACCCGTGACCAACTCCCCTCGTCTCTACCCGTGACCAACTATCCCTCGTCTCTATCCGTGACCAACTCCCCTCGTCTCTACCCGTGAACAACTCCCCTCGTCTCCACCCGTGACCAACACCCCCTCGTCTCTACCAGTAACCAACTCCCCTCGTCTCTACCAGTGACCAAGTCCCCTCGGCTCGACCCGTGACCAACTCCCCTCGTCTCTACCCGTGAACAACTCCCCTCGTCTCTACCCGTGACCAACTCCCCTCGTCTCTACCCGTGACCAACTCACTTCGTCTCCACCCGTGACCAGCTCCCCTCGTCTCTACCCGTGACCAACTCCCCTCGTCTCTACCCGTGATCAACTCCCATCTTCTCTACCCGTGACCAACTCCCCTCGTCTCTACTCGTGACCAGCTCCCCTCGTCTCTACCCGTCACCAACTCTCCCTCGTCTCTACCAGTGACCAACTCTCCCTCGTCTCGACCCGGGACCAATTCCCCTCGTCTCTACGCGTGACCAACACTCGCTCGTCTCTACCCGTGACCAACTCCCCTCGTCTCTACCCATGACCAACTCCCCCGGTCTCTACCCGTGACCAACTCCCCTCGTCTCCACGTGTGACCAACTCCACTCGTCTCTACCCGTAACCAACTCTCCCTCGTCTCTACCCGTGACCAACTCCCCTCGTCTCTACGCGTGACCAACTCCCCTCGTTTCGACCAATGACCAACTCTCCCTCGTCTCTATCCGTGACCAACTCCCCTCGTCTCTACCCGTGACCAACTCCCCTCGCCTCTACCCGTGACCAACTCTCCCTCGTCTCTACCCGTGACCAACTCCCCTCGTCTCTGTCCGTGACCAGCTCCCCCCGTCTCTGCACGTGACCAGCTCCCCTCGTCTCTACCCCTGACCAACTCTCCATCGTCACTACCCGTGACCAACTCCCCTCGTCTCCACGTGTGACCAACTCCCCTCGTCTCTACCCATGACCAACTCCCCTTGTCTCTACCCGTGAACAACTCCCCTCGTCTCTAACCGTGACCAACTCCCCTCGTCTCTACCCGTGACCAACTCCCCTCGTCTCTAACCGTGACCAATTCTCCCTCGTCTCCACCCGTGACCAACTCCCCTCGTCTCCACCTGTGACCAACTCTCCCTCGTCTCTACCCGTGACCAACTCTTCCTCGTCTCTACCCGTGACCAGCTCCCCTCGTCTCTACCCGTGACCAGCTCCCCTCGTCTCTACCCGTGACCAACTCCCCCCGTCTCTACCCGTGACCAACTCCACTCGTATCTACCCGTGACCAACTCCCCTCGTCTCTACGCGTGACCAACACCACTCGTCTCTACCAATGACCAACTCTCCCTCGTCTCTACCCGTGACCAACGCCCCTCGTCTCTACCCGTGACCAACTCTCCGTCATCTCTACCCATGACCAACTCCCCTCGTCTCTACCCATGACCAACTCTCCGTCATCTCTGCCCATGACCAACTCCCCTCGTCTCTACCCGTGACCAACTCCCCTCGTCTCTACCCGTGACCAACTCCCTCTCATCTTTACCCGTGACCAACTCCCCTCGTCTATACCCATGACTAACTCCCCCTCGTCCCTACCCGTGACCAACTCCCTTCGTCTCTACCCATGACCAACTCTCCTCGTCTCTACCCGTGACCAACTCTCCATCATCTCTACCCATGACCAACTCACCCTCGTCTCTACCCATGACCAACTCCCCCTCGTCTCTACCCGTGAACAGCTCCCCTCGTCTCTACCCGTGACCAACTCCCCTCGTCTCAACCCGTGACCAACTCTCCCTCGTCTCTACCCGTGACCAGCTCCCCTCGTCTCTACGAGTGATCAACTCCCCTCGTCTCTACCAGTGACCAACTCTCCCTCGTCTCTACCCGTGACCAACTCTCCTCGTCTCTACCCGTGACCAACTCTCCATCATCTCTACCCATGAAAAACTCCCCCTCGTCTCTACCCATGACCAACTCCCCGTCGTCTCTACCCGTGACCAACTCCCCTCGTCTCTACCCGTGACCAACTCCCTTCGTCTCTACCAGTGACAAACACCCCCTCTTCTCTACCAGTGACCAACACCCCTCGTCTCTACCCGTGACCAACTCTCCTCGTCTCTACCACTGACCAACTCTCCCCTTGTCTCTACCCATGACCAACTCCCATCGTCTCGACTCGGGACCAACTCCCCTCGTCTCTATGCGTGACCAACTCTCCCTCGTCTCCACCCGTGACCAACACCCCTCGTCTCTACCCGTGACCAACTCCCCCCATCTCTACCCATGAACAACTCACCTCTCTCTACCCGTGACGAACTCACCTCGTGTCTACCCGTGACCAACTCTCCTCGTCTCTACCACTGAACAACTCTCCCCTCGTCTCTACCCGTGACCAACTCCCATCGTCTCGACTCGGGACCAACTCCCCTCGTCTCTACGCGTGACCAACTCTCCCTCGTCTCCACACGTGACCAACACCCCTCGTCTCTACCCGTGACCAACTCCCCCCATCTCTACCCATGAACAAACCTCTCTCTACCTGTGACCAACTCACCTCGTCTCAACCCGTGACCAACTCTCCATCGTCACTACCCGTGACCAACTCCCCTCGTCTCCACGTGTGACCAACTCCCCTCGTCTCTACCCATGACCAACTCCCCTTGTCTCTACCCGTGAACAACTCCCCTCGTCTCTAACCGTGACCAACTCCCCTCGTCTCTACCCGTGACCAACTCCCCTCGTCTCTAACCGTGACCAATTCTCCCTCGTCTCCACCCGTGACCAACTCCCCTCGTCTCCACCTGTGACCAACTCTCCCTCGTCTCTACCCGTGACCAACTCTTCCTCGTCTCTACCCGTGACCAGCTCCCCTCGTCTCTACCCGTGACCAGCTCACCTCGTCTCTACCCGTGACCAACTCCCCCCGTCTCTACCCGTGACCAACTCCACTCGTATCTACCCGTGACCAACTCCCCTCGTCTCTACGCGTGACCAACACCACTCGTCTCTACCAATGACCAACTCTCCCTCGTCTCTACCTGTGACCAACGCCCCTCGTCTCTACCCGTGACCAACTCTCCGTCATCTCTACCCATGACCAACTCCCCTCGTCTCTACCCATGACCAACTCTCCGTCATCTCTGCCCATGACCAACTCCCCTCGTCTCTACCCGTGACCAACTCCCCTCGTCTCTACCCGTGACCAACTCCCTCTCATCTTTACCCGTGACCAACTCCCCTCGTCTATACCCATGACTAACTCCCCCTCGTCCCTACCCGTGACCAACTCCCTTCGTCTCTACCCATGACAAACTCTCCTCGTCTCTACCCGTGACCAACTCTCCATCATCTCTACCCATGACCAACTCACCCTCGTCTCTACCCATGACCAACTCCCCCTCGTCTCTACCCGTGAACAGCTCCCCTCGTCTCTACCCGTGACCAACTCCCCTCGTCTCAACCCGTGACCAACTCTCCCTCGTCTCTACCCGTGACCAGCTCCCCTCGTCTCTACGAGTGATCAACTCCCCTCGTCTCTACCAGTGACCAACTCTCCCTCGTCTCTACCCGTGACCAACTCTCCTCGTCTCTACCCGTGACCAACTCTCCATCATCTCTACCCATGACCAACTCCCCCTCGTCTCTACCCATGACCAACTCCCCCTCGTCTCTACCCGTGACCAACTCCCCTCGTCTCTACCCGTGACCAACTCCCTTCGTCTCTACCAGTGACAAACACCCCCTCTTCTCTACCAGTGACCAACACCCCTCGTCTCTACCCGTGACCAACTCTCCTCGTCTCTACCACTGACCAACTCTCCCCTTGTCTCTACCCATGACCAACTCCCATCGTCTCGACTCGGGACCAACTCCCCTCGTCTCTATGCGTGACCAACTCTCCCTCGTCTCCACCCGTGACCAACACCCCTCGTCTCTACCCGTGACCAACTCCCCCCATCTCTACCCATGAACAACTCACCTCTCTCTACCCGTGACGAACTCACCTCGTGTCTACCCGTGACCAACTCTCCTCGTCTCTACCACTGAACAACTCTCCCCTCGTCTCTACCCGTGACCAACTCCCATCGTCTCGACTCGGGACCAACTCCCCTCGTCTCTACGCGTGACCAACTCTCCCTCGTCTCCACACGTGACCAACACCCCTCGTCTCTACCCGTGACCAACTCCCCCCATCTCTACCCATGAACAACTCACCTCTCTCTACCTGTGACCAACTCACCTCGTCTCAACCCGTGACCAACTCTCCCTCGTCTCTACCCGTGAACAACTCACCCTCGTCTCGACCCGTGAACAACTCCCCTCGTCTCTACCCATGACCAACTCCCCTCGTCTCAACCCGTGACCAACTCTCCCTCGTCTCTACCCGTGACCAGCTCCCCTCGTCTCTACGCGTGATCAACTCCCCTCGTCTCTACCAGTGACCAACTCTCCCTCGTCTCTACCCGTGACCAACTCCCCTCGTCTCTACCCGTGACCAACTCCCCTCGTCTCCACACGTGACCAGCTCCCCTCGTCTCCACCCGTGACCAGCTCCCCTCGTCTCTACCCGTGACCATCTCCCGTCGTCTCTACCCGTGACCAACTCCCGTCGTCTCTACCCGTGACCAACTCCCCATCATCTCTACCCGTGACCAACTCCCCTCGTCTCTACCCGTGTCCAACTCGCCCACGTCTCTACCAGTGACCAACTCTCTGTCGTCTCTACCCGTGTCCAACTCTCGTCGTCTCTACCCGTGTCCAACTCCCCTCGTCTCGACCCGGGACCAACTCCCCTCGTCTCTACCCGGGACCAACTCTCCCTCGTCTCTACCCATGACCAACTCTCTGTCGTCTCTACACGTGACCAACTTCCCTCGTCTCGACCCGGGACCAACTCCCCTCATACCTACGCGTGACCAACTCCCCTCGTCTCAACCCGTGACCAACTCTACGTCGTCTCTACCCATGACCAACTCCCCTCGCCTCTACACGTGACCAACTCTCCCTCGTCTCTTACCCGTGATCAACTCTCCCTCGTCTCTACCCGTGACCAACTCTCCCTCGTGTCTACCCGTGAACAACTCCCCTCATCTCTACCCATGAACAACTCTCACTCGTCTCTACCCATGTACACCTCTCACTCGTCTCTACCCATGAACAACTCCCCTCGTCTCTACCCGTGACCAGCTGCCCTCGTCTCTACCCGTGACCAACTCCCCTCGTCTCTACCCGTGAACAGCTCCCCTCGTCTCTACCCGTGACAAACTCCCCTCGTCTCGCCCCGTGACCAACTCCGCTCGTCTCTACCCGTGACCAACTCTCCCTCGTCTCTACCCGTGACCAACTCTCCCTCGTCTCTACCCGTGACCAACTCCCCCTTGTCTCTACCGGGGACCAACTCCCCTCGTCTCTACCCGTGACCAACTCCCCTCGTCTCTACCCGTGACCAACTATCCCTCGTCTCTATCCGTGACCAACTCCCCTCGTCTCTACCCGTGACCAACACCCCTCGTCTCTACCCGTGACCAACTATCCCTCGTCTCTATCCGTGACCAACTCCCCTCGTCTCTACCCGTGAACAACTCCCCTCGTCTCCACCCGTGACCAACACCCCCTCGTCTCTACCAGTAATCAAATCCCCTCGTCTCTACCAGTGACCAAGTCCCCTCGGCTCGACCCGTGACCAACTCCCCTCGTCTCTACCCGTGAACAACTCCCCTCGTCTCTACCCGTGACCAACTCCCCTCGTCTCTACCCGTGACCAACTCACTTCGTCTCCACCCGTGACCAGCTCCCCTCGTCTCTACCCGTGACCAACTCCCCTCGTCTCTACCCGTGATCAACTCCCGTCTTCTCTACCCGTGACCAACTCCCCTCGTCTCTACCCGTGACCAGCTCCCCTCGTCTCTACCCGTCACCAACTCTCCCTCGTCTCTACCAGTGACCAACTCTCCCTCGTCTCGACCCGGGACCAATTCCCCTCGTCTCTACGCGTGACCAACACTCGCTCGTCTCTACCCGTGACCAACAACCCCCGTCTTAACCCGTGACCAACTCCCCCCGTCTCTACCCGTGACCAACTCCCATCGTCTCTACCCGTGACCAACTCCCCTCCCCTCTACCCGTGACCAACTCCCCCTCCTCTCTAACCGTGACCAACTCCCCCTCGTCTCTACCCGTGACCAACTCCCCTCGTCCTTACCCGTGACCAACTCTCCCTCGTCTCTACCCGTGACCAACTCTGCCTTGTCTCTACCCGTGACCAACTCACCCTCGTCTCTACCCGTGAACAACTCACCCTCGTCTCTACCCGTGACCAACTCCCCTCGTCTCTACCCGTGACCAACTCCCCCGGTCTCTACCCGTGACCAACTCCCCTCGTCTCCACGTGGGACCAACTCCACTCGTCTCTACCCGTAACCAACTCTCCCTCGTCTCTACCCGTGACCAACTCCCCTCGTCTCTACGCGTGACCAACTCCCCTCGTCTCGACCAATGACCAACTCTCCCTCGTCTCTAAACGTGACCAACTCCCCTCGTCTCGACCAATGACCAACTCTCCCTCGTCTCTACCCGTGACCAACTCACCTCGTCTCTACCCGTGACCAACTCCCCTCGCCTCTACCCGTGACCAACTCTCCCTCGTCCATACCCGTGACCAACTCCCCTCGTCTCTGTCCGTGACCAGCTCCCCCCGTCTCTGCACGTGACCATCTCCCCTCGTCTCTACCCCTGACCAACTCTCCATCGTCACTACCCGTGACCAACTCCACTCGTCTCCACGTGTGACCAACTCCCCTCATCTCTACCCATGACCAACTCCCCTCGTCTCTACCCGTGAACAACTCCCCTCGTCTCTACCCGTGAACAACACTCCTCGTCTCTAACCGTGACCAACTCCCCTCGTCTCTACCCGTGACCAACTCCCCTCGTCTCTAACTGTGACCAACTCTCCCTCGTCTCCACCCGTGACCAACTCCCCTCGTCTCCACCTGTGACCAACTCTCCCTCGTCTCTACCCGTGACCAACTCTTCCTCGTCTCTACCCGTGACCAGCTCCCCTCGTCTCTACCCGTGACCAGCTCCCCTCATCTCTACCCGTGACCAACTCCCCCCGTCTCTACCCGTGACCAACTCCCCCGGTTTCTACCCGTGACCAATTCCCCTCGTCTCTACCCGTGACCAACTCCCATCGTCTCGACTCGGGACCAACTCCCCTCGTCTCGACGCGTGACCAACTCTCCCTCGTCTCTACCCGTGACCAACACCCCTCGTCTCTACCCGTGACCAACTCCCCCCATCTCTACCCGTGAACAACTCACCTCTCTCTACCCGTGACCAACTCACCTCGTCTCTACCCGTGACCAACTCTCCCTCGTCTCTACCCGTGATCAACTCACCCTCGTCTCGACCCGTGAACAACTCCCCTCGTCTCTACCCGTGACCAACTCCCCTCGTCTCAACCCGTGACCAACTCTCCCTCGTCTCTACCCGTGACCAGCTCCCCTCGTCTCTACGCGTGACCAACTCCCCTCGTTTCTACCCATGACTAACCCTCCTTCGTCTCTACCCATGAACAACTCTCCCTCGTCTCTACCCATGACCAACTCTCCGTCATCTCGACCCATGACCAACTCCCCCCGTCTCTACCCGTGACCAACTCCCCCGGTCTCTACCCGTGACCAACTCCCCTCGTCTCCACGTGTGACCAACTCAACTCGTCTCTACCCGTGACCAACTCTCCCTCGTCTCTACCCGTGACCAACTCCCCTCGTCTCTACGCGTGACCAACTCCCCTCCTCTCGACCAATGGCCAACTCTCCCGCGTCTCTACCCGTGACCAACTCCGCTCGTCTCTACCCGTGACCAACTCCCCTCGTCTCTACCCGTGACCAACGCCCCTCCTCTCCACCCGTGACCAACTCCCCTCGTCTCTACCCGTGACCAACTCCCCTCATCTCCACATGTGACCAACTCCACTCGTCTCTACCCGTGACCAACTCTCCCTCGTCTCTACGCGTGACCAACTCCCCCCGTCTCTACCTGTGACCAACTCTCCATCGTCACTACCCGTGACCAACTCCCCTCGTATCCACGTGTGACCAACTCCCCTCGTCTCTACCCATGACCAACTCCCCTCGTCTCTACCCGTGACCAACTCCCCTCGTCTCTACCCGTGAACAACTCCCCTCGTCTCTACCCTTGACCAACTCCCCTCGTCTCTAACCGTGACCAACTCCCCTCGTTTCTACCCATGACCAACTCCCCTCGTCTCTACCCGTGACCAACTCCCCTCGTCTCTACCCGTGAACAACTCCCCTCGTCTCTACCCGTGACCAACTCCCCTCGTCTCTACCCGTGAACAACTCCCCTCGTCCCTACCCGAGAGTAACTCCCCTCGTCTCTACCTGTGACCAGCTCCCCTCGTGTATACCCGTGACCAGCTCCCCTCGTGTCTACCCGTGACCAACTCTCCCTCGTCTCTACCCGTGACCAACTCTCCTTCGTCTCCACCCGTGACCAACTCCCCTCGTCTCCACCCGTGACCAACTCTCCCTCGTCTCTACCCGTGACCAACTCCTCGCGTCTCTACCCGTGACCGACTCCCATCGTCTCGACTCGGGACCAACTCCCCTCGTCTCTACGCGTGACCAACTCTCCCTCGTCTCTACCCGTGACCAACACCCCTCGTCTCTACGCGTGACCAACTCTCCCTCGTCTCTACCCGTGACCAACACCCCTCGTCTCTACCCGTGACCAACTCCCCTCGTCTCTACCCGTGACCAACTCTCCCTCGTCACTACCCGTGACCAACTCCCCTCGTATCCACGTGTGACCAACTCCCCTCGTCTCTACCCATGACCAACTCCCCTCGTCTCTACCCGTGACCAACTCCCCTCGTCTCTACCCGTGAACAACTCCCCTCGTCTCTACCCTTGACCAACTCCCCTCGTCTCTAACCGTGACCAACTCCCCTCGTTTCTACCCATGACCAACTCCCCTCGTCTCTACCCGTGACCAACTCCCCTCGTCTCTACCCGTGAACAACTCCCCTCGTCTCTACCCGTGACCAACTCCCCTCGTCTCTACCCGTGAACAACTCCCCTCGTCCCTACCCGAGAGTAACTCCCCTCGTCTCTACCTGTGACCAGCTCCCCTCGTGTATACCCGTGACCAGCTCCCCTCGTGTCTACCCGTGACCAACTCTCCCTCGTCTCTACCCGTGACCAACTCTCCTTCGTCTCCACCCGTGACCAACTCCCCTCGTCTCCACCCGTGACCAACTCTCCCTCGTCTCTACCCGTGACCAACTCCTCGCGTCTCTACCCGTGACCGACTCCCATCGTCTCGACTCGGGACCAACTCCCCTCGTCTCTACGCGTGACCAACTCTCCCTCGTCTCTACCCGTGACCAACACCCCTCGTCTCTACGCGTGACCAACTCTCCCTCGTCTCTACCCGTGACCAACACCCCTCGTCTCTACCCGTGACCAACTCCCCTCGTCTCTACCCGTGACCAACTCACCTCGTCTCTACCCGTGACCAACTCTCTCTCGTGTCTACCCGTGAACAACTCACCCACGTCTCGACCCGTGAACAACTCCCCTCGTCTCTACCCGTGACCAACTCCCCTCGTCTCAACCCATGACCAACTCTCCGTCGTCTCCCCCGTGACCAGCTCCCCTCGTCTCTACCCGTGACCAACTCCCCTCGTCTCTACCCGTGAACAGCTCCCCTCGTCTCTACCCGTGACCAACACCCCCCGTCTTTACCCGTGACCAACTCCACACGTCTCTACCCGTGACCAACTCCCCTCGTCTCTACCCGTGACCAACTCCCCTCCTCTCTACCCGTGACCAACTCCCCCTCCTCTCTACCCGTGACCAACTCCCCCTCGTCTCTACCCGTGACCAACTCCCCTCGTCCTTACCCGTGACCAACTCTCCCTCGTCTCTACCCGTGACCAACTCTCCCTCGTCTCTACCCGTGACCAACTCACCCTCGTCTCTACCCGTGAACAACTCACCCTCGTCTCTACCCGTGACCAACTCCCCTCGTCTCTACCCATGACCAACTCCCCCGGTCTCTACCCGTGACCAACTCCCCTCGTCTCCACGTGTGACCAACTCCACTCGTCTCTACCCGTGATCAACTCTCCCTCGTCTCTACCCGTGACCAACTCCCCTCGTCTCTACGCGTGACCAACTCCCCTCGTCTCGACCAATGACCAACTCTCCCTCGTCTCTACCCGTGACCAACTCCGCACGTCTCTACCCGTGACCAACTCCCCTCGTCTCTACCCGTGACCAACTTCCCTCGTCTCTACCCGTGACCAACGCCCCTCCTCTCTACCCGTGACCAACTCCCCTCGTCTCTACCCGTGACCAACTCCCCTCGCCTCTACCCTTGACCAACTCTCCCTCGTCTCTGTCCGTGACCAGCTCCCCCGTCTCTGCACGTGACTAGCTCGCCTCGTCTCTACCCGTGACCAACTCTCCATCGTCACTACCCGTGACCAACTCCCCTCGTCTCCACGTGTGACCAACTCCCCTCGTCTCTACCCATGACCAACTCCCCTCGTCTCTACCCGTGACCAACTCCCCTCGTCTCTACCCGTGAACAACTCCCCTCGTCTCTACCCGTGACCAACTCCCCTCGTCTCTAACCGTGACCAACTCCCCTCGTCCCTACCCGAGAGCAACTCCCCTCGTCTCTACCCGTGACCAACACCCCCCGTCTTAACCCGTGACCAACTCCCCCCGTCTCTACCCGTGACCAACTCCCCTCGTCTCTACCCGTGACCAACTCTCCTCCTCTCTACCCGTGACCAACTCCCCCTCCTCTCTACCCGTGACCAACTCCCTCTCGTCTCTACCCGTGACCAACTCCCCTCGTCCTTACCCGTGACCAACTCTCCCTCGTCTCTACCCGTGACCAACTCTCCCTTGTCTCTACCCGTGACCAACTCACCCTCGTCTCTACCCGTGAACAACTCACCCTCGTCTCTACCCGTGACCGACTCCCCTCGTCTCTACCCATGACCAACTCCCCCGGTCTCTACCCGTGACCAACTCCTCTCGGCTCCACGTGTGACCAACTCCACTCGTCTCTACCCGTAACCAACTCTCCCTCGTCTCTACCCGTGACCAACTCCCCTCGTCTCTACGCGTGACCAACTCCCCTCGTCTCGACCAATGACCAACTCTCCCTCGTCTCTACCCGTGACCAACTCCCCTCGTCTCTACCCTTGACCAACTCCCCTCGCCTCTACCCGTGACCAACTCTCCCTCGTCTCTACCCGTGACCAACTCCCCTCGTCTCTGTCCGTGACCAGCTCCCCCCGTCTCTGCACGTGACCAGCTCCCCTCGTCTCTACCCCTGACCAACTCTCCATCGTCACTACCCGTGACCAACTCCCCTCGTCTCCACGTGTGACCAACTCCCCTCGTCTCTACCCATGACCAACTCCCCTCGTCTCTACCCGTGACCAGCTCCCCTCGTCTCTACCCGTGACCAACTCCCCTCGTCTCTACCCGTGAACAGCTCCCCTCGTCTCTACCCGTGACCAACACCCCCCGTCTTTACCCGTGACCAACTCCACACGTCTCTACCCGTGACCAACTCCCCTCGTCTCTACCCGTGACCAACTCCCCTCCTCTCTACCCGTGACCAACTCCCCCTCCTCTCTACCCGTGACCAACTCCCCCTCGTCTCTACCCGTGACCAACTCCCCTCGTCCTTACCCGTGACCAACTCTCCCTCGTCTCTACCCGTGACCAACTCTCCCTCGTCTCTACCCGTGACCAACTCACCCTCGTCTCTACCCGTGAACAACTCACCCTCGTCTCTACCCGTGACCAACTCCCCTCGTCTCTACCCATGACCAACTCCCCCGGTCTCTACCCGTGACCAACTCCCCTCGTCTCCACGTGTGACCAACTCCACTCGTCTCTACCCGTGATCAACTCTCCCTCGTCTCTACCCGTGACCAACTCCCCTCGTCTCTACGCGTGACCAACTCCCCTCGTCTCGACCAATGACCAACTCTCCCTCGTCTCTACCCGTGACCAACTCCGCACGTCTCTACCCGTGACCAACTCCCCTCGTCTCTACCCGTGACCAACTTCCCTCGTCTCTACCCGTGACCAACGCCCCTCCTCTCTACCCGTGACCAACTCCCCTCGTCTCTACCCGTGACCAACTCCCCTCGCCTCTACCCTTGACCAACTCTCCCTCGTCTCTGTCCGTGACCAGCTCCCCCGTCTCTGCACGTGACTAGCTCGCCTCGTCTCTACCCGTGACCAACTCTCCATCGTCACTACCCGTGACCAACTCCCCTCGTCTCCACGTGTGACCAACTCCCCTCGTCTCTACCCATGACCAACTCCCCTCGTCTCTACCCGTGACCAACTCCCCTCGTCTCTACCCGTGAACAACTCCCCTCGTCTCTACCCGTGACCAACTCCCCTCGTCTCTAACCGTGACCAACTCCCCTCGTCCCTACCCGAGAGCAACTCCCCTCGTCTCTACCCGTGACCAACACCCCCCGTCTTAACCCGTGACCAACTCCCCCCGTCTCTACCCGTGAACAACTCCCCTCGTCTCTACCCGTGACCAACTCTCCTCCTCTCTACCCGTGACCAACTCCCCCTCCTCTCTACCCGTGACCAACTCCCCCTCGTCTCTACCCGTGACCAACTCCCCTCGTCCTTACCCGTGACCAACTCTCCATCGTCTCTACCCGTGACCAACTCTCCCTTGTCTCTACCCGTGACCAACTCACCCTCGTCTCTACCCGTGAACAACTCACCCTCGTCTCTACCCGTGACCGACTCCCCTCGTCTCTACCCATGACCAACTCCCCCGGTCTCTACCCGTGACCAACTCCTCTCGGCTCCACGTGTGACCAACTCCACTCGTCTCTACCCGTAACCAACTCTCCCTCGTCTCTACCCGTGACCAACTCCCCTCGTCTCTACGCGTGACCAACTCCCCTCGTCTCGACCAATGACCAACTCTCCCTCGTCTCTACCCGTGACCAACTCCCCTCGTCTCTACCCGTGACCAACTCCCCTCGCCTCTACCCGTGACCAACTCTCCCTCGTCTCTACCCGTGACCAACTCCCCTCGTCTCTGTCCGTGACCAGCTCCCCCCGTCTCTGCACGTGACCAGCTCCCCTCGTCTCTACCCCTGACCAACTCTCCATCGTCACTACCCGTGACCATCTCCCCTCGTCTCCACGTGTGACCAACTCCCCTCGTCTCTACCCATGACCAACTCCCCTCGTCTCTACCCGTGACCAACTCCCCTCGTCTCTACCCGTGAACAACTCCCCTCGTCTCTAACCGTGACCAACTCCCCTCGTCTCTACCCGTGACCAACTCCCCTCGTCTCTAACCGTGACCAACTCTCCCTCGTCTCCACCCGTGACCAACTCCCCTCGTCTCCACCTGTGACCAACTCTCCCTCGTCTCTACCCGTGACCAACTCTTCCTCGTCGCTACCCGTGACCAGCTCCCCTCGTCTCTACCCGTGACCAGCTCCCCTCGTCTCTACCCGTGACCAACTCCCCCCGTCTCTACCCGTGACCAACTCCCCCGGTTTCTACCCGTGACCAACTCCCCTCGTCTCTACCCGTGACCAACTCCCATCGTCTCGACTCGGGACCAACTCCCCTCGTCTCTACGCGTGACCAACTCTCCCTCGTCTCTACCCGTGACCAACTCCCCCCATCTCTACCCGTGAACAACTCACCTCTCTCTACCCGTGACCAACTCTCCCTCGTCTCTGCCCGTGATCAACTCACCCTCGTCTCGACCCGTGAACAACTCCCCTCGTCTCTACCCGTGACCAACTCCCCTCGTCTCTACGCATCACCAACTCCCCTCGTTTCTACCCATGACCAACTCTCCTTCGTCTCTACCCATAAACAACTCTCCCTCGTCTCTACCCATGACCAACTCTCCGTCATCTCTACCCATGACCAACTCCCCCCGTCTCTACCCGTGACCAACTCCCCCGGTCTCTACCCGTGACCAACTCCCCTCGTCTCCACGTGTGACCAACTCCACTCGTCTCCACCTGTGACCAACTCTCCCTCGTCTCTACCCGTGACCAACTCCCCTCATCTCCACGTGTGACCAACTCCACTCGTCACTACCCGTGACCAACTCCCCTCGTCCCTACCCGAGAGCAACTCCCCTCGTCTCTACCTGTGACCAGCTCCCCTCGTCTCTACCCGTGACCAACTCCCCTCGTCTCCACGTGTGACCAACTCCCCTCGTCTCTACCCATGACCAACTCCCCTCGTCTCTACCCGTGACCAACTCCCCTCGTCTCTACGCGTGACCAACTCACCCTCGTCTCTACCCGTGACCAACTTCCCTCGTCTCTACCCGTGAACAACTCCCCTCGTCTCTACCCGTGACCAACTCCAATCGTCTCTAACCGTGACCAACTCCCCTCGTCCCTACCCGAGAGCAACTCCCCTCGTCTCTACCTGTGACCAGCTCCCCTCGTCTTTACCCGTGACCAGCTCCCCTCGTGTCTACCCGTGACCAACTCTCCCTCGTCTCTACCCGTGACCAACTCCCATCGTCTCGACTCGGGACCAACTCCCCTCATCTCTACGCATGACCAACTCTCCCTCGTCTCTACCCGTGACCAACACCCCTCGTCTCTACCTGTGACCAACTCCCCCCCGTCTCTACCCGTGAACAACTCACCTCTCTCTACCCGTGACCAACTCACCTCGTCTCTACCCGTGACCAACTCTCTCTCGTCTCTACCCGGGAACAACTCCCCTCGTCTCTACCCGTGACCAACTCCCCTCGTCTCAACCCATGACCAACTCTCCCTCGTCTCTCCCCGTGACCAGCTCCCCTCGTCTCTACCCATGAACAACTCCCCTCGTCTCTACCCGTGACCAGCTGCCCGCGTCTCTACCCGTGACCAACTCCCCTCGTCTCTACCCGTGAGCAGCTCCCCTCGTCTCTACCCGTGACCAACTCTCCCTCGTCTCTACCCGTGAACAACTCCCCTCGTCTCTTCCCGTGAACAACTCTCACTCGTCTCCACCGTGACCAACTCCCCTCGTCTCTACCCGTGACCAGCTCCCCTCGTCTCTACCCGTGACCAACTCCCCTCGTCTCCACCCGTGAGCAACTCCCCTCGTCTCTACCCGTGAGCAACTCTCCATCGTCACTACCCGTGACCAACTCTCCCTCGTCTCTACCCGTGACCAACTCCCCTCGTCTGTACCCGTGACCAACTCTCCCTCGTCTCTACCCGTGACCAACTCCCCTCGTCTCTACCAATGACCAGCTCCCCTCGTCTCTACCCGTGAATAACTCCCCCTCGTCTCTACCCGTGAACAACTCTCCCTCGTCTCTACCCATGACCATCTCCCCTCATCTCTCTCCATGACCAACTCTCCCTCGTCTCTACCCGTGACCAACTCCCCTCGTCTCTACCTGTGACCAACTCTCCCCTCGTCTCTACCCGTGACCAACTCCCATCGTCTCGACGCGGGACCAACGTCCCTCGTCTCTACGCGTGACCAACTCTCCCTCGTCTCTACCCGTGACCAACACCCCTCGTCTCTACCCGTGACCAACTCCCCCCATCTCTACCCGTGAACAACTCACCTCTCTCTACCCGTGACCAACTCACCTCGTCTCTACATGTGACCAACTCTCCCTCGTCTCTACCCGTGACCAACTCACCCTCGTCTCGACCCGTGAACAACTCCCCTCGTCTCTACCCGTGACCAACTCCCCTCGTCTCTACCCGTGACCAACTCTCCCTCGTCTCTACCCGTGACCAACTCCCCTCGTCTCTACCAGTGACCAACTCTCCCTCGTCTCTACCCGTGACCAACTCCCCTCGTCTCTACGCGTGACCAACTCTCCCTCGTCTCTACCCGTGACCAACACCCCTCGTCTCTACGCGTGACCAACTCTCCCTCGTCTCTACCCGTGACCAACACCCCTCGTCTCTACCCGTGACCAACTCCCCTCGTCTCTACCCGTGACCAACTCACCTCGTCTCTACCCGTGACCAACTCTCTCTCGTGTCTACCCGTGAACAACTCACCCACGTCTCGACCCGTGAACAACTCCCCTCGTCTCTACCCGTGACCAACTCCCCTCGTCTCTACCCGTGACCAACTCCCCTCGTCTCTGTCCGTGACCAGCTCCCCCGTCTCTGCACGTGACTAGCTCGCCTCGTCTCTACCCGTGACCAACTCTCCATCGTCACTACCCGTGACCAACTCCCCTCGTCTCCACGTGTGACCAACTCCCCTCGTCTCTACCCATGACCAACTCCCCTCGTCTCTACCCGTGACCAACTCCCCTCGTCTCTACCCGTGAACAACTCCCCTCGTCTCTACCCGTGACCAACTCCCCTCGTCTCTAACCGTGACCAACTCCCCTCGTCCCTACCCGAGAGCAACTCCCCTCGTCTCTACCCGTGACCAACACCCCCCGTCTTAACCCGTGACCAACTCCCCCCGTCTCTACCCGTGACCAACTCCCCTCGTCTCTACCCGTGACCAACTCTCCTCCTCTCTACCCGTGACCAACTCCCCCTCCTCTCTACCCGTGACCAACTCCCTCTCGTCTCTACCCGTGACCAACTCCCCTCGTCCTTACCCGTGACCAACTCTCCCTCGTCTCTACCCGTGACCAACTCTCCCTTGTCTCTACCCGTGACCAACTCACCCTCGTCTCTACCCGTGAACAACTCACCCTCGTCTCTACCCGTGACCGACTCCCCTCGTCTCTACCCATGACCAACTCCCCCGGTCTCTACCCGTGACCAACTCCTCTCGGCTCCACGTGTGACCAACTCCACTCGTCTCTACCCGTAACCAACTCTCCCTCGTCTCTACCCGTGACCAACTCCCCTCGTCTCTACGCGTGACCAACTCCCCTCGTCTCGACCAATGACCAACTCTCCCTCGTCTCTACCCGTGACCAACTCCCCTCGTCTCTACCCTTGACCAACTCCCCTCGCCTCTACCCGTGACCAACTCTCCCTCGTCTCTACCCGTGACCAACTCCCCTCGTCTCTGTCCGTGACCAGCTCCCCCCGTCTCTGCACGTGACCAGCTCCCCTCGTCTCTACCCCTGACCAACTCTCCATCGTCACTACCCGTGACCAACTCCCCTCGTCTCCACGTGTGACCAACTCCCCTCGTCTCTACCCATGACCAACTCCCCTCGTCTCTACCCGTGACCAGCTCCCCTCGTCTCTACCCGTGACCAACTCCCCTCGTCTCTACCCGTGAACAGCTCCCCTCGTCTCTACCCGTGACCAACACCCCCCGTCTTTACCCGTGACCAACTCCACACGTCTCTACCCGTGACCAACTCCCCTCGTCTCTACCCGTGACCAACTCCCCTCCTCTCTACCCGTGACCAACTCCCCCTCCTCTCTACCCGTGACCAACTCCCCCTCGTCTCTACCCGTGACCAACTCCCCTCGTCCTTACCCGTGACCAACTCTCCCTCGTCTCTACCCGTGACCAACTCTCCCTCGTCTCTACCCGTGACCAACTCACCCTCGTCTCTACCCGTGAACAACTCACCCTCGTCTCTACCCGTGACCAACTCCCCTCGTCTCTACCCATGACCAACTCCCCCGGTCTCTACCCGTGACCAACTCCCCTCGTCTCCACGTGTGACCAACTCCACTCGTCTCTACCCGTGATCAACTCTCCCTCGTCTCTACCCGTGACCAACTCCCCTCGTCTCTACGCGTGACCAACTCCCCTCGTCTCGACCAATGACCAACTCTCCCTCGTCTCTACCCGTGACCAACTCCGCACGTCTCTACCCGTGACCAACTCCCCTCGTCTCTACCCGTGACCAACTTCCCTCGTCTCTACCCGTGACCAACGCCCCTCCTCTCTACCCGTGACCAACTCCCCTCGTCTCTACCCGTGACCAACTCCCCTCGCCTCTACCCTTGACCAACTCTCCCTCGTCTCTGTCCGTGACCAGCTCCCCCGTCTCTGCACGTGACTAGCTCGCCTCGTCTCTACCCGTGACCAACTCTCCATCGTCACTACCCGTGACCAACTCCCCTCGTCTCCACGTGTGACCAACTCCCCTCGTCTCTACCCATGACCAACTCCCCTCGTCTCTACCCGTGACCAACTCCCCTCGTCTCTACCCGTGAACAACTCCCCTCGTCTCTACCCGTGACCAACTCCCCTCGTCTCTAACCGTGACCAACTCCCCTCGTCCCTACCCGAGAGCAACTCCCCTCGTCTCTACCCGTGACCAACACCCCCCGTCTTAACCCGTGACCAACTCCCCCCGTCTCTACCCGTGAACAACTCCCCTCGTCTCTACCCGTGACCAACTCTCCTCCTCTCTACCCGTGACCAACTCCCCCTCCTCTCTACCCGTGACCAACTCCCCCTCGTCTCTACCCGTGACCAACTCCCCTCGTCCTTACCCGTGACCAACTCTCCATCGTCTCTACCCGTGACCAACTCTCCCTTGTCTCTACCCGTGACCAACTCACCCTCGTCTCTACCCGTGAACAACTCACCCTCGTCTCTACCCGTGACCGACTCCCCTCGTCTCTACCCATGACCAACTCCCCCGGTCTCTACCCGTGACCAACTCCTCTCGGCTCCACGTGTGACCAACTCCACTCGTCTCTACCCGTAACCAACTCTCCCTCGTCTCTACCCGTGACCAACTCCCCTCGTCTCTACGCGTGACCAACTCCCCTCGTCTCGACCAATGACCAACTCTCCCTCGTCTCTACCCGTGACCAACTCCCCTCGTCTCTACCCGTGACCAACTCCCCTCGCCTCTACCCGTGACCAACTCTCCCTCGTCTCTACCCGTGACCAACTCCCCTCGTCTCTGTCCGTGACCAGCTCCCCCCGTCTCTGCACGTGACCAGCTCCCCTCGTCTCTACCCCTGACCAACTCTCCATCGTCACTACCCGTGACCAACTCCCCTCGTCTCCACGTGTGACCAACTCCCCTCGTCTCTACCCATGACCAACTCCCCTCGTCTCTACCCGTGACCAACTCCCCTCGTCTCTACCCGTGAACAACTCCCCTCGTCTCTAACCGTGACCAACTCCCCTCGTCTCTACCCGTGACCAACTCCCCTCGTCTCTAACCGTGACCAACTCTCCCTCGTCTCCACCCGTGACCAACTCCCCTCGTCTCCACCTGTGACCAACTCTCCCTCGTCTCTACCCGTGACCAACTCTTCCTCGTCGCTACCCGTGACCAGCTCCCCTCGTCTCTACCCGTGACCAGCTCCCCTCGTCTCTACCCGTGACCAACTCCCCCCGTCTCTACCCGTGACCAACTCCCCCGGTTTCTACCCGTGACCAACTCCCCTCGTCTCTACCCGTGACCAACTCCCATCGTCTCGACTCGGGACCAACTCCCCTCGTCTCTACGCGTGACCAACTCTCTCTCGTCTCTACCCGTGACCAACTCCCCCCATCTCTACCCGTGAACAACTCACCTCTCTCTACCCGTGACCAACTCTCCCTCGTCTCTGCCCGTGATCAACTCACCCTCGTCTCGACCCGTGAACAACTCCCCTCGTCTCTACCCGTGACCAACTCCCCTCGTCTCTACGCATCACCAACTCCCCTCGTTTCTACCCATGACCAACTCTCCTTCGTCTCTACCCATAAACAACTCTCCCTCGTCTCTACCCATGACCAACTCTCCGTCATCTCTACCCATGACCAACTCCCCCCGTCTCTACCCGTGACCAACTCCCCCGGTCTCTACCCGTGACCAACTCCCCTCGTCTCCACGTGTGACCAACTCCACTCGTCTCCACCTGTGACCAACTCTCCCTCGTCTCTACCCGTGACCAACTCCCCTCATCTCCACGTGTGACCAACTCCACTCGTCACTACCCGTGACCAACTCCCCTCGTCCCTACCCGAGAGCAACTCCCCTCGTCTCTACCTGTGACCAGCTCCCCTCGTCTCTACCCGTGACCAACTCCCCTCGTCTCCACGTGTGACCAACTCCCCTCGTCTCTACCCATGACCAACTCCCCTCGTCTCTACCCGTGACCAACTCCCCTCGTCTCTACGCGTGACCAACTCACCCTCGTCTCTACCCGTGACCAACTTCCCTCGTCTCTACCCGTGAACAACTCCCCTCGTCTCTACCCGTGACCAACTCCAATCGTCTCTAACCGTGACCAACTCCCCTCGTCCCTACCCGAGAGCAACTCCCCTCGTCTCTACCTGTGACCAGCTCCCCTCGTCTTTACCCGTGACCAGCTCCCCTCGTGTCTACCCGTGACCAACTCTCCCTCGTCTCTACCCGTGACCAACTCCCATCGTCTCGACTCGGGACCAACTCCCCTCATCTCTACGCATGACCAACTCTCCCTCGTCTCTACCCGTGACCAACACCCCTCGTCTCTACCTGTGACCAACTCCCCCCCGTCTCTACCCGTGAACAACTCACCTCTCTCTACCCGTGACCAACTCACCTCGTCTCTACCCGTGACCAACTCTCTCTCGTCTCTACCCGGGAACAACTCCCCTCGTCTCTACCCGTGACCAACTCCCCTCGTCTCAACCCATGACCAACTCTCCCTCGTCTCTCCCCGTGACCAACTCCCCTCGTCTCTACCCGTGAACAACTCCCCTCGTCTCTACCCGTGACCAGCTGCCCGCGTCTCTACCCGTGACCAACTCCCCTCGTCTCTACCCGTGAGCAGCTCCCCTCGTCTCTACCCGTGACCAACTCTCCCTCGTCTCTACCCGTGAACAACTCCCCTCGTCTCTTCCCGTGAACAACTCTCACTCGTCTCCACCGTGACCAACTCCCCTCGTCTCTACCCGTGACCAGCTCCCCTCGTCTCTACCCGTGACCAACTCCCCTCGTCTCCACCCGTGAGCAACTCCCCTCGTTTCTACCCGTGAGCAACTCTCCATCGTCACTACCCGTGACCAACTCTCCCTCGTCTCTACCCGTGACCAACTCCCCTCGTCTGTACCCGTGACCAACTCTCCCTCGTCTCTACCCGTGACCAACGCCCCTAGTCACAGACAATGACCAGCTCCCCTCGGCTCAACCCCTTAATAACTCCCCCTCGACTCTACCCGTGAACAACTCTCCCTCGTCTCTACCCATGACCATCTCCCCTCATCTCTCTCCATGACCAACTCTCCCTCGTCTCTACCCGTGACCAACTCCCCTCGTCTCTACCAGTGACCAACTCACCCCTCGTCTCTACCCGTGACCAACTCCCATCGTCTCGACTCGGGACCAACGTCCCTCGTCTCTACGCGTGACCAACTCTCCCTCGTCTCTACCCGTGACCAACACCCCTCGTCTCTACCCGTGACCAACTCCCCCCATCTCTACCCGTGAACAACTCACCTCTCTCTACCCGTGACCAACTCACCTCGTCTCTACATGTGACCAACTCTCCCTCGTCTCTACCCGTGACCAACTCACCCTCGTCTCGACCCGTGAACAACTCCCCTCGTCTCTACCCGTGACCAACTCCCCTCGTCTCAACCCGTGACCAACTCTCCCTCGTCTCTACCCGTGACCAGCTCCCCTCATCTCTACGCGTGACCAACTCCCCTCGTCTCTACCAGTGACCAACTCTCCCTCGTCTCTACCCGTGACCAACTCCCCTCGTCTCTACCCGTGAACAACTCCCCTCGTCTCTACCCGTGACCAACTCCCCTCGTCTCTAACCGTGACCAACTCCCCTCGTCCCTACCCGAGAGCAACTCCCCTCGTCTCTACCTGTGACCAGCTCCCCTCGTGTATACCCGTGACCAGCTCCCCTCGTGTCTACCCGTGACCAACTCTCCCTCGTCTCTACCCGTGACCAACTCTCCCTCGTCTCCACCCGTGACCAACTCCCCTCGTCTCCACCCGTGACCAACTCTCCCTCGTCTCTACCCGTGACCAGCTCCCCTCGTCTCTACCCGTGACCAACTCCCCCCGTCTCTACCCGTGACCAACTCCCCCGGTCTCTACCCGTGACCAACTCCCTTCGTCTCTACCCGTGACCAACTCCCCTCGTCTCTACCCGTGAACAACTCCCCTCGTCTCTAACCGTGACCAACTCCCCTCGTCTCTACCCGTGACCAACTCGCCTCGTCTCTAACCGTGACCAACTCTCCCTCGTCTCCACCCGTGACCAACTCCCCTCGTCTCCACCTGTGACCAACTCTCCCTCGTCTCTACCCGTGACCAACTCTTCCTCGTCGCTACCCGTGACCAGCTCCCCTCGTCTCTACCCGTGACCAGCTCCCCTCGTCTCTACCCGTGACCAACTCCCCCCGTCTCTAGCCGTGACCAACTCCCCCGGTTTCTACCCGTGACCAACTCCCCTCGTCTCTACCCGTGACCAACTCCCATCGTCTCGACTCGGGACCAACTCCCCTCGTCTCTACGCGTGACCAACTCTCCCTCGTCTCTACCCGTGACCAACTCCCCCCATCTCTACCCGTGAACAACTCACCTCTCTCTACCCGTGACCAACTCCCCTCGTCTCTAACCGTGACCAACTCTCCCTCGTCTCCACCCGTGACCAACTCCCCTCGTCTCCACCTGTGACCAACTCTCCCTCGTCTCTACCCGTGACCAACTCTTCCTCGTCGCTACCCGTGACCAGCTCCCCTCGTCTCTACCCGTGACCAGCTCCCCTCGTCTCTACCCGTGACCAACTCCCCCCGTCTCTACCCGTGACCAACTCCCCCGGTTTCTACCCGTGACCAACTCCCCTCGTCTCTACCCGTGACCAACTCCCATCGTCTCGACTCGGGACCAACTCCCCTCGTCTCTACGCGTGACCAACTCTCTCTCGTCTCTACCCGTGACCAACTCCCCCCATCTCTACCCGTGAACAACTCACCTCTCTCTACCCGTGACCAACTCTCCCTCGTCTCTGCCCGTGATCAACTCACCCTCGTCTCGACCCGTGAACAACTCCCCTCGTCTCTACCCGTGACCAACTCCCCTCGTCTCTACGCGTGACCAACTCCCCTCGTTTCTACCCATGACCAACTCTCCTTCGTCTCTACCCATGAACAACTCTCCCTCGTCTCTACCCATGACCAACTCTCCGTCATCTCTACCCATGACCAACTCCCCCCGTCTCTACCCGCGACCAACTCCCCCGGTCTCTACCCGTGACCAACTCCCCTCGTCTCCACGTGTGACCAACTCCACTCGTCTCCACCTGTGACCAACTCTCCCTCGTCTCTACCCGTGACCAACTCCCCTCATCTCCACGTGTGACCAACTCCACTCGTCACTACCCGTGACCAACTCCCCTCGTCCCTACCCGAGAGCAACTCCCCTCGTCTCTACCTGTGACCAGCTCCCCTCGTCTCTACCCGTGACCAACTCCCCTCGTCTCCACGTGTGACCAACTCCCCTCGTCTCTACCCATGAACAACTCCCCTCGTCTCTACCCGTGACCAACTCCCCTCGTCTCTACGCGTGACCAACTTACCCTCGTCTCTACCCGTGACCAACTTCCCTCGTCTCTACCCGTGAACAACTCCCCTCGTCTCTACCCGTGACCAACTCCAATCGTCTCTAACCGTGACCAACTCCCCTCGTCCCTACCCGAGAGCAACTCCCCTCATCTCTACCTGTGACCAGCTCCCCTCGTCTATACCCGTGACCAGCTCCCCTCGTGTCTACCCGTGACCAACTCTCCCTCGTCTCTACCCGTGACCAACTCTCCCTCGTCTCCACCCGTGACCAACTCCCCTCGTCTCCACCCGTGACCAACTCTCCCTCGTCTCTACCCGTGACCAGATCCCCTCGTCTCTACCCGTGACCAACTCCCCCCGTCTCTACCCGTGACCAACTCTCCTCGTCTCTACCCGTGACCAGCTCCACTCGTCTCTACCCGTGACCAACTCCCATCGTCTCGACTCGGGACCAACTCCCCTCGTCTCTACGCGTGACCAACTCTCCCTCGTCTCTACCCGTGACCAACTCCCCTCGTCTCTACCTGTGACCAACTCCCCTCGTCTCTACCAGTGACCAACACCCCTCGTCTCTACCTGTGACCAACTCCCCCCCGTCTCTACCCGTGAACAACTCACCTCTCTCTACCCGTGACCAACTCACCTCGTCTCTACCCGTGACCAACTCTCCCTCGTCTCTACCCGTGAACAACTCACCCACGTCTCGACCCGTGAACAACTCCCCTCGTCTCTACCCGTGACCAACTCCCCTCGTCTCAACCCGTGACCAACTCCCCTCGTCTCTCCCCGTGACCAGCTCCCCTCATCTCTACCCGTGAACAACTCCCCTCGTCTCTACCCGTGACCAGCTGCCCGCGTCTCTACCCGTGACCAACTCCCCTCGTCTCTACCCGTGAACAGCTCCCCTCGTCTCTACCCGTGACCAACTCTCCCTCGTCTCTACCCGTAAACAACTCCCCTCGTCTCTTCCCGTGAACAACTCTCACTCGTCTCCACCGTGACCAACTCCCCTCGTCTCTACCCGTGACCAGCTCCCCTCGTCACTACCCGTGACCAACTCCCCTCGTCTCCACCCGTGAGCAACTCCCCTCGTTTCTACCCGTGAGCAACTCTCCATCGTCACTACCCGTGACCAACTCTCCCTCGTCTCTACCCGTGACCAACTCCCCTCGTCTGTACCCGTGACCAACTCTCCCTCGTCTCTACCCGTGACCAAATCCCCTCGTCTCTACCAATGATCAGCTCCCCTCGTCTCTACCCGTGAATAACTCCCCCTCGACTCTACCCGTGAACAACTCTCCCTCGTCTCTACCCATGACCATCTCCCCTCATCTCTCTCCATGACCAACACTCCCTCATGTCTACCCGTGACCAACTCCCCTCGTCTCTACCTGTGACCAACTCTCCCCTCGTCTCTACCCGTGACCAACTCCCATCGTCTCGACTCGGGACCAACGTCCCTCGTCTCTACGCGTGACCAACTCTCCCTCGTCTCTACCCGTGACCAACACCCCTCGTCTCTACCCGTGACCAACTCCCCCCATCTCTACCCGTGAACAACTCACCTCTCTCTACCCGTGACCAACTCACCTCGTCTCTACCCGTGACCAACTCTCCCTCGTCTCTACCCGTGACCAACTCACCCTCGTCTCGACCCGTGAACAACTCCCCTCGTCTCTACCCGTGACCAACTCCCCTCGTCTCAACCCGTGACCAACTCTCCCTCGTCTCTACCCGTGACCAGCTCCCCTCATCTCTACGCGTGACCAACTCCCCTCGTCTCTACCAGTGACCAACTCTCCCTCGTCTCTACCCGTGACCAACTCCCCTCGTCTCTACCCGTGACCAGCTCCCCTCGTCTCTACACGTGACCAGCTCCCCTCGTCTCTACCCGTGGCCAACTCTCCATCGTCACTACCCGTGTCCAACTCTCCCTCGTCTCTACCCGTGACCAGCTCCCCTCGTCTCTACCCGTGACCAGCTCCCCTCGTCTCTACCCGTGACCAGCTCCAATCGTCTCTACCCGTGACCAGCTCCCCTCATCTCTACGCGTGACCAACTCCCCTCGTCTCTACCAGTGACCAACTCTCCCTCGTCTCTACCCGTGACCAACTCCCCTCGTCTCTACCCGTGACCAGCTGCCCTCGTCTCTACCCGTGACCAGCTCCCCTCGTCTCAACCCGTGAACAACTCTCCCTCGTCTCTACCCGTGAACAACTCCCCACGTCTCTACCCGTGATCAACTCTCCTCGTCTTTACCCGTGACCAGCTCCCCTCGTCTCTACCCGTGACCAACTCCCCGTCATCTCTACCCGTGACCAACTCCCCTCGTCTCTACCCGTGACCAGTTCCCCTTGTCTCTACCTGTGACCAACTCCCCTCGTCTCTACCCGTGACCAATTCTCCCTCGTCTCTACCCATGACCAACTCACCCTCGTCTCTACCCATGAACAACTCCCCTCGTCTCTACCCGTGACCATCTCCCCTCGTCTCTACCCGTGACCAACTCTCCCTCGTCTCTAACCGTGAACAACTCCCCTCGTCTCTTCCCGTGAACAACTCTCACTCGTCTCCACCGTGACCAACTCCCCTCGTCTCTACCCGTGACCAGCTCCCCTCGTCTCTACCCGTGACCAACTCCCCTCGTCTCCACCCGTGACCAACTCCCCTCGTCTCTACCCGTGAGCAACTCTCCATCGTCACTACCCGTGACCAACTCTCCCTCGTCTCTACCCGTGACCAACTCCCCTCGTCTGTACCCGTGACCAACTCTCCCTCGTCTCTACACGTGACCAACTCCCCTCGTCTCTACCAATGACCAGCTCCCCTCGTCTCTACCCGTGAATAACTCCCCCTCGTCTCTACCTGTGAACAACTCTCCCTCGTCTCTACCCATGACCATCTCCCCTCATCTCTCTCCATGACCAACTCTCCCTCATCTCTACCCATGACCATCTCCCCTCATCTCTCTCCATGACAAACTCTCCCTCGTCTCTACCCATGAACAACTCTCCCTCGTCTCTACCCATGACCAACTCTCCGTCATCTCTACCCATGACCAACTCCCCCCGTCTCTACCCGTGACCAACTCCCCCGGTCTCTACCCGTGACCAACTCCCCTCGTCTCCACGTGTGACCAACTCCACTCGTCTCTACCCGTGACCAACTCTCCCTCGTTTCTACCCGTGACCAACTCCCCTCGTCTCTACGCATGACCAACTCCCCTCGTCTCGACCAATGACCAACTCTCCCTCGTCTCTACCCGTGACCAACTCCGCTCGTCTCTACCCATGACCAACTCCCCTCATCTCTACCCGTGACCAACTCCCCTCGTCTCTACCCGTGACCAACGCCCCTCCTCTCTACCCGTGACCAACTCCCCTCGTCTCTACCAATGACCAACTCTCCCTCGTCTCTACCCGTGACCAACTCCCATCGTCTCTACCCGTGACCAACTCCCCTCGTCTCTGCTCGTGACCAACTCCCCCTCGTCTCTGCCCTTGACCAACTCCCTTCGTCTCTACCCGTGACCAACTCTCCTCATCTCTACCCGTGACCAACTCCCCTGTCCCTACCCGTGACCAATTCTCCATCGTCTCTACCCGTGACCAACTCTCCCTCGTCTCTACCCGTGACCAACTCCCCTCGTCTCTACCTGTGACCAGCTCCCCACGTCTCTACCCATGAACAACTCCTCTCGTCTCTACCCATGAACAACTCTCACTCGTCTCTACCCGTGACCCACTCCCCTTGTCTCTACCCGTGACCAACGCTCCGTCATCTCTACCCGTGACCAACTCCCCTCGTCTCTACCCGTGACCAACGCTCCGTCATCTCTACCCGTGACCAACTCCCCTCGTCTCTACCCGTGACCAACTCCCCTCGTCCCTGCCCGTGACCAACTCTCCCTCGTCTCTACCCGTGAACAACTCCCCTCGTGTCTACCCGTGACCAACTCTCCCTCGTCTCTACCCGTGACCAACTCTCCCTCGTCTCCACCCGTGACCAACTCCCCTCGTCTCCACCCGTGACCAACTCTCCCTCGTCTCTACCCGTGACCAGATCCCCTCGTCTCTACCCGTGACCAACTCCCCCCGTCTCTACCCGTGACCAACTCTCCTCGTCTCTACCCGTGACCAGCTCCACTCGTCTCTACCCGTGACCAACTCCCATCGTCTCGACTCGGGACCAACTCCCCTCGTCTCTACGCGTGACCAACTCTCCCTCGTCTCTACCCGTGACCAACTCCCCTCGTCTCTACCTGTGACCAACTCCCCTCGTCTCTACCAGTGACCAACACCCCTCGTCTCTACCTGTGACCAACTCCCCCCCGTCTCTACCCGTGAACAACTCACCTCTCTCTACCCGTGACCAACTCACCTCGTCTCTACCCGTGACCAACTCTCTCTCGTCTCTACCCGGGAACAACTCACCCACGTCTCGACCCGTGAACAACTCCCCTCGTCTCTACCCGTGACCAACTCCCCTCGTCTCAACCCATGACCAACTCTCCCTCGTCTCTCCCCGTGACCAGCTCCCCTCATCTCTACCCGTGAACAACTCCCCTCGTCTCTACCCGTGACCAGCTGCCCGCGTCTCTACCCGTGACCAACTCCCCTCGTCTCTACCCGTGAACAGCTCCCCTCGTCTCTACCCGTGACCAACTCTCCCTCGTCTCTACCCGTAAACAACTCCCCTCGTCTCTTCCCGTGAACAACTCTCACTCGTCTCCACCGTGACCAACTCCCCTCGTCTCTACCCGTGACCAGCTCCCCTCGTCACTACCCGTGACCAACTCCCCTCGTCTCCACCCGTGAGCAACTCCCCTCGTCTCTACCCGTGAGCAACTCTCCATCGTCACTACCCGTGACCAACTCTCCCTCGTCTCTACCCGTGACCAACTCCCCTCGTCTGTACCCGTGACCAACTCTCCCTCGTCTCTACCCGTGACCAACTCCCCTCGTCTCTACCAATGATCAGCTCCCCTCGTCTCTACCCGTGAATAACTCCCCCTCGACTCTACCCGTGAACAACTCTCCCTCGTCTCTACCCATGACCATCTCCCCTCATCTCTCTCCATGACCAACACTCCCTCATGTCTACCCGTGACCAACTCCCCTCGTCTCTACCTGTGACCAACTCTCCCCTCGTCTCTACCCGTGACCAACTCCCATCGTCTCGACTCGGGACCAACGTCCCTCGTCTCTACGCGTGACCAACTCTCCCTCGTCTCTACCCGTGACCAACACCCCTCGTCTCTACCCGTGACCAACTCCCCCCATCTCTACCCGTGAACAACTCACCTCTCTCTACCCGTGACCAACTCACCTCGTCTCTACCCGTGACCAACTCTCCCTCGTCTCTACCCGTGACCAACTCACCCTCGTCTCGACCCGTGAACAACTCCCCTCGTCTCTACCCGTGACCAACTCCCCTCGTCTCAACCCGTGACCAACTCTCCCTCGTCTCTACCCGTGACCAGCTCCCCTCATCTCTACGCGTGACCAACTCCCCTCGTCTCTACCAGTGACCAACTCTCCCTCGTCTCTACCCGTGACCAACTCCCCTCGTCTCTACCCGTGACCAGCTCCCCTCGTCTCTACACGTGACCAGCTCCCCTCGTCTCTACCCGTGGCCAACTCTCCATCGTCACTACCCGTGTCCAACTCTCCCTCGTCTCTACCCGTGACCAGCTCCCCTCGTCTCTACCCGTGAACAACTCTCACTCGTCTCTACCCGTGACCCACTCCCCTTGTCTCTACCCGTGACCAACTCTCCCTCGTCTCTACGCGTGACCAACTCCCCTCGTCTCTACCAGTGACCAACTCTCCCTCGTCTCTACCCGTGACCAACTCCCCTCGTCTCTACCCGTGACCAGCTGCCCTCGTCTCTACCCGTGACCAGCTCCCCTCGTCTCAACCCGTGAACAACTCTCCCTCGTCTCTACCCGTGAACAACTCCCCACGTCTCTACCCGTGATCAACTCTCCTCGTCTTTACCCGTGACCAGCTCCCCTCGTCTCTACCCGTGACCAACTCCCCGTCATCTCTACCCGTGACCAACTCCCCTCGTCTCTACCCGTGACCAGTTCCCCTTGTCTCTACCTGTGACCAACTCCCCTCGTCTCTACCCGTGACCAATTCTCCCTCGTCTCTACCCATGACCAACTCACCCTCGTCTCTACCCATGAACAACTCCCCTCGTCTCTACCCGTGACCATCTCCCCTCGTCTCTACCCGTGACCAACTCTCCCTCGTCTCTAACCGTGAACAACTCCCCTCGTCTCTTCCCGTGAACAACTCTCACTCGTCTCCACCGTGACCAACTCCCCTCGTCTCTACCCGTGACCAGCTCCCCTCGTCTCTACCCGTGACCAACTCCCCTCGTCTCCACCCGTGACCAACTCCCCTCGTCTCTACCCGTGAGCAACTCTCCATCGTCACTACCCGTGACCAACTCTCCCTCGTCTCTACCCGTGACCAACTCCCCTCGTCTGTACCCGTGACCAACTCTCCCTCGTCTCTACCCGTGACCAACTCCCCTCGTCTCTACCAATGACCAGCTCCCCTCGTCTCTACCCGTGAATAACTCCCCCTCGTCTCTACCTGTGAACAACTCTCCCTCGTCTCTACCCATGACCATCTCCCCTCATCTCTCTCCATGACCAACTCTCCCTCATCTCTACCCATGACCATCTCCCCTCATCTCTCTCCATGACAAACTCTCCCTCGTCTCTACCCATGAACAACTCTCCCTCGTCTCTACCCATGACCAACTCTCCGTCATCTCTACCCATGACCAACTCCCCCCGTCTCTACCCGTGACCAACTCCCCCGGTCTCTACCCGTGACCAACTCCCCTCGTCTCCACGTGTGACCAACTCCACTCGTCTCTACCCGTGACCAACTCTCCCTCGTTTCTACCCGTGACCAACTCCCCTCGTCTCTACGCATGACCAACTCCCCTCGTCTCGACCAATGACCAACTCTCCCTCGTCTCTACCCGTGACCAACTCCGCTCGTCTCTACCCATGACCAACTCCCCTCATCTCTACCCGTGACCAACTCCCCTCGTCTCTACCCGTGACCAACGCCCCTCCTCTCTACCCGTGACCAACTCCCCTCGTCTCTACCAATGACCAACTCTCCCTCGTCTCTACCCGTGACCAACTCCCATCGTCTCTACCCGTGACCAACTCCCCTCGTCTCTGCTCGTGACCAACTCCCCCTCGTCTCTGCCCTTGACCAACTCCCTTCGTCTCTACCCGTGACCAACTCTCCTCATCTCTACCCGTGACCAACTCCCCTGTCCCTACCCGTGACCAATTCTCCATCGTCTCTACCCGTGACCAACTCTCCCTCGTCTCTACCCGTGACCAACTCCCCTCGTCTCTACCTGTGACCAGCTCCCCACGTCTCTACCCATGAACAACTCCTCTCGTCTCTACCCATGAACAACTCTCACTCGTCTCTACCCGTGACCCACTCCCCTTGTCTCTACCCGTGACCAACGCTCCGTCATCTCTACCCGTGACCAACTCCCCTCGTCTCTACCCGTGACCAACGCTCCGTCATCTCTACCCGTGACCAACTCCCCTCGTCTCTACCCGTGACCAACTCCCCTCGTCCCTGCCCGTGACCAACTCTCCCTCGTCTCTACCCGTGAACAACTCCCCTCGTCTCTACCCATGAACAACTCTCACTCGTCTCTACCCGTGACCCACTCCCCTTGTCTCTACCCGTGACCAACGCTCCGTCATCTCTACCCGTGAGCAACGTCCCCTCGTCTCTACCCGTGACCAACTCCCCTCGTCGCTACCCGTGACCAACTCCCCTCGTCCCTGCCCGTGACCAACTCTCCGTCGTCTCTACCCGTGACCAACTCCCCTCGTCTCTACACATGAACAACTCTCACTCGTCTCTACCCGTGACCCACTCCCCTTGTCTCTACCCGTGACCAACGCTCCGTCATCTCTACCCGTGAGCAACTCCCCTCGTCTCTACCCGTTACCAACTCCCCTCGTCTCTGCCCGTGACCAACTCCCTTCGTCTCTACCCGTGACCAACTCTCCTCGTCTCTACGCTAGACCAACTCCCCTCGTCTCTACCCGTGACCAATTCTCCATCGTCTCTACCCGTGACCAACTCTCCCTCGTCTCTACCCGTGACCAACTCCCCTCGTCTCTACCCGTGACCAACTCTCCCTCGTCTCTACCCGTGACCAACTCTCCTTCGTCTCTACCCGTGACCAACTCCCCTCGTCTCTACCCGTGACCAACTCTCCCTCGTCTCTACCCGTGACCAACTCCCCTCGTCTCTACCCGTGAACAGCTCCCCTCGTCTCTACCCGTGACCAACTCTCCCTCGTCTCTACCCATGAATAACTCCTCTCGTCTCTACCCATGAACAACTCTCACTCGTCTCTACCCGTGACCCACTCCCCTTGTCTCTACCCGTGACCAACGCTCCGTCATCTCTACCCGTGACCAACTCCCCTCATCTCTACCCGTGACCAACGCTCTGTCATCTCTACCCATGACCAACTCCCCTCGTCTCTACCCGTGACCAACTCCCCTCGTCCCTGCCCGTGACGAACTCTCCCTCATGTCTACCCGTGAACCGTCTCTGCCCATGAACAACTCTCACTCGTCTCTACCCGTGACCCACTCCCCTTGTCTCTACCCGTGACCAACGCTCCGTCATATCTACCCGTGACCAACTCCCCTCGTCTCTACCCGTGACCAACGCTCCGTCATCTCTACCCGTGACCAACTCCCCTCGTCTCTACCCGTGACCAACTCCCCTCGTCTCTACCCGTGAACAACTCTCACTCGTCTCTACCCGTGACCCACTCCCCTTGTCTCTACCCGTGACCAACGCTCCGTCATCTCTACCCGTGAGCAACTCCCCTCGTCTCTACCCGTGACCAACTCCCCTTGTCTCTACCCGTTACCAACTCCCCTCGTCTCTGCCCGTGACCAACTCCCTTCGTCTCTACCCGTGACCAACTCTCCTTGTCTCTACGCTAGACCAACTCCCCTCGTCTCTACCCGTGACCAATTCTCCATCGTCTCTACCCGTGACCAACTCTCCTTCGTCTCTACCCGTGACCAACTCCCCTCGTCTCTACCCGTGACCAACTCCCCTCGTCTCTACCTGTGACCAGCTCCCCACGTCTCTACCCATGAACAACTCCTCTCGTCTCTACCCATGAACAACTCTCACTCGTCTCTACCCGTGACCCACTCCCCTTGTCTCTACCCGTGACCAACGCTCCGTCATCTCTACCCGTGACCAACTCCCCTCGTCTCTACCCGTGACCAACGCTCCGTCATCTCTACCCGTGACCAACTCCCCTCGTCTCTACCCGTGACCAATTCCCCTCGTCTCTACCCGTGACCAACTCCCCTCGTCCCTGCCCGTGACCAACTCTCCCTCGTCTCTACCCGTGAACAACTCCCCTCGTCTCTACCCATGAACAACTCTCACTCGTCTCTACCCGTGACCCACTCCCCTTGTCTCTACCCGTGACCAACGCTCCGTCATCTCTACCCGTGAGCAACTCCCCTCGTCTCTACCCGTGACCAACTCCCCTCGTCGCTACCCGTGACCAACTCCCCTCGTCCCTGCCCGTGACCAACTCTCCCTCGTCTCTACCCGTGAACAACTCCCCTCGTCTCTACACATGAACAACTCTCACTCGTCTCTACCCGTGACCCACTCCCCTTGTCTCTACCCGTGACCAACGCTCCGTCATCTCTACCCGTGAGCAACTCCCCTCGTCTCTACCCGTTACCAACTCCCCTCGTCTCTGCCCGTGACCAACTCCCTTCGTCTCTACCCGTGACCAACTCTCCTCGTCTCTACGCTAGACCAACTCCCCTCGTCTCTACCCGTGACCAATTCTCCATCGTCTCTACCCGTGACCAACTCTCCCTCGTCTCTACCCGTGACCAACTCCCCTCGTCTCTACCCGTGACCAACTCTCCCTCGTCTCTACCCGTGACCAACTCTCCTTCGTCTCTACCCGTGACCAACTCCCCTCGTCTCTACCCGTGACCAACTCTCCCTCGTCTCTACCCGTGACCAACTCCCCTCGTCTCTACCCGTGAACAGCTCCCCTCGTCTCTACCCGTGACCAACTCTCCCTCGTCTCTACCCATGAATAACTCCTCTCGTCTCTACCCATGAACAACTCTCACTCGTCTCTACCCGTGACCCACTCCCCTTGTCTCTACCCGTGACCAACGCTCCGTCATCTCTACCCGTGACCAACTCCCCTCATCTCTACCCGTGACCAACGCTCTGTCATCTCTACCCATGACCAACTCCCCTCGTCTCTACCCGTGACCAACTCCCCTCGTCCCTGCCCGTGACGAACTCTCCCTCATGTCTACCCGTGAACAACTCCCCTCGTCTCTGCCCATGAACAACTCTCACTCGTCTCTACCCGTGACCCACTCCCCTTGTCTCTACCCGTGACCAACGCTCCGTCATATCTACCCGTGACCAACTCCCCTCGTCTCTACCCGTGACCAACGCTCCGTCATCTCTACCCGTGACCAACTCCCCTCGTCTCTACCCGTGACCAACTCCCCTCGTCTCTACCCGTGAACAACTCTCACTCGTCTCTACCCGTGACCCACTCCCCTTGTCTCTACCCGTGACCAACGCTCCGTCATCTCTACCCGTGAGCAACTCCCCTCGTCTCTACCCGTGACCAACTCCCCTTGTCTCTACCCGTTACCAACTCCCCTCGTCTCTGCCCGTGACCAACTCCCTTCGTCTCTACCCGTGACCAACTCTCCTCGTCTCTACGCTAGACCAACTCCCCTCGTCTCTACCCGTGACCAATTCTCCATCGTCTCTACCCGTGACCAACTCTCCCTCGTCTCTACCCGTGACCAACTCCCCTCGTCTCTACCCGTGACCAACTCTCCCTCGTCTCTACCCGTGACCAACTCTCCTTTGTCTCTACCCGTGACCAACTCCCCTCGTCTCTACCCGTGACCAACTCTCCCTCGTCTCTACCCGTGACCAACTCCCCTCGTCTCTACCCGTGAACAGCTCCCCTCGTCTCTACCCGTGACCAACTCTCCCTCGTCTCTACCCATGAATAACTCCTCTCGTCTCTACCCATGAACAACTCTCACTCGTCTCTACCCGTGACCCACTCCCCTTGTCTCTACCCGTGACCAACGCTCCGTCATCTCTACCCGTGACCAACTCCCCTCATCTCTACCCGTGACCAACGCTCCGTCATCTCTACCCATGACCAACTCCCCTCGTCTCTACCCGTGACCAACTCCCCTCGTCCCTGCCCGTGACGAACTCTCCCTCATGTCTACCCGTGAACAACTCCCCTCGTCTCTGCCCATGAACAACTCTCACTCGTCTCTACCCGTGACCCACTCCCCTTGTCTCTACCCGTGACCAACGCTCCGTCATATCTACCCGTGACCAACTCCCCTCGTCTCTACCCGTGACCAACGCTCCGTCATCTCTACCCGTGACCAACTCCCCTCGTCTCTACCCGTGACCAACTCCCCTCGTCTCTACCCGTGACCAACTCCCCTCGTCCCTGCCCGTGACCAACTCCCCCTCATCTCTACCCGTGACCAACTCCCCTCGTCTCTACCCGTGACCAACTCCCCTCGTCTCTACCCGTGAGCATCTCCCCTCTTCTCTACCCGTGACCAACTCTCCCTCGTCTCTACCCGTGAACAACTCCCCTCGTCTCTACCCGTGACCAAGTCTCCCTCGTCTCTACCCGTGACCAACTGCCCTCGTCTCTACTCGTGACCAACTCCCCCTCGTCTCTACCCGTGACCAACTCCCCCTCGTCTCTACCCGTGACCAACTCCCCTCGTCTCTACCCATGACCTACTCCCCTCGTCTCTCCCGTGACCAACTCCCCTCGTCGCTACCCATGAACAACGCTCCGTCGTCCCTACTCGTGACCAACGCTCCGTCATCCCTACCCATGACCAACTCCCCTCGTCTCTACCCGTGACCAACTCCCCTCGTCGCTACCCATGAACAACGCTCTGTCGTCCCTACTCGTGACCAACGCTCCGTCATCCCTACCCATGACCAACTCCCCTCGTCTCTACCCGCGACCAACTCCCCTTGTCTCTACCGATGACCAACTCCCCCTCGTCTCTACCCATGACCAACTCTCCCTCGTCTCTACCCATGAACAACTCCCCTCGTCTCTACCCATGACCAACTCTCCCTCGTGTCTACCCATAACCAACTCCCCTCGTCTCTACCCATGACCAACTCCCCTCTTCTCTACCCATGACCAACTCCCCTCGTCTCTACCCGTGACCAACTCCCCTTGTCTCTACCCATGAACAACTCTCCATCATCTCTACCCGTGACCAACTGCCCTCATCTCTACCCATGACCAACTCTCCCTCGTCTCTACCCATGAACAACTCCCCTCATCTCTACCCATGACCAACTCTCCCTCGTCTCTACCCATGAAGATCAAGAGGGACACAAAGTCAACTGGGTGTCAATGACAGTCATGGTGCGAGTAAGCACACAGCATGCAAAGGAATTCCTAGAAGTGTGGTTTTCTGCAAACAGTTCTGTTAGCAGATACATAGAGCTCAGTCCTATTATGAACCAGTGCGGGCAAAATTCCAGGCTGCAACACCCAGAGTTTGCCGTTTGTCCCTCCGCCACAACTGACGTGCCTATGTCCCTCCGTAATGACCAATCAGCTGAATATTAAATGAAAGCCAAGCATTCAGAGGACATGCCACAATCAGCAGCACGTTGGTGGTGTCTCCTCTTATGCTGATGAAACTTTTGCAAATGGATTGCCAAGATCAGAGAACCAACCATAAAGAAATACAATAGAATCTACAAAAAAAACATACATTAAGACAGACAAGCAACCAATATGCAAAAGAAGACAAAAATATTTGGCCTTCACTATGTGGCACAGATTCACCTCCCTTGGCTGAATGAATTCCTTCTCATCTCACTTCAAAAAGGGCGACCCTTTATCCTGAGGCTGTGTCCTCTGGTCCTAGACTCTCCATATAGATTGTGAACCATGGATAATTTCCTGCCCTCTGCCTGTAAGGAGTTTGTACGTTCTCCCTGTCATCGCAGGGGTTTCCTCCAGGTCCTCCAAAGTTTCCTCCCATGGTGTAAGACGTATCAGTTGGTAGGTTAATTGGTCAGTGTAAATTGTCCCATAATGAAGCTAGGATTAAATCGGGGTTTTTAAACGCAAACACGAGGAAATCTGCAGATGCTGGAATTTCAAGAAACACACATAAAAGTTGCTATGAACGCAGCAGGCCAGGCAGCATCTCTAGGAAGAGGTACAGTCGATGTTTCGGGCCGAGACCCTTCGTCAGGACTAACTAAAAGAAGAGCTAGTAAGAGATTTGAAAGTGGGAGGGGGAGGGGAGGATCCAAAATGATAGGAGAAGACAGGAGGGGGAGGGATGTAGCCAAGAGCTGGGCAGTTGATTGGCTAAAGGGATATGAGAGGGTCATGGGACAGGAGGCCCAGGGAGAAAGAAAAGGGGGAGGGGGGAAGCCCAGAGGATGGGCAAGGGGTATAGTCAGAGGGATAGAGGGAGAAAAAGGAGAGAGAGAGAAAGAATGTGTGTATATAAATAAATAACGGATGGGGTACGAGGGGGGGGAGGTGGGGCATTAGCGGAAGTTTGAGAAGTCAATGTTCATGCCATCAGGTTGGAGGCTACCCAGACGGAATATAAGGTGTTGTTCCTCCAACCTGAGTGTGGCTTCATCTTTACAGTAGAGGAGGCTGTGGATAGACATATCAGAATGGGAATGGGACGTGGAATTACAATGTGTGGCCACTGGGAGATCCTGCTTTCTCTGGCGGACAGAGCGTAGGTATTCAGCAAAGCGGTCTCCCAGTCTGCATTGGGTCTTGCCAATATATAGAAGGCCACATCAGGAGCACCGGACGCAGTATATCACCCCAGCCGACTCACTGGTGAAGTGTCGCCTCATCTGGAAGGACTGTCTGGGGCCCTGAATGGTGGTAAGGGAGGAAGTGTAAGGGCATGTGTAGCACTTGTTCCGCTTACAAGGAAAAGCACCAGGAGGGAGATCGGTAGGGAGGGATGGGGGGGGGACGAATGGACAAAGGAGTCGCATAGGGACTGATCCCTGCGGAAAGCAGAAAGGGCGGAGAGAGAAAGATGTGCTTAGTGGTGGGATCCCATTGGAGGTGGCGGAAGTTACAGAGAATTATATGTCCAGCTCTTGGCTCCATCCCTCTCCCTCCTGTCTTCTCCTATCATTTCGGATCTCCCACTTTCAAATCTCTTACTAGCTCCTCTTTGAGTTAGTCCTGACGAAGGGTCTCGGCCCGAAACGTTGACTGTAATTCTTCCTAGAGATGCTGCCTGGCCTGCTGCGTTCACCAGCAACTTTTATGTATGTTGCATTAAATGGGGGTTGCTGGGTAACACAGCTTGAAGGTCCAGTAGGGCCTGTTCCACACTCTGTCTCAATCAATCAATCAATAAATAAGAACTTTGGTGGTGTGTTTTCAGACCAATTGAGCAATCTGGCACTTCGCTGTCTCCAAAGGTGTTACGTGAGGCATATGGCCTCGAGGCCAAGAAGCCTTGAGATGGGTTGCAAGCCCACGATCGACGCCATTTCTCACTGAGGAAGATCCAGCCTTTCACTTGCCGCTTCTGGAGGAGGTGGCTGCATGCGATAGTTGGAGGATGGCGCCAGAGCCTTGGGTTTTGAGCGAGGTTTAATTGATGCATTTTGTGGATTGGACTCCAGTTCATGTTATGATGTGTTTCTGGTTACCCCTTTTTTGCTGTTGTTACTTTAGGTGATTTTGAATCAGGGTAGCCTGCAGATAACACTGAGCTGAACTGAGTATACCTGGACTCTTTTGATTTTGTATTTTATATTCTGTGTTTTTCGCTCTTTTTTTGTTGCTGTTAGCATGATTTGTTTTTATTTGCATGTGGGGGGTGTTGATGTTTTCTTTGCACATGGGTTTCTTTGTTTTGTGGCTGTCTGTGAGAAGACAAATCTCAGGGTTGTACATTGCATACATACTTTAGTAGTAAATGTGCTTTGAATCTTCAGATGAAAACTTCAGCACATTAGTTCATTGAGGTAGATTGGGCAAGGGAAATAAATAAATAATGCAGAGTAATGTGTTGTGGTCACAGCGACAGAAATTTCCCACCAACATCACAGTATTCAGATTGGTCTATTGTTGTCACATACCGAGATACATGACAGAGCTTGTCCCTGCATTCTGTTCATACTGATCCGATCATTACTCAGTGCATTGAGGTAGAACAAGGTCAAACATTAACAATGCAGAAAAAAGTATAGTGCAGGTAAATGACAAGGGGCAGTTCATAACGAGGTAGACTGAGGGGTCGGGAGCCCATCTCGTCATACCAGAGGTCTATTCGAGAGTCTGACAGTGGGACAGAAGCTGTCCCTGAGCCTGGTGGTACATGCTTTCAGGCTTTTTAGATCTTCTTCCTGATTGGGGGGGGGGAAGGGGGCAGGGGAGGAAGAGAAATGATTGGAAATACTATCTCTACCTCACTGGTGATCAACACTGGCGCACCTCAGGGGGAGTGTGCTTTGCCCAGTGCTCTACTCTCTATTTACGCATGACTGTGTGGCTAGGCATAGCTCAAATACCATCTACAAATCTGCTGATGATACAACCATTGTTGGTAGAATCTCAGATGGTGACGAGAGGGCATACAGGAACAAGATATATCAGCTAGTTGAGTGGTGTCACAGCAATGACCTTGCACTCAATATCAGTGAGACTAAAGAACTGAATGTGGACTTCAGAGGAAACACACACCAGTCCTCAGAGGGATCAGAAGTGGAGAGAGAGAGAGAGCAGTTTCAAGTTCCTGGGTGTCAAGATCTTTGAGGATCCAACCTGTTCCCAATGTATCGATGCAGCTATAAAGAGGGCTGGACAGTGGTTATATTTCATTAGGACTTTGAGGAGATTTGGTATGTCTATCTGGTATGGGGGGGGGGGTGGCTGCTGCACAGGACAGAAGTTGCAGAAATTTGTAAAATTAGTCAGCTCCATCATGGGCACTGGTCTCTGTAATATCTGAGACATCTTCAAGGAGCGAAAACTCAAAGGCATTGTCCATCATTATGGACCCCTACCACCCAGGACATGCCCTCTTCTCTTTGTTACCATCAGGAAGGAGGTACAGAAGGCTGAAGGCACACACTCAGCAATTCAGGAACATAGAAATCTACAGCACATCACAGGCCCTTCGGTCCACAATGTTGTGCTGACCATGCGACCTATTCTAGAAACTGCCTAGAATTTCCCTAGTGCACAACCCTCTGTTTTTCTCAGCTCCATGTACCTACCCAGGAGTCTCATAAAAGACCCTATTGTATCCGCCTCCACCACCACTTCCGGCAGTGTATTCCAAGCACCTACCACTCTGTGTGAAAAACTTACCCCTAACATCTCCTCGGTACCCATTTCCAAGTACCTTAAAACTACGCCCCCTCGTGTTAGCCATTTCAGCCCTGGGAAGAAGCCTCTGGCTCTCCACACGATCAATATATCTCATCATCTTACACACCTCTGTCAGGTCCCCTTTCATCCTCCGCCACTCTAAGAAGAAAAGGCCAAGTTCACTCAACCTATTCTCATAAGGTACACCCTCCAATGCAGGCAACATCCTTATAAATTCAGGAACAGCTTCTTCCCTTTTGCCAACTAATTTCTAAATGGACATTGAACCCATGAATACTACCTCACTACTTTTGTCAGGACACTGGAGCAGGGAACCAATTGCGGACCCAATACTGTGCACACAGTGATATTAATTGAGTTACAAATCCCAAGGTGCAAAGTCAGCATCAAAGTTCAGGCAGAGATCAAAACATCCAGAGAAATCCAAAAAACAGAATCAGAGAAACAGGCAGAATCATTATTCAGACAGACATAATACAGATACAAACACTGGAAAGAGTCAGGAAAATTCCCTGGCACAATCTGGCAAGAAACAGGTGAAAACACAGGACTGAAATACACTGAGCGATAAACAGAGAGGCAGATGATAGGTGGAGCACAATGAGACAGAAGTGGCAGGAAAACAGGTAATAATGAGAAACAGGTGAGAGGCGGGGTACTCAGTAATACAGGGGCCGGAGTAGAGCAGGAGTGGGGACAGGAGCACATGGGGCATGAAGACAAACAAGAGCATGTGGCAATACAAAACCACAAACTGACGGCTAGAGGGAAAACACACAAAAAGACAGAATTCAACTGGAGGTGCTGACAAGTTTTTTTATTTCTAGTTTTTTGCACTACTTATTTAACAATCTCTCTATATATTTAATTAATTAAACCATGTTTTCTATACCTATTTATTTACTGTAATTCAAAGTTTTCTTTTTCTCTCTATTATCATGTACTGCACTGTACTGCTGCTGCAAAGTTAACGTATTTCATGACCTATGCCGGTGACATTAGACCTGATTCTGATTCTGAAATAGCAAAGGTGCATTGAAATAGGTAGATATGCCGCAGAGGAAGGGGAGAAGGGGAGTTTGGGAGAACGCACACTAATCCTGATCAGGGGTCAGCAGCTTCATGTTCCTGGATATCAGCATCTCAGAGCATCTATTGTGCATCCCAGTGGCAATACTACATTAGGAGTTTGAAGAGATTCACTGTCACCAGCACTCTTACAAATTTCTACAGGTATGGTACAGTGCAAAGTTCAAAGTAACTTAAATTTCAAAGTACATATACATCACCATATACAACCCTGAGATTCATTACTTGTGGGTGTAGACAATAAATCCACAATAAATAAAGAATAAATATCAAGACTATAAGATGAAGAGTCTTTGAAAGTGAGTCCATAGGTTGTGAGAGTATTTCAATAATGGGGGAAGTGAAATTATCCCCCTTTGGTTTAAGAGCCCGATAGTGGAGGGGTAATAACGGTTCCTGCCCCAGTGCTGTGAGTCCAGGGTCTGACTGGTACACAGGCTCCAGTGTACAGGATCACAAGATGCTGTAGAGCAGGGGTTCGCAACCTGGGGTCCACGGACCCCTTGCTTAATGGTGTTGGTCCATGGCATCAAAATGCTGGGAACCCTGGGTGTAGACTCCACCATCTCCATCAGGGGCTCCACCCTCCCCACCATCAAGGACATCTTGAAGAAGATGGCACCCATCATTAAGGACCCTCACCATCTGGACACGCCCTCTTCTCATTACTACCATCTGGACACGCCCTCTTCTTGTTACTACCGTCTGGGGCCTGAAGCCCTGCACACACATAGATTCAGAAACAGTTCCTCCCCTTCGCCTTTGGATTTCTAAACAGTCCATTTCTGAGCATGACTTCGTTTTCCTTTTTTTGCACTGTTTATGTATTTACAGTTAATTTACATCTTTGCACTGTGCTGCTGCTAAATAACATCACAATTCATATATGTATGCCAGTGATAGGTAACACCCAGACTCTGAATAGAAGTGTGTTTTATCCGATCCGTCCGCCACAAGCGGGAGTCCCGGTGGCCACACATTTTAATCCCCACTCTGACGTATCAGTCCATGGTCTCCCGTGCTGAGATGAGGCCACCCTTTGAAGATGGAGGAGCAAATCCTTGTGCTCTTCCTTGGTAGCCTCCAAACTGATGGCGTGAATATCGATTTCTCCATCTGGTTTAGAAAACAATTCCCTCCTCCTTCCCTCTTCTTCTGTTCCCCTCGCTGGCTTCTTACCTCTTCTCACCTGCCCCTGGGTCCCCTCCTCCTTCCCTTTCTCCTAGGGTCCACTCTCCTCTCCTATCAGATTCCTTCTTCTTCAGCCCTTGACCTTTCCCACCACCCAGTTTCACCCAACACCTTCCAGCTAGCCTCATTCCCTTCCCCCTACCTTTTTATTCTGGTATCTTCCCCCTTCTCAGTCCCGATGAAGGGTCTCGGCCTGAAGTGTGGGCTGATCGTCCATTTCCACAGATACTGCATGAGCTGCTGAGTTCCTCCAGCGTTTTGTGTCCAATGCTCCAGAAGAAATGTACTGGTGGATTAAGCTGCCATGGTGAAGAGTTGAGTTAGCACATTGCTTTGAGCAATTAGGATTCAATTTCTGTGAGGAGGTTGCATATTCTCCCCATTGCACGCGGGTTTCCTCTGTTGCTCCAGCTTCCTCCCACACACGTATCGAACACAATAGTATTTACTGGCCAATACTCCATTTTAGGGCTGCAACGGAAGTCCTCCATCTTTGACTGTCCTTGGCCACTCGGAAACTGAAGGATGTAATGTTGAGGATTTATAAGGCACTGGTGAGGCCTCACTTGGAGTATTGTGAGCAGTTTTGGGATCCTTATCTAAGAAAAGATGTGCTGACATTGGAGAAGATTCAAAGGAGGTTCAGAAAAATGATTCTGAGATTGAAAGGCTTATCATGTGAAGAAGGTCTGATGGCTCTGGGCCTGTACTAAGTAGAATTCAGGAGAATGAGGGGTGATCTAGTTGAAGCTGATCAAATATCGGAAGGCCTCAACAGAGTGGATGTGGAGAGGATGTTTCCTATGGTGGGGGAGTCTAAGACCAGAGGACACAGCCTCAGAGTAGAAGGGCATCCTTTTAGAACGGAGATGAGAAGGAATTTCTTTAGCCAGAAGATGGTGAATCTGTGGAATTTGTTGCCGCTGGCAGTTGTGGAGGCCAAGTAATTGGGTATACATAAGGAAGAGGTTGATAGATTCTTCATTAGTCAGGGCATGAAGGGATACAGGGAGAAGACTGGAGATTGAGGCTGAGAGGGAAAACATTCAGCCATGATGAAATGATGGGCCAAATGGCCTGATTCTGCTCCTGTATCTTATGGTCTTAAGGATTCTTCATTGCTGTTTCCGTAACAGTTTTGTTTGACCAGTCTGGGTTGTTAGCCCTGAGCTGAACCCCTGAACCTGGAGGGCCAGTCAACTATTCTTAGTCTGGCCTCTACCCTTTGACCTGATTGGCATGAGTGACCCTAACTCCAGCCAGCATAGCTCTCCGGGTCATTGAGGCACACAAGCCTCCAACCATGGCAAGTGTGTGCCTCCAGGCTCCTGTACCTCCTTCCTGAAGGTTGCAATGAGGAGAGAGCATGTCCTGGGTGATGGGGGTCCTTAATGATGGATGCTGTCTTAATGGTGCAACTCCAGTCTGTGCAAAACAGATATTTACAAAGCATTCAATACGGCTTATCCAGATTTACATGCAACAAGTGACTTTGATAGACCGTAACACTCAAAAGCCATTGGCAAGCCGGGGTGTAGCAATATTCAGCTACACAACAGCCCTGGGGAAGAAGCTGTTTTTCAGTCTCACTGCCTTGGCTAAGATGTTTCTGTATCTCCTACCCGATGGCTGGAGATGGAACAGACTCCTGTCCAGAAGCTCCAACGTGAGATGAAGAGTCATTTCTTTTGTCTTCTTCATGTTGAGTGATAGGTTGTGGTTCCCGCACCAATCAGACAGTTTCAGCACCTCCTCCCTGTGTTTGGACTTGTTATTGTTTGCAATTAGGCCAAAGCAGTTGTGCCATCTGCAGACCTGATGCTTGAGTTTGTAGCACAAACAGGAGTGCAGTCATCATAGGTGAAGAGAGAGTAGAGAAGAGCACTTGGTGTCAGGGTTTGAGGGATGGATTGACCTGCACTTGCCTAGTTTCGCCAAATGGGTATGATTAGAGAGGAAGTCCGAGATTTGGTTACAGGTCGATGTGCCAGAGCAACACACACAAAACACCAGAGGAACTCAGCAGGTCGGGCAGTATCTATGGAGAGGAATAAACGGTCAATATTCCAGTCCGAGACCGTTCCTCAGGACTGGAAAGGAAGAGGGGAGAAGCCAAAATATGAAGATGGGGGTTAGGGGAAGGGGTATCAGGTTATAGGTGAGGCTTGGTGAGGGGCAAAGTGGGTGGGGGAGGAGGATGAAGTCAGAAGCTGGCAGGTGATAGGTGGAAGAGCTAAAGGGCTGAAGAAGGAGGAATATGATTGGAGAAAAGAGTGGGCCATGGAAGAAAGGAAGGGAGGAGAGTAAGCAGAGGGAGGTGATGGGCAGTTGAGAAGAGAAGGGGTAAGAGGGAAGCTAGAATGAGGAATGGAAAAAGAAAGAGGGAGAGGGGGAGGAATCACCAGAATTTAGAGAAATTGATGTTTATGCCGTCAGGTTGGAGGCTACCTGGCAGAATATGAGGTATTGCTCCTCCATCCTGAGGTTGGCCTCATGGTGGCAGTAGAGAGTACATGGACAATTCGGAAAGGGAATGGGAAATTGAATCAAAACAGGTGGCCACTGGGAGATCCTGTCCTTTGTGGCGGACAGGGGAAAGGTGCTTGATGAAGCAGTCCTGGAATCTACGCCCTCAGACTGTGTTGGTCATTGATGTGGACGATCTTTAAAGCCGGAATTCTCAGGGAGTACAGTTTGGGATGGGTAGAAGAGAGAGGCATTGCCTCAACCCCCCACCCAGCCGTGATTCTATGCCACCTGCATCAAAGACCTTGTGTGCTGGGTGAATTGGTGGCCTTTGCAGACTGTGCACAGCTTTCCACTCAGCTTGCGTGGGCGTGGAGCAGGCTTGCTCAAATTGGATGTTGTGCACCCACGTACTTCAGATATAAAAAGATTTGAGGGTCTTTTTATTGTTGAGGCAGGATGCTTGACGTGGCTCGGCGGTTTTCTGCAAGAGCTACGTTGATGGGGTGAGGGAAGATGAGACACTGAGCTAGAGAGCTGTCTGAAACCAGATTCGTCAGGAATCTTCAAATGGAAACTGAGGCAATGGACTGAGCTGGTCTGTGAGGAAAGATCTGGCTGGTGTGGGACTGATTGCAGAACACCTTCAAAAGGGCTGCCTTTGCTCTGATGGGCCAAATGGCCTCCTCTTGTGCTGTGCCAAAGGTAGAAGGGTAGTACATGTTTTAGGTTGAGATCCTGCATCACTATAACGTGTACCCATTTACACTAACAGCATACACAAAATGCTGGAGGAACTCAGCAGGTCAGGCAGCATCTGGAAAGGGGAATGAACAATTGAGGTTATGTACTTATACCCTTCATCAGGACTAGAAATGAAGGGAGAAGAAGCCAGAACAAGAAGGCGGGGGAGTAGAAGGGGGAGGCCACAACTGTCAAAGATCACACAGCACACTCGGTGTAGCCCAAGCAAAGTCCATTCTAGACTCCTTCTCACCCCTTCTTTTTCCTCACCTATTCATCAACTCCCTCTGGTTCCCCTCCTCCTTCCCTTTCTCCCATGGTCCACTGTCCTCTCCTTTCAGATTCATAGAACATAGAATGTAGAAATCTACAGCACATTACAGGCCCTTCAGCCCACAATGTTGTACCGACCATGTCACCTACTCTAGAAGCTGCCTGGAATTTCCCCACCACATAGCCCTCTATTTTTCTAAGCTCCATGTACCTCTCTAAGAGTCTCTTAAAAGACCCCATTGTATCCTGTTCTTCTTCATTCTTCATTCATTCCTTCTTCTTCAGCCCTTTACCTCTTCCACCTGTCATCCCCCAGCTTCTGACTTCATGGTAGTGTCATGGTCAGCACAATGCTTTGCGGTACAGCCAACCCAGGCTCAGTTCCCACTGCTGCCCGTAAGGAGTTTGTACGTTCTCCCCGTGACCGTGTGGGTTTCCTACAGTGCTCCATTTTCCTCCCCCAGTCCAAAGATGTGCTGGTTGATAGGTTAATTAATTTGTTCGTGTGTGCCATGTTATATGACGTGGGCGATCAGGGTCTTTCCATGACCACGATTGTTCTTGGCAAATCTTTCTACAGAAGTGGTTTGCCATTGCCTTCTTCGGGGCAGCGTCTTTACAAGCCAGGATTCATGCTCTTCAAGATTGTCTGCCTGGCATCAATAGTCACACAACCAGGATTTGTGATCTGCACCAGCTGCTCGTACAACCATCCACCACCTGCTCCCAGGAATTCATGTGACCCTGATCAGGGACAGGGGGCTAAGCAGGTGCTACACCTTGCCCAAGGGTGACCTGTAGGCTAGCGGAGGGAAGGAGCACCTCACACCTCCTTTGGTAGAGACGTACCTCCACCCTGCCACCCCAGTAGGTTAAATGGTCACTGTAAACTGTCCTGTGATTAGGCCACGATTAAATCGGGCGATTAATGGCAATGCAGCTTGAAGGGCCAGAAGGGACTATTCTGTGCTGTATCTCAAATAAATAATTAAGTAAGTAACCCTGTCCTCCATCCACCCACCTTCTCCCTCACCTGGTCTCATCTATCACCTTCTCCCTCACCTGGTCTCACCTGTCACCTGCAAGTAACCCTGTCCTCCGTCCACCCACTTTCACCCTCACCTGGTCTCACCTGTCACCTGCAAGTAACCCTGTCCTCCGTCCACCCACCTTCTCCCTCACCTGGTCTCATCTATCACCTGCAAGTAACCCTGTCCTCTGTCCACCCACCTTCTCCCTCACCTGCTCTCACCTGTCACCTGCAAGTAACCCTGTCCTCCGTCCACCCACTTTCACCCTCACCTGGTCTCACCTGTCACCTGCAAGTAACCCTGTCCTCCGTCCACCCACTTTCACCCTCACCTGGTCTCACCTGTCACCTGCAAGTAACCTTGTCCTCCGTCCACCCACTTTCACCCTCACCTGGTCTCACCTGTCACCTGCAAGTAACCCTGTCCTCCATCCACCCACCTTCTCCCTCACCTGGTCTCACCTGTCACCTGCAAGTAACCCTGTCCTCCGTCCACCCACTTTCACCCTCACCTGGTCTCACCTGTCACCTGCAAGTAACCCTGTCCTCCATCCACCCACCTTCTCCCTCACCTGGTCTCACCTGTCACCTGCAAGTAACCCTGTCCTCCATCCACCCACTTTCACCCTCACCCGGTCTCACCTGTCACCTGCAAGCTTGTACTCCTTCCCTCTTCCCTCCTTCTTATTCTGACTTCTTTTCCTTTACCTTTCCAGTCCTGAAGAAGGGTCTCGGCTCAAAACGTCAGCTGTTTATTTGTCTCCAGAGATGCTGCCTGACCTGCTGAGTTCCTCCAGCATTTTGTGTGCATTCCTCTGGATTTCCAGCATCTACAGAATTTCTTGAGTTTACTTTCACACGTAGCCCCATTTTAGTCCCCCCTCATTCACAATCCCATCAACCCCTCCCCAGTCCTACCCCTCACTCACCCAGACACTCAGCACAATCTACAGTTGCCGATTAACACTCCGACACACAACTCTTTGGGATGTGGGAGGAAAGTGGAACTCTGGGGAAACCGAGAGAGCGTGCAAACTCCACGCTGTGAGATTTTATTCAGTGAAATATTTAAGTGATGTCTGAGTAATCTTGTGTGTATGTATATCAATATAAAACCTAACTGCTCATTATGCCTTTGGCATTTAGGGTAGCAATGAAGGTCCTCCATCTCTGGTGGTGTTCAGGGCTTCCTTCATCATGTCAGTAGCTTCCTCTCGGTTTTCACTACTGTCAGTCAAGCACGTCCCGGGTGGAGACTCAGGAATACCGTCGCACTCAGGTGTAGAAGGATTCTTCACTGCTGTTTCCGTAACAGTTTTGTTTGACCAGTCAGGGTTATTAGCCCTGAGATAAACCCCAAACCTGGAGGACCGGTGGACCACTCTTAGTCTGGCCTCTACCCTTTGACCTGTTTGGCTTGAGTGACCCCACCAAGAGCCAAAGCATAAAACCCCAACTCCAGCCTCTGACTCCGGGTCACTGGGGTATGCAAGCCTCCAATCCCTACAACAAGGTTGTGGTGCTCTTGGAGGATACATAACATTTTTGTTTGTTTAAATAATTCGTTGCAGGTTATACGTATAAGTCCGTGAATTGCATACACCATCAGGCTACCACGTGATATGTATGCGCTTCGCTTCAAATAACCTCAAAGTTAGACCCTCATTTTGGACTCCTGTGCCTTCATTTGAATGAGTTTAATGTTTTGAAGTTAGAAAGCAAAGCAAAACCTGAACTAAGGTGTAGCACAGTGGTGTAGTGGTCAGCACAACGCCTTACACTACAGGCGACCCTGCTTCAATTCCTACCATTGCCTGTGAGGGGTTTGTATGTTCACCCTGTGGGACGGCACAGTAGCCTAGTGGTTAGCACAACGCTTTACAGTACCAGTGTTCAATTCCCACCACTGCCTGTTCGGTCTCCCGTGACTGCATGGGTTTCCTCCGGGTAGTCTGGTTTCCTCCACTGTCCAAAGACCAGTTGGTTGGTTAATTGTGCCGAGAATAAGCTGCGGTTAAACCGGGGGAATTGCCGGATGGTGCGGCTCCAGGGGCTGCAAGGGTCTGTAAAAGCACCAAGTCACCTCACTCCAACCTCAAGTGGTCACTTAGTATTTTTATTTATTTAGAGACGCAGGACAGTAGGAGGACCTTCTGGCCCAATGAGCCCATACCCCCCAATTATACCCTTGTGACCTACGTCTTTGGAAAGTGAGAGGAAACCCAGGCATCTTCTTCATTTCGTGGCTATCTATGGGGAGACGAATCTCTGTACACTGCACACATACTCTGAGAGTAAACGTACTTTAAACTTTGGTTATAGGGAGAATGGATCTATACAAACTCCTCACAGACAGCGACGAGGATCGAACCCGAGCCACGGGCACTGTAATAGTGTCATGCTAACCGGCTGCCGTGAGCAATATTAAATTAGAAAAAAGATCAGGCAGCATCGGTGGAAGAAGAAACAGTTACTGTTTCAACTTTCAGAACCTTTATCAGATGGTAAGTTGAGAATACACTCTGAAAATTTCCCACACCTAAAATATTTCACTTCCTACAGATGCTGACTGACGTGGTGAGCATTTCCAGCACTCTCTGATTTTATTTCAGCTTTCTAGCATTTGCATCTTTTTTCCACCAGGTAATATTGATCTGAGCACATGATTTGCTATTCCTTGTGTCTTATTTCTATGTTGTCTCATCACGGAAACTGGCAAATACTCTCCTAACACATAAACACAAAAGATTCTGCAGATGCTGGAAATCCACAGTAACACACAAAATATACTGGAGGAACATAATTGACACTTGGGGTCTCGAACAAGGTGGATGATCTTAAAGGGAGACTCACCTACTGCAGGGAGATGCAGAACTGCTGTGTATTCTGTTTCACTGAGACCTGGCTCTCCCCTGCCACCCCTGACTGTGCCATCCGACCGGAGGGATTTTCGATCCATCGGATGGACTGCATGGCGCCTTCGAGCAAGATGAGGGGAGGTGGTGTCTGCCTACTGATCAACACTGCGTGGTGCTCGGACACAGTGGCACTGACAAGCTCCTGCAGCCCAGACCTGGAACACCTGTCGGTGAAGTGTCGTCCCTACTATCTGACGCAGGAATTCACCTCGGTCATACTGACAGCGATCTACATTCCCCTCCAGATGGACGTGGAGTGTGCTCCGAACATACTGTATGCCAATATCAGTGAACTTGAGACCAGGTATCCGGAGGCTTTGCTCTATACAGCCGGGGAATTTAACCAGGCCAACCTCAGAAAGGCACTGCCAAAGTTATGCCAACACGTCTCCTGCCCCACCAGAGGCCCGAATATACTTGACCACTGCTACACAGCAGTCAAGGATGCCTACCGTTCCGTCCCACGACCTCACTTCAGAAAATCGGACCATCAGGCCGTACTCCTCCTCCCGGTTTACAAACAGAAACTGAAGCGGGAGGTCACGGTGTCAAAAGTGGTGTTGCGTTGGACGGAGGAAACGGATGAGGTCCTCCGTGACTGCTTTGAATCGGTGGACTGGTTAGTATTCAAGGACTCGGCAGCTAACCTCGATGAGTATGCCTCAGCTGTCATGGACTTTATCTGGAAATGCACAGAGGACTGTGTGTCTCGCAAGACGATCCGGGTATTCCCTAACCAAAAACCTCAGATGAATTATGAGGTCAAGTCCCTTTTGAAGGCTAGAGCTGCGGCTTTTAGGTCCGGGGATACCAGTCGCTACACAGAATCCAGGCGTGAACTCCGGAAAGCCATTAAGGGCGCCAAGAGGCAATATCGAGCCAAGTTGGAAGCCCAGGCTAACCAAAGGGATGCCAGTAGACTATGGCAGGGTCTGAATGAGATCACTGGGTGCAAAGAAAAGGCTGGGAATATCAAGTGGCGCTTTCTCTTCCTGACGAACTTAACGTATTCTACGCAAGATTTGAACAGAAGAGGAGTGTCCCGCTCCCTCCTGATGAACCGGACCTGGTGGCATCGAGATTCATCATCACCGAGGAGGACGTTAGAAGGGCATTCCTGAAGATAAATCCAAGGAAGGCGATGGGCCCAGATGGTGTCCCGGGATGGGCCCTCCGGGCCTGTGCAAGCGAGCTAGCTGGAGTGTTTGCTGACATCTTCCACTGCTCCTTGCTTCAGTCTAAGATCCCCTCATGTTTTAAGAAGGCAATGATAATCCCGGTGCCGAAGAAGAGGAAGGTGGCATGCCTGAACGACTATCGACCTGTGGCTCTGACATCAATTGCTATGAAGTGCTTCGAGAGATTGGTTTTGGCACACATCAACCACAGCCTACCGGTCAACCTTGACGCTTTGCAATTCGCCTACCGGAGCAACAGGTCAACGGCAGATGCCATCTCTCTGGCCCTACATCCCTCCTTAGAACACCTGGAGAATAAAGACACATACATAAGGCTCCTTTTCATTCACTACAGCTCTGCCTTTAATACCATCATTCCAAATAAACTGATTCCTAAGCTCCGGAACCTGGGCCTTAGCACTCAGATCTGCAGCTGGATCTTCAACTTCCTCACAGACAGGAACCAGGCTGTAAAAATAGGGGACAAGCTCTCCTCTACAATCACTCTGAGCACTGGTGCCCTACAAGGCTGTGTACTCAGCCCCCTGCTGTACTCACTGTACACCCATGATTGTGTAGCCAAGTTTCCATCAAACTCAATATATAAGTTTGCTGATGACACAGCAATTGTATCTCGGGTAATGATGAGTTTGAGTACAGAGAGGAAATTAAGAACCTGGTGGCATGGTGCAAAGACGATAACCTATCCCTCAACGTCAGCAAGACGAAGGAATTGGTTGTTGACACAACCCAATTTACATGGGTGGTGCGCAAGTGGAACAGGTCAAAAGCTTTAAGTTCCTTGGGGTCAATATCACAAATGACCTGACTTGGTCTAACCAAGCAGAGTCCACTGCCAAGAAGGCCCACCAGCGCCTTTACTTCCTGAGAAAACTAAAGAAATTTGGCCTGTCCCCTAAAACCCTCACTAATTTTTATAGATGCACCGTAGAAAGCATTCTTCTAGGGTGCATCACAACCTGGTATGGAAGTTGTCCTGTCCAAGACCGGAAGAAGCTGCAGAAGATCGTGAACACGGCGCAGCACATCACACAAACCAATCTTCCGTCCTTGGACTCACTTTACACCGCACGCTGTCGGAGCAGTGCTGCCAGGATAATCAAGGACACGACCCACCCAGCCAACACACTTTTCGTCCCTCTTCCCTCCGGGAGAAGGCTCAGGAGCTTGAAGACTCGTACGGCCAGATTTGGGAACAGCTTCTTTCCAACTGTGATTAGACTGCTGAACGGATCCTGACCCGGATCTGGGCCGTAGCCTCCAAATATCCGGACCTGCCTCTCGGTTTTATTGCACTACCTCACTTTCCATTTTTCTATTTTCTATTTATGATTTATAATTTAAATTTTTAATATTTACTAATTTTTACTGTTTTTAATATTTAATATTTGTAATCCAGGGAGTGGGAAGCACAGAATCAAATATCGCTGTTTTGATTGTACGTTCTAGTACCAATTGTTTGGTGACAATGAAGTATAAAGTTTGTGAGGTTTGTGAACCTTTGCCAGGACCCGATAAAGAGTCTCAGACTGATTACTCCTCTGGATGGCTGCTGGTGACTAGTGGTGTTCCACAGGAGTTTGTGTTGGGACCGATTCTTTTTATCTTATATGTCAGTGATCTGGATGATGGAATTGATGGCTTTGTGGTGATATAACGATGGGTGGCGGGGCAGGTAGTGTAGAGGAAACAGAGAGGCTACAGAAGGACATTGACAGATTAGGAGAACGGGCAAAGAAGTGGCAGATAGAATAGTGCTGGGACGTGTATGGTCATTGGAGAACTGGATTAATGAGTTAGAGTCGTGCAATATTGGTGCCGCAAGTTTAGCGATACTTGCGGGCTTCCCCCAAAACAATCCTTGGATCCATTGTGTCGGTCGTTGACTCAAATGACAGATTACAATGTCTGTTTCGATGTTTCGATGTATGTGACAACTGAAACTAATCTTTAATCCTCATAAAAGTCTGCAAATACTGGAAATCTGAGGTAGAAGGTAAAAATTCTGGAATTTCCAGCAGCTCCTTCAGAGAAACCCTGCACAGATACTGCTCGACAAACCCAGAACTGATCCCACAACCTGAACACTCAGATTTCAAGGACTTTACAACTCATGTTCTCAGTATTATTTTTTTTTTCAATTTGCATGATTTGTCTGCTTTTGCACATCGGTTGTTTGCAACACTTCACTTATGAATCTGCTGGGATCTTCTATTGTGTCTGTTCTACAGGGGCAGCCTCTTTTACATTGGTGAGACTGTCGTAAACTGGGGGACCGCTTTGTCAAGCACCTCTGCACAATCCACCCAAGCGAGAATTCCCGGTGGTCAAACATCTTAATTCCCATTCCCACTCCCAGTCTGGTGTGTTGGTCCATGACCTCCTCTTGTGCCAAGATGAGGCCACCCTCAGAGTGGAGGAGCAATACCTCATATTCTGTCTGGGTAACTTCAAACTTGAGGGCATGAATATCAATTTCTCCCTCCCCTATTTTCTTCTCTGACCTTTCACTTTTTCTCACCTGCCTATCACCTCCCCCAGTTCCCTCCACCTTCTCTTTCTCCTATGGTCCACTCTCCTCTCCAATCAGATTCTTCCTCTACAACCCTTGACCTTTTCCACCCACCTGGCTTCACTTGTCACCTTCCAGCCATCCTCTTTCCCCTCCCGCTACCCTTTTTATTCTGGCATCTTCTCCCTTCCTTCTCAGTCCTGAAGAAGGGTCTCGGCTTGAAAGCACGACTGTTTATTTATTTATTTCCATAGATGCTGCTTGACCTGCTGAGTTCCTCCAGCATTCTGTGGGGGTTTTTTGTCAACATAAGAACACAGGAAATAGGAGCAGGAGTCGGCCATCCGGCCCATTGAGCCTGCCCCACCATTCAATAAGATCATGGCTGATCTGTCCATAAACTCAGCTCCATCTACCTGCCTTTTCCCCTTAATTGCCCTGCTAAGTAAAAACCTATCTAACTGTATCTTAAATATATTTAGTGAAGAAGCCTCAACTGCTTCTCTGGGCAGAGAATTCCACAGATTCACCACTCTCTGGGAAAAACAGTTTCTCCTCATCTCCGTCCTAAGTTTTCTCCCCTGAATCTCAAAGCAATGTCCCGTAGTTCTAGTCTCACCTACCAATGGAAACAACTTCCCTACTTCTATCTTATCTATCTCTTTCAAAAATTTGTATGGTTCTATAAGATCCCCTCTCATTCTTCTGAATCCCAGAGAGTATAGTTCCAGTCAACTCAATCTCTCCTCATCGGTTAACCCCTTCGTCCCTGGAATCAACCTGGTGAACCTCCTCTGCACTGCCTCCAAAGCCAGTATATCCTTCCTCAAGTGTGGAGACCAGAACTGCACGCAGTACTCCAGGTGCGGCCTCACCATTACCCTGTATAGTTGCAGCATGACCTCCCTGCTCTTGAATTCAATCCCTCTAGCAATGAAGGCCAACATTCTGTTTGCCTTCTTAATAACCTGTTGTAGCTGAAAGCCAACTTCTTGCGATTCATGAACAAACACTCCCAAGTCCCCCTGCACAGCAACATTTAAATAATAATTTGCTCTTCTATTATTCTTTCCAAAGTGGATGATCTCGCATTTACCATCGTTGTATTCCATCTGCCAGACCTTGGCCCACTCACTTAACCTAAACTACTGTATATCCCTCTGCAGACTCTCCACTTCCTCTGTACAATTTGCTTTTTCACTCAGTTTAGTGTCATCAGCAAATTTTGCTACGCTACACTCAGTCCCCTCTTCCAAATCATCAATGTAAATGGTAAACAGCTGCAGGTCCAGCACCGACCCCTGTGGCACCCCACTCACCACTGACTGCCAACCAGAGAAACACCCATTTATACCAACTCTCTGCCTTCTACTGGTTAACCAATCCACTATCCATGCATCCGTATCTTATTTATAAGTCTCTTGTGCTGCACCTTATTGAATGGCTTCTGGAAATCCAAGTCTACGACATCCACCTGTTCCCCTCTATCCACTGCACCCATTATGTTCTCAAAGAACTCCTGTAAGTTGTCAAACAGGACCTGCCCTTTCTGAATCCATGCTGTGTCTGTCTAATGTTCTTATAAGGTCACCCATACCAAAGAGGTCAAAGGGTAGAGGGCAGACTAAGAACAGGAAAGCTACCACGCTGCTGCCACCAACCCACCCACTGTGGAGACGTGGGAGGAAACCGGAGCAGCCAGCGGAAACCCACGTGGTCGGAAGGAGAACGTGAAATCTCCACACGGGTAGTTCCAGCAGTCAGGACTGTGTTCACTGGGAGTGCGAGGCAATGGCTTCACCACTGCACAACGAGCCACCCTAGATCCTTGTTCTCTGTTTACCATTGAGAAGTTGCGGGCCCAAGTCCCATTGAGCACCTTGCTCAGGTGACCATAAAACAAGGGAGCGGAATTAGGCCATTCAGCCCATCGAATCTGCTTCACCATTCCATCATGGCTGATTTATTATCCCTCTCAATCTTATTCATCTGCTTTCTCATCATAACCTTTACTAATGAAGAACCTGTCAACTTCCACTTTAAATACACCCAATGACTTGACCTCCATAGCATCTCTCTGTAGCAATGAATTCCATAGATTCACCACCCTCCGGGTAAAGAAATTCCTCCGTATTTCTGTTCTAAGAAGATGTCCTTGGATTCTGAACTTGTGCCCTTTAGTCCTAGACTCCCCATCTACAGGAAACATCTTCTCCAGGAACTCTATCTGGGCCTGTCAATGTTCACCAGGTTTTAATGAGGTGCCTCTCGGCCATCCTTCTTAACTCTAGGAGGTATGGTCCCAGAGCCATCAAATGCTCCTCACATGTTAACTGTTCCATTCCGTGACTCAAGCTCGTGAACGTCCACTGGTCCCCATCCAATGCCAGCACACCCTTTCTCAGATCAGGAGCCCAGAACTTCCCACAATACTCCGAATGTGGAGTAAGTGCTGCACTGTAGGGAGGCGCCGTATGTCAAACGGGGCATTTACCCTGCTCGGCGGGACAAAGTGAAGGCAAGACTCTTGCCTGCTCTCTCTTCCTTTGTGTAGGTCTACAAGTTTGATCCAATTTCTCCCCAACATTATTGGGAAGTTACTTAGAAATAAAGCACAATACCGTGCCCTTCTAAGCCAATGAGCCAGACTCAGCCAATTACAACGAATTGGCTAATTAACCTACTCAACCACACTAAACCTTTGGAATGTGGGAGGAAACCGACACGGTCACATACAATCTCCTTACAGACAGTGGCGGGAATTGAACTGGGGTCACGGCACTGTAATAACTTTACGCTAACTGCACCACCGCAAAGATGGAAATCTTCCACACATCCACGTGAGGGAGAAGCAGGAACTCATGTTTTCAATCCCTATCTCTGGGATGGGATCTTGAACCCGTTACCTCCCAAGTCAGAGGCAAAGGTGATCCCCACGGAGACACAGTCATTACCAGATTTGGACCCAGGTGCCATCAGTACTAACTGAGGTAGATCCCAGGTAAAAAACTGCACACATTAGTTGGGTTTGAATGGGGGGGGGGTGTTGAAGAGAAGTCAGCAAGGTAAAGCAAAGTGAAATATCATGTCTGTCCTTCCTCAACACCACCTCACTCAGTCCCGATGCAGGACTTCATAGACACACAATCCTCATGTGAAAACATTACAATACACACCAGGGTGGTGGGGTGGAGATACCGCACGTCTCTAACGAAGGAGGTGTAAGGTGCTCCTCCCCTCCGCTAGTGTACAGGTGACCCTTGGGCAGGGTGTGGCACCTCCTTAGCCCCCCGATCAGGGTCACGTGAAGCCATGGCAGCAGGTGGTGGATGGTCATATGAGCAGCCGGTGCAGATCACAAGTCCTGGTTGTGCGACCACTGACCCCAGGCAGACAATCTCTGAAGAGTATTGATAATGGCTGGGGTCACCTGTCTTGTAAAGACACTGTTCACAAGACAGCAATGCAAAACCACTTCTGCAGAAAAATTTGCGTAGAACAATCCTGGTCACAGAAAGCCCTTGATCGCTCAGTGGTGCACCTCAGGGGTGTGTGCTTAGCCCACTGCTCTACTCTCTGTATAGACATGACTGTGTGGCTAGGCATAGCTCAAACACCATCCACAAATTTGTTGATGATACAACCATTGTTGGTAGAATCTCAGGTGGTGACGAGAGGGTGTACAGGAGTGAGATATGCCAACTGGTGGAGTGGTGCCACAGCAGCAACCTGGCACTCAACGTCAGTAAGATGAAAGAGCTGATTGTGGACTTCAGGAAGGGTAAGACGAAGAAACACATACCAATCCTCATAGAGGGATCAGAAGTGGAGAGAGTGAGCAGCTTCAAGTTCCTGGGTGTCAAGATCTCTGAGGATCCAACCTGGTCCCAACATATCGAAATAGTTATAAAGAATACAAGACAGCGGCTATAGGAGTTTGAAGAGATTTGGCATGTCAACAAATACCCTCAAAAACTTCTATATTTGTACTGTGGAGAGCATACTGACAGGCTGCATCACTGTCTGGTATGGAGGGGCTACTGCACAGGACCGAAAGAAGCTGCAGAAGGTTGTAAATCTAGTCAGCTCCATCTTGGGTACTAGCCTACAAAGTACCCAGGACACCTTTAGAGAGTGGTGTCTCAGAAAGGCAGCGTCCATTATTAAGGATCTCCAGCACCCAGGGCTGCCCTTTTCTCACTGTTACCATCAGGGAGGAGGTACAGAAGCCTGACAACACACACTCAGTGATTCAGGAACAGATTCTTCCCCTCTGCCATCCGATTCCTAAATGGACATTGAAGCTTTGGACACAACCTCACTTTTTTTTAATATACAGTATTTCTGTTTTTGTGGATTTTTAATAATCTATTCAATATACGGAATTGATTTACCTGTTTATTTATTGTTTTATTTTATTTTATTTATTAATATTATTTTTTTTCTCTCTGCTAGATTATGTATTGCATTGAACTGCTGCTGCTAAGTTAACAAATTTCACGTCACATGCCGGTGATAATAAACCTGATTCTGATTCATACGACACGGCACATAACGAGTGAACAAACAACACCGTCTACTTTTTGTCGTTTAATATAAAAATAAAGTTTGTCGGACATTATTTACAAATGCACGTTCATCTTCCTCTTTTGTCATACACATTAAATTCCAAAAACATCAAATAAAGTCTTCTGCATCAAATAGATTATCCGCAAAACAATTCTGTACAAATGCCTCAGTTTACGATCCGAGGCCACCTTATATCAATAGATAAATAGAATCAGCTGGTTTACATTTTCAGTACCTCACTCCACTTCTGCAAGTTTCACTTTCGAGGACTCTTCACTTGTGTTCTGAATATTTATCTGTTTTTGTTTGTATTTGCATAGCTTCTCATCTTTTGAACATTCATTGTTCACCTGTCTGTCTTTGTGTGTAGTTCTTCATTGATTCTATTGTATTTCTTTGTATCTACTCTTGGACAAGTTTTCATTGATGCAGTTTGTGGATTGGACTTTGTAGTTTATGTCATGATGCGAGTCTGGTTTCTGATTGCGCCTTTTTTAATATTTTGTGTGATTTTGATTCGGGTGGACTGACTGCGGCCAATGAACAACGCAGCGATAAACTGAACTGAACTAAACTAAACTGAACATTCTTAAATTCTTGCAGTGACTTTGTGGTTCAATGTTTTATATTCTGTGCTTTTTGCTCGCTTTTTTACCATTTTGCAATTTGTTTTTTTTTTGTGTGATGGGGTGTTTGATGCTTTGCTTTGAATGGGTTCCATGGTGTTTCTTTATTTTGTGGCTGTCTGTGGGAAGACAAATCTCAGGGTTGTATGCTGTATACATACGTTGATAATAAATGTACTTTGGTGACAAGTATATACTTTGATAAATTTACTTGGATCTTTGAGTTTAATTTTGATTCAGTCATTTCATTGAACGTTTGGTCACTGGGAAAGGGTCATGTCTGTGCTGTGCAGAATGAAAACAGATTTACAGGGAGCACTTAGTTATTGTGATCCAGATTGCCTGGGATGGCAGGGTTTGCTGACCAGACTGGAATTTTCCACTCTATTGGTAGAGAGGGGAGATAATCTGGCTACATTAGTCAAAGCAATGGCTTCACCATTGTGTGATATAGAGAAATCTAGACTAAATATTTTTCCTATCTTCATCAGTATATAACCTATTGAGCTTTTGAACATTTCAATAAATAAGCTCACTCCAAAGGCAAATAATTGAATTTCAAGCAAAGTGTACTGGTGGCTGGAATATCCACTCTCTGTCCATGTGTAGACATCTAGTACCAATGGTAGAACTTTCTCCAAGAGGACCACAACCATGGTTTAGAGGCTTGTCTGCCTCGAGGATCTGGAGAATGATACGGGCTGAAGTCTGGCTTGTGGTAGGGTCACCCATGACAAACAGGTCAAAGGGTAGAGGCCAGACTAAGAGTGGTCCACCAGTCCTTCAGGTTCCGGGGTTCAGCTCACGGCTACAACCCTGACTGGTCAAACAAAACTGTTATGGAAACGGCAATGAAGAATCCTTCTACATCTGAGTGTGACGGTATTCCTGAGTCTCCACCTGGGACATGCGTGACTGACAGTAGTGAAAACCGAGAGGAAGCTACCGACACGATGAAGGAAGCACTGAACACCACCGGAGATGGAGGACCTTCACTGCTGCCCTAAGTGCCAGCAGACCTAATGGGTAGTGAGTGAGTATGGGGGGCTTAAATCCCACAGCCCGCTTTACAGTCCCGTAAAATTCCATTCACCTGGTATCTTCAGCGGTACTAATCTGTCATAGTTTTCCTTCATATAACACTCTGAATTCCCTCTCAACAAATGCTAAAACAAAACTTCCCCAGTGAGAACACACACACAATGCTGGAGGAACTCAGCAGGCTGGACAGCATCTATGGGGAGGAATAAACAGTGAACATTTAGGGCCGAGACCCACATCAGGACTGGAAAGGCGGGGGTGGTGGAAGAAGCCAGAATAAGATTGGTGGGGTGGGGGGGAGGAATTGGCCCATGGTTACAGAAGCACTGGAACCCAGGCCCTGGAGAATGGTCACGGAACATGGGAACAGTGGCCCCAATGTGCTGGAGAGAGAGAATAAAAGGGAATCAGTATCCAGTGGCTCAAATGCCAAACCTTCAAGGTCACCAAATAATTGGATAACAGGTTATCTGAGGTTTACTGCCCTGCCTATTGACGAAAGTCCACATGAAAATGACAAAGCAATCAGAATAAAAAAAGGTTAAAACTCACAAAAGAAATCAACATTATTCTACAACCCATAATATTCAGTTTTCCTATGTTATCTTGACTTTCTGATTCAAGAATGACTACAAAACATTAGTGTGTAATGTGTCTGTGGCAAGCTGCAGAGACTAATTGGCTGTTATGTCCAAAGGGGCCGCTGGCTATCAGAATTTGGTATAAGTACCGGGTTTCGTCATTTAATCAGCTAAAGGGTGCACACGAAACTGAAGATGATGGTTGGGGTGTCACGAAGGGCATTGTCTGTATGTTTGCATTGAGGTTGGCAAGAAAGGAGGGAAGTCAAAGTTGCAACCCTTGAGAAGTGTTACTGATTCCCCTTGAGGGAAAGCAGAGGCGTTCCTCAAGAGGAGTGTACAGCCATGGAGTTACTGAGTTCTGGACTCAGCTACTGAGGGCTGGGATAAGGTTGCAAAGGGGCAGACTGTTGGTCCCAGCACACCAGGATCAGGGGCACAGGAGAAATGCGGGGGAGCCCTGGACCCCCATCCACCACTGGTCCTCTGTGGCTTCTCTGCATAACATGTGAAGGCAGTGTACCGCCCAGGCCCAAGGTGCAGCAGAACTAGATCGCTGAGTCCCTCACTTCCTTGTAGACTTCCATCTACACTTCCAGAAGAGATGCTGGCCAAGGTGAGACCAATCCAAATCCCAATGAACGTCCACCATTGCGGCTTGGACCTGACAACTCTCAGCCTGGGTAGACTACCCACGTGCCTGATAACACAAGGGTTCAAGGTAGGAGGGCTGGGGAGAAGGAGTTCTGCATTCCCACCCAAAATCCCGCTTGTCAGTTCATACATATCCAATGTCCAGCAAAGGTGCAGAATGAGCTGCTGTTGAAGGGTTGAGTAGGTGGAGAAAGACAGCTTCAAGTGACAAGCTTGGGGAACTGGCTGGGTTGTCCTTGCCTGCCAGCTTTCTGCACGCGTGTCCATTCAGCCCCTCGTCAGTTTCAGCCAACCTCACTCCACACCCTGAGCCCCACTGACAGGAGGGAACGACCTGCTGTGCTTGAACGTGAGTCTGTCGAGTCTCTCTCTCTCTCTCTCTCACACTCAAAGGAAGAGCGGGAGGGTCTGTGATCGAGCCTGGAAAGTACGGTGTCTGCTGGTGGTTCCACTTTGATGACACGATCGCTATCAGAGTTGGGCTGAGAAGGTCCACGATATTGTTCAGTGGAGAGAGTGGCCTCCTATCTGAAGGTCATCGTAATCCAAAGGCACCTGTAAAACACAGACCAGAGAACTGTTAGCATCACTACTTTACCTGAATTCTCTGGAGTGCTACATTACTGGAGGATGGGAGTTGAGGTTGACACCTTGCCTAATGGTTCAGTGCAGTGTCCCGGAAAAATAAAGAGGAATCCAGGCCAAGACTTCTCTCGCAAACAAATGATCTGGTTGTTATTTTTCTAGTTTCCAGTAATTTCTTCTTCCTCCCCTCTTTTGCTATTCCCCATGTTAGTTCCTCATTCACCGCCTGTCCTCACCTGCCCATCGCCTCCCTCTGGTACCCCTCCTCCTTCTCTTTCCCCTGTGACCTACTCTCCTCTCCTATCAGATTCCTCCTTCTTCTACCTATCACCTCCCAGCTTCTTACTTCATTCCCCCCTCACCTGGTCTCACCTATCACCTGCCAGCTTCTTACTTCATTCCCCCCTCACCTGGTCTCACCTATCACCTGCCAGCTTGTACTCTTTTCCCTCCCCCACCTTTGTATTCTGGCTTCTGTTGAATTATCGAGAGACCTTCTGGCCCTTCGAGCCATGCCACACACAAATCCCCGATTTACAATGGCCAATTCACCTACCAATCAGCACGTCACTGGACTGTGGGAGGAAACCAGAGCACCCGGAGGAAATCCGCACGGTCACAGGGTGAACATACAGGCAGTGACGGGGATTGAACCTGAGCTGCCGGTACTGTAAAGTGCTGTGCTGGCCATTACGTTATCGTGCTGCCCCATCAAAGGTCACAGGATGAGAACCCAGACTATTGGTCTGAGAGAGCAGAGTCAACAGCTCACTTGGAGTTTGTTAGAGGAAATCCCTGCAAAACACCTCAGGCCATTTCATCACATCAAAGACCACCCCCCCTGCGCCCCCCCCGGATCAGAGCACAGCAAAGTCAACACTCACATCACAGTCCGACTGGGTATCGCAGTCCGCCTCGGACTCCGAGTCCGAGGGTTCGTACAGTGGGATCAGCAAGGAGTCGGTCAGCTTGAACAGCCGGTTCTGGATCTCCAGGTCTGGCCGGCCGGCGGTGAGGTGGAAGGCCGTGCAGCTGTTGTACATCAGTCGGTTCACGTCCGCTCCGCGTTCGATGAGGAGCTGCACCACGTCGCGGCGCTGGAACTCGACCGCCAAGTGCAAGGGGGTTCTCCCACTGTTCGGTTCCTGTTGAAAGGGAGAGGACCATGAACAACTCTGAAGGCAGAGGTACTGCCGGATCTGAGAGATTCGCCCCCCACCTCCTCGCCTCTGCAACACATCACCCCTCCCCTCTGAAGGCACCAGTTCCAGGTGGAGCGGGGGGAGTTATGTGTGCATTTCAAAAACAATTGACTAGCTTGTCTTCTTTTGTAGATTGGTCATTTGTCAGTCTTTGTTTATGTATAAAATTCTATATTGTTTTATTTTCCTGTAAATGCCCACAAGAAAATGATTGTCAAAGTAGTTTGTGATAACATACATGAACTTAGAATCCAGTCTGAAAGATTAATTCGAAGTTCAAAGTGTATTTATTATCAAATTATCTAAACATCATATTTCCTTGAGATTCATCTCCTTACAGGCAGCGACGAAACAGAGAAATGCAAAAGAACCCATTAAAAAATTCAGCAAACATCCAATGTACAGAGAGAGGGGGAGAAAAAACAAATTGTGTAAACAGTAAGAGCAAGCAACAGCACTCAGAACGAAAGTGAGTCCACAGACACGAAGTTCAAATTAGCTAGAGCAGGCCACAGCCGCAGCCTCAGTTCATCACACAGCAGATTAACCTGGGACACCTCGGAGACCGGATGGAAGTCTGGAGGGGCCTGTCCTGGACTGGGGATGTGCGTGACCGGGTGGGTGGGGTAGAAGGAACTTGTTTTGTGCTTTTGCTAGTGTTGTTCTGCTGAATGTTGTGGGCATGCATGTTATGTAAGCACCTCAATGTGTGGCGTCACATCCTCAGGTTGTGTTGGTTGCTACCACAAATGGCACATTTCATTGTGTATTCTGATGTACTTGTGATAAATACATGAATCTGAATCTTACTGGTTGCCAAAAGCTTGAGACACCTCAAGAGAGGGAACTGTACAAACGGAAGTTCCTTCCTGGGGCTGACATTGGTGCCTGCGTACAGTAAGACCCCAAACACCTCCAAGCATTAGCACGAATTCACTGTCTTGTCTAACTTATGTCTGATGGACCGTACTCTGCAGAAGTCTTTGGCACATGTATCTCGGGTGCCTCAGACGTTTATACAGCATTTGTCAATGTGAAGTGGAGAGAGAGTTTGTAAATCTGGTAGGACAAATTATGTTGGGAATGTTCAGTCATTGTTCCACAAGAGGGGAGTGGGACAGGTGGCAGAGAGGGAGTGCCAGGGGCAGGGTGGCGTGGGTGCAGACACAGCCAGCCCTGAGACACCAGGCAAAGTCATTTGATTCCAAACAATTGGTTTATTGATCATCACAGAATGTCTCTCTGATGCTTCTCACTCCCTTCCCTCCCACTTCCCCTTTTCCCAACCACGATTCCCCTCTCCCTGCCCCTTTCCACTTTCAATAGAGACCCAGATCAAAATCAGCTTTATCATCACTCACACGTCATGAAATTTGTTGTTTGTGTGGCAGCAGTACAGTGCAATACATAACATTACCACAGTACAGTGCAAAAGTCTCAGATGCCCTTGCTATACATACACACACACACGTACACGCACACACACACACGTACACACACACACACACACGTACACACACACACACACGTACACACACACACGTACACACACACGTACACACACACGTACACACACACACACGTACACACACACACACACACACGTACACACACACACACGTACACACACACACACACACGTACACACACACACACGTACACACACACACGTACACACACACTTACACACACACACGTACACACACACACACACGTACACACACACACGTACACACGCACACACACACGCACACATGCACACGCACACACACGTGTATACACACACACGCACACACACTCGTACACACGCACACACACACGTGTACACACACACACGTACACACACACACACGTACACACACACGTACACACACACGTACACACACATGTACACACACACACACGCACACACACGTACACACACACGTACACACACATGTACACACACACACACATACACACGCACACACACGTGTATACACACACACGTACACACACACACGTACACACACACACACGTACACACACACACACACGTACACACACACACACGCGTACACACACACACACGTACACACACACGTACACACACATGTACACACACACACACGCACACACACGTACACACACACACATACACACACACATGTACACACACACACACATACACACGCACACACACACGTGTATACACACACACGTACACACACACACGTACACACACACACACACGTACACACACACACGCGCGTACACACACACACACGTACACACACACACGTGCTGTATTTTCTGTGTGTTATCTGTCCCTTTGTCCCTGTGATGCTGCTGCAAGTCTTTTTCATTGTACCTGTACCTCACTGTGCTTGTGCATTTGACAAAAGAACTCAACAAACTTAAGCCATCTTCAGGAAGTGGGATGGTCACCACCTCCCCTCAGTGCCATACAGTTCCACCTCCATCCCGAGGTTACTATCAAACAGAAACTCATGGAGCAGCCAGCAACGGCTATGGTAGTGTAGCAGTTTGCGTAATGCTTTACAGCATGCCAGGGGCAGGATCGGGCTTCAATTGCCGCTGCTACTATCTGCAAGGAGTTTGTATGTTCTCCCCGTGACCACATGGGTTTCCTCTCAGTCCAAAGGCACTCAAAGTTTCAAAGTACGTATGCAGTATACAACCCTGAGATTTGTCTTCCCACAGACAGCCAAGAAACAAAGAAACACCATGGAACCCATTCAAAAAAAGAGGGTTTATCTCCTTCTTTTAAAGTAGTTCCTGGGAATTCTGACCCAACAGAATGTTGGGAGCATCTTCTCCAGGGACTGAGGTTGGTGGCTCCCCATCTTCTGCATAAGGGATGAGTAAATGATAGTAAATCAGTGCCACCCGTATCTCTCGAGTGGAAAATAACTGTGCTGTCGTACAGACACCTCTACAGGTATCGTTGGAAAAAACTCATACCTGAGTGTTAATGTTGGCTCCTGAATCTAGCAGTTTCTGAACAGCTTCATAATGTCCTCTCATCACTGCAATGTGTAGACACGTGTAGCCTGTAACCACAATGGGAACTGTTTTAGTATTTGATTCATTGAGGCAGTATTGTGGTTAGCACAATGCTTCACAGCGCTCTTGGAATCCATTGTTGTTAATATTTTTTATAACGTATTAGCTGAATTAATGTGAGACTAAAGTCGTAGCTTAATCATAATTTATACCTTTTAACAAACTTGTATTTTTCACAGTAAGTGATAGTTCGTTCCCACTTACTGTCATAAAGCCGTGTATCAGCTACAGAACTGTTTCTCATTTCTCTTTGGCTCACCGTTCACAATTACCCACATGATGGAATTGTGCAATGTAGGTAGGTTTACTCTTATCTACGGAATATCTCTTATCTGGATTATAATGGTGATGGATTTTTCAAAGGCACAATATTTTCTTTTCTTTCATTAAATCTCTGCTTTGCTTCTTAGCTCTTCACTCGGTTTCAAATGTCTGGATCTTTGTTTAAATGTTAAAATAAATGATCATTAAGAATTAAAACTTGACCCCCGGAAAAACCCCAAAGATGACAGAGCATGCCAACTGTAAGATGGGGGTCAGGGTTAGGGTCAGGATCAGGGTCAGGGTCAGGGTGAATGCTCTCCCTGTGATCGCAGGGGTTTCCTCCCTCTGGTTTGGAGCTAGTGGGCTGTGGGCTTGCTGTGTCAGCACCAGAGGCATGGCAACAGTTGCGAGCTGCCCCCAGTGTAATCCTCAGACTGTAGTTCTCATTGACACAGACAATACGCTTCACTAACAGAAACACAAGAGGTTCTGCAGATGCTGGAAATCCAGAGGAGTACACACCAAATGCTGGAGGAACTCAGCAGGTCAGGCAGCATCCATGGAGAAGAATGAATAGTTGATGTTTCAGGCCAAAATCCTTCATCTCAACAGAATTCACTATCTATATATCAGTGATAGTAAATCTGAATCTGAAAAGTCTATGTCCTTTATAATCCAGGTAATAGAAATTCCGTAGATAGGAATATGGTGTACATATAAATCTAATAAAGATAAAGCCAGTCATCCTGGCCTCGTACACCTCCCCCTTGATGCAGCAGACAAGCCAATACGTACCATTGTAATTGCGCTTTTCTAGGTCTTGGCGCTGGCTCCCGGTTCTGGTCAGGGTTGGATTGAGGAGCGAGTCCATGCACTCCAGGCTTTCCTGCTCACAGGCCAGATGCAGGGCCGTGTTGCCCAGGTTGTCTGTGCACTCCAGGTCGGCACCTGCCTGCGCCAGCTCCCTGGTCACCGCCGGCAGACCCATGATAACTGACAAGTGCAGCGGACACTGGAGAAGAGGAAAAAGAGGGAACAAATTAGAAAAAGCAACCGTTTGTCACCATCCGAAATTCTGCCAACAATGGGTGTATCTTCGGCAAGTTTACAGATGGTGTTTGAGCTGTGCCTGGCCACACAGTCATGGCTGTAGAGAGAGTAGGGCAGTGGGCTAAGCACGCACCCCTGTGGACAGCCAGTGTTGGTTATCAGTGACCTCCAATCCACATGGATTGTGGTCTTCTAGTTAGCAAATCAAGTGTGTTCCTTTAGGCTCCTGTACCTCGTCCCTGATGCGAGTAATAAAAAGACAGCATGTGAGGGTCCTGAATGATGGATGCCATCTCCTTCTGATGATGTACTCGAAGGTGGAGAGGCTACTGTCCGCAATGGAGCAGGCTGAACTTACGGCCCTCTGCAGCTTTTTCCCTGATCCTGTGCCCCACCAGGTTGTGAACATCCAGTCAGAATGCTGTCCATGGTACATCTGTAGATAATTGCCAGAGATCATGGATCTGTGGACCCCTCCCACCGCCCCCCCTCCAGCTCCCAGAAGCTGACTGGTGAATATGGTGGGGCATGTAAGGTGTGCAGGACAAACTCACCTGTTGGGACGAGTTGCGGAGGTCCATGACAGACGTGTTAGACCTCACGAGGAAGATGGCAATATCTGGGTAATTGTGCAGAATGGCCAGGTGAAGGAACCTGAATGAAATTTTAAAAAAGAGAAAAATTAGAGAGGGGCAAAGAGCAACCGTGGGCAGGGCAGGAAGTTCTGTAAGTATGCAGGCAGCCCTTGTATGGAGGAGTGAGTAAGCATTTCCAGCCTACCCAGCAGCCGTAAAGCACGAAGAGTCTGAGAGAGAATCGCTTTCACCTCACCAAGAGCAAAGGGAATTTCCTGAATCAATTCTTACTGTAAAAAGGCCCCATTGGTTTCACAACGTTGAAAAGGAAGTTCAAAAGGGATCTGTTAAATCCAGAAGAACTTCCTTATGGCCTATCCTCTGCAACAAGATTCGTACAGCAACGTGGAGGCTCGGATTTATGAGAAAGGAGGCTGTTCGGCCCCATCAAGGGACCCTGCTGGTTACAAACTGGGGCATTTGGGTGACAGTTCTACGTGTGCTCAATAAGGTTGTTTGTAGATGCGTGAAGAGGGTTTCTGGCTTTACTGCCAGAGCCAGAGCCCAAGTCTCCGAACACGAGAGCACATTTCCGTATCCTCGCTTTACTTACATCACTTATATTTACATTAACTTATGTTTGTCCCTTCTTGTTATGGAGAGAGTTGCTACTGCAAAAAGATAATTCTAATGACATTTATACTCTGGGTATGTTCACTTTTGACAACAATATACTTGAACTTGAATCACCAATTTACCTAAACTTCCTTCCTTCTCTGCCATGTGTCACCCCGTCCCTGCCTCTTGTAATTTTACACACCTCAATTAAATCACCTTTGTTGAAAGAGAACAAACCCACACCACCAGGTTCAGAAACAGTTATTACCCCACAACCATCAGGCTCCTGAACCAGTGTGGATAACTTCACTCACCACAATGAGCCTCAGGTCCCACACCACCAGGTTCAGGAACAGTTATTACCCCACAACCATCAGGCTCCTGAACCAGTGTGGATAACTTCACTCACCACAATGAGCCTCAGGTCCCACACCACCAGGTTCAGGAACAGTTATTACCCCACAACCATCAGGCTCCTGAACCAGTGTGGATAACATCACTCACCACAATGAGCCTCAGGTCCCACACCACCAGGTTCAGGAACAGTTATTACTCTTCAACCATCAGGCTCCCAAATCAATGTGGATAACTTCACTCCCCACAATGAGCCTCAGGTCCCACACCAGCAGGTTCAGGAACAGTTATTACCCCACAACCATCAGGCTCCTGAACCAGTGTGGATAACTTCACTCACCACAACTCTGAACTGATTCCACAACCTACAGACTCACTTTCAAGGACTTTGCAACTCATGTTGTCAATTTTTTAAATTTAAAATTAAAAAAAAATTTATCCATCTAATCATTGATGTTCCCTAATCATCCAGTTTATTAATTACTTATTAAATGTGCACAATCTGTCCTTTACACACCAGTTGTTTGTCAGTCTTTATGCTGACATTGGAAAAGGTTCAGAGGAGGTTCACGGAAATGATTCTGGGATTGAAAGGCTTGACACCTGAAGAGCATTTGATGGCTCTGGGCCTGTATTCGCCGGAGTTCAGAAGAATGAGGGGAAACCTCACTGAAACATCGAACGTTGAAAGGTCTCAGTAGAGTGAATGTGGAGAAGACATTTCCTACGGTGGGTGAATCTAGGATGAGAGGACACAGCCTCAGAATAGTGGGATGTCCTTTTAGAACAAAGATGAGGAGGAATTTCTTTAGCCAGAGAGTGGTGAATTTGTGGAATTCGTTACCACGGGAGGCTGTGGAAGCCAAGTCATTGAGTATATTTAAGGCAGAGGTTGATAGACTATCTGATAACCACTCTCTGGCTAAAGTAATCCCTCCTCATCTCGGTTCTAAGAAGATACCCTTCTATTCTGAGGCTGTGTCTTCCGATCTTAGACTCCCCCACCATAGGAAACATCCTCCCCACATCCACTCTGTCAAGGCCTTTCAACATTCAACAGGTTTCAATTAGGTCACGCCTGACGCTTGTGAATTCTAGTGAGTACAGGCCCAGAGCCATCAAATGCTCCTCATATGACAAGCCTTTCAATCCCAGAATCATTTCTGTGAACCTCCTTTGAACCCTCTCCAATGTCAGCATATTATTTATCAGATAAGAGGCCCAAAACTGTTCACAGTACTCCAAGTGCGGTCTCACCAGCGCCTTATAAAGCCTCAACATTACATCCTTGCTTTTATATTCCTCTTGAAATGAATGCTAACATCGCATTTGCTGTCCTCACTTTAAAAAGTGCTATAGAAAAGCAGTGGGTGAGAAATTTGACCTCCCAGTTCTGGGAGAATGAATGAACTAACTCTAGGAAGAATGGACAACATGCAAACAAAAAAAACCACTGTACATGTGACAATAATAACTATTGACATGAATGGATCTGGGTTTGAGAGGGTGGACAGCTTTAAGTTCCTCAGCACACACATCACCAAGGATCTCACGTGGTCTGTACACACCGGCTGTGTGGTGAAAATGCACAACAGCGCCTCTTTCACCTCAGACGGTTGAGGAAATTTGGTATGGGCTCCCAAATTCTAATGACTTCTACAAGGGCATAACTGAGAGCATCCTGACTGTCTGCATCACTGCCTGGTGTGGGAACTGTACTTCCCTCAATCGCAGGACTCTGCAGAGAGTGGTGTGGACAGCCCAGCGCATCTGTAGATGTGAACTTCCCACCATTCAGGACATTCACAGAGACAGGTGTGTAAAATGGACCCAAAGGATCACTGGGGACCCAAGTCACCCCAACCACAAACTGTTCCAGCTGCTACCATCCGGGAAACGGTACCGCAGCATAAAAACCAGAACCAACGGGCTCCAGGACAGCTTCTTCCACCAGGCCATCAGACTGATTAATTCATGCTGATACAATTTTATTTCTATGTTATATTGACTGTCCTGTTGTACATAATATTTATTATAAATTACAATAAGTGCACATTTGAACGGAGATGTAACATGAAGATTTTTACTCATGTATATGCAGGATGTAAGAAATAAAGTCAATTCAGGTAACCAGTTACTGATACCCTGGAGAGATCTCGCAATTGCTGAGAACCAGGAGCAGCACACACAAAATGCCCGTCAGGTCAGGCAGCATCTACAGAGGTCTGTGAAGAGTCCGCCTTTCTGTTTCTACTTCTTCCCCCTCTGCTTCCAGTCCTGAGGAAGGGTCCCAGCTGGAAACGACCACAGTTTACTCTCTCCATTGATGCTGCCTGACCTGCTGAGTGGTTAGTGCGTGTTGCCCAAGGTTTCCAACACCTGCAGTTTATGGTGGTTATCCTGAGCAAAGCACAGGCTTGAAAACTCAGCAGGTTGGGCAGCATCTGTAGACGACTGTCCGTGTCCCTCCACAGACCCGCTGGGTTCCACCCTCTTGTTTGATGATGGCACTGGTCTTGGCGGGAAGTTTGCAAAGCATGATCCCAAAGCAGATGCTTGATAGGCCTGTGGTGGGTTAATCCAGGCTACGAGGGAGGAAGGGGCTAATTTTAGCATTGGTAATTCTTTCGGTGTCCTGTGAAGGACGAGGCAGTCATTCCACCCCCACCCACCCCCCCACCCCCCAGCCCTATTTACATTGGAATCTAAATATTTCCAATGGGGTTTCCCCAAAGGTCGGCTTTCAAAATAAAAATAAGTTTACACCCCGCTTTGAAATAGAGCCAAATCTCGCCAGGAATATCCCTCAATTAATCCCTGGGGTGGGTCGGAAGGTTTGGAATACCGGGCATTCACGCGGAATTCATGCCCAAGGTCCCAGCGGGTTCCCGTTACAACTGGTCGTTCAGCAGGGTGGGGACATCAGCAAATATTTATTTACCAGTTTAGGTCGGCAGCAGCCAGGCAGAAATTCTGACTAATCCTGCGTGAGAGCGCGCGTAGATCTCTTTTACACCCGCTTCCCCCTCCCGTCTCTGTGTACAGACATCACACACACAAACACACAGACACACACACACACACAGAAACACACACACATCCAGACACACACAGACACACACACACACACACACACAGAAACACACACACTAGAGCAAAGATACTCTTCCTTCTTTTCCAAAAAAAGTACCGGGATTTCCCCAACACTTTTTGCCTAAGGGAAAACTTCCTTGGACTTTATGAAGAACAGTGATTTCCACGCACGGTTAACGCGACACAAAGCTGATTGTGGTGGAGACCATTCGGCCCTTGCCTCATGATGCTGGCATCCCCTCCCCCACTGTCTTATTATCGGCCCCAATCGCAATGTCGCTCCAACTTGCCGTTAAATACATCTGTATCACACTTCAGCCACTTCCCATTGCATCAGCTTCCTCATTCTCACCGCTCTCCGGGTAAAGAAAATTCCCTTTCCTTCACTCTTCCGTTTTACTTGGCTCGGCCCTCAAGTTCGCCTTCCCAAACGGGTCAGTAGTTGTAAATACCCTCTATCAGATGATCCCGGCGTCTCTTCATTTCGCGTCCCCTCCGCTGCATCTTTTTTCTGCCAGAACTGCAGTTCTTTTTCAAAAGGTGAGGAGGTCTCTTTCCAGCAGGCAACTGGAGTTTGGAGTTTGTTCGCAAACAGACATCGACGCTCCGAATTAGGAGGCAGCGAGAAGACTCACTTAATACCCCTACCCCCCACGCCCCCCGAGTCGTGATCGGGAATTTGCAGATCGCAGAAGGAAGGGGATTGCAAATTGTCCTGATTTCCTTCTTCATTTCTTTGTAGTTTTTTTTAAAATGCAGTTTTAGCAAAACAAAAGTAGCCGGATGGGAAGCGAAGTGAGGAGACCAGGGTGGGTGACTTGATGGAGGAATTTCCAGCTGCAGAGCCGGGTTACTTCCTATTGTCCGAGAGCGGTCATTTAAGCGTTAGCTGCACCGGGGAGTTGCGGGTCTGGCTGGCTCCCTTATTTTCCTCCCCAGGGTTTCCACGGAGCCCTCCCTTCATGGTATTGCTCCACGCGATAAAACAGGAGACCGGGAAGTGAAGAAACACCGGTCAGCAGGCTTGGAATGTGCAGATTTAATTAGTCTGTCAACCGCAGGTTCCCCAGTCTAGATTGGAAACAGGAGGAACTCTGCAAACGCTGGAAATCCAAAGCAACACACACACACACAAGATGCTGGAGGAACTCAGCAGGTCTGGCAGCATCTATGGAAAAGAGTTCCAGTCAACGTTTCAGGACTTGAAGAAGGGTCTCGGCTCGAAGCGTCATTTCCCCAGTGGGGAGGTTTCAGCCTTGCATCTTACCACGAACCCCGACCGTTAACCGAGGTGTCCGTGGACCTTTGCATGCTGTCTGACCTGCTGAGTTCTTCTAGCATTGTGTGTGTTACTTTGGGAGATTAAACTTCCCTTAACCCCCCTCCCCACTCTCACTCTCTCCCCTTACACACACTCACTCATACTGAGTCAACCCCACGTAGATTCCATTGTCCGCCCCCACCGCTTGTCCAAAGTGTTTGAAGATTTCAATTCTTCCAAAGCCACACACATCACACTTGTTACTAACCTAGAACAAAGAGTACGGCGCAGGGACGGGCCATTCGGCCCGTAATGTCGCGCACAGCAAATCAGAAACACCCAAACACCAATCCCTCCACCTACACCATGCCTATATCCCTCCACGACACAGATGAGAACTCTTGTGGTGCTGCGGTCAGAAGCAGATCAGACTAGAATGACGGCCAGTATCAGGGGCTCGTGGTGATCGCCAGATGATTGCGGGCTGGTCTCCAGCTTCGGCTGGGGGACGGGGCATGTTCCCAAGACCAGAGTGCGTGAATGAGGGTCTGCTGCATTTTCTGCGGTGCTGTCGACGGACAAACCGAGGTCGTGTCAAGGACCCCCACTCACTGTCTTAATTTGCAGATAACGGGCGGAGAGCGTAACTAGTCAGCTTAACCGAGTGGGGAAAATTCCAATGTTTAACAAAAAACTCTTCCAATGCAAGAACCCTCAATCTGAGCTACAAATTCAATTTTAAGATTTAGAAATGCATCTTTTTTTATATTCCCAAGCCTGTATTTAATCATTTGTGGGTATCGGCGTGCATCAAAAGATAGGTAATATCAAAAAGATATATTGTAGAAAAAAAGTAGACACAGCACAGAAACACACAAAACGCTGGGTGAACTCAGCAGGTCAGGCAGCATCTATGGAGATGAACAAAGAGTCGACGTGACGGCCGTTCATCGGGACAGAAACCGGCCATTCGGCCCACAATGGCTGTGCAGACCATCATAACTTTAACTGATTCGCGCTCTCTCTACAGGATCCATATCCCCGCATCCCTGCCTATTGAGTTGCCCAAAAAGTTTCTTAAATGCCACGCATAGCATCTGCTTCAAGATAAGTTGTATCAAGGCGGGGGAAGGAGGGGGCGCGCTGCATCAAAAGTTGGAACCCTTTACATCATACTGCTGCTGGTGGGGGGGGGGTTGCGCGCATGAAAAGTTGGGACCCTCTGCATCAAAGCGGGGAGGAGGGCGCTGTAATGAAAGTTGAAGACTCACGTATCATCGTCCTCACTCCTGAACTGTGTCCAGTTGTGGGACGGTGCCGGCTCTTCCCCGCTCTGACAGTTGACACTGAGGTTGTCCATTTGGTCGGTAACGCTGCTCACGCTGCCCTCCGGCATGGAGTCAATGCCGCTGTCCAGTCGCTCGGCCTCCAGCCCGGTTTTGGCGTCCAGCCCCTTGCCCTGCTTATGAGCGCGACTTCTGTCAAACTCATGGGGCCGCCTGAAATTGATGGAGAGTTCGGCCATTGTGGCAAAAGCCGATGTTTACCACCACGAGTAGCTCTGGCTCTACGTGCGAAGCTCCTGAACACTTTGCTAAAATGAGGCTGATTTCGTAAGTGGAACCGCACTCAGACGTTATCATTCTAACCCCGCCTCTCCAGGCCAATTTTAACCTGGGGAATACCCAGCATGTGACTCCGGGTGCTTTCTGAATGTGACTAATTATATTACTGTACTTTGTAACAAAAAAAAAACAAATTTCCTTTTTCCCAATTTCCCCTGTTGGAGACTTAAAAAAAAATCCAAACTTGAAACCTTCATTCATAAGTTTGTTTTCAGAGCCTTTAACGTTTTTAAAACTTTTAATTATAAAAGTCTCCTTTCATTACAAACTAATAATTTTTTACAGCAGATATTTTAAATTCAGTGGAATTGCAATGTTAATATTCATTTAGAGAAGTCTAGAATATAAAAGCAAGGCTGTAATGCTGAAGCTTTATAAGGCATTGGTCAGACTGCACTTGGAGTGTCCTGAGCGGTTTCTGAGAAAGTACGTGATGGAATTGGAGAGGGTCCAGTGGAGGTTCATGAGAATTGTCCCCCAGAATGAAAGGATTGATGTATCTGATGGCTTTGGGCCTGTACTCGCTGGAGTTCAGAAGAATTGGGAGGGGGGGGGCAGGAGGGATCTCCATTGAATGTTGAAAGGCCTCAGTACTGGCTGTGGAGAGCATGTCTTCTACAGCAGGGGAATCTAGAGGGACCAAAGAGCACAGCCTCAGAATTGAAGATCTTCTCTTTGGAACAGAGATAAGGAAGAACGGCAGGTCAGACTCGATGGGCCGAAGGGCAAACTTTCATGTTTATATGACGTGCGCTGAGATATCTTGTTCAGAAAGGATGAGGTTAATAAAGATCCCAGCTGCCTCTTGTGAAGGGGGAAGGGGTAGAAGGGGGTAAATCACATTCTTCAACCATCACAATCCATTTGGCCCATCAGAAGACATACTGCTAACCACAAGATGTTGGCCTAGGGTCACATTCAGAGAGCGTTTGGATAGGACCATTCCTTCCCTGTAGGAAAATGGCGGCAAGGGGTTACAGAGTGCAGGAAACTGGAGAGAGCTGTGGACACAGATCAGCACCTCCATGGACCCCGTCTGTACTTCTCACTGCCTCAGTAGAGCAGCCAGCCTCATCGGAGACCCGACTTTGCCTGGACATTCTCCCCCTCCCATCGGGCAGAACATAGAAATGTTTGAAAGGAAATACCAGCAGGCTCCCGCTGTTAACGGCCTTTTGAATGGTCCTCCTGTAGGATAAGATGGGCTCGAGTTCAAAGTTCAAAGTCAATTTATTATCATCATCATGCTGCTGGCATTTAGGGTAACAAAGTACATACACGGCACCATATACTACCCTGGGATTCACTTTCCTACGGGCAAAGTAACACAAAAGAATCAATGAAAACCTGCACACAAAGACGGACTAACAATGTGTGCAAAAGACAGCAAATTGTGCAAATACAAAACAAAGAACAAAATAATAAACAAATAAATAATAGTGTGAGTTGACGAGTCCTCGAAAGTGAGTGCGTGGGTTGTGGAGTCAATTCAGAGTTGAGGTGAGTGAGGTTATCCACGCTGATCGAGGGATAATAACTGTTCCTGAAGCTGATGGTGTGAGTCCTGAGGCTCCTGTACCTCCTCCGCGATGGCGGCAGCGATAAGCAAGCATGGTCTGAATGGTGGGGGTCCGATGATGAACATTGTTTTCCTGCAACAGTACATCAAGTAGATGTGCTCAATACTGGGGAGGGCCTCACCCATGATGGACTGGGCTGCATCCACTGCTTGCTGCAGGATTTTCCATTCAAGGGCATTGGTGTTTCCTTACCAGGATGTGACGCAGCCAGTCAGTACACTCTCCACTGCACATCTGTAGAAGTTTGCCAAAGTTTTAGATGTCATGCTAAATCTATGAAAACTTCTAAGAAAGTACAGGTGCTGCTGACGTGCTTTCTTTGTAATGATACTTACGTGCCGGTCCCAAGACAGTTTCTCTGAATGATAACACTGAGGAATTTAAAGTTACGCTTCCACCTGACCTCCAGTTTCTGTGAGCTCTTTGGTTTTCTTGAAGTTGAGTGAGAAGTTGTCATGGCACCATTAACCTCACAATTTATCTCATTATGACTTTGACCCTACTGTCTGCCTGCACTGTACTTCCTCTGTGACCGTAACACTTATTCTGCATTCTGTTATTGTTTCCCATTTCTTGTACTACCTCAGCGAATGGCTGTGTTGATATGATCTGTATGGATGACAATTTTTCTCTGTTCTTGGTACATGTGACCATAATAAACCAATGTATCAAGGGATTCCACCACTAAGCACATCTTTCCCTCCTCCCTTCTTTCTGCTTTCCCCGGGGATCACTCCCTACGCGACTCCCTTGTCCATTCATCCCTCCCATCCCTCCCCACTGATCTCCCTCCTGGCACTTACCCTTGTAAGCGGAACAAGTGCTACACATGCCCTTACACTTCCTCCCTTACCACCATTCAGGGCCCCAAACAGTCCTTCCAGGTGAGGCGACACTTCACCTGTGAGTCGACTGGGGTGATATACTGCGTCTGGTGCTCCCGATGCAGCCTTCTATACATTGGCAAGACCCGACACAGACTGGGAGACCACTTTGCTGAACACCTACGCTCTGTCCGCCAGAGAAAGCAGGATCTCCCAGCGGCCACACATTTTAATTCCACATCCCATTCCCATTCTGACATGTCTACCCACGGCCTCCTCTACTGTAAAGATGAAGCCACACTCAGGTTGGAGGAACAACACCTTATATTCTGTCTGGGTAGCTTCCAACTTGATGGCATGAACATTGACTTCTTAAACTTCCATTAATCCCCTTCGTACCCCATCCATTATTTATTTATTTATTTATTTATTCCCCCCCCCCCTTTTTCCTCTCTCTCTTTTTTCTCCCTCTGCCCCTCTCGCTATAACTCCTTGCCTGCTCTCCATCCTCTGGATTTTCCCCCCCTCCCCCTTTTCCTTCTCCCTGGGCCTCCTGTCCCATGATCCTCTCGTATTCCTTTTGCCAATCACCTGTCCAGCTCTTGGCTCCATCCCTCCCCCTCCTGTCTTCTCCTATCATTTTGGATCTCCCCCTCCCCCTCCAACTTTCAAATCTCTTACTAACTCTTCCTTCAGTTAGTCCTGACGAAGGGTCTCGGCCTGAAACGTCGACTGTACCTCTTCCTAGAGATGCTGCCTGGCCTGCTGCGTTCATCAGCAACTTTGATGTGTGTTGCCTGAATTTCCAGCATCTGCAGATTTCCTCGTGTTTGCGATGTATCGAGATGTTGGCTTTCTTTCCAGAGTTGCTGCCTGACCTGTTGCGCATTTGTAAGGAAAGAGTTAAATTCGACTCCTCTTTGGAATATGGTCAAATGTGAAAATGTGTAACACAAAATGGAAGTTGTTAGACAAATTGGTGTTAGTCTGGGACGTGGGAATGTTTTGAGAAAGTACAAGGGAACCAGACCTCAGCCTTGTTCAGAGAACTGAGAGTGAGTGCCAGTGTACAGCCTTGAGAGTAGATAATGGTGACAATTGTATTTGTCTGGAAAAGGATTCGAGAAAACGGTATTGGAGGGTATAAAAAGGGGCGATTTCTTTGTACAAGGGGTTATCTTCCTTTAGGCAGGATTGTGACTAATGGTAAGAGCTGGCAATAAGGACTTCGAGAGACTGAGAGACAGACAGGCAGAGAGAAAGAGAGTGAGTGAGAGAGGAGAGACCGAGAGACAGAAAAAGAGGGAGGGGGAAGAGAGAGAGGGAAAGAAAGAGGGGAGAGAGAGGGAAAGAAAGAGGGGAGAGAGAGGCAGAGAGAGAGAAAGTGTGTAGAAAACCTGTTGGCATCTGCAGTTCCGTCTGGCAGGTCATTGTGTGTAGTGGCTTAGGGAACTGGTTGATAGTATAATTTTATCTTTTAACATTATTAACTCTCTTTCTTTCTACATTCTTTATATAACTATTAAAGTGATTTCTTACAGCATTTTCCATGTGTACAGTGCCTCCTTTGTTTGTGGAAACCTCTTGGTGATGAATCAGAAAGGAACAAGGGACCAACGTTAAAATATTTTAGTTGCAGAATTTATTGGTGAACTGGCTACATTTCAAGTACAAGTTTATCGCCAAGGTATAAACGGCATGTTAATGAGCTTTTCTGCAGCAGCAACAGCACATTACAAATATAAACCTACATTAACAAAAGTTACACAACAGAATAAATACAACAACACTAGATCACAGAGATGCATTCCACAATAATGTAACTGTAAACAAAAATGATTTAAAAATTCACCATGTGTTCTTTCCTGGTTCATTTCAGGGTTTTCTCCCAAATATTCGCAAACAAAGGGAGATGACACATGTAAACAACAGGAATTCTGCAGATGCTGGAAATTCAAGCAACACACATCAAAGTTGCTGGTGAACGCAGCAGGCCAGGCAGCATCTCTAGGAAGAGGCGCAGTCGACGTTTCAGGCCGAGACCCTTCGTCAGGACTAACTGAAGGAAGAGTGAGTAAGGGATTTGAAAGTGGGAGGGGGAGGGGGAGATCCAGAATGATAGGAGAAGACAGGAGGGGGAGGGATAGAGCCAAGAGCTGGACAGGTGATAGGCAAAAGGGGATACGAGAGGATCATGGGACAGGAGGTCCGGGAAGAAAGATGGGGGGGTGGGGGGTGACCCAGAGGATGAGCAAGAGGTATATTCAGAGGGACAGAGGGAGAAAAAGGAGAGTGAGAGAAAGAATGTGTGCATAAAAAAGAGTAACAGATGGGGTACGAGGGGGAGGTGGGGCCTAGCGGAAGTTAGAGAAGTCAATGTTCATGCCATCAGGTTGGAGGCTACCCAGACGGAATATAAGGTGTTGTTCCTCCAACCTGAGTGTGGCTTCATCTTTACAGTAGAGGAGGCCGTGGATAGACATGTCAGAATGGGAATGGGATGTGGAATTAAAATGTGTGGCCACTGGGAGATTCTGCTTTCTCTGGCGGACAGAGCGTAGATGTTCAGCAAAGCAGTCTCCCAGTCTGCGTCGGGTCTCACCAATATATAAAAGGCCACATTGGGAGCACCGGACGCAGTATATCACCCCAGTCGACTCACAGGTGAAGTGATGCCTCACCTGGAAGGACTGTTTGGGGCCCTGAATGGTGGTAAGGGAGGAAGTGTAAGGGCATGTGTAGCACTTGTTCCGCTTACATGGATAAGTGCCAGGAGGGAGATCAGTGGGGAGGGATGGGGGGGACGAATGGACAAGGGAGTTGTGTAGGGAGCGATCCCTGCGGAATGCAGAGAGAGGGGGGGAGGGAAAGATGTGCTTAGTGGTGGGATCCCGTTGGAGGTGGCGGAAGTTACAGAGAATAATATGTTGGACCCGGAGGCTGGTGGGGTGGTAGGTGAGGACCAGGGGAACCCTATTCCTAGTGGGGTGGTGGGAGGATGGAGTGAGAGCAGATGTACGTGAAATGGGGGAGATGCGTTTAAGAGCAGAGTTGATAGTGGAGGAAGGGAAGCCCCTTTCTTTAAAAAATGAAGACATCTCCCTCGTCCTAGAATGAAAAGCCTCATCCTGAGAGCAGATGCGGCGGAGACGGAGGAATTGCGAGAAGGGGATGGCGTTTTTGCAAGAGATAGGGTGAGAAGAGGAATAGTCCAGATAGCTGTGAGAGTCACTATTCCTCTTCTCACCCTGTCTCTTGCAAAAACGCCATCCCCTTCTCGCAATTCCTCCGTCTCCGCCGCATCTGCTCTCAGGATGAGGCTTTTCATTCTAGGACGAGGGAGATGTCTTCATTTTTTAAAGAAAGGGGCTTCCCTTCCTCCACTATCAACTCTGCTCTTAAACGCATCTCCCCCATTTCACGTACATCTGCTCTCACTCCATCCTCCCGCCACCCCACTAGGAATAGGGTTCCCCTGGTCCTCACCTACCACCCCACCAGCCTCCGGGTCCAACATATTATTCTCCGTAACTTCCGCCACCTCCAACGGGATCCCACCACTAAGCACATCTTTCCCTCCCCCCCTCTCTCTGCATTCCGCAGGGATCGCTCCCTACACAACTCCCTTGTCCATTCGTCCCCCCCATCCCTCCCCACTGATCTCCCTCCTGGCACTTATCCGTGTAAGCGGAACAAGTGCTACACATGCCCTTACACTTCCTCCCTCACCACCATTCAGGGCCCCAAACAGTCCTTCCAGGTGAGGCATCACTTCACCTGTGAGTCGACTGGGGTGATATACTGCGTCCGGTGCTCCCGATGTGGCCTTTTATATATTGGTGAGACCCGACGCAGACTGGGAGACCGCTTTGCTGAATATCTACGCTCTGTCCGCCAGAGAAAGCAGAATCTCCCAGTTGCCACACATTTTAATTCCACATCCCATTCCCATTCTGACATGTCTATCCACGGCCTCCTCTACTGTAAAGATGAAGCCACACTCAGGTTGGAGGAACAACACCTTATATTCCGTCTGGGTAGCCTCCAACCTGATGGCATGAACATTGACTTCTCTAACTTCCGCTAATGCCCCACCTCCCCCTTGTACCCCATCTGTTACTCATTTTTATGCACACATTCTTTCTCTCACTCTCCTTTTTCTCCCTCTGTCCCTCTGAATATACCTCTTGCCCATCCTCTGGGTCACCACCCCCCCCCATCTTTCTTCCCGGACCTCCTGTCCCATGATCCTCTCGTATCCCCTTTTGCCTATCACCTGTCCAGCTCTCGGCTCTATCCCTCCCCCTCCTGTCTTCTCCTATCATTTTGCATCTCCCCCTCCCCCTCCAGCTTTCAAATCCCTTACTCACTCTTCCTTCAGTTAGTCCCGATGAAGGGTCTCGGCCCGAAACGTTGACTGTACCTCTTCCTAGAGATGCTGCTTGGCCTGCTGCGTTCACCAGCAACTTTGATGTGTGTTGCTTGAGATGACACATGTGTTCAAGGCCACAAGAATACTCTTTAATAGAACTAGCACAAATACAACACTAAAATAAAATAAATCTCTACGGTCGCAAACAACAGGAATTCTGCAGATGTTGGAATTTCAAGCAACACACATCAAAGTTGCTGGTGAACGCAGCAGGCCAGGCAGCATCTCTAGGAAGAGGTACAGTCATCGTTTCGGGCCGAGACCCTTCATCGGGACTCATTCAGACCTTCGAAGGGTCTCGGCCTGAAACGTCGACTGTGCCTCTTCCTAGAGATGCTGCCTGGCCTGCTGCGTTCACCAGCAACTTTGATGTGTGTTGCTTAAATCTCTACAGTAGTAAATAGTAGCAGTACAGAAATGAAAATAATACTCATCATGGTCTAAGTGAGCTGACCTCGAGAATGCCAACAGAGATGTCCCTGATTGAGGGATCAGAAGTGGAGAGAGTGAGTAGTTGCAGCTTCCTGGGTTTCGCTGTTTCTGAGGACGTATCCTGGGCGCACCATATCGATGCAGTTATAAAGGAGGCCACGGCAGCTATATTTTATCAGCACTCAAAAACGTCCACAGAGCATTCTCCCTGGCTGCATCACCATCTGGTATGGCGGTGGGGGGGTGGGGGGCTACTGCACAGGATTGAAGTAAGCTGCAGAGGGTTGTGAACTCAGTCAGCTCCATCACGAGGACCTTCGAGGACTCATGCCTTAGCAAGGTGGTGTCCATCGTTAAGCACCCTCACCACCCAGGTCACGGCTTGCTCTCACCGTTACCATCAGGGAGGAGGTACAGGAGCCTGAAGACACACACTCAACGGCTCCTTCCCCTCTGATTTCTGAATGGACACTGAACCATGAACACTACCTCACTAACTTTTTGCACCAATTATATAATTTAACTGTTTAATATACACGCAGCCTCTCCTCTCTCCAAGTCCGTCTAACTCCAATTCGATGTACTCTGACTCTCTTCGATGTACTGTTCCTTATCATAGCACTAGTCACAAGCTGTGACCTAGCCTTGGACAAAACTCTCTTCTCTTGCAACAAGGAGGTCCCCAATTCTACCTCTTAAAACCCCTTACACTGGTACTTTTCCATGCAGTTGGTACCTGCTCCTGCACAAAGACCTTGCCTTGCGGTGAAAAAACATGAATTGCACCATTTTCCACTGTTATGGCTATAGACTTGAACTCCCTTAACTTTCTCAAAACATTGCTGCGGATTGGTTCCTGTGTACTTTCTCCGAACAATCCCACTCCAGGCGAACAGCACTTCACCTTACAGACTTCCATTGCATTTTAGCATGTACCAGGGAGGAATCACATTTAACTTCTCCTTACAGTAACATACACAAAATGCTGGAGGAGCTCATTAGCTTGGGTAGCATCTATGGAAAGAACTAAACAGCCGGTATTTTGGGCTGAGACCCTTCATCAGGACTTGTTTGCAGATCAGTGCAAGACCCGATGGTGGTAGGGAAGAAGCTGTTGTTGAACCTTGTGGTTTTTGTAACAATGGTCAATATTAATTTTTCTTTTTTTAATGTTGTTGGAACTCAAAGGCCTACATCAGTCAGGGTCGACCACGGACGTTGCATCCTAACTGTCTAGATACACAAGCCAGGGCAGTTCGATATGGAGAGCAAGCTGTTGCCCACATAGCAAACTCCCCTTCTCCACACAGCTGGTGAACCCAAAGGAACAGTAGAGACCAGAACAGCTTGGCACGAGCGGTGTCGCAGGAGTTGCCAGTCAGTTTTCCTTTTCCTGGTTGAGCTGGCAACCACGGCTGATGAGCCCCATCTGCCCGAAGTGACTGGTTTTAAAGTGCCAGTAACACCCCTCGTCAGTAGAAATGGTTCTGTCGGGCTCACGTGAAGGCCAGGAGCTGGTTGTCAGAGGCTATTTGAGGTGCACGTCATTGGGAGCATTTAGTAGGTAGTGGGAGCTTATCCCCATTACCACCACCAGCTTTAACAAAATTAAAAACCCAGCTGTGTGCTGAAGAGGGTTTTCTTGAGCAGGTTGGGACCGTTTTCCTTGGAGCATAGGATTCAGAGGTGTGCATCTCTGAAGGTGTATAAAACCACTAAGGGTGAAAGCACACAGTCTTTACCCCAGGCCTGGAATCAAGAACTGGAGCTCACAGGTTTAAAGGTGATTAGGGAGAGATTTGTTCACCCAGAGAGCGGTGTGTATTTGGAATGAGCTGGCTGAGGCAGACATATGGATCGGGAAGGTTTGGAGCAGGGGTGCCCAACCTTGGGCCCATCAACTCCTTGCTTTATGGTTTTGGTCCATGGCTCAACTTGAGAGGGATATGGACCAAATGCGAGCAAATAAGACTAACTTAGATGATGATGATGAAGGGTCTCGGCCCAAATCTGATCCAGTCAACTGTCTATTTCTCTCCATCGATGCTGAGCTCCCCCAGCATTTTGTGTGTCAGTTCAGTGATATTAAACCTGACTCTGAATGTAAGTCAGCATGGACCATTTGGGCCAAAGGGCCAGTTTCTGTGCTGTATGAGTCTGTAACCTCCACACTCTCCAGCAATGGTGGGGTTGGTCAGCCCAGCCCCTGTTAGAATTGGCTTCCTCCTGGCCTCTGGTCATGCCCAGGCACGGCCGGTTTACGTGTACATTCCTATTCCTGTGTACAACCCCCAGGGACTCAGCGTGCAAAAATGCAAAGCACAATCAGTTTCCCATTTCACAAATGGTGACTCAGGCCAGCGTGCAGAATGCAACCCAGGACATTCCCTCAAAGTTAATTGTTTTAAATTCTTCTCATTATCAGCTGAGTCACTTGGGACACCCCGCAGGGAGGGTGCTGCTATCCAGGGAGTGTTTTGATGGTGTCTGTTTACATTTAACAGGAGGTAAACATTTGGATAAGAAACTGCAGCAGTTTAAGTTCAGTAGTAAATAATAAAATATGTCCAAGTAAATGAAGGTGGAGAACTGACAATCAAGAATTTTACCACGGAAACTGTAGTTTGCAAACATAGAAGAGTACAGCTCAGGAACAGGCCATTCGGCCCACAGTGTTGTGCTGAACCAGCTAAAAAGCAAATCAAAAACACCCAAACATGAATTCTTCCTCCCTACACCATGTCCACATCCTTCCATCTTCCTCACATCCACGTGCCTATCCAAACGTCTCTTAAAAACCTCTAATGTATTTGCCTCTACCACCAGACCAGGCAGCACATTCCAGACATCCACCACTCTTTGAGTAAAAAACTTACCCCTCACATCCCCCTTCAACCTACCCCACCCCCATCTTCAATGCATGCCCTTTAGTATTAGACCTTTCTACCCTGGGAAACAGATACTCTCTGTCCACTTGATCTGCCTCTCATAATCTTGTAAACCTCATTCAGATCTCCCCTCAGCCTCCGACACTCCAGAGAAAACAACCCAAGTTTATCCAGTCTCTCGTGATAGCACATGCCCTCAAAACCAGACAGCATCCTGGTAAACCTCTTCTGCACCCTCTGTAAAGCCTCGACATCCTTCCTATAGTGGGGTGACCAGAACTGTGTGCAATACTCCAGATGTGACCAAACCAGAGTTTTATAAAGTTGGAACATAACCTCCTGACTTTTGATAAACATTTGTAAACTGAATCAGCAAACCTGTGGACAGTGAGGAAGACGGTCAGAGCTTGCATCTGGATCTGGACCAGATGCAAAATTGGCAGGTGGAGTTTAATGCAGACAAGTGTTTGAGGTGTTGCACTTTGGCGGGACCAAATGAGGGTAGGACTTACATGGAAAGTGGTAGCACTGAGGAATGTGGTAGAACAGAGGGATCTGGGAATACAGATCTATAGTTCCTTGAAAGTGGCATCACAGGTAGATAGGGTTGTAAAGAAAGCTTTTGGCACGTTGGCCTTCATAAATCAAAGCACTGAGTACAGGAGATGGGATGTATGGGATGTTATGCTGATGTTGTATAAGACATTGGTGAGATCTAATCTGGAGTATTGTGTGGAGTTTTGGTCACCTACCTACAGGAAAAATGTAAATAAGATTGAAAGTGTAGAGTAAATTTACAAGGATGTTGCTGGGTCTGGAGGACTTGAGTTATAAGTGTAATGTTCTGGTTCTTTTTTTTTTACTGTTATGCTGTTCCGTGTGTGATCGTTTGTGCTGTTCTCTGCAAGCTGCTTGATTGGGTTACTGTTGAAGATAAGAGATTGGAGGATTGTGTGCCACCCAATTAGGATGGCCCGATTGAGGGGGGGTTTCCCTGGTGAGGGACACTAACGTTGGTTCCTTGAAATTATTTTTTGTTTATGATAGACTGCTTGAAGCTGAACACAAATATAATTTCAGACTACTTGTATCACATAGGAGTTTTGGAGAAACAAGAAATTAACTTTTATTGAATATAATGTGTTTAATTGCATAACAGTGCTGACGCTTTGCAATAGTCAACTCAGCTAACAATGTTTTGTTGATGATTTTCATTTGTACTCAGTGTCTGAGGCTTCTTGTTTAAGTGTCCAACAATAATCAGCCAGCACTGATGGATTCCAGTTGCCCTGAGACCGTTTCTCCATGACCGCAATGTCCTGGTGAAACCTTTCACCGTGCTCGTCACTGACAACGCCAAGATTTGCAGGGAAGAAGTCTAAATTGGAATTCAGAAAATGAATCTTTAGTGACATGTTGCACTTCATGGTTTTGTGTGCTTGAAGCATGTTGTCAGCTGCACGTAGTTTGGTGCTCTGTAGCTGCCAAGAAAATGTTCAACAACATCCTTGAATGCCTTCCATGTGATTTTCTCCAGTCCCACAAGAAGTTCTTCAAATTGCCTGTCATTAATGACCTGTTTGATTTGTGGACCAATAAAAATGCCTGCCTTAATCTTGGCATCAGTTATTCTGACTTGAATTATGAATTGAAATAACAAACATAGGTGATTTCAAAAAATGGTGTGTGATAGTGAAATCTCATGGTGATTTTATAAGATACACACAAAAGTATTCAGGAAGCAAAATCTTCATTGTCAGTGTAACATGTCTTATTATGGATCAGAAGGTTGTAGGTTTGACACCTACCTGGCTTGTCGACTCCCTTTGCCCATAGGTTAGCACATCCTACGACAGTGTTGATAGTTGACACAAACAACACATTTCACTGTATGTTTTACTGTTTCGATGTAATCATCATTATGTGCCATGTCGTATGACATCATCATTACATGCCATGTTGTATGACATGGGTGATCATGGTCTTTCCATGACCATGATTGTTCTTGAAAAATTTTTCTACAGAAGTGATTTGCCATTGCCTTCTTCTGGGCAGTGTCTTTACAAGAGAGTGACCCCAGCCATTATCAATACTCTTCAGAGATTGTCTGCCTGGCGTCCATGGTCACATAACCAGGACTTGTCATATGTACCAGCTGCTCATACGACCATCCACCATCTGCTCCCATGGCTTCACGTGACCCTGATCGGGGTAGGTGGGGGGAGGGCCCTAATCAGGTGCTACACCTCGCCCGAGGGTGACCTGCAGGTTAGTGGAGAGAAGAGCTCCTTATACCTCCTTTGGTAGAGATGTATCTCCACCCCAACACCCATAACTTACACGTGACAACTAGAAGCTAATCTTTAAACTTTAAAAATTTACTGAGAAAGGCTCTGTGATCCCCTCACAGTTAAGAGAAACCAGTCCAGACAAGTGAACTGACCACAGGTTTATTTATAAAAGCATTTCCTTTCTACGTGGCGAAAACACCAGCTCACAACCAAACACTTGCTGAGGATCCCCAGTGTAGATATCTGTGTCTTTACTGGCAATAAGTAAGCAGGGACCACAGGCAGCATGTCATGTACAGTAACAAACAATCTGCTGGAAGAACTCAGCAGAACAAGCAAAGTCAAAGCCAAGGTCGAGTTTATCGTAATAAGCACAGGGACGTCTACGGTCAAGCGCAATGAAAAGCTTAATTGCAGCAGTATCATCGGTACATAGCATCAGATAAGCCACTGTCACAAGGAAAACAAAAATGAAACATAAATTGTAGACAGTTTTTCCAAGGAAGAACACAATTAGGAAAAGAAAAGAAAGTTCATTTGAGTGCTAAGTGATTATAGTGTTAGTAAAGTGCAGAGATTAGGGTTGTGCAGGTTGGTTCATGAACTGAATGGCTGGAGAGAAGTAGCTGGTCTTGAACCTGATGGTGTGGGGCTTCACGTTACTGTACGTCCAGTCCAAAGGAATTTAGATTTGGACTCGGAGTTAGTTATTTATCATGCGTACGTCAAAATATATAATGAAATAAATTGTTTACTTTAACAATCTACACAACCAAGGATGCGCTGGGGGCAGCCACACTTTCAGGTACCAATGTAGCATACCCACAACATTCGACACACAACAATACAAGCATTAACAACTTCAGGACAACAGAACAGAACACGATAACACCAGCAAAAGGCGCAGTGGTCAGCACAACACTTTACAGCGCAGGCAACCAGGGTTCAATTCCCACTACTGCCTGTAAGGAGTTTGTACGTTCTCCCTGTGATCGCGTGGGTTTCCTCCCACAGTCCAAAGATGATCTACAATGATCAATTAAACTGCCTACAGTAGGTAGGTTAATTGATCATTGTAGATCACAGAAACAGAAACACAGAAATCCTACAGCACAATACAGGCCCTTCGGCCCACAATGCTGTGCTGAACATGTCCTTACCTGAGAAATTACCTAGGGTTACCCATAGCCGTCTATTTTACTGATCTTCATATACCTGTCCAGGAGTCTCTTAAAAGACCCTATTGTATCCGCCTCCACCACCGTCATCGGCAGCCCATTCCACACACTCACCACTCTCTGAGTAAAAATCTTACCCCTGACGTCTTCTCTGTACCCAATCATCCTGTGACTTGGCTATGATTAAACAGGGCATTTGCTGGGTGGCAAGGCATGAACGGCCAGAAGGGCCTATTCTACACTGTATCTCACTAAATGATAAATAAATAAATAGATAGATAGATAAACAGAACCTCCTTATCCACCCCTCACACACATAGAAACATAGAAAGCCTACAGCACAATACAGGCCCTTTGCCCACAAAGCTGTGCCGAACATGCCCCCACCTTAGAAATTACTAGGCTTACCTATAGCCCTCTATTTTACTAAGCTCCATGTACCTATCTAAATGTCTCTTAAAAGACCCTATTGTATCCACCTCCACCACCATCACCGGCAGCCCATTCCACACACTCACCACTCTGAGTAAAAAACTTACCCCTGACATCTCCTCTGTACCTACTCCCCAGCACCTTAAACCTGTGTCCTCTTGTGGCAACCATTTCAGACCTGGGAAAAAGCCTCTGACTATCCACATGATCAATGCCTCTCATCATCTTATACACCTCTATCAGGTCACCTCTCATCCTCTGTCGCTCCAAGGAGAAAAGGCTGAGTTCACTCAACCTATTCTCATAAGGCATGCTCCCCAATCCAGGCAACATCCTTGTAAATCTCCTCTGCACCCTTTCTATGGTTTCCACATCCTTCCCGTAGTGAGGCGACCAGAACTGAGCACAGTACTCCAAGTGGGATCTGACCAGGGTCCTATATAGCTGCAACATTACCTCTCAGCTCCTAAATTCAATTCCACGACTGATGAAGGCCAATACACCGTATGCTTTTTAACCACAGAGTCAACCTGCGCAGCTGCTTTGAGTGTCCTATGGACTCGGACCCCAAGATTCCTCTGATCCTCCACACTGCCAACAGTCTCCGGAGGAGGAGAAGATGGCGGCACGACACAGCGCGCGCGGCCTCTCCGGTGATGAATATCTGTAATCTGTCAAGTAGGGTGCTGTGCACAATCCTGATTTGATGGAGACAGACGTGAAAGCATGGAGGAACATCTGGTGAAACTTCTGAAATGCCCGCTTCGCTGCCGCTGCTAATGTGTGATCCGAAATCTCTGGAGGGAAGGCCCTGAATCTTTGGCTTTGTCAGTTGATTCGTGGCCGGGGCCGGGGTCAAAGCGCTCGGCAGAGATGGTGCTCGGTGCTCGGTGTCAGAGGGCTGGTCGGAGGCTCGAAGTTTTTGGACGGACTCAGAGTCAGACTGTGGTCAGGTGCTTCCAGGATGCTGCATCGGCAAGCTTGCAGCTGGAGGTTCATGGCAGGGACAGTTTCTCCCTTCTACCATCAGCGTGAGATGTTGGGGCTATCAGGACCTTGAGACTTTTTTTTACCGTGCCCATGGTCTGCTCTTATCAAATTACGGTATTGCTTTGCACGGTTGTAACTATAGGTTATAATTATGTGGTTTTGTCAGTTTTAGTCTTGGTCTGTCTTGCGTTTCTGTGATGTCATACCGGAGGAACATTGTATCATTTTTTAATGCATGCATTTCTAAATGACAATAAACGAGGACTGAGTGTCCTCATAATCTAAATCTAATCTAAATTAATACTATATTCAGCCATCATATTTGACCTACCAAAATGAACCACCTCACACTTATCTGGGTTGAACTCCATCTACCACTTCTCAGCCCAGTTTTGCATCCTATCAATGCCCTGCTGTAACCTCTGACAGCCCTCCACACTATCCACAACACCCCCAACCTTTCTGTCATCAGCAAACTTACTAACCCATCCCTCCACTTCCTCATCCAGGTCATTTATAAAAATCACGAAGAGTAAGGGTCCCAGAACAGATCCCTGAGGCACACCACTGGTCACCGACCTCCATGCAGAATATGACCCATCTACAACTACTCTTTGCCTTCTGTGGGCAAGTCAGTTCTGGATCCACAAAGCAATGTCCCCTTGGATCCCATGCCTCCTTACTTTCTCAATAAGCCTTGCATGGGGTACCTTGTCAAATGCGTTGCTGAAATCCATATACACTACATCTGCTACTCTACCTTCATCAACGTGTTTAGTCACATCCTCAAAAAATTCAATCAGGCTCGTAAGGCACAACCTGCCTTTGACAACGCCATGCTGACTATTCCTGATCATATTATGCCTCTCCAAATGTTGATAAATCCTGCCTCTCAGGATCTTCTCCATCAACTTACCAACCATTGAGGTAAGACTCACTAGTCTATAATTTCCTGGGCTATCTCTACTCCCTTTCTTGAATAAAGGAACAACATCCGCAACCTCTCCCGTCCCCATTGATGATGCAACGATCATCACCAGAGGCTCAGCAATCTCCTCCCTCACCTCCCACAGTAGCCTGGGGTACATCCCATCCGGTCCCGGTGATTTATCCAACTTGATGCTTTCCAAAAGCTCCAGCACATCCTCTTTCTTAATGTCTATATGCTCAAGCTTTTCAGTCTGCTGCAAGTCATCACTACAATCACCAAGATCCTTTTCCATAGTGAATACTGAAGCAAAGTATTCATTAAGTACCTCCGCTATCTCCTCCGGTTCCATACACACTTTCCCACCGTCACACTTGGTAGGTTCTATTCTTTCACATCTTATCCTCTTGCTCTGTCTGTCTGTCTGTATCTTGTTTTACGGCGGTTGACATCCAGCTTAATGGTGCATTACCGCCACCCTCTGCTCCAGAATGTGCACTAGACATACATTCTAAATCCCTTCACCCAATCACACACACACACACACAAACCTACACTTCACCCTCCCATCTTTGACCATCCTAGTATCCTATTCCTGTTTATTCGTCATATTCTATAAAAAACCCCTGTACCCCTTAAAAACGCTAAAAATACCTGGACTTGTGCTCTCTCACCCATGCCCAGCAACCCTTTTAATGTGAATTCCTGCATCCCCAACTCCCTTAATTTATTTCTCATCATCTCTCTCTGTATCCCATACTTCCTGCAACTCAGAACTACATGTTCTACTGACTCCTCTTCCTGACATTCCTCACACAATCCTGTCTGGTGTTTCTCTATCATTTTCAATGTTTTGTTTAATGCACAGTGCCCCAGCCTTAACCTAGTCCACACAGTTTCCTCTCTTCTGTATCCATTACCTACCCTAGTAACTGCAACACTCTTTTGTATTTGATATAAATGCCTCCCTTTCCCCTTCCCGTCCCATCTTTCTTGCCACATTCGGTTGACTTTTTCCCAGATTACACACTTAACCTCTGCTTTACTGATACTAATGTGCATTTCCACATTTTCTTTCTTTAACGCCCTCTTTGCCAACTCATCCACCCTCTCATTCCCCTTCACCCCTACATGTGCTGGAACCCATAGAAATTTTACCTGACCTCCCTGATTTGCAATTCTTGTAACTAACTGAAGGACTTCATAAAGTACATCTTGCCGACTGTTTGTGTGAAAAGACCTTAAACTTGCTAGAACTGAGGATGAATCTGAACATATCAATGCTTTGGCTGTCTGGCTTTCTGCACCCATTGCAACGCAACCAACACCGCCAGCATCTCCACTGTAAACACCCCTAACTTATTAGATGTTCTTCTGCTGATTCCAATTTCTTTTGCTGGTATTACCACCCCAAACCCTATCACTCCTGTTTCAGGTTCCTTCGCACCATCCGTATAAATGTGAGTATAATCACTATACTTTTCCATCACATGACAGTTAAATGCATTTACCAAATCTGTTTTATATCTTTCTTTCCTTTTTACCTCTAACAAATGCCAGTCTATGTCAGGCCATACAAGCTTCCATGGAGCTACAACTGGGTAAACTACTGAAGGACTTATCCTCAGATCAAATACTCCACATTCTTTCGCAATATCATTCCCTACCAGACTAAAGGTATCCCTCTGAAACCTTCCATTTTCCCAGCACTCCTGCAACACTCCTTTAGTAGGGTGAGAATCATTGTGCCCCTGCAAGTTAACCCAGTAGTTTGCCATCAGTTGCATCCTTCTTAGTTCCAAAGGCATTATTCCCATTTCTACCTGTAGGGCTGACACTGGTGACGTTTTAAAAGCCCCACTGCACACTCTCAAGGCCTGAGCCTGAATCACATCCAGCTTCCTTATAAGAGACCTAGCTGCTGATCCATATACTATATTTCCATAATCCAATACAGATCTTACTAAAGCCACATACATTCTCTTCAAAGCTGAACAACTTGCTCCCCATTCCCTACCAGTCAAACATCTCATCACATTTATTACTTTTTTACATTTCTCCTCAACTTTCCTGATATGGTCTGCCCATGTTAATCGTGAATCTAATATAACTCCCAGAAATTTAAATGATGCAACCCTTTCTAATTCAACCCCATACATCCTTAACTTCTTCCCTACCTCAACCCTCTTCCTGGTAAAAAATACAGTTTGAGTTTTGTCTACTGAAAATCTACATCCCCAATCATAACCCCACTCCACCACTTCATCAATTGCTTCTTGTAGTTCCCTGATTATATGGTCCATGTTCCTGCCTCTTTTCCACAAGGCCCCATTATCCGCAAACAGTGACCTACCTATATCCACTGGTACCTTTGTGAAGACATCATTGATCATAATGATGAAAAGTAACAGGCTAATCACACTACCTTGAGGTGTGCCATTTTCCACTATGTACTGTTTTGATAATTCTGATCCAATCCGAACTTGAATTTTTCTACCAAACAAAAAATCTTTAATCCAATTAAAAACTCTCCCACCAACCCCCATCTTGTGCAGTTTAATTAATAATCCTTCCTTCTACATCATATCATAGGCTTTTTCAATGTCAAAGAACACTGCCACTACTGACTCTCTATTTGCCTGGGCCTTCCTTATTTCAGTCTCTAACATAATCGCTGAGTCCATGGAATTCCTTCCCTTTCTAAAACCACTCTGATAACTTGCCAGCATTCCCCTTTTCTCAAGCTCATATGATAACCTTTCTGTTATCATCCTTTCCATTATCTTACATATACTTGATGTTAATGCAATTGGTCTGTAGCTAGTGGGTTTTGACAGATCCTTGCCAGGCTTCCTTATTGGAATTACTACTGCTTCTTTCCATGCACTTGGTAATCTTCCCTCCTCCCACACTCTGTTATAAAAATGCAGCAACTTCAGGAGTGCTCCTTCTCCTAGATTTTTTAGCATCATAGAGCATATCAGATCTTTCCCTGGGGAGGTTGGTCTCGATCTCTTTATTGCTCTCACCATTTCTGCCAACGTAAATGGATCATCAATTATATCATCTGTTCCTTCCCTCCTGCTTAACACACGTGGGTGTTGGCTCATTATTCTTTCCCTTCTTCTTCTCCCTTCTTCAGACAAATTTTCTGAACTGTGTATCAGTACAAATGACTTGGCCATGACCTCAGCCTTATCCCTACTGGAGACTGCAGTTTCCTCCTCAGATATCATTACTGGATATTCCCATTCCCTTCTATCTCCTCCCATCCTCTCATCTACCTTTCCAGAAATATCAATCTCTGTCAACCCTTCTTCACTCAACTTCTGGAACTTACCCCAATCTGCTTTTCCAAACACCCACTTTGGGGTTCTGCCACCTGGTCTTACTTCAACTCTTTCACCCACTGAACACAAAACTGGGTAGTGATCACTGCCTACTGTTGAAGCAGTCCAAACTCCCCAGTTACTAATGCCAGCCAAGGTATTAGACACTAACGTAATATCTAACACTGACTCTGTTCCTGTGGTTATATCTATCCTTGTGCCGCTACCATCATTCATACACACCAAATTCCTTTCTTCCATCAAATCTTCAATTACCTTCCCATTTGGATCTGTAATCTGATCCCCCCATATTGTGCTATGAGCATTGAAATCTGCACACCACACTACTTTATGTCTGTTTTGTCCTTGTATCTTTAATAGGCTGTCCAAATCCAACCTTTTACAAGGATTGTAGTAGTTAATTATAACCACTCCCTCCCCTCTCTCCCACACTTCCACCACTATGTATTCCTGATCATCTCCTTTTTCCAGTACCCTATATGGTATACCTTGCTTGATTAACATAGCACAACCCCCTCCTCCCCCTAGATTTCTATCTTTCCTTATCATTATATACCCATATACCACAAAGTCTAAAGTTGGTTTCAACCAAGTTTCCTGAATACACACTACATCCGGTTTTACAACCATTTCTTTAATAAAGTGCTTGAATTCCTGGCTATTGGCCAGTAAGCTCCCTGCATTCCATTGTAAAAGAATCACCATAATTAGTATTAACCAACTCATGACACTTCCTGGCTTGACTGATTACTGAGGTTCTCCCTCACTTCCTCCCATGTCAGTCCTACTAACCCTAAATGGTTTACTGCTGCTTTTAACACCAGCTGAATTTTGTCACTTTTTGACTTTACCTCAGCAGTACTATTAATCACTCCTGCAATGAATGTTACTAGAGCCTTTTTGTCTACATGAATCCTGTCATTTGTTCTTTGTTGCATCTCTCGTATCCCTATTGCTCCCTGTTCATTAGGAACATTATTCTGTTCTCTTGACATTCTTACAGCTTCTGCATAAGTGATCTTTCTTTTCACTCTTATTTCTTGAATTTTAGTCTCCCGTCTCACAACCTCACACCCACTATATGCCACATTATGAGCTCCTCCACAATTGCAGCATTTTGGTTGAACTCCTGTTCCGCACTTTCCATATTCATGATCACCCCCACATCTAGCACATCTCCTCTGCCTTTTACAGTTTTTAGCCACGTGTCCAAACCTTTGACAATTATAGCACCTCAGTGGCTTTGGCACATACACCCTTACTGGGTAACTTATGAAACCCAGGAACACCTTCCTTGGCACTCTTTCTTCTTCAATTTCAATCAATACAGATTCACTTTCCTTTTTCACTCCCTCCTTTGTTGTTTTCAGTCTTTGAACATTCATTACTTTCCCTCCTTTGATATTCCTCTTTATCTCCTCCATATTTATACTCATTGGTATCCCTGTAATCACTTCTTTACAACCACTGTTTTGTGCTCCCACCCTCCCAGTGTATTCCACCTTGCATTTTCCTATCTCTTTTAGCTTGAGTGCTTTCTCAAGTTGTTCCTCATTCGCACATCTTACCAACAAGTTGCCATCATTAAGGACTTTTGCAAATACTATTTCCCCTATCTTATTTGTCAGAGTTGTTGTTAGCACAAACGGGTTAATTTTCTTCATATGTCCCTGAGCCTTCTCATTAAACCTAATTATGACAACACCTCCTCTCTGAGCTTGTTCATCTTCCTCACTTTCAGAGCTTTCTCCACTATCATTTCTTATTCTTTTATTCCCTTTGTCTTGGTTTTTATTCATCCGACCCCTCACTACCTCCTCATTCCCTTTATTTCTCCCTTCACAATAATCCACCTCTCCCCAGCTGCCTACCTCTGGTCCCAAGTCTCTATCCCTCTCCTTCTCCACTTTCTTTCCCTCAACCCCGCCTCTTATCTTGTCCGCCATTACCGGACCCACACGACCCCCTCCCAGCAATTTCCGTTCCTTCCCCACTCTCTTTCCCTCAACAGGTTCCGAACCACATTCAGGCATCAAGCAAAACACAGCCAGCTTCCAGTCAAGCCAACTCAGCCACTCCAGCCATCCTCTTGCTCTTCACATAATTGTAGAATGCCTTGGGGTTTTCCTTAATCCTGCCTGCCAAGTCCTTCCCATGGACCCTTCTGGCTCTCCTAATTTCCTTCTTGAGCTCCTTCCTGTTAGCCTTATAATCTCCTTGATCTCTAACATCACCTAGCTCTCTGAACCTTTTGTAAGCTTTTCTTTTCTTCTTGACTAGATTTATTACAGCCTTTGTACACCACGGTTCCTGTACCCTACCATAACTTCCCTGTCTCATTGGAACGTACCTATGCAGAACTCCACACAAATATCCTCTGAATATTTGCCACATTTCTTCTGTACTTTTCCCTGAGAACATCTGTTTCCAATTTAAGCCTCCAATTTCCTGCCTGATAGCCTCATAATTCCCCTTACTGCAATTAAACGCTTTTCTAACTTGTCTGTTCCTATCTCTCTCCAATGCTATCGTAAAGGAGATAGAATTGTGATCACTATCTCCAAAATGCTCTCCCACTGAGAGATCTGACACCTGACCATGTTCATTTCCCAATACCAGATCAAGCACAGCCTCTCCTCTTGTAGGCTTATCTACATATTGTGTCAGGAAACCTTCCTGAACACACCTAACAAACTCCACCCCATCCTAAAACCCTTGCTCTAGGGAGATGCCAATCCATATTTGGGAAATTAAAATCTCCCACCGCAACATCCCTGTTATTATTACTCCTTTCCAGGATCTGTTTCCCTATCTGCTCCTCGATATCCCTGTTACTATCGGGTGGTCTATAAAAAAACACCCAGTAAAGTTATTGACCCCTTCCTGTTCCTAACCTCCATCCACAGAGACTCCGTAGACAATCCCTCCATGGTGTCCACCTTTTCTGCAGCCATGACACTATCTCTGATCAACAGTGCCACACCCCCACCTCTTTTGCCTCCCTCCCTGTCCTTTCTGAAACATCTAAAACCTGGCACTTGAAGTAACCATCCCTGCCTCTGAGACATCCAAGTCTCTGTAATGGCCACCACATCATATCTCCAAATACTGATCCAAATACTAAGCTCATCCGCTTTAACATTCCTTGCGTTAAAATAGACACATCTCAAACCTTCAGTCTGAGCGCGACCCTTCTCTATCACCTGCCTATTCTCCCTCTCACACTGTCTCCAAGCTTTCTCTATTTGTGAGCCAACCGCCTCTTCCTCCGTCTCTTCAGTTCGGTTCCCACCCCCCAGCAATTCTAGTTTAAACTCTCCCCAGTAGCCTTAGCAAACCTTCCCGCCAGGATCTTGGTCTCTCTGGGATTCAAGTGCAATCCATCAAAAGAGGTCCCAATGAACCAGAAATCTGAATCCCTGCCCCCTGCTCCAATCCCTCAGCCACGCATTTATCCTCCACCTCACTCTATTCCTACTCTCACTGTCACATGGCACAGGCAGTAATCCCGAGATTACTACCCTTGTGGTTCTGGTTCTCAGCTTCTTTCCTAACTCCCTGTAGTCTGTTTTCAGGACCTCCTTCCCTTTTCCTACCTATGTCATTGGAACCAATATGTACCATTACCTCTGGCTGTTCTCCCTCCCACTGCAGGATATCTTGGACGCGATCTGAGACATTCCAGACCCTGGCACCTGGGAGGCAAACTACCATCCGAGTTTCTTTCCTGCGTCCACAGAATCGCCTGTCTGACCCCCTAACTATAGAGTCCCCTATCATTGCTGCCATCCTCTTCCTTTCCTTACCCTTCTGAGCCACAGGGCCAGACTCTGTGGCAGAGGCACGGCCACTGTTGCTTCCCCCAGGTAGGCTGTCCCCCCCCAACAGTACTCAAACAGGAGTACTTATTGTTAAGAGGGACAGCCACAGGGGTACTCTCTGGTACTTGACTCTTCCCCTTTCCCCTCCTGACTGTGACCCACTTGTCTGTGTCCCGTGACACACACAGACAGGCTGCCTCAGGGCCTCTAGCCCTTGGCCTTGGACTTTCAACCTCACAAACATCCGGTCTCCAACCTCCCATCTCTGGCCCAGACTTACAACCTCAACTTTTGGGCCTCTACCTCCAGAGCTGCAAGAAGATATGATGGAGGCAGCTCCTGCTTAAGATACCACTGAGTGGGGAGGGAGGTACTGAGCTCAGTCCACTACGATCTGCAGCTTCCTGCACATTTAGAAACATAGAAACATAGAAAATAGGTGCAGGAGTAGGCCATTCGGCCCTTCGAGCCTGCACCGCCATTTATTATGATCATGGCTGATCATCCAACTCAGAACCCAGCCTTCCCTCCATACCCCCTGACCCCTGTAGCCACAAGGGCCATATCTAACTTCCTTTTAAACATAGCTAATGAACTGGCCTCAACAGTTTGCTGTGGCAGAGAATTCCACAGATTCACCACTCTCTGTGTGAAGAAGTTTTTCCTAACCTCGGTCCTAAAAGGCTTCCCCTCTATCCTCAAACTGTGACCCCTCGTTCTAGACCTCCCCAACATCGGGAACAATCTTCCTGCATCTAGCCTGTCCAATCCCTTTAGGATCTTATACGTTTCAATCAGATCCCCCCTCAATCTTCTAAATTCCAACGAGTACAAGCCCAGTTCATCCAGTCTTTCTTCATATGAAAGTCCTGCCATCCCAGGAATCAATCTGGTGAACCTTCTTTGTACTCCCTCTATGGCAAAGATGTCTTTCCTCAGATTAGGGGACCAAAACTGCACACAATACTCCAGGTGTGGTCTCACCAAGGCCTTGTACAACTGCAGTAGTACCTCCCTGCTCCTGTACTCGAATTTGAATTGTTCAACGACTCAAAGCACATTTATTATCAAAGTATACATGCAGTATTCAACCCTGACATTCGCTTACGTTGGATGTTTCACTGGCCACCGAGCTTGACAATTAGCTTGCGGACGTTTCATCACCAGTTGAGATGATGTCCTCAGTGCACAGTTGTTGGTGTTTCTCTCTGGGAGCATTTGAGTTTATATGCCCCCTCCCTCCCACCTCCGTTCACTTGCCCCGGTCCTGATTGTTCAATCATCCAGTTAGCTCGCATTTCTTTGGGTCTCAGGGGTTCGATAATGGTGTTTATTTCAATATGTTTGTTTACAGAGTTATCAGAAGAGAACCACGCTTCTAAATATTCTGGTGTTTGCCTAGTCTGCGGTGTCCCAGTTAAAGTAGCGTCCTTCTTGGTTGTACTGTATACCAGCCTCTGAAGCAGCCAATCAATCCGCATAATTTCTGGGAGAAAGGGAATCGTTGAACCCTGTATGAGGACCTTCCTGGTAATTCCTTCCCCTACAGATGCCGTTTGACCTGCTGAGCTCCTCCAGCCAGTTATTTCTTCTTTCAGAGTCAGATTTTCCGATTCCACCATCTGAAATCACTTGTGTTTATTGTTTAAAGTGAGCTCATTGCTCCCTCTGCTGGTACAGTGTTGCAATTGCTTGTAAAAAGAGGACCTCGCCTCAGAGAGGAATAAACAGTGGACGTTACAGGCCATCAGGACTCATGACGAAGGGTCTTGGCCAGAATCGCTGACTGTTAATTTCCCACCATCGAAGTTGCCTCAGCTCTGTTTATTTTATTTAGCGATACAGTGCAGAGTCGGCCCTCTGGCACTTCAAGCCACACCACCCCAGCCATCACCAACAAACCCAGTTAAGCCTAGCCTAATCTCAGAATTATTTACAATGACCAAATTAATCTACCCAAACGTGGGAGGAAGCAGGAGCACCCGGAGAAGACACACACATTCCACAGGGAGGAGGTTCAGAATTTGAAAGGATTGATCAAAGTCTGTATGAAGGGACACGACCCTAAGCTTCATCTTCCCACAGACAGCTATGAAACACAGAAAAGCATGGCAGCCGTAAACCCCCTCCCACATACGCACGAAAAAACAAGTCGCGCAAACGGTAAAAAAAACAGTGAAAAACAGGTAACAAAACACAGAACCACAAACTCATCGAGAGAGTCCAGGCATACTAAGTTCAGCTCAGTTCAGTCCAGTCTGGTGCTGTGCCATTCGTTATCTGCAGGCTGCCCCCATTCAAAATCACACAGAATAGCAACAAAAAGAGAGTGACCACAAACCGAAAACTCATCCTAATGTGAACTACAGAATCCAGTCCACAAACTGCATCGATTAAACCAGACCCAGGGCTCCGTCCTCCGGCACCATCCTCCAAAAGCATCGGGGGCGGCGGTGGGGGGAGACAGAGAGACCATTGGAACACAAGGACTTTCCTCTGGGAACAGTGAGAGAGAGGCAGAAAGAGACCGTCACACTCAGACACTTTCATCCGGAAGCAACTGGCTCCTTACAGAACGGCACCCAGGCTGATCTCTGAATTCCGGGACACTCCGAGCTGCAACCGCGTCAGGCTAGCTGTTATGCTACCATGGTGGCACTGGCGAGACACAGGGATGCTTTACAGGCAGCAAACGAAACTCCTAGCTATTCTATTGATGACCCTTTTCCTGGACTGCAGTCACTGCAATCTGCAGCCGCTGGCTTCTCTTTGGGAGCCCGGCCTTTTTGGCGGAGTCCTGGGTGATTCGGTGGACTGGACTCTCGAAGGTGCAGGTGTGGCATGGTGCCAGTTGCTGGAGTGGAGCTGGGGCTGGATTGAACTGTAGTTCTCGAGCCCGAAGGGAAAAAAACAAACTGAAATTTGGCTGATTTAAGTACAGTAATTGAAAGTGTTGGGCATCGGGGCTGAGGGCGCAGCACAAATCAGTTTCAGCTCACTTTTCTTTGAGGTTTATTCACATCAGGACTAATCTGGTCCACCTGCAGCACCAGACTGGCTCTGCGGCTGTGGCCTGCAGCCATCGGCCTCCAGCCATCGGCCTCCAGGTCTGACCTGCAGCCAACGGCCTCCTGGTCCTCCTGCAGCCATCGGCCTCCTGGTCTGACCTGCAGCCAACGGCCTCCTGGTCCTCCTGCAGCCATCGGCCTCCTGGTCTGACCTGCAGCCATCGGCCTCCTGGTCTGACCTGCAGCCATCGGCCTCCTGGTCTGATCTGTCTCCATGGCTGTGGCCCCACTTTCAGGGACTCTGCGGTTTGTGTACTGTGTGTTACTTGTTTACTTTTCTTTATTGCTTGCATGACTTGTTTTGTTTTTGCACAATGGGTATTTGCTGGTCTTGGTGTGTGTTTTTAAAATGCGTCCTATTGTGTTTCTTTGTTCTGTGGCTGTCTGCAGGAAGACAAATCCCGAGATTGTATACTCCAATAATAAAGGTACTTTGAACTTTGAGTTCCTGCAGCATTTTGTGTGAGTGACTCTGGATTTCCAACATCTGCAGAATCTCTTGTGTTTAAAACCAGAAGAAAACAACTTGAAAATCAAATTGCCGCAGATGATTGGAATCTTAAAGAGAAGCAGGAAAATGTTGGAAACTCTCAGCAGGTCAGGCAGCACCTTAGTGAAGAGGAAAACAGTTAACACTTCAGGTCCAAGAGTTAGGGAGCAAATCTGTCAAACCAATCTGTGTACAGCAAGATCCCACAGACATTAATGGCGATTAATTAAAGAGTAATTATTATACAGGAGCAAGATAAATCAGCTGGTTGACTGCTGTTACAGCAACAACCTTGCACTCAACATCAGTAAGACCAAAGAACTGATTGTGGACTTCAGAAAGGGCAAGAATGAGCAATTTCAAGTTCCTGGGTGTGAACATCTCTGAGGATCTCACCTTGTCCCAACATATCAATGCTACTACAAAGAAGTGTCACGTACCCGGCGCCGGGAGTAAAGAACCAGCAGAAATAGAAAACACTTTGGAGTCCAGTATTGTTATTAACTAATGATATTTATTAGTAACTATGCAATACAGTAAATTAAATGTAGATAAATCAAACAGGTTAGCAATGATTATATATATAAGTAAGTAAAGCAGTAAGTGTGGAAATATATGAAAGTCAAGCTTCTTTAAGTCTAGGGGTAAAAAGATACAGTCTTACGATGATGAGTAAAGTTCAGTTCAGTTCAGTTCGTGGTATTGAGTTCAGTAGTGATGGAGCGAGAGAGAGGGAGAGATTTTAGTCTTCAGTTGAGCTGACACCATCGATCTTCTCGTTGTCCTTTGAAATCCTTTAAAAGTCACCGACTGTGACCACAACAAAAGGGACCAGTTTTCTGTGGTGGAGCTATCACCCAGGCGAGGGTGGGCACATGAACAAATCCCCACCAGTCAATCCCTTTCCTTTCCATTGCAAGAGTGACTGATCGATCCACCTGATCGATCCTCCAAAAACCCACTTTTCCTGCGGGCACAACAATACTCATTCAGTGTCCAAAATATGTGTCCGAGGTCTATATCATCTGACCTCCCATTTATCTTACCGTACTGGATACCAGCTGTCATTCAAATAACTCCTCCTTCCTCTCTCTGTGTAAGAAATGCAAGCAGGCGATGTCCTTGAGGAAAGTATAACAACCTGGGAGCAGTCTTCATTTCTCTCTCTCTCTTTTCAAAACAAGTTGTTAGTGTTAAATAACTCTCTCTCTCTCTTTTCAAAAGCACAGTGAATAGGGGTAAACGAGCACAGTTCATAGGGGTAATTCAGGACCCCGTCACAGAAGGCACAACAGTGGCTATACTTCATCAGAAGTTTGAGGAGATTTGGCACCTCACCAAAAACACTCGCAAATTTCTACAGATGTACTGTGGAGACCATTCTGACTGGCTGCATCATCATCATCATCATCATCATCTGGTCTGGAGGGGGAGTTGGGGAGTGGGGGGTGTGTACTGCACAGCATCGAAGGAAGCTGCAGAGAGTTGTAAGTTTAGTCAGCTCCATCATGGGCACTGGACTCCCCAGTATCCAGGACATCTCCAGGGTGGCATCCATCATGAACGACCCCCCCCCCCAATCACCCAGGCCAAGCCTTGTTCTCATTGTTACCATCAGGGAGGAGGTACAGGAGCCTGAAGACACACACTCAACAATGCAGGAACAGCTTCTTCCTCTGTGCCACCAAATTTCTGAATGGACATTGAACCCGTGAACACTGCCTCAGTGCTTTGTGTACTACTTATATAATTTAACTATTATATATATATATCTTACCGTAATTCACATTTTTTATTATTATGTATTGCAATGTGCTGCTGCCTGTGATATAAAACTTGATTCTGATATACAACACTGATGCAGGCCCTTCATTCCATCTCGTCCATGCCGACCTGGTCTTCTGCATCGTCCCACCTACCTCCACTCAAACCTAACCCTACAAACTGCCTCCATCACGCTCCTATCCCAAGATCCCTTGACTGTGACAAGCCCCGTTACAAGTTGCCCCCAGTGCATGAGTGAGTGGTAGAATCTGGGGCGGGGAGGTGCGGGGAGAGTCAACAGGAACTTGGGGAGAATGAAATGGGATTTGTGCGGGATGGTTGCAGACGTGGAGAGAACGTTTCCTTTCGAGGGAGAGTCTGGGACCCATAGGCGCAGCCTCACAATTAAGGGACATTCCTTTAGAGCAGAAATGAGGAGGAATTTCTTCAGTCAGAGGGGGAAAGCATTGCCATGGACAGCTGTGGGGGCCAAGTCATTGTGTGATTTAGGGCAGAGGTTGATGTTTCATGATTGGTCAGGGAGATTAAGAAATACAAGGAGAACAGGGATGAAAGGGTGACACGGTAGTGTAGTGGTCAGCACAACGCTTTACAGTACAGGAAACCTGGGTTCAATTCCTGCCACTGCCTGCAACGAGTTTGTATGTTCTCCCCGTGACAGTGTGGGTTTCCTCTGGTGCCCTGGTTTCCTCCCACAGTCCAAAGACATACCGGTTCGTGGGTTAATTGGTCACTGTAAATTGTCCTGTGATTAAATCAGGGATTGCTGGGCAGTGCAGCTCGAAGAGCCAGCAGGAGCTATTCTGCACTATATCTCAATAAATAAATAAAATAGATGTGATTGGAGCAGACTCAATGGGACAAATGGCCTGATTCTGCTCTTATATCTGATGGTATAGAACAGCGGTTCTCCACCTGGGCTCCAAGGACTGCTCAGTTAATGGGCCCATGGCATAAAAAGGTTGGGTACCCCTGGTCTAGAGTGAACTGTGGTTTATAGCAAGGACTCAGTGAGCCAAAGGGCCTGTTTACGTGCTGTATTTTTCTACAACTGATGCAGGAGAGCCCCAAGAAAGGAATGAACTACCCACCCAACTACTGGATAGTGGCTTGGTAGCACAGTGTAACGCTTTATAACACTACCTATACAGGCTCACCTCCAAGAAGAACACAACCTTGTCATAGGGTTTGGAGGCTTGCGGCCTCAATGACCAAGAGAGCTATGTTGGCAGGAGTCAGGGCTTTATGCTTTGGCTCTTGGTAGACAGGTCAAAGGATAGACGCCAGACTAAGAGTGGTCCATGAGTTAAAGGTGAAAGGTGATAGGTTTAAGGGGAACATGGGGGGAAATTTATTCACTCAAAGGGTGGTGAGAGTGTGGAACGAGTTGCCAGCACAAGTGGTGCATGTAAGTTCGATTTCAACGTTTAAGAGGAGTTTGAATAGATACATGGAAGGTTATGCGCCTGGTGCAAATCGATGGGAGTAGGCAGTTTAAATGGTTCTGCACAGACTAGATGGGCTGAAGGTCCCGTTCTGTGCTGTACTTTTCTATGACTCTCGGACTCTCAGTGAGACTACTAGACAGGTATATGGAGGAATTTAAGGTGGGGGCTTATATGGGAGGCAGGGTTTGAGAGTCGGCGCAACATTGTGGGCCGAAGGGCCTGTACTGTGTTGTACTATGCAGAAACGAGTTCGGTGGGGCAGGAGCAAGCTGAGACAATTGTTGTCGTACTCGTTTCTGCATACCTCGACACTGTTTTATCACCCCTTGTTCAATCCCTTCCGACCTATGTTCGTGACACTTCTCACGCTCTTAAACTTTTCGATGATTTTAAGTTCCCTGGCCCCCACCGCTTTATTTTCACCATGGATGTCCAGTCCTTATATACTTCCATCCCCCATCAGGAAGGTCTCAAAGCTCTACGCTTCTTTTTGGATTCCAGACCTAATCAGTTCCCCTCTACCACCACTCTGCTCCGTCTAGCAGAATTAGTCCTTACTCTTAATAATTTCTCCTTTTGCTCCTCCCATTTCCTCCAAACTAAAGGTGTAGCTATGGGCACCCGTATGGGTCCTAGCTATGCCTGCCTTTTTGTTGGGTTTGTGGAACAATCTATGTTCCGTGCCTATTCTGGTATCTGTCCCCCACTTTTCCTTCGCTACATCGACGACTGCATTGGCGCTGCTTCCTGCACGCATGCAGAACTCGTTAACTTTATTAACTTTGCCTCCAACTTTCACCCTGCCCTCAAGTTTACCTGGTCCATTTCTGACACCTCCCTCCCCTTTCTAGATCTTTCTGTCTCTGTCTCTGGAGACAGCTTATCCACTGATGTCTACTATAAGCCTACTGACTCTCACAACTATCTGGACTATTCCTCTTCTCACCCTATCTCTTGCAAAAACGCCATCCCCTTCTCGCAATTCCTCCGTCTCCGCCGCATCTGCTCTCAGGATGAGGCTTTTCATTCTAGGACGAGGGAGATGTCTTCATTTTTTAAAGAAAGGGGCTTCCCTTCCTCCACTATCAACTCTGCTCTTAAACGCATCTCCCCCATTTCACGTACATCTGCTCTCACTCCATCCTCCCACCACCCCACTAGGAATAGGATTCCCCTGGTCCTCACCTACCACCCCACCAGCCTCCGGGTCCAACATATTATTCTCCGTAACTTCCACCACCTCCAACGGGATCCCACCACTAAGCACATCTTTCCCTCCCCGCCTCTCTCTGCATTCCGCAGGGATCGCTCCCTACACAACTCCCTTGTCCATTCGTCCCCCCCATCCCTCCCCACTGATCTCCCTCCTGGCACTTATCCGTGTAAGCGGAACAAGTGCTACACATGCCCTTACACTTCCTCCCTTACCACCATTCAGGGCCCCAAACAGTCCTTCCAGGTGAGGCATCACTTCACCTGTGAGTCGACTGGGGTGATATACTGTGTCCGGTGCTCCCGATGTGGCCTTTTATATATTGGTGAGACCCGACGCAGACTGGGAGACCGCTTTGCTGAACATCTACGCTCTGTCCGCCAGAGAAAGCAGGATCTCCCAGTGGCCACACATTTTAATTCCACATCCCATTCCCATTCTGACATGTCTATCCACGGCCTCCTCTACTGTAAAGATGAAGCCACACTCAGGTTGGAGGAACAACACCTTGTATTCCGTCTGGGTAGCCTCCAACCTGATGGCATGAACACTGACTTCTCTAACTTCCGCTAGGCCCCACCTCCCCCTCGTACCCCAGCTGTTACTCTTTTTTATGCACACATTCTTTCTCTCACTCTCCTTTTTCTCCCTCTGTCCCTCTGAATATACCTCTTGCCCATCCTCTGGGTCACCCCCCCCCGTCTTTCTTCCCGGACCTCCTGTCCCATGATCCTCTCGTATCCCCTTTTGCCTATCACCTGTCCAGCTCTCGGCTCTATCCCTCCTCCTCCTGTCTTCTCCTATCATTTTGCATCTCCCCCTCCCCCTCCAACTTTCAAATCCCTTACTCACTCTTCCTTCAGTTAGTCCTGACGAAGGGTCTCGGCCTGAAACGTCGACTGCACCTCTTCCTATAGATGCTGCCTGGCCTGCTGCGTTCACCAGCAACTTTGATGTATGGAGCAATGATGCACTGACCTCGTTCAAGGGATGGAGACAATGTGTGACAGTGGCGCCACCACATGACGATAAAGAATACTGCAGTATTTGAATAACTGCTTTGAACGGGAACAGAATCAGAATCAGGTTTAATATCATCTGCATATGTTGTGAAATGTTTGAACATAGCAGCAGCAGTACAGTGCAATACATAATAATAGAAACTGTGAATTGGAGTCAGTATAAATAGAAATAAAATATATATGACTGTTAAATAAGTAGTGCAAAAATAGAAATAAAAACATAGTGAGGTGGTGTTCATGAGTTCAATATCCATTTAGAAATAGGATGGCAGAGGGTTTATCTCTGTTTGCTACTTCCATTGCAACAAGCCAAAACCTCCCACAAGGAGTCCAGATTCTCTGTAGGAAGCTGTGGGGGGAGGAGGCTCTTTAACCTTAACAGAGCAGAATCAGGTTCAGCTGTTCCTGAATTGTTGTGTGTATGTCTTCAGGCTCCTCCCTGACGGTAGCAATGAGAAGACGGCCTGTCCTGGGTGACGGGGTCCTCAATGATGGACACCACCTTTTCCAGGCATCGCTCCTTGCAGATGTCCTGGACGCTGAGGAGGCTGGTGCCCATGATGTGCAGTGCACCTCCCCGCCCCACACCGAACGGCGATGCAGCCAGTGAAAATGTTCTCCACAGTACATCCACAGAAGCTTTCGAGTGGTTTAGGTGATAAACCAAATCTCTTCAAACTGCTGATGAAATATAGCCACTGTAGTTGTCTTCTTTGTAGCTGCATCCATCAATGTGTTGGGCTCAGGAAAGCCCTTCAGAGATGTTGAAACCCAGGAACTTGAAATTGCTCAATCTCTCCACTTCTGATCCCTCTATGATGACTGGTGTGTGTTCGTTCTCGGGGTTTCTTGGCTGTAAGTGTTTCAGTTTATATTGTATGCCCTGATATGAAACGGAATATTGAGGCATCGAACACAAACAGCAGCAACAACACCAGTAAACACTCCGAATTCCCAGTCACTCACACATACCGACAGGGCAGCAGCTGATACAGATCACACATCACAGTGCACTTTAGGAATCACATATTCTTTTGGAAAAATCAGACAATACAAAACAACTATTACACGTAGAAACAGACAAAATACCAGAGGATCTCAACAGGTCAGGCAGCATCTGTGGAGGGAAAGAGACACTCGAATTCTGGCCAAGTACCATGGGAGTGGGAAATGAGCCAGCGTCTGGTCATGCAAACACGAGAAAATCTGCAGATGCTGGAAGTTTAAGCAACACACACAAAATCCTGGTAAACGCAGCAGGCCAGGCAGCGTCTGTAGGAAGAGGTACAGTCGACGTTTCGGGCCGAGACCCTTCATCAGGACTGTCCTGGCAATTTATTTGGTCATTGCTGCCTGGCCTGCTGTGTTCACCAGCATTTTATTGTGTTGCAGTGTTTGGTCATTGCTGCCTGGCCTGCTGTGTTCACCAGCATTTTATTGTGTTGCAGTGTTTGGTCATTGCTGCCTGGCCTGCTGTGTTCACCAGCATTTTATTGTGTTGCAGTGTTTGGTCATTGCTGCCTGGCCTGCTGTGTTCACCAGCATTTTACAAAGGAGAAAAGTAAAAGTGGCAGGCCGACAAATCCAGGGCAAGCATTAAAAAGGGCCACTTTTCAACATAATTCTACAAGGGCTAAAAGAGTTGTAAAAGAACGCCTGAAGGCTTTGTGTGTCAATGCAAGGAGCATTCGTAATAAGGTGGATGAATTGAAAGTGCAGCTTGTTATTAATGATTATGATATAGTTGGGATCACAGAGACATGGCTCCAGGGTGACCAGGGATGGGAGCTCAACGTTCAGGGATATTCAATATTCAGGAGGGATAGACATGAAGGAAGGGGAGGTGGGGTGGTGTTGCTGGTTAAAGAAGAGATTAACGCAATAGAAAGGAAGGACATAAGCCGGGAAGATGTGGAATCGATATGGGTAGAGCTGCGTAACACTAAGGGGCAGAAAACGCTGGTGGGAGTTCTGTACAGGCCACCTAACAGTAGTAGTGAGGTCGGAGATGGTATTAAACAGGAAATTAGAAATGTGTGCAATAAAGGAACAGCAGTTATAATGGGTGACTTCAATCTACATGTAGACTGGGTGAACCAAATTGGTAAAGGTGCTGAGGAAGAGGATTTCTTGGAATGTATGCGGGATGGTTTTTTGAACCAACAAGTCGAGGAACCGACTAGAGAGCAGGCTATTCTGGACTGGGTTTTGAGCAATGAGGAAGGGTTAATTAGCGATCTTGTCGTGAGAGGCCCCTTGGGTAAGAGTGACCATAATATGGTGGAATTCTTCATTAATATGGAGAGTGACATAGTTAATTCAGAAACAAAGGTTCTGAACTTAAAGAGGGGTAACTTTGAAGGTATGAGACGTGAATTAGCTAAGATAGACTGGCAAATGACACCTAAAGGATTGACAGTGGATATGCAATGGCAAGCATTTAAAGGTTGCATGGATGAAAAACAATTGTTCATCCCAGTTTGGCAAAAGAATAAATCAAGGAAGGTAGTGCACCCGTGGCTGACAAGAGAAATTAGGGATAGTATCAATTCCAAAGAAGAAACATACAAATTAGCCAGAGAAAGTGGCTCACCTGAGGACTGGGAGAAATTCAGAGTTCAGCAGAGGAGGACAAAGGGGTTAATTAGGAAGGGGAAAAAAGATTATGAGAGAAAACTGGCGGGGAACATAAAAACGGACTGTAAAAGCTTTTATAGATATGTAAAAAGGAAAAGACTGGTAAAGACAAATGTAGGTCCCCTGCAGACAGAAACAGGTGAATTGATTATGGGGAGCAAGGACATGGCAGACCAATTGAATAATTACTTTGGTTCTGTCTTCACTAAGGAGGACATAAATAATCTTCCAGAAATAGTACGGGACAGAGGGTCCAGTGAGATGGAGGAACTGAGTGAAATACATGTTAGTAGGGAAGTGGTGTTAGGTAAATTGAAGGGATTGAAGGCAGATAAATCCCCAGGGCCAGATGGTCTGCATCCTAGAGTGCTTAAGGAAGTAGCCCAAGAAATAGTGGATGCATTAGTGATAATTTTTCAAAACTCGTTAGATTCTGGACTAGTTCCTGAGGATTGGAGGGCGGCTAATGTAACCCCACTTTTTAAAAAAGGAGGGAGAGAGAAACCGGGGAATTATAGGCCGGTTAGCCTAACGTCGGTGGTGGGGAAACTGCTGGAGTCAGTTATCAAGGATGTGATAACAGCACATTTGGAAAGCGGTGAAATGATCGGACAAAGTCAGCATGGATTTGTGAAAGGAAAATCATGTCTGACGAATCTCATAGAATTTTTTGAGGATGTAACTAGTAGAGTGGATAGGGGAGAACCAGTGGATGTGGTATATTTGGATTTTCAAAAGGCTTTTGACAAGGTCCCACACAGGAGATTAGTGTGCAAACTTAAAGCACACAGTATTGGGGGTAAGGTATTGGTGTGGGTGGAGAATTGGTTAGCAGACAGGAAGCAAAGAGTGGGAATAAACGGGACCTTTTCAGAATGGCAGGCGGTGACTAGTGGGGTACCGCAAGGCTCAGTGCTGGGACCCCAGTTGTTTACAATATATATTAATGACTTGGATGAGGGAATTAAATGCAGCATCTCCAAGTTTGCGGATGACACGAAGCTGGGTGGCAGTGTTAGCAGTGAGGAGGATGCTAAGAGGATGCAGGGTGACTTGGATAGGTTGGGTGAGTGGGCACACTCATGGCAGATGCAATTTAATGTGGATAAATGTGAAGTTATCCACTTTGGTGGCAAAAATAGAAAAACAGATTATTATCTGAATGGTGGCCGATTAGGAAAAGGGGAGGTGCAACGAGACCTGGGTGTCATTATACACCAGTCATTGAAAGTGGGCATGCAGGTACAGCAGGCGGTGAAAAAGGCGAATGGTATGCTGGCATTTATAGCGAGAGGATTCGAGTACAGGAGCAGGGAGGTACTACTGCAGTTGTACAAGGCCTTGGTGAGACCACACCTGGAGTATTGTGTGCAGTTTTGGTCCCCTAATCTGAGGAAAGACATCCTTGCCATAGAGGGAGTACAAAGAAGGTTCACCAGATTGATTCCTGGGATGGCAGGACTTTCATATGAAGAAAGACTGGATGAACTGGGCTTGTACTCGTTGGAATTTAGAAGATTGAGGGGGGAATCTGATTGAAACGTATAAGATCCTAAAGGGATTGGACAGGCTAGATGCAGGAAGATTGTTCCCGATGTTGGGGAAGTCCAGAACGAGGGGTCACAGTTTGAGGATAGAGGGGAAGCCTTTTAGGACCGAGATTAGGAAAAACTTCTTCACACAGAGGGTGGTGAATCTGTGGAATTCTCTGCCACAGGAAACTGTTGAGGCCAGTTCATTGGCTATATTTAAGAGGGAGTTAGATATGGCCCTTGTGGCTATGGGGGTCAGGGGGTATGGAGGGAAGGCTGGGGCGGGGTTCTGAGTTGGATGATCAGCCATGATCATAATTAAATGGCGGTGCAGGCTCGAAGGGCCGAATGGCCTACTCCTGCACCTGTTTTCTATGTTTCTATGTTTCTATGTTTATTGTGTTGCAGTGTTTGGTCATTGCTGCTTTGGCCTTGGAGGCAATTTGATGTGGAACAAATGAGGTGATGCGGCGCCCAAGAGCGAGCAGAGACCTGAGGTTTCATCGACTTAAGTGCCAGGCTGAATTGGAAAAGTCAGGTACAGGCTGAATCGAGGCGGCAGGGTCCAGGCCACAGAGCATGTTGAATTGGAAAGGTTGGTAACAGGTGAATCGAGGCGGCAGGGTCCAGGCCACAGAGCATGTTGAATTGGAAAAGTCAGGTACAGGCTGAATCGAGGCAGCAGGGTCCAGGCCACAGAGCATGTTGAATTGGAAAAGTCAGGTACAGGCTGAATCGAGGCAGCAGGGTCCAGGCCACAGAGCATGTTGAATTGGAAAGGTTGGTAACAGGTGAATCGAGGCGGCAGGGTCCAGGCCACAGAGCATGTTGAATTGGAAAAGTCAGGTACAGGCTGAATCGAGGCAGCAGGGTCCAGGCCACAGAGCATGTTGAATTGGAAAAGTCAGGTACAGGCTGAATCGAGGCAGCAGGGTCCAGGCCACAGAGCATGTTGAATTGGAAAGGTTGGTAACAGGTGAATCGAGGCGGCAGGGTCCAGGCCACAGAGCATGTTGAATTGGAAAAGTCAGGTACAGGCTGAATCGAGGCAGCAGGGTCCAGGCCACAGAGCATGTTGAATTGGAAAAGTCAGGTACAGGCTGAATCGAGGCAGCAGGGTCCAGGCCACAGAGCATGTTGAATTGGAAAAGTCAGGTACAGGCTGAATCGAGGCAGCAGGGTCCAGGCCACAGAGCATGTTGAATTGGAAAGGTTGGTAACAGGTGAATCGAGGCGGCAGGGTCCAGGCCACAGAGCATGTTGAATTGGAAAAGTCAGGTACAGGCTGAATCGAGGCAGCAGGGTCCAGGCCACAGAGCATGTTGAATTGGAAAAGTCAGGTACAGGCTGAATCGAGGCGGCAGGGTCCAGGCCACAGAGCATGTTGAATTGGAAAGGTTGGGTACAGGTGAATCGAGGCGGCAGGGTCCAGGCCACAGAGCATGTTGAATTGGAAAAGTTGGTAACAGGTGAATCGAGGCGGCAGGGTCCAGGCCACAGAGCATGTTGAATTGGAAAGGTTGGGTACAGGTGAATCGAGGCGGCAGGGTCCAGGCCACAGAGCATGTTGAATTGGAAAAGTCAGGTACAGGCTGAATCGAGGCGGCAGGGTCCAGGCCACAGAGCATGTTGAATTGGAAAGGTTGGTAACAGGTGAATCGAGGCGGCAGGGTCCAGGCCACAGAGCATGTTGAATTGGAAAAGTCAGGTACAGGCTGAATCGAGGCAGCAGGGTCCAGGCCACAGAGCATGTTGAATTGGAAAGGTTGGTAACAGGTGAATCGAGGCGGCAGGGTCCAGGCCACAGAGCATGTTGAATTGGAAAAGTTGGGTACAGGTGAATCGAGGCGGCAGGGTCCAGGCCACAGAGCATGTTGAATTGGAAAAGTCAGGTACAGGCTGAATCGAGGCAGCAGGGTCCAGGCCACAGAGCATGTTGAATTGGAAAGGTTGGGTACAGGTGAATCGAGGCGGCAGGGTCCAGGCCACAGAGCATGTTGAATTGGAAAGGTTGGGTACAGGTGAATCGAGGCGGTGGGGTCCAGCCCTGAGAGCACGGAACGACCAAAGGTTTGAACGATTTAAGCACCAGGCTAGATTTAAAAGGTCAGGGTGACGGGGCCAGAGGCGAGGAATGGGCCAGTTCAGCTCACGGTACTGTGAGGTTTACTAGTCTCTGCGCTGAACTGAGGCCGTGGCCTGTAACTAACGGGCTCCAGGACAGGCTGCAGTGGTATCTAGCTTGGTAGCTGTGGCCTTACTTTTGTCAACTTCAGTTCTGAATGATACCTGGTTACTGGTATCGTTTGTACAATTATATATTTTTCTCTGTACATCGGGTGTTTGATAGTCTTATTTATTTTAATGGGTTCTATGGTGTTTCCATGTTTAGATGATGCCTGTAAGGAGCTGAACATCAAGCTTGTATACAGTGATAATAAATGCACTTCGAATATTGAAGACGTAGAGGGGAGATAGCTCATATAAGGGAGCGAAGAGAAGGAGTAGGCCAACACGTAGGAGGTGATGGGTGGATGCAGGTGAGGGCCAGTGATAGACATGGAGAAGGGAGATTGGGAATATTGACAGGGGCTGGGAGGAGATGGTGGATCATGGTGAGGAGGAGTGATAGGCAGATGGAAATGGAGAGTGGGAATAGAGATAGAGGTTGGGAGGAGATGGTGGATCATGGTGAGGAGGAGTGATACTCAGATGGAGAAGGACGACAAAGAATAGTGACAGAGGCTGGGAGGTGGTGGGATGATACAGGTGAGGAGGAGTGATAGAGACATGGAGAAGGGAGAGTGGGAATAGTGCCAGAGGCTGGAAGTTGATGGGTGGATACAGGAGAGGAGAAGTGACATACGGACGCAGAAGTGAGTGTGGGAATAGTGACAAGGGCTAAGAGGTGATGGGTGCATCCAGGAGAGTGCGATTGATTGACAGATGGGGTAGGGAGGGTGAGTCTGGGAGGTGATAGGTGGATCCAGGTTAGGAGGAGTGATAGACACGTGGAGAATGGAGAATAGGAATAGTGACAGAGGCTGAGGGGTGATGGGAGGGTCCAGGAGAGGAGGAGTGATTGAAAGAGGGAGAAAGAGTGGCAATAGTGACAATAGCTGGGGGTGATGGGTAGATCCAGGTGAGGGGGTGTGATCTGATGGAGAAGGGAGAGTGGGAATAGTTACCGATTCTGAGAGGTGATAGGTGGATGTGACGGGGGCCACAGACAGTGGAATCTGACAGGAAAGGACAGTGTAGATTGTTGGCTGGTTTGTAGGAGTGTATGAATGGGTGCAGCAGGCAGTGGAGATGGGGAAACAGTAGGTGGGCGTTGAAGGGAGTGTGAGAGTACTTCCCAAATATACAAAATGATGTAGCACTCCTAGTGGCAAATCTACAACTTGTGATCCCTTCCTTTCCAATCCTGATGGAGTGTCTTGGTCCAAAGCGTCAACTCCTTTGCATCTCCATGGATGCTGTCTTGCTTGCTGAGTTCCTCCAGCCCTTTGTTTTCCACTCTCGGCAGAATCTCTTGTGTTTGTGTAAAGGATGAAATTAGCACTGTACTGTAAAACACAGAACATAGAACACTAGGGTGCAGTACAGGCCATTCAGCCCATGATGTGGTGCTGACCTTATAACCTACACTCACATCAATCTAACCCTTCCCTCCCACAGAGCCCTTCAGATTTCTATCATCTACTTGCCTACCCAAGAGTCTCTTAAATGTCCCTAACGTATCTCCCTCTACCACCACCCTGTCAGTGTGTTCCACACACCAACCACTCTGTGTAAAAAAAACTATTTCTGACATCCCCCCCGCACTTTCCACCAATCACCTTATCATTATCACCCCTGATATTAGCTGTGAGAGATTATTTCTGTAACATTTGAGGAATTTTGTATATATATTAGTTGTCTGACCCTTCTTGTTCATCGTGGGTTATACTGTATGTATAAATACGTTAGCTGCATACATCATTATGCAACCATGTGATACGTGTGTACCTTGCTTAAAGTAAACATGAAGTTAGACTTGCATTTCATACTCCTCTGTCTTTGTTAGAATTCGTTTGATCTTTGCAAGTTACTTAACATAATATGAGCTATTGGCACCCTGGGAAAAAGTCTCTGGCTATCTGCTCGATCTATGCCTCTTATCACCTTGTACATACACCTCTGTGAAGTCACCTCTCATCTTCCTGCACTCCAAAGAAAAAAGCCCTTGCTCGATCAACCTATCCTCATATATTGAGGGGAAGCTCTGGACCCTCAGCCTGTAACTGTAACAGATAACGTGGTCAGTATCACCCTGATAATCACATTACTACATTGGAGCTCACCATCCAGCTTAAACACAGAGGTAGTGGGCACCTTGAAGAAATCCACAGTCTGTATGAAAATATTCACATCAGGACTTTGAAGATTCATGAAGTATACTGTAGAAATGAAAGATCTTTTTCTTATCGTCTCACCAGTGGCTTCAGTATCTGAGGAGGTTAAAGAGAGCTGAACTAGCACATCAATACTTACGAGTGGTGTATTGGAGGAATGGGAGGAGTTAAAGATGGCTCTAGGAGTTTTTACAGACCCAGATGACTAAATTCTTCTCTTCCTGTGTCTCTCTTTTGCTTTCGAGTGGCTGGGGTCCTGTCAGAGTCCACGATCTACAGCTGCAGCTCCAACATGGTTCTGGCTCTGGGACTCTCTGAGTGGCCTGGCGTTTCGCTCTCTCCAGGTGCAGATGGAAGACGTGCGCCTTTGGGGCGCAGCCCCGTGGATGACCCGGTTCCTTGCCAATGTAGTTGACTGAAGCATTGCGGGAAATTGAAACATTGAGATAGCAGGCAGGGTCCACAGCTCTTGGAAAGCCCCTGCACTGGAGCGATCACTCTCTCCCTCCCTCTCTCTTGATGGTGAGTGAGGGCCTGTCGGTCCTCGAGTCTGGGGACTCGGGGAAGTGGCACGGCAGATTGTAACATCGAAACAGCGAGCTGTTGCAGGAGTGATCTCTCTTTCTCCCTGCAGGAAGATGAGAGGTGACTTCACAGAGGTTAGTGAGAGAGAGAGAGCCTGTCTGTGATGTTGAAGTGTTGGATAGACAGTAGTTTTTGATGGACTCGAGATCATGGTCTCGGGGGGCTTTGCTGTTGTCGTGTGGTGGGGGGGTCTGATGCTTTTGCTGGAGCAAGAGGGGAGGAGGAGGGGGTGAGGTCAGTGCTTCTGCTACTGTTGTGCACTGGAGGAGGGAGGGGGCTTTGGGGTTCTAACATTTTCTGTCATTCATTCTCTGTTTTTTTTCTGTTTTGTGGATGTCTGTGAAGAGATGAATTTCAGGTGGCATACTGTATACAGTCTCTGATATTAAATTGTCTGTGAAGAATAAGAATTTCAGGCTGTATAATATATACAGTCTCTGATATTAAATTGTCCGTGAAGAGTAAGAATTTCAGGCTATATACTGGATACAGTCTCTGATATTAAATTGTCTGTGAGGAGTAAGAATTTCAGGCTGTATACTGGATACAGTCTCTGATATTAAATTGTCCGTGAAGAGTAAGAATTTCAGGCTGTATACTGGATACAGTCTCTGATATTAAATGGAAGCATTGAACCATTGACCTTCTACAGATGCGCAGTTGAGAGCATCCTAGCAAGCTGCATCACTGCGCGGTACGGAAGCTGCAATACTGTGAAAGGAGGGCTCTACCACAGAGAGTTAAACTGTCCAATGCATCACTGGCCCCAGCCTCCCTGTTATCAAGGACATACATTCAGAAAGGTGCCAGAAAAAAGCCAGCAATATCATGAAGGATGCCACCCATCCTGTTCAGGGACTGATTGTCCCACTCCCAACAGGGAGGAGGCTGTGTAGAATTCATGGGGCCAGACCACCAGACTCAAAAACAATGACTTTCATCAAGCAGTAAGGCTGATCAACACCTCCACCCACTAACCCACCCATCCAACCCCCAACCACCACTACTTTATCATTTCCTGTCAGTCACCTCATGTACAGACACTCCTGTGCCTAGCGTCACTTTATGGACATACCGTCAGTCTATGCTGCAAGATAATGTTACGTACTTACATTTATTGTGTTTTTTTTTTACTATTTTCTTTATCTTATTGTGTTTCTTTATGGTGTATCAGATCCGGAGTAACAATCATTTCATTCTCCATTACACTTGTCTACTGATGAATGACAATGCAGGACCATGTACCTATTTTCTGTCTGTATTGTAGTTTGTAGTGCATTTATTACGTAATCTGTCACGTGGGTTGGGGCGCGGAAGAAGCAAATGAGCACACAGCAATTATGTTTTCATACTTAGTCGGTTAGTCTAGTTGGGGGGGTGAGTCAGGGAAATGATCATTTTTTTGTTGATTGCTAATTGGGACTTCATTGGAACATTAACTAGATTGCTAGTTGGAATGCTATTAGAAGGCCTAGTTATGCTATTCAAACTAATATTAGACCATTACATCGCTAATTTAGTTTCATTGTTTTGTTATCGTTACAAGATTGTTTGTCTTTACTGCTTTTGTAATAAAGGACGAACCTTTTTCAATTTGGAAAGTTATTATTTGGAAACACATCAAAGAGAGTCGGGTCCCTTTGTCAGGGAATTTTAAAATGAAGCTCGATACCAGACTGCGAGCAGTGAATCTTTTATTTTAGCATGATATCACAGACAATCCACGAGTGTGGAACTCTGAGGTACAAGGGAAAAGCTTGTCTTTATATCTCGTAGCAACTTGTGTGTCCTTAGCAGAACAAAGGAGTTAGTTCATAAGCACACACACAATGCTGGTGGAATGCAGCAGGCCAGGCAGCGTCCATAGGAAGAGGTACAGTCGACGTTTCGGGCTGAGACCCTTCGTCAGGACTAACTGAAAGAAGAGTTACTATCTCCTCTTTCAGTTAGTCCTGACGAAGGGTCTTGGTCCGAAATGTCGACTGTACCTCTTCCTAGAGATGCTGCCTGGCCTGCTGTGTTCCACCAGCATTGTGTGTGTGCTGCTTGAGTTTCCAGCATCTGCAGATTTCCTCGTGTCTGAGTTAGTTCATAATGTCTTTTTTTTCTTGATTTGTGGCTCATCCGTCTACATTCATCGCATTTGTGCCCCTGTGTTTTCACTTTAATGAGGGATTCTGCCCAGAACTATAACTCTTAGTTATGCAGACTAGGAATTTTAATTGGAAAAACACAGGATGTTCACAAGGACACAAAGCTTTAGCAACAGACACAGTTCTTTTAAGACTCCACTCAAAATGTTCTTGTGCAGCCTCTCAGTGGTTTTTTCTGTTTTCCAGTATCCGCTACAGATGAGAAACAATCCTGAACCTTCAATGCAGCATTCTAACAGTAAATTGGACTTGCTCTTTAACACAGACTGACGTGTTTTTCTGACGTGTCAGTCTGTTGCCTCCTCTGCTGTGTGTGTTGCTCTTTAAGGAGGCTGTGTTGACCCATGGTTGTCAGAGTGATGTCTGTGCTGAGGACAAAGGACACAGTTCAACAGAATCAGATACACTGGTCTGAATCTGTATTGTCCCAGCACTCCCCCATATTACTTATTTCATTAGACACACTAAGAGTCTGCACAACGCTTTACTGTATGGATGACCGAGGTCCAATTCCTGCCACTGACTGTACGTTCTCCTCGTGACCATGTGGGTTTCCTCCGGGTTCTCTGGTTTCTTCCTGCAGTCCAAAGACGTATAGATTGGTAGATCAATTGGTCGTTATAAATTGTCCTGTGATTAGGCTGGGATTAAATTGGGGGTTGCTGGCTAGTGCGACTCGAAGGGCTGGAAAGGCCAATCTCACATCGAATCTCAATAAGTAATGTCACAAATCCCGGTTATGTGACCACGGACGCCAGACAGGCAATCCCTGAAGAGCATTGATGATGACCTCGGTCACTTGCCTTGTAAAGACACTGCCCAGAAGAATTTCTGTAGAAGAACTTTCCAAGAACAATCATGGTCATGATCGCCCATGTCATACGACACAGCACAGAATGAATGAATGAACAAGACACAGTGAGTGCTCTCTTGCCTCTGGATTGTAATTTATATCCCGCATTTCTAACACCACAGATGCTACTCTTGTTAAGCTGTGTGCTAGATTTCAATGTGAGTGTGAAGCCGCGCAGCCTCCAGCCTTAACTGTGGGCACCACCAGTCTCGGTCTGCCTGATGCACCATCTAGCTGTTACACTCTGCACTGTTGCTTCATGCCCCCGAAGACCATTGCGCTGGGTTTCCCAGCAGCAGTTTATTATATTATGTATTCATATGTTTGATTGTTCATGAGACCATAAGATATAGCAGCAGAATTTGGCCATTCAGCCCATCAAGTCTGCTCCACCATTTCACCATGATCTGATCCATCTTTCCAGAATCCTACCTCCTCCCCGTAACCCTTCACACCCTGACCAAACAGGAATCTATCAACCTCTGCCTTAAGTATACTCAATGACTTGGCCTCCATAGCCGCCAGTGGGATCAAATTCCTCAGCTTCACCACTCTCTGGCTAAAGAAATTCCTCCTCATCTCCATTCTAAATGGACGTCCCTCTATTCTGAGGCTGTCCCCTCTGGTTTTAGAATCCTCCACCATAAGAAACCTCCTCTCCACATCCACTCTATTGAGCCCACCCCCCTCATTCGTCTAAGTTCCAATGTGTACAGGCCCAGAGCCATCAAACACTCCTCATATGATAAGCCTTTCAATCCCAGAATCATTTTCGTGAACCTTCTCTGGACCCTCTCCAATGTCAGCACATCTTTTCTTTGATAAGGGGCCCAAAACTGCTCACAACACTCTAAGTGAGGCCTCATCAGTGCTTTATAAAGCCTCAACATTACTCCTTGCTTTTATATTTTAGTCCTCTCAAAATGAATGCTAACATTGCATTTGCCTTCCTCCCCAACAACTCACCCTGCAGTTTGACCTTTAGGGAATCCTGCATGAGGACACCTCATATTTTTAAATTTTATCGCCATTTAGAAAATAGTCTAGGCTTTTACTTCTTCTACGAAAATACATGGCCATACATTTCCTGCCACTGCCACCTCTTTGCCCATTCTCCTAATCTGTCTAAATCCTTCTCCACTTCCTCAGATCTACCTGCCCTTCCATCTATCTTCATATCATCTGCAAGTTTTGCCACAAAGCCATCAATTCCATCATCCTAATCATTGACATATATTGTAAAAAGAATCTGTCCCAACACAGACCCTTGTGGAATACCACTAGTTACTGGCAGCCTGCCAGAGAAAGCTCCCTTTAATCCCTCTCTTTGCCTCCTGCCAATCAGCCACTCCTTTATCCAGGCTAGAATCTTTCCTGTAATACCACAGGCTCACAGCTTGTTGGGCAGCCTCATGTGTGGCACCTTGTCAGAGGCCTTCTGAAAACCCAAGTACACAACATCCACTGATTCTCCTTTGTCTATTCTGCTTGTTACTTTTTGAAAGAATTTCCACAGATTTGTCAGGCAAGATTTCTCTTGAGGAAACCATGCTGACTACGGCCTATTTTACCATGTGTCTCCAAGTACCCTGAGAACCCATACTTAATAATATTCTCCAACATCTTCCCAACCACTGAGGTCAGACTAACTGGCCTATAATTTCCTTTCTTCTGCCTCTCTGCCTTCTTGAAGATTGGAGTGACAGTTGCAATTTTCCAGTATTCCGGAACCATTATCAATCTAGTGATTCTTGAACCATAGAACCATAGAATAGTACAGCACAGTACAGGCCCTTCAGCCCACAATGTTGTACCAACCCTTAAACCCTGCCTCCCATGTACCCCCCACCTTAAATTCCTCCATATACCTGTCTAGTAATCTCTTAAACTTCACTAGTGTATCTGCCTCCACCACTGACTCAGGCAGTGCATTCCACGCACCAACCACTCTCTGAGTAAAAAACCTTCCTCTAATATCCCCCTTGAACTTCCCACCCCTTACCTTAAAGCCATGTCCTCTTGTATTGAGCAGTGGGAAGAGGCGCTGGCTATCCACTCTATCTATTCCTCCTATTATCTTGTATACCTCTATCATGTCTCCTCTCATCCTCCTTCTCTCCAAAGAGTAAAGCCCTAGCTCCCTTAATCTCTGATCATAATGCATACTCTCTAAACCAGGCAGCATCCTGGTAAATCTCCTCTGTACCCTTTCCAATGCTTCCACATCCTTCCTACAGTGAGGCGACCAGGACTGGACACAGTACTCCAAGTGTGGCCTAACCAGTGTTTTATAGAGCTGCATCATTACATCGCGACTCTTAAACTCTATCCCTCGACTTATGAAACTAACACCCCATAAGCTTTCTTAACTACCCTATCCACCTGTGAGGCAGCTTTCAGGGATCTGTGGACATGTACCCCCAGATCCCTCTGCTCCTCCACACTACCAAGTATCCTGCCACTTACTTTGTACTCTGCCTTGGAGTTTGAAAGATCATTACTAATGCTTCCACAATCTCTTCAGCCACCTCTTTCAGATCTCTGGGATGTACATCATTTGGTCCGGGAGACTTATCTACTTCAGACCTTTCAGTTTATCAAGAACCTTTTCTCTAGTTATGAGAGTTTCACACACTTCATGAGCCCTGACACCTGGAACTTCTACCATACTGCCAGTGTCTTCTACAGTGAAGGTGGGGACAAAATGCTTATTCAGTTCACCTGCCAATTTATTGTCTTCCGTTACTACCTCTCCAGCATCATTTTCCAGCAGTCCGATATCCACTCTTGCATCTCTTTTACACTTTATGTATCTGAAGAAACTTTTGGTACCCTCCGGGGGTGGTGGGAGAGACTGATACATTAGATGGCACATGGGTGATAGAAAATGGAGGGTTGTGTGGGAGGGAAGAGTAGGGTGGAAGGTCAGCACATCATCAAGGCCTGCACTAAGTTCTGTACCCCTTGGTCATTATATTAGGTACAGTTTGTACCTGATAAATTGTCACTGAGTGTTGTTTTGTGATCTTCTGCTGCTGTAGCCCGTCCACTTCAAGGTTTGACATGTTGAGTGTTCAGAGAGGCCCCTCTTCACACCACTGTTGTAACATGTGGTTATTTGAGTTACTGTCACCTTCCTGTCACCTTGAACCAGTCTGGCCTTTCTCCTCTGACCTCTCTCATTAACAAGGCATTTTTACCCACAAAACCTTTACCACCTCCTCCTTTCTCCCTCCAGCTTCTTAGCTCATCTCCCCTCCCCACCCACCAGCTTCCCTCCTTCCTACCTTCACACCACCGCCACCTTCTTACTCCGGCTTCTGCCCCCTTCCTTTCCAGTCCTGATCAAGGGTTTCAGCCTGTTTATCCCTCTCCACAGATGCTGCCTGACCTGCTGAGTTCCTCCAGCATTTTGTGGATAGCCAGAGACTTTTTCTCAGGGTGAAGTGGCTCCAGCATCTGTAGGATCTGCTAAGTGTATCCGTGCTGAACGTGATTTGTGGGAGTGTGCTGTGTGTGAATTGTCTGCTGAGTTCCCTCTATCACTGACTGATGGGTGAAAGGTGCGATAGATTCATGCAGCTTGGAAGCAGGGCCTTCAGCCCAACTCGCCCATGCTGACCAACATTCCCGTTTGAGATATTTCCATGTCTGGCCTAAATCCTTCAGAATCAGAGGTTCCCAACCTCTTTCATGCCATGGACCCTTTTGGTAGTCTGGTGACCCCCTTCTCAGAATAATGTATTTAAATGTATCAAATAGAATACATTGGATTACAAGCAACACCAGTTATATTGAAATACAGTTACCAAAATAATAAAAAATAATTTATATGCTTCTTTATTAACACATTAAATAACAAGACTATACATTTAAAATATAGGCAGGTTAAATTTAAGCCTTTATTTTTAATGTGTGAAGAAAGTTGTTGCTTATATTGAGTAAGAACGTTAAATTGTGGGGTGGCCGTTGACAAACCAACACGCATGTCATGTTGGACATCCAGTTGCAGGGCTGCCCGATAGTTGGTCAGCTACGTCAAACATGCATCTGCAGAGCAAAGGACTGTGATCAGGTTTGATCTAGCTGTGAGAATAATAGCTACTGTAATTTCAAAGTAGTGTTGAGCTTGACATAAGTGATACGTTGATATTTTTAACAACTGTAATGTGATGTGATTTCTATTGGTGTTTTCTACAGGTACAGCCAATACTACTGTGGTTTGTTGCCTACATTCGTAATTGAAGGAAATGCTAAATTTCAGTGAAAATAAAGATGTAAGTAGTTTCTCATCTAAGTTCACAGACCCAAGGTTAGGAACCCCTGCTGTAAACCTTTCCTGTCCACGTGCCCATCTAAGTGCCTATTAAATGTTGTTACTAGGAAAGTAACTTGAAGAGGTTACTAGGAAAGTTGACGAGGGTAAAGCAGTGGATGTTGTCTATATACGCATACAAATTGACAATCAACTGGACTGGTCTGTCTGCACTGAGGCTGTCTACAAGAAGGGTCAGAGCCGTCTCTATTTCCTGAGGAGACTGAGGTCCTTTAACATTTGTCGGACGATGCTGAGGATGTTCTATGAGTCTGTGGTGGCCAGTGCTATCATGTTTGCTGTTGTGTGCTGGGGCAGCAGGCTGAGGGTAGCAGACACCAACAGAATCAACAAACTCATTCGTAAGGCCAGTGATGTTGTGGGGATGGAACTGGACTCTCTCACGGTGGTGTCTGAAAAGAGGATGCTGTCCAAGTTGCATGCCATCTTGGACAATGTCTCCCATCCACTACATAATGTACTGGGTGGGCACAGGAGTACATTCAGCCAGAGACTCATTCCACCGGGATGCAACACGAAGCGTCATAGGAAGTCATTCCTGCCTGTGGCCATCAAACTTTACAACTCCTCCTTTGGAGGGTCAGACACCCTGAGCCAATAGGCTGGTCCTGGACTTATTTCCTGGCATAATTTACATATTACTATTTAATTATTTATGGTTTTATTACTATTTAATTATTTATGGTGCAACTGTAACGAAAACCAATTTCTCCCGGGATCAATAAAGTATGACTATGACTATATGGACTTCAGTAAGGCCTTTGACAAGGTTCCACACAGAAGGTTAGTTAGGAAGGTTCAATTGTTAGGTATTAATATTGAAGTAGTAAAATGGATTCAGCAGTGGCTGGATGGGAGATGCCAGAGAGTAGTGGTGGATAACTGTTTGTCAGATTGGAGGCCGGTGACTAGTGGTGTGCCTCAGGGATCTGTACTGGGTCCAATGTTGTTTGTCATATACATTAATGATCTGGATGATGGGGTGGTAAATTGGATGAGTAAGTATGCAGATGATACTAAGATAGGTGGAGCTGTGGATAATGAAGTAGGTTTTCAAAGCTTGCAGAGAGATTTAGGCCAGTTAGAAGAGTGGGCTGAAAGATGGCAGATGGAGTTTAATGCTGATAAATGTGAGGTGCTACAATTTGGTAGGACTAATCAAAATAAGACATACATGGTAAATGGTAGGGCATTGAAGAGTGCGGTAGAACAGAGGGATCTAGGAATAATGGTGCATAGTTCCCTGAAGGTGGAATCTCATGTGGATAGGGTGGTGAAGAAAGCTTTTGGTATGCTGGCCTTTATAAATCAGAACATTGAGAACAGGAGTTGGAATGTAATGTTGAAATTGTATAAGGCATTGGTGAGGCCAAATTTGGAGTATTGTGTACAGTTTTGGTCACCGAATTAAAAGAAAGATTTCAAACAAAATAGAGAGAGTACAGAAAAGATTTACTAGAATGTTACCTGGGTTTCATCACCTAAGTTACAGAGAAGGGTTGAACAAGTTGGGTCTTTATTCTTTGGAACATAGAAGGTTGAGCGGGGACTTGATAGAGGTATTTAAAATTATGAGGGGGATAGATAGAGTTGACGTGGATAGGCTTTTTCCATTGAGATTCAAACAAGAGGACATGAGTTGAGAGTTAAAGGGCAAAAGTCTAGGGCTAACATGAGGGGGAACTTCTTTACTCAGAGAGTGGTAGCTGTGTGGAACGAGCTTCCAGCAGAAGTGGTTGAGGCAGGTTCGATGTTGTCGTTTAAAGTTAAATTGGACAGCTATATGGACAGGAAAGGAATGGAGGGTTATAGGCTGAGTGCAGGTCGGTGGGACTAAGTGAGAGTAAGAGTTCGGCACGGACTAGAAGGGCCGAGATGGCCTGTTTCCGTGCTGTAATTGTTATATGGCTATATGGTTAATGTACCTGCCTCAGCCGTTTCGTCTAAGAGCTAAAGCCATATACTTAACACCTCCTCAGGTTCTAACTAAATCTCTCCCCCTCTCACTTTAAAGACCATAGGACATAGAAATGGAATTAGGCCATTTGGACATTTGAGTCTGCTCCATCACAGCTGATTTATCATTCCTCTCAGCCCACTCTCCTGCCTGCTCCCCATAACCTTTGATGCCCCTATCAGCCTCTGCTTTAAATACACCCAATGACTTGGCCTCCACAGCCGCCTGTGGCAATGAATTCAAAATATTCACCCTCTCTGGCTAAAGAAAGTCCTCCTGTTCTAAAGGGACGTCCTGCTATTCTGAGGCTGCGCCCTCTGGTCCTAAACTACCCCACTATAGGAAACATCCTCTCCATGTCCACTCTCTCAAGGCCTTTCAATATTCAATAGGTTTCAATAAGATTTTGGAGTCTGCTCTGCCATTCCATCGTGACTGATTTATTACCCCCCTCAGTCCCATTCTCCTGGTCTTCACCCTGTAACATCTGATGCCACAACAAATCAGGAACCTATCAGGCTCCACTTTATTTATTTATTGAAATACAATGTGGAATAGGACCTTCTGGCCCTTCGAGCCATGCCAGCCCGGCAGCCCCTGATTTAACCCTAGCCTGATCACAGGACAATTTACAATCATCAATTAGCCTACCAACCGGTAGGTCTTTGGACTGTAGGAGGAAACCCACACAGTCACGGGGAGAATGTACAAATTCCTTACAGGCAGCGGTGGGAATTGAACCTGGGGCACTGTAAAGTGTTGTGCTGACCACTATGTTATCATGCTTTAAATAAACCTCCGCTCTCTGGTTCTTAATTCCTCAGCTCTGGGGAAAAGACTGTGTGCATTCACCCTACCTTTACCCCTCACAATTTTATAGACATATTGCAAATGCAAGCCCTTTAAAACAGTCATTTCAAATTGTTGGCATCTTACCCTAGGAGAGAGTCATGTGACTCCAGAATCTAAGGGAGCCATCAGTGTTAATTTAGACTAGGAAGTCAAGCCTTTGGGCTTTTTTTGGGAACAATTACTGATGGATGGAAGCCCAGCCTTTTGCACGACGTTGTTTTTATTCATTTGAGTTTGCTGGTGAGAGACTCATTTAAGAATGCACTCCACACGAGCACAGCTGAGCAGCTTTTGTGTTGGACCTGTCCTGGCTTTGGGGGAACTGAAATCCAGTTAAAGGAAGATTAAAAAAAGGCATGAAACTGAAATGCCCTCTCGTGTTGGCCTCTGAACCTGATTACTGAAGGAAACTCCAGTGATAATCTCTCAAATGTGTGGATCTCTGCAGGCGGCGCAGGGAGAGTGAGAGAATGTGAGTTAACGACAGTGGTTGTTTAAAACCAAGGAGAGATCTCCCACACCCCTTAAACTGTGCAGCAGCCTCTTGAAAAGGGATTGAGAGGGAGAGCAGGCGGCTTCATTTTTTCTCCCCTTTGATTTTGAAGCACGTTCGGACATGGGCGAGTGGACCATTCTGGAGCGGCTCCTGGAGGCAGCCGTGCAGCAGCATTCCACCATGATTGGCAGGTAAGAGGGGAGGGATGAGCGGTCAGCCTCTCAGGCAAAGCCTGTTCCCACCAAGCGGGACAGCCCTTTCTGCAAGTGCAGCCCTTGCAAATTGCACCCATGCCCTCTCATAAAATGTACAGGCACAAATTAACTTGTAGATGTTTTTGTGTTAATTCCTTTTTCTGCTAGAAAATGTGCAATTAACATTTTATGCAAGTACACTGTATATATATTTTGTGTGAGTGTGTGTTCACATACATGCTTGTGCATGAGTGTTTACCTGTCTGTGTTAGTTATTACTGCCTGTCATGACACTGCCGTTTCGGGTAGTGATGGAAGTCCTCTATCTCTGTCTGTCTGTGGCCATCTTCTCTATTATGCCCCAGGTGTGGTTCAGGGTCCTCACTTCTGCCTCTACAGTGCACCTTGGTCTTGGAGGTATTCAGGATTTCCTTCATTGTGCCAGCAGCTTCCTCTTGGTTTTCACTACTGTCAGTCATGCAGATCCTGGGCGGAGTCTCGGGAATACAGTCACACTCAGATGTAGAAGGATTCTTCATCAACCTTTCTGTAAAAATTTTGTTTGACCAGTCAGGGTTGTTAGCCCTGAGCTGAACCCCCAAACCTGGAGGACCAGTGGACCATTCGTAGTCTGGCCTCTGCCTTTTGACCTGTTTGACATGGGTGACCCTACCAAGAGCCAAAGTGTAAAGCCCTAACTCTGGCCAACATAGCTCTCCGGTTCGGGCCATGCAAGCCTCCAAGCCATACGACAAGTTTGTGGTCCCCTTGGGGGTGTCTATGCTAATATTTGTGTTTATGTTAGTGTGTGTATGCGTCTGTTGGCCTGATTGTACTTCTGGGTGTGTGTGTTTTGAGGGTGTGTTTGACTATGGTAGTGCATGTATGTGAGCTTGTGTTTGTTGGCCTGTCTGGTTGTGCTTCTGGTCTGTATGAGTGTTTGTTGCGAGGTGTGTGTCTGTATGTGCATGCATTTTTATTTTTGATGACCCAGAGCCATCTAATAAAACTACAATGTCAGCGACGAGAAACCTAGTAAATCTGCAACCAAAATTAATTCCAACCAGAATTCTACAATAGAGTCATAGAAAAGTACAGCACAGAAACAGACCTTTCAGCCCATCTAGTCCATACCAAATCATTTAAACTGCCGACTCCCATCCACCTGCACCAGGACCATAGCCCTACCATCCAAACACCTATCTAAACTTCTCTTAAACATTGAAAATAAGCTCGCAGGCACCACTTGCACTGGCAGCTTGTTCCACTCTCTCACAACCCTCTGAGCAAAAGTTTTCCCTCATGTTCCCCCTAAACTTTTCCTTTTCACCTTTCACCCTTAACCCATGACATCTAGTTGTCATCTCACCCAACCTCAGTGGAAAAAGCCTGCTTGCATTTACCCTGTCTGGAATTATCGTCAATAATAAAAAGACAGATATCATAGAAACCATAGAAACTACAGCACAGAAACAGGTCTTTAGGCCCTTCTTGGCTGTGCCGAACCATTTTCTGCCTAGTCCCACTGACCTGCACACGGACCATACCTTTGATAAGATAAAGATATATATTTCTATGGTGCTCTTGGCATCTCTTTCAGAATGTCTCTAGGTATGTTTCAGCTAATTAAGTATTTTTGTGTGGTCACTGCTGTAGTGTAGGAAATCTGGCAGGCAATTTGACTGTAGAAAGCTCTCAATAATGGCCACAGTCTGGACCACATTATCTATTACTTTCTGTGTTGTTGGGTGAAGAATTAGCCCAGGATGTTTGATCCGTGAAGTTAAGTGGCAGCACGGTGTCTAAAGAAGACAGTCAATGGTCTATGGTAAAGATAACCTTTGAACAGTGCAGGCCTCCACCCATTAGTCACCGTGGTAATTTTCACCACAGATATCTAGAAGGGAACTGGATCCATAATTCTGACTCAGCGGGAAAGAAATGTGCCCCAGTGGTAGTTTGAATAACATTATTCCTGAGAAACACGTAATCTGCTGGAAGGACTCAGCGGCCGAGGAGCATCGGTGGGAGTGCGAAATTGTTGACATTTTGGGCCAAGCCTCACTGCATCAGGCCTGAGAGTGGAGAGGTTGTGTGTGCTCCAAGATTCCAGGATCTGCAGTCTCTTATCTCCCCTGGTATTCCTGAGATTGCCACGTAGGGGTGCAATCAGAAATGGAATAGGTGCGTTACTTTGTTTTCAAGAGGGAATCAGATAGAAAATAGGTTTCTGGGCTAGGGGGAAAGAGTGAAGGAATGGAACTGATGGGATTTCTCTACTGGATAAGGTAAACTTTTGAAAGACAACTCAGGTTCTAGACCAGGGGTTCCCAACCTTTTCTATGCCATGGACCAATACCATTAATCAAGGAACCATGGACCCCAGGCTGGGAACTCCTGTTCTGGACTGACCTGTCAGCTAAAACAATCTGTCATTGGGTACATTTAAAGCAGAGGTTCATAAGTCCTTGATTAGTAAGGATGTTATAGAGTCGTAGAAAACTACAGTGCAGAAACAGACTCTTTGGCCCATCCAGTCTGTGCTGAACTATTTCAATTGTCCGGTCCCATCGACCTGCAGCAGGACCATAGCCCTCCATAGCCCTTCCATCCATGTACTTGTCCAAACCTCCCTCAAATGGTGAAATTGAAATCACATCCACCAGTTACACTGACAGCTCATCCCACACTCCCACCATCCTCCGAGTTTCCTCTCATTTTCTCCTTAATCCAGGGGTTCCCAACCCTTTTTATGCTGTGGAGCAACACCAGTAAACAAGGGGTCCGTGAACCCTAGTTTGTGAACTTCTGCAAACATTTCACCTTTCACCTTTTCAAAGCCTACAAAGAAATTTTTATGTGAATATTTTGAAGATTTCCATTATCTTAACAATGGAGTGAAATGTAAAGAACTGCAGGTTATCCTTACGGGAACACAGGCATTTCAGAGACCTGTCAAAGGTGTTTGAAGCGATCCTGATAAATGGGAAGAATTGCTCCCACTGCTAATGGAGCAGTAACAAGAAACTGAGAAAGTTCAGATTAGCATCGAAACAGAGCTAAGAGGAATTTAAAAGTGCAACCACAAGGAAATCTGCAGATGCTGGAATTTCAAGCAACACACATAAAAGTTGCTGGTGAACGCAGCAGGCCAGGCAGCATCTCTAGGAAGAGGTGCAGTCGACGTTTCAGGCCGAGACCCAGGACGAAGGGTCTCGGCCTGAAACGTCGACTGGACCTCTTCCTAGAGATGCTGCCTGGCCTGCCGCATTCACCAGCAACTTTTATGTGTGTTGCTTAAGAGGAATTTATTTTATTTATAAGGTTGCTAGGGCACCGATTATAGAAGTGTGTCAGAAATAGAATCCACTTAACTTTTAAAAATATTTGAAAAGGAAACACATAAACAGGCAAAGTCAGGGAGAGTCCATAACAACACAAGGCATGGAGCAGAATTATTCGGCTATGTGGCCCATCGAGTCTGCTCCGCCATTCCATCACGGCTGATTTATTATCTCTCTCAATCCCACTGTCCTGCCTTCTCCCTGTAAATTTCCACACCCTTATAAATCAAGAACTTATCAACCTCTGCTTTAAATATACTCAATGACTTGCTCCTCCACAGCTGAAATTCCTGCTCATCTCCTTTCTAAAGGGATGCCCTTGTATTCTGGGGCTCTGCCTCTGGTCCTGGACTCCCCCACCGTTTTGAGTCAGTTGACTGGACAATTTCGGGGATTCATCTCTGAGTCTGAGTGAATATGCCACAGTTGTCAACAACTACATCAAGACCAGTGTAGATTAGTGTGTGCCTTTGAGGATATACTGGATATACCCAAAGCAAAACCTGCGGATGAACCAGGAGATCTGTAGTCTGCTGAGGGCTAGATATGTGAAATTCCAGAGCTATACAAGACGTCCAGGTACGACCTACAGAAGGCTACTTTAAGAGAAAGAAACCATTTCCGATTGAAGCTAGAGACGCACATCAGCTCTGGCAGGATTTGCAGGCCATTACTTTCTACAAGGCAAAATCAAACATCATGAATGACAGTGTTATTTCACTCCCGGATGAGCTCAACGCCTTTCATGCACACTTTGAAAGAGAGAACGAAACTACAACTGTGTGAATCCCTGCAGCATCTGGTGATCCTGTGACCTCAGTCTCAGAGGCCGATGTCAGAACATCTTTCGTGAGAGTGAACACTCACAAGTTGTCAGGCCCTAAAGGTGTACCTGGTAAGGCTCTGAAAATCTGTGCCAACCAGCTGGTGGGAGAGTTCAAGGACATCTTCAATCTCTCACTGTTGCAATTGAAGGCTCCCACCTACTTCAGAAGGGTGACAATCATACCCGTGCCCAAGAAGAACAGGGTGAGCTGCCTCAACGACTATCGCCCAGTTGCATTCATATCTACTGTGAAGAAGTGCTTTGGGAGGTTCGTCATGGCCAGAATCAACTCCTGCCTAAGCAAGGACCTGGACCCACTGCAATTTGCCTATCACCTCAATAGGTCTACAGCAGATGCAATCTCACTAGCCTTAGATCACTGGACAATAGCAACACCCACATCAGGCTGCTGTTGATTGATTTCAACACAGTCATACTCTCAGAATGAATCAACAAGTTCCAAAACCTCTGTACCTCCCTCTGCAACTGGATCCTCGACTTCCCCATCACGTGAACCTGGAGAGCATTCTGACTGGTTGCATCACCAGCTGGTATGGAGGAGGCCACTGCACAGGATCAGAAAAAGCTGTAAACTCAGCCAGCAGCTCCATCGTGGGCACTAGCTTCCCCAGTATCACGGACGTCTTCAAAAGCTAATGTCTCAAAAAAGTGGTATCCATCACTAAGGACCCCCATCAACCAGGACATGCTGTCTTCTCATTGCTACCATCGTGGAAGATGTACAGGAGCCTGAAGGCACACACTCAATGGTTTAAGAACAGCTTCTTCCCCTCCTCCATATGAGGTCTCATCAGAACCTAGTCTTCCCACAGTTAGGTCTGCATCCCTATCATCCACTTGATAATAAACAATAAGGACTTCCAACCTGTTGTAACAAACAATCTACCAAAGAAACTCAAGCCACACACATCAAAGTTGCTGGTGAACGCAGCAGGTCAGGCAGCATCTATAGGAAGAGGTACAGTTGGCGTTTCGGACCGAGACCCTTCGTCAGGACGAGTGATCTCGGCCCGAAACGTCGACTGTACCTCTTCCTATAGATGCTGCCTGACCTGCTGCATTCACCAGCAATTTTGATGTGTGTTGCTTGGAATTCCAGCATCTGCAGATTTCCTCGTGTTTACCAAAGAAACTCAGCAGGTCCAACAGCATCAGGATCAAACGCAAAACGTTGACAATTCCTTTCCTTCCACAGATGCTGCTTGATTGATTGATTGATGCTCTAGATTCCAACAACTGCTGTCTCTTTTGTCTTGACAGTCATTGAGATCTTGACTAATCTGTGACTTAACTCCATAAATACATAATTTCAAATTTCATTCAAGCAATCCTGCTTCAAATATTTAGTCACTGTTCTCTGTTTCCAGACTCTCTAACCAATGGGAAATAGTTTCTCTCCAACCAAATTCTCCCTAATATCTTTAAACTTTTCATGAAATTACAAACACCAGAAAGTCTGCAAATGCTGGCTATCCAGGACAACACACACAACTCAGCAGGTCAAACATCTATGGAAATAAATAAACAGCTGTATTTTGGGCCAAGACCTTTCATTAGAACTAGAAAGGAAAGGGGAAGATGCCAGAATGAAAAGGTGGGGAGAGGTGAAGGAGGATAGCTGGAAGGTGATGGGTGAAGCCAGGGATGGAGACGAAGGAATCTGATAGGAGAGGAGAGTGGACCACGGGACAAAGGGAAGGAGGGGCACTGGAGGGAGGTGAGAGGCAGGTGAGAAGAGGTAGGAGGCCAGTGGGGAATAGAAGGGGAGGGGAGGGTAGTTTTTTTGAACTGGAAGGAGGAATTGATATTCATGCCATCAGGTTGGAAGCTACCTAGATGGAATATAAGGTGTTGCTCCTTCACCTTAAAGGCGGCCTCATTGTGGCACAAGAGGAGGCCATGGACTGACATTTTGGAATGGGAATGGGAATCAGGATTGAAATGTTTGGCCACTGAGAAATTTCGCTTCTGCCGTTAAATTATCACTTAAACTCTAAGGTTGCAATTTGTGCAATCACTCCTCAATTCATATCCTGGTGACAAATAATGAATGTACCATAATGTGTCAAATTACCACACTCTTACATTGCATGCTGTACGATAACAAAAATATTGTTACATTCATTCCTTGTTCTTTGAACAATTGATCAAACGTAGGTGTGATAAATATGCCTAAGTAAACAAAACCTGTCTGCGACCATTTAAAGGGGAAAACACCCTGAGTGTCAGGTACCTGCTGCAGATTCCCCAGAGGCATAGCCTCTGATTTAGTAAAGCTGATTTTATAACCTGAAAAGGCGCTAAATGAATTAATGCATTGTATAAGGTGGTGCACTGACATAGCAAGGTTCGATAAGAGAATCAGAACATCATCCGCATACAATGTAATTTTATGTGACTTTAGTCCTATGTTTGGAGCAGATATTTTGGGGTCTCACCGAATAGCCGCAGCCAATGGCCCGATCACTAGTGTGAAAAGTAGTGGTGATAAAGGGCAGCCCTGCCAGCTGCCCCTCAGAATACTAAAATTATCCGACCTAATACCATTAGTAAGAATCGCAGCCAAAGGGTCATTATGAAGAACCTTCACCCACTTAATAAAGTTATTGCCCAAACCAAATTGTTTTAAAGTGAAAAAAAGATACGGCCATTCAACACAATCAAAGGCCTTTTCTGCATCTGAGGAAACCACCAAGCCGTCCACTGCCTGTTGGTGACACGCCTGAATCACATTAAGCAATCTTCTGATATTGTTAGATGATCTATGGCCTTTTACAAAACCCGTTTGATCCTCTTTTATGATAAAAGGTAACAGTTTTAAATTCATCAGCAAGAGGTATCCACAAACAAAGGAGGCACTGTACATGTGGTAAATGTTATAAGAAATTACTTTAATAGTGTATATGATTATTCAGAATAAAATACAGAAAGAAATGGTTAATGAAGTAGTAAAAGAGACAAAATAATAATTATCATCCAATCAATGTGCCTTGCGACACAATACTGCCGGAGGGAATAGCAAGTGTCTGACAGCCTTTCTAGAGTCAGTCTCTCTCTTTCTCTCTCTCACTCTCTCTCTTCCCCTCTCTATCCCTTCCTCACACTCTCCTTTCTTCTCCCCCTCACTCTCTCTCCCTTCCTCACTCGCTCCTTCCCTCTCCCTCTTTCTCTCTTTCTCCCTCCCTCTCTCTTTCTATGCTCCTCCCTCCCTCTCCCTCCTCCTCTCTCCCCTCCCTCTCTCTCTCTTGCCTTAGAGATTCGCCTTGTACAAAGAAATTACCCCTTTTTTAATGCATGGACCCCTACCATTAAGGAAGGAGTCCATGGACCCCAGATTGGCAACCCCTTCTTTTCTCTAATACTTGCCCAGACAAACATAAGGACAATGAGACATAGGAGCAGAATCAGGCCATTCAGACCATTGGGTCTGCTCCACCATTCCATCATGACTGATCCCGGATCCCACTCAAATCCATACACCTGCCTTCTCGCCATATCCTTTCATGCCCTGACCAATCAGGAAATGATCAACTTCTGCCTTAAATATACCCACGGGCTTGGCCTCAACCGCAGTCTGTGGCAGAACATTCCACATATTCACATCTCTCTGGCTAAAAAATTCCTCCTTATCTCTGTTCATAAAGGTCGCCCCTCACTTTTGAGGCTGTGCCCTCTAGTTCTGGATACCCCTGCCATAGGAAACATCCTTTCCAAATCCACCCTGTCTAGTCCTTTCAACATTTTGTAGGTCTCAATGAGATTCCCCCCACGTTCTTCTAAATTCCAGTGAGTACAGGTCCAAAGCTGCCAAATGCTCCTCATATGTTAACCAACACACACAAAATGCTGGTGAACGCAGCAGGCCAGGCAGCATCTATAGGAAGATCCTGATGAAGGGTCTCGGCCCAAAATGTTGATTGTACTTTTTCCTATAGATGCTGCCTGGCCTGCTGCGTCCCACCAGCATTTTGCGTGTGTTGCTTGAATTTCCAGCATCTGAAGATTTCCTCGTGTTTGCGTTCTTATGTTAACCCCTTCATTCCCAGAATAATCCTCATGAACCTCCTCTGGACTCTCTCCAATGAGAACACATCCTTTCTGAGATATGGAACCCAAAACTGTTGACATACTCCAAGTGCAGCCTGACTAGCGTCTTATAAAAACTCAGCATTATCTCCTTGCTTTTATGTTCTGTTCCCCTTGAAATAAATGTCAACATTGCATTTGCCTTCTTTACCACAGACTCAACCTGTAAATTAATCTTCTGGGAGTCTTGCAATGAGGACTCCTAAGTCTTTCTGATGTTTGAACCTGCTCCCATTCAGATAATAGTGCGCACTATTGTTCCTTTTACCAAAATGCATAATCATACATTTCCCAACACCTCATTCCATATGCCACTTTTTTTGCCCATTCTTCCAATCTGTCTAAGTTCTGCTGCAACCACATTGCTTCCTCAGCGCTATAAGACCATAAGATATAGGAACCATTCAGCTCATCGAGTCTGCTCTGCCACTCAATCATGGGCTGATCCAATTCTTCCAGTCATCCCCACTCCCTTGCCTTCTCCCCATACTCTTTGATGCTAATCAAGAACCTATCTCTGCCTTAAATACACACAATGACTTGGTCTCCACAGCCACTTGTGGCAACAAATTCCACAGATTTACCACCCTCTGACTAAAGTACTTTCTCCACATCTCTGTTCTAAATGGACGTCCTTCAATCCTGAAGTTGTGCCCTCTTGTCCTAGACTTCCCTACCATGGGAGATAACTTTGCCATATCTAATCTGTTCAGGCATTTAACATTCGGAATGTCTCTATGAGATCCCCCCTCATTCTCCTGAACTCCAGGGAATACAGCCCATGAGCTGCTAGACGTTCCTCATACGGTAACCCTCTCATTCCTGGAATCATTCTTGTGAATCTTCTCTGAACCCTCCCCAATGTCAGTATATCCTTTCTAAAATAAGGAGCCCAAAACTGCACCCAATACTCCAAGTGTAGTCTCATCAGTGCCTTATAAATCTTCAACATCACATCCCTGCTCTTATATTCTATACCTCTAGAAATGAACGCCAACATTGCATGCGCCTTCTTCACCACCGACTCAACCTGGAGGTTAACCTTTAGGGTATCCTGCACAAGGACTCCCAAGTCCCTTTGCATCTCTGCATTTTGAATTCTCTCCCCATCTAAATAATAGTCTGCCCGTTTACTTCTTCCACCAAAGTGTATGACCATACACTTTCCAACATTGTATTTCATTTGCCACTTCTTTACCCATTTCCCTAAACTATCTAAGTCTCTCTGCAGGCTCTCTGTTTCCTCAACACTACTCGCTCCTCCACCTATCTTTATGTCAATGGCAAATTTAGCCAGAAATTTAGTCCAAATCATTGACATACATTGTAAAAAGCAGCGGTCCCAACACCGACCCCTGTGGAACTCCACTGGTAACTGGCAGTCAGAATAGGATCCTTTTATTCCCACTCTCTGTTTCTGCCAATAAGCCAATGCTCCACCCATGCGAGTAACTTCCCTGTAATTCCATAGGCTCTTACTTTGCACAATGTCAAAGACCTTCTGAAAATCCAAGAACACCACATCCATTGCATCTCCTTTGTAATTTCCTCAAAAAATTTCAGTAAGTTTGTCAGGCAGGATTTTCCTTTCATGAAACCATGCTGGCTTTGGCCTATCTTGAAATGTGCCTCCAGGTATTCCATAATCTCATCCCTAACAATCAATTTCCAACCACTGATGTCAGGCTAACAGGTCTATAGTTTCCTTTCTGCTGCCTCCCACCCTTCTTAAATAGTGGAGTAACATTTGCAATTTTCCAGTAATCCGGTACAATGCCAGAATCTATCGATTCTTGAAAGATCATTGTTAATGCCTCTGCAGTCTCTCCAGCTACTTTCTTCAGAACCTGAGGGTGCATTCCATCAGGTCCAGGAGATTTATCCACACTCAGACCATTAAGCTTCCTGAGCACCTTCTCAGTTGTAACTTTCACTGCACATACTTCACTTCCCTGACACTCTTGAATGTCTGGTATTCTGTGGATGTCTTCCACTGTGAAAACTGATGGAAAATATGCATTCAGTTCCCTTCAGGTAGGAATTCCCTTTATTCCATTGGGATACTGATACATCTCCCTCTCAAACTGCAGTACAAATTCAATCATATTATGATCACTGCCTCCTTAGGGTTCCTTTACATTAAGCTCCCTAATAAGATCTGGATAATTACACAACACTCAATCTAAGATAGCCTTTCCCCAAGTAGGCTCAAGCACAAGCTGCTCTAAAAACAGATTGTTACCATTACCTACTCTCAAGACTGTATTCTGGTACTCACACTAAGTTCTCAAAACATGGCTCTGGATTGGTTCCCATGCACTTTCTCAAGTATTCCCACATCCCGAACTAACACCATTTTGTCTTACAATCTTCCATTTTAGAAACATAGAAAATAGGTGCAGAAGTAGGCCAATTGGCCCTTTGAGCCTGCACCGCCATTCAGTATGATCATGGCTGATCATCCAACTCAGAACCCTGTGCCTGCCTTCCCCCCATACCCCCGATCCCTTTAGCCACAAGGGCCATATCTAACTCCCTCGTAAATATAGCCAATGAACTGGCCTCAACTGTTTCCTGTGGCAGAGAATTCCACAGATTCACCGCTCTCTGTGTGAAGAAGTTTTTCCTAATCTCGGTCCTAAAAGGCTTCCCCTTTATCGTCAAACTGTGACCCCTCGTTCTGGACTTCCCCAACATCGGGAACAACCTTCCTGCATCTAGCCTGTCTAATCCCTTTAGAATTTTATACGTATCGATAAGATCCCCCCTTCAATCTTCTAAATTCCAGACAGTATAAGCCTAGTCAATCCAGTCTTTCATCTTATGAAAATCTTGCCATCCCAGGAATCAATCTGGTGAACCTTCTTTGTACTCCCTCTATGGCAAGGATGTCTTTCCTCAGATTAGGGGACCAAAACTGCACACAATACTCCAGGTGTGATCTCACCAAGGCCTTGTACAACTGCAGTAGTACCTCCCTGCTCCTGTACTCGAATCCTCTTGCTATGAATGCCAGCATAGCATTCGCCTTTTTCACCACCTGCTGTACCTGCATGCCCACTTTCAATGACTGGTGTATAATGACACCCAGGTCTCGTTGCACCTCCCCTTTTCCTAATCGGCCACTATTCAGATAATAATGTTTTCCTGTTTTGTGTTAAACATTTTAGCATACACCAAAGAGGTGTATTTAATCCTTTCCTTATCCATACTACAGAGAGTAACTTGTATTTCTGTAGTACCTCTTGCAATAAATTCACATCAAGATGAGTTTATCATCAAGGACAGCGAGGTACAGGTCCAAGGAAATATTTGCAGCAGTATCTCAGGCATGCAGGTTGGTACATCAGAGCATCCCAAAGAGTGTTATGGCCAATGGAGTGTAGTTACAGCATGAGCAATACAGGATCCCACAAACAACAATGTATTGATAGCAAACAACAGGAATTCTGCAGATGCTGGAAATTCAAGCAACACACACCAAAGTTGCTGGTGAACGCAGCAGGCCAGGTAGCATCTCTAGGAAGAGGTACAGTCGATGTTTCGGGCCGAGACCCTTCGTCAGGACTAACTGAAGGAAGAGTGAGTAAGAGATTTGAAAGTTGGAGGGGAAGGGGGAGATCCAAAATGATAGAAGACAGGAGGGGGAGGGATGGAGCCAAGAGCTGGACAGGTGATTGGCAAAAGGGATACGAGAGGATCATGGGACAGGAGGTCCGGGAAGAAAGACAGTGGGGGGGAACCCAGAGGATGGGCAAGGGGTATATTCAGAGGGACAGAGGGAGAAAAAGGAGAGTGAGAGAAAGAATGTGTGTATAAAAATAAATAACAGATGGGGTACGAGGGGGAGGTGGGGCATTAGCAGAAGTTAGAGAAGCGCGACTTCTCCTCTTTCTCTTTATCACATGGCCCACTCTCCTCTCCTATCAGATTCCTTCTTCACTCTTCCACCAATCACCTGAGCTGCTGAGTTCCTCAGTCATGTGTTGTGAGGCTCTCTGTTGGTTGGATTCAACTATGGATGTTACATTCTATCTAGTCATAGTCATGCTTTATTAATCCAGGGGAAATTGGTTAAATGTATACTCAAGCCAGGGAGTACAATATGGAGAGCGAGTTGCTCCCATATAGCAAGATCCCCTCTCCACACATCTGAGGAATCCAAAGGAATGGGGAATGCCAGAGAATGATACTGTCTGGCACCAGCGGCATCGGAGGAGTTGCCAGTTGGTGTTGAACTCCATGTAGGATGGCCATGGGAACACCAGCCCGGGATTTTTGTTCTGGATTTACTTCCAAAGCCTTCTCCATGATTGGGTATAGCCACAAGGTAGTGCAGGTTTGAGAAAGAGCTGCCAACCACAGCTGATGAGCCTCATCTGCCTGAAGTGACTCGTTTTAAGGCACCAGTAATCTGCCTTTGCCCCTTCGCCTGTCAGTAGAAACAGTTCTGCTGGGCTAAGTAACTAAGCCAACTGTGAAGGCCAGGAGCTGGACTTGATCGTCAGCGACTATTTGGGGTGCACCACACCTTTGGGAGCATTTAATAGGTAGTGGGTGCTTATCTGTACTAACCCCCATCACCCCCCCCCGCCCCCGGCTGTGAAAATCTTGTGTATGTTAATAGGGGTGGCAGGGTGGAGATACATCTCTACCAAGGGAGGTGTAAGGTCACCCTTGGGCAAGGTGCAGCACCTGCTTAGCCAACTGCCTCGCGCCCCCACTCCCGATCAGGGTCACAGGAAGCCATGGGAGCAGGAGGTGGATGATTGTACGAGCAGCTGGTGCAAATTTCGTCCTGGTATTAATAATGGCTACAGGGGTGGGGTCACCTGCCTTGTAAACACACTGACCAGAAGAAGGCAATGTCAAACCACTTCTGTAGAAAAATTGGCCAAAAACAACTATGGTTATGATCATGATAGACGTGGTACATAACAAACAACCATATGCTAATAGTCTTTCATTTGGTGCCATTAATTGAGGAATAAACTTAGCTCAGGACATTGAGAACTCACTGCTCTAATTCTAAAAAAGGTGTCTGTTTTGAGAGCAGAGTCTTGCAAAAGCAACCTCTCTCTTCCTCGTTGTTGAGAAAGAGAGAGAGCCTGTCTGAAATACTGATGTTTTGGAATGGAACTGTAGTTTTGATGGATTCTGATCATGGTCTCTTTGGGGACTTTGCTGCAAGGGGTCAGTGCTTTTGCTGGAGCAAGTAGGGAGAGGGTTGATCGTCCTGCTGCTGCTTGTGCCCAAGAAGGGGAGAGGGGTCTTTGGGTTTCTGATATTCCTGTCATTCATTCTTTGGAGTTTTCGTCTGTTTTATGGATGGCTGTGAAGAGTAAGGATTTCAGGTTGTATACTGTATACATTCTCTGATATTGTTGAACCATTGCTATCTCATGAGAAAGCTGATGGTATCACTGGCAGTGTGGCACTCCCTCAGTATCCCACCGACGACCTTTTCAGTTTTCTCCAGTTCATGAAAATGGACAAATTCATGACGTTCTGTCAGAGGAAAGATATGCTGAGGATCATCTGGCAGCATTACAATTAACAATGATGTACAACGCAAGGCCACCTGCAGAACATGATGTGATGCAGTTACAGCATTCGACTCAAACAGTAATCGGGGTCTGTGGAGCATTGAACACATGGTGCTCATGAAACAAAGGAAATGGGCAGAGGTGAGCAGCGTGGTTCACTGATTCAAGGTCAAAACACAGAAGCTATTTTCCCGGATGAATGAATTACAAGATGTTACTTGGATATTATTCAACACTCTGTTCTAAAATTCTCATCTCTCTGTGGACTTCATTGCTGGAATTGCTCCGACATCTCTCTGTTCCTCGATCTCTGGGCCATGCACTTCCTTAATATAATTTCTCCACCATTGGCAACCATAACTTTGGATCCAAAACCCTGGAATTCATGTTCAAGAACAGCAATTACCCTTCAACCATCAGGCTCTTAAACCAAAGGGGATAACATCACTTAACTTCCCTTGCCCCATTAATGAAATGTTCCCACAACCAATGGACTCACTTTCAAGGACTCTTCATCTCATGTGATCAATAGTTATTGCTTGTTTATTTATCATTATTTTGCTTGTTTTTGTTGTTTCTTTGTATTTACTTTGATAATAAATTTACTTTGAACTTTGAAGAACCCCTTCAGCCATACTTGACAAAGTGTTATCACAGGAAAGCAGCATCCATCACTAGGGGCAGCCCATCACCCAGGCCATGCTCTCTTCTCACTGCTGCCATCAGGGAGAAGGTACAGGAGTCTCAGAACCCACACCACCAGGTTCGGGAACAGTTATTACCCCTCAACCATCAGGCTCTTGAACCAAAGAGAGTAACGTCACTTGCCCCATCTTTGAAATGTTCCCACAACCTATGGACTCATTTTCAAGGACTCTTCATCTCATGTTCTCGATATTTATTGCTTATTTATTTATTATTATTCTTTCTTTCTTTTTATATTTGTAGAGATTGTTGTCTTCTGCACTCTGATTGGGTGGTCTTTCATTGATTCTGCTATAGTTATTATTCTATAGATTTTATTGAGTATGCCCATAAGAAAATGAATTTCGGGGTTGTGTATGGTGACATATAAGTACAGTACTTTGATAATAACTTTACTTTAAACTTTGAACCTAAATCTCCCTTGTCCCTTGTTAAAGATCCTCTGTAAAATTGAGCTCCATGACAAAGCTTTTAGTATATTTCCCCTCACTTCTCTTTCACAAAGATTCTAAGTCAGAGTACATTTTTTATCAAAGTATGTAAGAAGTATGCAACCCTGAGATTCATCTTAGAAACATAGAAAAATAGGTGCAGGAGTAGGCCATTCGGCCCTTCGAGCCTGCACCGCCATTTATTATGATCATGGCTGATCATCCAACTCAGAACCCCGCCCCAGCCTTCCCTCCATACCCCCGACCCCCGTAGCCACAAGGGCCATATCTAACTCCCTCTTAAATATAGCCAATGAGCTGGCCTCAACTGTTTCCTGTGGCAGAGAATTCCACAGATTCACCACTCTCTGTGTGAAGAAGTTTTTCCTCATCTCGGTCCTAAAAGGCTTCCCCTCTATCCTCAAACTGTGGCCCCTCATTCTGGACTTCCCCAACATCGGGAACAATTTTCCTGCATCGAGCCTGTCCAATCCCTTTAGGATCTTATACGTTTCAATCAGATCCCCCCTCAATCTTCTTAATTCCAACGAGTACAAGCCCAGTTCATCCAGTCTTTCTTCATATGAAAGTCCTGCCATCCCAGAAATCAATCTGGTGAACCTCCTTTGTACTCCCTCTATGGCAAGGATGTCTTTCCTCAGATTAGGGGACCAAAACTGCACACAATACTCCAGGTGTGGTCTCACCAAGGCCTTGTACAACTGCAGTAGTACCTCCCTACTCCTGTACTCGAATCCTCTCGCTATAAATGCCAGCATACCATTCGACTTTTTCACCGCCTGCTGTACCTGCAGGAAAAGACTGGTAAAGACAAATGTAGGTCCCCTACAGACAGAAACAGGTGAATTGATTATGGGGAGCAAGGACATGGCAGACCAATTGAATAATTACTTTGGTTCTGTCTTCGCTAAGGAGGACATAAATAATCTTCCAGAAATAGTAAGGGACAGAGGGTCCAGTGAGATGGAGGAACTGAGCGAAATACATGTTAGTAGGGAAGTGGTGTTAGGTAAATTGAAGGGATTGAAGGCAGATAAATCCCCAGGGCCAGATGGTCTGCATCCTAGAGTGCTTAAGGAAGTAGCCCAAGAAATAGTGGATGCATTAGTGATAATTTTTCAAAACTCATTAGATTCTGGACTAGTTCCTGAGGATTGGAGGGTGGCTAATGTAACCCCACTTTTTAAAAAAGGAGGGAGAGAGAATCCAGGGAATTATAGACCAGTTAGCCTAACGTCGGTGGTGGGGAAACTGCTGGAGTCAGTTATCAAGGACGTGATAACAGCACATTTGGAAAGCGGTGAAATGATCGGACAAAGTCAGCATGGATTTGTGAAAGGAAAATCATGTCTGACGAATCTCATAGAATTTTTTGAGGACGTAACTAGCAGAGTAGATAGGGGAGAACCAGTGGATGTGGTATATTTGGATTTTCAAAAGGCTTTTGACAAGGTCCCACACAGGAGATTAGTGTGCAAACTTAAAGCACACGGTATTGGGGGTAAGGTATTGGTGTGGGTGGAGAATTGGTTAGCAGACAGGAAGCAAAGAGTGGGAATAAACGGGACCTTTTCAGAATGGCAGGCAGTGACTAGTGGGGTACCGCAAGGCTCAGTGCTGGGACCCCAGTTGTTTACAATATATATTAATGACTTGGATGAGGGAATTAAATGCAGCATCTCCAAGTTTGCGGATGACATGAAGCTGGGTGGCAGTGTTAGCAGTGAGGAGGATGCTAAGAGGATGCGGGGTGACTTGGATAGGTTGGGTGAGTGGGCAAATTCATGGCAGATGCAATTTAATGTGGATAAATGTGAAGTTATCCACTTTGGTGGCAAAAATAGGAAAACAGATTATTATCTGAATGGTGGCCGATTAGGAAAAGGGGAGGTGCAACGAGACCTGGGTGTCATTATACACCAGTCATTGAAAGTGGGCATGCAGGTACAGCAGGCGGTGAAAAAGGCGAATGGTATGCTGGCATTTATAGCGAGAGGATTTGAGTACAGGAGCAGGGAGGTACGACTGCAGTTGTACAAGGCCTTGGTGAGACCACACCTGGAGTATTGTGTGCAGTTTTGGTCCCCTAATCTGAGGAAAGACATCTTTGCCACAGAGGGAGTACAAAGAAGGTTCACCAGATTGATTCCTGGGATGGCAGGACTTTCATATGAAGAAAGACTGGATGAACTGGGCTTGTACTCGTTGGAATTTAGAAGATTGAGGGGGGATCTGATTGAAACGTATAAGATCCTAAAGGGATTGGACAGGCTAGATGCAGGAAGATTGTTCCCGATGTTGGAGAAGTCCAGAACGAGGGGTCACAGTTTGAGGATAGAGGGGAAGCCTTTTAGGACCGAGATGAGGAAAAACTTCTTCACACAGAGAGTGGTGAATCTGTGGAATTCACTGCCACAGGAAACTGTCGAGGCCAGTTCATTGGCTATATTTAAGAGGGAGTTAGATATGGCCCTTGTGGCTACGGGGGTCGGGGGGTATGGGGGGAAGGCTGGGGCGGGGTTCTGAGTTGGATGATCAGCCACGATCATAGTAAATGGCGGTGCAGGCTCGAAGGGCCGAATGGCCTACTCCTGCACCTATTTTCTATGTTTCTATGTTTACAGTCCCTTTTTATGTTCCCTGCCAGTTTTCTCTCATAATCTTTTTTCCCCTTCCTAATTAAGCCCTTTGTCCTCCTCTGCTGAACTCTGAATTTCTCCCAGTCCTCAGGTGAGCCACTTTCTCTGGCTAATTTGTATGCTTCTTCTTTGGAATTGATACTATCCCTAATTTCTCTTGTCAGCCACGGGTGCACTACCTTCCTTGATTTATTCTTTTGCCAAACTGGGATGAACAATTGTTGTAGTTCATCCATGCAACCTTTAAATGCCTGCCATTGCATATCCACCGTCAATCCTTTAAGTGTCATTTGCCAGTCTATCTTAGCTAATTCACGTCTCATACCTTCAAAGTTACCCCTCTTTAAGTTCAGAACCTTTGTTTCTGAATTAACTATGTCACTCTCCATCTTAATGAAGAATTCCACCATATTATGGTCACTCTTACCCAAGGGGCCTCTCACGACAAGATCGCTAATTAACCCTTCCTCATTGCTCAAAACCCAGTCCAGAATAGCCTGCTCTCTAGTTGGTTCCTCGACATGTTGGTTCAAAAAACCATCCCGCATACATTCCAAGAAATCCTCTTCCCCAGCACCTTTACCAATTTGGTTCACCCAATCTACATGAAGATTGAAGTCACCCATTATAACTGCTGTTCCTTTATTGCACACATTTCTAATTTCCTGTTTAATACCATCTCCGACCTCACTACTACTGTTAGGTGGCCTGTACACAACTCCCACCAGCGTCTTCTGTCCCTTAGTGTTACGCAGCTCTACCCATATCGATTCCACATCTTCCCGGCTTACGTCCTTCCTTTCTAATGCGTTAATCTTTTCTTTAACCAGCAACGCCACCCCACCTCCCCTTCCTTCATGTCTATCCCTCCTGAATATTGAATATCCTTGAACGTTGAGCTCCCATCCCTGGTCACCCTGGAGCCATGTCTCTGTGATCCCAACTATATCATAATCATTAATAACAATCTGCACTTTCAATTCATCCACCTTATTACGAATGCTCCTTGCATTGACACACAAAGCCTTCAGGCGCTGTTTTACAACTCTCTTAGCCCTTATACAATTATGTTGAAAAGTGGCCCTTTTTAATGCTTGCCCTGGATTTGTCGGCCTGCCACTTTTACTTTTCTCCTTTGTACTTTTTGCTTCTACCCTCACTTTACACCCCTCTGTCTCTCTGCACTGGTTCCCATCCCCCTGTTGTGAACTAACCTCCTCATGCCTAGCCTCTTTAATTTGATTCCCACCCCCCAACCATCCTTGCTGCAGAGAGCCACTAAAACCATGGAACCAGTTCAAAGAAAAACATCACCAGAGAGAAGTGATGGGCAGGTAAAGAGATAAGGTTAAAGAGGGAAACAGGAATGGGGAATGGTGAAAAAGAAGGGGGGCATCTCCAAAACCTTTGTCTTCTCTATCAGACTCGCCCTTCCCCAGCCCTTTACCTCTTTCACCAATTGACTTCCCAGCTCTTTACTTTACCCCTCCACCTCTGCCAGTTTCACCTACCACCTACCACCTTGTACTTCTCTCTCTCTTTCCCCTTTATTTCCAGTCCTGAGAAAGATCTTGGCTTGTACCTCCAGCTGTTTATTCCCCTCCATAGATGTTTTGGGTCTGACCTGCTGAGTTCCTTCAGCACTTGATACACTTGACCTCGTCGGTCAGAATAGTGAGTGCAGGAGTTGGGAGATCATGTTACAGCCGTACAAAACACTGGTAAGGCCACATTTCAAGTACTGCATGAAGTTCTGGTTGCCCTGCAGGATGAAGGATTTCATTAAACTTGAGAAGGTGCAAAAAACCCAACTTTATTTATTGGTTGAGGATGTAACTAGTAGAGTGGATAGGGGAGAACCAGTGGATGTGGTATATTTGGATTTTCAAAAGGCTTTTGACAAGGTCCCACACAGGAGATTAGTGTGCAAACTTAAAGCACACGGTATTGGGGGTAAGGTATTGGTGTGGGTGGAGAATTGGTTAGCAGACAGGAAGCAAAGAGTGGGAATAAACGGGACCTTTTCAGAATCGCAGGAGGTGACTAGTAGGGTACCGCAAGGCTCAGTGCTGGGACCCCAGTTGTTTACAATATATATTAATGACTTGGATGAGGGAATTAAATGCAGCATCTCCAAGTTTGCGGATGACACGAAGCTGGGTGGCAGTGTTAGCAGTGAGGAGGATGCTAAGAGGATGCAGGGTGACTTGGATAGGTTGGGTGAGTGGGCAAACTCATGGCAGATGCAATTTAATGTGGATAAATGTGAAGTTATCCACTTTGGTGGCAAAAATAGGAAAACAGATTATTATCTGAATGGTGGCTGATTAGGAAAAGGGGAGGTGCAACGAGACCTGGGTGTCATTATACACCAGTCATTGAAAGTGGGCATGCAGGTACAGCAGGCGGTGAAAAAGGCGAACGGTATGCTGGCATTTATAGCGAGAGGATTCGAGTACAGGAGCAGGGAGGTACTACTGCAGTTGTACAAGGCCTTGGTGAGACCACACCTGGAGTATTGTGTGCAGTTTTGGTCCCCTAATCTGAGGAAAGACATCTTTGCCATAGAGGGAGTACAAAGAAGGTTCACCAGATTGATTCCTGGGATGGCAGGTCTTTCATATGAAGAAAGACTGGATGAACTGGGCTTGTACTCGTTGGAATTTAGAAGATTGAGGGGGGATCTGATTGAAACGTATAAGATCCTAAAGGGATTGGACAGGCTAGATGCGGGAAGATTGTTCCCGATGTTGGGGAGGTCTAGAACGAGGGGTCACAGTTTGAGGATAGAGGGGAAGCCTTTTAGGACCGAGGTTAGGAAAAACTTCTTCACACAGAGAGTGGTGAATCTGTGGAATTCTCTGCCACAGCAAACTGTTGAGGCCAGTTCATTAGCTATGTTTAAAAGGAAGTTAGATATGGCCCTTGTGGCTACAGGGGTCAGGGGGTATGGAGGGAAGGCTGGGTTCTGAGTTGGATGATCAGCCATGATCATAATAAATGGCGGTGCAGGCTCGAAGGGCCGAATGGCCTACTCCTGCACCTATTTTCTATGTTTCTATGTTTCTATACAGTGAGGAGTAGGCCTTTCTGGCCCAACAAGCCACGCCGCCCAGCAACTCCTGATTTAGAAACATAGAAACATAGAAAATAGGTGCAGGAGTAGGCCATTCGGCCCTTCGAGCCTGCACCGCCATTTATTATGATCACGGCTGATCATCCAACTCAGAACCCCGCCCCAGCCTTCCCTCCAAACCCCCTGATCCCCATAGCCACAAGGGCCATATCTAACTCCCTCTTAAATATAGCCAATGAACTGGCCTCAACTGTTTCCTGTGGCAGAGAATTCCACAGATTCACCACTCTCTGTGTGAAGAAGTTTTTCCTAATCTCGGTCCTAAAAGGCTTCCCCTTTATCCTCAAACTGTGGCCCCTCGTTCTGGACTTCCCCAACATCGGGAACAATCTTCCTGCATCTAGCCTGTCCAATCCCTTTAGGATTTTATACGTTTCAATCAGATCCCCCCTCAATCTTCAATTTAATCCTAGCCTAATCACAGGACAATTCATAATGACCAATTAACCAACGAACCTGTACGTCTTTGGACTGTGGGAGCACCGGAAGAAACCCACACAGTCGTCGGGAGAATGTACAAACTCCTTATAGGCAGCGGCAGGAATTGAACGCGGGTCACTGGTACTGTAGAGCATTGTGCTAACCACTACGCTGCCATGCTGTCCTTTTGAGGATATTGCTTGGGTTATAGGGAGAGACTGGACAAGCTGGGACTTGTTTTTCCTGGAGCAAGAGGCTGAGGGGAGATATTGCAGAGGTTCATAAAACCATGAGGGGCAATAATAAGGTGAATAGCCAAAGGGTTTATCCCCGGATAGGTTAGTCCAAATTTACAGAGCAGAGTCCTACTGTGAAATCTGAAAGGAATACCTTTTCAAACAAAGGGTGGTGTATACATGCCAGCGGAGGTTGTAGAAGCAGGTACAATCACAAAATTTAAAAGGCTTTGATGATTGGTTGTTCATCATATCTGACAGGAAACTTGTGCGGGGAGTTTTTAAAGTGGAAAAGCAGTTGCACTGGGACAGTTCCACTCTCTTGGCCTCAGAGGTCCAGGTCCAGTGGTACAAACAAGCATCACCAACTGGTGTCTTTCTTGGTCGCAGAGAATGACCGTTAAGCTCTCCAAGGAGAGTTGCAGTACCACTTTGCCATGCCCTTTGTTCTCTCAGGAGTGTTGCAGTACCACCTTCCTGGCGGTTGGATCTCACTGTAGATCTCATCCGCCCAGCCCACTGGAGCTGACTTCACCGGCTACAGCAGACATATCCCTTTCTCACTGGGGTATGAGGCCTACAGGCTACCCTCGCATGGTTTAACCCGCTTGTCAAAGTGGTGTACTGATGAGGGGAGGGTGGTGTGCCTGATATGGCAAGCAAGCAGCTGCTTGGAGCCATAGGTGAGAGCTGAGTGTCCGGTGAGGACCAAGGGTGAATGAGCAGCCCAGAATGGACACGACAAGCAAAGGTACTAAATGGCATTAAAAGGATTAGAGGAATTTGGGCCAAACATGGGCTCAGGTAAGCAACTTGGATGGCGAGGACAAGTAAGTCAGTGTTTTAGAATTTGATGTCCCAAGATCTACACTTCAGAAGAATTTTGTTAGTCACAAAGTCCTATGGGCCATTTTGTCAAAGAAATCCACTCTTTTCTTTTGTAAACAAGAGAAAATCTGCAGATGCTGGAAATCCAAAGCAATGGATACAAAATGCTGGAGCAACTCAGCAGGTCAGGCAGCATCTGTGGAAAAAGAGTAAACAGTCAAGGTTTCAGGCTAAGATCTTTCATCGGGATGGGAAAGGAAGGAGTCAGAGTAAGGGGGTGGGGGTAGAGAAGGAAGAAGTACAAGGTGGCAGGTGATAGGTGAAACCAAGAGAGAGGGGAGGGGTGAAGTAAAGAGCTGGGAAGTTGATTGGTGAAAGAGGTAAAGGGCTGGAGAAGTGAAAATGTGATAGGAGAGGACAGAAGACCATGGAAGAAAAGGAGGGGGAGGAGCACTAGAGGCAGGCTATGGGCAGATGAGGCGATAAAGTAAGTGAGCTAAACAGGAATGGGGAATAGTGAAGGAGAGGAGGGGGAGGCATTACCGGAAGTTTGAGAAATCGATGTTCATGCCTCCAGGCTGGAGGCTACCCAGACAGAATATAAGGTGTTGCTCCTCCAACCTGAGTGTGGCCTCGTCCTGGCAGTAGGCAATCATCCTTTTGTATGATTGTTTTCAGGAATTTCTCATTTTATCTCCAGGATACTCCTCACTGTGGTTGTGATCTTCCGAATTCTGATTGTCGCCATTGTCGGGGAGACGGTCTACGAGGACGAGCAAACCATGTTCATGTGCAACACCCTTCAGCCAGGCTGTAACCAGGCCTGCTACGATAGGGCATTTCCCATCTCTCACATCAGGTACTGGGTCTTCCAGATCATTCTGGTGTGCACGCCGAGTCTTTGCTTCATCACCTATTCGGTCCACCAGTCATCCAAACAGAAGGACAAACACTCCACTGTGCTCTGTCCTCCTCTGGACCAGGAAGTCACCAAAACCTCCACAGACCGTAGGGAGAATAAAAAGTCAAAAAGCAGTCTCATCAATGGGATTCTGGGGCAGAATACGGAAAGATCTGGAAAGGCAGTGGAATCAGACTATTTGGAGAGTAAAAAAAATCCTAATACATCAGGATCGATCCGTAGCAAAAGCATAAAAGTTCAGCGGCAAGAGGGGATATCAAGATTCTATATTATCCAAGTGGTCTTTAGAAATGTTTTGGAGATTGGCTTCTTGGTGGGACAATATTTTCTTTATGGGTTTAATGTTCCTGCAATCTTTGAGTGCGATAGGTATCCTTGCGTCAAGGAGGTGGAGTGTTATGTGTCCAGGCCGACAGAAAAGACGGTGTTCTTGGTCTTCATGTTTGCGGTCAGTGGCATCTGTGTGGTTCTGAACCTGGCTGAGCTCAACCACCTGGGCTGGAGGAAGATCAAGGCAGCCATCAAAGGAGTGCAAGCCAAGAGAAAATCAGCAGTCGAGGTTAGGAAGAAGGACCCCCCATTTTTCAGTGGCCATGAGAGGACCCAATCCAGTGAATCTGCATATGTCTAAGCAGCATGTCCTGAGCTAAGCTCGAATACTTTACATTATGGAAAGAGATCTGTGTTCAGTCCACAACTGTGGCAAGCAGCTTTCATGACATATGCTGGTGATAATAAACCTGTTTCTAATTCTGATTCTACAAAGAACTTAATGTGTTGCTAACTGCTCCTATTAAGTCATTTTGACCTATCCTGTCACGTTTCCTTTGTTCTCCACAGCCTTCCTCCATCTTCTCTCCTTGTATCTCTTTCTCGCCCAGTTCTGACAATGAATTGTCTGTTTCTCTCCCCTCAGATGCCTCCCGACCTGCCATGTTTTTGTAGCATTTTCTATTTTTATTTCAGATTCCTAGCCTCTAAAGTTTTTTTGATTTCCCTATAGCTTAGCAAAGAGTGTCTTTCTAGTAAAATAAGAGGGCTAAACACCTACTGACTGTTACGCGACTGGCATTTAGGGCAGCAATGAGTGTCTTCCATCTCTGACGGTGTTCAGTGTCAGTAGCTCGGTTTTCACAATTGTCAGTCATATAAGTCCCGGGTATACTAAGTATACTCAGGAATACCATCGCACTCAGATGTAGAAGGATTCTTCATTGCTGTTTCCATAACAAATTTGTTTTACCAGTCAGGGTTGTTAGCCCTGAGATGAACCCTCCCCGAACCTGGAGGGCCAGTGGACCACTCATAGTCTGGCCTCTACTCTTTGACGTGTCTGGCATGGGTGAACACTCCAGCCACCAGAGTTCTCCAGGTCATTGAGGCACGCAAGCCTCCAAACCTTACGACAAGGTTGTGATCCTCTTGGGGGAGTGCCAACAGCATGAAGGGAAACTGTACCCGTCATTGCTCCTGCATGGTCTTACACTCATTTAACTAGATCTCCAACCTTGTTTACTTGACTGCATTTAGAATCAGAACTAATTAGACCCGAACAGCTCAACAAACTCAACAACCACATTTACTGCCCTTACATTTCAGTTAGGCATAAAATCACACAGAATAGATAAATGTGGACCATAAGGCATAGGAGCAGAATTAACCCACTTGGCCAATTACCATTCACCATGGCAGATTCATTTTCCCTCTCAACCCCATTATATTGCCTTCTCCACGTAATTTTTGATGCACTGAATAATCAAGAACCTATCAACTTCTGCTTAAGTAAACCCAGTGACTCAGCCTTCACAGCCACCTGTAGCAATGAATTCCACAGATTCACCACCCTCTGGCTGAAGGCATTTTTCCTCATCTCTGTTGTAAATTGGCTTCCTTCAATTCTGAGGCTGTGTCCTCTGGTGCTAGACTTCCCCACTATAGGAAGCATCCTTTCCACAATCTAGGCCCTTCAGTATTCAGTGAGATTCCCCATCATTCTTACAAACTCCATTGAGTGCAGGCCTCGAGCCATCAAACGCTCCTCATACACGAACCTTTTCATTTCTAGAATTATTCTCACAAACCTCCTCTGGACCATCTCCAATGCCAGATTATCCTTTCTTAGATACTTGTCCCAAAACTGTTCACAATGCTCCAAATGTGGTCTGACCAGTGCCTTATAAAGCCTCAACATTACATCCTTGCTTTTATATTCTAGTCTTCTGGAAATGAACGCTAACATTGGATTTGCCTTCCTTACTACTGACTCAACCTGCAAGCTAATCTTTAGGGAATCCTGCTTGAGAACTCCTAAGTCACTTTGTATGATTGATTTCAGAATTCATTCCGTTTTGACAGAAGTCTACGCCTTTATTCTACCAAAATCCATGACTTTACATATCCTGACACTATAGTCCATCTGCCACACCTTTGTCCATTCTCTTAAACTGTCCAAGTCCTCCTGAAGACTGCCGACTTCCTCAACACTACCTGTCCAAGGACCCTCTATATGTGCAAAAAACAGCGCCATCCCTGGAAACAGTGCGATTTTTTGTCTCTGCGTTACATTGAAAAATCAAGCCTCACTGATTCCCTCAAATAACTTATTAAATAAGTCTGTTTTCTAATTTGTTACTGAACTGTCCTGAACAGAAATAACTCCCCATCTATGCCAAGGTAGCCATTTCCAGCCACAGTTTACCAAGGGTATGGAGAAGGAAATCTCAGTTAAATCATGTGGACAGACTGGCTAGACCAGGTGAATAACCACGATAATGGAAGATTAAAGGACATTGTAATTAAGAGGTTTAAGATAAAAGGAGTTGGTTTACTGAACAGACGAACTGTAAGACAGTATTTATGTCAATGAAACACTTAAAGATCAAATGATCTGCAAGTTTAAATCCCACAACACCAGATAGGAAATTTTAAATTCGTTTAATTACATAACCTGTATTAAAAAGATAGAATCAGTACGGTGATGATAAAACCAGGGATTGGGGTGAAAACTGAAATGGCTCATTAATGATCACTGGACACTATATACATCACTGTATACTTGAAATGATAAGAGAGATGGAGAGATAGAGGTCAAGAGAGAGAGCAAGAAGGAGATGGGGGCGAGGAGCTGGAGGGATGGGGATAGAGGAATTAAGGAGGGGAGGGGAGATGAGGGAAAAGAGAGTTGCAGAGAGGGAGGGAAGAATTGGGGAGAGAGAAGGGTGAGAGGCAGAGAGATAGAAAGAGAGAGAGATGTACAAAAAGAGAACATTATTGGTGTGAAGTACTTTTCTCTGCAAACGTAAGAGATTTCTGATCCAGTGATCTCTTGAGTCTTTAGTAGATTAACAAGCTTTAAGATGCCTATTTGGACAGAAGCCCACGGACGGATTGTAGTCAGAGCCTGCCTGATACTAGCTTCTACTTTAATCTCATTGGTTTATTGGTGCTAGATGTGTCCTCTATCTTTGTACCAATTTTAACAGATTTAAGCACTGGGTTTTATGGAAATTATCTGAAGCCACAGTTGTACGTGTATGTTCTGTGTAAAGTGGATGAGATGCCACAAGCTATTTATTTTGTATTATGACAATTTGTGAATAATATTAAAAACTTCATGCATGTAAATTCTCTGTGTCAACATTTTCTGATGTAATGAAATATTCCATATTAATCATACATTGCTATAGCACCCTACTAACGTTGACTCCCCCTCCCCCTCCCACTTTCAAATCTCTTACTAACTCTTCCTTCAGTTAGTCCTGACGAAGGGTCTCAGCCTGAAACGTGACTGTACCTCTTCCTAGAGATGCTGCCTGGCCTGCTGCGTTCACCAGCAACTTTGATGTGTGTAACGTTGTCATGACCTGTTTTCTATATCCTAACTCCTCCACCAATGATGGAGCCTTATTCCTGCAGTACAATTATAACGGCCCTCAAGGTTAAATAGACCGTCACTGTATTGTCTAGGATATCAGTTAGCTGATTGTGTCTGTGCAAGCCCCACTGCAACAAAAGGCTGGCTACCTTTAGCCTCTTCTGCAGGATCTTAAATACTGTACAAAAAATCCAGCCTTTGACCCATCTGGCACAACTGGCAGGATTTCCACTCCTCAGTCCTAATCTGACACGCGAGTCCATGGCCTCCTCTACTGTGTAATGAGAGCACTCTTAGGTGGGGGAGTAACACCTCATATTCCACCTGGGTAGACTCCAACCTGATGGCATGAACTTCGATTTCTCTAACTCCCTCAGTGGAAAAGGCCTGCTTGTACTTACCCTCTCTATACCCTAAATAATTTTGTATACCTCTATCAAATCTCCTCTCAATCTTCTACGTTCTATGAAATAAATTCCTAACCCATTCAATCTTTCCTTAAAACTCAGGTCCTCCAGAGCGGCAACATCCTTGTAAAGTTTCTCCGTACTCTTTCAATCTTGTATCTTTCCTGTAGGTAGGTGACCAAAGGTTCACAAGAAGGATCCTGGGAATGAAAGGATTAATGTCTGAGGAGCATTTGATGGTTTTGGGCCTGTATTCTTGCTGGAGTTTCGAAGAATGTGGGGGGAACTTATTGAAACTTATCAAATATTGAGAGGCCTTGAAAGAGTGGATGTGGAGAGGATGTTTCCATTAGTGGGAGAATCAAGGATCATTGGGCACATTCTCAAAATGGAAGGATTTCCCTTTAGAACAGAGATAAGGAGGAATTTCTTCAGCCAGAGAATGGTGAATCTGTGGAATTCATTGCTACAGGCGACTGTGTAGGCCAAGTCATTGTGAGGGTTGATTGGGTATACGGTGTCAAAGGTTATGGGAAGAAGGCTGGAGAATGGGGCCGAGAGGGTTAATAAATTAGCCATGATTGAATGGTGGAGCAGACTTGATGGGTGAAATGGCCTAATTCTGCTCCTGTATCTTGTGTTCTTTTGGAAAGAGAAATGTGGTTAAAATTTCAGGTTTTCCACCTGAGAGCTTAACTCCATTTCTCTGTCTGTCAGCGCTGCCTGACCCACTGAGTGTTTCATGATTTCTGATTTTATTTCAGACTTTTAGCATCTGCAATTTGTTGATTTTCAATTACTTTTGAAATTAATTACATTGAGAAAGACATGAATGAAGAGCACTGTTTTTTCTTTACACTGATGGCCGATGAGCTTTAATCAGAGTGTTTGGATTTGTGCCCAGATGAAGAATTGCTCCGAACGAGTGAGATTGAGACAACCTCCCCACTCCCATTTCATATTGTCCTTGATTGAGGATGGTGATGTGCTTCTCTTTAATCCCATCGCTAATATCCTTAGGCACTCAGAGCTTTTAGAAACTGCCATCTGGCTGCAGAACACTTTGAAAGGGCTTCATGTGAAATACTACAGAATAATTTTCAAACTTTTGATAGAAAGGTTGTCACAGGGAGGGGACCAACTATATACAAAGCAGGGGTAAAGAAGGAAAATGCGGGAAAAGCTTAGCATGTGTTGAAAGAGAAACACTCAGTGTTTTTGGATCTGTGACTTCATCAGAAGCAACTGATGTTTCACAGACCAGATATTGCCTGACTTGCTAAGATTTTCTGAGAATTTCTTGTTTTAATTTCAGATTTTCAACATCTGATGGTTAACATCAGCCAGGCACCTTCGCTCCATCTGCCAGAAAAAAACATGATCTCCCGGTGGCCGTCCATTTCAATTCTACTTCCCATTCATATTCCAACATGTCAGTTCATTGTCTCCTCCACTAACGTGATGAGGTCACGATCAGGTTGGAGCAGCAACACCATATATTCTGTCTGGGTAGCCTCCAACCTGATGACATGAACATCTATTTCTCAAACTTCCGGTATTTGCCCCCGTTCCCCTCTTTCACCACTCCCCATTCCCATTTCCCTCTCTCACCTTATTTCCTTACCTGCCCATCACCTCTCTCTGGTGCTCCTCTCCCTTCTCTTTCTTCCATGGTTTTCTGCCCTCTTCTATCGGAATCCCCCTTCTCCAGCTCTTTATCTCTTTCACCGATCAAATTCCCAGCTCTTTACTGCATCCCTCCCCCCACCTGTTTAACCTATCACCTACCACCTTGTGCTTCTTTCTGCCCTCCCTCCATCTTCTTACCCTGACTTCTCCCCTTCTTTCCAGTCCCGAAGAAGGGTCTGGGCTCAAAATGTCGACTGTTTACTCCTTTCCATAGATGTTCCCCAACTTGCTGAGCTCTTCGACCATTTTGTATGTGTTGCTTCCACATCTGCAGTTTTTTAAATTTTTAGACAAGGCTGGAACTTCGTAACAAGACAGGAGCAGCATCAGGCCTTTAGCTTCCTGACCTAGCTCCCATGTTCCATAAGATCATAGTTAATCATCTCTCTGAATACCCTTTTCTTGCCCTATCCATATACTTCTTGATTTCCCCAAGATCTAGAAAGTCTGGCAATCCCTGTGTTGGCTATACTTGATCACTGGACCTTGACAGTTCTCCTGGGCAGAGAATTCCAGATCCTAGTGAAAACCCAAGGATTTACTAACTAGACATGAACCTTGTTGCTTCCTGCAGTTTTCTTGCATGCTATGCTGATCAAAACATGAATTAGAGAACTACACTCTGGCCACTTTATTAGATACACCTGCTTTTTAATGCACACATCTAATCAGCCAATCATGTGGCAGCAACTCAATGCATAAAAGCATGATCAAACTGTTCAGTTATTATTTAGACCAAATACTAGAATGGGGAAGAAATGTGATCTAAGTGATTTTGATGGTGGAATGATTATTGGTGCCAGACGGGGTGGTTTGAACATCTTAGAAACTGCTGACCTCCTGGGGTTTTCACGCACAACAATATCTAGAGTTTACAGAGAATGGTGCAAAAAAAAACAATGAACAGCAGTTCTGTGGGTGAAAGTGTCTTGTTAATGAGAGAGGTCAGAGGAGAATAGCCAGACTGGTTCAAGCTGACAGGAGGGTGACAGTAACTCAAATAACTACAATGGTGAGCAGAAGAACAACTTTGAACACACAGCATTTTGAACCTTGAAATGGATGGGCTACAGCAGCAGAAGACCAGAAACACACATTTGGTGGTCATTTTATTAGGTACAGGAGATATTGAATAAAGTGGCCCGAGTGTATATGGATAATTGTTTATTGCGACTTAACCCAAAGGTCTGTTTTTAAAAGAAAATTAACGTCCTAATATCGCACCTTCGACATTTAAAAGCTTCATGGTCACTTAATAATTTGTCACTTAATGTTAAGCAGATGAGTACAACTTTTCCACAAAGTTTATTCACTGAAGGGATGACTGTCACTGATTTTGCCTGCTTTCAAGAGTAGAAATTGTGAAGATATGATAAAAACATCCAAAGCTTTGACAACTTCTATAGATGTGCAATGGACAGTATATACACCGGCTGCAATACAACCTGTATAGAAACACCAGTGTCCTTGAATGCCAAATACATCAATAAGTATTGAATGTAGCCCAGTCCATCATGGGTAAAGCTCTCCCCACCAATGAGTACATCTACATGAAACACTATCGCAGAAAAGCAACATCCATCATCAGGGACCCCCAGCACATAGGACATGCTCTCCTTTTGCTGCTGCCATCAGGAAGAAGGTACAGGAGTCTCAGCACAAGCTGCTCTTAAAAGCCATCTCACAGGCATTCAACAAATTCCCTCTCTTGCAATCCGACACCAACATGATTTTCCCAATCCCCTTGCATATTGAAGTGCCCCATTACAATTGTGACATTGCACTTACTGCACTCCTTTCCAGCTGCCTTTGTAATCTCAACCCCACATCATGGCTCATTGAGATGATTGTGTCATTCATACAGATCAACATGTTGCTGATGCAGGTCAACATGTCACCCATACTGATCATCATGTTATCAATACAGATCTACGAGTCATATACACAGATCATTGTGTCATCTACACAGAAAATTGTGTTACCTTCACAGCTCATCATATCATCCAGAAAGATCAGTGTAACCCCGACAGATTATGGTGTCATCAATACAGATCATTGTGACGCCCATACAGATCAATGTGTGGCCCATATCAGATCATCTTATCACCCATACAGATCATCGAGTCACGCGTATAGATCATCGCGTCACCCGTACACACAGATGTCACCAACACAGATCACGTGCCATCCATATATATCATGTTGTATATTCAGGTCAATCTGTTGTCCGATCAGATCATTGTGAAATCCATGTAGGTCACTAAACATTCCCAAATCAAAAGTCATGGATGAACATGGAGCTACATCGTCTGCTGAAGGCTAGATCTGTGGCATTCAAGTCTGGCAACCCAGGCCTATACCAGAAAACTAGGTATGATTTGCGGAGGGCTATTTCAAGGACGAAGAGACAATTTCAAATGAGGTTGGAGGCGATATCAGATGTATGGCAACTCTGGCAGGGACTGCAAGACATTACTTCCTACAAAGCGAAACCCAATAGTGTAAATGTCAGTGATGCTTCACTACCAGATGAACTCAACGCCTTCTATGCACACTTTGTAAGGGAGGACACAACTGCAGCTGTGAAGATCCCTGCTGCACCAGATGACCGTGATCTCTGTCTCAGAGACCGCTGTTAGACTGTCTTTAAAGAGAATGAACCCTTGCAAGGTGGAAGGTCCCGATGGAGTACCTGGTAAGGCTCTGAAAACCTGTGCCAACCAACTAGTGGGAGTATTCAAGGACATTTTCAACCTCTTACTGCTACGGGTGGAAGTTCCCAGTTGCTTCAAAACGGCAACAATTGTACCAGTGCCAAAGAAGAATAATGTGGGCTGCCTCAACAACTATTGCCCAGTAGCACTCACATCGACAGTGATGGAATGCTTTGAGAAGTTGGTCATGACTAGACTGAACTCCTGCCTCAGCAAGGACCTGGACCCATTGCAATTTGCCTATCGTCACAATAGGTCAACGGCAGACGCAATCTCCATGGCTCTCCACACAGATTTAGACCACCTAGACAACAAAAACACCTGTGCCAGGATGCTGTTCATCGACTATAGCTCAGCATTTAATATCATCATTCCTACAATCCTGATTGCAAAGTTGCAGATCCTGGGCCTCTGTGCTTCCCCCTGCAATTGGATCCTCGATTTTCTAACTGGAAGACCACAGTCTGTGCGGATTGGTGATTACACATCCTCTTCGTTGACGATCAACACTGGCGCACCAGAGGGGTGTGTGCTTAGCCCACTGCTCTACTCTCCGTATACACATGACTGTGTGGCTAGGCATAGCTCAAATACCATCCACAAATTTGTTGATGATACAACCATTGTTGGTAGAATCTTAGGTGGTGACGAGAGGGCGTACAGGAGTGAGATATGCCAACTAGTGGAGTGATGCCACAGCAACAACCTGGCACTCAACGTCAGTAAGACGAAAGAGCGGATTGTGGACTTCAGGAAAGGTGAGACGAAGGAACACATACCAATCCTCATAGAGGGATCAGAAGTGGAGAGAGTGAGCAGCTTCAAGTTCTTGGGTGTCAAGGTCTCTGAGGATCTAACCAGGTCCCAACACATTGATGTAGTTATAAACAGGGCAAGACAGCGGCTATACTTTATTACGAGTTTGAAGCGATTTGGCATGTCAACGAATATACTCAAAAACTTCTATAATTGTACTGTGGAGAGCATTCTGACAGGCTGCATCACTGTCTGTTATGGAGGGGCTACTGCACAGGACCGAAAGAAGCGGCAGAAGGTTGTAAATCTAGTCAGCTCCGTCTTGGGTACTAGCCTACAAAGTACCCAGGACATCTTGAGGGAGCAGTGCCTCAGAAAGGCAGGGTCCAGCACCCAGGGCATGCCCTTTTCTCACTGTTACCATCAGGGAGGAGGTACAGAAGCCTGAAGGCACACACTCAGCGATTCAGGAACAGCTTCTTCCTCTCTGCCGTCCGATTCCTAAATGGACTTGGAAGCTTTAGACACTACCTCACTTTTTTTAATACACAGTATTTCTGTTTTTGGACATTTTTAAATAATCTATTCAATATACGGAATTGATTTACTTGTTTATTATGTTTTATTTTATTTATTATTATTATTTTTTCTCTCTCTGCTAGATTATGTACTGTATTGAACCGCTGCCGCTAAGTTGACAAATTTCATGTCACATGCCGGTGATAATAAACCTGATTCTGATGATGAATATTGTGTCACCAGTATAGATCAGTGTGACACCACAGGTCGTTGTGTCACAGTTACAGACGATTGCGTTATTGATACAAATCACTTTGTCACCCATACAGTAATCATATCATCAGTACAGATCATTGTGACACTTTTACAGATCAATGAGACATCCTTACAGATGAATGTGTTGTCCATTCAGATCACCGTGACATCGATACAGATCATCGTGATATCCATAGATCTCACAGTGTCATTCATACAGATCATCAAATCATCCACACAGATCAAGGTGAAATCAGTACCGAGCACTATGTCATTCATTTAGAGAATCATGTCACTTATACAGATCACCATGTCATCCATACTGATAACAGTGTCACCCACACAGCTCACAGTGTCACCCACACTGATCACAGTGTCAGCCACACAGCTCACAGTGTCATCAATACAAATCACTGTGTTACTCTTACAGATCATGATGTCATCCACACAGATCAACATGTTATCCAGGCACACAGATCAGGGTGGCAAACACCTCCTCCTCTGTAACCTGTACAGATTCCATGAAGTTGATGCCACTTTGCCTCTGTGTCTGTCTATTGAGTAGATAGAGATGCGAAGTACTGAAGATATCTCCTATCTGTTTCGTTTTGGCCTCATACATGGAATACCATTCTGATCTTCCACAGGACTAATTCTGTCCCTTGCAATCCTTTTACTCCTGACATATCTGTAGTATACCACAGGATTCATCTTCACCCTGTCTGCTAGAGCAACTCCACGCCTTCTTTTAGCCTTCCTGCTTCGTGAGTGTTGTCTTGCATTTCTTGTACTCTATAAGCACCTCATTTTCCAACCTCCCTGCACCTTTTTTTTCCTTTTAACTGAGACCTTAATATCTCTTGGAATGAGGGTTTCCTACACTTCTTATATTAGTGTCATAAGGTGGAGGCTGGGAACGGACCCAGGTGCAAGACACAGACACTGAAGTACTAGGGACAGGACTAGGTTACAGAGTGAGGGCAAGGACATGGACACGAAAACTGGGAACCCGGAACAGGACTGGACAAGAGAGCGAGGAGCCAGGGCTTGGACTCCAAGCCAGAGACTAGACAAGGATTCAGTACCTGGGTCTTGCCTCTGGCTCGGACCCCAGAACTAGGCAAGGACGTGACTCGGCAGGCAGGCAGGACGAGGCTCGAGACCCGAGGCTTGAGGCTTGAGGCCTTGAAGCTTGGCTTGGGGCGAGGATTGAGGCTTGGGGTCTTGAAGCTTGGCTTGGGGCGAGGCTTGAGCTCTTGAAGCTCCTCCTGGGCAGAGCGCGGTACTTCTGGGCAGGGCGCGGATCTCCACCTAACGGAGGCAAGGGACAGGAGGGACAGAACCAACTGTAGGGTAACGGCAATACGGCCTGGCTTACACGACAGAGGCAAGGAGCAGGAAGGGACAGAAACAACCGTAGGGTAATGGCAAGACGGCCTGGCTTACCCGGCGGAGGCAAGGGACAGGACTTGGAGTAATGTGGGCAGTTTTGGTCTCCTTATTTAAGAAAGGATGTGCTGACGTTGGAGAGGGTACAGAGAAGATTCACTAGAATGATTCCGGGAATGAGAGGGTTAACATATGAGGACCGTTTGTCCGCTCTTGGACTGTATTCCTTGGAGTTTAGAAGGATGAGGGGAGACCTCATAGAAACATTTCGAATGTTAAAAGGCATGGACAGAGTGGATGTGGCAAAGTTGTTTCCCATGATGGGGGAGTCTAGTATGAGGGGGCATGACTTCAGGATTGAAGGGTGCCCATTCAGAACAGAAATGCGAAGAAATTTTTTTAGTCAGAGGGTGGTGAATCTATGGAATTTGTTGCCATGGGCAGCAGTGGAGGCCAAGTCATTGGGTGTATTTAAGGCAGAGATTGATAGGTATCTGAGTAGCCAGGGCATCAAAGATTATGGTGAGAAGGCAGGGCAGTGGGACTAAATAGGATAAAATGGATCAGCTCATGATAAAATGGCGGAGCAGACTCGATGGGCCGAATGGCCTACTTCTGCTCCTTTGTCTTATGGTCTTATGGAAGGGAGCTAGGTACAGGGTGGCTCCAGGACAAGACTTCAGGCGAGACGAGAGTTAGCAGCAAGACAAGGCAGGGCTTCAGGCAACGCAAGGCGAGGCGAGAGTTACCGGCAAGACAAGGCAGGGCTTCAGGCGAGGAAACAGAAGGCAGGGGAAGGGATACACGGAGTAAGGACAAGAACAATCCAGCACCCATGCTCTGGTCTCTGCAGGTATTTAACCAGTCAGCCCCAACGAGAATCAACTGTCTCAATTAGTGCTCAACAGGAACAGAAACAGGGTAAACAGGAAAACCTGGAGTAAGGGTAAATGGACCGGACTGTGAACCAGAATGCGGACTTCACGGACCGGACCATGACAATTAGAGTTCATTGTTTAGCATATAGGGTCTGATAGTAGCAGTGCAGAAACCATCCTTGAATCTGGTGATATAAATGTTTGAATATCTTCTGCCCTGATGACGTTAGCTGCTTTCCCGAGGCATCAGGATGTGTAGACAGAAGGCGGCAGAGAATGGTCTCGGTGTTGTTTTGAGATCTTGATCTTCAAACACTTACAAAATACTGGACGACCTCAGCAGGTCAGACATCATCTGTGGAAATGACTTTTCGGGCCAAGGTCCTTCTTCAGGACCGAGAAGGAAGGGAAAAGGTACCATATTAAAAAGGTAGAGTGGACGGGGAATGAAGCTGGTGGAAGTGAGAGGTGAAGTCAGACATGTGGGAAAGGTCAAGTTCTGGAGAAAAAGGAAACAGTTGCTTAACCACAATTGCCCAATGTTGTGCTGGTGAACTGGAGGTGGAGTGGATTTTTGTTCTGGCACACAATAAACACCTTTCACTGAAAGTGCTATTGCGGCCTAACATCTGATCTCTGAAATCCACACCTTCAGAAGGGGAAACCACGCTGTGACACTGGCTGTACGTACCTAGGGGACGGTAGGTGGAATTTGCAAGCATTCTCCACATGTTTGCCAATTACAATAACTGGAAATGATGAGATGTCGTGCATGTCGGAGCCCCTTCATGTCGCCGTGAGCATTCGGACCAACTCCTTACCGTGACCCGGTCGGAGCCTCCCGTTGCCAAGAGCAACCAACCACCCCGCTGTGATTGACAGCACCTTGCCGTCGCAGAAAGTGACGACAACCAACGGCCAACTTCGGTCTACGAAATGATTGCATTCCAAAATGGGGGGGGCAATATTTTACATTAATTATTTTAGAATAGCAATAGTCGAGAACACTTAATTAAATTAATAAGCGGTTAAAATTAATCTATCGACCACTCTTTGTAATCATTTATTTTACTTGAAAGATAATAGTTGAATTATAGTTCCTTATATTATTTTCCGATCCCTCTATTTATCTTCGGGGTGGAAGGTTCCGTTGCCGTCCTCGCGTCAACCAAACGTGATTCTTGATTGGCAGGGCGACTTAGCCGGTAGAATCAAGACCTTGTGGGATTCTGGCGAATAGAGAAAGGAGAGGGGCGGGGCGTGCGTTGCTATGTTTGGTTGAGCGGGAGGAGGACGCTCGGAGCGGGGACGCGGGCCGGGAGGCGGCGGCGGCGGCAGCAGCGGCGACTGAGAGGAGCGAGGTGAGTGGCTGCGGGCCGGCGGAAAGGGAAGCTGTCCGACTGTACGAGGCTTGACCGTGGTCTGGGTACGGCCAGGCCTGAGCTGGAGGGTTGCCCAGCTAGCGCCCAGGATGATCCAGCGAAGTGCCTCATAGATCCACAGACCCCCGGCTCTGCCCTTGTGTGCGGTTTGGTGGTGTACCTGGCAGCTGTAAACTACCCTTGGTTTCGTGTGGTCGGAGGGAGCGAGGAGTAGAGCAATAAATGGACTAGTAGTGGCACCGACTGAATGGGCCGAATGGCATCCAGCATTGGTAATTAGTTTGTTATTGTCACGGGTGCTAAGATGCAGTGTAAAGCTTTGTTTGTGTGGTAGATCACTCAAGGATCAACTTTATTCGCTATATAAAGTATATGTTGCGAATTTGTTGTGTGCCTATTTATTCATTCATTCGCAAAGGTGAAACAGGCTCTTACGGACCTTAAAACCACATGGTCCAGCACCCCCTACCCGATTTAATCCTAGCCTAATCGCGGGACAATTTACAATGACCAGTTAGTTTACCAGTTGCTACGTCTTTGGACTGTGGGAGGAAACTCGAGCATCTGGAGGAAACCCACAATGTCACAGGAAGAACATACAAACTCCTTACAGCCAGCGGCAGGAATTAGAAAAAACATGGAAAACCAGCAGCACAATATAGGCCCTTCGGCCCACAATGCTGTACTGAACATGTATGTACTTTAGAAATTACCTCAGGTTACCCATGGCCCTCTATTTTTCTAAGCTCCATGTACCTACCCAAGGAGTCTCTTAAAAGACCCTATCGTATGCACCTCCACCACTATTGCCAGCAGCTCATTCTGCGTTTAAAAAAAGCACTCTGTGTTTTTAAAAAAAAAAAACTTGCTCCTGACATCTCCTCTGTACCTACTTCCAAGCACCTTAAAACTGTGCCCTCTCATGATAGCCATTTCAGCCCTGGGAAAAAGCCTCTGACTATCCACACGATCAATGCCTCTCATCATCTTATACACCTCTATCAGGTCACCTCTCACCCTCTGTCGTTCCAAGGAGATAAAGGCCAAGTTCACTCAACCTATTCTCATAAGGCATGCTCCCCAATCCAGGCAACATCCTTGTAAATCTCCTCTGCACCCTTTCTACAGTTTCCACATCCTTCCTGCAGTGAGGTGGACCAAAACTGAGCACAGTACTCCAAGTGGGGTCTGATTAGGGTCCTATATAGTTGTAACGTTACCTCTCGTCTTTTAAACTCAATCCCACGGTTGATGAAGGTGAATGCACCGTATGCCTTCTTAACCACAGAGTCAACTTGCGTAGCAACTTTGAGTGTCCTATGGACTCGGACTCCAAGATCCCTCTGATCCTCCACACTGCCAAGAGTCTTACCATTAATACTATAATACTATTACTACAGGTCACTTATAAAAATCATGAAGAGAAGGGGGTCCCAGAACAGATCCCTGAGGCACACCACAGGTCACCAACCTCCATGCAGAATATGACCCATCTACAACCACTCTTTGTCTTCTGTGGGCAAGCCAATTCTGGATCCACAAAGCAATGTGCCCTTGGATCCCATGCCTCCTTACTTTCTCAATAAGCCTTGCATGGGGTACCTTGTCAAATGCCTTGCTGAAATCCATATACACTACATCTACTGTGCTACCTTCATCAATGTGTTTAGTCACATCCTCAAAAAATTCAATCAGGCTCGTAAGGCACAATCCACCCTTGACAAAGCCATGCTGACTGCTCCTAATCATATTATACCTCTCCAAATGTTCATAAATCCTGCCTCTCAGGATCTTGTCCATCAACTTACCAACCACTGAAGTAAGACTCACAACTGAAGCAGGGTACTGTAAAGCATTGCGTTGTGCTGCCCAGTTTGGGGTGATATGTAAAGCATGGAAAAACATGTCGCTCTGGTGGTTGATGACTGGATTAATCTTCCAGCATTTTGTGTGTGTGTCTTGGATTCCCAGCATCTGCAGATTTTCTCTTGTTTGTAAAATGTTTACAGTGCAGTGAATGAGGTAATAGATAGAGGGGGTAGGGAGAATGGTTGATCAGATTAACAGCCCGAGGGAAGAAACTTTTATGAATGTGTGAAGTTTTTGTTTTAACAACCCTAAGGTGCTTCCAAATGGGAGTTTTTGGAAAAGGTGGGTTGTGTCCGTACATAAGGAATGATCTGAACACTAAGACAGAACAAGCATGAAAAAACAATGCAAAATAAAGTTCAAAGTAAATCATATTATCAAAGTACTATATGTCACCATATACAACCCTGAGATTCATTTTCTTGTGGGCATACTCAATAAAATCTATAGAATAATAACCATAACAGAATCAATGAAAAACCACCCAACTAGAGTTTTCAGCCAAAGTGCAGGTACAAAAAGAGGAAACAATAAAAATAAATAAATAAATAATATCATTAATGTTAGATAAAGAGTCCTCGAGTCCATAGGTTGTGGGAATATTTCAGTGATGGGGCTGGTGAAGTTTTTCCCTTTGGTTCAAGAGCCCGATGGTTGAGAGGTAATAACTGTTTACAGTTACAGTGAGAGTGCAAAGCACATTGACAAATAAAGTACAAAAGTCATGAGGTAGGTAGCAAGATCAATAGTTTTTATTGTATAAGAGGTCTGTTCAAGAGTTTTATATTAATGGGATTAGAGCTGTCCTTGAGACTGGGTGGTATGTCTCAGTTTTTGTAAGAAAATTATGAGATAGTTCACAGCTCTGGTTGTGGTGACCCCAGTTATATCTGTTTCTAACCATTACATCCCCAAGCATAATCTCTACACAAGTCTCAGAATTGGAGGAGTTTACTGAGACAAGATTTGAGAGTTTAAAGTTAAGATATTGCTTAAATTGGAACATCTTGAGTCAATGCAAAGGGAATGGATGATAGGGCCACAAATTGGGGTGCAGAGAGATGTTAGACGATTTATAAAAGCAGGGGTCACAATATTTAAGATCTGAAATTAGTAAACTCAGAATTGTTGGTCTTCATCCCGAAGGGCAGTGGTCAGGACTAGTTTACTCCCCTGCCAACCAGGACAGAGTAGTGGCACAGCGGGTAGTGTTGGTGCCTCATAGTTTCAAGGGCCTGGTCCCATCTTGATCTCGGAAGGAGTTGGTGTGGATTGTAAATCACCCAGAGATTGTCTGTTGATTTGAAAGTTCCTGTAAAGAAAGCGTTTCGTCCTAAAATCAATATCAGCTTGAGGTACAGTGTGGAAGAGCAGGGTTTCTATAAATAAAGGTGTTTAATTATAAATTATTTCCAGAATATTTGAATATTCACAATGTTTAACATAATTTTAATGCTGTTTCTATGCATTTTTATTGTCTTTCTTTTTCTTAGAATTGTTATCGAGGACTCACTCAATTTTGTCAACTAGTCCTACCAATAATGTCCTGCACGATGGAAGGGGGTCCTGTACAAGCAAATTATGTCTTCCGAGGGATTGAGTATATAATCACCATGATGGTGACTGGGGATGTGTTGGAGGTGCAAGTTGAGGACAGGTTGACATCTGAGCAGTGGAGAGGAGAATTCGAGGCTGTTTGTAAGTACAAGGCTGCCCTTTCTCAAATAATAGTATAATCTATCTGTCCTGTTGCTTTTTCTAACCATGTTTCGACCAGAACTGCATACAATATCCAGATTATCCTTGACACACTCCTCAATATTTATCCTTCAGACAGCTAACAACAAATTTTGCAACATATGCCAGTGATATTAAACCTGATTTGGATTCTGATTCTTTGGCCATCGACTTGCATAAAAGGGTGGGACGGTAGCTCAGTGATTAGCACAGCACTTCACAGTGAAGGCATCGCGGGTTTAATTCCCACCACTGTCTGTCTCCCCATGACCATGTGCGTTCCCTCCAGGTGATCTGGTTTCCTCCCATAGTCCAAAGGTTAGTAGGCTAATTGTTCATTGTAAATTGTCCCATGATTAGGCTAGGATTAAATCGGGATTACTGGGCACTGTGGTTCAAAGAGTCGGAAGGGCCTATACCTGCACTGTATCTCAATTTATAAATACTAATCATTAGTTTTATTTATACATTTCTAATACTGGCATTATAAATTTGTAAAGGTCAAAAACTATTTTTCTAAGCTCTCCTGATATTTCAGTGGGAAGTACTCGTTTATTGTACTGAGATCTTTGTAGAGGTAATCTCAGTCAAGATGGTCAATAGGGGACTGGTGTGTGCTTTCAGTTCCTGGTCTATCAGGAAAGTTTTTATTCACCTGCCATATTGGACTCCTTTCCCGCCCCCAAACTTCTTAATCTGGCTTCTTCCCCATTTCTTTTCAGGGTCTTGGCACGAAACATTAACCCTTTATTCCCGTCCACAGATGCTGCCTGACCTGCTGAGTTCCCCCAACATTTTGTGTGTGTTGCTCAAGATTTCTGGAAGCTCTTACATAGAAAACCTACAGCACAATACAGGCCCTTTGGCCCACAATGCTGTGCTAAACATGTACTTACTTTAGAAATTACCTAGGGTTACCTATAGCCCTCTATTTTTCTAAGCTCTATGTACCTATCCAGGAGTCTCTTAAAAGACTGTATTGTATCCGTCTCCACTTCCGTTGCCGGCAGCCCACTCCACACACTTACCACCCTCTGCGTAAAAAAAAAACTTACCCCTGACATCTCCTCTGTACCTACTTCCAAGCACCTTAAAGTTGTGCCCTCTCCTGTGTTTAAGTTTTTAGTCTTGTTGGCATTCTTCAGCTTGAGTGAATCTCCAGAAGAGTGATCACGCAACCCATCTCTGCTGGTCAAACAGGCTGCCGATGCTCACACCCTTGCATCTAAAGGACTGTTTGAACATACTGTACAAAATAAAAAGTGTAGGCCATTTAGTCTTTCAGGTCTGTTCCACCATTGAATATGATAATGACTGATTGGCCACTTTGTACCCTGTTCTTGGCTTCTCCCCATATCACTCGAAAGCTTTGGTGTTTTTAAAAATATATCTGCTTCCATCCTGGAAGTGAGGGTTGGGCTAATTCCCTGGCTCTTCCACAGTGTTCACTCCTCTCTGCGGCGCTGAGGCTGTGAGACTGCTTTGGCTGCTCTGCGCTTTGTATCTACAAGTTTTGAGGTGATTTACCCCATTATGTGATGAACTGAGACTGAGACTGTGTATTTTGAATCCTTTGAATATATTTCATAACACGGCCTCTACTTCATGCCGTTCTGGGGAATCTCACTGTTTATCATCCTCTGGTAAAGAACTTCATAAAATTTTGAACTTTGAGGATGAACTGGGGGAATCCATGAAAGTCTGGTTTATCAAATGTCAGCTGAAATACCTGACACAGTCATCAAGATTAAAGATTAGCTCACATAGATGTCAACCATACAGTGAAATACGTCGTTTTCAGTCAAAGACCAACACGGTCCGAGGATGTGCTGGGGGCAACCTGCAAGTGTCATTGTTCTTTCAGCATCAGCATAGCACAACCACAGCTTACTGACCACAGTGCGACCACAGCTTACTGACCGCAGTGCGACCAGCGCGGCCACAGCGCGACCAGCACGGCCACAGCTTACTGACCACAGTGCGACCACAGCTTACTGACCGCAGTGCGACCAGCACGACCACAGCACGACCAGCACGGCCACAGCTTACTGACCACAGCTTACTGACCGCAGTGCGACCAGCACGACCACAGCGCGACCAGCACGGCCACAGCTTACTGACCACAGCTTACTGACCGCAGTGCGACCAGCACGGCCACAGCTTACTGACCACAGCTTACTGACCGCAGTGCGACCAGCACGACCACAGCGCGACCAGCACGGCCACAGCTTACTGACCACAGCTTACTGACCGCAGTGCGACCAGCACGGCCACAGCGCACTGACCACAGCACGGCCACAGCTTACTGACCGCAGTGCGACCAGCACGACCAGCACGGCCACAGTGCGACCAGCACAACCACAGTGCGACCAGCACGACCACAGCTCACTGACCACAGTGCGACCAGCAGGGCCACAGCTTACTGACCACAGCTCACTGACCACAGCGCGACCAGCACAACCACAGCTCACTGACCGCAGTGCGACCAGCACAACCACAGCTCACTGACCACAGCTCACTGACCACAGTGCGACCACAGCTCACTGACCACAGTGCGACCACAGCTCACTGACCACAGCTCACTGACCGCAGCGCGACCAGCACAACCACAGCTCACTGACCACAGTGCGACCACAGCTCACTGACCACAGTGCGACCAGCGTGGCCACAGCTCACTGACCACAGTGCGACCAGCGTGGCCACAGCTCACTGACCACAGTGCGACCAGCGTGGCCACAGCTCACTGACCACAGTGCGACCAGCGTGGCCACAGCTCACTGACCACAGTGCGACCAGCGTGGCCACAGCTCACTGACCACAGCTCACTGACCGCAGTGCGACCAGCACGGCCACAGCTCACTGACCACAGCTCACTGACCACAGTGTGACCAGCGTGGCCACAGCTCACTGACCACAGTGCGACCAGCGTGGCCACAGCTCACTGACCACAGTGCGACCAGCGTGGCCACAGCTCACTGACCACAGCTCACTGACCGCAGCGCGACCAGCACGGCCACAGCTCACTGACCACAGCTCACTGACCGCAGTGCGACCAGCACAACCACAGCTCACTGACCGCAGTGCGACCACAGCTCACTGACCACAGCTCACTGACCGCAGTGCGACCAGCACAACCACAGCTCACTGACCACAGTGCGACCAGCACGACCACAGCTCACTGACCGCAGCGCGACCAGCACGACCACAGCTCACTGACCGCAGCGCGACCAGCACGGCCACAGCTCACTGACCGCAGCGCGACCAGCACGGCCACAGTTCACTGACCGCAGCGCGACCAGCGCGACCACAGTTCACTGACCGCAGCGCGACCAGCGCGACCACAGTTCACTGACCGCAGCGCGACCACAGCTCACTGACCGCAGCGCGACCAGCGCGGCCACAGTTCACTGACCGCAGCGCGACCAGCGCGACCACAGCTCACTGACCACAGCGCGACCAGCGCGGCCACAGCTTACTGACCACAGCGCGACCAGCACGACCACAGCGCGACCACAGCTCACTGACCGCAGCGCGACCACAGCTCACTGACCGCAGCGCGACCAGCGCGGCCACAGTTCACTGACCGCAGCGCGACCAGCGCGACCACAGCTCACTGACCACAGCGCGACCAGCGCGGCCACAGCTTACTGACCACAGCGCGACCAGCACGACCACAGCGCGACCAGCACGACCACAGCTCACTGACCACAGCGCGACCAGCGCGGCCACAGCTTACTGACCACAGCGCGACCAGCACGACCACAGCTCACTGACCACAATGCGACCAGCGTGGCCACAGCTCACTGACCACGGCTTACTGACCACAGCTCACTGACCGCAGCGCGACCAGCACGACCACAGCTCACTGACCGCAGCGCGGCCACAGCTCACTGACCGCAGCATGACCACAGCTCACTGACCACAGTGCGACCAGCGCGGCCACAGCTCACTGACCACAGTGCGACCAGCGCGGCCACAGCTCACTGACCACAGCGCGACCAGCGCGGCCACAGCTCACTGACCGCAGCGCGACCAGCACGACCACAGCTCACTGACCGCAGCGCGGCCACAGCTCACTGACCGCAGCGCGGCCACAGCTCACTGACCGCAGCACGACCACAGCTCACTGACCGCAGCACGACCACAGCTCACTGACCACAGTGCGACCAGCGCGGCCACAGCTCACTGACCACAGCGCGACCAGCGCGGCCACAGCTCACTGACCGCAGCGCGACCAGCACGACCACAGCTCACTGACCGCAGCGTGACCACAGCTCACTGACCGCAGCGCGGCCACAGCTCACTGACCGCAGCGCGACCAGCACGACCACAGCTCACTGACCGCAGCGCGGCCACAGCTCACTGACCGCAGCGTGGCCACAGCTCACTGACCGCAGCGCGGCCACAGCTCACTGACCGCAGCGCGGCCACAGCTCACTGACCGCAGCACGGCCACAGCTCACTGACCGCAGCGCGACCAGCACGGCCACAGCTCACTGACCGCAGCGCGACCAGCGCGACCAGCACGGCCACAGCTCACCGACCGCAGCGCGACCACAGCTTACTGACCGCAGCCTGACCACAGCTCACCGACCGCAGCACGACCAGCACGGCCACAGCTCACCGACCGCAGCGAGACCACAGCTTACTGACCGCAGCCTGACCACAGCTCACCGACCGCAGCACGACCAGCACGGCCACAGCTCACTGACCGCAGCGCGACCAGCACGACCACAGCTCACTGACCGCAGCGTGACCACAGCTCACTGACCGCAGCGCGGCCACAGCTCACTGACCGCAGCGCGACCAGCACGACCACAGCTCACTGACCGCAGCGCGGCCACAGCTCACTGACCGCAGCGCGACCAGCGCGGCCACAGCTCACTGACCGCAGCACGGCCACAGCTCACTGACCGCAGCGCGACCAGCACGGCCACAGCTCACTGACCGCAGCGCGACCAGCGCGACCAGCACGGCCACAGCTCACCGACCGCAGCGCGACCACAGCTTACTGACCGCAGCCTGACCACAGCTCACCGACCGCAGCACGACCAGCACGGCCACAGCTCACCGACCGCAGCGAGACCACAGCTTACTGACCGCAGCCTGACCACAGCTCACCGACCGCAGCACGACCAGCACGGCCACAGCTCACCGACCGCAGCACGACCAGCACGGCCACAGCTCACCGACCGCAGCGCGACCACAGCTCACTGACCGCAGCGCGGCCACAGCTCACTGACCCGAACCCGTCTGTCTTTGAAATGTGGGAGGGAACTGGAGCACCCGGAGGAAACCCGCACAGTCATGGGGAGAATGTTAAAAACTCCTTACAGACAGCGGCAGGAATGGAATCTTAATTCCTCGTGTTGTAAAGTATTTAGCTAACTGCTACGTCACTGTGCTGCCCATATAAAACTGTATCAATGATTCAGTGGTTCTATTTAATATTGGAGAATGTATACAATCCGAAATCCTTGCTCTTCACAAACATCCACAAAACAAAGAGAGGAAAAAAAAACAAAGTATGAGAAACAGAAAAAAATTAGAACCCAAAGTCCCTCCCCTCCCACGCACAAACAGCAGCAAAGCATCTACTCTACCCCCCTCTTGCTCCAGTAAAAGCATCAAGCCCCCCCACCACCCACCACGCAAGCAATAGCAAAGCCCCAGAGACCATGATATAGAGTCCATCAAAAACTACTGTCCATCCCAACACTTCGGCATCTCGTACAGGCCCCCGTCACTAGTGAGGGAGAAAGAGATACCTCTCCTGCCACAGTGGGCGGAGGCCAACATCTTGTTATTTCGATGTTGCAATCTGCTGCTTCACTTGTTTGATCCCCAGACCTCGATGACCAACAGACTCATGAGAGAGAGAGATAGATCGCTCCATGGCTGCAGTGCGGGGCCTTCTTTCAACAGCACCACACATCACCTGCTATCTCAATGCGTCAATCTCCCGTGACGCTTCAGTCAGCGACACCAGCGAGGAATCAGCTTGTTAATGGGGCTGCCCCCCAAAGACGCACATCTTCCCGAAACGCCAGGCCGCTTGGCGAGTCCCGAGAGTGAAAACCCACGGCCTGTGAAGAGCATAGTTTGAATGCACCTGTATTTCATGGGCTCCAACAGGACCCCAGCCACATTGAAAATGAAAAGAAAAAGATATGAGATTTAAACTGTTTCGTGCATGAACTGGAAGATGTTGCCCAGGTCCACAAAAGCCTCTGGTGCCATCTTTACATCCTCCAACTCCACTTACCACAGAATGTGGCCTCTTGACTCATTAGATCAATGCCAGCTGTTTTGACAAACAATCCAGTTTATCCAACTCAGCTGCTGACTTCCTCCTCCCCTGCAGTAGCTTCTCTGAACAGAACAGATGCCTGATGTATCTATCCTGTGGTACTTCAGCCCAAGTCCATCCTAGACCTGTACACTTCTAAATCTGAGGATGCTGTCCGTGTCACACCTGTACTTCTATTTCCTGTTCCTCTCAAATCATTGCTCTAGAGAACAGGGTAACTATTATTGGGAAAGGCTGGTGGGATGGAGATACATCTCTACCAAAAAAGGTGTAAGGCTCTCCTTCCCTATGCTGACCTTCAGGTCACCCTTGGGCAAGGTGTAATACCTGCTTAGTGCCCCCTCCCCCCCCCGATCAGGGTCACGTGAAGCCATGGGAGCAGGTGGTAGATGGTCGTATGAGCAGCTGGTGCATCTCACAAGTCCTGGTTTAGCGCCCAGTGACACCAGGCAGACAATCTCTGAAGAGTATTGATAATGGCTGGGGTTGCCTGTCTTGTAGAGATACTGTCCAGAAGAAGGCAATGGCAAACAACTTGTGTAAAAAAATTTATCAAGACCAATCATGGTCATGGAAAGACTGTGATTGACAATGTCACACGACACAGCACATAACGAACAAACCATTATTGGGAAAAGGGGGAGGAGGCTGAACCTTTTGTGGGAAAAATTTACTACTATCTAACTGAAGGTCTGTCTTATTGCTCTGTCGCAGATATTGAGGATGTCACACACAAAACCGGGAATTTCAAACAGTTCTCCATTTTCTGCAACATGTTGGAGTCAGCCATCACAAAGGTAGATAAAACATCCATTGCTTCTCTGTCTTAAACTGGTTCCTGTTTCTAGAATTTTCTGTTTTTATTTCACTTTTTTACCAGTGTTTTTGCTTTCAAATCACACAAAGATGCAATGAGCAAACCTGTACACATGAGGAAATCTGCAGATGCTAGAAATTCAAGCAACACACATTAAAGTTACTGGTGAACGCAGCAGACCAGGCAGCATCTATAGGAAGAGATACAGTCGACGTTTCGGGCCAAGCCCCTTTGTCAGGACCTCCTCCTAGAGATGCTGCCTGGCCTGCTGCGTTCTCCAGCAACTTTGATGAGCAAATCTGTACTGTTAACCTTTTTAAGGGAAAGAAATCAATAAGACATAGGAGCAGAATGAACCCATTTGGCCATTGGGTCTGCTCCACCATTCTGACGTGGCTGATTTATTATCCCTCTCATCCCCATTCTCCTGCCGTCTCCCCAAAACCTTTGATGTCCTGACTAATCAAGAACCTATCAATCTCCACTTTATAAGTATACCTAATGACTTGGACTCCACAGCCATCTGTGGTGATGAATTCCACAGATTTACCACTTCTGGCTAAAGAAATTCCTCCTCATCTCTCTTCTAAAGGGATGTCCTTCTATTCTGAGGCTGTGCCCTCTGGTCCTAGACTCTCCCCCTATAGGAAACATACTCTCCACATCCACTAGGTCTTTCAGTGTTCAGTAGGCTTTAATGAGATCTCCTCCCCCTTATTTTTCTGAATTTCAGTGAGTACAGACCCAGAGTCATTAAATGCTCTTCATATATTAACCCCTTCATTCCCATTATCATTCTGATAAACTTCCTCTCGGCCCTCTCCAATGTTAGCATATCCTTTCTTAGACATGGGGCCCAAAACTGCACCTTTCCATTCACTTTATCTTAGCCCTCCAAGATACAATACATGTTAATTAAATCTCATATCAGCTTCTTCTGCTCGAAATAGAACAACCCCACCTGGCCGGTGTTTCCACAAAACAAAATATTTTAGTCCTGCCAACATCCTTACTTATTACACAGAAAGTGATTTGAGCCACTTCGTTTATATTGGCTCCTTACAGAGCAATTTCACTAGTCCCATTCTTGCTCTGCTTTTCCTGGGCTCTACTGAGAAAGAGCCCAAAATTCCTCACAGAAGTACAGTCAACTAAAATGCACTTAAAGTCAAAGAAAGAGTGATAGAACTTCATCCAATATTTTCATTCAGCTCTGTTTCTGAAACTCTTGACAGCACGGTGTAGTGGTTAGCACAAACATAACGGGACTGATGACCAGGTTCAGTTCCTGTTGCTGCCTGTAAGGAGTTGCTACATTCTCCCTGTGATCCCGTGGGTTTCCTCCAGGTGCTCCTGTTTCCTCCCACTGTCCAAAGACGGACCGGTTTATGGGTTAATTGGGTATTGTAAATTGTCCTGCGATTAGGCTAGGATTCAAAATTGGGGGATGTGGCTTCAAAGGCCGGAAGGGCCTATTCCGCTTTGTATCTCAATAAATAACTTGTGCCCATCAACTCCCATTTGATTCCTTTTTTTGCTACTTCACTGATCACCCAAAGAATAACATGCAGGCCGGTTAACCTACCAGCAAAGCTGTGGGACATGGGAGGAAACCAGGGCAGCTGGAGGAGACTTACTCAGTCACAAGGATAATATCCACACATGTTGTTTTTGAGGCCTTAATTAAACCCATGAAGAGCAGCTCTAATAGAGACATAGAAAACCTACAGCACAATACAGGCCCTTTGGCCCACAATGCTGTGCCGAACATGTACTTAGTTTAGAAATTACCTAGGGTTACCCAAGGCCCTCTATTTTTCTAAACTCCATGTACCCATCCAGGAGCCTCTTAAAAGACCCTGTCATATCCGCCTCCACCACAGTCGCCAGCAGCCCATTCCACAGACTCACCACTCTCTACATAAAAAAAACTTACCCTTGACATCTCCTCTGTACCTACTTCCAAGCACCTTAAATCTGTGCCCTCTCGTGCTAGCCATTTCAGCCCTGGGAAAAAGCCTCTGACTATCCACACGATCAATGCCTCTCACCATCTTATACAGCTCTATCAGGTCACCTCTCATCCTCCATCACTCCAAGGAGAAAAGGCCAAGATCACTCAACCTAAGGCATGCTGCCTAATCCAGGCAACATTCTTGTAAATCTTCTCTGCACTCTTTCTATAGTTTCCACATCCCTCCTGTAGATAGGTGACCAGAACTGAGCACAGTACTCCAAGTGGGGTCTGATCAGGGTGCTATACAGCTGTAGCATTACCTCTCTGCTCTTGATCTCAGCCCCTTGGTTGATGAAAGCCAATGCACCGTACGTCTTCTTAACCACAGAGTCAACCTGCACAGCAGCTTTGAGTGTCCTATGGACTCAGATCCCAAGATCCCTCTGATCCCACTGCCAAGAGTCTTACCATTAGTACTATATTCTGCCATCATATTTGACCTACCAAAATGAACCATCTCACACTTATCTGGGATGAACTGCATCTGCCACTTCTCAGCACAGTTTTGCATCCTATCAATGTCCCGCTGTAACCTCTGCCAGCCCTCCACACTGTCCACAACACCCCCAACCTCTGTGTCATCAGCAAATTTACTAACCCATCCCTCCACTTCCTTATCCAGGTCATTTATAAAAATCACGAAGAGAAGAGGTCTCAGAACAGATCCCTGAGGCACACCACTGGTCACCAACCTTCATGCAGAATATGACCCGTCTACAACCACTCTTTGCCTTCTGTTGGCAAGCCAATTCTGGATCGATAAAGCAAGGTCCCTTTCGATCCCATGCCTCCTTACTTTCTCAATAAGCCTTGCATGGGGTACCTTGTCAAGTGCCTTGCTGAAAATCCAGATACATTACATCTACTGCTCTGCCTTCATCAATGTGTTTAGTCACGCCCTCAAAAAATTCAATCAGTCTAGTAAGGCACTACCTGCCTTTGACAAAGCCATGGAGCCTCGGGATTCGCACCACCAGGTTCAGGAACAGTGACTACCCCTCAACCATCAGGCTCTTGAATAGAAGGGATAACTGCATTTGCCCTATCGTTGAAATGTTCCCACAGCTAATTATCTCACTTTCATGTTTTTGTTATTTATTTATATCTGCATAGTTTGTGATCTTCTGCACTCTGGTTGATCTTTCATTGATCCTGTTATAGTTACTATTCTAAAGATTTGCTGAGTATGCCTGCAGGAAAATGAATCTGTGGGTTGTATATGGTGATATATATTACTTTGATAATAAAATTGACTTTGAACTCTGAACTTTATGTATGGGGAAAACCTATGACCTCGGTTTCATTTGCATTTCCTGTGCCTCTAGTTCTAGACTCCCATGTCACTGGAAAAAATTCAAAAGAATAGTTTATTCTGTAGTTTCTTCCCAAATGAATTTCACATTCTATTTCCCCTTTCCATTTGCTAACTTTTTACCCACTCATCTAACTTACCAATACAGTCTATGAACTGTATCCTTCTCACAACTTCCCATTTATTTTTGTGGTATTTGCAAACTTGGTTTCTGTACATAACCTGCTGAAACAGTTTTGGTTTTATAAGTGATTCTGTGGGCTACCCCTTGTGTGGCAACCTCGTCACAGGTTGCCAAGCTGAAAAGGGCCCCTTATCGCTGCTCACTACTCCCCACTGATAGTCAGAATGTTTTCACCAACAATTTGAGCTATTATTTCATGACTTTTTGCAGGACACTTACTGAATGCTTCCTGGAAGTTCAAATGCAATACATTTGCTGGTTTTCTTCTCTATTTTGGTCAAAACTTCTGAAAGAAAAAACTTAAAAATAAATTTGTTAGACACAAACACAAGAATGCTGATGCTGAAAATCCAAAGTGACATACACAAAATTCTGTCTGGCCTGCTGAGTTCCTCCAGCATTTATTGTGTGTTGTAGACACAATTTCCTCTTAATGAAGCTGACTGCTTTCCATTTATTTATTTGTTGAGATAGTGCAGAGTAGGCCTTTCTGGGCCACACCACCCAGCAACCCCCAATTTAACTCTAACCTAATCACGGGACAATTTACTTTGACCAATTAACCTACCAACTGGTATGTCTTTGGATTGTGGGAAGAAACCAGAGCACCCAGAGCAAACCCACTTGGTTACAGGGAGAACGTACAATCTCCTTACAGGCAGTGGCAGGAATTGAACCGGGGTCGCTGGCACTTTAAAGCGCTATGCTGCTGTGCCACGATTAATTTTTGAACAAAAGTGTTCCTGTAGTTGGGTTTCCTCAGCTCTCCACGCTCGATCCTGATACAGGGTTTCAAACCAAAACATCAACAGTTCCTTCCCCCATCCTGCACAGACGCTGCTCAACCTGCCGTGTTCTTCCAGCAGGTTGTTTGTAGCTGCTATTACTTCCTTAACAATTGGTTCCAATATTCCTCATGGCACGATAGCGAGGTGGCTAGCATAATTGCTTTACTCTGCAAGGATTTGTGCGTGCTCCCTGTGGCAGCAGGGTTTTCCCCCAGTAGCTCCGGTTTCTTCCCACAGTCCAAAGACATACAATTAAGAGTCGCAGAAAGCATGTTGGCACCGGAAGCGTGCCGACACTTGTGGGCCTGCCCCCAGCACAACCCTCAGACTGTATCAGTCGTTGACACAAAACAAGGCATTTCACTGTATGATTTGATGTACATGTGACAAATAAAGCTCATCTTTAATCGTAAGACATAGGAGCAGAATTAGGTCATTCAGCCTATCGAGTCTTTTTCACCATTTCATCATGGCTAATCCGTTTCCGCTCAACCCCATTCTTCTGCCTTCTCCCTATATCCTTTTGTGCCCTGACTAATCAAGGACCTATCAACCTCTGCCTGAAATCCACCCAAATTAACCTTTAGGGAATCCAAGACCCTTTGCACCTCTGATTTTTGAATTTTCTCCATCTGCATACTATCTGCCTTCTCTTTCCCCATTATCCTAATCTGTCTAAGTCCTTCTGTAGTCTCTCTGCTTCCTCAACACTACCTGGTCCTCCACCTATTTTTGCGTTGTTTTCAAACTTGGCCACAAAGCCAACAATTGTGTTATCTAAATCATCGACAAATAACGTAAAAAGAAGTCCCAACACAGACCCCTGTGGAACACCACTGGTCACCGGCAGTCAACCAGAAAAAGTTCCCTTTATTCCCACACTTTGCCTCCTGCCAATCAGCCAATGCCCTATCCATGTTAGAATCTTTCCTATAATACTATGGGCTGTTATCTTGTTTGTCAACCTCGTGTGTGGCACCTTGTCAAAGGCTTTCTGAAAATCCAAGTAAACAACATCCATTGACTTTTTGTCTATTCTGCTTGTTATTTCTTCAAAGAATTGCAACATTTTGTCAGGCAATTATTTCCCTTATGGAAACCATGCTGACTACAGCCTATTTTGTGATGTACTGCTGAGTTCCTTGTTATGTTTGTTCTTAATAAAGACAAACAGTGTGGTTAAAAATGCTAGCACATTTATTAGAAGTCATGGCTTTGAACATCTTTGAGCTTGGAGATTTCCCTTAAGGAAACCGTGTTATGTTTGTTCTTGATAAAAGACAAACTTAGCTTGGGTAAAGACTAACACATCTTTATTTGGGACTGTCCAGCAATGACTTCAGCTCGACCTGAGGGTGTGCAACCATTGAATTGCTGTTTGAAGCATTTCCAGTTACAGTATCAGTTAGGTTGCTGGTAAGCTGCATAGGTGCGGGAGGACTTAACTTATCCATGACCAAATTTTTCTGACTCTCAGCTGAATCTCTCTTGGTGGATTCAGTGAACAACGGCAGCTTCAGGACACAATGTGCTCTCAGGCCAGCAGCTTCTCTCCACTGGAACCTACTCTCTCTTTCTTTATTGCTCGTGGTGCATTTACTCTCTGTGTTTAGCCCTCACACTGACTTCGGATGCTTGCTTGGTGTACACAAAATTCATATATATAAGGTAGTAGCTCCTGTTGTCCATGCATACAGGAAATTGCTGTTTGGAACCTCATCCTTAATAATTGACTCTGACATCTTGGCAACTACTGAGGTCAGACTAACTGGTGGCCTATACTTTCCTTTCTTCTTTACTGAATTTAATCTTTATTTCTCCACCAATAAATGTTAGTCTAATTATCCCTTTTTGTTTGTTTCCATCCCTTTTTAAAATGGGAAACAGCACTTGTAAAAATACTGCACAGAGACCGGCCCTTTACCAACCAATGACACAGATCCTACATTAGTGCCATTCTCCTGATGTTCTGTCAGCTCCCATCGCAATCTACCACATACCCATACACTAGGAGTATGGCTGTGTGTGCTTCCTCCCACTGCCCAAAGACATGCGGGTCGATGGGTTAACGGCCTGGGGAAGTTTAAATTGGGCAGTTAACCCATCGACCCACATGTCTTTAGCTGCCCGGGGAAGTTTGAATTAGGCCGTTAACCCATCGACCCATATGTCTTTGGGCAGTGGGAGGGAACACACACAACCATATGGAGAACGTGCAAACTCCACGGAGAAAGCAGCAGAGGTCAGGATCAAACCCAGGTCTCTGGTGTTGCATCAGTGTGTAATTTGTGAAATCTGAACTCAGGTGCCTGCTGCAGGTTGGGATGGTATTCGCACTGATTTTGGGCTTTATCTTCCTTCAGAGCAGTGAATCGGTGACCCTTGATCTGCTGACTTACTCTGACCTAGAGCTGCTAAGAAACCGCAAAACAGGAGTTGGAATGAGGCAAGTGCCACCACCCAAATCGGGGACGCTCAACAGTAAACGCTACCTTATCCTCATCTACTCCGTAGAGTTTGACAGGTAGGTTGGAAGAACCTCAGCAGAATTTTTCATTCAAGTTGCATGCCGCCTTCAGCTGACTGAAACCAACTGATTAAAATGTGTTCACAGGCGATCGTTATGGGGAGACCAGTGAAAATCTCCAAAATCACGCCAGACCAACCTTCCCCCTCACCTGATCTCATGTATCACCTTCCAGCTATCCTCCTTCCCCTCCCTCACCATCTTATTCTGCTTCTTCTCCCTTTCTTTCCAGCCCTGCTAAAGGGCCTTGGCTGAAATGTTGACTGTTTATTCTCTTCTACAGATGCTGCCTGACTTGAGTTCCTGCAGCAGTTTGTGTGTTGCAGGCATATTATGTGCCTTCCTCATCACCTTTGGCCCTTGGCATTCAGTGGAGCGTAGGCCATCGATGACCTCTCGTCTCCATTGTCTTCTGAACTCGATGGTATAGTTGGAGTTGATCAATGTTTCTTTAATCCATTGTATCCACTGTACAGGGGATTGGCCTATACAGCTTCACCAGAGCCTCATGGCTGGTCTTGCCTGTTTCCACCTCTCACAATGGGGATGTAGGGTTGAACTTGAAGGCAATTATATGTGTGTACAAATTAACAGACTTGAAAAATGCAACGTGACCTAGATTTTGTATGCGTTGCGTAAGGAATAAAGATTAGCTTTATTAGTCACGTACACATCGAAACATACAGTAAAATGTGTCGTTTTGCATCAAAGGCCAGCACAGTCCGAGGACGTGCTGGGGGCAGTCTGCAGGTGTCACCGTGCTTCTGGCACCAACGTAGCATGCCCACAACTCACGATCCCTAATCCTAACAGTACAGTTTTAGAATGTGGGAGGAAACCGGAGCACCCAGAGGAAACCCATGTGGTCATGGGGAGAAAGTAGAAACTCCTTGTAGACAATGGCAACTATCGAACCCTCATCAGTAATTGCTGGCGCTAACCACTATACTGCCGTACCAATATATCCTTAATTATGTCATGCAGTTAAATTTTTTGTCAGAAGCAGTTGTAAAAGTATCTGATCCTTTATAACAGGGGTTCCCAACCATACCATTAAGCGTTGAACTGTTATTCTGCCTAGTCCCATTGACCCAGCATCCGGATCATCGCCCTCCACTCCCCTCCCATCCATATACTTATACAAACTTGTCTTGAATGTTGCAGTTGAACCCACATCCACCTCTTCTGCTGGCAGCTCGTTCCACACTCTCACCACCCTCTGTGAGTGAACATGTTCCACCCTAGATTCTCTTTAAATATTTTACCTTTCACCTTTAACTTATTCAAAGTTCAAAGTACATTCATTATCAAAGTATGTATACCATGAGATTCTTCTTCTGACCTCTAGTTCAGCAGCAGCTCTGAACTAACTTGATTAGATCCAGCACTATATTGGGAATTAGTTATCAGGATGCCAGAAAAATCTGGTAGAGCAGCCTTAGTGTCCTACAGGTCTTCTTCAAAGACTTTTTAATGTGCAGCAATCGGTTAGTAACTTATCACTGATTCAAGCCTATCTAAAGTCCCTCATTAAAGGCTTTCCCAGAAGTGTTCTCAATATTAAGAATCTTAAACTGTACAAATACAAGATTCTGCAGATGCTGGAAATCCAAAGCAACTCGCACAAAATGCTGGAGGAGCTCAGCTGGTCAGGCAACATCTACGGAAAAGAGTTAACAGTGGATGTTTCTGGCCGAGACCCTTCTTCAGGACTGGAAAGGCAGTGGGGAGTAGTCAGAGTAAGAAGGTGGGGGGAGGGGAGGAAGAAGTACAAGGTGGCAGGTGATAGGTGAAACTCAGAGAGAGGGGAAGGGGAGTGAAGTAAAGAACTGGGAAGTTGATTGGTGAAAGAGATAGAGGGCTGGAGAAGAGGGAATCTGATAGGAGAGGCCAGGAGACTGTGGAAGAAAGGGAAGGAGAGGAGCACCAGGGGGAGGTGACGGGCAAGTAAGACATGAATGGGGAATGGTGAAGGGGGAGGAATTTTTTTTTTTACCAGAAAGAGAAATCAATGTTCATGCTGTCAGGTTGGAGGCCACTCAGACAGAATATAAGGTGTTGCTCCTCCAACCTGAATGTGGCCTCATCCTGGCAGTAGAGGAGGCCGTGGATTGCTTCAACCACTCTGACCAGTCAAAGCAGGAAAATCTGTGTGGAACTAAAAAGAATAGGGTGAAGTTACGGTTATTGAGCTGACGTGACATTTATAATTTGGGTGATCATTTTGAGTGATTTCAAGTACAGGTGTGCGCAGCTTAACGTCCATTTCGACAACGTCCAATCGCATATACGTCCGTAGTCCCGATTGGAGAACGTGACGTGGCGGATGTAACCAATCTCGTGTATCGCACGTCTCTTGAGTGTAGTAGCGTTATCTCTCTGTTTAATTTTCTTCTGAAAATATTACCGTAAAGTGCATCATGGCTTCCAGACGCAGGTTATTCGACCTGAAACTGTACCAGTAGAACATTATGAGGAAGCTGAGAACAGGGACGTGGATGATCCTGATCATCTTTGATAAATTGTGTGTGATACAGCCTAAGGAAGTGTTTACATAAAAGTTTAAAAAGGAAAAAAATTAAAAAGGTTAAAATGAAATAAAAAAATTATCGTGTATGTGTGTATTATAGTGTACAGAATACAGTTTTAGAGTAAGTTCTCGGCTATTTAGTCAATACAGGTACACTACAGTACTCCAGATAGGTTTGCTAAGTATATAATATGGTGTTCGCACAACGTCCAATTCACGTAACGTCGGTTTCACAGAATGTATTGTGGACATTAAGTGACGCATACCTGTATTTACTGCCCCCTCTACTCAGTCACAGCACGGAAAATAATCTCCTTTCATTAAATTAGGAAAATGTATTAGAAACTGTAAATCACAATCACAGCAAAATGCCGATGTTGGAAATCCAGAGCAACCCACACAAAATTTTGGAGGAACTCGGTAGGTCAGGCAGAATATCTGGAAAGGAACAAACAGTCAACATTTCAGGCTGAGACCCTTCTTCAGGAGTGAGAGGGAAGGGGGAAGATGCCAAAATAAAAAGTGGGGGGAGGGCAAGTAGACTGAAGGTGATAGGTGAAGCCACGTGGGTGGGAAAGGTAATGGGCTGGAGAGGAAAGAATGATAGGAGAGGAGAGTGGACAATAGGAGGAAGAGAAGGAGGTGGGGACCCGGGGGAAGTAAAAGGCTGATGAGAAGAAGTGAAAGGTCATAGTGGGGAATAGAGGAAGAGGAGGGGAATTTGTTCATTGGAAGGAGAAATCAATATTCATGACATCAGGTTGGAGGTTACCCAGATGGAATACTTGTTGCTTCTCTGCTCAGTGAAGCAATCCCCCAATTTATGTTGGGTCTCATTGATGTAGAGGAGGCCAGGAGAAACTGTATCAATCTTGCTACTTTAATATACATCAGGGGTTCTCAATCTGGCATCCATGGATCCCTCAGTTAATGGTGGGGGTCCACGGCATTAAAAGATTGTTGGGGAAATCTTGGTCTACATAAAATTTGTGACCAGTTGAAGGCTGAGCAAAGTAATCGTTTTGTTGGGTTACATAGGTACATCTCAGAAATCTTGGCTGTCAGTTTATCTGTTGTGTAAACTTACAATTTTAGCACAATGCTCTTACAGCTCGGGGCATCCTGGAGTTCAGAGTTCAGTCATGGCACTGTCTGTAAGGAGTTTGTATGTTTTCTCCCATAACCCCTTCGTTTCCTCCTGGTGCTCTGGTTTCCTTCCACATTCCAAAGACGTAGCAGTTAGTAGGCTAATTGGTCATTGTAAATTGGGCCGGTGTTAAATAGGTGGGTTGCTGGGCAGTGTGGCTCATCGGACCGGAAGGCCCTGTTCCATGCTGTATCTCCAAATAAGTAAAAGCAATCTTGTATGATTCACAATGGGAGGCTACACCCACAAAATGCTGGAGGAACTCAGCGGGTCAGACAGCATCTGTGGAAAAGAATAAATAGCCGTCGTTTCGGGCTGAGACCCTTCTTCAGGTGTTTACTTTCCTAATGTGCTTTTAAAACATTAACCGAAAGTTCCAGAAGAAAGCCGACTATTGTCTTGTAGGTGAATCGTAGATATTTCCAAGAGGACCACAAACTTATCGACGGTTTTGGAGGCTTGCATGTCTCAATGACCTGGAGAGCTATGTTGGCTGGAGTCAGGGCTTTATGCTTTGGCTCTTGGTAAGGTCACCCATGCCAAACAGGTCAAAGGGTAGAGGCCAGACTAAGAGTAGTCCTTCAGGCTTGGAGGTTCAGCTTAGAGCTAACAACCCTGACTGGTCAGAAAAAAGTTGTTACAGAAACAACAATAAAGAATTCTTCTACATCTGAGTGTGACGGTATTCCTGAGTCTCCAGCTGGGACTTGCGTGACTGACAGTAGTGAAAAACAAGAGGAAACCTTGAACACTGCCTGAGATGAAGGACCTTCATCACTGTCCTAAATGCCAGTGGCATAATGGGCAGTAATCAGAATCAGAATCCTTTATTATCGCCAAGTATGTGGACACATACAGGGAATTTGATGCCGGTTTCCCTGAGCTCTCGCTGTACAGAATCAAAAAGCAAACAAAACAATAGTGCAAATAATTGTGAACTATATACAATGAGGTATACCTGTGTATGTACAGGTGGACTTGGTTTATAATAGACTAAAATTCAAGTGTTCATAAGACTGATGGCATACTGAAAGAAACTGTTCTTGTACCTATTTGTCCTGGCATACAGTGATCTAAAGTGCCTACCAGAAGGAAGGAGTTGGAACAGGTAATGTCCAGGGTGTGATGGGTCTACAATGATGCTGCTTGCTCGCTTCCTGACTCTAGATGCATATAAGTCCTGGATCGAGGGCAGCTTCACACCAATAATCCTTTCCGCAGCCCTGACGGTTCTTTGGAGTTTATTCTTGTCTTGTTTGGTAGCTGACCCGAACCAGACAGTGATGGACGAACAGAGAATAGACTGGATTATTCCTGAATAGAATTGAATCAGCAACTCCTGAGGCAGGTTGTACTTCCTGAGTTGACGTAGGAAATACAAGCTCTGCTGAGCCTTTTTGATAAGAGTGTCCGCGTTGGGTGTCCACTTCAGGTCCTGGGAGATTGTGACACCCAGAAACCTGAAGGTCTCCACAGCAGACACAATACTGTTGAGTGTAGTGAGTGGGGGGAGTATTGGGGTGGGGGGCTGCTCCTGAAGTCCACCGTCATCTCCACAGTCTTGAGCGTATTTAGCTCCAGATTGTTCTGACCACACCAGAGGGCCAGCCGTTCCACCACCCGTCTGTATGCAGACTCATCACCGTCTCGGATAAGGCCAATGACAGTTGTGTCGTCTGCAAACTTCAGGAGTTTAACAGGTGGATCCTGTGAGGTGCAGTCATTAGTGTAAAGGGAGAAGAGCAGTGGGGAGAGCACACATCCCTGGGGGGCACCGGTACTGATTGTCCGGGTGCTAGAAATGATGCTCCCCAGCCTCACTTGCTGCACCCTGTCAGTCAGGAAGCTTGTGATCCACTGACAGATGGCGGAGGAGACAGTGAGCTGGGTGAGTTTGGAGTGGAGGATTTCTGGGACGTTGATGTTGAACGCCGAGCTGAAGTGGGTTGTCGAGGTGTTGTAGTATGTAATGCAGTCCCATGTTGACTGCATCATCCACTGACCTATTTGCCCGATAAGCAGACTGCAGGGGGTCCAGCAGGGGGCCTGTGATGTCCTTCAAGTGAGCCAACACTAGTCTCTCAAAGGACTTCATGACAACAGATGTCAAGGCAACAGGCCTGTAGTCATTTAGTCCCTTGATAGTGGGTTTCTTAGGGACTGGAATGATAATGGAGTGCTTGAAGCAATGAGGGACTTCACACAGCTCCCGTGATCTATTGAAAATCCGTGTGTAGATGGGGGCCAGCTGATCAGCACAGGTCTTCAGGCAGGAGGGCGACACACCGTCTGGGCCTGGCACTTTCCTGGTCTTCTGCCTCCGGAACAGCTGACTCACCTTCCTCTCACAGGTCCTGAGTGCAGGTACAAGAGGGTTGAAATGAAGTGGGGTAGGGGGAGCAGTTTTTGTAATGTGGGGTGAGAAAGCGGATACTGAGATGTTGGGGTAATGGATGATGGGAGTTGCAGGTAGGTCTGTGTTTTGGCTGGGGGGAATGAAGGTGTCGAATCTACAATAAAACTTGTTCAGATTGTCAGCCAGTTGATGGTTCTCCACAGCCTGGGGGAATGGTTTCTTGTAGTTGTAATCATGTAAGAATGGTAGATAGTTAAATTGACTGGACTTGCCAGTGATGTCAAAGGGAATGAGAGCTTTATGATCTCTGAAGGACTATTCAGAACACTTCTGCAGTAGGTAGACAAGTTACATCTGTTTCATCAGAAAGCTGTCCGGTTCTTGCTTTAATGCGTTCAAGTTCAGGGCCTGGCAGGAAGTAGAGGAGTGTTATATTTTCTCACGGTAAAGTAGGAAGCTGTTACACCCTCAGAGTCTTAAGCTGGCTTTCAGAGTATTCACGTCCATCCCCATTCCCCTCCCTGTAACCATCAGAGATCATGATTGAACTTAGATCATTGGAACATGACTTGCGTGCGGTAATTTAGACATGACTATGCAACAGTCAGAATGAAAGTTCCTGAATAAGTCATCTTAACAGTATCTCAAAATATATAACTGGAACCTATTTCCATTCTCTTGGGAAAGAAATAACTACCTCAGAATTTTCTCAAAATAGAGGTTATTTGTCATTTTTTTTTAATGTCTGCAGGATACACTACCCACTGCCACTACCATATACTGGGAAGCCTGATCCAGTAGCTCTCCAGAAAGTAATCCGGGGTTTGAAGGAGGAGCTGGCCGTGATGAGATCAAAGCAGGGCGTGGATTACCGTGACTCAGAGCTCAGGCGGTTGACAGCAGAGTAAGTCTCAGCAAGTTCTACTCAAACTCCCACTCTCTTCAATGTAGACGCGAGGAATTGGACAGTTAACGCTGATGATGGTTTTGACGAGAATATCATAAGACTATTAAATATAGGTACAGAATTAGGCCATTTGAGTCTGCTCCGCCATCTCATCATGGCTGATCCATTTTCCTCTCAGCCCCATTCTTCCTCCTTCTCCCCGTATCCCTTCATGCCCTGATTAATCAAGAACCTATGAACGTCGACCTTAAATGTACGTAAAGAATTGGCCTCCACAGCCACCTGTAGCAACAAATTCCACAGATTCACCACTCTGGCTAAAGAAATTCCTTCTCATCTCTGTTCTAAATGGACATCCCTCTATTCGAAGGCTGTGCCCTCTGGTCTTAGACTCCCCCACCTTCAATCCTGGAATCATTTTTGTGAACCTCCTTTGAACCCTCTCTAAGGTCAGCACCTACTTTCTTAGATAAGGGGCCTAAAACTGCTCTTAATACTCCGTGAGGCCTCACCAGTGCTTTATAAAGCCTCAACATTACATCATTGTTTTTATATTTTAATCCTCTTGAAATGAATGCTAACATTGCATTCTAACAATAAGATTGAAAGAGTACAGAAAAAATTTACAAGGATGTTGCTTGGACTTGAAGACCTGAGTTATAGGAACAGGTTGAATAGGTTCAAAGCTTCGTTTATTATCAAAGTATGCACTCTGAAATTTTTCAGATGCCACAAAACCAAGAAAGAAAAGAATGGCAGCATGATCATCAACCCCCTAAATCCCCCCCCGCGCAAAATATGAGAAAGATCGGTTGAGAAACAGAGTACAAAAAGAAAGCCTTAAAACTGAAAAAAAAGTCTACAGTCCACATCCAGATCCAAAACACAGAAAACCTGGGCAACATTGCCCCTCTCCGTTGCAGAGTGATCTCACCATTGATAAAAAGGCAGCCTCCCCTCTCCGGCAGCAAAGCAGTCCCCAGCAATAAAAAGGCAGGCTGCAGGTGTTTAATCTCCCTCATCGCATTAATTGGTGAACAATGGAAGCTTTAATCAATGAAACGGAGTTGAACATCAGCTAGCTGTCTTCTCACTATGAGGTTCAAACGTGCTGCTTCTGCCTCCCGGAACCCCCGCAGAGACTCAGAGCGCTGAGACACCCAAATGAACTCCAAGCATGAGGTTTAGGAAGCAAAGACCAGATGGGTCTATTGAGGAATATAGGGAAGCAAGAAAGGAGCTTAAGAAGGGGCTGAGAAGAGCAAGAAGGGGGCATGAGAAGGCCTTGGCGAGTAGGGTAAAGGAAAACCCCAAGGCATTCTTCAATTATGTGAAGAAAAAAAGGATGACAGGAGTGAAGGTAGGACCAATTAGAGATAAAGGTGGAAAGATGTGCCTGCAGGCTGTGGAAGTGAGCGAGGTCCTCAATGAATACTTCTCTTTGGTATTCACCAAAGAGAGGGAACTTGATGATGGTGAGGACAATATGAGTGAGATTGATATTCTGGAGCATGTTGATATTAAGGGGGAGGAGGTGTTGGAGTTGTTAAAATACATTAGGACAGATTAGTCCCCAGGGCCTGACAGAATATTCCCCAGGCTGCTCCTCGAGGCTAGGGAAGAGATTGCTGAGCCTCTGGCTAGGATCTTTATGTCTTCATTGTCCACGGGAATGGGACTGGAGGATTGGAGGGAGGTGAATGTTGTCCCCTTGTTTAAAAAAGGTAGTAGGGATAGTCCGGGTAATTATAGACCAGTGAGCCTTACGTCTGTGGTGGGAAAGCTGTTGGAAAAGATTCTTAGAGATAGGATCTCTGGGCATTTAGAGAATCATGGTCTGATCAGGGACAGTCAGCATGGCTTTGTGAAGGGCAGATCGTGTCTAACAAGCCTGATAGAGTTCTTTGAGGAGGTGACCAGGCATATAGTTGAGGGTAGTGCAGTGGATGTGATCTATATGGATTTTAGTAAGGCATTTGACAAGGTTCCACACGGTAGGCTTATTCAGAAAGTCAGAAGGCATAGGATCCAGGGAAGTTTGGCCAGGTGGATTCAGAATTGGCTTGCCTGCAGAAGGCAGAGGGTCGTGGTGGAGAGAGTACATTCGGATTGGAGGGTTGTGACTAGTGGTGTCCCACAAGGATTTGTTCTGGGACCTCTACTTTTCGTTATTTTTATTACTGACCTGGATGTGGGGGTAGAAGGGTGGATTGGCAAGTTTGCAGATGACACAAAGGTTGGTGGTGTTGTAGGTAGTGTAGAGGATTGTCAAAGATTGCAGAGAGACATTGATAGGATGCAGAAGTGGGCTGAGAAGTGGCAGATGGAGTTCAACCCGGAAAAGTGTGAGGTGGTACCTTTGGAAGGATAAACTTCAAGGCAGAGTACAAAGTAAATGGCAGGATACTTGGTAGTGTGGAGGAGCAGAGGGACCTGGGGGTACATGTCCACAGATCCTTGAAAGTTACCTCACAGGTGGATAGGGTAGTTAAGAAAGCTTATCATAAGCTTATTATTAGCTTTCATAAGTTGAGGGATAGAGTTTAAGAGTCGTGATGTAATGATGCAGCTCTATAAAACTCTGGTTAGGCCACACTTGGAGTACTGTGTCTAGTTCTGGTCGCCTCACTATAGGAAGGATGTGGAAGCATTGGAAAGGGTACAGAAGAGATTTACCAGAATGCTGCCTGGTTTAGAGAGTATGGATTATGATCAGAGATTAAGGGAGCTAGGGCTTTACTCTTTGGAGAGAAGGAGGATGAGAAGAGACATGATAGAGGTGTACAAGATGATAAGAGGAATAGATAGAGTGGATAGCCAGCGCCTCTTCCCCAGCACACCACTGCTCAATACAAGAGGACATGGCTTTAAGGTAAGGGGTGGGAAGTTCAAGGGGGATATTAGAGGAAGGTTTTTTACTCAGAGAGTGGTTGGTGCGTGGAATGCACTGCCTGAGTCAGTGGTGGAGGCAGATACACTGGTGAAGTTTAAGAGACTACTAGACAAGTAGATGGAGGAATTTAAGGTGGGGGCTTATATGGGAGGCAGGGTTTGAGGGTCAGCACAACATTGTGGGCCGAAGGGCCTGTACTGTGCTGTACTATTCTATGTTCTATGTAAACTGCAAATCACGGGCTTCAACAGTTCCAGAATCACATTCAAAAGGAAAAACAAGTGTAAAAGACATAAAAGAAGTGAAATATATGGAATCTGTCCAGAAGGCATCGACTGAAGGAGCATTGTATGCAGGCGCTTTCTTGACCAGGTGTTCAAGAACTTTATTCTCTTGAGCTGAGGAGAATGAGTGGAGATTCGATAGAGGTTCTCAAAATTATGGGGGGCATAGACAGGGCAAATGTAATCGGACATTTTCCATTGAGTTGGTGTTCATCTTCCCCACAGCTGCTGCTTGAACTGTTGAGTTTCTCCAGCAGTTTGTTATTTGTTTGTTGAAAGACATTCTCTTTACATTGCGTTTCAAAGAAAAATAGTTTTAAAAACAAATGCAAAAGTGTAAGTGAAGCAGGATGTTGCATTTTCATTTGGCTGCTATAGAAATGACTTTTGAGTGCTGATGTTTTCTGTTGATTTAATGTTTTCTCTTCAGTAAGGATTCTAGACTGATGCCTCAGACAGTGAAACAATAGTGAGATTTACCACAGTAAAATATGCTTAGAGTCAATTGCTTCCTGCTGTGAGAAGTCTATGTGTTGAAAAATGTATTGTTAGGTTGCGGTTTTGATGTAGTCAAGACTAGGGAGGTCCACCTCTTCTGTCAAATTTTCTTGGCCGATCTCTTGAGGATGACTTGTTTCCATTACATTTCAGTGGGTTCTGTTAAAGTCAAAGTAAAATTTATTATTGAAGTACGTAGGTACAATGAAATTAATTGTAGGAGCAATGGATCTGTTTTCTATTTGCATTGTATTCATGTTATGTGTATGTTCTGTTTATTGTAGTCATGTGGTGTGGGTTTGGCAGAAGTGTTACGTTCACTTACATATTCGTGCTTTGTTCTCAGCAGTTTTAGCTTAATACTAGGCACCAATGAATGTTGAATCTTTTGTTGACTGTTTAATTTCTGCTTAACTTCGTTTAATTACATTTGAAATTGCTTAACTCTACTTAACTTTGATTAAGTGCTTCCAAGTATGCTTCATATCGCTAGTCTTAGTTTCATAAGTTTCATTGCTTCACGATTGTTTGTTTTGCTAGTTGCTAATAAAGGATCGAATATACTTCTTCAACTTTTGGAACATTATTGTTGGATTGATCGGAGGGTGCGTTATACAAGGATAACAATTGGTGAGGGTCACTGGTCTTAGAATTGGCTGTTGCATTGAGATTTATTTTGTAGCAGCATTTATAGGAAAGGAAGGAAATACAATAGAAATAATGAAAAATTATAAACAAAGACTTCCAAACTCTTAATGTGCAAAAGAAGACAAATTGTTCAAATAAATAAAAATACTGAGAACATGGGTTGTAAAGAAAGTGAGTCTGGCAGTGTGAAGGAACAGAAGGATCTTGGGGTCCAAGTCCATAGGACGCTCAAAGCTGCTATGCAGGTTGACTCCGTGGTTAAGAAGTCATACGGTGCATTGGCCTTTATCAATCGTGGAATTGAGTTTAGGAGACGAGAGTAATGTTGAGCTCCTTAGGACCCTGGTCAGACCGCACTTGGAGTAATGTGCTCAATTCTGGTCACCTCACTACAGGAAGGACGTGGAAACCATAGAAAGGGTGCAGAGGAGATTTACAAGGATGTTGCCTGGATTGGGGAGCATGCCTTATGAGAATAGGTTGAGCGAACTTGGCCTTTTCTCCTTGGAGCGACGGAGGATGAGAGGTGACCTGATAGAGGTGTACAAGACAATGAGAGGCATTGAACGTGTGGATAATCAGGGGCTGTTTCCCAGGGCTGAAATGGCTAGGTAGTTCTAAGGTAAGGATATGTTCGGCACAGCTTTGTGGGCCAAAGGGCCTGTATTGTGCTGTAGGGTTTCTATGTTTCTATGTAGTTTGTAGAATCAGAATCAGGTTTAATATTACTGGCATATGCCGTGAAATGTGTTAACTTTGCGGCAGTAATACAATGCAATACGTGATAAATATTATTTAAAAACTGAATCACTGTAATATATATGTGCGTGTATGTGTGTAAGATAAGTAGTGCTAAAACAGAAATAGAACTTTAAAAAATTGTGTGGTAGTGTTCATGGGCTCAATGTCCATTTAGAAATCAGATGTCAGAGTGGCAGGGAATCAGATCGGAATTGAAGTGAGTGAAGTCATCCACACTCGTTCAGGATCCTGACGATTGTAGCTGGTAATTGTTCCTGAACCTGGTGGTGCAGGGTGAAGCCTAACCTCGACTATTTGGAATCTTTGTTTATTTTCTGATCATTAGGGTTTTTCCTGGGAGTCAGGAATGACGAGCAGTCTTAATTCTAATAGTTTATTTTAAAGTACAGACATACAAATACTGAGCAAACTAAATGAAGAGCTGAGAAAGGAAGCTAGGAGGCGAATGAACAACGAAGAATGCAAGGATGAAAGGGAATAAAGGTGAAGACGGCACCTCTGAAAAATCCATCATTTTTTATAATGTAGATAACCGAAATTCCTTCGATAAGAATAAACTAATCAGTGGTTGCAGAATTACATCATGTGGGCTATGTGCTGATACTTAGCCAATGAAAGAGGAGGAAGGTGACAAACCATTAGTTCAGCTGCTATACCGCTTTCTGCCAGTGAGTGGGGATGAACAGCCACTTATTGTAAAAGATGTACGAGTTTGTTAGAAAGTACAAATGCTTGATCTACAACTTCAGTCTTACGTTAATTCATCTTATAAAAAAATATTTTAAAAAAACAGTGGTTTCAAACAGCTGGCTGATAGGCCCAGTGAAAGACCTGCATACGTTACTGGGCAGGGATAGAGGGTAATTGATGAATGATGAGCTTCCACTGTTTCCTTGAGGTGTACACCCAAATAAACATGGACATATAATTGTCTGTTTTAAGTGGTCGTGGGCCAAGAATTCCCACACAGATTGGTGGGTGTTGCACTTTTCTAAAGAAGCTTTGAGAACATCCTTGAACCTTTCTTATTTCTTTTCAGCTGGTAATGTCTTGCTATGATGCAGTGTTGTTTAGGAGTCTGGTGTTAGGCATATCAACAGTGTGACCTTCCCAGTAAAGGGACTGATGGCTGGGGTTGTCAGCCTGTGAGCCACTGACTTTGACTCCCTTTTTCTACCATTTTGGGGGATTTTCTACAGCACTCTGTGATCAAACTTTTAAATCATAGTGCCATACAGTATAAAAGAAGGCCCATCAATTCAACTGGTCCTTGCCGATCAAGATCCCCATCTAAGCTGGTCCCATTTGCCTGTGTTTGGCCCATATCTCTCTCACCTTTCCTATCCATGTACTCGTCCATTTCCATTTAAATGTTGATGGACAGTGCTGTGCAAAAGTCTTAGGCACATTTACATAGTTAGGGTATTTGTCAACGTGCAGCAGAGAGCAAGTTTGTAAATCTGGTGGGTGCAAAGGATGTTGTGAATGGTGAAAGTGGAATGCAGTGGGTAGGGTGTGGGGCAGGTGGCAAAGGAGTGCCAGGGCTGGGAGGTGGTGTGGGTGCAGACACACCCAGCTATGAGACACCAGGCAAGGTTAGTGATTACAAACAATTGGTTTATTGATCAGTACAGAATGTCTCTCTGGTGTTTCCCTTTCCCTTCTTCCCCAGACATAATTCCCCTCTTCCTGTCCCCTTCCCACTCTCAGTCCACAATAGAGACCCGTATCAGAATCAGGCTTATCGTCACTCACATATGTCATGATAGTTTTTGCAGAAGCAGTACAGTGCAATACATAAAATTACTACAGTACTATGCAAATGTCTGAGGTACCCCAGCTCTATATATGTGCCTAAAACTTTTGCATAGGTACACAGTACTGTACCTGCCTTAACCACTCTAGCAGCTCATCCCATATGCAGTGTCTTGGAGGCATATCTGATCACTGCTACCATGTAGTAAAATGTGGAATGTTTAAGGTCTTGATCTTCAAGCACGCTTGTCCTTAAATGGACAAAGACTGCAGGACAGGTGAACTTAAGTGAATACACACAAAATGCTAGAGCAACTCAACAGGTTGGGCGGTATCTATGGAAAGGAATAGTCTCGGCCTAAAATATTGATGCGTTATTCCTCTTTCTTCAAGACTGCGAGTGTCACTCATCACTTGCCCTCTTCTCCACGTATACTACCTGAAGGCACACACCCAGCTTCTTCCCCTCTGCCGTCAGATTTCTGAATAGACAATGAATACTACCTCACTGTTTTTTCACTTGTTTGCTCTCTTTTTACGCTACATAATTTTTAAATAAATATTTCTTATTGGAATTTATACATTTTTAAATATTATGTATTGCAAATTACTGCTGCCACAAAACAACAAATGTCACGATATTAAACCTGATTCTGGTTTCCCTTAATTGTGTCATGGCTTCTGAGATGAGGAACGACGTCCATGATCAGGCTTATTATTGCTGTCATCTATTGTGAAATTTGTTGTTTTTCGGTAGCAGCTCAGTGCAATACACAAAAAAGAATGACAGAGCAAGTTACAATAAGAACTATAATAAATAAATAGAGCAAAAAGAGAACAAAATAGTGAATTAATGTTCAAGGACCATTCAGAAATATGATGGTGAAGGGGAAGATGATGTTCCTAAAACATTAAATGTGTGTCTTCAGGCTCCTGTACGTCTTCTCTGGTAGCAATGAAAAGGGGGCACGTCCTGGGTGGTGAGTGCAATCAAAGCAAAAAGTACCAAATACTGGACCTATGGTGTTATACTTAAATGCACGCAGCATAAGGAATAAGGTGGATGATCTTGTCGTACAGCTACAGATTGGCAGGTATGATACTGTGGCCATCACTGAGATGTGGCTAAAGGATGCATGTCTCTGGGAGCTGAACGTCCAAGGATACACAGTGTATCGGAAGGATAGGAAGGTAGGCAGAGGGGGAGGCATGGCTTTATTGGTAAGAAATTATATTAAATCATTAGAAAGAGGTGATATAGGATCGGAAGGTGCAGAATCTTTATGGGTTGAGCTAAGAAATCGCAGGGGTAAAAGGACCCTGATGGCAGTTATTTATAGGCCTCCAAACAGCTGTAGGGATGTGGACTACCAATTACTACAGGAAATAGAAAAGGCTTGTCAGAAGGGCAGTGTTATGATAATTGTGGGGGATTTTAACATGCGAGTGGATTGGGAAAATCAGGTCGGCACTGGATCTCAAGAGAGAGAATTTGTAGAATGTCTGCGAGATGGCTTTTCAGAACAGGTTGTTGAGCCCACTAGGGGATCGGCTGTACTGGATTAGGTATTGTGTAATGAACCGGAGGCGACTAGAGAGATTGCGGTGAAGGAACCCTCAGGAGGCAGTGATCATAACATGACTGAGTTCACTGTGAAATTTGAAAAAGAGAAGCTGAAATCTAATGTGTCGGTATTTCAGTGGAGTAAAGGAAATTACAGTGGCATGAGAGAGGAACTGGCCAAAGTTGACTGGAAAGGGACACTAGCGGGAAGGACGGCAGAGCAGCAGTGGCTGGAGTTTATGCAAGAAGTGAGGAAGGTGCAAGACAGATATATTCCAAAAAAGAAGAAATTTTCGAATGGAAGAAGGATGCAACCGTGGCTGACAAGAGAAGTTAAAGCAAAGGAGAGGGCATACAAGGAAGCAAAAACTAGTGGGCAAACAGAGGATTGGGAAGTTCTTAAAAGCTTACAAAAGGAAACTAAGAAGGTCATTAAGAGGGAAAAGCTGAACTATGAAAGGAAGCTAGCAAATAATATCAAAGAGGATACTAAAAGCTTTTTCAAGTATATAAAGAGTAAAAGACAGGTGAGAGTAGATATAGGACCAATAGAAAATGATGCTGGAGAAATTGTAATGGGAGATAAGGGGATGGCAGAGGAACTGAACGAGTATTTTGCATCAGTCTTCACTGAGGAAGGGAGATGCAGTGGATGTTGTATATTCTGATTTTCAGAAGGCCTTTGACAAGGTGCCGCACGTGAGGCTGCTAAACAAGATAAGAGCCCATGGAATTACGGGATAGTTACATACGTGGATAGAGTGTTGGCTGATTGTCAGGAAACAGAGAGTGCGAATAAAGGGATTCCATTCTGGTTGGCTGCCGTTACCAGTGGTGTTCCACAGGGGTCTGTGTTGGGGCCGCTCCTTTTTACGTTGTACATCAACGATTTGGATTATGGAATAGATGGCTTTGTGGCTAAGTTTGCTGACGATACAAAGATAGGTGGAGGGGCCGGTAGTGCTGAGGAAACGGAGAGTCTGCAGAGAGACTTGGATAGATTGGAAGAATGGGCAAAGAAGTGGCAAATGAAATACAATGTTGGAAAGCGTATGGTTATGCACTTTGTGGAAGAAATAAACGGGCAGACTATTATTTAAATGTGGAGGGAATTCAAAGTTCTGAGATGCAACGGGACTTGGAATTCCTTGTGCAGAATACCCTTAAGGTTAACCTCCAGGTTGAGTCGGTGGTGAAGAAGGCGAATGCAATGTTGGCATTCATTTCTAGAGGAATAGAGTATAGGAGCAGGGATGTGATGTTGAGGCTCTATAAGGCACTGATGAAACCTCACTTGGAGTACTGTGTGTGCAGTTTTGGACTCCTTTTTTAAGAAAGGATGTGCTGATGTTGTAGAGGGTTCAGAGAAGATTCACTAGGATGATTCCGGGAATGAGAGGGTTAACATATGAGGAACGTTTGTCCGCTCTTGGACTGTATTCCTTGGAGTTTAGAAGAATGAGGGACGACCTCATAGAAACATTTTGAATGTTGAAAGGTATGGGTAGAGTGGATGTGGCTAAATTGTTTCTCATGGTAGGGGAGTCTAGTACGAGAAGGGATGACTTAAGAATTGAAGGGTGCCCATTCAGAACAGAAATGCGAAGAAATTTTTTTAGCCAGAGGGTGGTGAATCTATGGAATTTGTTGCCACGGGTGGCAGTGGAGGCCAAGTCATTGGGTGTATTTAAGGCAGAGATTGATAGGTATCTGAGTAGCCAGGGCATCAAAGGTTATGGTGAGAAGGCGGGGAAGTGGGACTAAATGGGAGAATGGATCAGCTCATGATAAAATGGCAGACTCAATGGGCTGAATGGCCGACTTCTGCTCCTTTGTCTTATGTCTATAATGCTATCTTAACCAGTTGTGCTACTTGTGCTGTGTGCTGTTGGTAATGTGTTTTGCACCTTGGCCCCAGAGGAACGCTGTTCTATTTGGCCATATCCACATATTCTACCAGCTGTTGCGCCACTGATAACGCTTTCCATAGATGCTGCCTCACCTGCTGAGTTCCTCAAGTGTTTTGTGTGTGTTGCAATGAAGAGAATAGATAGGGAATGGGAACCGGGGTGGAGTTACAAAATACACGTGAACTAAGATGTTAACTGTCCTGTGCTATCACCAGTGGGATCATCAGTTGATCTGCCACCTGTCTTCAGGAGTTTCGGCCCGCTTATGATCACGGCTCCCTCGAGGTGGTGGGCCAGCAGTGCTAAAGCACCACCTCCCACTGGTGAGCTTAAAAACTTGGCATCTGCCTCTATCAGAGTTGTTGATCACTTCCATCCAACAGATAGTCTGCTCTTCAGGTGTCTATGCAACTACTGAAGGATTTGCAAGATATGTATACACTGTCTGACTATCTGCCCCTCTGGACATACTTGGTCCAGACCCATGCTGATCTTTTCTCTGCTGCTTCAGTTACAGCCCTGCTGGTTGACTTGATCTCTCTTCTAGTGAAGCCAAGGTCACGCAGCCACTTCTGGAGAGTGAATGCAATAAACCCACCGCAGCCTTCTTGGAATGGATAGCATAAGACCTTCCACCCTCTGTCTCTGCACTCTGATCTTAATTCTGCATACTTGGTTAACTTGCTTCATCGATGTTGTCTTCCCAGGGGACTGAGAGTTCACCAATAACCACTTCTCTACTGGTGTCAGACCATACGATTATATCTGGACGCAATGTTGTGAAAACTATTTGCTTCAGGAAACTGCCTTTCCCGTCCAGGTCGGCCTTGACACTCCAATCATTGGCTGAAGAAAGTATGCTTGATCGTGAGCCTGCGCTGTACACCCTTGACTTGGATCCTTCTTTCACAACTGATATGCGATGTTCTGTGCAGCATGGGGCATGAGATTAGTTGTGCTGCGTACTCTCTGCTCGACTGCTTCTGTTACAACTTTGAGAACGTTGTTATGTCTCCAAGTGTACATGCCGCTGGAAAGATTGACTCTGCATGCACTCAAAATGTGTTGGAGTGTTCCCTTCTCGCCACAAGCAGCACACCTGTCTGACTTATTTTCATACCAGGTGCTGAGGTTGGCAGGTGTTGGGAGCAGATCGTACGCTGCTCTGCATAGAAAAGAAATGCGGAGCGGTTCCATCAGCCACAGAACATTCCAAGGTAGATGTCGTTGTTCAACACTTTCCCACCGGGTCCAAGCCCCTTGTTTGGCCAGGCTAACCTCTTCTCCACTTCTACCTCTCATATTTCTTGTGTTACAAGCTCAAGGCGCTCCTTACCTGTAGAAGATGACCACCACTTGTGGGTTGTCCATCCAAGTCCCTGGCGGGCTAGCTGGATAGTCCCAACTGTCTCCTTGTGCTTCAATCTAGACTCTGCCTCATCAACTGCTACACGGGCTGACCACTTCCTGCCTGATCTCACATCCTCTTGGGTGTTCTTGATGACCGGGTCTTTTGAGTCTCGAAGCATCAAGAATGATCTTACCTTGGCTACCTTGACCTCCTCAACAAAGGATTGCACTGGGATGGTAAGCTTTGTCTGGCTACTGTGGATTGCAACATTGGTGAGGCTGCTCGGTACTCCAAGCCACTTCTTCACATACTTGTTGATCTTCCATTCCATTGCCTCAACATGGGACATTGCCACTTCATAGACAGTTAGTGGCCACATTATCCGTGGCATCAGTCCGTACTGCAAGCACCACAACTTCAACTTGCCAGGCAAGCCACACTTGTCAACAGACATCAGACTTCTACTGATCTGTTCTCCTGTCTCTTGAACCCTCTTGGTGTCTCTCAGCTCCTCTGTGTACCATTGCCCGAGGCTCTTAACTGGTTGGTCCTGAATGGATGGAATCTCCTCTCCATAAAGGGTGAAATGAAAGTGAACCAGCTTTCCTCTCCTAAGAACAAGGCTCCTTGACTTCTTGGTCTTGAACTTCATTTTTCCCCAATCTATTAGCTCCTCGAGTCTAGATAGTATATTTTCCACTGCCTCCGTGCTGGGACCCAAAAGGGTAAGTTTGTCCATGAACCTTCATATTGGTGGTAACTCCCCTCCGCCATCAAGTGCAACACCTGGTCCCACTGATTCTGCAGCCCTCACAATGACCTCCATGGCTAACACAAAAAGGATGGGTGAAATTGCACATCCCATTTGGATTCCAACATCCAAGCTCTGCCACCTAGTTGTAAACTGCTGAGTGGAAAACCTCATCCGGAAATCGTTGTAGTACTGCATAACAAAGTTCCTCACCTTAGCAGGAATCCACAGGAATTCTATCCCAAACTCAATCAGGACATGGGGAACAGAACCATACGCATTTGCCAGATCAAGCCAAACTACAGCCAGATTTCTTCTCAACCTTTTAGATTCCTGGATGGTATGTCATATCATACTAGAATGTTCAAGGCATCCTGGGAAGCCTGGTATTCCTGCCTTCTGCACACATGTATTTACTAATCCATTCTCTATCACAAATGAAGATATTCTTTCTGCCAGAATGCCAAACATAATCTTCCCCTCTACATTCAGGAGGGAAATTGGTCGGAACTGATTCAATGTAGAAGAATTCTCTTCCTTCGGGATGTATACTCCTTCAGCCTCACTCCATGACAAAGGAACAACACCTTGTCTCCACACCACCTTTAACAATCTCCACAAGTATTTCCTCAGCTCTTCACACTTCTTGAACACTTTATACGGCACTCCATTAGGTCCTGGCACTGAGCCTGACCTTGCCTTTCTGATGAACCGTTCGACTTCTGCCAGTTTAGGTTCTGACAGATCAAACTTCACTCCTGGCTTGGTAGGATTCACAAGCCCTGAAATGTCAAGCAAAGGAGCCTCCCGCTGTTCGTTAGAGTAAGTGCTTGCCAGGTGATCCTCAAGTTCTTGTTGAGAGATGTTAAGCTGCCCGCTCTTACTTTGTTCAAACAGTTTCTTTGTGAACTCGTGAGGGTTCTCAAAGAACAACTTTCTTGCCTTCTCTCTTTTCTTTCTCTTTTTACGTTGTGACTCTGCACGACGGAGTGATGCTAATTTTATTCGAAAACGCTCTCGGAGATCAGCAAGCCCTGGCTTGTCACCCTCACTTGCTACCTTCCACCTCTGCCTCAATGATCTAAGTTCTCTCCTCAACCTACTAATCTCCTTCTGGCGCCTGCTTGGTTGCTGTGTAGGCCTTATTTTCTTCAACTCAACCAAACCAAACCTGTACTTTCCAACATCGTAAGTCATATCGCCCATCACTTCCAACTTTCTCTTTGATGTTCCCCTGAGCGTGTTCTCCAACATCATACTGATATCCTCATCAAATACATGCCAAGCCTTCTCATCTGCCATTGCTGGCCACTTGACCTTCCTCTTCTTCTCTACCTCCTCACCACCGCCATCATGCAAAGGATCTACCTGGGTACTGTGGTCTGAAACCTGACCTGGGTTATCTCTCGCCAGACTTGGAGTATGATGACTCCGTCCAGAACGAATCGCTGTGGCTTATGAATCAGTGGTTGAAAAGACCACATCATCTGTGCTTGGTGAAGTAATCTCATCTTCAACCACTGGGATGGAATAGCACTTCAACTTTGCTTGGTGGGCTGGTAAACCTTCAATGCTGGAAAACACTCTCCCATACCAACACACTGGACACTCAGAACCTCTTATCCTAGCTCTTGGTCGTACTCGTTCCCTGTAATTAACCATATCCTTTGGTAGATAGATCTCTACCAAAGGATGCTCACCTGTTAGCCCTCGAATAGGGTCACATGGAGCCATGGGAGCGGGTGGTGGATGGTCGTATGAATAGCAGGTGCATATCACAATTCCTGGTTATGTGACCACTGACACCAGGCGGACAATCTCTGAAGAGTATTGATAATGGCTGGGGTCACTCATCCTGTAAAGGCACAGCCCAGAAGAAGTCAATGGCAAACCAGTACTGTAGAAAAATTTGCCAAAAACAATTGTGGTATGGGAAGACTATGATTGCCCGCGCCCTATTACAGGGCACATAATGAATGAACGATAGACAGGGATTCGCATGCAGGCATTTTCCCCTCGTGTGGTGAGACTAGAACTAGAGGTTATTGGTTAAGATGAAACATGAAATATTTAGGGGAATCTGAGGGGAAACTTCTTCCCTCGGGAGGTAATGCATATGCGGTTTAAGCTGCCAGTGGAAGTGGTAGATGTGGGTTTGATTGAAGTTTGGACATGTACATGGATTAGAGGGTATGGAGGGCTATGGTCTGAGACTAGACAGGAAACCGGGCTGGCACGGACTAAATGGGCTGAAGAGTCTGTTTCTATGCTGTGGTGCTATATGACTCCATAACTGACAATAATAAACTCAGGCCTGGAGGACCAATGTTATTTGTCATATACGTTAATGATCTGGATGATGGGGTGGTAAATTGGATGAGTAAGTATGTAGATGATACTAAGCTAGGTGACGTTGTGGATAATGAAGTAGGTTTTCAAAGCTTGCAGAGAGATTTAAGCCAGTTAGAAGAGTGGGCTGAAAGATGGCAGATGGAGTTTAATGCTGATAAATGTGAGGTGCTACATTTTGGTAGGACCAATCAAAATAGGACATGCATGGTAAATGGTAGGGCATTGAAGAATGCAGTAGAACAGAGTGATCTAGGAATAATGGTGCATAGTTCCCTGGAGGTGGAATCTCATGTGGATAGGGTGGTGAAGAAAGCTTTTGGTATGCTGACCTTTATAAATCAGAACATTGAGTATAGGAGTTGGGATGTAATTTTGTGTGTGTTACTCTGACCATCGACACTGTCTGACCTGCTGAGTTCCTCCAGCATTTTGTGTGTGTTACTCTGGCCATTGACACTGTCTGACCTGCTGAGTTCCTTCAGCATTTTGTGTGTGTTACTCTGACCATCGACACTGTCTGACCTGCTGAGTTCCTTCAGCATTTTGTGTGTGTTACTCAGACCATCGACACTGTCTGACCTGCTGAGTTCCTCCAGCATTTCGTGTGTGTTACTCTGACCATCGACACTGTCTGACCTGCTGAGTTCCTCCAGCATTTTGTGTGTGTTACTCTGACCATCGACACTGTCTGACCTGCTGAGTTCCTCCAGCATTTTGTGTGTGTTACTCTGACCATCGACACTGTCTGACCTGCTGAGTTCCTTCAGCATTTTGTGTGTGTTACTCTGGTCTGAGACACTGTCTGACCTGCTGAGTTCCTCCAGCATTTTGTGTGTGTTTACCAGTTTGTGTGATCTGCCATCTATGAAGTGCTTCCAGTTGTAACATGGGAAAGGAATGTCTGTTCAGCTCACACACCATGTGCTCTTGCTAATGACCAGACATGACCACTGATTTGAGGAGTGTGAGGGGAGAATGAGGGGAGAATGAGAGCTGAGTCCCTCACAGTGGCTGGTGCTGAGGTGTCAGCCGTGCTCCGTCTAGAGGACTCCAAGATGACTCACGGCTGGGCGCTGCAGCAGCTGTGGCTGACGTCTCCACCTTCAGCCTTCTCTCCTTCCCCAGGGGAGCGTCACGCGCAGAGCATCTGACAGGTTAATGGCCAAGGGACTGAAAATACAAATATCAGCTCATCAAGCAGAAAGTTCACTTGAACTGTTGACTTTTCTGAGTGCAAGTCATGTGTTATGTCAGATATTTAATTTCACACTCATCTGGTAGACGGTACAAGAGCCTCTGTACTCACACCATCAGGTTAAAGAACAGTCACTACCTCTCAGACATCTAAATGACAATAAAAGAGGACTGCGTGTCCTCATAATCTAATCTAATCTAATCAGGCTCTTGAACAAAAGAGGACAACTACACTCACTTCTCCAACCATTGAGATGTTCCCACAACCAATGATCTCACTTTAAGGACTCTATCTCATTTTCTCGTTATTTAATGCTATTTATTTATATTTGCATTTTCACAGTTTTCTGTCTTCTGCATTCTGGTTGATCTTTCATTGATCCTGTTATAGTTACTATTCTACAGATTTGCTCAGTATGCCCACAGGAAAACGAATCTCAGGGTTGTCTGTGGTGACGGGTATGTACCCTGATAATAACATTGACCTTGAACTTTGAACAAGTACCTTCTTATTCTGGCTTCTGCCCCCTTTCTTTCCAGTCTTGAAGAAGGGTTTCAGTCTAAAATGTCAACTATTTATTCCCCTCCATGGATGCTGCCTGACCTGCTAAGCTCTTCCAGTGCTTTACCAAATATGAGACCGATTGAGGATCAAGGATCACCATCTACCGTGAATTTTACACTCTGTACTGTGCACATGTATACAGCTGGGATGCCTAAGGCTTTTCACAGTTTATGCATTGCACTGTACTGCTGCTGCAAAATAAACTAATTTTGTGGCATACATGAGTGCTGATAAACCTGATTCTGATATAAGACATAAGACTATAAGATATAGGAGTAGAAGTAGGCCATTCGGGTCATCGAGTCTGCTCTGCCATTCAATCACGGCCTGATCCAATTCTTCCAGTCATCCCCACTCCCCTGTCTTCTCCCCATACCCTTTGATGCCCTGGCTAATCAAGAATCTATCTATCTCTGCCTTAAGTACACTCAATGACTCGGCCTCCACAGCCGCTCGTGGGAACAACTTCCACAGATTTACCACCCTCTGACTAAAGTAATTTCTCTGCATCTCTGCTCTAAATGCACGTCCTTCAATCCTGAAATCGTGCCTTCTTGTCCTAGATTCCCTACCATGGGAAATAACCTTGCCATATCTAATCTGTTCAGGCCTTTTAACATTTGGAATGTTTCCTTGAGATCCCCCCCTCATTCTCCTGAACTCCAGGGAATACAGCCCAAGAACTGCCAGACGTTCCTCATACGGTAACCCTTTCATTCCTGGAATCATTCTCTGAACCCTCTCCAATGTCAGTATATCCATTCTTAAATAAGGAGCCCAGAACTGCACACAGTACTCCAAGTGTGGTCTCACGAGTGTCTTATACAGCCTCAACATCATATCCCTGCTCTTAAATTCTATACCTCAAGAAATGAATGCCAACATTCTGTAAAAGGGCTGGATGGTTTGGAGTTTGTAAAATGTGTGCAGGGTAGTTTTTTGAAGCAATACATAGAGGTACCAACTAGAGAAGGGGCAGTGTTGGATCTCTTGTCAGGGAATGAGACAGAGCAGGTGACGGAGGTATTTGTTGAGGAGCACTTCGGGTCCAGTGATCACAATACAATTAGTTTCAGAGTAATTATGGAGAAGGATAGGACTGGACCGAGGATTGAGATTTTTGATTGGAGAAAGGCTAACTTTGAGGAGATGCGAAAGCATTTAGAAGGACTGGATTGGAAAAATTTGTTTTATGGGAAGGATGTGACAGAGAAATGGAGGTCATTTAAAGGTGAAATTTTGAGGATTCAGAATCTTTATGTTCCTGTTAGGTTGAAAGGAAAGGTTAAAAGTTTGAGAGAGCCATGGTTTTCAAGAGATATTAGAAACTTGGTTCAGAAAAAGAGAGGGATCTTCAATAGGCAGCTTGGAGTTAATGAGCTACTCAAGAAATATAAAGAATGTGAAAAGAATCTTAAGTAAGAAATTAGAAAAGCTAAAAGAAGATACGAGGCTGCTTTGGCAAGTAAGGTGAAAATAAATCCAAAGGGTTTCTACAGTTATATTAATAGCAAAAGGATAGTGGGGGATAAAATTGGTCCCTTGGAGAATCAGAGTGGACGGCTATGTGCGGTGCCAAAAGAGATGGGGGAAATTTTGAACAATTTCTTTTCTTCGGTATTCACTAAGGAGAAGGATATTGAATTGTGTAAGGTAAAGGAAACAAGTGGGTAGTTATGGAAAGTATGACAATTAAAGAAGAGGAAGTACTGGCACTTTTAAGGAATATAAGAGTGGATAAGTCTCCAGGTCCGGACAAGATATTCCCTAGGACTTTGAGGGAGGTTAGTGTAGAAATAGAAGGGGCTCTGACAGAAATATTTCAAATGTCATTAGAAACGGGGATGGTGCTGGAGGATTGGTGTATTACTCATGTGGATCCGTTGTTTAAAAAGGGTTCTAAGAGTAAACCTGGCAATTATCGGCCTGTGAGTTTGACGTCAGTGGTGGGTGAATTGACAGAAAGTATTCTTGAAGATGGTATATATAAATATCTGGATAGACAGGATCTGATTAGGAACAGTCAACATGGATTTGTGCGTGGAAGGTCATGTTTGACAGACCTTATTGAATTTTTTGATGAGGTTACTAAGAAAGTTGACGAGGGTAAAACGGTGGATGTTGTCTATATGGACTTTAGTAAGGCCTTTGACAAGGTTCCACACAGAAGGTTAGTTAGGAAGGTTCAATCATTAGGCATTAATATGGAAGTAGTAAAATGGATTCAGCAGTGGCTAGATGGGAGATGCCAGAGAGTAGTGGTGGATAGCTGTGTGTCAGATTGGAGGCTGGTGACTAGTGGTGTGCCTCAGAGATCTGTACTGGGTCCAATGTTGTTTGTAATATATGTTAATATCTGGATGATGGGGTGGTGAATTGGATTAGTAAGTGTGCAGATGATACTAAGATAGGTGGAGTTGTGGATGATGAGGTAAGTTTTCAAAGCTTGCAGAGAGATTTAGGCCAGTTAGAAGAGTGGGCTGAAAGATGGCAGATGGAGTTTAATGCTGAAAAATGTGAGGTGCTACATTTTAGTAGAACTAATCAAAATAGGACATACATGGTAAATGGTAGGGCATTAAAGAATGCTTTAGAACAGAGGGATCTAGGAATAATGGTGCATAGTTCCCTGAAGATGGAATCTCATGTGGATATTGGATAGGGTGGTGAAGAAAGCTTTTGGTTTGCTGGCCTTTATTAATCAGAGCATTGAGTATAGGAGTTGGGATGTAATGTTGAATTTGTATGAGGCATTGGTGAGGCCAAATCTGGTGTATTGTGTACAGTTCTGGTCACCGAATTAGAGGAAAGATATCAATAACATTAAGAGAGTACAGAGGAGGTTTACTAAAATGTTGCCTGGGTTTCATCTCCTAAGTTACAGAGAAAGGTTGAACAAGTTAGGTCTTTATTCTTTGGAGCGTAGAAGGTTGAGGGGGTACCTGATAGAGGTGTTTAAAATTATGAGGGGGATAGATAGAGTTGACGTGGTTAGACTTTTTCCATTGAGAGTGGGGAAGATTCAAACAAGAGGACATAGGTTGAGAGTTAGAGGACAAAAGTTTAGGGGTAACATGAGGGGGAACTTCTTTACTCAGAGAGTGGTAGCTGTGTGGAACGAGCTTCCAGCAGAAATGGTTGAGGCAGGTTTGATGTTGTCGATTAAAGTTAAATTGGATAGATATAAGGACAGGAAAGGGATGCAGGGTTATGGGCTGAGTGCAGGTCGGTGGGACGAGGATAGGGTGAGAGTTCGGCACGGACTAGAAGGGCCGAGATGGCCTGTTTCTGTGCTGTAATGGTTATATGGGTAACATTGCATTCGCCTTCTTCACCACTGTCTCAACTTGGAAGTTAATCTTTAGGGTATCCTGCACAAGGACTCCCAAGTCCTTTTGCATCTCTGCATTTTGAATTCTCTCCCCATCTAAATAATAGTCTGCCCATTTATTTCTTCCATCAAAGTGCATGACCATACACTTTCCAACATTGTATTTCATTTGCCACTTCTTTACCCATTCCCCTAAACTATCTAAGTCTCTCTGCAGGCTCTCTGTTTCCTCAACACTACCCAATCTTCCATCTATCTTTGTATCATCGACAAATTTAGGCACAAATCCATTAATCCCATAGTCCAAATCATTGACATAGATTGTAAAAAGTAGTGGTTCCAACACCGACCCCTGTGGAACTCCACTGTTAACTGGCAGCCAGCCAGAATAGGATCCCTTTATTCCCACTCTCTGTTTTCTGCCGATCAACCAATGCTCCACCCATGCTAGTAACTTCCCTGTAATTCCATGGGCTCTTATCTTGCTAAGCAGTCTCATGTGTGGCACCTTGTCAAACGCCTTTTGAAAATCCAAGAACACCACATCTACTGCATCTCCTTTGTTTACCCTGCTTGTAATTTCCTCAAAAAATTGCAGTAGGTTAATCAGGCAGGATTTTCCTTTCAGGAAACCATACTGTCTTTGGCCTATCTTGTCATATGTGCCTCCAGGTACTCCGTAATCTCATCCCTAACAATCGATTCCAACAACTTCCCAACCACTGATGTCAGGCTAACAGGTCTATAGTTTCCTTTCTGCTGCCTCCCACCCTTCTTAAATAGTGGAGTAACATTTGCAATTTTCCAGTCATCCGGTACAATGCCAGAATCTGTCGATCTTGAAAGATCATTGTTAATGCCTCTGCAGTCTCTCCAGCTACTTCCTTCAGAACCTGAGGGTGCATTCCATCAGGTCCAGGAGATTTATCCACCCTCACATCATTAAGCTTCCTGAGCACCTTCTCAGTTGTAATTTTCATTGCATATACATCACTTCCGTGACACTCTTGCATGTCCAGTATACTGCAGATGTCTTCCACTGTGAAGTCTGATGCAAAATACACATTCAATTCCTCTGCCATCTCTGCATCTCTCATTACAATATCTCCAGCGTCATTTTCTATTGGTCCTACATCTATCCTCAACTCTCTTTTACCCTTTATATACTTAAAAAAGGTTTTAGTATCTTCTTTGAAGCTTCCTTTCATAATTCATCTTTTCTTTCCTAATGGACTTCTTAGTTTCCTTCTGCAAGTTTTTAAAAGCTTCCCAGTCCTCTATCTTCCCACGAGCTTTGGCTTCCTTGTATGCCCTATCTTTTGCTTTTACTTTGGCTCTGACTTCACTTGTCAGCCACTGTAGTGTCCTTCTTCCATTTGAATAAATTTGGAATATATCTGTCTTGCACTTCCCTCATTTTTCGCAGAAACGTCAGAAAACTCTGCTGTCCTTCCTGCTAGTGTCCCTTTCCAGTCAACTTTGGCCAGTTCCACTCTCATGTCATTGTAATTTCGTTTATTCCACTAAAATACTGACACATTGGAATTTAGTTTCTCCTTCTCAAATTTCAAAGTGAACTCGATCTTACTGTGATCACTGTTCCCTAAGGGATATTGCCCTTCTGACATGCCTTTTCTATCTCCTGCTGTAACCTGTAAATCATAACTCGGCTGCTGTTTGGAGGCCTGTATACAACCGCCATTAGAGTCCTTTTACCCTTGCCATTTCTCAACTCAACCCATAGAGACCCTGCGCCTTCTAATCCTATGTCATCCCTCTCTAATGATTGAGTATTATTTCTTATACACAGGGCCACACCACCCCCTCTGCCTACCAACCTATCTTTCTGATACACCGTATGTCCTTGAACACTCAACTCCCAATGGCAGCCATCCTTTAGCCAAGTTTCAGAGATGGCCACAACGTCATACTTGCCAATCTGTAACTGAATTTCAAGATCATCCATTTTATTTCTTATGTTGCGTGCATTCAAATATAACATTTTCAGTCCAGCATTTGTTTTTTTCTGTCTTAACTGCACCACGCCTCTATTGCCCTGTAAATATGGGTCTGTATTGTGAATCGAGAGTGGGAAGAGTCAGGGAAAGGGGAGGGAGCAGGAAGCACCAGAGAGACATTCTCAAATGATCAATAAACCAATTGTTTGGATTCAAATGACCCTGCCTGGTGTCTCAGGGCTGGGTGTGGCTGCACCCACGCCACCACCCCCCAACCCCTGGCATGAACAGCCTTTGCTCCCGCCAGATTTACAAACTCGCTTTCTGCTCCATGATGACAAATATAATATTGTTCAAGGGTCTTAAGACACTATATATATATATAATATATATACACACACACACACACACACACACAGAGGTGTCTAAGACTTCTGCATGGTGCTGTATATTCTGATTTTCAGAAGGCCATTGACAAGGTGCCACACATGAGGCTGCTAAACAAGATAAGAACCCATGGAATTACGGGATAGTTACATACGTGAATAGAGCGTTGGCTGATTGTCAGGAAACAGAGAGCGGGAATAAAGGGATTCCATTCTGGTTGGCTGCCGTTACCAGTGGTGTTCCACAGGGGTCTGTGTTGGGGCCGCTCCTTTTTACGTTGTACATCAACGATTTGGATTATGGAATAGATGGCTTTGTGGCTAAGTTTGCTGACGATACGAAGATAGGTGGAGGGCCCGGTAGTGCTGAGGAAACAGAGAGCCTGCAGAGAGACTTGGATAGATTGGAAGAATGGGCAAAGAAGTGGCAAATGAAATACAATGTTGGAAAGTGTATGGTTATGCACTTTGGTAGAAGAAATAAACGGGCAGACTATTATTTAAATGGGGAGAAAATTCAAAGTACTGAGATGCAACAGGACTTGGGAGTCCTCGTACAGGATACCCTTAAGGTTAACCTCCAGGTTGAGTCGGTGGTGAAGAAGGTGAATGCAATGTTGGCATTCATTTCTAGAGGAATAGAGTATAGGAGCAGGGATGTGATGTTGAGGCTCTGTAAGGCCCTGGTAAGACCACACTTGGAGTACTGAGTGCAGTTTTGGGCTCCTTATTTAAGAAAGGATGTGCTGATGTTGGAGAGGGTTCAGAGAAGATTCACTAGATTGGTTCAGGGAATGAGAGGGTTAACATAAGAGGAATGTTTGTCCGCTCTTGGACTGTACTCCTTGGAGTTTAGAAGAATGAGGGGCGACCTCATAGAAACATTTTGAATGTTGAAAGGCATGGACAGAGTGGATGTGGCAAAGTTGTTTCCCATGGTGGGGGAGTCTAGTACAAGAGGGCATGACTTAAGGATTGAAGGACGCCCATTCAGAACAGAGATGTGAAGAAATTTTTTTAGCCAGAGGGTGGTGAATCTATGGAATTTGTTGCCACGGGCGGCAGTGGAGTTCAAGTCACTGGGTGTATTTAAGGCAGAGATTGATAGGTATCTGAGTAGCTGGGGCATCTAAGGTTATGGTGAGAAGGCGGGGGAGTGGGACTAAATGGGAGAATAGATCAGCTCATGATAAAATGGCAGAGCAGACTCGATGGGCTGAATGGCCGACTTCTGCTCCTTTGTCTTATGGTCTTAATAACGGATGCTGCCTTTTTGAGGCATCACCTTTCAAAGATGTCCCATGGGGAGGCTAGTGCCCGTGGTGGAGCTATCTGAGTTTATAACCCTCTGCAACATTTTTCCTGATCCTGTCCACTAGCCCTTCCATACCAGAAGGTGATGCAACAAATCTGTGTTTCCCAGCATTTTGCCGTAGATATCTTGTCTTACTGCTTAATTTTCACCAACTATCAGTGACAAAAATCACTGCTTTTTGAACAGAAGCACACGCAACTGACGCTATTTAAAAACTGTTCATTCAAAGTACTATGTAGTGTTTAATGGCCGCAGAGTTCACACGGCTGAACTGGTTAGAAACTGTTCGTCAAGAGTCTCCTGTCCCAATTGGGTGGCAGAGTATCCCAAACAAATGAAGGGAATCGCATCTTTAGAGGGTGAGGTTGTAGGTTGTTAAAGGACCTTTGATTTCCTGCCCAATTAACTGTAGACCTCAGTGAACTTGGAGGTTGGCTAGCAAGTAAGCACATATGTAAGTGTCATCTGCAAACTGTAGCTCAGTAACTGATGTTCAGGGACCTTGGACCTAGCATGGGGTGGTGGGGGGATGGAAGGGTGACGTAGGTGGAACGGTTTCCCATTTCTCTTGTAGATCGCCACCACATCAGTGGGAAGCAGGCTGGGGGTGAGGCACTGCAGTCAGGTAGAGAAAGAATGGGAAAAATGTTAGGGCGATGATGCAACTTTGTTTGAGATTGTGGTGGAGATAAAGGCTTGATACCATTGTGGAGAAGATGGAATATGCCAATTTAAGTTGGCAGCCAAATATGACAACAATATTCCACAATCTCTCTTGGTTTCAAAAGCTATTTTGAGGTCAAAATCTGCACGTAATGGCTGATGTTCTACTTTGCACTTGGTATTGACAGCATTGTCTATTGTGCTTCCAAGTGGATGGGGTCTGCACTATAATTGAGCGAGCAGCTTTATGGGCATCTAAGGAGGACCCTGTCCATGTCTGTCCCTGTGGGATGCAATAGATTATGAAAACACGTAGTCCTCTTTTATTGTCATTTAGTAATGCATGCGTTAAGAAATGATACATTATTTCCTCCGGTGTGATATCACAAAACACAGGACAGACCAAGACTGGAAAAACTAACAAAACCACATAATTATAACATATAGTTACAACAGTGCAACAATACCATAACTTGATGAAGAAGTCCATGAGCACAGTAAAAAATTCAAAGTCTCTCAAATGTCCCACATCTCACACAGACGGAGAAAAGAAAGAAATACTCTCCCTGCCATGCCGACCACAATCCGACTCTGAGTCATCCGGAAACTTCGAGCTCTGATCAGCTGTCCGACACCGAGTACTGAGCGCCATCTCTGTCCGAACGATTTGACCTCCTTATTGGTCACCAAAAGCAGGCAAGGCCGGGGATTTTGAGGCCTACCCTCCGAAAGATTCCCGACCACACAATAACAACAGCAGCGAACGGGCGTTTCAGAAATTTCTCCAGATGTTCCTCTGTGGTTTCACGTCGATTCACCATCAAATCAGAATTGTCCACGGCCCCTATTTAACAGATACGATATCATTTTTCACCGGAGGGCTGCGCACACGCAGGTGCGCCGCCATCTTCTCCTCCCGCCTGATGGCACAACAGTCAGTTGTCACAATTGGATTTCTTCATCAACCAAGTCTCAGTTGGGATATTTCTAGTATAAGACAAACATTCTCTCTTTATTTTATGGAAGCGTAGAGCTGGAGGAATGAATGGCCTTCTATGCTGTAAAATACTACGCAGTTTCAAAAAGAACTGCCAATGGCTTTCACACTGTCCTTATTCATTCATGGACTCAGGGTCTTGGTCTAAATATTTTTTGTGACTGTATTTTACTGATGTAGTGGCGGGATGGAGATCCGTCCCTATCAAAGGGGGTGTAAGGCGCTCCTTCCCTCCGCTAGCCTGCAGTTCACCCTTGAGCAAGGTGTAGCACCTGCCTAGCCCCCTCCCCTACCCCCCCAACCCCCCCCCCCAATCAGGGTCACGTGAAGGCATGGGAGCAGGTGGTGGATGGTCGTATGAGCAGCCGGTGCAGATCACAAGTCCTTGTTATGTGACCACTGACACCGGACAGACAATCTCTGAAGAGTATTGATAAAACCCATCTTGTAAAATACTACCCAGAAGAAAAAATGGAAAACTACTTCTGCAGAAAAATTTGCCAAGAACGATCATGGTCATGGGGACCATGATTGCCCACGTCATACAACATGGCACTTAATAGAAACATAGAAAACCTACAGCACAATACAGGCCCTTGGCCCACAAAGTTGTGCCGAACATATACCTACCTTAGAAATTACTAGGCTTACCCATAGCCCTCTTTTTTTACTAAGCTCCATGTACCTATCTAAAAGTCTCTTAAAAGACCCTATCGTATCCACCTCCACCACCGTTGCCGGCAGCCCATTCCACGCACTCACCACTCTGAGTAAAAAACTTACCCCTGACATCTCCTCTGTACCTGCTCCCCAGCACCTTAAACCTGTGTCCTCTTGTGGCAACCATTTCAGACCTGGGAAAAAACCTCTGACTATCCACATGATCAGTGCCTCTCATCATCTTATACACCTCTATCAGGTCACCTCTTAACCTCTGTTGCTCCAAGGAGAAAAGGCCGAGTTCACTCAACCTATTCTCATAAGGCATGCTCCCCAATCCAGGCAACATCCTTGCAAATCTCCTCTGCACCCTTTCTATGGCTTCCACATCCTTCCTGTAGTGAGGTGACCAGAAATGAGCGCAGTATTCCAAGTGGGGTCTGACCAGGGTCCTATATAGCTGCAACATTACCTCTCGGCTCCTAAACTCAATCCCACAATTGATGAAGGCCAATACACTCTATGCCCTCTTAACTACAGAGTCAACCTGCGCAGCTGCTTTGAGCGTCCTATGGTCTCCGACCCCAAGATCACTCTGATCCTCCACACTGCATCATTCATAATGATGATGAATTTGATTTTACTGGTATCTTGTATGTGTTTTGCGCTGTGTATGTCTGTTGGTAATGTGTCTTGCACCTTGGTCCTGGAGTAATGCTGTTTCATTTGGCTGTATTCAGGGGTACGTTATACATTGAAGAGTACAGCACATGAACAAGCAATTCAGCCCACAATGTTGTGCCAAACCAGCTAAAAAGTAAATTTTAAAAAACAAATCTAATCCCTCCTACCTATACAAGGTCCATATCCCTCCACCTTCCTCATATTCATGTGCCTATCTGAACATCTCTTAAAAGCCTTTAATGTATTTGCCTCTACCACCATACCATGCAGCGCATTCCGGACATCCACCACTCTCTGAGTAAAAAACTTACCCCTCGTATCCGCCTTTGCATCTACCCCATCTGTCCTTCAATGCATGCCCTCTGGTATTAGACATTTCAACCCTGGGAAACAGATACTTTCTGTCCACTCTATCTATGCCTCTCATAATCTTATGAACCTCTATGAGATATCCCCTCAGCTCCCACCGCTCCAGAGAAAACCCAAGTTTGTCAAGGTTCTAAACAGGGCTGCATCCTGGTAAGCCTCTTCTGCACTCTCTCCGAAGCCTCAACGTCCTTCCTGTAGTGCGGTGACCAGAACTGTATAGTTGAATGACAATTAAACTTGAGCAACTAAACTAAGATCTTTAATTTAATCTTTTATTAGACTCCCACACTGTCCGTAACTGGGAAGGATCCAAGCAGGGTAGGATTAACTGTGGTTCTTTCTCTGTGTGTTCCTCAGGTTTGACAAGCTACTGCAGGAGAAGCAGGAGCTGGAGGTGATGATACTGCAGCTCCAGGAGCAGGTAAAGCTTTCGAGCACAGCCGCTGTCGCCAAGGACATTAAAATACTGAAAAAAGTCATCCAAGGCCTGGAGCAGGAGTTGATGAAGGAGCGGACAAAAAACCAGAGAGCAGCAAGCAAGAGAAACCAGGAGTACCACCAGGTCCTCGATGAGGTGAGTCACGGAATAATTGTTTATGTACTGTAAACAATCACAATTGTCTAGTCCACCTTCTACCTGTGAATTTTGTTTTCTTGAAATTAAGTATCATATACAGTGGATTCCGGTTAATTGGGACACATTGGGACCAGTACATTTTGGCCCAGCTAAACAGCTGTCTCAATTACCTGAAGTTTCATGGAAATATTTAAAGAATAAAAAAGATAAGCTACCACTTAACTGAGTAACGAATTATTTAAGTGAAATACAGAACAAATGAGAACACCAATACTACTTCTGGTTGTCCATCGTGTCCGACGATGGCAGGAAACTTGTGTGGGAGAGTTTTTGAAGTAGAAAAGCCGTTGCACTGGGGCAGTTCCACTCTTCTCCACCTCAGAAGTCCGGGTCCAGTGGTGTGAGTAACCGTCACAACAAGGTTCTTCGCTGGTTGCAGTGGATGACCTCATTATGTCCTTCACTCTCCATGTAACACTGCAGGATCACCTTCCTGGCCATTGGATCTCACCCATCCTGACGGCCAGAGCTGAGTTTGCATGCCAGGACAGGCGTGTCCCTATCCCACCGGGGTATGAAGCCTGCCAGCTACCCTCACCTGCTTTAGCTCACCTGTTGAAGCAGTGTATGGGGATGTGCCTGCTGTTGCATGCAAACAGCTCCTTGGAATCTCAGGTGAGACCTGAGTGTATACTGCCGTGTTCTTTTGAGTGTAAATGAACAGAATTGGCGCAGGCACCTAGTGTAGATAATGGACTATCAGCATACAATTTCAGTGAAGTCAGCCTCCAAATTTTCATTTACATTGTAACATTCTAGTTGTCGATATTTTAATTCTTCATAGCTTCTAACTTATTGAAGTAGTGAAGTTGTTTCATTTTCACTCAGAGCCGTTTCTGGCATCTGCAAGCCAGAATGCTTGAAACTGCTGGGAGCAAAATGGTTCTGAATTGTTTTACTGCTTATTTCTCACCAACTATCATTGACAAAAATCTCTGATTTTTAAACAAGCACACGCAACTAACACTATTTAGAAAGTGTTTGCTCTAAGCACGGTGTAGTGTCTAACTACCACAAATTTCTCTTGTCTGACGCTAGTTAGAAACAGTCTGCTGCCTCAATTAAACGGCATAATGTCCCAAATAAACAAAGGGAATCCCGGCTCTTTTCTCAGTTAGTTTTTGTTCTTTAGGAGTTGTCCCAAATAAGCAGTGGCCCCAGTTAACTGATGGCCCAGTTAACTGGAATCCACTGCACTGGAAAGGAAATGACCCTCTCTTCCCTACTCTATCCACCCTTTTTTGGCCTCTGCACTGTGTCTGATTTCGACCAAAAGACATAGAAGAAGAATTGAGTCCATTTGGCCCATTGAGTCTGCTCTGCCATTACATCATGGCTGATTTATTTTCCCTCTCAACCCCATTCTCCCGCCTTATCCCTGTAAGCTTTGACACCCTGACTAATCAAGAGTGTCTACTTTAAGTACACCCAATGATTTGGCCTCCACAGGTGTCTGTGGCAAAGAATTCCATAGATTCACCATCCCCGGCTAAAGAAATTCCTCCATCGCATTTCTAAAGGCACGTCCTTGTATTCAGAGGCTGATTCCTCTGATACTAGATTGTCCCAATATTGGAAACATCCTCAATGTCCACTTCATCATGGCCTTTCAATATTCGATAGGTTTCAATGAAATCACCTCCCCCACCGTTCTGCATTTCAGCAAGTACAAGCCCAGAGCCATTAAACACTCCTCAATTTTCCCCTTTGGTTGTTACCTGGTCAACATTGGATTTTTTCACAGTCTCACATCTTGCATGAAAGGCCATATGCCCCTGTATGAAAGTTTCTTTTAACCCTTTTCTCCCACTGTTTCAGGGATTTCCAACCTTTTTTATCCTATGGTCCAATGCCATTAAGCAAGGAGTCTGTGGACCACAGTTTGGGAACCCCTGCTCTGCTTTATCTAACCCTAAAGCTATTATGTTTGTGATGCCACTCACCATTGGTCACTGTTCTGGGAATAAAAGATAGAAGATCTATTTATAGTTTTTCCATTAAATTAATTCCCTGAGAACCTAGTTCTCAGCTCGGCACCATTTTGAACTTGCAGACTACTTCGTTATCACAAAATGCAGGAGGAACTCAGCAGGTCAGACAGTATCAATGGAAAGGAAAATACAGTCGACGTTCAGGCCGAGAACTTTCATCGGGATTGTAAAGAAGAGGGAAGAAGCCAGAATAAGAAGGTGGTGAGAGGTGGGAGAAGAGGAAAGGAAAGTACAAGTTGGCAGGTGATAGGTGAGGGGGAAGGCTGGGGGAGATGGATGAAGCTGGGAGGTGAGGTGGGAGAGGCAAAGAGCTGAACAAGAAGGAATCTGATCAGAGAAGAGAGTGAACCAATGGAGAAAGGGAAGGAGGTGGAGAATCATAAGACATAGGAGCAGAATTAGGCCATCTGGCCCATCCAGTCTTCTCCGTCATTCAATCATGGCTGATCTGTTTTTCTATCTCCTCCTCAACCCTAGTTCCCAGCTTTCTCTCTGTAACCTTTGATGCCATGTCCAGTCAAGAACCTATCAATCTGTACCTTAAATACACCCAATGACCTGGCCTCCACACTTGTATGTGGCAACAAATTCACCACCCTTTGGCAAAAGAAATTTCTCCGCATCTCTGCTTTGAAAGTGTGCCCCTCTATTCTGAGGCTGTACCCTCTTGTCCTAGACTCTCCCACCATGGGAAACATCCTTTCCACATCTACTCTGTCTAGGCCTTTCAACATTTGAAAGGTTTCAATGAGATTTCCCCCCCCCCACCCAATCCTTCTGAATTCCAGTGAGTACAGACCCAGAGCCATCAAACATTCCTCGTATGATAACCCTTTCATTCCTGGAATCCTCCTCTAGACCCTCTCCAATGCCAGCACATCTTTTCTAAGATGAGGGGCCCAAAACTGTTCACAATACTCAAGGTGAGGTCTCACCAGTGTCTTATAAAGCCTCAGCATCACCTCCTTGCTCTTATATTCTAGAGTTCTTGAAATGAATGCTAACATGGCATTTGCCTTCCTCACCACCAACTCAGCCTGCAAGTTAACCTTCAAGGTGTTCTGCACAGGGACTCCCAAGCCCCTCTGCATCTCCGATTCCTGCATTTTCTCCCCATTTAGAAAATAGTCTGCACATTTATTTCTACTACCAAAGTGCATAATCATGCATTTTCCAACCTTGTATTTCATCTACCACTTTTTTGCCCATTCTTTTAATCTGTCCAAATCCTTCTGCATCCTACCTGTTTCCTCAACACTACCTTCCCCTTCACCAATCTTTGTATCATCCGCAAACTGGGCAACAAAGCTACCTATTCCATCATCTAATTCATTTTATACAGCATAAAAAAAAACTGGTCCCAACACTAACCCCTGCGGAACACGACTAGTCACTGGCAGCCAACCACAAAAGGATCCTTTTATTCCCACTCACGGCCTCCTACCAATCAGTAATGCTCTAACCACGTTAGTAACTTTCCTGTAATACCATGGGCTCTTAACTTAGTAAGCAGCCTCATGTGTGGCACCTTGTCAAAGGCTTCTGAAAGTCCAAATATACAACATCCATTGCATCCCTTTATCTATCCTACTTGTAATCTCCTCAAAGATTTCCAATAGGTTCTTCAGGCAGGATTTTCCCTGAAGGAAACCATGCTGACTTTGCACTGTCTTGTCCTCTGTCACCAAGTACTCTATCACCTCATTAACAATTGACTGTAACATCTTCCTAACCACTGAGGTCAGGCTAATTGGTCTCTAATTTCCTTTCTGCTGCCAGAGTCCAATGAGTTTTGAAAGATCATTTCTAATGCAACCTCTTTCAGAATCCTAGGGTGCAGTTCCTCTGGTCCAGGTAAGTTATCTAACTTTAGGTCTTTCAACTTTTTGAGCACCTTCTCTTTTGTTACAGAGACTGCACCCACTTCTCTTCCTTCACACACTACAACATCAGGCATACTGTTAATGTCTTCCACAGTGAAGACTGACGCAAAATACTCATTTAATTCAGCAGCCATCTCCTTGGCCCCTGTTATTATTTCTCCTGCCTCATTTTCTAGCGGTCCTATATCCATTCGCTCTGTTTATTTTTAACATACTCGAAAAAACTTGTACTATCCACTTAAATATTATTTGCTAGCTTGCTTTCATATTTCATCTTTTCCCTTCTAATGATTTTTTTTTATTGCTCCCTGTAGGTTTTTAAAAACTTCCCAGTCTTCTGCATCAGACTTTACTTTCTCCCTATCAAATTGTGATCACTGGTTCCTAAGGGCTCTTTTACCTTAAACTCCCTAATCACTACCGGTTTATTACATAGCACGCAATCTAGTATAGCTGATCCCCTAGTATGCTCAATGACAAACTGCTCTAATCTCTTAGGCATTCAACAAACTCACTTTCTTGAGATCCATTACCAACCTGATTTTCCTAATCGACTTGCATGTTAAAATCGCCCATGACTACCATAACATTGCCCTTTTGACTCGCCTTTTCTGTTTTCTGCAGTAACCTGTGGTCCATCTCTCAGCCACTTTTGGGAGGCCTGTATATAACTGCCATCAACGTCCTTTTACCCTTGCAGTTTCTTAACTCAACCCACAAGGATTCAATATCCTGCGATCCCATGCCACATCTTTCTACTAATTTGATGCCATTCCTTACCAACAGAACCACACCACCCCCTCTGCCTACCTTCCTGTCCCTCTGATATAACGTGTAACCTTGGACATTCAGTTCCCAACTACACCCATCCTTCAGCCACGATTCAGTGATGGCCACATCATACCTGGCAATTTGTAATATTGCAACAAGATCATCCACCTTATTTCTTATACTACGCGCATTTAGATACAACACCTTGAGTACCGTATTTGCTATCCTTTCTGATTCTGCACCCCTAATGATTTGATACTCAGCCTTCTGGCTGCAACTAAGTCCTATCACCTGCCTGCCCTTCCTGATAATCTGACTGCACACTATCTTTACCTTTTTACCATCCGTCCTTTCCTGAGTCCCTTCACTCCGGTTCCCAACCTCCAAATTAGTTTAAACCCTCCCCAACAGCTCTAACAAACCTGCCCGCAACAATATTGGTTCCCCTTGGGTTCAGGTACAACCTGTCACTTTTGAACAGGTCATACCTCCCCCAGAAGAGATCCCAGTGATCCAGGAACCTGAAGCCCTGCCCCCCGCACCAACTTCTCAGACACGCAATTATTTGCCAAATCATCATGTTTCTACCCTCACTGGCGTGTGGCACGGGTAGCAATACTGAAATTACTACCTGGGAGGTCCTGCTTCTCAGCTTTCCACCGAGCTCTCTAAATTCTCTTTTCAGGACCTCTTTGCTTTTCTTTCCTATGTCATTGGTACCAATATGTACCAAGACATCTGGCTGCTCCCCCTCCCCCTCCAAAATGCTGTGGACATGATCTGAGACATCCCTGATCCTGGCACCTGGGAGGCAACATACGATCCGGGTGTCCCGTTCACATCCACAGAACCTCCTGCCTGTTCCCCTCACTATCGAGTCCCTTATCACCACCACTCCCTTCTTCTCTCTCTTTCCCTTCTGCACCGTGGTCCCGTGCTCGGTGCCTGTAACCAGGTCGCCGTGGCATTCTCTCAGGAGGTCATCCCCCACAACAGTATCCAAAGCCGTATACTTGTTTTTGAGAGGAATAGCCACATGGGTGCTCTGCTCTAACTGCCTATTTCCATTTCTCCTGATGGTCACCCAGCTACTTGCCTCCTGCAACTTCAGGGTAACTACCTCCCTGTAACTTTAACCAATTATATCCTCGCTCTCCCTTAAAGCCGCCAGTCATCCAGTTGCTGTCCAGATCCCTAACACAGTCTTCAAGGAGCTGCGGCTCGGTGCACTTCACGCAGATGTAGTTCCCCAAGAGACTCTGGGTCTCCCAGTTCTCCAACATCTGGCACGAAGAGCATACCACAGCCATTTAAGTGGAACAGTAAGAGAGGGGAAAAAAAACACAGAAAGGAAACCTTAACAGACGCTTTACACAGCTGACGCCTCTTCTGAGCTGAAGCCTGTCGCTTCTACTCTCACCACTGGCCTACTCCCATTCAATGGCCGCTCCGCTTATCCCTTCTGTACTTTTATTTAGTTCGCCGAGCTCTGTTGATGCTGCTGATGGGCCACATACAATGGACAAACGCTCTCGAAGCTCCCTTTTTAAATAACCGCTGCTGACCTGTGAGAAATCCCTGTTGGTAAAGCTCCGTTGACGTCGCTGATAAGCTACGTACAATCGGAGGAAGGTGAATGGCAGGTGGGGAGCCAGAATGGGGAGTAGGAAAAGAGAGGAAGAGGGAGGAATTACAAGAACTTAGAGAATTGATGCTCTTGCTGTCAGGATGGAGTCTACCCAGCCAGAATATGAGGTTGCCATGAATCCAGGATTCTAGCCACTGTGGTCTCGTGTCTCCTATCTTATTTATCTGATCTGTTTGATACAGTTCATTCTGGATCACAATTAGGATCATGCCAACAGAAGTATCTTGGATGCTAGAAATCTGAAGAAAATCACAACAGATTTTTAAAAATATATTGATGTAATGATGTATCCTTTTGCCCATCCTCCTAAACCCATGTTCTCTGGTCTCTATCCCTTCTGCCACTGGAAACAGTTGTCTTATTTATTCCAAACTGGCCATGATTTTGAACATTGCTATCAAATCTACTCTGCTCAAAGAGCCCAGGTTGTCAGCTCGAAATTCAATTCAATTCAAGTTTAGTTGTCATTCAACCATACATGAAAACTTCCACGAATACAGCCAAACAAGACAGTGTTATTCCAGGGTCAAGATGCAGAACATAGTACCAACAGTCACACAACACAATGCACACATAAGACAGCATGTATAAGATAGCAAGCACATGTAGGATATCAGTAAAATGCAACCACGCAAAAAAAAGTAGTCCAGACCCTGAGTCCATGAATCCAACAAAAATCTGCAATCGACCACAATACAGCTTGTCTTCTGCCGAGTGAGTACTGGGATGGGGGTGGAGGGGGCAGCACCAACTCCAGCTTGCACACCACGCCACTCTGCACCTGGTCAAGCGCACCAGCTTCAATGCCTCTCTGCTGGTGGTTGTAAACAGGAGACACCACGGCTAGAAGCGTAGTTCTTGCTATGGCCGAGGCCACGCTGCTCCCTTGCCGTCCACTCCTGCTGTTCGCCAATAAATCAGCGAATTCCACGTTAACAATGTCAAAAAGGGTCTTGCGATCACAGGAAAAACGACTAAGACAGTCACTCCTCCTCACATCTGCTTCGTATGCCAACTCGTCTCTGACACAGCACAAAGTCCAGTTCCTGCAGCTTCTCTGCCAAAGCGCAACTCGCTGATGGGGGTAGGCCTGCAGTACTTCAGGTTGTTGAGGTCTAGCAGGATCTTGCAATTATAAAAATAAATGTTTAAAAAGAACAGTAGCACCTTTGTTGACCTTGTAGAATTAATGTTCATTTTCTTTCTGATTCTGCCCTCAGCTTGAAGAGGTAAAGGCCTCAGAGCGGAAGTTGAAGCTACGAGTGAAGAACTTAACTGTTGAGCTGGGTTTATACAAGAGGGGGTGAGTTTGTGACTGGAACTGTATGAGCACCAAAGCTGTATTCACTTTACAGCGGCTGCACAATCTGTGCTGAGTGAGCTGACCTTGTCTGCATGGTTATGGTTATGGTTACCCTTTCTGCCCTTGGTCTGGGAGGATGGAACTCATCTATGACCTTGTCAAACAACAATGTATGAAGTTCAAAAACAGTGGATGCTGGAAATCTGAAATGAAAACAGAACATTCTAGAAATCCTCAGCAGGACAGTCAGAATCTGTGGAAAGTGAAATAAGAGTTGGCTTCAAGTCCAAGACTCTTTGTTGGAACTGCTTCTTTCCACTGATGTTGCTCAACAGCTGAGTTTCCAGCATCGTTCGTTCTTCATCACAGATCGACTTTATTCACCAGATACACTCAGTGGCCACTTTATTAGGTACAGGAGTGGGGCCCGGTGTGACCTTCAGCTCATCCACTTCAACATTCGATGTGTTGTATGGTCTTTTCCTTTTAAATCTTTTCATTAATTTTCAAAATTATAAACACAATAACAGTGTTGATACAAAGAGTTTGGAATAACCTTATTATTGATAAACATATACAAAAAAAATTTCAAATAGCATAGGTATAATAGACTTCCAAACTCATGATGAAATTAATCATAAAGAAGAAAAAGAAATAAAAAGAAAAAAATATATACAAAGAAACCCCCCCCCAAAAAAAGAAAAAGAAGAAATAAATACTAAACCCAAAAAAAGTAAACGGAACAAAACAGGGCTAGACCAATATCTTAAATTGAATACATTCAGTAATGTTGGCAACTCCGCTCCTCTATTCATATATTTTAAGTTAATAAAGAGGATTTCGAAAGGTCAAATTACATCATATGAAAATGTTGCATAAAAGGTTTCCAAGTTTCTTCAAATTTAACCGAAGGATCAAAAATATCACTTCTAATTTTTTCTAAATTTAAACATAATATAGTTTGGGAAAACCATTGGAATGTAGTAAGAGGATTGGTCTCCTTCCTGTTCAATAAAATGGATCTTCTGGCCATTAAAGTAACAAATGCTATCATCCGACAGGCTGAAGAAGAAAAAGATCTATGTTCTACCATTGGCAATCCAAAAATTGTCGTAATAGGATGGGGTTGTAAATCAAAACATAGAACTGTTGAGATAATATCAAAAATATCTTCCCAATATTTTTCCAAGAGAGGACAGGACCAAAATTGATTATGGGGAGCAAGGACATGGCAGACCAATTGAATAATTACTTTGGTTCTGTCTTCACTAAGGAGGACATAAATAATCTTCCAGAAATAGTAAGGGACAGAGGGTCCAGTGAGATGGAGGAACTGAGTGAAATACATGTTAGTAGGGAAGTGGTGTTAGGTAAATTGAAGGGATTGAAGGCAGATAAATCCCCAGGGCCAGATGGTCTGCATCCTAGAGTGCTTAAGGAAGTAGCCCAAGAAATAGTGGATGCATTAGTGATAATTTTTCAAAACTCGTTAGATTCTGGACTAGTTCCTGAGGATTGGAGGGTGGCTAATGTAACCCCACTTTTTAAAAAAGAAGGGAGAGAGAAACCGGGGAATTATAGACCGGTTAGCCTAACGTCGGTGGTGGGGAAACTGCTGGAGTCAATTATCAAGGATGTGATAACAGCACATTTGGAAAGCGGTGAAATGATCGGACAAAGTCAGCATGGATTTGTGAAAGGAAAATCATGTCTGACGAATCTCATAGAATTTTTTGAGGATGTAACTAGTAGAGTGGATAGGGGAGAACCAGTGGATGTGGTATATTTGGATTTTCAAAAGGCTTTTGACAAGGTCCCACACAGGAGATTAGTGTGCAAACTTAAAGCACACGGTATTGGGGGTAAGGTATTGGTGTGGGTGGAGAATTGGTTAGCAGACAGGAAGCAAAGAGTGGGAATAAACGGGACCTTTTCAGAATGGCAGGCGGTGACTAGTGGGGTACCGCAAGGCTCAGTGCTGGGACCCCAGTTGTTTACAATATATATTAATGACTTGGATGAGGGAATTAAAAGCAGCATCTCCAAGTTTGCGGATGACACGAAGCTGGGTGGCAGTGTTAGCAGTGAGGAGGATGCTAAGAGGATGCAGGGAGTCTTGGATAGGTTGGGTGAGTGGGCAAATTCATGGCAGATGCAATTTAATGTGGATAAATGTGAAGTTATCCACTTTGGTGGCAAAAATAGGAAAACAGATTATTATCTGAATGGTGGCCGATTAGGAAAAGGGGAGGTGCAACGAGACCTGGGTGTCATTATACACCAGTCATTGAAAGTGGGCATGCAGGTACAGCAGGCGGTGAAAAAGGCGAATGGTATGCTGGCATTTATAGCGAGAGGATTCGAGTACAGGAGCAGGGAGGTACTACTGCAGTTGTACAAGGCCTTGGTGAGACCACACCTGGAGTATTGTGTACAGTTTTGGTCCCCTAATCTGAGGAAAGACATCTTTGCCATAGAGGGAGTACAAAGAAGGTTCACCAGATTGATTCCTGGGATGGCAGGACTTTCATATGAAGAAAGACTGGATGAACTGGGCTTGTACTCGTTGGAATTTAGAAGATTGAGGGGGGATCTGATTGAAACGTATAAGATCCTAAAGGGATTGGACAGGCTAGATGCAGGAAGATTGTTCCCGATGTTGGGGAAGTCCAGAACGAGGGGTCACAGTTTGAGGATAGAGGGGAAGCCATTTAGGACCGAGATTAGGAAAAACTTCTTCACACAGAGAGTGGTGAATCTGTGGAATTCTCTGCCACAGGAAACTGTTGAGGCCAGTTCATTGGCTATGTTTAAGAGGGAGTTAGATATGGCCCTTGTGGCTACAGGGGTCAGGGGGTATGGAGGGAAGGCTGGGGCGGGGTTCTGAGTTGGATGATCAGCCATGATCATAATAAATGGCGGTGCAGGCTCGAAGGGCCGAATGGCCTACTCCTGCACCTATTTTCTATGTTTCTATGTTTCTATGTTAAAACATATGAGTTAAAGAAGCCATCTCAGAGTGACATCTGTCACAAATAGGGTTTATATGGGAATAAAAATGGGCTAATTTATCTTTAGACATATGGGTTGTATGCACTACTTTCAATTGTATTAATGTATGTTTAGCACATATAGAGGAAGTACCGACTATTTGAAAAATTTTATCCCATTTCTCTATAGGTAGACAAAGTTGAAGTTCCCTTTCCCATTCATTTTTAATTTTATCAGATATACCTGGCTGTAATTTCATAATTATATCATAGATAAATTCTATTAATCCCTTCTGGAGAGGATTTAAACCTAAAATTTTATCAGTGATATCAGTAGGGTATGAAGTCGGAAAGGTAGGCAACGTAGTATTAAAAAAATTTTTTATTTGTAAATGTCTTTAAAAAAAAAAATGGGATCTAGGCAAATCGAATTTCTTAGATAACTGTTCAAAAGACATGAAACAGTTATCCAGAAATAAGTCACGAAAACATTTAATACCTTTCGTTTTCCATATCAAAAAGGCTTAGTCCATAACGGAGGGTTGAAAAAAGAAATTAGATATAATAGGGCTTGATAACATAAATTTGTTCCAACCAAAAAATTTACGAAATTGAAACCATATTCACAATGTATGTTTAACTATTGGATTACCCATTTGTTTATTCAACTTAGATAGTACAAAAGGAAGTGAAGTTCCTAAAAGTGTTGTATGGTCAGAGTTGCTTTTGTGCACACCACTGTTGTAATGCCTAGTTATTTATTTATGGTGCCACAGGCAGCTGCGGAGGCCGAGTCATTGGGTATATTTAAGGCCAAAGTTGATTAGATTCTTGATCGACAGGGCCTAAAGAGATATGGGGAGAAGGCAGGAGATTGGGGCTGAAAGGGAAGTGGATCAGCCATGATGAAATGGAGGAGCAGACCTGATGAGGCAAGTGGCCTATTTCTGCTCCTGTATCTTATGGTTTTATGGTCTTATTTGAGTTACTGTCGCCTTCCTGTTAGCTTGAACCAGTCTGGCCATTCTCTGAGCTCTCTCATTAACAAAGTGTTTCTGGCACCAGTTTTTGTTGCTGGCACCATTCCCTGTAAACTCTAGGTGACTGTTCTGCATGAACATCCCAGGAGATCAGTTTCTGAGGTACTCAAACCATTCTGTCTGGCACCAACAATGTTTCCATGGTCATAGTCACTTGGATCACATTTCTTCCTCATTCTGATATTTGGCCAGGGAAACAACTGAACCTATTGACCATGTCTGCATGCTTTGAGGCATTGAATTGCTGTCCCATGATTGGCTGATTAGATAATTGCTTTAACAAGCGGGTGTACAACTGTACCTAGTAAAGTGGCCACTGAGTGTACTTTTACACGTATTAGGAATTTGCTGTGGAGTGTTGGTCAGAGCATGACGTGCAACAAAAACATCAACGTTCAACAATTAGAAAGAATAAAACATTATATAAAAGGTAAAGAATTATGTACAGGGGATTTCCAATGATTGAGCTATCATTCAATTGGGGCAGCCACTTGGGACAACTGTTAAAGAACAGAAACTATTTGAGAAAATAGCCAGTTTCTTTTGTTTATTTGGGACACTATACCTCTTAATTGGGACAGGAAACTTGCCAAACAGCTTCTAACTAGCGTCAATCACGTGCACTTTCGGGGCTGTTAGACACTACTCTGTGCTTAGAACGAACATTTTTTTTAAATAGCAATTTAAATAATAGTTTTTAAATAGTCAGTTGCATGTGTTTGTGTTCAAAAAGCAGTGATTTTTGTCACTGATAGCTGGCAAGAAATAAGCAGTAAGACAATTCAGAACTGTTTTGCTCAGTGAAGTTTCAAGCATTCATGCTTGGATATGTCAGAAATGGTAGGGGGCGAAAATAAAATGATTTCACTACTTCAAGTTAGCTATGAAGAGTTTGAAGGTATCCACAGTCATCTTGAATGTTATAAGGAAAGCGAAGATTTGGAGGATGCAATCATCGATAGCATTGTATGGAGATAGCCCATTATCTGTACCATGTGTCTGTGATTATTTTGTTCATGTACAGTCAATCAAAAGAGCATAGCAGCGTACACTGGAGTCAGCTTTAATATCACTGGCATATGCCATGAACTTTGTTATTTGGCAACAGTACATTGCAATACATAATATAGAAGAACAAAAAATAATATTAAATAAGTAAATCAATTACAGTATACGTATATTGAATAGATTAAAATTGTGCAAAAACAGAAGTAATATATATATTAAAAAAGTGAGGTAGTGTAGGAATAAAAGGGGCCTTTTCTGGTTGGCTGCTAATGATAGTGGTCAGGGGTCAGTATTGGGACCGCTACTTTTCACATTCTTTGTCAATGATTTGCATCATGGAAATGATGGCTTTGTGGCAAAGTTTGTAGATGATGTGAAGATAGGTAGAGGGGTAGGTAGTGCTGAGGAAGCAATGCGATTGCAGCAGGACCTAGACAAATTGGAAGAATGGGGAAAAAGTGGCAGATGGAATACAGTGTTGGGAAATGTACGGAATGCATTTTGGTAAAAAGGAACAATAGTGTGGACTACTGTCAAAATGGGGAAAACATTCAAACATCAGAGGTGCAGAGGGACTTAGGAGTCCTCGCAAGACTCCCAGAAGGTTAATTTACAGATTGAGTCTGTGGTAAAGAAGATAAATGCAATGTTGGCATGTATTTCAGAACCAGAAGCAGGTTTGTTATCACTGGCATGTTTCGTGAAATTTGTTAGCTTAGCAGCAGCAGTTGAATGCAATACATAATACAGAAGAAAGAGAAGAAAAACATAAAATAATGATGATAAATAAATAAATTAATTAATCAATTACAGTATACATATTTTGAATAGATTAAAAACCATGCAAAAAAAGAAATAATTTATATTAAAAAAGTGAGGTAGTGTCCAGGGGTTCAATGTCCATTTAGAAATTGGATGGCAGAGGGGAAGAAACTGTTCCTAAATCGCTGAGTGTTTGCCTTTAGGCTTCTGTACCTCCTACCTGATGGTAACAGTGAGAAAAGGGCATGCCCTGGGTGCTAGAGGTCCTTAATAATGGACACTGCCTTTCTGAGACACCGCTCCTTGAAGATGTCCTGGGTACTTTGTAGGCTAGTGCCCAAGATGGAGCTGACTAAATTTACAACTCTCTGCAGCTTCTTCCGGTCCTGTGCAGTAGCTCCCCCCACCCCCACATACTGGACAGTGATGCAGCCTGTCAGAATGCTCTCCACGGTACATCTATAGAAGTTTTTGAGTGTATTTGTTGACATACCAAATGTCTTCAAACCCCTAATGAAGTATAGCCACTGTCTTGCCTTCTTTATGACTACGTCGATATGTTGGGACCAGTTTAGATCCTCAAAGATGTTGACACCCAGGAACTTGAAACTGCTCACTCTCTCCACTTCTGATCCCTCTATGAGGATTGGTGTGTTTTCCTTCGTCTTACCCTTCCTGAAGCTCTTTCGTCTTACTGATGTTGAGTGCCAGGTTGTCACTGCAACACCACTCCACTAGTTGGCATATCTCACTCCTGTACACCCTCTCGTCACCATCTGAGATTCTACCAACAATAGTTGTATCATCAGCAAGTTTATAGATGGTATTTGAACTAAGCCTAGCCATGCAGTGATGGGTATAGAGAGAGTAGAGCAGTGGGCTAAGCACAGACCCCTGAGGTACGCCAGTGTTGATCATCAGCGAGGGGAAGATGTTATCACCAATCCACACAAATTGTGGTCTCCTGGTTAGGAAGCTGAGGATCCAATTGCAGAGGGAGGTACAGAGGCCCAGGTCTGTAACTTCTCAATCAGGATTGTGGGAATGATGGTATTAAATGCTGAGCTATAGTCCATGAACAGCATCCTGACGTAGGTGTTTGTGTTGTCCAGGTGGTCTAAAGCCCTGTGAAGAGCCTTTGAAATTGTATCTGCCATTGACCTATTGTGGCGATAGGCAAATTGTTGAGGCAGGAGTTCAGTCTAGTGATGACCAACCTCTGAAAGCATTTCATCACTGTAGATGTGAGGGCTACCGGGCGATAGTGACTAAGGGAGTTTACATTATTCTTCTTAGGCACTGGTATAATTGTTGCCTTTTTGAAGCAAGTTGTCTCTCTCTCTGTGTCTCTCTTTTTCTTTTTCTCTCTCTCTCTTTTTCTCTCTCTCTTTCTCTCTTTCTCTCTCTCTCTCTCTTTCTCTCTCTTTCTCTCTCTTTCTCTCTCTTTCTCTCTCTTTCTCTCTCTTTCTCTCTCTTTCTCTCTCTTTCTCTCTCTTTCTCTCTCTTTCTCTCTCTTTCTCTCTCTTTCTCTCTCTTTCTCTCTCTTTCTCTCTCTTTCTCTCTCTTTCTCTCTCTTTCTCTCTCTTTCTTTCTCTCTCTCTCTCTCTTTCTCTCTCTTTCTCTCTCTCTCTCTCTCTCTCTCTCTCTCTCTCTTTCTCTCTCTCTCTCTTTCTCTTTTTTTCTCTCTCTCTCTTTTTCTCTCTCTTTCTCTCCCTCTCCCTTTCTCCCTCTCCCTTTCTCCCTCTCTCTCTCCCTCTGGTGTGGTGGAAGATTTGGGCAGCTTTGCTGCCTCAGGGCCTGGCCAGCTTCTAATAGGTGAAGAAAGAATGAATTCAAAATTTTATCAAGACATTTTACAGGAGAACATCAGGGTCGCGGTCTGTCACCTGAAGCTTAATAGAAGTTGGATGATGCAACAAGACAATGATCTGAAACACAAGTAAATCAACAACAGAATTATTTTAAAAAAGAAAAAAATTAGTGTTTTGGAATGGTTTAGTCAGAGTGCAGACCTTAACCCAATTGAGATGCTGTGGCATGACCAGAAGAGGGCTGTTCATGCAAGGTATCCTAAAAATATTGATGAACTGAAACAGTTTTATATGGAGGAATGGTCTAAAATTCTTCCTCGCCATTGTGCAAGTCTGATCAGCAGCTACAGGAAACATTTGGTGGAGGTTATTGCTGCTAAAGGAGGTTCTACCAGTTATTAAGTACAAGAATTCACGTACTTTTTCCAGCCTGGACTGTGAATGGTTAAACAATGTGTTCAATAAAGACATGAAAAGTACAATTGTTTATGTGTTGTTAGATTATGCAGATTGTGTTTGTCTATTATTGTGATTTAGATGAAGATCAGACCACATTTTTTGAGTAATTAATGCAGAAAAGTAGGTAATTACAAAGGGTTCACAAACTTTTTCTTGCAACTGTATCTATGTCTATGTCTCAATCTATGTCATCAGGTCGTGTTCATGGGTTCAGAAATCCACTCAGAAATCTGATGGCAGGGAAGATGATGTTTCAAAATCATTGAGTGGGTACCTTCAGGCTCCTGTACCTCCTCCCTAATGGCAGCAACGAGGAGGGCATGATCTTGGTGTTGGGGTCCTTAATGATGGATGCCACCTTTTTGAGGCATCGCTCCTTGAGGATGCTGGGGAGGCTGGTACCCATGGTGCTGACTGAGTTTATAACTCGGTCAGCTCACAATTCCTCTGTTGATAACTGTTAGGATCGAATACAGTTTTATAGTATTGCAGTAGTGTTGATAGTGTTGTAATTTGTTTTGTATTTCATTTGAATACATAATTCATTAAAAGTTCATTTAAATACATAATTTGTTTAATTTTAGCTAAAAGTTTAATACTCATTTTTTATGCTATACTTTTTAACTGTTTCCATGAAACTTTGGCTAATTAGGGCAGCTGTTAAATTGGGCCAAAATGTACTGTTCCTGGTGTGTCCCACTTAACTGAAATCCACTGTATATTAAAAAAGATTCTTGCAATTATATAGCTCCTTTAGGGTAGTATAACCTCCAGCTACACAGAGGGCTTATCAGACAAAAGTTCACCAAACCACACAATGGAAATGGAAATTGAGTGAGCGGCTGATGCTTGCACATGGGCACCCTGTGCCTGAGCCTAGTCCTATATGAGGAGTGGTCACTTGGATTACATGCACAGATGAGTCAAACATTCATGAGAGTTTTCCCCGCCAGGAATACTAGAAACAGAAATGGCCATTTAGCCTAAATAGTCCTCTCGGCAATTTTATATCACACGAATCTCTTTTTGTTCACCTCTCTACTTCCATTCCTGTTCTTGTTTGCTTTCCCTTTGAAAGTATGTCAGTCACCTGCGTCAACTTCTTGCCATAGCATCTTCCACATTCTAATAAAGTTTCCTATTGTTTTATAAGGATGACTTGTATATCTTAGTCCCTAGTTTTTGATTCTCTGACAAAAGAAATGCTTGTTAATTGATTTATTAAAGTTCAAAGTAAATTTTATTGCCAAAGTACATACAGTATATGTCACCATGTACGTACAACCCTGAGATTCATTCTTCTGTTGGCATACTCAGCAAATCTATAGAATAGTAGCTATAACAGGATCAATGAACGATCAACCAGAGTGCAGAAGACAACAAACTGTATAAATGCGATGATAAATAAATAGCAATAAATTATGAGAATATGAGATAATGAAATAAAGAGTCCTGAAAGTGAGATTATAGATTGCAGGAACATTTCAATGATGGAGCAAGTGAGTGCAGCTATCCCCTTTTAATCAAGTGCTTGATGGTTGAGCGGGTACTAACTGTTCTTGAACCTGGTGGTGCGAGTCCTGAGGCTCTTCCTGATGGCAGCAGCGATGGCCTGGGCGGTGGGGCTCTCTGCTGATGGCAACACATAGAAAACACTGGAGAGACTCAGCAGGCCAGGCAGCATCTATGGAAAAGAGTAAACAGTGAATGTTTCAAGCTGAGACCTTTCTTCAGGACTGAGAAGGGGGGAGGGGGGAATAAAAAGGTGGGGAGAGGGGAAAGAAGCTAGCTGGAAGGTGATAGTGGGTGGAAAAAGCTGAAAGCTGGAGAGTGAGCAATCTGATAGGAGAAGAGAGTGGACCATAGGTGAAAGAGAAGGAGGAGGGGACCCAGCTAGATGAGAAGAAGTAAAAGATCAAGAGTGAGAAATGGGGGAAGGGGGGAATTTGTTCACCAGAAAGAGGAACCAGTATTCAAGCTATCAGGTTGAAGGGTACCCACACTGAATATAAGGTGTTGCTTCTCCACCCTGAGGGTGGCTTCATCTTGGCATGAAGGAGGTCATGGATTGACATGTCAGAACAGGAATGGGAATTGGAATTAAAATGTTTGTACACAGTACACAGCTTATCGGAGAATGATCTCAGGTTTAGCAGATCAATAGCAGAAACTCCTTGTGTCTGTGTTCAATTGCTCTAATTAGATTATCCCAGGGCATGAATCAGTTCAGAGTTCACAAGGAGCTGCAAGGACAGTTTTAAACAGCTCACAAAATGGCAACCTCCATTCCTTTGCCTTCATGGCAAGAACAAAAACAATTTGGTCTGTCTACTTCCACTGTCCTTGATCCATTTGAGTTCAATGTTTTCTTCTATATTGATTCCTTCATGGCTAACGATCCAGATCGATTGTTCCATACGTCAAAGTAGTATAAAAAGAAAAAAGTGAATGCAGTATATAATGTAACCGTTACAGAGAAAGTGCATAGCAGGTAGACAATCACTTTTATTGTTTACTCTACACCGTTCATTCATAATTTAAAACACCTCCAGTATCTCTGTATCTCTCTCTCTCAATCCTTTCTGTGCTCCTCTACCCCCACAACTAGCTTATAGGATTTCCTGCCGGTGACCCTTCCTGTTGATAGCCACTGAAGTCTTAGGACCACAGGACTCAAAAGAGCCATTCCTCTGGACCTAATGGGGTTGAGCCGTTCCTGACTCGTTCGGCCATCTTCTATATTAGACTAAGAAACTCAGTCCACTGAGTCCCACTAATATTTGCATGCAGATTTTGAATCTTTTTTTCATCCTTTTCCTCCTCCACCCCTTCCGTTCATCATGCTCTGCTCTTCCTTCCAGTCGACTCACTCCAGCAGGACCCTCTCCCCAGAGCCGGTCGAATTTTAGTCCAAGTTCTGAACGGCACTCTCAGAACAGGACGAGCTCAGCCCACAGGCTTCAAGAGGGCAGCCGTTCTGCCTTGAGGGACCGGAGCAGGCAGTGGTCGGGATCCACATCCAGAGAGAGGAGCGGCGGGCAGACATCCTTTCGTGGTAGGGAACGGTCATCTTCTCGGGAGAGTCAGAGAGGAAATCGATGCCACGTGCACAAGCTGACTCCCTCTCCAACAGGTACAGGATGTCTCAAAGCATCACCTACACACGGCAAATCTATAAAGCTAGTTTAAAATCTGGACCAGCTGGAAAAATGGGTTGAAAAACGGCAGGTGGAACTTAATGCAGACTAATGCAGGGTGTTGCACTTCGGCAGGACCAACCAGGATAGGTATTACACAGTGAACTGTAAGGCACCGAGGAGCGCAGTAGAACAAACAGATCTGGGATACGGGTCCATAAATCATTGAAAGTGGCATAGGATGTAAAAAAGACTTTTGGCACATAGACCTTCATAAATCAAAGTATTGAGTACAGGAGATGGGATGTTATGTTGAAGTTGTATAAGATGTTGGTGAGGCCTCATTTGGAGTATTGTCTTCGGTTTTGGTCACCTATCTACAAGAAAGATGTAAGTAAGGTGGAAAGAAGACAGAAATTATACAGGGATGTTGCTGGGTCTGGAGGACCTGAGTTATAAGGAAAGATTGAATAGGTTAGGACTTTACTCCTTGGAACATAGAAGATTGAGAGGAGATTTGATAGAGAAATACAAAATTATGAGGGGTAAATTATAGGGTAAATGCAAGCAAGCTTTTTCCACTGAGGTTGGGTGGGAGTACAATCAGAGGTCATGGGTTAAGGGTGAAAGGTGAGAAGTTCAAGGGGAACCTGAGGGGGAACTTCTTCACTCAGAGGTTGGTGAGAGTGGAATGAGCTGCCAGCAAAAGTGGTGCATGCAAACTCGATTTCAATGTTGAAGAGAACTTTTAAATTGGTTAACACTTCATCGTTATATGCTCACCACTCTTCCTACAATTTAAAGTGGTCCATAGGTCCCACATGACCAAGGATAAGTTGTCTCGCTTTTATTTGGGTATATCTCCTTATTGTGATAAATGTAATATTGGAGAAGCTTCACTCATTCATATGTTTTGGACATGCCCGAGTCTTGAAAAATATTGGAAAGAAGTATTTCAAATATTCTCCGTACTTTTTAAAGTAAATTTTAAGCCTAATCCTTTGACCGCTTTATTTGGTAATGTTGGAGGAAAGGATATTATTTTGGAGAAATCTGATTTGCACATTTTGGCTTTTATTTCTCTTATGGCTAGGAGGGCGCTCTTGCTTAAATGGAAAGATGCGGTCCTGCCCACTCATGTTCAATGGCTGCGTGATGTGATGTCATGTTTAAACTTAGAGAAGATTCGGTGTTCAATTTCTGAAACTAATCAAGACTTTCAAACATTGTGGGGACCTTTTCTGAACTATTTTCAAATCCTTTGATTTGCCGTTAAAGCACAGATGGTGGCTAATAATATACTTTTTTTTCTTTTTTCTTCTTTACTAATCAGCTTCGGTCTTGGTAGTGGGTTAGATTTTTTTTCCATATAATAAATTTACTATATTTCACTATTATGAATTAATCAATTTGTATGAATATAGGGTAAGGAGTTTGTGTGTGTGATTCAGTATAATGTATTTGATATATTTTTTTCTTGAACTCTCTATTCTCCTATGTAGAAAATTAATCAAAAAAAAATTGGGAAAAAAAAAGAGAAGTCTGGATAGATGCATGGGTGGTAGGGGTATGGAGGGCTATGGTCCCAGTGTAGGTCAATGGGAAAAGGCAGTTTAAATGGTTTGGTATGTACTAGATGGGCTGAAGGGCCTTTTTCTGTAGCTGTAGTTTTCCATGACTCTAACAGTATAGCAGTAAATGGGAGTATTCTTCACACTTATCTATGAGTTCTGTCTGTTTTGCCAATTTAATTAAATCCTCGCAGATTACTGGGCCCTGTGGTTATTGGAAATGGTTTCTCTTCACTTCAGAGAAGTCCTTCATGAATGTGAATATGACATTTGTAAGACGGTAAGACAGAGGAGCAGAATTAGGCCATTCAGTTCATCGAGTCTGCTCTACCATTCCATTATGGCTGATTTTTTACGCCACTCAACCCCATTCTCCTGCCTTTGTCCTGTTACCTTTGACGTCCTCACTATTGAATAACCTATCAACCTCCACTTTAAATACACCCAATGACTTGGCCTTCACAGCCTTCTGTGGCAATGAATGCAACAGATTAACCACCTTCTAGCGAAAGAAATTCTTCCTTATCACATTCTAAAGGGATGTCCTTGTATTCTGAGGCTGTGGTCCTAGACTCCCTCACTGTAGGAAACACTCCACTCTATCTAGGCCTTTCAATATTTGATAGGTTTCAATAAGATTTCCTCTACTCCCTTCCTCCAATTCTTCTAATCTCAAGTCTCTTCGTCTTCTCAATGTAAGAAGAATGCCAGATTTCACAGTCTAGCTACATTACTCATTTCTTTTGTTCCTGGAACCATTGTGTTAAATGGTTTTTTAACAACACTATCTTCTTGTTCCTGGGTGAATTTTGAAGGACTGTCGAAGGGTTTCGGATTGAAACATTGACTGTACTTTTTTCCATAGATACTGCCTAGCCTGCTAAATTCCTCCAGCATTTTGTGTGCATTAATACTAAGTCTAGACTTTTTCCTCCAACTTCCAGATTATCAATCTAAATTTAATTTCCACTGCTACAGGAGTGGGATTTGAACTCTGGCCCCTAGTCTAGTAATTCAACCTGCACCATCCCATGCTGACATTTTTGTAATTTGAGCTTGCACCCAGGACCGAATTGTGTACCAGCTCCATCTGGTCTATTGTCTACTTTCCTCTCCTATCAGATTCTTTCTTCTCCAGCCTATGACCTTTCTTACCCTCCTGGCTTCACCTATCACCTTCCAGCTAGCCTCCTTTCTCTCCCCAACCTTATAATTTAGGCGTCTTCCCCCTTCCTTCTCAGTCCTGAAGAAGAGTCTCATCCTGAAATGTCGACTGTTTATTCTTTTCCATAGCAGGCCTGGCCTGCTGAGTTCTTCCAGCATTTTGTGGGAGTTGCTTGGATTTCTAGCATCTGCAGATTTTCTTGTGTTTGTGCTCTAAACCCCTAACTCTTGTTTCACAGTTCAAGATTGTTCTCATTTTTCAGTACACAAGTGTAAAGGAGGGTGAAATGATTGTTACTCCGGATCCGGTGCAGTATAAGGAACACGAGAGGTCTCCATTGGTCAGGGTCGACCATGGACGTTGCGTCCCAGCTGTCCAGATACACAAGTCAGGGCACTAGAACATGGAGAGCAAGCTGTTGCCCATGTAGCAAGCTCACCCTCTCCACACATCTGATGAACCCAACAGCAAAGACCGATGCAGTTTGGCACCCGGAGCTGCCAGTCAGCATTGAACTCAATGTAGGACTGCCTTAGGGACACCAGCTCTGGATTTTTCCCTCGGGGTTTACTCCTGTAGCTTCTTCCATGAGTGGGTATAGCCGCAAGGCAGCAGAGGTTTGAGATCAGTTTTCCTTCTCTTTGGTGAGCTGCAAACCACAGCTGATAAGCCCCACCTGCTCGAAGAAACTGGTTTTTAAGGCACCAATAACCTGCCTTTGTCCCTTCTCCTATCAGTAGAAATGGTTCCGATGGGCCTAGTAGATAAGTGATACGTGAAGGTCAGGAGCTAGAATTGATTGACAGAGGCTATTTGAGTCGCAGGCCACTGGAAGAATTTAATAGATAGTGGGAACTTATCCCCAGTACTACCCCCGGCTATGACAACCTTAAGGAACCAAAAAAAACCCCACAAAGTTAAAATAAATATAAAGATTAGCTTATATACTTTACATAGACAAAAACAGTTTTTCAAGGAAGTTACCAGGAAACTAGATGAAAGCAAGGAATGGATGTTGTCTACATGGATTTTAGTAAGGCATTTGACAAGGTTGCACACGGGAGGCTGGTCAAGAATGTTCAGTTGCTCAGCATTCAGGATGAGGTAAATTGGATTAGACATTGGCTTTGTGGGAGAAGCCAGAAAGTGGTCGAAAGTAGTGTTGATGGGTTGAATGTTCATTCAGAAATCGGATGGCAGAGGGGAAGTAACTGTTCCTGAATCGTTGAGTGTGTGCCTTTAGACTTGTGTAGCTCCTTCCTGATGGTAGCAATGAGAACAAGGCATGACCTGGGTGATGGGAGTCCTTAATAATGGACACCATCTTTTTGAGGCATCGTTTCTTGAAGATATCCTGGATACTTTGGAGGCTGGTGCCCATGATGGAGATGACTAATTTTACAGCTCTCTGCAGTTTACTTCGATCCTGTGCAGTGACCTTGTCCCCATACCAGACGGTGATGCAGCTAGCTAGAATTATCTCCATGGAACATCTGTGGAAATTTTCAAGTGTTTTTGATGAGATGCCAAATCTTCTCAAACTCCAAATGAAATATAGCCCCTGTTGTGCCTGCTTTGTAGCTGCATCAATATGTTGGATTCAGGTTAGATCCTCAGAGATCTTGACACCCAGGAACTTAAAATTGCTCACTTTCCACCTCCGATCCCTCAATGAGGACTGGTGTGTGTTCCCTTGTCTTACCCTATCTGAAGTCCACAATCAGTTCTTTGGTCTTGCTGACGTTGAGTGCAAGATTGTTGCTGTAACACCACTCGACTAGCTGATCTATCTTGCTCCTGTATGCCTCTCGTCACCACCTGAAATTCTGCCAACAATGGTTGTATCATCAGCAAATTTAACTGTTCCCCCAATTGTGATGTACGTTTGACAGCTAGCAGACTTTGCAATAGTTCATGTTTTCAGCAACTCTGAGAGAAGACAGTATAGTAATGCTGAGTGTTCTCTTAAAGGGTGTCCCATTGGACCCCTAGCCAATAGGAATCTGGTGGAACTCCTCACTAGGTGTTGATGTATGTTAGGGTGCTCAATATTTGTGTGCAACAGGGCATCAAATGCAACTTGTGGTCAAAGCTCTCACTCCTTTTTATTTCCTCAGGGAGCCGACAGCCACGCTTCGACCCCACGGCGTACGTGCACAACAAGGAACGCAAACGCAAGGAGGCAGACCAGAGGAAGTAAGTTGTACCAAGTGGTGGGGGGAGGGTGGGGAGGCAGGGAACCAGGCCTTTGCCTAATAACAATAATTAATCATTAGAACAACTAATGATTAAATGCAGACCCTTCTACTTGCCTCGGGGGTTCTGACCCGTGATCGTAACCGCAGTATACGTACCACTAGCGGCTGACTATAAGCAAGCACTCGCGAAACTGCACGATGCTGTCTGTAAACAAGAAACAGCCCATCCTGACGCATTTCAAATTATAGTTGGCAACTTTAACCAGGCCTGTTTGAAGAAAACCCTGCCCAATTATCAACAGCATGTAACCTGTTGCACCAGAGATCACACTAGGCCACTGCCACACTACAATAGGGAATACCTGCTGTTCCTTCCCGAAACCGTATTTTGGCAAGTCGCATCATTTGTCTGTACTCCTGCTACCTGTATACAGACAGAGCCTAAAGAGCAAGGCCCCAGAGATCAGAACAACCAAGAGGTGGTCGCAGGAGGCTGAGGATCGGTTACAGGATTGCCTTGAGTCAGTGGATTGGGCTGTATTCAAGAATTCGTCTGAGGATCTGAATGACTACACCAGGGTAGTAACAGACTTCATTAAAACAGCTGTGGATGAGTCTGTTCCCACAAAATCGTTCATGGTTTTCCCCAGTCAGAAGCCCTGGATGAATAATGAAATCCAGAATCTGCTGAGAACCAGATCAGAGGCATTCAAGTCTAGAGATGAAGAATGCTACAAGAGGTGCAGGTATGATCTCCATGAAGCCATCTCTCAGACAAAGTGGAGATTCTGGACTAGAATGGAATCAACAAGGGATGCTCGACAGCTGTGGCAGGGTTTGAATGCCAAAACTTCGTACTAAACTAAATCTTGCGATATAGGGGATGGCAGAGCTTCGCTTCCAGATGAGCTCAATGCCTTCTATGCTCGCTTTGAACACGAGAACAGAGATGAACCATCACGCACCCCCATGTCTCCTGATGATCCTTTGGTCTCGGTATCTGAAGATGACATGTGGGCTGCCTTCAAGAGAGTGAATCCAAGGAAAGCATCTGATCCGGGTGGAGTAGCTAGCCGAGTACTGGAGCCCTGTGCCGATCAGCTGGCTGGTGTATTCACAGATGTCTTCAACCTCTTGCTCTGGCAGTGTATGGTACCCTGTCTAAATGACTGTTGCACAGTGGCACTTACATCCACAGTGATGAAGTGTTTTGAGAGGCTGGTGTTGACGCATATCCACTCCTGTCTGGTGACCTGCATCCGCTTCAATTTGACTACTGAAATAGCAGGCCTATAGCAGATGCTATCTTGTTGGCTCTTCACACAACCCTGGAACATCCAGACAGCAGATGCATACATCAGGATGCTCTTTATTGAAAATAGCTCAGAATTTAACATCATCATTCCTTCAAAACTAATCAGTAAACTCCAAGACCTGGGCCTCAATACCCTCTGTGTAATTGGATCCTGGATTTCCTCACTGGTTGACTCCAGTCAGTTCAGATTGGCAAAAACATCTCCACAATCTCCATTAGCACAGGAGCACCACAGGGATGTGTACTTAGCCCCCTGCTCTATTCACTTTACACCTGGCTGTGTGGCTAAGTACAGCTCCAACACCACTTACTAATGACACTACTGTTGTGGGCTGTATCAAAGCGGGTGATGAATCAGCATACAGAAGGAAGATTGAAAATTTGGCAGAGTGGTGTAATAACAACAACCTCTCACTCAATGTCATTGAGACCAAGGAATTGATCGTAGACTGCAGGAGAGGGAAACAAGAGGTCTGTGAGCCAGTAATCATCAGAGGGTCAGTAACTTTAAATTCCTTGGTGTCACTATCTCAGAGGACCTGTCCTGGACTCATTATATAAATATATTTGCAAAGAAAGCACATCACTTCTTTCTTAGGAGTCTGCGGAGATGCAGCACGTCATCAAAAACCTTGGCGAATTTCTATTGATGTGTGACGGAAAGTGTGCTGACTGGCTGCATTAGACCTGGTATGGGAACAGCAAAGCCTTTCAGCAGAAAATCCTACAAAAGGTAGTTGATTTGGGCCCAATACATCACGGATAAAACCCTCCTGACCATTCAGCACGTCTACATGAAATGTTGCTGTAGAAAATCAGCATCCATCATCGAAGATCCTCACCACCCCAGGCCATGGTCTTTTCTCTCTGCTGCCATCAGGTAAAAGGCACAAGATAGATAGATAGATATACTTTATTGATCCCGAGGGAAATTGGGTTTTGTTACAGCCGCACCAACCAAGAATTGAGCGTAAATATAGCAATACAAAAACCACAAACAATCAAACAACAAAATGCAAGCTATGCCAGATGGAAAATAAGTCCAGGACCAGTCTATTAGCTCAGGGTGTCTGACCCTCCACGGGAGGAGCTGCACGTTTGATGGCCACAGGCAGGAACGACTTCCCGTGCCGCCCAGTGTTGGATCTCGGTGGAATGTGGCCGAAGTCCAACAGCAAAAAGTTCAATATTCGGTCTACAAACACATTCCTCGATCGTAATATGACCCGGATTGCACCATCTGTTGTTAACCAGAACAGTAAGCACCCAACTCCTTTACGCTTACCGCTCTCAGTGCACTTCCAGTCAGTCGGAATGGTCTGGATGCCATCCATGGAGAAGTTTTGATCGGGTATGTCCTTGTGCAGCCCCGTTCCTGTGAAACACATAACACTGCACTCCCGTAATGTTCTCTGACGCCTGGCTGGCGCCGTGAACTCATCCTCAGACTTGTACAAGAGCCTCAGACTCGCTCCACCAGGTTCAAGAACAGCCACACTCATTTCAGAACACTGTTATTTTATGCTCAGTATTTATTTATATCCCCATTTGCACAGTTTGTTTAGTTTACAATTCCTGATGTTTAGTTTAGAGTTACTGTTCTATGGATTTGCTAAGTATGCCTGCAGAAGAAGAATCTGAAGGTTGTATGTGATGACATGCATGTACTCTGATAATAAATTTTACTTTGAACTTTGAAGAGAGAGAGGCAGAAAAAGGGAACTCTAGGCCAGTTAGTCTGCGCTCAGTGGTTGGGAAGGTGTTGGAGTCGATTGTTAAGGATGAGGCCTCAGGGTACTTGGTATTTTAATAGGCCGTAGTCAGCATGGTTTCCTCAAGGGAAAATCTTGACTGATAAATCTGTTGGAATTCTTTGAAGAAATAACAAGCAAGCTAGACAAAGGAGAATTGAATGATGTTGTGTACTTGGATTTTCAGAAGGCCTTTGACAAGATGCCACACGAGGCTACTGAACAAGCTATGAGCCCGTGGTATTACAGGAAAGATTCTAGTATGGATAAAGCAGAGGCTGATTGGCAGAAGGCAAAGAGGGAGCCTTTTCTGGGTGGCTGTCGGTGACTAGTGGTGTTCCACAGGGGTCTGTCGGGACCAATCCTTTTTATGTTATACAGTGGCATGCAAAAGTTTGGGCATCCCGGTCAAAATTTCTGTTACTGTGAATAGCTAAGCGAATAAAGGATGAACTGATTTCCAAAAGGCATAAAGTTAAAGATGACACATTCCTTTAATATTTTAAGCAAGAAAACATTTTATTTCCATCTTTTACAGTTTCAAATTAACAAAAAAGGAAAAGGGCCTGAAGCAAAAGTTTGGGCACCCTGCATGGCAGTACTTAGTAACACTCCCTTTGGCAAGTATCACAGCTTGAAAACATTTTTTGTAGCCAGCTAAGAGTTTTTCAATTCTTGTTTGGGGGATTTTTGCCCATTCTTCCTTGCAAAAGGCTTCTAGTTCTGTGAGATTCTTGGGCCGTCTTGCATGCACTGCTCTTTTGAAGTCTATCCACAGATTCTCGATGATGTTTAGGTCGGGGGACTGTGAGGGCCATGACAAAACCTTCAGCTTGCACCTCTTGAGGTAGTCCATTGTGGATTTTGAGGTGTGTTTAGGATCATTATCCTGTTGTAGAAGCCATCCTCTTTTCATCTTTGGCTTTTTTTTACAGACGGTGTGATGTTTGCTTCCAGAATTTGCTGGTATTCAATTGACTTTATTCTTCCCTCTACCAGTAAATGTTCCCCGTGTCACTGGCTGCAACACGAGCCCAAAGCATGATCGATCCACCCCCATGCTTAACGGTTGGAGAGGTGTTCTTTTCATGAAATTCTGCACCCTTTTTTCTCCAATCATACCTTTGCTCATTGCGGCCAAAAAGTTCTATTCAGAAGGTTCAAAGGAACACCTAAACAAGCCTGATGCATTTTGGAAACAAGTCCTGTGGACTGATGAAGTCAAAATAGAATTTTTTGGCCGCAATGAGCAAAGGGTATGTTTGAAGGAAAAAGGGTGGAGAGTTTCATGAAAAGAACACCTCTCCAACTGTTAAGCACGGGGGTGGATCGATCATGCTTTGGGCTTGTGTTGCAGCCAGTGGCACAGGGAGCATTTACTGGTCGAGGGAAGAATGAATTCAATTAAATACCAGCAAATTCTGGAAGCAAACATCACACCATCTGTAAAAGAGCTGAAGATGAAAAGAGGATGGCTTCTACAACAGGATAATGAACCTAAACACACCTCAAAATCCACAATGGACTACCTCAAGAGGCACAAGCTGAAGGTTTTGCCATGCCCCTCACAGTCCCCTGACCTAAATATCATCGAAAACCTGTGGATAGACCTCAAAAGAGCAGTGCATGCAAGACGGCCCAAGAATCTCTCAGAACTAGAAGCCTTTTGCAAGGAAGAATGGGCAAAAATCCCCCAAACAAGAATTGAAAGACTCTTAGCTGGCTACAGAAAGCGTTTACAAGCTGTGATACTTGCCAAAGTGGGTGTTACTAAGTACTGCCGTGCAGGGTGCCCAAACTTTTGCTTTGGGCCTTTTTCCTTTTTTGTTATTTTGAAACTGTAAAAGATGGAAATAAAAAAGTTTTCTTGCTTAAAATATTAAAGAAATGTGTCATCTTTAACTGTATGCCTTTTGGAAATCAGGTCATCTTTTACTCGCTTAGCTATTCACAGTAACAGAAATTTTGACCAGGGGTGCCCAAACTTCTGCATACCACTGTATGTTAATGATTTGGATGATGGAACGGATGGCTTGTTGCAAAGTTTGCAGATGATATGAAGATGGGTGGAAGGGCAGGTGGTTTTGATGAAGCAGAGGAGCTACAGAAGGACTTAGACAGATTAGGAGAATGGGCAAAGAAATGACAGATGGAATACAATGTCGGGAAGTGTATGGTCATGCACTTTGGCAGAAGAAATGAAAGGGTTAACTATTTATGAAATGGAGAGAAAATACAAAAATCTGAGGTGCAAAGGGACTTGGGAGTCCTTATGCAGAATTCTGCAAAGGTTAGTTTGTAGGTTGAGTCTGTGGTGAGGAAGGCAAATTTATTTAGAGAGGACTAGTGTATAAAAGCAAGGATGTAATGTTGAGACTTATTGTGGGCAGTTTTGGGCCCCTTATCTTAGAAAGAATCTGCTGAAACTGGAGAGGGATAAAGGAGGTTCACAAAAATGATTCCAGACCTGAGCAGTCTCTCATATGAAGAGCGTTTGATGGCTCTGGGCCTGTATTCACTAGAGTTCTGAAGAATGTTGAGTGACCTCATTGAAACCTACTGAATGGTAAAAGGCCTTCGTAGAATGGATGCGGAGAGGATGGTTCCTATGGTGGGAATGTCTAAGACCAGAGGACACAGCCTCAGGATATAGGGGTGCCCTGTTAGAACAGAGATAAGGAGGTATTTCTTTAGCCAGAGGATGGTGAATCTGTGGAATTCTTTGCCACAGGCAGCGTGGGGACCAAGCTGTTATATTTAAGACAGAGATTGATAGATTCTTGATTGGTCAGGGCATAAAGGGATACAAGGAGAAGGCGGGAGATTGAGGCTGAGAGGAAAATTGAATCAGCCATGATGAAATGGCAGGTCTGACTTGATGGGCCAAATGGCCTAATTCTGTACTTATGGTCTTATTGCCCATTCTTCTGGAGGTAGACAGATTTTTGAAAGATCAGGGTTTAAGGGATCAATAGGGATCTGACACTGAGGAGAAGTTGCCTGAGGCAGATCAGCCATGATGATAATAGAGAAGCAGGCTTGACTGGCCTCCTCCAGACCCTATTTTCTTGTATTCCTTGCATGCGTTGTGAACGTGAGCATGGATATTTTACGGTTGAGTCTCAGGAGAGGGATCTAGCCCACCTGAGTGCTCCTAGCACCCTGCGGTCCATTTCTGCATTGACTCCTGCCACCACAATTTCTTGTGCAGCTTGAGGAAAATCCACAGGAACATGAACGGCCTGGCCAGCAATGAGCGAGGACGCCCCAAGTCCCGGAACTGCTCGCGGGATGGCAGCACCAGCAGGATGCACGCTGGTAGTCGAGTCCGCACTCGTAGCTCCTCAGGTATGGAAGACCCTATGAAGTGCGTGGTTGGGGGAGTAGGGGTGGGGAAGCAGAGGTCTGAATTGCACTGGGAAGAACATCTGGATAGTTGCGCTGTGCCACCTGGGGAAAACTTATCACAGCTTCGTGGAGCAATTAGAGATTGGCTGGTATGACATTGTGGCCATCGCTGAGTCGTGGCTGAAAGAAGGCCATAGTTGGGAGCTTAACATCGAAGGATATACTTTGTATCGAAAGGACAGGAAGGAAGGCATAGGCAATGGTGTGGCTCTGTTGGTAAGAGATGGAATTACATCTTTAGGAAGAGATGACAGGGTCAGAGAATGTTGAATCTTTGTGGGCGGAGTTAAGAAACTGCAAGGGTAAAAAAACCATTATGGGAATCATATATAGGCCTCCAAATAGTAGCCAAGATGTGGGGTTGAGATTGCAAAGGAAGCTGGAAAAGTACAAAGGAAGTTCAGGACTGCATAAAAGCCAAGGAAAGGGCATATAAAATCGCAAAAGTGAGTGGGTAGTTGGATGATTGGGAAGCTTTTAAAATTCAACAAAAGGCTATAAGAAGGGAGAAGATAAAATATGAGGGCAGACTAGTTAATAATATAAAGCAGGATTTCAAAAGTTTTTTTCAGTTACATAAAGAGTAAAAGGGAGGTGAGTGTTGATATTGGACCACTGGAAAATGATGCTGTTGATAGTTTCCTAATAGGCCAGGGCATCAAAGGATATGGCGAGAAGGCAGGTGTATGGGGTTGAGTGGGATCCGGGATCAGCCATGATGGAATGACATTGCAGATTCGATGAGCTGAATGGTCTCATTCTGCTCCTATGTCTTATGGTCTCATGGTCTTCAAGTGCAGTGGGGGGGGTGGGAGGAGTCTTTTTTGCCCAACTCCCCTCTGATGCAATCCTTGGGTATTAATTTTAATACGTGAACAGATGGCCTCAAATTAATCAAGAAGACAATGAGAATAAAATGTTAAACACCTTATGCAAGGGCAAGAAGATACATTTGGGGTACAGGAATTTACGACTGCAGATTTAAGGTGCAAACAGATGTTAAACACATCTCTCCTGAGAAACCTTAGACTCATAGAAAAGTACGGCACAGAAGCAGCCTATTTAGTCGATGCTGAAACCATTTAAACTCCCTGCTCCCATTAATCTGCACTGGGAACAAAGTCCTCCATATCCCTACTATCCATACTTGTCTTAAACGTTGAAATTGAGCTCACATGCACCATTTGTGCTGGTAGTTCGGTCCACATACTCACCACCCTCTGAGTGGAAAAGTTTCCCCTCATGTTCCCCTTAAACTTTTCACCTTTCATGTTTAACCCATGACCACTGTTGATCAGAGATAGTGTCTCGGCTGCAGAAAAGGAGAAAGTCATGGAGGGGTTGTCTACGGAGTCTCTGTGGGGAAGTTAGGAATAGGAAGGGGTTAATAACTCTACTGGGTGTTTTTATAGACCACTGCATAGTAACAGGGACATCGAGGAGCAGATAGGGAGACAGATTCTGGAAAGGAGTAATAATAACAGGGTTGTTGTGGTGGCAGATTTTAATTTCCCAAATATTGATTGGCATCTCCCTAGAGTGAGGGGTTTAGATGGGCTGGAGTTTGTTAGATGTGTTCAGGAAAGTTTCTTGACACAATATGTAGATAAGTCTACAAGAGGAGAGGCTGTACTTGATCTGATATTGGAAAAACATGGTCAGGTGTCAGGTTTCTCAGTTGGAGAGCATTTTGGAGATAGTGATCACAATTCCATCTCCATTACCACAGCATTGGAGAGGGATAGGAACAGACAAGTTAGGGAAACGTTTAATTGGAGTAAGGGGAAATATGAGGCTATCAGGCAGGAACTTGGAAGCATAAATTGGAAACAGATGTTCTCAGGGAAACTTACGGAAGAAATGTGGCAAATGTTCAGGGGATATTTACGTGGGGTTCTGCATAGGTACGTTCCAATGAGACATAGAAAGGTTGGTAGGGTACAAGATCGGTGTGTACAAAGGCTGTTGTAAATCTAGTCAAGAAGAAAAGAAGAGTTTACGAAAGGTTCAAAAATCTAGGTAGTGATAGGAACCTAGAAGATTATAAGGCTAGCAGGAAAGAGCTTAAGAATGAAATAAGGAGAGCCAGAAGGGGTCATGAGAAGGCCTTGACGGACAGGATTAAGGAAAACCCCAAGGCATTCTACAAGTATGTTAAGAGCAAGAGGATAAGACGTGAGAGAATAGGACCAATCAAGTGTGACAGTGGAAATGTGTGTATGGAACCGGAGGAGATAGCGGAAGTACTTAATGAATACTTTGCTTCAGTATTCACTACGGAGGAGAATCTTGGCGATTGTAGGGATGACTTATAGAGGGCTGAAAAGCTTGAGCATGTAGATATTAAGGAAAAGGATGTGCTGGAGCTTTTGGAAAACATCATGTTGGATAAATCACCGGGACCAGACGGGATGTACCCCAGGCTACTGTGGGAAGCGAGGGAGGAGATTGCTGAGCCTCTGGCGATGATCTTTGCATCATCAATGAGGATGGGATAGGTTCCGGAGGATTGGAGGGTTGCGGATGTTGTTCCCTTATTCAAGAAAGGGAGTAAGGATAGCCCAGGAAATTATAACCAGTGAGTCTTACTTCAGTGGTTGGTAAGTTAATGGAGAAAATCCTGAGAGGCAGGATTTATGAACATTTGGAGAGGCATAATATGATTAGGAATAGTCAGCATAGCTTTGTCAAAGGCAGATTGAATTTTTTGAGGATGTGACTAACCACATTGATGAAGGTATAGCCGTAGATGTAGTGTATATGGATTTTAGCAAGGCATTTGATAAGGTACCCCATACAAGGCTTATTGAGAAAGTAAGGACACATGGGATCCTAGGGCAGTGGTCCCAAACCACCGGGCCGCAGAGCATGCGCTACTGGGCCGTGAGGAAGCGATATGATTTGGTCAGCTGCACCTTTCCTCATTCCCTGTCACAGCCACTGATCAGCCATTACGCATGCGAGGTCATGACTGTGCGTCATCCGAGTCAGGGCGGGAAGGCCATCAACTCCTCGAGCTTGCAAATGACGACGGGCTGAAAAGTATGTTTGACATAACATCTCTGTCAGCATTTTGGATCAAAGTCAAGGCTAAATATCCTGAGAAAGCCACGAAAGCAGTGAAAACGTTGCTTTCATTTCCAACATTTTTCTGTGAAGCGGAGTTTTCTGCAATGAATGCAACGAAAACTAAATTGCGGAATAGACTGGACATCAGGAACCCCCTTCGAGTATCGATGTCTCCCATCACCCCTCGATAGGACCGTGTTGTTGCAGGGAAACAAGCCCAGGGCTCCCACTGATTCAGCGATATTGGTGTGTTGCAATGATTTTATATATTCATATGGGGAAAATATGTGCTGTGCGTTTAATATCCAAATATTACTTAAAATGTTATGATGCTATTGACTTATAAGTGACCTATATAACCATATAACAATTACAGCACAGAAAGAGGCCATCTCTCCCCTTCTAGTCCGTGCCGAACGCTACTCTCACCTAGTCCCACCGACTTGCACTCAACCCATAACCTTCCATTCCTTTCCTGTCTATATACCTATCCAATTTTTCTTTAAATGATCATATCGAACCTGCTTCTGCCACTTCTACTGGAAGTTCGTTCAACACTTCAAGCTCCCCTGATAATTGACTTATCATTATATCCATGCGAGGAAAATATGCGCTGTGTGTTTAATATTAAATTCGTTAGATAAACCCTTTTAGAAACAAAATTGAGTGTGTTACCCACTTATCACCTATATTCGGGTAGTGATTAACACCCACCCCCACGAACAGAATCGCCAAAAAGGATTTGCTTGGGGGGGGGGCGGGGGAGGAATCGGCAGGTCACGACGCGCATGCACATTGGTGCCCGCGCAAGGCTTCATGGTCGTTGTAGTCTTTTGGGTAAACAACGCATTTGACTGCTACTCTTGTTCGTTGGCAACCCTACCCCCCCGGTCGGCCGGTCAGCAAGAATATTGTCAATATTAAACCGGTCCGCAGTGCAAAAAAGGTTGGGGACCCCTGTCCTAGGAGACATTGCTTTGTGGATCCGGAACTGGCTTGCCTACAGAAGGCAAAGAGTGGTTGTAGACAGGTCATATTCTGCATGAAGGTCGGTGACCAGAGGTGTGTCTCAGGGATCTGTTCTGGGACCCGTACTCTTTGTGATTTTTTAAATGACCTGGATGAGGAAGTGGAGGGATGAGTTAATAAATTTGCTGATGTCACAGAGATTGGGTGTGTTGTGGATAGTGTGGAGTGCTGTCAGAGGTTACTGCGTTACATTGATAGGATGCAAAACTGGGTTGAGAAGTGGCAGGTGGAGTTCAACCCAGATAGGTGTGAGGTAGTTCATTTTGGAAGATCAAATATGATAGCAGAATATAGCATTAATGGTAAGACTCTTGGCAGTGTGGAGGATCAGAGGGATCTTAGGGTCCGAGTCCATAGGACACTCAAAGCTGCTGTGCAGGTTGACTCTGTGGTTAAGAAGGCATATGGAGCATTGGCTTTCATCAATGGTGGGATTGAGTTTTAAGAGCCGAGAGTAATGTTGCAGCTATAGAGGACCCTGGTCAGACCCCACTTGGAGTACTGTGCTTAGTTCTGGTCGCCTCACTACAGGAAGGTTGTGGAAACCATAGAAAGGGTGCAGAGGAGATTTACAAGGATGTTGCCTGGATTGAGGAGCATGCCTTATGAGAATAGATTGAGTGAACGCGGCCTTTTCTTGGAGCGCTGGAGGATGAGAGGTGACCTGATAGAGGTGTATAAGATGATGAGAGGCATTGATCGTGTGGATGGTCAGAGGCTTTTCCCCAGGGCTGAAATGGCTAGCATAAGAGGGCATAGTTTTAAGGTGCTTGGAAGTAGGTACAGAGGAGATGTCAGGGGTAAGTTTATTATACAGAGAGTGGTGAGTGCGTGGAATGGGCTGGCGGTGGTGGGGGTGGAAACGATAGGGTCTTTTAAGAGACTCCAGGATGGCTACATCGAGCTTAGAAGAATAGAGGGCTATGGGTAAAGCCTAGGTCGTTCTAAGGTAGGGACATGTTCGGCACAGCTTTGTGGGCCGAAGGGCCTGTATTGTGCTGTAGATTTTCTATTTTTCTACCTCCAGTTGTAGTCACACCCAACCACAGTGGAAAAAGTCTGCTTGCATTTACCCTATCCATACCCCTCATTATTTTGTATACCTCTAGCAAATCTCTTAATCTTCTGCATTCCAAGTCCTAACCGTTTCAATCTTTCCTTTTCACTCAGGTCCTCCAGACTTTGCAACATCCTTGTACATTTTCTCTGTAGTCTTTTTTTCTTTTTCAATCTTCTTATTAAGTTTCAAAATTGATAAACATAACGATAATAGTAATGATACAAAGAGATCAGGATTATATTAATAACGGTTAACATGTACAAGCACAAATTCCAAGTGACAAATATCGTTTAGCCTCCCAATCTCATAGCAACCAACAGTGAAAATGATATTTTATAAAGAGGAAAAAAAACCCTAAACTAAAGAAAACTAAACTAAAAAACAACAAACGAAGAATGGGCTGTCATATTACAACGGCTGAAATTATTATTTGTCGTTAACTCTGCTACTCTATACATTAACAAACAATTATTACAAAAGATTCGGAAAGGGTCAACTTACATAATATGAAAATATTGAATAAATGGCCTCCAAGTCTCTTCAAATTTAACCAAAGGATCCATAGTACCGCTCCTAATTTTTTCCTAGTTTAGGCATGCTATCGTTTGGGAAAACCATTGAAATGTAGTAGGGGGATTGGAATCTTTCCATTTAAGTAAAATAGATCTTCTGGCTATTAATGTAACAAATGCAATTAGACGACAAGCTGACGAGGATAAATGACTAGAGTCTATCACTGGTAGTCTAAAATTGCAGTAATAGGATGTGGTTGTAAATCAATACGCAGAACTACTGAGATAATATCAAAAATATCTTTCCAGTATTGTTTTAGAAGAGGACAAGACCAAAACATAAGTTTCAAGAAAGCTACCTTGGATTTACATCTATCACAAAGAGGATTTATATGGGAGTGAAAACGAGCTAACTTATCCTTGGACATATGAGCCCTATCAATCACCTTAAACTGTATTAAAGCATGTCTGGCACACACTGAAGAGGTATTAGTTAGCTGAAGAATTTTCTCCCATTTCTTTGGATAAAGGTATCTGAAGTTCCCTTTTCCACTGCTTCTTAATTTTATCGGAGGTACCTGAGTGTATTTTCATAATTAAATCATAAATAAAAGATATTAAACTCTTCTGATAGGGATTTAAACTTAAGATTTTTTCTGTAACTTCAATTTGATGTGATATCGGAAAGGTAGGTAAAATAACATTCAGGAAGTTTCTAATCTGTAAATATCTGAAAAAGTGTGACCTAGGCAAGTTATACTTATTAGACAACTGTTCAAAAGGCATAAAACAATCATCCATTAATAAATCAGGAAAACATGCTATCCCCTTTGTTTTCCATAAACGAAAAGCTTGATCAATCCTAGATGGTTGAAAGAAAAAATTAGATATAATAGAGCTTGATAGGATAAATTTATTCAGTCCAAAAAATTTACGAAATTGAAACCATATTCGTATTGTATGTTTAATGATTGGATTTATCATTTATTTATTCAATTTAGTAAGTGCAAAGGGAAGCACAGCCTCTAAAATAGAAGCCAATGAAAATCCCTGTACGGACTCGCGCTCAAGGTTCATCCATCGTGGACATTGAGTTTCATCCAACTCTTGTGTCCAAAACATTAAATATCGAATATTAATTGCCCAATAATAAAATCTAAGATTCGACAAAGCCAAGCCGCCTTCCTTTTTTGATTTCTGTAAATATATTTTACTTAACCTAGGATTTCTATTCTGCCATATATATGAAGAAATTTTAGGATCAATAATTTCAAAAAAACATTTAGGGATAAAAATTGATACCGCCTGAAATAGATACATAAATTTAGGTAAAATTATTATCTTAATAGCATTAATTCGACCAATCAAGGATAAGGATAGTGGGGACCATTTAGTAAACAATTGTTTAACATGATCCATTAAGGGTAAAAAATTAACTTTGAATAAATCCTTGTGCTTCTTAGTAATTTTAACACCCAAATAAAAAAAATAATCAGTAACCAATCTAAATGGTGACTGTCTATAAATTGAGAGTTGTACTCCTTCAACCTTATTTACAGCTTTCCTGTAGGTAGGTGACCAAAACTGCACACAGTACTCCAAATTAGGCCTCACCAATGTCTTATACAACTTCAACATAACATCCCATCTCCTGTACTCTATACTTTGACTTATGAAGGCCAAAAGCTTTCATTACAATCCTATCTACCTGTGACACCAACTTAAATGAATTATGGGCCTGTAATCCCAGATCCCTTTGTTCTACCACACTCCTCAGTGTCCTACCGTTCACTGTGTAAAATCTACCATGGCTGGTCCTACCTAAGTGCAAAACCTTGCACTTGTCTGCATTAAATTCCATCTGCCATTTTTTAGCCCATTCTTCTAGCCGGTCTAGATCCCACTGCAAGCCATGATAACCTTCCTCGCTGTCCACTGCTCCCCTGATCATGTTGTCATCTGCAAATTATTTAAAACACTCCACTAGCCGCCTTCTCAATTAGAGTTTGCTCCATGCTGGAACTTCATACTTGGAAACACACAATTTCTGAATGAAATTCTGGGAATGAAAGGGTTAATGTACGAGAGTGTTTGATGGCTTTGGGCCATCCTTCACTCCCTGTATACTGTCACGTGCCCCGTGACGGGTTAAAGATCCAGCAGAAATGGAAAACACTTTGGAGTCCAGTATTGCTATTAATTAATGGTATTTATTAGTAACTACACAATACAGTAATATAAATGCAGATATATCAAACAGGTTAGCAATGATTATATATAAGTAAGTGTGGAAATATATGAAAACCAAGCTTCTTCAAGTCTAGAGGTAAGTAGGTAGTCTTACAATGATGAGTAAAGTTCAATTCATGGTACTTAATTGAGTAGTGATGGAGAGAGAGAGAGGGAGAGATTTTAGTCTTCAGGTGAGCTGACACCGTCGATCTCCCTGTTGTCCTCTGAAATCCTTTAGAAGTCACCGACTGTGACCACAACAAAGGGGACTGTTCTTCTGTGGTGGAATTATCAACCCAGGCGAGGGTCAGACACACAAATAACTCCCCACCAGTCAAACCCGTTTCACACTGCGAGAGCCACTGATCGATCCTCCAAAACCCACCTTTTCTGTGGGGCACAACAAAGCTCATTCAGTGTCCAAAGCCATGTGTCTGTAGGTCTAACAGCTGACCTTCTATTTATCTCACCGTGCTGAACACCAGCTGTCCATCAAGTAGCTCCTCCCTTCTCTCTCTGTAAGAACTTGGAAGCTGCCAGTGTCCTTGCAGAAGTGTAAACATGCTGCAGAGAAACCATAACACCATCTCCAAGCAGTCTTCACCTCTCTCTCTTAATAACAAAGTGTCTAGTGTTGAACAACTCTCTCTCTTTTCAAACGCACAGTTCGTAGGGGTAATTCAGGACCCTGTCATAATACCCATGACTGTATCGCCACTCACTCAGCTCTAATCTGCTAATTAAATTTACCGACGACAGTACATTGATTGGCCTAATCTCAAACAATAACGAGGTGGCCTACAGGGAAGAAGTCATCTCCCTGACACAGTGGTGTCAAGAAAACAACCTCTCCCTCAATGTCACAAAAACAAAGGAGCTGGTTGTGGATTACAGGAGCTATGGAGACGGGCTAACCCCTATTGACATAAATGAATCTGGGGTTGAGAGGGTAAACAGCTTTAAGCTCCTCAGCATCCACATCACCGAGGATCTCATGTGGTCTGTACATACCAGCTGTGTGGTGAAAAAGGCACAACAATGACTATTTCATCTCAGACAGTGAAGGCATTTGGTATGGGCCCTCAAATCCTAAGAACTTTCTACAGCGGCACAATTGAGAGCGTCCTAACTGGCTGCATCACTGCCTGGTATGGGAACTGTACCTCCCTTAATCACAGGATTCTGTAGAGGGTGGCGCGGACAGCCCAGTGCATCTGTAGTTGTGAACTTCCCATGATTCAGGACGTTTACAAAGACAGGTGTGTAAAAAGGGCCCGAAGGATCATTGGGGACCTGAGTCACCCCAACCATGCATTAGTTCCAGCTACTACCAACCAGGAAACGGTACCGCAGCATAAAAGCCAGGACCAGCAAGCTCCGGGACAGCTTCTTCCACCAGGCCATCAGACAGAATAACTCACGCTGATTTGAGTGTATTTCTATGTTACATTGACTTGTTATAAATTATTATGAATTACTATGAATGCACATTGCACATTTAGACAGAGACTTAACAAAGATTTTTATTCCTCATGTATGTGAAGGATGTAAGAAATAAAGTCAATTCAGTTCCATTCAGAGGTTGGTAGGTTCTTAATTAGTAAGGGCATCAAAGTTTGTGGGAAGACAAATAAATGGGGTTGAATCATAAATCAGCTACGATTGAATGGCAGAACGGAATTGATAGGCCAAAATGGGCTAATTCTGCTCCTTTGTCTTATTGCCTTAAACCAATTCAACCTGTCAAAATTTCCGATATACCCCACAAAGTAGAGTGGCAGAGCTAGGGAAGTTCGGTGTTAACACTTGTGAGAGAAGGGAATCGAAGGGAATTGATTGAGGCTGAGAAAATATTTAATGAGTCTGGAATGCAACATAGAGCTGCAAAGAGCCATCAGCAATCTGACAGTTGTAGCAATGGGTGTTTATCTAATCTGTGGAGAATGGTGTCACGGACCCTGTGCAACACACACTTGATCATAGTGCATTCAGGGTCGGTACAATGGAAATTATCCTTCAGTGGGATCTTGCTCACATTGTTGTATCTCTTGCAGCAGAAAATGTTCGAAGCAGATTCTCCTCGGCGAGCTCAGTCAGTGACTTCGAGGACAATGGGGCAGCAGGCAACTCCAGGTATGTTGGTGATTGAGGTGGGCAGAGCTCCCACGAATTGTGACTCCAGTGTTGTGAATGGAGCCAGAATAGGATAGGAAAAGCCTCTGTGCCTTAAAGTTCTCATATGTGATATTCCCTTATTCATCTGAAATTGTGCTCGGTGGTAAAAACTGGCTTTCAAGCAATCCCTTGGTCTATTGAAATTCAGTGTTAGGAGGACTTACAGTGGTGCTCAGAGGTTTGTGAACCCTGTGGAATTTTCTCTATTTCTGCATAAATATGGCCTAAAATATGATCAGCTCTTCACGTAGGTCTTAAAACTAGATAAAGACAACCCAATTAAATAAATAACACAAAAACATTATACTTGTTCATTTATTTATTGAGAAAAATTATCCAATATTACATTACTTGTTGGAAATAATGAGTGAACCTTTGCTTTCAGTAACTGGTGTGACCCCATTATACAGCAATAACTTCAACCAAACATTACCAGTCAGGAGAGTAGCAACGGTACTGAGTTTCCTCCATTTGTAGACAATTTCTCTCCCTGTGGACTGATCAACACTCAGGTCTTTAGAAATACTTTAGTAGCCTTTTCCAGCTTCGTGCATCTCTACAATTCTTCTTCTAAGGTCCTCTGAAAATTGTTTTGATTAAGGCATGGTGCACATATACAGTTCTTTCTTGAGAAGAGCAGGCTCTCTCAGTAACCCGACTGTGTCTTGTTATAGGGCAGGGCACCTGAACACCCACACCTCCAATCTCATCTCATTGAATGCAACACCTGACTCCAAATAGCTTTTGTAGAAGGCATTGTTACTGGATAATTTTCCTCAATAAATAAATTAACTAGTATAATGTTTTTTGTGTTATTTCCTTGAGTTCTCTTTATCTAGTTTTAGGACCTGAAAAGATCTTATCACATTTTAGTCATATTTATGCAGAAATAGAGAAAATTCTACGGTTCACAAACTTTCTAGCACTACTGTATTTGCTTACTGTCCGTTACACCGCTGGTGCTTGGGACAGCAATGAAGACCCTCCATCTTTGTCCTTAGCCATCTTTTCTCTCGTGTCCAAGCTGAGTTTCAGGGTCTTCATTTCTGTATGGTGCCAAGTTGTCTGCTGTCACTAGTTTCCTCCACCCTTCAGGGGTCTTGATGATGGAGCTGGCCTCTCTTCTCATCATGTGTCCAATCCATCTCCAACGTTTCTTCATGATGATTGTCCTCTTGGTGACACTGAAGGAGTAGGGCATAGTTGGAGATCTTTCTTGGCCAGAAAATATGGAGGATCTTCTGAGAGATCATGGTGAGGAATGAAGACAACTTGGCAAAGTCGCTCTCTGTCATGAGCCACCATTCTGACCCATACAAGAGTGTGGACAGAACACAGCTCTGATATGGCTTCACCTTTGTGTGGATGCTATTTAGTCAATCCCCATATGCTGCTCGTTGATCTGAAGATGTTTCTAGCTTTTGAGTCTGCACTGGATGTCGTCGTTAGTCCCACCTTCCTGCTGAATGATGCTGCCCAGGTAGGTGAATCTGCCGGTGCTGGGTAAGACAACGCCATGTGCCTTGACAGGAGGAGGAGACTCTACACTGAGGGTCAAGGTCTCAGACATTCTCCAGCTGAGTCCAAGCTGTCCTGCAGAGGTACACATGTGCTGAGTTTTCTCTTCCAGGTGCTGCGTGTATGTCATAGTAATGCCAGGTCATCCGCAAAGTCAAAATTCACCTAATGCCTCTCTGCTTGTCTTTCGTTGTTTGCCTAACCCAGTCCATCACCAGGTTAAACAATACCACTGACATCACACAGCCTTGCCTGACTCCTGTTTAGACTTCAAAGCTCAAATTGCAGTTCCTAACTGTACAGGTGAAATTAGTTGAGAGGACATTCAGCCCCTTTAGTGTGTTCTATCACTCAAGTGAGATCCTGATTGATCTGTGCCTCCAGATATCCACCTCGGCTATCACACAATATCTGCATTTCCTATCCTCTTCCACAACGCCACAAACTGTTATGCCGCCATGAAAGTCTTTTTGAGTATAGTTGCTGTTGTTATGTAAGAAACATGACAACTATAGCAGGTTTCAGTGAGAAACTATGTGACCACATCAGTTATTGAAAATAAAAAAACTGCTAATGTTAAATATTTGAGATAAAAAAAAAACAAAGAGTGCTGGAAACACTCAGCAGGTCTGTCAGCATCTGTGGGAAGGGAAACAAAGTTAACATTTCAGTTTGCAAAGACGAGGAATTCTGTAGATGCTGGAAATCCAAGCAACACACATCAAAGTTGCTGGTGAACGCAGCAGGCCAGGCAGCATCTCTAGGAAGAGGTACAGTCGACGTTTCAGGCCGAGACCCTTCGTCAGGACTAACTGAAGGAAGAGTTAGTAAGAGATTTGAAAGTTGGAGGGGGAGGGGGAGATCCAGAATGATAGGAGAAGACAGGAGGGGGAGGGATGGAGCCAAGAGCTGGACAGGTGATTGGCAAAAAGGATACGAGAGGATCATGGGACAGGAGGCCCAGGGAGAAACCTGGTGGCATGACACCTTATATTCCGTCTGGGTAGCCTCCAACCTGATGGCATGAACATTGACTTCTCTAACTTCTGCTAATGCCCCACCTCCCCCTCGTACCCAATCCGTTATTTATTTATTTATCTATTTATTTATTTATTTATTTATTTATTTATTTATTTATTTATTTGCACACATCTTTTTCTCTCTCTCCTTTTTCTCCCTCTGTCCCTCTGACTATACCCCTTGCCCATCCTCTGGGCTCCCCCCCCCCCACTTTTCTTTCTCCTTGGGCCTCCTGTCCCATGATCCTCTCATATCCTCTTTGCCAATCACCTGTCCAGCTCTTGGTTCCACCCCTCCCCCTGCCGTCTTCTCCTATCATTTTGGATCTCCCCCTCCCCCTCCAACTTTCAAATCTCTTACTAGCTCTTCCTGCAGTTAGTCCTGACGAAGGGTCTCGGCCTGAAACGTCGACTGTACCTCTTCCTAGAGATGCTGCCTGGCCTGCTGCGTTCACCAGCAACTTTGATGTGTGTTGCTTAACACTTCAATTCAAAGTTTTAGCATCAGAATTGAAAAAACGAGGGCTGAAATTAGTTTCAAACTGAAAAGATAGTGGTAGATATTTTACAGAGTGTGGTGTTTGAGAGACTCATAGATAGGCACAAGGATGAAAGAAAGAATGGAGGGCTATGAGGGAGGGAATCTGGATTCCTAACCTGGGGTCCATGGATCCCTTGCTTAATGGTATTGGTCCATGGCATGATAAAGGTTGGGAACCCGTGGACTGATCTTGGAGTGGGTTTTAAAGGTTGGCATAACATTATGGACCAAGAGGCCTGTACTGTTCTCTGTTTTAGTTTATAGTTCGTTTTTTAAAGAGTTTGATGGGCCAAGTAACCTGCTCAGCTGTAGGGGCCTCATATTAAGCTTTGTCCGATTCACATGGTGGCTTAGGCCCAAGGTGCCTGCTGTGTCACTTCCTTACTGATTCAGAAACTTGCTTAGAAATGACGATGAAGGGTCTCGGCCCAAAACATCGACTCTTTATTCCGCGCCATAGATGCTGCCTGACCTGCTGAGTTCCTCTAGCATGTTTGTGTGTTACTGTGGATTTCCAGCATCTGCAGAATCTCCTTAGTTTCTGAGTAATGATGCTGACTGCGGGTAATTCTGATGTAGCCTGTATTACAGCTTCTTCCTTTCCCTCTCTTCCAACAGATTGCAAAGAGTCAGAAAACCACTGGCATCAGCTTCCTGGACCAGTCCCAACTTGGTAAGTCCCCGGAAAACATAAGCCTCACCACTAATGTTCTTTGTGCCGAGTTCTACTGTACTCATATCAGTGATGCCTGCATCCCGTAAATATTACAAGCTCCTAATTGTCTCTGTGACAGTGGTAGTGATGGTAAGTTGCTTCTCTTAACTGCTGATGCCTTTGTAAAGATGCTCCCACATTGTTGGGATGAAGAGTTCTGGGAATGGGACCCTGCAATGATGCGGGAATGGCAACACATTTCCAAGCCAAGCTGGTTTGTGGAATACGAGGGAAACCTGTAAATATTCGGAAGTCCTTCCTCAGAGGCTGTGAGCTTGGGAAGGGTTATTGGCTGGTCTGCTGTAGGGTACTTGAATTTGAAGACACAGCGGCCTAGGCAGAATGAGAGTGGAAGGAGTCAGTGTTCAGACACTTCAAATAGGCAGTTACCATTTGCCACCAAGCAGGACTTCCTGGTGCTCAAACATTACAATTCCAATTCCCATTCCTGTTGTTCCGACACGTTGGTCCACGACCTCCTCTTGTGCCAAGATGAAGCCACCCTCGGGGTGGAGGAGCAACACCTTAATTTCCTCTGGGTCTCCTCCATAAATATTAATTTCTCCTTCCGGTAAACTAATTCCCACCCTACCCCCCCCCCCCCCGCCGCCGTTCCTCTATTCCCCACTTAGACCTTTTACATCTTCTCAACTGCCTATCATTTCCCCTGGATCCTGTCCTCCTGCTATTGTCCACTCTGTTCTCCATCTTCTCCAGCCTTTGACCTTTCCTACCCAACTGGCTGCACTTATCACCTTCTAGCCAGCCTCCTTCCCCTCCCCCAACTTCTTATTCTGATGTCTTCCCCCTTCCTTTCCAGTCCTGAAGAAGGGTCTCAGCCTTCCATAGATGATGCCTGACCTGCTGAGTACCTCCAGCATTTTGTGTGTGTTGTTTTAGACAAGCCAAATGATTTGTCCTGGATGGTGCTGAGCAGCTAGAGTGCTTCCAGAGCCTCCGTCTGTGCAATACACGGGAATTCCCTCACACTGCTGACCTCGATTGGTTTAAGGCTTGTCCTCTGATTACAGTGTTGATCATTCTCTCTATATTCCTTCTCAAAATGGGATTAGTTTGGGTTGGCTTTGTGGTCAGTGCAAATATGGTTGGGCAGGCCGAAAGGTCTGTCGTCTATTGCTCTATGTAGTGTGAGCATTGAGGAATTTCTGTGTGATGGAAAGCTCCTCCAAACAATGCTTAATAAGTATTTTAAGTTTTTACGGCTGTTTAAAGTAAATTTATTATCAAAGTACATATGTGTCACCATATCCAACCATGAGATTAATTTTCTTGCAGGCCACTCAATAAGTCCTTAGTAGAATAATAACCATACTAGAATCAATGAAAGACCATATCAACTTGGGAGATCAACCGGTGTGCAAAAGAAAATGAACTGTGCAAATACAGAATGAGAGAAATAATAGTAAATAAATAGCAATAAATATTAAGAACACGAAATGAAGAGACCTTGAAAGTGAGTTCATGGGTTGTGGGAACATTTCAACGATGGGGCAAGTGAAATGGAGTTAAGTCCCCTCTGGTTCGAGAGCTTGATGGTTCAGGGGTGATCACTGTTCCTGAGCCTGTTGCTGTGAGTACTGCGCTCCTATACCTTCTTCCCAATGGCAGCAGTGAGAAGAGAGCATGCCCTGGGTAGTGGGGGTTCCTTATGATGCATGTTGCTGTGTGCGGCTGCATTTCATGTAGATGTGTTCGGTGGTAGGGAGGGCTTTACCCGTGATGGATACAACAACTTTTCCCTCAGGCCCTCAGTTTTGTTCTCCATCGACTGCACATTTGCTGACAAAATGCTGGGTAGAGGCAGCCTCATTCCTACCCCTCTGCCTTGCTTCCGGCCACGGCGATTAATCTTCAGCCACTTCAAGGTACCTGCTTGCTTGAAAGTTAAGGCTGCTGAGTCCTCAGAAATCTGAGGGACATTTAAAAGTACATTGCTTAAATTACATGCTGCAGATTGCAGTTAGAGTAATTCAAAAGTAGTATACTTAAAAGTATTGTATGTAGCCTGCAGAACGTTGCCATGGTTCACCAGCGCCATTTAACCATCATTTTGTGCATTTAAAAAACAGAAGAGAGACTTGCACTTTTTTAAGACCTTTCATGACATCCTGATTTCCCAAAATGACTGATGCTTGTATGACATGTGACAACCCATTTATGCTTCCAGCAGCAGCAGTGTGATGATTTGTTTTGTGATGTTGATCGAGGCTTAGTCTTGGTGTTGGTTTATGGGGAGCATGATTACTAGTTTCATCTTTTCTTAAACTACAAGTTAGAAGGTGCTTGGCAATGTATGGTACAGCGGATTTGACTGCAGCGTTTCATAGGTGATTTGGACAGTTTTATAAAAGGAGACATTTGTCATACTCTTGAGGAAAGGGTAGGATATGGAATTAGCTGAAGAGCTTGACTAAAGAGCTAGCAAAGGTAGGACGGGCTGAATGGATTCATTTGCTGCAGCTTTCCAAGAAATAAGAACAGCTTTATATTCTGTTTCTTCAGCCTCGGAGGAAGCCCAAGCAGAAGCGTTTGGCCAGCACCCCCACAAAATCAAACAAGATGTCTGACAAAGGTAAGAACATGGTACAAACTGGAGACCACTCACACCTCACACACCCTCAGAATATCGGTCTGCCGGGTAGTGCAGGTACGTAGCTTGTTCCCGCTCAATTTATTTGAGAGGTGCCAGCTTTGGTTTGTGTCCCATTCCTAGACGAAGGGTAACTTATAAAGAAGTTGCTATTAACTACTGTATAATCAGCAATCCAGCTGAAGAGGCTCAGCACAAAATGTTGGCTGTTTATTCCCCTCCATAGATGTTGAGTTTCTTCAGCAATATTCCCTGTCCGCTGTGTCCTATGGGTTATTCCAATAGGAATTGTTGGAATACAGACCATACAAGATTTTCAGAAATGCTCAGATATTGCTGGGGAAGATTATTCCTGATGGGTGGAAAGTAGTTCAGGCAATGGTACAATGGGGTCTGGGATTGGAAGATGATGACAAAGGAAAGTTTTCAGAGTCAGGTTTATTTTCACTGGTATGTGATGAAATTTGTTTTGAGTCAGCAACATACATAATATATACCATAAATTACAATAAGATACATATTATATATAGAGTGCCTATAAGTAGTATTCACCCCCTCCCCCGGAAGTTTTCATATTTTATTGTTTTACCACATTGAATCACAGTGGATTTAATTTGGCTTTTTTGAAACTAATCAACAGAAAAAGACACTTGTGTTAAAGTAAAAACAGATCTCTACGAAGGGATCTAAATTAATTACAAATATAAAACACAAAAAATTGATTGCATAAATATTCACCTCCCTTTAATATGACACTGGTGCAGCCAATTCATTTTAGAAGTCATATAATTAGTTAAATGGAGATCTGTTTTTGGAGACCTGTGTGCAGTCAAGGTATTTCAATTGATTACAGTAAAACTACACCTGTATCTGGTGAGTCAATATCCTGTCAAAAATTATACCATCAAGACAAAAGAACACACCAAGTAACTTCGCCAAAAGGTTATTGAAAAGCATAAGTCGGGAAGGACATGGATACAAGAAAATTTCCAAGTCACTGAATATCCCTTGGAGTATATTTGAGTCAGTCATCAAGCAATGTAAAGAACTTGGCTCAGCTGTAAATCTGCTAAGAGTAGCCATCCACAAAAATTGAGTGACTGTCCAAGAAGGGGACTAGTGAGGGAGGCCACCAAGAGACCTATGACAACTCTGGGGGAGTTACAAGCTTCAGGGCTGAGACGAGAGAGACTCCGCATACAACTGTTGTCCGGGTTCTTCACCAGTCTCAGCTTTATGGGAGAGTGGCAATGAGAAAGCCACTTTTGAAAAAACTCCTCATATGAAGTCTTGGCTAGAGTTTGCCAGAAGGCCTATGGGAGACTCTGAAGTCAGCTGGAAGAAGGTTCTAAAGTCTGATGAAACTAAAAGTGAGCTTTTTGGCCATCAGACTAAACGGTAACGTCGCACATCATCAAAAACACACCATCCCTACCGTGAAGCATGGTGGTGCTGCAGCAGGACTTGGAAAGCTTGGGAAGGTAGAGGGCGAAATAAATGCAGCGAAATACTGGGAAATCCTGGAGGAAAATGTGATGCAGTCTGCAAGAGAACTGCGACTTGTTTTCCGGCAGGAGAATGACCCCAAGAATAAAGCCAAAGCTTCACAGGAATGGCTTAAAAACAACAGAGTTAATGCCCTGGAGTGGCAAAGTCCAGACCTCATTTCAATTGAGAATATGTGGCTGGACTTGGAAAAAGGCTGTTCACTCATGATCCCATGTAATCTGACAGAGCTTCAGCAGTTTTCTAAAGAAGGGGAAAAACTGTAATGTCCAGATGTGTAAAGCTGATAGAGACCTTTCCACACAGACTCAAGGCTGTAATTGCTGCCAAGGGTGCATCTACTAAATATTGACTTGAAGGGGGTGAGTACTTATGCAGTCAATCATTTTGTGTTTTATATTTGTAATTAATTTAGATCACTTTGTACAGATCTGTTTTCATTTTGACATGAATGAGTCTTTTTCTGTTGATCAGTGTCAAAATAAAACAAATTAAATCCACTGTGATTTTATGTTGTAAAACAATAAAACATGAAAACTTCCATGGAGGGGTGAATACTTTTTATAGGCACTGTACTTTATATACTGTGTGTGTGTGTACTTTATTATAGACTGTATGTGTGTGTATGTGTGTACTTTATTATAGACAGTATGTGTGTGTACTTTTTTCCTTTTTGCACTCCTTATTTAACTTTATTTTATTTTAGAAATAAAAAAGTAGTGAGGTCGTGTCATTGGGTTCATTGTCCATTTAGAAATCTGAAGAAGCTGTTCCTCAAAACGTGAGTGTGGATCTTCAGGCTCCTCACCTCCTTCCTGACGGTAGTGCTGAGAGGTAATCTGAAACTGCTGCCCAAGGTAGTGGAAGCAGATTCAATGGTAATTATAGAGAGAAGAGTCCTGTAAGCAAAAACAAGAGTGAGACTAATTGGGTTTACTTATCATGTGAGTTATCATAACCATGATAAATATATCCAATTCGGAACAAGTGAGTATCTGTAACACGAAACAGTGCACTCAGATGCCTTCCCTATCATTGTGGAGGGCTTCAACCCGGCTAGCGTGAATTCTGAACAACCACTACCAACAAATCATTTGTGGAACCAGAGGAGCCAACACACTCAACGACTGTAATACCACCATCAAGAATGCTTACTGTGCCATCCTACGCCCACACTTGAAAAGTCTGATCACCTGCCTGTACTTGTACTCCTGGCGTACAGGCAGAGACCAAAGGCTGCAGTACCAGTGGTGAAGACCAAGAAAATACAGTCAAGGGAGGCAGAGGAGCGCTTACAGCACTGCTTTGAGTCGGTGAACTGGACAATATTCGTGGACTCATCCTTGAATCTGAATCAATACGCCACAGTTGTCAGTGACTACATTAACACCTGTGTGGGTAACTGTGTGCCTTCGAGAGCATACTGGACATACCCAAACCAAAAGCCATGGATGAACCAGGAGATTCATATAGTCTACTGAGGGAAAATAAAACTACACCTGTGTGAATGCCTGCAGCATCTGGTGACCCTGTGATCTCTGCCTCAGAGGTCGACGTCAAAACATCAAGGTGTCAGGCCCTGATGGGCGGGGCACTGAAAACCTCTGCCAACCAGCTGGCCAGAGAGCTGAAGGACCTGACTGCTGCAGGGCACTGAAAACCTGTGCCAACCAGCTGGCGGGAGAGTTCAGGGACCTGACTGCTGCAGGGCACTGAAAACCTGTGCCAACCAGCTGGCGGGAGAGTTCAGGGACCTGACTGCTGCAGGGCACTGAAAACCTGTGCCAACCAGCTGGCGGGAGAGTTCAGGGACCTGACTGCTGCAGGGCACTGAAAACCTGTGCCAACCAGCTGGCCGGAGAGTTCAGGGACCTGACTGCTGCAGGGCACTGAAAACCCGTGCCAACCAGCTGGCCGGAGAGTTCAGGGACCTGACTGCTGCAGGGCACTGAAAACCCGTGCCAACCAGCTGGCCGGAGAGTTCAGGGACCTGACTGCTGCAGGGCACTGAAAACCCGTGCCAACCAGCTGGCCGGAGAGTTCAGGGACCTGACTGCTGCAGGGCACTGAAAACCCGTGCCAACCAGCTGGCCGGAGAGTTCAGGGACCTGACTGCTGCAGGGCACTGAAAACCCGTGCCAACCAGCTGGCCGGAGAGTTCAGGGACCTGACTGCTGCAGGGCACTGAAAACCCGTGCCAACCAGCTGGCCGGAGAGTTCAGGGACCTGACTGCTGCAGGGCACTGAAAACCCGTGCCAACCAGCTGGCCGGAGAGTTCAGGGACCTGACTGCTGCAGGGCACTGAAAACCCGTGCCAACCAGCTGGCCGGAGAGTTCAGGGACCTGACTGCTGCAGGGCACTGAAAACCCGTGCCAACCAGCTGGCCGGAGAGTTCAGGGACCTGACTGCTGCAGGGCACTGAAAACCCGTGCCAACCAGCTGGCCGGAGAGTTCAGGGACCTGACTGCTGCAGGGCACTGAAAACCCGTGCCAACCAGCTGGCCGGAGAGTTCAGGGACCTGACTGCTGCAGGGCACTGAAAACCCGTGCCAACCAGCTGGCCGGAGAGTTCAGGGACCTGACTGCTGCAGGGCACTGAAAACCCGTGCCAACCAGCTGGCCGGAGAGTTCAGGGACCTGACTGCTGCAGGGCACTGAAAACCCGTGCCAACCAGCTGGCAGGAGAGTTCAGGGACCTGACTGCTACAGTCAGAGGTTCACACCTGCTTCAAAAAGGCGACAATCATCAGTGCCCAAAGAGAGCAGGGGAAGCTGCCTGAATGACTATTGCCCAGTTGCACTCACATCTACTGTGATGAACTGAGAGAGGTTGGTCATGGCCAGAATCAACTCCTGGCAAAGCAAGGACCTGGACTCACTGCAATTTCAAAGGTTTTAAAGGTACATTTAATGTCAGAAAAATGTATACAATATACATCCTAAATTCTTTTTCTTTGCAACCATCCACAAAAACAGGAGTGCATGAAGAATGAATGACAGTTAAATGTTAGAACCCCAAAGCCCCCCCAGCTCCTCCCTCCCAAGCATAAGCAGCAGCAAAGTAACGATGCCCCCCCCCCCCAGCACCGGCAGAAAAAGCAATGGCACCCGCCCCCAACGAGCACCTAAGTGTGCAGCAAGCATCAATAAAGACACAGACTCCCCGAAGACTACTCATTCACCTGGTAATTTGACATAGCACAAGCGTGCTCTCTCCCTTATAAGGGAAAAAGGAGATGAGAGGGGAGACATAACAAACAACTCGCTGATATACAATGTTATTGCCAGAGCAGATGCAATCAATCTCCCTGACTCCAGTCAGCCTTGGGTCGTCTGGACAACTGCAAAACCTACATCAAGCTGTTGTTTATTGATTACAGCTTGGTGTTCAACACAATCATACCTTCAGTTCTAACCAACAAGCTCCAAAACCTGGGCCTCTGTACCTCCCTGTGCAACTATGTACTTGACTTCCTCACTACGAGACCACAGTGTAGATTGGAAATACCATCTCCTCACTGACAATCACATCGGCGCACCTCAGGTATACATGCTTAGTCCACTGGTCTGCTCTCTCAACGCCCACATGTGGCTAGGCACAGCTCAAAACACCATCTACAAATTTGCTGATGACAACTATTGCTGGCAGAATTTCAGATGGTGATGAGGTGCTGTACAGGAGCGAGATAGATCAGCTGGTTGAGTGGTGTTGCAACAATGTCAGTAAGACCAAGGAATTAATCGTGGACTTTTGGTAGGGGAAGTAGAGGGAACACATACCAGAGGGATCAGCAGTGGAAAGGGCGAGCAGTTTCAACGCCCTGTAGACCTATCCTGGGTCAAACATAATCGATGCAATTACAAAGAAGGCACTGCAGCAGCTATATTTCATCAGGAGTATGACGGGACTTGGTATGTCACCAAAGACTTGCAAACTTCTACACGTGTATCGTGGAGAGCGTTCAAACTGGTTCCATCACCGTCTGGTATGGACGAGCCAGTGCACAGGATCAGAAAGTTACAAACTCAGTCAGCTTCATCATGGACACTAGACTCCTCAGCATCGAGGACATCTTCTAAAGGTGGTATCCCCCATTAAGGACGCCCATCAGCCAGGGCATGCCCTCTTCTCATTGCTACCATCGAGGAGGAGGTACAGGAGCCTGAAGACACACACTCAACGATTCAGGAACAGCTTCTTCCCCTCTGCCATCAGATTTCTGAGTGGACAATAAAACCAGGGACACTACTTCACTTTTTTCAGCCTTAGTTTTGCTATACACACACACATTTTTAAAAAATATTCTGTATTGCAATGTACTGCTGCTGCAAAGCAACAAATTTCACAACATATGCCAGTGATTTAAACCTGATACTGAGTTTTGGTTCTAATCATCTAAATCAGGGTTCCCAACCTGGAGTTTACAGACCCCTCAGTTAACAGTAGGGGTCCCTGGTATAAAAAAGGTTAGGGGGAAAAAAGTCCCGGTTCTCACAGACATTTCTTCACAGAAAACTACCTGGACTCCTGCGACCTTTCCGAAATCGATGCCAGGCTGAACGCTTTGCAGGAGTACATGAAGAAACTGGGAGCACGGACTGAGTGAGGTGGGTCCCGGACCCTTTGGACAGATCCTGTATGAGAAATGCACCAAGGGCAGGGGTACTGCGTGAGACTGGGGGTGGGAAATGGGACAACGACCTTCACACAGCAGCTGCCTGATCCAGGACATATTGTGAAGCGACAAGAACTTCATTTTCCAGAACTGTATATCTGTTGGTTTATTGTAAATAGAATTGTATAAAAATGGGGAAAAGAGTACACATTGGAAATCATTTGAGTGCTGTGTGTTGCCGCTGAGTATTTTTATTTCTCTATTGAACAAATTATTACCCAACAATTATTGGCTACAATTCCACCTGGATAGCACAGTCACTAACTAGAGTAAGAATAAATAGTGTCAAACACCTTAATGACTCGTAGCTTGGGAAGTTGAATCCACAGGGCGATTGTGTTTGTTTCAAACTTATCTAGTGTTTCCCCAGATTTGCATCATGAGTGCTCATTCCCTTTCTGCTGTGTCTACGTGTTATTCCAATAGGAATTGTCGGAATACAGACCATATTAAATAAGCAAAGATGTTTGAACGTTACTGGGAAGAAGGCAGTACTCCTGATGGGGGAAGAGTGAACCCCAAGGTAGATGTACAGTCTCCACTCAATGTTTCTGATTAAAGTACCAGTATCTACCATTCCATACTAGTCCAGCTAAGTTTGCTCCTGATTAACTCCAAGAACCTTTTGACAAACTTAGATTTAAGAAGACTTTCAAGCTTGTGTGGTGTCCAGCTTGATTTCAAATGAGCTCAGTTGGCTTTAACAGGTCTATTTTGAGGTAATATTACTCTTGTCTAGATTGGTGAGCATGTAATATTGTAAAATACTTGGGATACCTACATTGGAACACAGTACACAGGGCAAAGAATAAATAATTCTAATGTGCCTTTCAGGGTTTCCTAACCTTTTTATGCCATGGACCAATACCATTAAACATGAACCCCAAGTTGGGAATCCGTTTACATCATCTACCTGTTCCCATGCAATCTATCAGGAAGTTCAATTCATCATTCTCCCATTCTGAAGATCCCCTCATTCTCCAAGATGAAATCTGCACTCATTCCACCCTGTTTTCCCACTCCAGCAACTTTGGCTTACTTATTACCCATTCCATTTTAACTTTCCTGTCGTCAACTGCAACCTTGTTTTACTGGTCAGGAACACATCTCCTGATGCTGGCTTCAAATCTGGATGAATTATGCCAAAGGCATAATTTCACTCTCTGGTTTAAATATTCCTTTAATGAATTTTGTGATGAACGCGATGATGGCTGATCAGTGCCAACTCATGGGATGATCTGTAAAGTTTAATTTTGGCCTGCCTGAGTTTAACCTAAGGTGGCCAGGCCAGATGTGAGTGAACCCCAGGCGTCCCGTAAAGTCGTAAGGTGTAAGATTTCCACTCAACGTTTCTGGTGAATGTACCAGTATCTAACATTCCACACAAGCCTAGCTTTTTGCTCCTGATTAACTCAAAGAACCTTTTGCCAAACTTAGATCTTAAGAAACCATCCAAGCTTGTGTGGTGTCCAGCTTCAAATAAGTTCATCTTGCACAAACTGGTTGGTCTTGAGCTAATGTCCAGATTGGTGAACATCTAATGCTGTAAACTACTTGTGGTTCTCCTGTCTGTATAGTACCACATAGTATTTCAGAAGAGTTGATCACCAAAAACTCCTATTTTGGAAAGGGTACATCTATCTCATTGGATTTGTGGACCCAGTAATCTGAATCTTGAGGCTCTCCAACCTTCATGTTGTGACTCTCAACACTCAGAATTAATAGCATCAATTTTTCTGATGTCTCAGAGAGCAAGATTGTTGTGACTAGCCACTTAAAGCAGAGTTAATTGTTTGCAGTTAGACTTGCCTACTGAATATTTATATCAGTAGTATTCATTTTCCTTGTCAAACTCTTTATTGCACCTTTAAGCAGAACAAGACGACCATGAGTGGAGTGAGTCTACTACAGAGATATGTGAAGTATATGCAGTGTGATACAATTGTGCAGTCTACCTGAGGTAGGAGTTCTTCCAGTATTGGACTCAGCCCAGTGTTCAAGGGAGTATTCTTATATCTATATTGATTCCACCATCGGGAGTGCATGTGGACGATTAAGAAATATCAATCTGCCCCTACTACTGGGGTTTATGCTGTGGACCCCTACCATTAACCAAGGGATCTGTGGGGGCCCCAGGTAGGGAACACCTGCCCTGCTATAATAGCCCAGACTATTGTATGTTGTATTTAGGTGGGGAAGGGAGAATGTACACATCCATACTCAATGGAATTTATTTGTACTGATTTTTCTACAATTTTTGTAAATAAATCTTTTATTCTAATGAAATATGTGTTGGTCATTTGGCAAAAACCACATCCCAGATACAACAAGTCTATCTCTACGCTCACATCTCCCACTGCCTTGTGTCACCCCACAGGGGTGTGAACAGAGTATATATGGGATAGATGGACCAAGTTAATCACTTCAGTTCAAGTTTAATTGTCATTCAGCCATACATGAATACAGCCAAACTCAACAGCATTACTCCAGGGCGAAGGTAGAAGCCTTGTGACTGAACACGCCACCATCTTACCAGAAAGCAAACTTCACTGCATGCAGAAGAGGTTTTCTTTTAATCAGAACAGACACAACAACTCCATGACACATCTGATCTACAGGGTTTTTGTTTTTGTTGGGAAATCTTTGCAGCAATATTTTTACCTTGCATATATTCTACATCTGCAAAGCTTGACTCTCTATATTATGGTTCATGATCATTTAAGAAGAGCTATAAGATTAACCTGAGGAATCAATTCACAAGCAAATAAAATAGTAACAGAAACTTAGTAAGGAATTCTGAAAATTATATTGCAGTCACACTACAAAGTTGAAATCAGTGTCACAGACACAGAAGCAAGATGGATAAAAATACTGAGTGGTTACTTTTTTGGTATACCTGCTTGTTGATGCAAATATCTAATCAGCCAATCATGTAGTAGCAACTGAACACATAAAAGCATGCAGACATAGATGAGAGGTTCAGTTTATATTCAGACAAAACATCAGAATGGAGAAGAAATGACTTTGACCATGGAATGATTTTTGGTGCCAGATGGGGTGGTTTGAGTATTTCAGAATCTGCTGATCTCCTGGGATTTCCATGCACAACAGTCTCTGGAGCAGGGGTTCCCAAACTTTTCATTAATGCCGTGGACCCTGGTTTGAGAATCCCCTGCTCCAGAGTTTACAGAGAATGGTGCAAGAAACAAATAAAACAGTGAGCAGCAGTTATGGTAATGAAAGAGAGAAAAGGAGAACAGCCAGACTGTTTTCAAGCTGACAGGACAGTGACAAACCACACGTTACAACAGTGGCATGCAGAAGAACACCCTAGAAGCATAGCCTAGTGGTTAGCACAATGCTTTACAGTACCAGTGACCCAGGTTCAATTCCTGGGGGTTAACCTCACGATAGACTGGCATCCTATCTGGGGGGGGGGGGGGGAGTCTCGTACTCTCAGTTGCTTCACGCCACAGAAACGGGCATAAGCACCGGCCTGATGAGCCTTGTGACAGACTTTAACTGTTTTAACCAGTGACAGAGTACACTTACCCTGAGTGCTCAGTCGGTAGGTTAATTGGTCATTGTAACTTATCCCAGAATTAGGCTAGGATAAAATCAGCCTGAAGGGCCCAAGGGTCTACCCCGCACTGCATTATATATTTTATTATTATTATAGGCATCTGTTAGTCTCATGAGACCATGGATTTGCACCTTGGAAGGTTTCCAGGGCGCAGGCCTGGGCAAGGTTGTATGGAAGACCAGCAGTTGCCCATGCTGCAAGTCTCCCCTCTCCACGACACCGATGTTGTCCAAGGGAAGGGCATTGGGACCCATACAGCCTGGCATGGGTGTCATCAGAGAGCAATGTGTGGTTAAGTGCCTTGCTCAAGGACACAAACACTGCCTCAGCCAAGGCTCGAACTAGCGACCTTCAGATCACTAGAGGAAGGCCTTAACCACTTGGCCACGCGCCAACACAGCACACATACATAAATAAATAAAAACAAGCAAACAATGAAGTTGCTGCAGCAGACCACGCCAGGTTCCAGTCCTGTACCTAATAAAGTAGCCACTGAGTGTAGAAGGTTAAGCTTGCAAGAGCGAAAGAGAAGAGTTTTCCCCTGACAAACAAGAAAAAATCTGCAGGTGCTCGAAATCTGAGCAACACACACAAAATGCTGGAGGAACTCAGCATGCCAGGCATCATCTCGGGAAAAGAGTACAGTCGATGGTTCGGGCCAAAACTCTTCAGCAGGACTAGAGAAAATAAAGTGAGGAGTTTGTGGGGAGAGGGGAAGAGAGAAACACCAGATGATCGGTGAAACAGGAGGAGGAGGGATGAAATAAAGAGCTGGGAAGTTGATTGTTGAAAGACAGAAGGCCGTGGAAGAAAGAAAAAGGGGGGGATAAGCACCAGAGGGAGGTGATGGGCAGGCAAGATATGTGTGAGAGAGGGAAATAGTGAAGGGGGGGCATTACCGGAAGTGTTTATGCCATCAGGTCGGAGTCTACCCAAACGGAATACAAGGTGTTTTTCTCCAACCTCATCACACGCAAACAGAATATCAGGGAGTATGCAGTTTAAATGGGCTGAAGAGCCTGTTTGTGTTGTACTTCTCTATGACTATATAAATATAAAATCATTTCAGATCCAAGTTCAAATTCCTTATCTTCTTATTTGAAGTTTATGAATGCAAAACTCCACCTGCTTCAGTTTAGAACAGGAGTTCCCAAAGTTTTTATTCCATGGACCCCTATCATTAACTGACCCCAGGTCAGGAACCCTGTTTTAGAAGGTTATTAACTCAGGTTCTTATCCTTAGATTTTTTTTTTGGTCATTTAATTGGAGACAAAGTCATTAGGGGTGTGTTTATTTGTACTTGCCAAGCATAAAACACAAATTAAATTAGCATCTTGGCATATTCTTTGAATTGCTTATGAGAGTTTAACTGATCTTTCCCAGGTGTAGAGCTGAGTAGATATTAGTGCTTCGGACCTCTTGCCAAGCAGTTTTCAAACATTATCTGATGAAGGGTCTTGACCGAAACATCAACTTGTCGTTCCTTTCCATGAACGCTGCCTGACCTACTGAGTTATCCCAGCATTTTGTTCGTGTTACGCTGGATTTCCAGAATCTTGTGTTCACTCCTTCACAGTTATACAAGTATGTACTTAATTGCAAACAACAGACTTGCATCAAGTCAGCCTGCAGAATCCTATGCTGGTATGCTTCATTGAATGACTCCATTGAAGGCTTTCCATCCCATTTGCTTCCCTTGCCAACATGAAACGGTATCAAGGCCAACAAGCAATTTACTGAATTTCAGTCAAAAGCAAATAGGAAACTTGCAAATGTCTCCAGAAACACCCGCTATGACTGGATGTTGCGAGAATCAACACCTGAAAATTACCCTTCCCGTTTATCCCCCTTCCCTTCAGATTACAAACACGAGAAATTCTGCAGATGCTGGAAATCCAGAGTAACACAACCAAAATGCTGGAGGAACTCAGCAGGTCAGGCAGCATCTATGGAGAGGAATACGCTTTTTAAGTTTATGTATAAATGCTGTTGTAGGAAAGCAGCATCCATTATCAGAGATCCCCACCACCCAAGTCATGCTCTCTACTTAATGTGGAAACTTTTAGAGAGGGAGCAGAGAATTACCAGGACGCTGCCTGGATTGGAGAGCACGTCTTATGAGGATAGGTTGATTGAGCTAGGGGGTTTCCTCTTTGAAGCAAAGGAAGATGAAGCGACTGATAGTGGTATACAAGAGTCATAGATAGAGCAGACAACCAAGGCAGGGAAATAGCTAATGAGGGCACATACTTTTAAGGTTGTTGGAGGAAATTATAAAGGCATATCAGAGATTATTTTATTTTACTGAGCTACAGCACAGAATAGGTTCTTCTGGCCCTTCGAGCCACTGTCCAGCAATCCCCCAATTTAATCCTAAATTAATCACAGGACAATTTACACACAGAGTAGTGGGTGGGTGGTTCGTGCTGCCAGTATTGTGGTAGAGGCAGATACATTAGGGACATTTAAGAGTCTCTTACATCAGCAGAGCCTCCAAAAGGACCAGAACCTTGTGATGGTTTGAGCCTTAATAAATCGGAGAGCTGTGCTGCTGGAGTCAGGGCTTTATGCTTTGGCTGTCAGTAGGGTCACCCATGCCAGACAGGTCAGGGATAGAAGCCAGACTGAGGGGTCCACTGGCCCTCCAGGTTTGGGGGTTCAGCTCAGGGCTAACAACCCTGACTGGTCAAACAAAACTGTTACAGAAACAGCAATGAAGAATCCTTCTACATCTGAGTGTGACGGTATACTTGAGGGCTTGCATGGCTGACAGTGGTAAAAACTGGGAGGAATCTACTGGCATGTTGAAGGAAGCACTGTGGCCAAGGACAGACAGAGATGGATGACCTTCATTGCTGCCCTAGACACCAGCGGCGTAACGGGCAGCGAGTAGATAGCCACATGAATGATAGAAAGGTGGAGCGTTCTGTGGGTTAGATTGATTTTAGAGTAGGTTAAAAGTCTGACTAACACCATGGACTGAAGGGCTGGTACTGTACTTTATTCCATGTTCCTGTAATTGAGGACAGGTATAAACCTCGACCTCAGCGGTAATAACAGATCCTGGAAAAAAACAATAAATAAAAATACAGCCAACGGAAAGAGGGTAGTGTCCAAAAGGTTTAATTCTGGTGTTTATGATGCCAGCATTTATTGTATATTAATTGTGATTTCCCTCGAGAAAGAGGGGCATTGCTCAGTCGCCTTGATCAACCACAACGGTTCCTTCCTGCGGAGATGTTTTGCAGTGCAAAGAGATCAGAGGCCATGGAAACAGCAGACTGTCGCAAACGTTCTAGTCTGATGTTGGCACCAGAGATGTCCATTAGCACCAAAAAAACCAAGAAAATCCCATTCAAGAGAATGTTGAGTTTTTCTTTTGTGCCTGAGGGCTGGAGGAGGGGAAGAGACGAGCAGTGTGGCAGCATCCTCTGATGTTGGACAAAGATTCCCAAAGGCACGTGGTTCTCTCAGTGGCGAAACGAGTTCTGCTTATCCGGGTTCAGTGGAACACCAGCAGCTGGAGCAGCGTGGTGCCTCCGACATCTTAACAGTGGCTCAGCTGAGAAAAGTTTTAAAACAAGCGCAACAATTAGACTCCACATGATCGGCAAAATGTTACGGGACGCCAAAGCACATGTCAAGACATACTACTCTCCCCACCTGCGACCGCAGAGGCAAGATATGTTCAGGTACAGGGCGCAAGCACACATGTTCAAGCGGGACTTTGTCAAGGTGTGACCACGCATTTATAAGGCAAATCACACCTTTGGGGCAGCAATCCTTCACCCTAACTTACACGTGTCACTTGGCTTTGTAACCCATGAGGCAGTCCGCCTCTGGGCCCTTCAATGGGTTTTTTCCCCTCGGGTCCAAAGATCACTTTGTGGGGTTGGCAGGAAGTGACAAAACAAGTCGATTGTTTTCGCGAATGCGCGCATCCAGTTCCTCGACTGTCAATGCGAGGTGTGCCACCTGCTGCTCCAAGCCCCTCAGTGTGCATTGTAGCTCCTCCTCCTTCTTGGCGCTGTTCGACGACTGCCTCATGTACTCAGCCAAGATGCAGGCACCACCGATTAGAAAGACGATGGCCTCTCCCAGCAGCTCGGAACCCAGCTCTGCCGCTGTGTCCTCGTTCAAGCGCTGCACTTGGGCACCTTTAAACCCCATCATCCTCATCTTCATCTTCATCTCGAACCAGTGATAGGCTGAAATAGAACAACCAATGGGTGAGGCCACAGGCTGACATGGAAATCATCAGGCACAGCACTGGAGGCTATTTGGCCCACCATGGCTGTGCACGTTCTTCACAACTCATTGAAACTATCTAAGTATATGAGGGTCCAGAGGTTCAGAAGAATGATACTGGCAATGAAGGGGTTAACCTATGAGGAGCATTTGATAGCTCTGAGCCTGTACTCACTGGAGTTTAGGATGGTGGGGGGAGAGAGAGAAGAGAAGAGATCTCATTAAAACCTATCAAATATAAAAGGCCCAGATAGAGTGGACTGGAGAGGATGTTCAATATAGTGGGAGAGTCAGGGTTTGATCAGGGACCTCAAGGCAAAGGAGCCATTAGGAGGTAGTGACCATAATATGATAAGTTTTAATCTACAATTTGAGAGGGAGAAGGGAAACTCGGAAGTGTCAGTATTACAGTTGAACAAAGGGAACTATGGTGCTATGAGGGAGGAGCTGGCCAAAGTTCAATGGAACAATACCCTGGCAGGGATGACAGTGGAACAGCAATGGCAAGTGTTTCTGGGAATAATGCGGAAGGTGCAGGATCAGTTCATTCCAAACAGGAAGAAAGATGCTAAGGGGAGTAAGGGGAGGCCGTGGCTGACAAGGGAAGTAATGGACAGTATAAAAATAAAAGAGAAGTATAACATAGCAAAGACGAGTGGGAAGCCGGAGGATTGGGGAACTTTTAAAGAGCAACAGAAGGTAACTAAAAAGGCAATACGCGGAGAAAAAAATCAGGTACGAAGGTAAACTAGCCAAGAATATAAAGGAGGATAGTAAAAGCTTCTTTAGGTATGTGAAAAAGGAAAAAAAATAGTTAAAGACCAAAATTGGGCCCTTGAAGACAGAAGCGAGTGAATTTATTATGGGGAACAAGGAAATGGCAGACGAGTTGAACAGGTACTTTGGATCGGTCTTCACTAGGGAAGATACAAACAATCTCCCAGATGTAATAGTGGCCAAAGGACCTAGGGTAATGGATGAATTAAAGGAAATTTATATTAGGCAGGAAATGGTGTTGGATAGGCTGTTGGGTCTGAAGGCTGATAAGTCCCCGGGACCTGATGGTCTGCATCCCAGGGTACTTAAGGAGGCGGCTCTAGAAATCGTGGACGTATTGGTAATCATTTTCCAATGTTCTATAGATTCAGGATCAGTTCCTGTGGATTGGAAGGTGGCTAATGTTGTCCCTCTCTTCAAGGGAGGAAGAGAGAAAACAGGGAATTATAGACTGGTTAGCATGACGTCGGTGGCAGGAAAGATGCTGGAATCAATTATAAAAGATCAAATTACGACACATCTGGATAGCAGTAACAGGATTGGTCCGAGTCAGCATGGATTCATGAAGAGGAAATCGTGCTTGACTAATCTTCTAGAATTTTTTGAGGATATAACTATGAAAATGGACAAGGGAGAGCCAGTGAATGTAGTGTACCTGGACTTTCAGAAAGCCTTTGATAAAGTCCCACATAGGAGATTAGTGGGCAAAATTAGGGCACATGGTATTGGGGGCAGAATACTGACATGGATTGAAAATTGGAAGGCAGACAGGAAACAAAGAGTAGCGATTAACGGGTCCCTTTCGGAATGGCAGGCAGTGACCAGTGGGGTACCGCAGGGTTCAGTGCTGGGACCACAGCTGTTTACAATATACATTAATGACTTAGATGAGGAAATTAAAAGTAACATTAGCAAATTTGCCAATGACACAAAGGTGGGTGGCAGTGTGAAATGTGAGGAGGATGTTGAGATAATGCAGGGTGACTTGGACAGGCTGAGTGAGTGGGCAGATGCAGTTTAATGTGGATAAATGTGAGGTTATCCACTTTGGTGGTAAGAACGGGAAGGCAGATTATTATCAAAATGGAGTCAAGTTAGGAAAAGGGGAAGCACAACGAGATCCAGGTGTTCTTGTACATCAGTCACTGAAAGCAAGCATGCAAGTACAGCAGGCAGTGAAGAAAGCTAATGGCATGCTGGCCTTCATATCAAGGGGAGTGGAGTATAAGAGCAAAGAGGTCCTTCTGCAGCTGTACAGGGCCCTGGTGAGACCACACCTGGAGTACTGTGTGCAGTTTTGGTCTCCAAATTTGAGGGAGTGCAGCGTAGGTTCACAAGGTTAATTCCCGGGATGGTGGGACTGTCATATGTCGAAAGATTGGAGCGACTGGGCTTGTATACTCTGGAATTTAGAAGGCTGAGAGGGGATCTTATTGAAACATATAAGATTATTAAGGGATTGGACACGCTGGAGGCAGGAAGCATGCTCCCGCTGATGGGTGAGTGCAGAACCAGAGGCCACAGTTTAAGGATAAGGGGTAGGCCATTTAGAACTGAGTTGAGGAGAAACTTTTTCACCCAGAGTGGTGGATATATGGAATGCTCTGCCCCAGAAGGCTATGGAGGCTAAGTCTCTGGATGCTTTCAAGGAAGAGATGGATAGAGCTCTTAAAGATAGCGGAATCAACGGTTATGGGGATAAGGCAGGAACTGGATACTGATAGTGGATGATCAGCCATGATCACAGTGAATGGTGGTACTGGCTTGAAGGGCCGAATGGCGTACTCCTGCACCTATTGTCTATTGAGTCTGGGACCAGAGGGCACAGCCTCGGAATAAAGGGACGTCCATTTAGAACAGCGGTGAAGAGGAATTTCTTTAGTCAGAGAGTGGTGGACTGAAGCTGTGGTCTACAACTAGTGGAGTTCTAGGTCAGCTGCAGTGATGCCTGGCACTGTGAACTTCAGTTCTGAATGCTGTTTGCTTGCTTCGTTGTTTGCACGCTTTGTCTTTTTTCCTCACTCTGCACAATGGGTGTTTGACGGTCTGTTCTTAACAGGTTCTATTGGGTTCCTTTGTTTTGCGGCTGTAAGGAAATGAATCCCAAGGTTGTATAAAGTATATGTACGTTGAACTGTGGTGAATCTGTGGAATTTATTGCTGCAGAGAGCTGTGGAGGTCAAGTCATTGGTCTATTTAAAGAGAAGGTTGATAGGTTCCTGATTAGTTAGGGCGTCGATAGCATATACACATGCTGTCCTCCAGAATTCAAAGAGATTGAAGGATAAGGCAGCAGGGTGACAATGACAGGAGCACTTGGAACTAAAATCTAATCCCTACCGGGAGAAAACAGCACCTGTTCTCTCCGCACTGTTCTCCAGCAGTTTAAGGACTAAGTCCAGCCGGAACATAACTCACAAGTGCTCTTGAAAGTCAGGTATTAACCCTACCTACCAACAACCAAGCATTGCCATCCTGGTCCCCTTCATGAGAGCTTATGAAGAAGCATGTGACTTCCCTCCCAGAGATGATAGGTGTTTGTGCACTCGACTCTTGAAGGCTTGGACCCCATCGTCGCAGATGTCTCCAACCACAGCATCTGGAAGGCTGTTCCAAATTCTGACAGCACAGTGAAGGAAGCTTCTATCCAGTGTGTAGGATCTCGCATCAGGCATAGAAACAGCATGAGCAGGCGTAGATAAACTTGATCGTGTGGTGCGCCGTCTCTCATTAGATGAAGGCAGCATGGTGCGAAGGTCTGCAGGGCTGTGGCTGGTGTGCATTTTCTATAGCACAGTAGCTGCACATTTGCAGTTCAACCATACAAAGCTTTACTGACTTCTCATTTTTAATTCAGCCTACATGAGCATTATATTTGCCTGTATATTTCTTCTACCTTTCCCTTTTCACAGAGGAAAACAGAGGGCTATGGGTGAAGCCTAGGTAGTTGTAAGGTAGGGACATGTTCGGCACAGCTTTGTGGGCCAAAGGGCCTGTATTGTGCTGTAGGTTTTTGTTTCTATGACCCATCGAGTCTGCTCCCCCATTTCATCATGGCTGAGCCATTTGCCCTCTCAGACCCAATCTCCTGCCTTCTCCCTGTAATCCCTTCATATCCTGACTAATCAGGAATCTACCAACTTCTGCCATTAAATACACTCAATGACTTGGCCTTCTCAGCCCCTCTGGCAACGAATTCCACAGATTCAGCACTCTCCGACTAAAGAAATTCCTCCCCATCTCAGTTCTAAATGAATATGCCTCTATTCTGAGGCTGTGTTCTCTGGTCTTAAGACTCCCCAGCCAGAGGAATTATCCTTTCCACATCCCCTCTTTCGAGGCCTTTCAATATTCAATAGGGCTTTTCCACAGGGGGTAAAGTGAGACTGGAATTAGAGGTTACGGGCAAAAGGTGAAATGTTTAAGGGAAAGATGGGGCGGGGGAGAAGAACTTCTTCACTCAGAGGGTGGAGAGAGGGCGCACTGAGCTGCCAGTAGAAGTCGTGAACGTGGGTTCAATTTCAACATTTAACAGAAATTTGGATAGGTACATGGATGGGAGGGGTATGGTCAGGGAACAGGTTGATGGAACTGGGCAGAATAATAGATTAGCATGGACTAGCTGAGCCAAAAGGCTTATTTCTTGCAGGACTGTTCTGTGACTGCCCAAATTGGTGAAGGTAGCAGAGAGTTTCAGAACATTTAAATATCTACACGCATTTCAACCACCAAGCTAAACAAGTTTGAGTGTAGGAAATGGGAAAAGAAGGTTGGTGTGATTCTAATGTTAATTTGGGCTGTTGTTTTTCCAGTGCAAACCAGTTGGAACAGAATCTGAGTGACCAACACTCCCTGAAAACACTCAACATTGGGATTTGAGTCAGAACAGAAAGTAGGATTTTATGTCCGTTATTCACCAACCCCTCATTCATGTGACCCACCAGCAATTATGGTGCAGAGCACAGTTCAAATATCTACCGACGTCCGATCCCTTCTCCAACCTCCCTACACACCCTCACCCCATCCCTCCTCCTCCTCCCGACCGGACCCTGCCCCTCCTCACTACCCCGCCTCCTCCCTCCGTCCCTTCCCACTACGCTCCCCCTCCTCTCTCCATCCCCTCCCACTCCTCCCTCCATCACCCTCCCACTACACTCCTCCTCCTCACTATCCCGCCTCCTCCCTCTGTCCTCCCACTACACTCCCGCTCCTCACTACTCCACCTCCTCCCTCCCACTACACTCCCCCATCACCCTCACCCTCCGCCGCCTCCCCTCACAACGCCCCAGTCAGCACTTCCTCCCAACATCTCTCAATGTGACTTTCTGCCTCTCAAACAAACTCTACCGACTCCCGCCCCCTTACCACTGCCGTCTCCTCATTGGACATTAATTCTCCGCCCTTCCCCTCCCATTGCTTAAGATGTCCGTCAATCAACGCCAGCGCAGCGGGTTAGGTTGCGACTGCTTGCCGCCGCCGAACTGGAACAAGGAGCCCGGACCTCGCATACTCACCCTGTGCCGGCGGCTGGCAGATGTAAGTCTTGAAGAACTGGCTCCGGCGGGCGTTGGCCTTGATGCTGTTGGCCAGCGGCCGGCTAATCTGCCGCACCCCCAGCATCGCCAACTTCGCAATGGGAAAGGCGCCGACCACCATTCTGCCGACCTGACGTCACTTCCCCTACCGAGGCCCTGCCCACCCAGTGACGTCACCGGGGATGATTTGAGCTCCTGGATTTAAAGGCAAAGACCAGTTTGTTGTCAATGAATAAGTCATAGTTATACTTTATTGATCCCGGGGGAAATTGGTTTTTGTTACAGTTGCACCATAAATAATAAATAGTAATAAAACCATAAATAGTTAAATAGTAATATGTAAATTATGCCAGGAAATTATGAAGTAAGTCCAGGACCAGCCTATTGGCTCAGGGTGTCTGACCCTCCAAGGGAGGAGTTGTAAAGTTTGATGGCCACAGGCAGGAATGACTTCCTATGACGCTCAGTGTTGCATCTCGGTGGAATGAGTCTCTGGCTGAATGTACTCCTGTGCCCACCCAGTACATTATGTAGTGGATGGGAGACATTGTCCAAGATGGCATGCAACTTAGACAGCATCCTCTTTGCAGACACCACCGTCAGAGAGTCCAGTTCCATCCCCACAACATCACTGGCCTTACGAATGAGTTTGTTGATTCTGTTGGTGTCTGCTACCCTCAGCCTGCTGCCCCAGCACACAACAGCAAACATGATCGCACTGGCCACCACAGACTCGTAGAACATCCTCAGCATCGTCCGACAAATGTTAAAGGACCTCAGTCTCCTCAGGAAATAGAGATGGCTCTGACCCTTCGTGTAGATAGCCTCAGTGTTCTTTGACCAGTCCAGTTTATTGTCGATTCGTATCCACAGGTATTTGTAATCCTCCACCATGTCCACACTGACCCCCTGGATGGAAACAGGGGTCACCGGTACCTTAGCTCTCCTCAGGTCTACCACCAGCTCCTTAGTCTGTGTAGGTACTTAAAGCAGCATCACCAGCACATAGCAGAACAAAAGAGCTGGCCATTGGCTTCAGGGATGGATGTGGTGCACATATTTCTGTTGATGTCAATGGTGCTAAGGGTTTAACAGCACCATCATATGTCGTGAAATTTGTTAACTTTGCAGTAAGTATAAATATATATTAGTTAATTAAACAGTGCAAAGATAGAAATAACAGAAAAGTAATGAGCTAGTGTTCATGGGTTAAGTGTCCATTCAGTACTCGGATGGCCAAGGAAAGAAGCTGTTCCTGGATCGTTGAGTGGGTGCCTTCAATTTTCTGTACCTGCTTCCTGATGGTAACAGTGAGCAGAGGGCATGTCCTGGCTGATGGGGGTCCTTAGTGATAGACGCTGCATGTTTGATGTCCTGGTTACTACGGAGGCTGGTGCCCGTGATAGAGCTGCAGAGTTTTCAACTCTCTGCAGCTTATTTCGATCCTGTGCAGTAGCCATCACCCCCCAACGCCCACATCCTACCATACCTGGCAGTGATGTAGCCAGTTAGAATGCTGTCCATGGTACCACTGTAGAAATTTGCGAGTGTGTTGGGTGACATACCAATTCTCCTCAAACTCCAAATAAAATATAGCCACTGTTGTGCCTTCTTTCGAGTTCGACGGGGGCGGTGGCGGGCGGTGCCAAGGCGGCCAGCGAGAACAAACTGGAGGAGAGGCTGTACTCAGTGCCGTCGCAAGATCGAAGAAGATGGAGGTGCATAGTCGCCAAACCCGGATTCAGGACGGCCCCCACTGACTGACTGACTGACTGTGCCTTCTTTGTAGCTAAATCAATATGTTGGGCTCAGGATTGATTCTCAGAGATGTTGGCACTCAGGAACATGAAATTGCTCACTCTATCAACTTCGCATCTTGCAGCGAGGACCAGTGTCTGTTTCCTCATCTTGCCTGTCCTGAAGTCCACCATTAGTTCTTTGGTCTCACGTTGACCGCAAGGTTGTTGCAGTGTCACTGCAGATATATCTGGGTCCTGCACGCCTTCTCATCAACAAGAGTGTTGAGAGTTTCTGATCCTAAGTGTGAACATCACCAATGGTCTGTCCTACTCCAACCACGTAGATGCCCTGGCCAAGAAAACTCACCAGCCCCTTGACTTCCTCAGGACGCTGAAGAAATTTGACAAATCCCCCTGGATTCTCAACAAATTTTATAGATGTGCCATAAAAAGCATCTTATTCAGATGCATCATGGATTGATATGGCAAATTCTCTGCCCAATACCAGAAGCAATGGCAGAGAGTCATGGACACCATTCATTGCATGATGGATAAGAGCCGAACCCCCCCCCCCCACAAACATGATGGATAAGAACCAAACCCCCCCACAAACATGATGGGTAAGAGCCAAACCCCCCCCCCCAAAAACATGATGGATAAGAACCAAACCCCCCCACAAACATGATGGGTAAGAACCAAACCCCCCCCCACAAACATGATGGGTAAGAGCCGAACCCCCCCCCAAACATGATGGATAAGAACCAAACCCCCCCACAAACATGATGGGTAAGAACCAAACCCCCCCACAAACATGATGGATAAGAACCAAACCCCCCCACAAACATGATGGGTAAGAGCCAACCCCCCCCCACAAACATGATGGATAAGAGCCGAACGCCCCCCCCACAAACATGATGGATAAGAACCAAACCCCCCCACAAACATGATGGGTAAGAACCGAACCCCCCCCAAACATGATGGGTAAGAGCCGAACCCCCTCCCAAACATGATGGGTAAGAGCCGAACCCCCCCCCCCACAAACATGATGGATAAGAACCAACCCCCCCCCACAAACATGATGGGTAAGAGCCAAACCCCCCCCCCCACAAACATGATGGATAAGAACCAAACCCCCCCACAAACATGATGGGTAAGAGCCAAACCCCCTCCCCACAAACATGATGGATAAGAACCAAACCCCCCCACAAACATGATGGGTAAGAGCCGAACCCCCCCCAAACATGATGGGTAAGAGCCGAATCCCCCCCCCCAAACATGATGGATAAGAACCAAACCCCCCCCACAAACATGATGGATAAGAACCAAACCCCCCCACAAACATGATGGGTAAGAGCCGAACCCCCCCCCCACAAACATGATGGATAAGAACCAAACCCCCCCCAAACATGATGGATAAGAACCAAACCCCCCCACAAACATGATGGGTAAGAGCCAAACCCCCCCCCCACAAACATGATGGATAAGAGCCAAACCCCCCCCAAACATGATGGATAACAGCCGAACCCCCAAACATGATGGATAAGAGCTGAACCCCCCCAAACATGATGGATAAGAGTTGAACCCCCCCCCAAACATGATGGATAAGAGCTGAACCCCCCCAAACATGATGGATAAGAGCCAACCCCCCCAAACATGATGGATAACAGCCGAACCCCCAAACATGATGGATAAGAGCTGAACCCCCCCAAACATGATGGATAAGAGCCAACCCCCCTCCCCCAAACATGATGGATAACAGCCGAACCCCCAAACATGATGGATAAGAGCTGAACCCCCCCAGACATGATGGATAAGAGCTGAACCCTCCCCAAATATGTTGGATAAGAGCTGAACCCCCCCAAACATGATGGATAAGAGCCGAACCCCCCCCCCAAACTACAGAGTGTCGTGGGAGCTGAATTCTGAAGGAAGGCAGTTTTTTAAAAAACTTCTTCGAGTGCAAGGAGGACGAGACTGCGCAGGCGCGTGACATCAACAGGACCGCGTGGAGAGTTTAAAAAGGAGACCACCTTATACAGCGGGTAGCGAAGTGAGTGGGAGCAGAGTGTAGGGCTTTGGCTTCAACAGGCTTCGGCGGTAAACGGGAAGAGGCGAGAGCGAAGCACCAACTCTTTTTTTTCTCCCCCCCCCCACCCCTTTCGCGAATCGGCCTGGACAGACAGGAGAGCAGGGCTCTCACAGCTAACGGTATGAGCTAACGGTTTAAAAAGTTCGTCTGTTTAGTGAGGTAAGTCGGTGAGTAGACTTATTTTTCCTGTTTCATTCCTGTAGAATTAGATAGCATGCCTGCAGGGTTAGTGCTTTGTTCAGGGTGTCAGATGTGGGAATCCTGGGAGACTTCCAGCCTCCCTGATGGCCACATCTGCGCCAGGTGCACCGAGATGCAGCGACTCAGAGACCGTGTTAGGGATCTGGAGCTGCAGCTTGATGACCTACTGCTTATCAGGGAAAGTGAAGAGGTGATAGACAGAAGCTACAGGGAGGTAGTCATCCCTAGGCTACAGGGGTCAGAAAACTGGGTGACTGTCAGGAGGGGGAAGGGAAATGCCCGGATAGTGCAGAGCACCCCTGTGGCTGTCCCCCTCAGCAACAAATATCTTGTTCTGGATGCTGTTGAGGGGGATGACCTGACAGGGGACGCCCACGGTGACCGGGTCTCTGGCACTGAGCCTGGCGCTGTTGTGCAGGAGGGAAGGAAGGAGAAGAGGAATGCGGAGGTCATAGGGGATTCCATAGTCAGGGGAATGGACAGGAGATTCTGTGAGTCTGATAGAGATACCCGCATGGTGTGTTGCCTCCCAGGTGCCAGGGTACGGGATGTCTCAGATCGGGACCTGAATATTCTGAAGGGGGAGGGTGAGCAGCCAATTGTCTAGGTACATGTTGGTATCAATGACATAGATAGGAGAAGGGAGGAGGTCCTGAAGAGAGATTTCTGGGAGTTAGGAAGGAAGCTGAGAAGCAGGACCTCCAGGGTAGTAATCTCGGGATTGCTACCTGTGCCACGTGCTAGCAAGGGCAAGAGTAGTCGGATCAGGCAGATGAATGCGTGGCTGAGAGACTGGTGTAGGGGGCAGGGCTTCAGATTCTTAGATAATTGGGATCTCTTCTGGGGGAAGTATGACCTGTTCAAAATGGACAGGTTACACCTGAATCCGAAGGGGACCAATATCCTGGCGGGAAAGTTTAATAGAGCTGTTAGGGAGGGTTTAAACTAATTTGGCAGGGGGATGGGAACCGGAATGATAGAGCGGAGGAAGGGGAAAACAGAAATAAATCTAAGATAGTGAGCAGTAAAGATGTCAGGAAAGACAGGTAGGTGATGGGGCAAATTTGTAGCCATTGGGATGAGTTGCAGTGCAATAAAGTTGCAGTGAAATCAAAGCGAAAAGTACCAAATACTGGTCTTAAGGTGTTGTACTTAAATGCACGCAGCATAAGGAATAAGGTGGATGATCTTGTCGTACAGCTACAGATTGGCAGGTATGATACTGTGGCCATCACTGAGACGTGGCTAAAGGATGCATGTCTCTGGGAGCTGAACATCCAAGGATACACGGTGTATCGGAAGGATAGGAAGGTAGGCAGAGGGGGAGGCATGGCTTTATTGGTAAGAAATGATATTAAATCATTAGAAAGAGGTGATATAGGATCGGAAGGTGCAGAATCTTTATGGGTTGAACTACGAAATCGCAGGGGTAAAAGGACCCTGATGGCAGTTATTTATAGGCCTCCAAACAGCTGCAGGGATGTGGACTACAAATTACAACAGGAAATAGAAAAGGCTTGTCAGAAGAGCAGTGTTATGATAATTGTGGGGGATTTTAACATGCGAGTAGATTGGAAAAATCAGGTCGGCACTGGAACTCAAGAGAGAGAATTTGTAGAATGTCTGCGAGATGGCTTTTTAGAACAGCTTGTTGTTGAGCCCACTAGGGGATCGGCTGTACTGGATTGGGTATTGTGTAATGAACCGGAGGTGATTAGAGAGATTGAGGTGAAGGAACCCTTAGAAGGCAGTGATCATAACATGATTGAGTTCACTGTGAAATTTGAAAAAGAGAAGCCGAAATCTGATGTGTCGGTATTTCAGTGGAGTAAAGGAAATTACAGTGGCATGAGAGAGGAACTGGCCAAAGTTGACTGGAAAGGGACACTGGCGGGAAAGACAGCAGAGCAGCAGTGGCTGGAGTTTATGCGAGAAGTGAGGAAGGTGCAAGACAGGTATATTCCAAAAAAGAAGAAATTTTCGAATGGGAAAAGGATGCAACCATGGTTGACAAGAGAAGTCAAACCCAAAGTTAAAGCAAAGGAGAGGGCATACAAGGAAGCAAAAATTAGTGAGAAGACAGAGGATTGGGAAGTTTTTAAAACCTTACAAAAGGAAACCAAGAAGGTCATTAAGAAGGAAAAGATGAACTATGAAAGGAAGCTAGCAAATAATATCAAAGAGGATACTAAAAGCTTTTTCAAGTATATAAAGAGTAAAAGACAGGTGAGAGTAGATATAGGACCGATAGAAAATGATGCTGGAGAAATTGTAATGGGAGATAAGGAGATGGGGAGGAACTGAATGAGTATTTTGCATCAGTCTTCACTGAGGAAGACATCAGCAGTATAACGGACACTCGAGTGGCAGGGAAGAGAAGTGTGCGCAGTCACAATTACGACACAGAAAGTACTCAGGAAGCTGAATAGTCTAAAGGTAGATAAATCTCCCGGACCAGATGGAATACACCCGCGTGTTCTGAAGGAAGTAGCTATGGAGATTGCGGAGGCATTAGCGATGATCTTTCAAAAGTCGATAGATTCTGGCATGGTTCCAGAGGACTGGAAGATTGCAAATGTCACTCCACTATTTAAGAAGGGGGTAAGGAAGCAAAAAAGAAATTATAGACCTGTTAGCTTGACATTGGTGGTTGGGAAGTTGTTGGAGTCGATTGTCAAGGATGAGGTTACAGAGTACCTAGAGGCATATGACAAGATCGACAGAACTCAGCATGGATTCCTTAAAGGAAAATCCTGCCTGACGAAACTATTACAATTTTTTGAGGAAATTACCAGTAGGCTAGACAAGGGAGATGCAGTGGATGTTGTATATTTGGATTTTCAGAAGGCCTTTGACAAGTTGCCACACATTAGACTACTTAACAAGATAAGAGCCCATGGAATTACGGGAAAGTTACATACGTGGATAGAGCGTTGGCTGATTGGCAGGAAACAGAGAGTGGGAATAAAGGGATCCTATTCTGGTTGGCTGCCGGTTACCAGTGGTGTTCTGCAGGGGTCCGTGTTGGGGCCGATTCTTTTTACATTGTACATTAACGATTTGGATTATGGAATAGATGGCTTTGTGGCTAAGTTTGCTGACGATACGAAGATAGGTGGAGGGGCCGGTAGTGCTGAGGAAACGGAGAGTCTACAGAGAGACTTGGATAGATTGGAAGAATGGGCAAAGAAGTGGCAAATGAAATACAATGTTGGAAAGTGTATGGTTATGCACTTTGGCAGAAGAAATAAACGGGCAGACTATTATTTAAATGGGGAAAGAATTCAAAGTTCTGAGATGCAACGGGACTTGGGAGTCCTCGTACAGGATACCCTTAAAGTTAACCTCCAGGTTGAGTCGGTAGTGAAGAAGGCGAATGCAATGCTGGCATTCATTTCTAAGGAATAGAGTATAGGAGCAGGGATGTGATGTTGAGGCTCTATAAGGTGCTGGTGAGACCTCACTTGGAGTACTGTGGGCAGTTTTGGTCTCCTTATTTAAGAAAGGATGTGCTGACGTTGGAGAGGGTACAGAGAAAATTCACTAGAATGATTCTGGGAACGAGAGGATTAACATATGAGGAACGTTTGTCCGCTCTTGGACTGTATTCCTTGGAGTTTAGAAGAATGAGGGGCGACCTCATAGAAACATTTTGAATGTTGAAAGGCATGGACAGAGTGGATGTGGCTAAATTGTTTCCCATGATGGGGGAGTCTAGTACGAGAGGGCATGACTTAAGGATTGAAGGGCGCACATTCAGAACAGAGATGCAAAGAAATTTTTTTAGTTAGAGGGTGGTGAATCTATGGAATTTGTTGCCACGGGCGGCAGTGGAGGCCAAGTCATTGGGTGTATTTAAGGCAGAGATTGATAGGTATCTGAGTAGCCAGGGCATCAAAAGTTATGGTGAGAAGGCGGGGGAGTGGGACTAAATAGGATAAAATGGATCAGCTCATAATAAAATGGCGGAGCAGACTCGATGGGCCGAATGGCCGATTTCTGCTCCTTTGTCTTATGGTCTATGGTCTTAAACACGATGGATAAGAGCTGAACCCCCCCTCCCCAGACATGATAGATAAGAGCTGAACTCCCCCCCCAAACATGATGGATAAGAGCTGAACTCCCCCCCCAAACATGTTGGATAAGAGCTGAACCCCCCTCCAAACATGATGGATAAGAGCTGTACCCCCCCAAACATGATGGATAAGAGCTGTACCCCCCCAAACATGATGGATAAGAGCTGTACCCCCCAAACATGATGGATAAGAGCCAAACCTCCCCCAAACATGATGGATAAGAGCCGAACCCCCCCAGACATGATGGATAAGAGCCAACCCCCCCCCAAACATGATGGATAAGAGCCGAACCCCCCCCAAACATGATGGATAAGAACCAAACCCCCCCCAAACATGATGGATAAGAGCTGTACCCCCCCCCAAACATGATGGATAAGAGCCGAACCCCCCCCCCCAAACATGATGGATAAGAGCCAAACCCCCCGCAAACATAGAAACATAGAAAATAGGTGCAGGAGTAGGCCATTCGGCCCTTCGAGCCTGCACCGCCATTTATTATGATCATGGCTGATCATCCAACTCAGAACCCTGCACCAGCCTTCCCTCCATACCCCCTGATCCCCGTAACCACAAGGGCCATATCTAACTCCCTCTTAAATATAGCCAATGAACCAGCCTCAACTGTTTCCTGTGGCAGAGAATTCCACAGATTCACCACTCTCTGTGTGAAGAAGTTTTTCCTAATCTCAGTCCTAAAAGGCTTCCCCTTTATCCTCAAACTGTGACCCCTCGTTCTGGACTTCCCCAACATCGGGAACAATCTTCCTGCATCTAGCCTGTCCAATCCCTTTAGGATTTTATACGTTTCAATCAGATCCCCCCTCAATCTTCTAAATTCCAACGAGTACAAGCCTAGTTCATCCAGTCTTTCTTCATATTTTTGCCACCAAAGTGGATAACTTCACATTTATCCACATTAAATTGCATCTGCCATGAGTTTGCCCACTCACCCAACCTATCCAAGTCACCCTGCATCCTCTTAGCATCCTCCTCACTGCTAACACTGCCACCCAGCTTCGTGTCATCCGCAAACTTGGAGATGCTGCATTTAATTCCCTCATCCAAGTCATTGATATATATTGTAAACAACTGGGGTCCCAGCACTGAGCCTTGCGGTACCCCACTAGTCACCGCCTGCCATTCTGAAAAGGTCCCGTTTATTCCCACTCTTTGCTTCCTGTCTGCTAACCAATTCTCTATCCACATCAATACCTTACCCCCAATACCATGTGCTTTAAGTTTGCACACTAATCTCCTGGTGGCAAAAATAGGAAAACAGATTATTATCTGAATGGTGGCCGATTAGGAAAAGGGGAGGTGCAACGAGACCTGGGTGTCATTATACACCAGTCATTGAAAGTGGGCATGCAGGTACAGCAGGCGGTGAAAAAGGCGAATGGTATGCTGGCATTTATAGCGAGAGGATTCGAGTACAGGAGCAGGGAGGTACTACTGCAGTTGTACAAGGCCTTGGTGAGACCACACCTGGAGTATTGTGTGCAGTTTTGGTCCCCTAATCTGAGGAAAGACATCTTTGCCATGGAGGGAGTACAAAGAAGGTTCACCAGATTGATTCCTGGGATGGCAGGACTTTCATATGAAGAAAGACTGGATGAACTGGGCTTGTACTCATTGGAATTTAGAAGATTGAGGGGGGATCTGATTGAAACGTATAAAATCCTAAAGGGATTGGACAGGCTAGATGCAGGAAGATTGTTCCTGATGTTGGGGAAGTCCAGAACGAGGGGTCACAGTTTGAGGATAAAAGGGAAGCCTTTTAGGACCAAGATGAGGAAAAACTTCTTCACACAGAGAGTGGTGAATCTGTGGAATTCTCTGCCACAGGAAACAGTTGAGGCCGGTTCATTGGCTATATTTAAGAGGGAGTTAGATATGGCCCTTGTGGCTACAGGGATCAGGGGGTATGGAGGGAAGGCTGGTGCAGGGTTCTGAGTTGGATGATCAGCCATGATCATAATAAATGGCGGTGCAGGCTCGAAGGGCCGAATGGCCTACTCCTGCACCTATTTTCTATGTTTCTATGTTTCTATAATAAATAAAGTATGAACTTTTGAAATCATACACAATTTTACAAGAAAGAATGCAATTTGAATGAAAGACTGTAGTGGAAAGTGATCATAGTGTTTGTAACACCCTGGGAAAGGTTGCACTGCTAATGTAATGATTTCTCTGTAGCAGCAGTGTTTGGGTTATGCCTAGAGAGAATGGGGGCTTCGGAATGTGCGCTGTCCAATAGGGAAATGTTTTTCTTTCTTGTGTGTCTGAGAGAAGAATTTTTCGCAGGCTTTCGTTCAGCAGAAGATGGAGAGAGAAGATGTCGGAACAGAGATGTTGTAGACTGCAGGACTGAGCGAACGTGGAATGGGGCCGGGAGTCGATGATGCCCGGGGAAAAGTGATAGAGAACGAACTGACGGGAAAACCATGAGCTCCAACGTGCGTGTTAGACTGTTTCATTAAAATGGGCCTTTTTCTTTTTGTTTTCTTTACTAAACCTCTAGTCAACTTAAGAATTATAAAGCTCAATCGTTTAATTGCATACGGTGTACTGTTTGTTGTTTCTTGGTACTGATTTGTAATGGAAAAACATCACGCAGCATCCACCCAAATGAGGTTTCACCGGTTTGGCGGGGGTGGCAACTTCCCCTGGACTTACGCAGCCCGCCAACCCTTGGGCGGGGAGGGGGTGGTTACAGTTGTGGGGGTATCACTCTGGGATGGATTTCGTTGGATGCTGTGTGATTGCCCTGAGCACTGAACCAGAGGGTTGTGTGTTTAGGTCTGTGCTGGTATGGATGCTGTCGGGGTGGAGTGGTGGTGTTCATCCACGGGGGTTACCAGTAACTAACGAATGCGTGTTGAGTGGGGTAGACGTTCCTACTCTGGATCGAATGTTCATTCGCCTGTTACGTACTGTTAAAATTGCGGGGCGGAGGTTTGATAACGTGGCGGGCACAGGCCTCATTTTACTGCAGACTTGCACTGACGTAACGGCAGTGGAGCTGCCCGGTACTATCGGTGCCCCAGGTGGCGGGGGGGGCCGTGAGCTCTCCATACTCTCAGGGAGGAGGAGACTGCAGCGGAGTGGGCCAAATCACCAGTCGAGTTTTCAGTAGCTGGGGGCAGAGACTTCAAAGACGGGGTTGAATCATTTCTGAGGAGTGAGGGGAAGGAGTGGTCGGAGTCGGAAACCCTAATTAGTCCCCGTCCTCGGTGAAGAGTGAGAATTCTGAGTTAGTATCCATCCTTACCTCTCTGGTGAATAAATGAAAAAATGCCCAGGTTGAAAGTCCCAGCCATGGTGGGCTCCGCCTGTTCTCGGAAACAAAGCCCACCCCTAAAGGGGAGGAGGAGTATGTGGATTGTGTGGAGCAGACCTCTCAGTTGTTAGATGAGCAGCAGTCACCTGAAACGGCAGAGATTGGTGAGAGTTTGAGGGGGCGGGCTGCTGACGTGGTGAGAGCCGTGAAGTCCCGGTAAGCCCTCGCCAAGGCTGCCGATTACGTGGGAGCACTGGGAAACGACAGGAAGCTCAATGGAGCTCATGGTGGGTTTCAGAACATGTGTCAGGCGAAGGGGGAGAAGTTTTCTGCCTACATTTTTCAGCTGAAGGGGCAGCTAAATTGGTTGTGGCACAGAGTGGCCATTCAGACGGCTGAGGTGGATCAATCAAGAATGGACCGGATAGACAGTGGTGCCCAGTCCCGGAACCTGATCGCTTGGGGTCTCCGACAGTCTCGTAAGATGTACCCCCACCCCTGTTTGTTGAGCTGATCAGAGAAGTACGAGAGGAGGAGAATGTGTTGGAGGCGAGGGAGGCCTCCGTCAGCAGGGTTCAGTCCTTAGTGGTGGTCCCCTGTGGTGAAGTGACCGTGGATAGGCTGCCCCAGGGGGTGTGAAGTGACTGTGGATAGACTGCCCCAGGGGGTGTGAAGTGACTGTGGATAGACTGCCCCGGGAGGGGCGGTGTGAAGTGACCGTGGATAGACTGCCCCAGGGGGTGTGAAGTGACCGTGGATAGATTGCCCCGGGGGGTGTGAAGTGACTGTGGACAGGCTGCCCTGTGGGTGTGAAGTGACTATGGATAGGCTGCCCCCAGGTCATGTGAAGGTGGATATGCTGCCCCGGGGGGGGGGGTGAAGTGACCGTGGATAGACGGACCCGGGGGGTGTGAAGTGACCATAGATAGGCTGCCCCGGGGGGCGGGGGGTGTGAAGTGACCGTGGATAGACGGACCCAGGGTGTGTGAAGTGACCATGGATAGGCTGCCCCGGGGGATGTGAAGTGACTGTGGATAGCCTGCCCCAGGGGGTGTGAAGTGACCATGGTCAGGCTGCCCTGTGGGTGTGAAGTGACCGTGGATAGGCTGCCCCCAGGTCGTGTGAAGTGACTGTGGATATGCTGCCCCGGGGGGTGTGAAATGACTGTGGATAGACTGACCCGGGGGCGGGGGGTGTGAAGTGACTGTGGATAGACTGACCCGGGGGGGGGGGTGGTGTGAAGTGACCGTGGATAGACTGCCCCAGGGGGTGTGAAGTGACCGTGGATAGACTGCCCCAGGGGGTGTGAAGTGACTGTGGACAGGCTGCCCTGTGGGTGTGAAGTGACCGTGGATAGGCTGCCCCCAGGTCGTGTGAAGTGACTGTGGATATGCTGCCCCGGGGGGTGTGAAATGACTGTGGATAGACTGACCCGGGGGCGGGGGGTGTGAAGTGACTGTGGATAGACTGACCCGGGGGGTGTGAAGTGACTGTGGACAGGCTGCCCTGTGGGTGTGAAGTGACCGTGGATAGGCTGCCCCCAGGTCGTGTGAAGTGACTGTGGATATGCTGCCCCGGGGGGTGTGAAATGACTGTGGATATGCTGCCCCGGGGGGTGTGAAGTGACTGTGGATAGACTGACCCGGGGGCGGGGGGTGTGAAGTGACTGTGGATAGACTGCCCTGGGGGCGGGGGGGGGGGGTGAAGTGACCATGGATAGGCTGCCCCCAGGTCATGTGAAGTGACCATGGACAGGCTGCCCTGTGGGTGTGAAGTGACCGTGGATAGGCTACCCCCAGGTCGTGTGAAGTGACCGTGGATATGCTGCCCCGGGGGGTGTGAAATGACTGTGGATAGACTGCCCCGGGGGGGGGGGGCTGTGAAGTGACCGTGGATAGGCTGCCCCGGGGGGTGTGAAGTGACTGTGGATAGACTGCCCCGGGAGGGGGAGTGTGAAGTGACTATGCATAGACTGCCCCGGGGGGGGGTGTGAAGTGACTGTGGATAGGCTGCCCTTGGGGGGGGCTGTGAAGTGACCGTGGATAGGCTGCCGCCAGATCGTGTGAAGTGACCGTGGATATGCTGCCCCGGGGAGTGTGAAGTGTGACTGTGGATAGCCTGCCCCGGTTGTGGGGGGGGGGGGGGGCGGGTGGTGAAGTGGCCATGTCGAAGCAAGCAGCTGATATAGAAGTGTGTGAGAAATCGGGTAGAAAAAGTCTTTTTTTTAAACACTGCTCGGGGAGAAGGGTCTGCACTGCGCAGGCGCGTGACGTAGCGCGCCAAGGTTTAAAAAGCAGACCATCATATACAGTGGCCGTCGTTGTAGTGGCCATGATCGGAGTGGACTGAGTCAGAGTGGGATGGCTTTGGCTCAACAGGCTTCGGTGAGAACAGGCAGAGGCCAGGGTAGGTTCCGGTAAGTTTTTTGTTCAGATTGTCTAGCGTAAAGAGAATGCCAGGCAGGATGTTGGAATGCTCCTCTTGCAGGATGTGGGAAGTCAGGGAGCTCTCCGGTGTCCCTGATAACGACACCTGCAAGAAGTGCATCCAGCTGCAGCTCCTGACAAACCGCGTTAGGGAACTGGAGCAGGAGCTGGATGACCTGCGGATCATTCGGGAGAATAAGGAGATTATAGATAGTAGCTACAGGGAGGTAGTTACACCAAAGGAGCAGAGGACGGGAAATTGGGTCACTGTCAGGCGAGGGAAGAGGAAAGGGCAGACAGAGCAGGGTTCCCCTGTGGCCATTCCCCTCAACAACAAGTATACCGCATTGGATACTGTTGGGGGGGATGACTTACCTGGGACTAGCTGCAGTAGCCAGATCTCTGGCACCGAGTCTGGCTCTGCAGTGCAGAAGGGAGGTGGGAGGGAAAAGAGGACAGCGGTAGTGATAGGGGACTCGATAGTTAGAGGTACAGATAGGAGGTTCTGTGGTCATGACAGAGAATTCAGGATGGTTTGTTGCCTCCCGGGTGCCAGGGTCAAGAATGTCTCTGATCGATTGCATGACCGATTGGGAGGGTGATCAGCCAGATGTCGTGGTGCACATCGGTACCAATGACATAGCAAGGAAAAGTGAGGAGGTCCTGGAGAGTGAGGATAGAGAGCTTGGTAGGAAGTTGAAAAGCAGGACCTCAAGGGTGGTAATCTCAGGATTGCTACCTGTGCTAGGTGCCAGTGAGGGTAGGAATAGGATGCTCTGGAGGAGGAACAAGTGGCTGAGGAACTGGTGTAGGGGGCAGGGTTTCAGATTTCAGGATCATTGAGACCTCTTCTGGGGCAGGTGGGACCTGTACAAGAGAGACGGGTTACACTTGAACTACAGGGGGACCGATATCCTTTCAGGGAGGTTTGTTAGTGCTATTGGGGAGGCTTTAAACTGGATTTGCAGGGGGATGGGAACCAGAATGCCAGAGCTGACAGTGTGGCTGGGGTGAAAATAAGTGATGTTAAAAGTTCAAGCAAATCCGCTGATAGAAAGGTTGTGAGTGGTGGTAAAAATCTTCTGAGGTGTATATATTTCAATGCTAGGAGTATTGCGGGGAAGACGGATGAGTTGAGGGCGTGGATTGACACGTGGAATTATGATGTAGCAATTAGTGAAACTTGGCTACAGGAGGGGCAGGACTGGCAGCTTAATATTCCAGGGTTCCGATGTTTCAGATGTGATGGAGGCAGAGGAATGAAAGGTGGGGGAGTAGCATTGCTTGTTAGGGAAAATATTACAGCAGTGCTCAGGCAGGACAGATTAGAGGGCTTGTCTACTGAGTCCTTGTGGGTGGAGCTGAGAAACAGGAAAGGTATGGCCACATTAGTGGGATTGTATTATAGATCACCCAATAGTCAGCGAGAACTGGAGGAGCAAATCTGCAGAGAGATAGCAGGCAACTGCAGGAAACATAAAGTTGTGGTGGTAGGGGATTTTAATTTTCCATATATAGATTGGGACTCCCATACTGTTAGGGGTCTATAGAACATAGAATAGTACAGCACAGTACAGGCCCTTTGGCCCGCAATGTTGTGCTGACCCTCAGACCCTGCCTCCCATATAACCCCCTACCTTAAATTCCTCCATATACCTGTCTAGTAGTCTCTTAAACTTCACTAGTGTATCTGCCTCCACCACTGACTTCAGGCAGTGCATTCCACGCACCAACCACTCTCTGAGTAAAAAACCTTCCTCTAATATCCCCCTTGAACTTCCCACCCCTTACCTTAAAGCCATGTCCTCTTGTATTGAGCAGTGGTGCCCTGGGGAACAGGCGCTGGCTATCCACTTTATCTATTCCTCTTATTATCTTGTACACCTCTATCATGTCTCCTCTCATCCTCCTTCTCTCCAAAGAGCAAAGCCCTAGCTCCCTTAATCTCTGATCATAATGCATACTCTCTAAACCAGGCAGCATCCTGGTAAATCTCCTCTGTACCCTTTCCAATGCTTCCATATCCTTCCCATAGTGAGGTGACCAGAACTGGACACAGTACTCCAAGTGTGGCCTAACCAGAGTTTTATAGAGCTACATCTTTACATCGCGACTCTTAAACTCTATCCCTCGACTTATGAATGCTAACACCCCGTAAGCTTTCTTAACTACCCTATCCACCTGTGAGGCAACTTTCAGGGATCTGTGGACATGTACCCCGAGATCCCTCTGCTCCTCCACACTACCAAGTATCCTGCCATTTACTTTGTACTCTGCCTTGGAGTTTGTCCTTCCAAAGTGTACCACCTCACACTTCTCTGGGTTGAATTCCATCTGCCACTTCTCAGCCCACTTCTGCATCCTATCAATGTCTCTCTGCAATCTTCAACAATCCTCTACACTATCTACAACACCACCAACCTTTGTGTCATCTGCAAACTTGCCAACCCACCCTTCTACCCCCACATCCAGGTCGTTAATAAAAATCACGAAAAGTAGAGGTCCCAGAACAGATCCTTGTGGGACACCACTAGTCACAATCCTCCAATCTGAATGTACTCCCTCCACCACCACCCTCTGCCTTCTGCAGGCAAGCCAGTTCTGAATCCACCTGGCCAAACTTCCCTGGATCTCATGCCTTCTGACTTTCTGAATAAGCCTACCGTGTGGAAACTTGTCAAATGCCTTACTAAAATCCATATAGATCACATCCACTGCACTACCCTCATCTATATGCCTGGGCACCTCCTCAAAGAACTATCAGGCTTATTAGACACGATCTGCCCTTCACAAAGCCATGCTGACTGTCCCTGATCAGACCATGATTCTCTAAATGCCCATGGATCCTATCTCTAAGAATCTCTTCCAACAGCTTTCCCACCACAGACGTAAGGCTCACTGGTCTATAATTACCCGGACTATCCCTACTGCCTTTTCTGAACAAGGGGACAACATTCGCCTCCCTCCAATCCTCCGGTACCATTCCCGTGGACAACGAGGACATAAAGATCCTAGCCAGAGGCTCAGCAATCTCTTCTCTCGCCTCGTGGGGCAGCCTGGAGAATATTCCGTCAGGCCCCAGGGTCTTATCCATCCTAATGTATTTTAACAACTCCAACACCTCCTCTCCCTTAATATCAACATGCTCCAGAACATCAACCTCACTCATATTGTCCTCACCTTCATCAGGTTCCCTCTCATTGGTGAATACTGAAGAGAAGTATTCATTGAGGACCTCGCTCACTTCCACAGCCTCCAGGCACATCTTCCCACCTTTATCTCTAATCGGTCCTACCTTCACTCCTGTCATCCTTTTTTTCTTCACATAATTGAAGAATGCCTTGGGGTTTTCCTTTATCCTACTCACCAAGGCCTTCTCATGCCCCCTTCTTGCTCTTCTCAGCCTCTTCTTAAGCTCCTTTCTTGCTTCCCTATATTCCTCAATAGACCCATCTGATCCTTGCTTCCTAAACCTCATGTATGCTGCTTTCTTCCACCTGACTAGATTTTCCACCTCACTTGTCACCCATGGTTCCTTCACCCTACCGTTCTTTATCTTCCTCACCAGGACAAATTTATCCCTAACATCCTGCAAGAGATCCCTGAATATTGACCACATGTCCGTAGTACATTTCCCTGCAAAAACATCATCCCAATTCACACCCGTAAGTTCTAGCCTTATAGCCTCATAATTTTCCCTTCCCCAATTAAAAATTTTCCTGTCCTCTCTGATTCTATCCTTTTCCATGATAACACTAAAGGCCAGGGAGCGGTGGTCACTGTCCCCCAGATGCTCACCCACTGAGAGATCTGTGACCTGACCCGGTTCATTACCTAGTACTAGATGTAGTATGGCATTCCCCCTGGTTGGCCTGTCAACGTACTGTGACAGGAATCCATCCTGGACACACTTAACAAACTCTGCCCCATCCAAACCCTTGGAACTAATCAGGTGCCAATCAATATTAGGGAAGTTAAAGTCACCCATGATAACAACCCTGTTATGTTTGCACCTTTCCAAAATCTGCCTCCCAATCTGCTCCTCTGTATCTCTGCTGCTACCAGGGGGCCTATAGAATACCCCAATAGAGTAGCTGCTCCCTTCCTGTGCCTGACTTCCACCCATACTGACTGAAAAGTCTAGATGGTTTAAAGTTTGTAAAATGTGGTCAGGAAAGTTTTCTAAATCAATATATAGAGGTACCAACTAGAGGGGAAGCAATATTGGATCTCCTGTTAGGAAACGGGTTAGGACAAGTGACGGAAGTGTGTGTAGGGGAGCACCTTGGTTCCAGTGATCATAACACCATTAGTTTCAACTTGATCATGGACAAGGATAGATCTGGTCCTAGGGTTGAGATTCTGAACTGGAAGAAGGCCAAATTTGAAGAAATGAGAAAGGATCTAAAAAGCATGGATTGGGACAGGTTGTTCTCTGGCAAAGATGTGATCGGTAAGTGGGAAGCCTTCAAAGGAGAAATTTTGAGAGTGCGGAACTTGTATGTTCCTGTCAGGATTAAAGGCAAAGTGAATAGGAATAAGGAACCTTGGTTCTCAAGGGATATTGCAACTCTGATAAAGAAGAAGAGAGAGTTGTATGACATGTATAGGAAACAGGGAGTAAATAAGGTGCTTGAGGAGTATAAAAAGTGCAAGAAAATACTTAAGAAAGTAATCAGGAGGGCTAAAAGAAAACATGAGGTTGCCCTGGCAGTCAAAGTGAAGGATAATCCAAAGAGCTTTTACAGGTATATTAAGAGTAAAAGAATTGTAAGGGATAAAATTGGTCCTCTTGAAGATCAGAGTGATCGGCTATGTGCGGAACCAAAAGAAATAGGGGAGATCTTAAATGGGTTTTTTGCGTCTGTATTTACTGAGGAAACTGGCATGAAGTCTATGGAATTAAGGGAAACAAGTAGTGAGATCATGGAAACTGTACAGATTGAAAAGGAGGAGGTGCTTGCTATCTTGAGGAAAATTAAAGTGGATAAATCCCCAGGACCTGACAGGGTATTCCCTCGGACCTTGAAGGAGACTAGTGTTGAAATTGCAGGGGCCCTGGCAGATATATTTAAAATATCGGTGTCCACGGGTGAGGTGCTGGAGGATTGGAGAGTAGCTCATGTTGTTCCATTGTTTAAAAAAGGATCAAAAAGTAATCCTGGAAATTATTGGCCAGTAAGTTTGACGTCGGTAGTGGATAAGTTATTGGAGGGAGTACTAAGAGACAGAATCTACAAGCATTTGGATAGACAGGGACTTATTAGGGAGAGTCAACATGGCTTTGTGCGTGGTAGGTCATGTTTGACCAATCTATTGGAGTTTTTCGAGGAGGTTACCAGGAAAGTGGATGAAGGGAAGGCAGTGGATGTTGTCAACATGGACTTCAGTAAGGCCTTTGACAAGGTCCCACATGGGAGGTTAGTTAGGAAAATTCAGTCGCTAGGTATACATGGAGAGGTGGTAAATTGGATTAGACATTGGCTCAATGGAAGAAGCCAGAGAGTGGTAGTAGAGAATTGCTTCTCCGAGTGGAGGCCTGTGACTAGTGGTGTGCCACAGGGATCAGTGCTGGGTCCATCTATATCAATGATCTGGATGATAATGTGGTAAATTGGATCAGCAAATTTGCTGATGATACAAAGATTGGAGGTGTAGTGGACGGTGAGGAAAGTTTTCAGAGCCTGCAGAGGGACTTGGACCAGCTGGAAAAATGGGCTGAAAAATGGCAGATGGAGTTTAATACAAACAAGTGTGAGGTATTGCACGTTGGAAGGACAAACCAAGGTAGAACATAAAGGGTTAATGGTAAGGCACTGAGGAGTGCAGTGGAACAGAGGGATCTGGGAATACAGATACAAAATTCCCTAAAAGTGGCATCACAGGTAGATAGGGTCGTAAAGAGAGCTTTTGGTACATTGGCCTTTATTAATCAAAATACTGAGTATAAGAGCTGGAATGTTATGATGAGGTTGTATAAGGCATTGGTGAGGCCGAATCTGGAGTATTGTGTTCAGTTTTAGAAACATAGAAAACATAGAAAATAGGTGCAGGAGTAGGCCATTCGGCCCTTCGAGCCTGCACCGCCATTTATTATGATCATGGCTAATCATCCAACTCAGAACCCCGCCCCAGCCTTCCCTCCATACCCCCTGACCCCTGTAGCCACAAGGGCCATATCTAACTCCCTCTTAAACATAGCCAATGAACTGGCCTCAACTGTTTCCTGTGGCAGAGAATTCCACAGATTCACCACTCTCTGTGTGAAGAAGTTTTTCCTAATCTCGGTCCTAAAAGGCTTCCCCTCTATCCTCAAACTGTGACCCCTCGTTCTGGACTTCCCCAACATCGGGAACAATCTTCCTGCATCTAGCCTGTCCAATCCCTTTAGGATCTTATACGTTTCAATCAGATCCCCCCTCAATCTTCTAAATTCCAACGAGTACAAGCCCAGTTCATCCAGTCTTTCTTCATATGAAAGTCCTGCCATCCCAGGAATCAATCTGGTGAACCTTCTTTGTACTCCCTCTATGGCAAAGATGTCTTTCCTCAGATTAGGGGACCAAAACTGCACACAATACTCCAGGTGTGGTCTCACCAAGGCCTTGTACAACTGCAGTAGTACCTCCCTGCTCCTGTACTCGAATCCTCTTGCTATAAATGCCAGCATACCATTCGCCTTTTTCACCGCCTGCTGTACCTGCATGCCCACTTTCAATGACTGGTGTATAATGACACCCAGGTCTCGTTGCACCTCCCCTTTTCCTAATCGGCCACCATTCAGATAATAATCTGTTTTCCTATTTTTGCCACCAAAGTGAATAACTTCACATTTATCCACATTAAATTGCATCTGCCATGAGTTTGCCCACTCACCCAACCTATCCAAGTCACCCTGCATCCTCTTAGCATCCTCCTCACTGCTAACACTGCCACCCAGCTTCGTGTCATCCGCAAACTTGGAGATGCTGCATTTAATTCCCTCATCCAAGTCATTAATATATATTGTAAACAACTGGGGTCCCAGCACTGAGCCTTGCGGTACCCCACTAGTCACCGCCTGCCATTCTGAAAAGGTCCCGTTTATTCCCACTCTTTGCTTCCTGTCTGCTAACCAATTCTCCACCCACACCAATACCTTACCCCCAATACCGTGTGCTTTAAGTTTGCACACTAATCTCCTGTGTGGGACCTTGTCAAAAGCCTTTTGAAAATCCAAATATACCACATCCACTGGTTCTCCCCTATCCACTCTACTAGTTACATCCTCAAAAAATTCTATGAGATTCGTCAGACATGATTTTCCTTTCACAAATTCATGCTGACTTTATCCGATCATTTCACTGCTTTCCAAATGTGCTGTTATCACATCCTTGATAACTGACTCCAGCAGTTTCCCCACCACCGACGTTAGGCTAACCGGTCTATAATTCCCCGGTTTCTCTCTCCTTCCTCTTTTAAACAGTGGGGTTACATTAGCCACCCTCCAATCCTCAGGAACTAGTCCAGAATCTAACGAGTTTTGAAAAATTATCACTAATGCATCCACTATTTCTTGGGCTACTTCCTTAAGCACTCTGGGATGCAGACCATCTGGCCCTGGGGATTTATCTGCCTTCAATCCCTTCAATTTACCTAACACCACTTCCCTACTAACATGTATTTCACTCAGTTCCTCCATCTCACTGGACCCTCTGTCCCCTACTATTTCTGGAAGATTATTTATGTCCTCCTTAGTGAAGACAGAACCAAAGTAATTATTCAATTGGTCTGCCATGTCCTTGCTCCCCGTAATCAATTCACCTGTTTCTGTCTGCAGGGGACCTACATTTGTCTTTACCAGTCTTTTCCTTTTTACATATCTATAAAAGCTTTTACAGTCCGTTTTTATGTTCCCCGCCAGTTTTCTCTCATAATCTTTTTTCCCCTTCCTAATTAAGCCCTTTGTCCTCCTCTGCTGAACTCTGAATTTCTCCCAGTCCTCAGGTGAGCCACTTTCTCTGGCTAATTTGTATGCTTCTTCTTTGGAATTGATACTATCCCTAATTTCTCTTGTCAGCCACGGGTGCACTACCTTCCTTGATTTATTCTTTTGCCAAACTGGGATGAACAATTGTTGTAGTTCATCCATGCAACCTTTAAATGCTTGCCATTGCATATCCACCGTCAATCCTTTAAGTGTCATTTGCCAGTCTATCTTAGCTAATTCACATCTCATACCTTCAAAGTTACCCCTCTTTAAGTTCAGAACCTTTGTTTCTGAATTAACTATGTCACTCTCCATATTAATGAAGAATTCCACCATATTATGGTCACTCTTACCCAAGGGGCCTCTCACGACAAGATCGCTAACTAACCCTTCCTCATTGCTCAAAACCCAGTCCAGAATAGCCTGCTCTCTAGTTGGTTCCCCGACATGTTGGTTCAAAAAACCATCCCGCATACATTCCAAGAAATCCTCTTCCTCAGCACCTTTACCAATTTGGTTCACCCAGTCTACATGTAGATTGAAGTCACCCATTATAACTGCTGTTTCTTTATTGCACACATTTCTAATTTCCTGTTTAATACCATCTCCGACCTCACTACTACTGTTAGGTGGCCTGTACACAACTCCCACCAGCATCTTCTGCCCCTTAGTGTTACGCAGCTCTACCCATATCGACTCCACATCTTCCCGGCTTATGTCCTTCCTTTCTATTGCGTTAATCTCTTCTTTAACCAGCAACGCCACCCCACCTCCCCTTCCTTCATGTCTATCCCTCCTGAATATTGAATATCCCTGAACGTTGAGCTCCCATCCCTGGTCACCCTGGAGCCATGTCTCTGTGATCCCAACTATATCATAATCATTAATAACAAGCTGCACTTTCAATTCATCCACCTTATTACGAATGCTCCTTGCATTGACACACAAAGCCTTCAGGCGCTCTTTTACAACTCTCTTAGCCCTTATACAATTATGTTGAAAAGTGGCCCTTTTTAATGCTTGCCCTGGATTTGTCGGCCTGCCACTTTTACTTTTCTCCTTTGTACTTTTTGCTTCTACCCTCACTTTACACCCCTCTGTCTCTCTGCACTGGTTCCCTTCCCTCTGTTGTGAACTAACCTCCTCACGCCTAGCCTCTTTAATTTCATTCCCACCCCCCAACCATTCTAGTTTAAAGTCACCTCAGTAGCCCCCAAATTACAGGAAGGATATAAATAAGGTTGAAAGAGTGCAGAGAAGGTTTACAAGGATGTTGCCGGGACTTGAGAAACTCAGTTACAGAGAAAGGTTGAATAGGTTAGGACTTTATTCCCTGGAGCGTAGAAGAATGAGGGGAGATTTGATAGAGGTATATAAAATTATGATGGGTATAGATAGAGTGAATGCAAGCAGGCTTTTTCCACTGAGGCAAGGGGAGAAAAAAAACCAGAGGACATGGGTTAAGGGTGAGGGGGGAAAAGTTTAAAGGGAACATTAGCGGGGGCTTCTTCACACAGAGGGTGGTGGGAGTATGGAATGAGCTGCCAGACGAGATGGTAAATGCGGGTTCTTTTTTAACATTTAAGAATAAATTGGACAGATACATGGATGGGAGGTGTATGGAGGGATATGGTCCGTGTGCAGGTCAGTGGGACTAGGCAGAAAATGGTTCGGCACAGCCAAGAAGGGCCAAAAGGCCTGTTTCTGTGCTGTAGTTTTTCTATGGTTTCTATGGTTTCTTTCTATAGGCTGCCCCGGGTGGGTGTGAAGTGACTGTGGATAGGCTACCCTGGAGGGTGGGGGGGGGGTGGTAGAAGAAATTGTAGAAGAGTTGAGAACTGTTGTGTGACCCCCCCCCCGCGCCGAAGGGAGACAAATCCTCTGAGGAGATGGACTATGTGGAGGGCTGCTTAAAGCTGGTGTCACGCGGGAAGGGAAATGGCTGGTATTGTCTGTTATAACTGTGCTGAAGAGGGACACTTAAGGCGGGAGTGTGAAAGATGACAAACCCCTTGGAGAGTGACCCCTGGGTACCTAAGCAGAGAGAATCGTTGGGAAAATTTAAAAGAGACCCAGTGAGGGCATGGCCTGGCCTATCCGGGGGGACACATTCGCAGCAATATATCGAGGAACACCCTAAAGCAAAAAACCTTATTCCTGAAGGCTTCGTGGGGCCAAGCTCCAGTGTATCGTTACAGATAGAGGGTATTTATGCTAGAGCCATACTCGACACAGGGTCACGGGTCACGTCGCTGTACCGTTGATTTTACAACCAGTATTTGACGCATTTACCACCGACGCCACTCAGTGCACGAGAGATCTGGGGTGATAATCCGTATGATGGTTATTTGTCAGTGAAGCTGGAGTTTGCGGAGGCCGATGTGGGGGTGGCCATGATACATTAGTGCTGGTTTGTCCGGACCCCGTTGAGAAAGGCAGCGTTTCAATTCTTGTGGGAACCAACACTCCTGTTGTGAGGAGGCTGATGGGGTCCTGCAAGGGGAAAGCTGGAGAGAGATTTCTGAGGACATTGTCTGTTCACCCGGTGTTTTGAGCTGCTTTTGAGGAAGTCAGTGGCTGCATTGGGCCGGATAACGAGTTTGGACGAGGGACTGTGTGGTTCACCCAGTCCAAGTTAATCGTGTTACAGCCCAGGGAAGTCGCGAGAGTGATGGGAAACCCCAAGTTTCCCTGAATGCCCTAGGGTGAGCACTCTTGGTGGATGGTCTGGTAGACCAGGATAATGAATCGGGTGTGCCTGCTGGGGTACTGGCGAGACCTGAACTCCTCAGCTGTACAGGCGAGCAGGGTGGCAGTGATCGTCAGGAACACTGCGAAAAGCAGGGGATGCCCCTGGTGCATCTTTTCCCGGTGACGGTAATGTCCAGTGTCCCTGTGAGATAAGACGGGGAGAAACGATTGGAAAAAGGGGGAAAGTTGACGGCTGAGTCATTCAACACCCAGGATTTGCCCTCTTCTCATTGCTACCCTGAAGGAGGGAGCCTGAAGACACGTACTTCTCCAGCAGAACCACTAGGCAGAATCCTAGTGCATGGAGGATTGTGTTGAAGTCACTTCATGATGATTCTGGACATTTGGGAGTTGAAAAGACCTATGGATTGCTCAGAGATTGGTTTTACTGGCCCTGAATAAAGCCAGCGGTCTCAGAGTAGTGCAAGTCGTGCATTTGATGCATACGGAGGAAGACGCTGCCTATGTGGGCAGCTCCCTTGTTTCACCTGCAGAGTGCGAGTCCTGGTGGGTATGGATTTCCTGTCAATAGAGCCAGATGCCAGCAACATGGTGAATGTCTTGGTCATCACGGATCACTACACCAGATATGCGCAAGCTTTCCCTGCCAAGGACCAGAGGGCGTCCACGGTGGCCAAAGTGTTACGGGAGAAGTATTTCATTTATTATGGCCCCTACAGGGGGGTACATAGTGATCAGGGGCAGGATTTCGAGAGCAGGCTCATCCATGAGTACTGAGCAAGCTTAGAGTCGAGAAGTCGAGGACTACTCCCTATCATCCACAGGGTGATCCCCAGCCCAAGAGGTATAATCGGACCTTGCTAGATATGCTCGGAGCCTTGAAGATCAGCAAGAAGAGCAGGTGGAGTCAACATATTGGACAGCTGGTCCACTGTTACAATGGGACCCGAAATGAAGCTACCGGGTACCCACCATATTATCTGATGTTTGGGTGTGAGGAGAGGTTGCCCATCGACCTTTGCTTTGGGACTGATGAGCACGACCTGCCACTGAAGACCCATCTGCAGTATGTGTCTGATATGGGAAGGGAGCTGAGAAGGGCTTATGAATTAGCCGGGGTCGCGGCTGCCAAGCAGAATCGAGGAAATAAGAGGAGGTATGATCGAAATGCCGGGGGACCGAGTCCAAACTGAGTTGACCTCATCATGGCAGTAGAGAAGGCACACTGAAAAGGCAATGCCTCAGAAAGCCAGCACCCATCACTGAGGACTCCCATCACCCAGGACCCAGGACCTACCCTCTTCTCATTGTTACCATAGAGGAGGAGGTACAGGAGTCTGAAGACACACACTCAAAGATTCAGGAACAGCTTCTTCCCCTCTGCCATCAGATTTCCAAATCCATGAACACTACCTCACTACTTTCCCCTCTGTTTTTGCACTACTTTAGTAGATACTTTTTGTAATATATAGTTTCTATTTTTATGTATTGCATTGTACTGCTGCCCCAAAACAACAAATTTTACGTCATATACCAGTGATATTAAACCCGTTTTCTTTCCCTCCACATCAGATTTTTGAACAGACTATGAACCCATGAATACTTACTGGTAATCTTTGTGGTGCTGTTTATTTATTTTGAAATTTAGTATAATTTTAATCCATCACACTGCTGCAAAGCAACCAAGGTCAGATTGTACACCTCAACGGTAATGAACTTGATTCCGATTCTGATATCGGTTGCAGTACCACGTGCAAACACCGGGTGGCGCATCAATTCCACTTTCAACCAGCTGGGTCCACAATCAGAATCACGTTTAATGTCACCGGCACATGTCGTGAAATTTGTTGTCTTTGTGGCAGCAGTACAATGAAATACACAATAATAAAAACTATGAATTACAGTAAGAAGGATAAAAAAAGGTTAAATTATAATGAGTAGTGCAAAAACGTGGTGAGCTAGTGTTCATGGGTTCAATGCCCATTCGAAAATCGGATGGCAGAGGGGAAGAAGCTGTTCTTGAATCTCTGAGTGTGTGTCTTCAAGCTCCTGCACCTCCCTGATGGTAGCAATGAGAAGAGGGCAAATCCTGGGTGTTGGGGGTCCTTAATGATGGATCCTTTTTGAGGTACCGCTTTTTGAAGGTGTCAGGATGCTGGGGAATGAGAGGGACAGGAACAGACAAAGTTAGGAAAATGTTTAATTGGAGTAAGTGGAAATATGAAGTTGTCAGGCAGGAACTTGGAAGCATAAATTGGGAGTAGATGTTCTCAGGGAAATGTAGGGCACGAATGTGGCAAATGTTCAGAGAATATTTGCGTGGTGTTCTGTATAGGTACATTCCAATGAGACCTGGAAAGGATGATAGGTTACAGGAACCGTGGTGTTCAAAGGCTGTTGTAAATCTTGTCAAGAAGAAAAGAAGAGCTTACGAAAGGTTCAAAAAACTATTTTTATGATAGAGATGTCATGTAGAAGATTATAAGGCTAACAGGAAGGAGCTTAAGAATGAAATCAGGAGAGCCAGAAGGAGCCATGAGAAGGCCTTGGTGGACAGGATTAAGGAAAACCCCAAGGCATTCTACAAGTATGTGAGGGGAAAGAGGGTAAAACGTGAGAGAATAGGATCTATCAAATGTGACAGTAGAAAAGTATGTATGGAACTGGAGGAGATAGCAGAGATACTTAATAAATACTTTGCTTCAGTATTCACTACGGAAAAGGATCTTGGTAATTTTTAGGGATGACTTGCAGTGGATCGAAAAGCTTGAGCATACAGACATTAAGAAAGAGGTTGTGCTGGAGCTTTTGGAAAGCATCAGGTTGGATAAGTCACTGGGACTGGATGAGATGTACCCCAGGATACCATGGGAGGTGAGGGAGGAGATTGCTGAGCCTCTGGCGATGATCTTTGCATCATCAATGGGGACAGGAGAGGTTCCAGAGGATTGGAGGGTTGCAGATGTTGTTCCCTTATTCAAGAAAGGGAGTAGAGATAGCCCAGGAAATTATAGACCAGTGAGACTTACTTCAGTGGTTGGTAAGTTGATGGAGAAGATCATAAGAAGCAGGATTTATGAGCATTTGGAGAGGTATAATATGATTAGGAATAGTCAGCATGGCTTTGTCAAAGGCAGGTCGTGCCTTATGAGCCTGACTGAATTTTTTGAGGATGTGACTAAACACGTTGATGAAGGTAGAGCAGTAGATGTAGTGTATATGGATTTCAGCAAGGCATTTGATAAGGTACCCCATGCAAGACTTATTGACCTTAAGGGGACCTTGCTTTGTGGATCCAGAACTGGCTTGCCCACAGAAGGCAAAAAGTGGTTGTAGACGGGTCATATTCTGCATGGAGGTCGGTGACCAGTGGTGTGCCTCAGGGATCTGTTCTGGGACCCCTACTCTTCGTGATTTTTATAAATGATCTGGATGAAGAAGTGGAGGGATGGGTTAGTAAGTTTGCTGATGACACAAAGGTTGGGGGTGTTGTGGATAGTGTGGAGGGCTGTCAGAGGTTACAGCGGGACATTGATAGGATGCAAAACTGGGTTGAGAAGTGGCAGATAGTGTGCAACCCAGATAAATGTGAGGTGGTTCATTTTGGAGAAGGAGGGGGAGCAGCTGGATGTCTTGGTACATATCGGTACCAATGACACAGGAAGGAAAAGCAAAGAGGTCCTGAAGAGAGAATTTAGAGAGCTAGGTAGAAAGCTGAGAAGCAGGCCCTCCTTGGTAGTAATTTCTAGATTGCTGCCTATGTCACTTGCCAGTGAGGGTAGAAACGGAGATGATTTGGTAGATTGATACGTGGCTGAGTAACTGGAGCAGGGAGCAGGGCTTCAGGTTCTTGGATCATTGGGATCTCTTCAGGGGGAGGTATGACCTGTACAAAAGTGACAGGTTGCACCTGAACCCGAGGGGGACCAAGATTCTCGCGGGCAGATTTGTTGGGGAGGGTTTAAACTAATTTGGCGGAGGGGGGTGGGAACCGGAGTAAAGGGACTCAGGATAGGACGGATGATTAAAAAAGCAAAGATAGTGTGCAGCCAGGCTGTCAGGAAGGGCAGGCAGATAATAGGACACAGTTGTCGCCAGCAGGGTGAGTATCAGTGCATTAGGGATGCAGAATCAAAAAGGATTGCAAATACAGTACTCAAAGTGTTATATCTCAATACACGGAGTATAAGACATAAGGTGAATGATCTTCTTGCACTATTACAGATTGTCAGGTATGATGATGTGACCATCACTGAATCATGGCTGAAGGATGGTTGTAGTTGGGAGCTGAATGTCCAAGGTTACATGTTGTATCAGAGGGACAGGAAGGTAGGCAGAGGGGGTTGTGGCTCTGCTGGTGAAGAATGGCATCAAATCAGTAGAAAGATGTGACAGAGGATCGGAAGATGTTGGATCCTTGTGGGTTGAGTTAAGCAACTGCAAGGGTAAAAGGACCCTGATGGCAGTTATATACAGGCCTCCCAACAGCAGCTGGGATATGGATCACAGATTACAACGGGAAATAGAAAAGGCGTGTCAACAGGGCAATGTTATGATTGTCACTGGAGATTTTAACATGCAGGTCGATTGGGAAAATCAGGTTGGTAATGGATCTCAAGAGAGTGAGTTTGTTGAATGCCTACAAGTTTGCTTTTTAGAGCAGTTTGTCTTTGAACCTACGAGGGGATCAGCTATACTGGATTGGGTGTTATGTAATAAACCGGAGGTGATTGGGGAGCTTAAGGTAAAGGAACCCTTAGGAGACAGTGATCACAATATGATTGAGTTCAACTTGAAATTTGATAGGGGAAAAGTAAAGTCTGATGTAGCAGTGTTTCTGTGGAGTAAGGGAAATTACAGTGGTATGAGAGAGGAGTTGGCCAGAGTAAATTTGGAAGGAGATGCTGGCAGGAATGCAGAAAGCAGGCTGAGTTTCTAGGAAAAATGAGGAAGGTGCAAGATTGATGTATTCCAAAGCAAAGAAATATTTAAATGGCAAAATGCAATAGTACAACTGTGGCTGACAATGGAAGTCAAAGTTAATGTAAAAACAAGAGAGGGCATACAACAAAGCAAAAATTAGTGAGAAGTTAGAGGATTGGGAAATTTTCAAAAACCTACAAAGAGCAACTAAAAGAATCATTAGGAGGGAAAAGATGAAATATGAAAGCAAGCTAGCAAACAATGTCAAGGTGGATAGTAAAAGCTTTTTCAAGTATGTAAAAAATAAAAGAGAGATGAGAGTGGATATTGGACCGCTAGAAAATGAGGCAGGAGAAATAATAATGGGGGACAAGGAGATGGCAGATGAACTAAATGAGTATTTTGCATGAGACTTCATTGTGGAAGACACTAGCAGTGTGTCAGATGTTGAAGGGTGTGAGGGAAGAGAAGTGAGTGCAGTTTACTATTACAAGGGAGAAGGTTCTCAAAAAGCTGAAAGACCTAAAGGTGCATGAATCACCCGGACCAGATGAACTGCACCCTTTGATTCTGAAAAAGGGAGCGTTAGTGATTGTGGTGGCATTAGAAATGATCTTTTAAAAATCATTGGACACTGGCATGGTGCCAGAGGACTGGAAAATTGAAAATGTCACTCCACTCTTTAAGAAAGGAGGGAGGCAGCAAAAAGGAAATTATAGACCAGTTAGCCCGACCTCAGTGGTTGGGAAGATGTTGGAGTCAATTATTAAGATTGAGGTTCTGGAGTACTTGGTTATGGAGGACCAGATAGGACAAAATCAGCATGGTGTCCTTAAGGGAATTCTTTGAGGAGATTACAAGTAGGATAGATAAAGGGGATGCAGCGGATGTTGTATATTTGGATTTTCAAAAGGCCTTTGACAAGGTGCCACACATGAGGCTGCTTACCAAGTTAAGAGCCCATGGTATTACAGGAAAGTTACTGACATGGTTAGAGCATTGGCTGATTGGTAGGAGGCAGCGAGTGGGAATAAAAGGATCCTTTCTTGGTTGGCTGCCAGTGACTAGTGGTGTTCCGCAGGGGCTGGTGTTGGAACTGCTTTTTTTTAATGCTGTATATCAGGGATTTAGATGATGGAATAGATGGCCTTGTTGCCAAGTTTGCAGATGATACGAAGATTGGTGGAGGGGCAGGTAGTGTTGAGGAAATAGGTAAGCCACAGAAGGACTTAGACAGATTAGGGGAATGAGCTAGACAGTGGAAAATGTTGGAAAATGCATGGTCAAGCACTTTGGTAGTGGAAATAAATGTGCAGATTATTTTCTGAACGGGGAGAAAATCCAAATATCTGAGATGCAAAGGGACTCACCACTTCACTAGTTTTCTTATTTCTATTTTTGTGCTACTTATTTTACTTAAACTTTTGATATATATGCTTACTCTAATTAACACTTTCTATTATTATATACTGTAATGTACTGCTGACGCAAAGACAATAAATTTCACAGCATATGTAGGTGATATTAAACCTGATTCTGAACAGTAGGGATAAGAATATGCTTTAATGTTCCATGCAGAAAACACAAGCATTCCACCACTCTCTGTATCTCTCCAGATAAAATTAGTTCTAAATAATAATTCACGCAATTATAATTTGAGCAAAATATGTTGCCCATTACAGTAATTGGTTAGATGTTTTTGTGCTATTTGCCACTGGTGATTTAGCGACTTTCCCTTGAGACGCGGCTGGTGGGTAATTATGAGACAGTCTCTAAATGGAGGGCGGGGCTGAATGATAGGCTGGAAAGCTGCCCAATCAGATGGCAGAAGCCTGATGTTGTCGGCTGCGGTGATTGGCCCATCAGAAGCCGGAGGCCTTGTGGACGAGGTGAAGCCTGGGGTTCGGCGTAAGTGTTGATCCGTGAGGGAATGAAAGGGTTGCAGGGGGAGGGAAAGAGCAAAGAGCCTCCGGTAGTCTCCATACTTCCCTCTCCCTAATTTTGTTTATTATTGTCACACGTATAGTGAAAAACCGGTAACTTGATACAGATCGGATTATTATACTGTGCATTGAGGTGGTGAGTATTAGTGTTGGAAAGGGCTGCCAGCACATGGGGTGGATGCGAGCTCCATTTCCATGTTCAAGAGAAGCTTGGAGAGGGAAACGGATGGAGGGTTACGGAGGGCTGTGGTCCCGCTGCAGGTTGATGGGACTAGGCAGTTTAAATGGTTCAGCACGGACTAGGTGGGCCGAACAGCCTGTTTCTGTGCTCTGCTTCTACGAGTCTATGTCGAAGACTGAGATGACAGCGGGGTAGAAGCTGCCCTTGAGCCGGGTGGGATATGCATTGTAACCGACTAGGGGGTGGGGGTGAGGAATGTGGTGCGACCACACCTGGAGTATTGCGTGCAGTTTTGGTCCCCTAATCTGAGGAAAGACATCCTTGCCATAGAGGGAGTACAAAGAAGGTTCACTAGATTGATTCCTGGGATGGCAGGTCTTTCATATGAAGAAAGACTGGATGAACTGGGCTTGTACTTGTTGGAATTTAGAAGATTGAGGGGGGATCTGATTGAAACGTATAAGATCCTAAAGGGATTGGACAGGCTAGATGCAGGAAGATTGTTCCCGATGTTGGGGAAGTCCAGAACGAGGGGTCACAGTTTGAGGATAAAGGGGAAGCCTTTTAGGACCAAGATTAGGAAAAACTTCTTCACACAGAGACTATCTATTGGAAGAGTTTCAGTCGATGTTTCCGGCTGAGACCCTTCGTCAGGACTAACTGAAGGAAGAGCTAGTAAGAGATTTGAAAGTGGGAGGGGGAGGGGGAGATCCAAAATGATAGGAGAAGACAGGAGGGGGAGGGATGGAGCCAAGAGCTGGACAGGTGATAGGCAAAAGGGATACGAGAGGATCATGGGACAGGAGGTCTGGGAAGAAAGATGGGGCGGGGGGAGGGGACCCAGAGGAAGATATAGTGAGAGGGACAGAGGGAGAAAAAAGAGAGAGAAAGAAAGGGGAATAAATAAATAAATAAGGAAGGGGGTAAGATGGGGAGGAGGGGCATTAATGGAACTTAGAGAAGTCAATGTTCATGCCATTAGGTTGGAGGCTACCCAGATGGAATACGAGGTGTTGTTCCTCCAACCTGAGTGTGGCTTCATCTTTACAGTAACTGCAAAATATCAGACAGTACACCATATGCAATTAAACGAATGAACTTTATAAATCTTAAAACTGGCTATAGGGTCAGTAAAGAAAATAAAAAGAAAAGGGGCCCATTTGATGAAACAGTCTAAGGTGCACATTGGAGCTCACAATTTCGTCCAATCGTTTCCTATTGACCTCCGAGTGTCGCCAACCTTCAGACCCTCCCTCCGGTGGTCTACCAACTCTCTTCACTCGTGTCTTCTCTCTTCGACAAAAGACCGCACAATCCCTGCTCCCAGACCAGGAGGAAGAACAGCATGCCTCTCGTTGGCTAATGTACATTCCAAAGGCCCCGTTATCTCTAGTCATAACCCAAACATTACTACTACAGAGAAACCATTACATTCGCAGTGAAACCTTACGGAACGTTACGGATGCAGTCACATATAAGGCATAACAATGCCTCTACTTTCTTAGGAGTTTGCACAGATTTGACATGTCATCTAAAAGGTATAGATGCAGAGTGGAGAGTATGGAGACTGGTTGTATCACGGCCTGGTGCAGAAACACCAGTGGCCAGGAATGGAGAAGTCTACGGAAGGTGGTGGATACAGCTCAGTCCAACACAGGAAAAGCCCTCCCCACCATTGAGCACATTTACAAAGAGCGCTGCCAAAAGAAAGCAGTATCTGTCATCAAGGATCCTCGCCATCCAGGCCATGGTCTCTTCTCACTGTCAGCATCAGGCAGGAGCTACGGGAAGCTGAGCTCCATATTACCGGGTTTAGGAATAATTATTTCCCTGCAATATCAGGCCAGCATTCAAAACTTCGCTTACCTCGACTCTGAACTGACTCCATAACCTACAGACTCACTTTAAGGTCTCGACAATTCATTCGCAGCATTACTTATTTTTTTATTTGTCATCTTTTTCACATTAGTGGTTTGTTAATCTTTGTAAATGTGTAGTTTTTGATAAATTCTATTGTCTGAGGCCTCCGTTGGTTAAGGTTGAGCGTGGAAGTCATGCCCTAGTTCTCTAGATATGCAAGAGCTAATTGTTGCCCATGTAGCAAGCTCCCCCTCTCCATGCATCTGATGAACCCAAAGGTACGGCAGAGGCTGGTATATTTGGGCACCAGCATCGCAGGAGTTACCAATCAGCATTGAACTCAACGTAGGGCTGCTTTAGGAACTCCAGCTCCAGACTTTTTCCATCGGGGTTTATTCCAGAAGCCTTCCCCCGTGAGTGAGTGTAGCCGCAAGGTTGCAGATGTTGGAGATCAGAGCTTTCCTTCTCCGAGATGAACTGCCAACGCGGCCGATGAGCCCCACCAGCCTGATGACTGGCTTTAAGGTACCAGTAACCCTCCTTTGCCCCTTCTCCTGTCAGTAGAAACTGCTCTGCCAGGATTAGCAGCTAAGCCACACGTGAAGGCCAGGAGCTGGACTTGGTTGTCAGAGGCTGTTTGGGAGGAGTGGGAGCTTGTCTCCGTTACCGCCCCTGGTTGTAACAACCTTAAGGAACCAAGTTTGTGTTTCTTTATGTTCCTGTAAATGCCCGCAAGAAAATGAATCTCTGGATAGTATGTGGTGACATATATGTACTTCAATAATAACACTTTAACTCTGACTGCTTTCTGCTTCCACCGTAGGAATGCTGAGAGATGCCGCTGCACAAGTACCCGCCCAAGATCTGGGCTGCGCTGCGTCTTAAGCAGGGAATCCAGTCACGGCTGCCTGCTCACTATCTCCGCTCCCTCACCGAGAAACAGGAACCCACACCCGTTCACTTTAAGCCCCATGGGGTGAAATCCAAGCGTGACCCACGCACTGGGAAAGAAGAGCGAGTACAAGATGTCCCAATTCCCATCTACTTCCCCCTAGAGTCACAGCGTGGATTGTGGGGAGGAGAGGGCTACATACAAGGGTTCAGATATGCCAACAACGACAAGGTATGGGCACCAAAATCTTAAATGTTTATTTTATTTTTTGCTTACTGACTCAAAAATGTTCTCTAATTTGGACCTAAAGCAAATGTAACCCTCTCGCTGTAGACTCATAATGAGTTAGCTGTTACTGTGAATCCAGACCAACAGCAACATAACTGCAAAACACACACACAAAATGCTGGAGGCATCCAGCAGGCCAGCCAGCACCTTAAGTCACCTGGACAACACAAACACCGATGTCAGGATGCTATTAGTGTACTCCAGCTTGGCAGTTAACACCACAATTCCCACAGTCCTGATCGATAAGCTGCAGAACCTGGGCCTCTGACCCTCCCTCTGCAATTAGAGATAACTGGATATGGACATAACTGGAAGACCACAATCCCTGCAGCTTGGTGATATTATCTCCTCCTCGCTGATGATCAACACTGGTGCGCCTCAGTGCTTATCCCACTGATCTACTCCCTCTATACCCATGACTGTGTGACTAGGTATAGCTCAGATGCTATCTATAAACTTGTTGATGATACAACCAATGTTGGTAGAATCTCAGAAGGAGACGAGAGGGTGTACAGGAGTGAGATTTGCCAACTAGTGGAGTGGTGTCACAGCAACAACCTGGCACTCAATGGCAGTAAGACTGAAGAGCTGACTGTGGACTTCAAGAAGAGTAAGATGAGGGAACACAAACCAATCCTCATAGAGGGATCAGAAGTGGAGAGAGTGAGCAATTTCATAATTAATGGAAAGTTGACATCAAAATAAAAAGGTATGACACTAGAACAAGCCCATCGGCCCACAATGTTCTACCAAACCAATTAAATTAGTCATCAAATAGCCAACTAAATTAATCCCTTCTGCCTACACAATGTCCATATCCCTTCATTTCCTTTACATTGATGTGCCGATCTAAACGTCTCTTAAAATTCCCTAATGTATCTGCTGGGTGGCAGGGTGGAGATGTGTCTCTACCAAAGGAGGTGTAAGGCACTCCTTCCCTCCGCTAGTCTGCAGGTCACATTCAGGCAAGGTGTAGCACTTGCTTAGACACCCCTCCCATCGGATCAGGGTGACATGAAGCCATGGGAGCAGGTGATAGATGGTGGTATGAGCACACACAGCACAAGTCCTGGTTATGCGACCACTGACTCCAGGGGGACAGTCCCTGAAGAGTGCTGATAATAGCTGGGGTCGCCCATCTTGGAAAGAGACTGCCCAGCAGGTGGTTGTGGCAAACCACTTCTGCAGAAAAAGCTGCTAAGAACGATCATGGTCAAGACCATGATTGCCCATGTCACACGACAGGGCACATAAAGATGATGATGATGAATGTATCTGCCTCCTCCACCACTCTCAATGCGTAAGCAAAAAAGGAACTCGAGACACTCAGCAGGCCAGGCAGCACCTCCAGGGAGATTTGTCACAGGTGCCTCGAAACATACAGTGAATCGCATCATTTGCGTCAACAACCACCATAGCCCAAGGATGTGTTAGGGGCAGTCCACAAGTGTCGCCATGCTTCCTGCGCCAACATAGCATGCCCTCATTAAGTGGAATGTGTGTGGGAGGAAACGCACACGATCACAGGGAGAATGTATAAACTGCTTACAAACATGGGCGGGAAATGAACCCCTGGGAAGTGATCTCTGGCACTGTAAAGCGTTACACTAACTGCTGCCCTACTATGCCACCCCAGTTAACATAACCACAGTTAATATTTTGGCCCTCTGCTCAGATGAAAGGTCACTGACCTACAGTGGTATGCAAAAGTTTGGGCACCCCTGGTCAAAATTTCTGTTACTGTGAATAGCTAAGTGAGTAAAAGATGACCTGATTTCCAAAAGGCATGAAGTTAAAGATGACACATTTCTTTAATATTTTAAGGAAGATTACTTTTTTATTGCCATCTTTTACAGTTTCAAAATAACAAAAAAGGAAAAGGGCCCAAAGCAAAATTTTGGGCGCCCTGCATGGTCAGTACTTAGTAACACCCCCTTTGGCGAGTATCACAGTCTGTAAATGCTTCCTGTAGCCAGCTAAGAGTCTTTCAATTCTTGTTTGGGGGATTTTCGCCCATTCTTCCTTGCAAAAGGCTTCTAGTTCTGTGAGATTCTTGGGCTATCTTGCATGCAAGAACGATGAGTCAGCATACAGAGAGGCAGTACAGCTGTTAGCGGACCAGTGCAGAGCCAACAACCTGTCTCTGAATGTGAACAAAATGAAAGAGATGGTTGTTGACTTCAGGAGGACACGGATCGACCACTCTCCGCTGAACATCGACAACTCCTCTGTAGAGATCATTAAGAACACCAAATTTTTTGGTGTTCACCTGGCGGAGAATCTCACCCGGTCCCTCATCACCTGCTCCATAGCAAAGAAAGCGCAGCAGCGTCTCTACTTTCTGCGAAGGCTGAGAAAAGTCCATCTCCCACCCCCCATCCTCACCACATTCTACAGAGGTTGTACTGAGAGCATCCTGAGCAGCTGCATCACTGCCTGGTTCGGAAATTGTACCATCTTGGATCGCAAGACCCTGCAGCGGATAGTGAGGTCAGCTGAGAAGATTATTGGGGTCTCTCTTCCCGCCATTACAGACATTTACACCACAGGCTGCATCTGTAAAGCAAACAGCATTATGAAGGACCCCACACACCCCTCATACAAACTCTTCTCCCTCCTGCCATCTGGCAGAAAACATCAAAGCATTCTGGCTGTCACGACCAGACTACGTAACAGTTTCTTCCCCCAAGCCATCAGACTCCTCAATACCCAGAGCCTGGACTGACACCAACCTACTGCCCTCCACTGTGCCTGTTGTCTTGTTTATTATCTATTGTAATGCATGCACTGTTTTGTGCACTTTATGCAGTCCTGGGTATGTCTGTAGTCTAGTGTAGTTTTTGTGTTGTTTTACGTAGTTCAGTGTAGTTTTTGTATTATTTCATGTAGCACCATGGTCCTGAAAAAGTCTCGTTTTTACTGTGTACCAGCAGTTATGGTCGAAGTGACAGTAAAAAGTGACTTGACTTGACTTTACTTTAATGCACTGCTCTTTTGAGGTCTATCCACAGGTTTTCGATGATATTTAGGTCAGGGGACTGTGAGGGCCACAGCAAAACCTTCAGCTTGCGCCTCTTGAGGTAGTCTATTGTGGATTTTGAGGTGTGTTTAGGATCATTATCCTGTTGTAGAAACCATCCTCTTTTCATCTTCAGCTTTTTTACAGACAGTGTGAAGTTTGCTTCCAGAATTTGCTGGTATTTAATTGAATTAATTCTTCCCTCTACCAGCTGAATGTTCCCCGTGCCACTGGCTGCAACACAAGCCCAAAGCATGATCGATCCACTCCCACGCTTAACGGTTGGAGAGGTGTTCTTTTCATGAAATTCTGCACCTTTTTCTCTCCAAACATACCTTTGCTCATTGCAGCCAAAAAGTTCTATTTTAACTTCATCAGTCTACAGGACGTGCTTCCAAAATGCATCAGGCTTGTTTAGACATTCCTTTGCAAATTTCTGATGCTGAATTTTGTGGTGAGGACGCAGGAAAGGTTTTCTTCTGATGACTCTTCCATGAAGGTCATATTTGTGCAGGTAGAACAGTGCACCACCACTCCAAAGTCTGTTAAATCTTCCTGAAGGTCTTTTGCAGTCAAATGGGGGTTTTGATTTGCCTTTCTGGCAATCCTACGAGCAGTTCTCTTGGAAAGTTTTCTTGGTCTTCCAGACCTCAGCTTGACCTCCACTGTTCCTGTTAACTGCCATTTCTTAATTACATTACAAACTGAAGAAACGGCTACCTGAAAACACTTTGCTATCTTCTTATTGCCTTCTCCTGCTTTGTGGGCATCATTTATTTTAATTTTCAGAGTGCTAGGCAGCTGCTTAGAGGAGCCCATGGCTGCTGATTGTTAGGACAAGGTTTGAGGAGTCAGGGTACTTATAAAGTTTTGAAATTTGCATCACCTGGCCTTTCCTAACAATGACTATGAACAAGCCATAGCCCTAACAAGCTAATTTAGGTCTGAGACCTTGGTAAAAGTTATCTGAGAGCTCAAATCTCTTGGGATGCCCAAACTTTTGCACGGTGCTCCTTTCCTTTTTTTCACTTGTACAAAACAAAAATAATACACTAATCTTGCTTAAAATGTGGAAAAGAATGTTTCATCTTTAACTTTATGACTTTTGGAGATCAGTTCCTTTTCTACTCACTTAACTATTCACAGTAACAGAAATTTTGACCAGGAGTGCCCAAACTTCTGCATGCCACTGTAGAGCAGTTATCTCTTCCTGCAGATGCCGCTGGATCTACTGATTATTGCCAAGATTTTCTGTTTGTATTTATCATCTTTATCCTTGTGTTCAAACTGCTGTGTGGCTTTGTTCCTTTCTTTACATCTGTAATGTTACCTCACTGTTACCACGGAGATCACTGTTCCTCTTCAGTTTTAGTCATGTGTAGTGCTCCACTTTTAGCATCGGGGCAGTGGCCAGTCCCAAGCATGTCCTCCTCTCTTTCCCCCCATTATGAAGCTCTTTGCTCAGCCAAATTGAATATCTATCCGTCTAACCACCCCTCCCTTTCTTCCTTCCTTTCCTTTCCTTTCCCACCACCTAGCAATCCCAGATTTAACTCTAGCCTAACCACGGGACAAATTACAATGACCGATTAACTAGCCAACCAGTATGTCTTTGGACTGTGGGAGGAAACCCACATGGCCTGGGAGAACATACAAACTCCTTACAGGCACATTGGGAATTGAACCCAGATCGCTGGTACTGTAAAGTGTTGTGTTAACTGATATGCTATTGTGCTGCCCACCCCCCCCACCCCATCTCAAAATTTTGTCCAGTGACTTGAGTATTGGGTTGAGTTTTGATCACTCTGCTATAGGAAAACCACCAATAAGCTGAAAAAAGCAGAGAAAATATTTAAAATTAGCTTAATTTGTTACACGTACAACAAAGCATACAGTGAAATGTGTCGTTTTTCATCAAAATCGAATCAGCGAGGATTTTGCTGGCAGCTTCCAAGTGTCACCATGCTTCCAGCGCCAAGTTTGCATTCTCCCAACTCACAGCCCTAACATCTTTGGAACATGGGAGGAAAACAGAGGGAGATATAAACTCGTTACAGACAGCGGCAGGAATTGAGCCCTTTATCTTACAGATGGCTACATTGTGCTAACCAGTACAACACACACAAAACGCTGGAGGAACTCAGCAGGCCAGGCAGCATCTATGGGAAAAAGTACAGTCGACGCTTCAGGCCAAAGCCCATCGACAAGACTTCGACTAACCAGTACGCTGCCTGCCACCATGAAGAGGGTGTTCCTGGAGTGAAGGGACAAGGTTATTGGGAGAGGTTGAGCAAGCAACAAATTTATTCCTTGTAGCATAGGAATTGATCTGGGAGTCTGGGGCTAAGGGACAAAGATTCAAAATCCATTTGTCATCACAGTATGAATAGAGAATATAACTCTGAGATTTGTCCTCCCGCAGGCAGCCACAGAGCACAGGAACACCATGGAACCCGTTCAGGAAAATATCAAACACCCAATGCGTGAAAAAGAACAAATTTCACAATTGGTGAAAAGCAAGTGAACAACACAGAGAATATTGAGCATCAAATCAGAGTCCGGTGGTGTTCATTTTTGCTCGGTTCAGCGCCGCTTGCTAATGCAGGCCGCAGAGCTATTCTTCACCGAAGCGCCCCAGCCCACCGCAGGGCTATTCTTTGCTGAAGCGCCCCAGTCCGCCGCGGGGCTATTCTTCATGGAAGCGCCCCAGTTGGCCGCGAGGCTATTCTTCACCGAAGCGTCCCAGTCCGCCGCGGGGCTATTCTTCACCGAAGTGTCCCAGTCCGCCGCGGGGCTATTCTTCACCGAAACATCCCAGTCTGCCGCGGGGCTATCCTTCACCGAAGCGTCCCAGTTGGCCGCGGGGCTATTCTTCACCAAAGCGTCCCAGTCCACCGCAGGGCTATTCTTCACCAAAGCGCCCCAGTCCGCCGCAGGGCTATTCTTCGCCGAAGCGCCCCAGTCCGCATTGATCGCTCCGATCAAACCAGTCAAAAACAGCAAAAAAAATCGTAACCAGAATCCAGACATGTGCAACATGAACCTCAAAGTCTGGCAAAATGAGTCCACAGCTCCACTGATCAATCCTGGCAACGTGAATCCCAAGATTGCTGCACTTACCTCCGACTGCAGCTAGCAAGAGGGAGAGGAAGACAGGTCAAACACAGGCAGGCACCCGCCTGTCCTCTGCTCTCGTCCTCGTCAAATGCATGTTTCACGCCTCAAAAATTAAGTGGGAGGGTGAGCAGCCAGACATCGTGCTACACCTCGACTGGTTAGATATGTATAAGATAAGAGACATAGATCAAATGTTTTTCTCCCCAGGGTGGAAGTGGCGAGTACGAGAGGGCATCATTTTAAGGTGTTTGGAGGAAGGTATTGGGGGGGCGGGATGTCAGGTGTTTTACACAAGAGTAGTAGGTGTCTGGAACATGCTGCCAGGGATGTTGGTGCAGGCAGATTTAAGAGGCTCTTTGATAGGCACATGGATGAACGAAAGTGGAGAGCTCTGCGGGAGGGAAGGGTTAGATTGATCTTGGAGTAAGGTAAAAAGTCAGCACATCGTGGGCTGAAGGGCCTGTACTATTCTGTGTTCACGAGGGGCATAGTGAATGCGAATGTGGACAGTTTTTTACCCAAGGTTGCAGAATCAAGAACTAGAGGGCATAGGTTTAAGGTGAGAAGAGAGAGTTATGGTAGGAACCTGAGGGGCAGCCTTTTTCACATAGAGGGTGGTCCATGTATTGAATGAGCTGCTAGAGGGAGGGGTTAAGGCAGGTCTTATAACAACGTCCTTCCTATAATGAGGTGACCATAACTGAACACAATTCTCCAAGTGTGGTATCATCATCACCATTATGTGTCATATCGGATGACGTTGACCATGATTGTTCTTGGCAAATTTTTCTACAGAAGTGGTTTGCCATTGCCTGCTGGGGCAGTGTCTTTACAAAACAGGTGACCCTCAGCCATGATCAATACTCCTCAGAGATTGTCTGCCTGGCTTCTGTGGTCACATAACCAGGACCAGCTGCTCATAGGACCATCCATTACCTGCTCCCATGGTTTCACGTGACCCCGATCGTGGGTGGGGGTGGAGGGTGGAGGATGGCTAAGCAAGTGCTAAACCTTGCTTAAGGGTGACCTGCAGGCTAGTGGATGGAAGGAGTGCCTTACACCTCCTTTGGTAGAATCTTATCTCCAACCGCCACCCAGAAGTGTAGTATAACCAGTGTTTTATAGAGCTGCAGCATTACCTCACGGCTCTTGAACTCAGTCTCCTGACTAATTAAGACCAACACAAGAGACACCTTCTTAACCACCCTGTTAGTTTGTGTGGCAACTTTGAGGGGTCTATAGAAGACCTATCTGTTTGGCCACATTGTTAAGAATCATCCTGTTAACTAGCTGGGCATATCCCCGCTCTCTGCATTTAAACTCTAGCTAGAGACTGGAAGTAGAGGAGGTTGAGAGGAAGAGTTGGGTGGGTGGGTAGTTGAGAGATGACAAGTGCAACCCCAGTCTCTGATTGACACCAGCTCTTGTGCACTTTTGCTCTACCTCAGTCTGCTTGCCTCCTCTGCAGCTCTCCACTCGGCTCAGAAAAACGTGGAAGCCACAGATCTTTGTGCGGAAGCTTTACAGTGAAATCCTGGACAAGACCTTTGACATCCCAGTGACGATGCGAACAATGGATCTGGTGGATGCTTGCTATGGCTTCGATTTCTACATTCTGAAGGTCAGGTCATTTGGCCTTGAGTTGAATCCTGTGTATATTTGCTTAGTAGTAGGTGGGTACCTTCGTTTAGACCAGAGGTTCCCAACAAGTCAAGACAAGTTGTCATTTAACTATATACATGTATGCTGTCAAACGAGACAGTGTTTCTTCAAACCAGGGTGTAAAACATAGTAGTACACATAACACATAATTCTGCTGATGAATTATGCATAAATAACCAAAGTAAGGTGCATAAATTAAATATTGTAAGGTACAGTACAAATCTTGCAGTGACACTTCGAATTCGATGCATCAAGGAGTTCAGAAGCCTAATGGCCTGAGGGAAGAAACTGTTTCCCATCCTGCCCATTCTTGTCTCCTCCCTGATGGTAGAAAGTCAAAGAGGATGCTGGACGGATGGGTAGGATAGGGACACAGAAAACCTACAGCACAAAGCTGTGCTGAACATGTCCTTACCGTAGAACTACCTAAGCTTACCCATAGCCCTCTATTTCTCTAAGCTTCATGTATCCATCCAGGAGTCTCTTAAAAGACCCCTATCATTTCCACCTCCAACACCACTGCCGGCAGCCCATTCCACGCACTCACCACTCTGCGTAAAAAAACTTACCCCTGACATCTCCTCTGTACCTACTTCCAAGCACCTTAAAACTGTACCTTCCCATTTCAGCCCTGGGAAAAAGCCTCTGACTATCCACACTATCAATGCCTCTCATTATCAGGTCACCTCTCATCCTCCGTCGCTCCAAGGAGAAAAGGCCAAGTTCACTCAACCTATTCTCATAAGGCATGCTCCCCAATCCAGGCAACATCCTTATAAATCTCCTCTGCACCCTTTCTATGGTTTCCACTTCCTTCCTGTAGTGAGATGACCAGAATTGAGCACAATACTCCAAGTGGGGTCTGACCAGGGTCCTGTATAGCTGCAACATTACCTCTCGGCTCTTAAACTCAATCCCACGATTGATGAAAGCCAATGCTCTGTATGCCTTCTTAACCACAGAGTCAACCTGCGCAGCTGCTTTAAGCGTCCTATGGACTCAGACCCCAAAATCCCTCTGTTCCTTCACACTGACAAGAGGCTTGCCATTAATGCTATATTCTGTCATCATATTTAACCTACCAAAATGAACCACCTCACACTTATCTGGGTTGAACTCCATTTGCCACTTCTCAGCCCAGTTTTGCATCCTATCAATGTCCCGCTGTAACCTCTGACAACCCTCCACGCTGTCCACAACACCCCGAACCTTTGTGTCATCAGCAGATCTACTAACCTATCTCTCCACTTCCTCATCTGGATCATTTATAAAAATGAAGAGTAGGGATCCCAGAACAGATTCCTGAGGCACACCACTGGTCACTGGCCTCCATGCAGAATATGACCCGTCTACAACTACTCTTTGCCTTCTGTGGGCAAGCCAGTTCTGGATCCACAAAGCAATGTCCCCTTGGATCCCATGCCTCCTTACTTTCTCAATAAGCCTTGCATGGGATAACTTATCAAATGCCTTGCTGAAATCCATATACACTGCATCTACTGCTCTTCCTTCATCAATGTGTTTAGTTACATCCTCAAAAAATTCAATCAGGCTCGTAGGGCACGACCTGCCTTTGACAAAGCCATGTTGACTATTCCTAATCATATTATGCCTCTCCAAATGTTCATAAATCCTGCTTCTCAGAATCTCCTCCATCAACTTACCAACCACTGAAGTAAGACTCACTGGTTATAATTTCCTGGGCTATCCCTACTCCCTTTCTTGAATAAGGGAACAACATCCGCAACCCTCCAATCCTCTGGAACCTCTCCCATCCTTATTGATGATGCAAAGATCATCGCCAGAGGCTCAGCAATCTCCTCCCTCGCTTCCCAAAGTAGCCTGGGGTACATCATGTCCAGTCCCGGTGACTTATCCAACTTGATGCTTTCCAAAAGCTCCAGCACATCCTCTTCCTTAATATCTACATGCTCAAGCTTTTCAGTCCACTGCAAGTCATCCCTACAATCGCCAAGATCCTTTTCCCTAGTGAATACTGAAGCAATCCTTAATAATACCAAGGTCCCTGTGTATGCAGTTGCTCCTAATAAATGTCCCTAATGGAAACCCTTATGATCCTCTCGCTTAATGGTACTGGTCCATGGCATAAAAAAGGTTGGGAACCCTTGGTTTAGACTATAAGACATGGGAGCAGAATTATGGCATTCAGCCCATTGATTTGTCATCCGTCTTAACCCTGTTCTTTTCCCTCCCCCCACCCCATAACGTTTTACACCTAGACTAATCAAGAACCTATCAATCTCCGCTTTAAATACACCCAAAGACTTGGCCTCCACAGCTATCTGGGGCAATGAATTCCATAGATTCACCACACTCTAGCTAAAGAAATCCCTCCTTATCTCTGTTCTAGAGGGACATCCTTCTATTCTGAGGCTGTGTGCTCTGGTCCTAGACTCCCCCACTATAGGAAACATCCTCTCCATGTCCACTCTATCCAGACCTTTCAATATTCGATAGGTTTCAACGAGAACTCTGTTTATTCTCCTGAACTCCTTTGAGTGTAGGCCCAGAGCCAGTGCTGGCTGTGCAGGGTCGGTCCTGGAGTATTTTCTACATTTCACAACAAAGCTGCCATTTATTTCCTTGCAAATTGTTCTTTAGACGCCAAAAGTCGACTTGAATTCCAAGCTGGGGATGGATCTGAAGCGTGCGATGCTGCTGAGACTTGCTCGCAAAGACACGGAGCTGTACCCTGATGACCCAGAGAAGCGAGAGCGCATCTACAATAAGTACAAGGTACTGTGTGAAGCCAGGGATTACCAAGTCACAAGTTATAAGTGTGCTGAGGTACACATACAGTGAAAAACTTGCTTTCAACAGCATCACAGGCACAAAGGTACAGACATTACATAGAATTTAAATTGCACATAAATTATGTACGACAGTGAAGAGGGGGACGGCGCTGAAGAAGGAAAAGAATGATAAAGAGGAGAAAGGGCCGGCGAAGAGGGGAAGGGATAGGGAAGAGGAGAAAGGATGGTGAAGTGGGAAGGGTGGACAAAGAGGGGAAAGGACGGTGGCAGGGGAAAGGATGACAAAAAGGAAAGAATAGGAAAGAGGGGAAGGGTTGGTGAAGAGGAGAAAGGACAGTGAAGAGGGGAAAGATGACATGAGTGCAAAACAAAACATAAAGAAGTCCGATAGTCATTCACAAGCTGGTCAGTAATATTCCATTGCTGAGCTAAGGTTAGGGTTGTGCTGGTCGGTTCAAGAACCTGATAGTTGAAGAAAATGAGGTGTTCCTGAACTTGGTGGAATTTAAGTCTTCTGTATCTCCTGTGTGATGGTAGTGGCATGAAGAGTCCATGACCCAGATGATGGATATCCTCAATGACAGATGCTGCCTTTTTACTACCCGTCAACCATCAGGCTCTTGAACCAACTTCAATCACCCCATCTTCACAACCTATGGACTCACTTTCAAGGACTCTTCATCTCACATTCTGGTTATTTATTGCTTATTTATTATTATTATTTTTTTCTTTTTTGTATTTGCACAGTTTTTTGTCTTTTACCCTCTGGTTGAACAGCCAAGTTGATTCTGTTATGGGTATTATTCTATGGGTTTATTCAGTATGCTCGCAAGAAAATGAATCTCGGATGTATATGGTGATGTTTATGTACTTTAATACATTTACTGTGAACTGTTTTCCTGTGGTGCACTCTACTACGTGCATTTCGAATTATGTTATTCATTTATTTATAGTGTAATATTTTGGGTTGTATGTTGATTATGATATATGTTGTGTGGGTGCACCGTGGTCCAAAAGAACATTGTCTGGTTTGGTTGTATATATGTACAGTCAGATGACAATAAACTTGATCTTCAACTCCAGAGCTCATCAGGTCCAAAGTGGACAAATCTGGAGACAGAGGCCCAAAGGTCGAGTCTGCAAGTCTGAGCCGTATCAGAATCAGGTTTAATAGGTTAGGTTAAGTGAGGGTTATAGATAGGTTAAGTGAATGAGCCAAGGTCTGGCAGAAGGAATACAACGTTGGTAAATGCGAGATCATTCACTTTGGAAGGAGTAATAGAAGAGCAGAGTATTACTTAAATGGTAAACAATTGCAGCATGCTGTTGGGCAGAGGGACTTGGGAGTGCTTGTTCATGAATCGCAAAAAGTTGGCTTGCAGGTACAACAGGTTATTAAGAAGGCAAATGGAATGTTGGCCTTCATTGCTAGAGGGATTGAATTCAAGAGCAGGGAGGTCATGCTGCAACTATACAGGGTACTGGTGAGGCCGCACCTGGAGTACTGTGTGCAGTTCTGGTCTCCATACTTGAGGAAGGATATACTGGCTTTGGAGGCAGTGCAGGGGAGGTTCACCAGGTTAATTCCAGGGATGAAGGGGTTAACTTATGAGGAGCGATTGAGTCGCCTGGGACTATACTCTCTGGAGTTCAGATGAATGAGAGGGGAACTTGCAGAAATATACAAAACTTTGAAAGGGATAGGTAAGATAGAAGTAGGAAAGTTGCTTCCATTGGTAGGTGAGACTAGAACTAGGGAACAGTGCCTCGAGATTCAGGGGAGAAGATTTAGGATGGAGGTGAGGAAGAACTGTTTTTCCCGGAGAGTGGTGAATCTGTGGAATTCTCTGCCCAGAGAGGCAGTTGAGGCTTCCTCACTAAATATTTAAGAAACAGTTAGATAGGTTTTTACATAGTAAGGGAATTAGGGGTTATGGGAAAAAGGCAGGAGATGGAGCTGAGTTTACGGACAGATCAGCCATGATCTTATTGAATGGTGGAGCAGGCTCGATGGGCCGGATGGCCGACTCCTGCTCCTATTTCTTATGTTCTTATGGTTAATATCACCGGCATATGTCGTGAAATTTGTTGTTACGCAGCAGCAGTACAACGCAATACAGGGAGTAGAGGGAGAGAGGGGAAATGTTACTGTGACACACAGCTCCAGAGATCCAATGACTCTGGTGTTGTGTGTGGAACTTGCAGCCTCAACTTTTCTGGTTTTCTCCCATGTCTCAAAGCTACGCAGGATGGTACGTTAACTGGCCAACATAAATTGCCCATGATGTGCAGATGAATAAGAGAGTCTGTAGTGGGTGGATGGGAACCTAGGGAGAATAAAATGGATTAGTGTAGAAAGCCGATTCAAATCAAGGTGATGGAACTCTGCCATGGGCAGTCCCTGGCTCGGCTGTAAAAGGAGGAGGGTTAGACAAGAGAATCAATGAAAAACTACACACTACACACAGACAAGAGACTGGAAAACAACTAATGTGTAAAAGAAGGCAAAATGGGCAAATGTCAAAAATAAATAAATAATACTGAGCATGAGGAAATCTGCAGATGCTGGAAATTCAAGCAACACACATAAAGAATGCTGGTGAACGCAGCAGGCCAGGCAGCATCTCTAGGAAGAGGTACAGTCGACGTTTCGGGCCAAGACCCTTCAAGGACAAGTTGTAGGGTCTATGAAAGTGAGTCCATAAGTTGTGGAATCAGTTCAGCGTGTAGGTGAGTGAAGTTATTCACATTGGTTCAGGAGCCTGATGGTTGTGGGGTAATAACTGTTCCTGAACCTGGTGGTGTGGGACCAGAGGCTCATTGTGGTGAGTGAAGTTATCCACACTGGTTCAGGAGCCTGATGGTTGTGGGGTAATAACTGTTCCTGAACCTGGTGGTGTGGGACCTGAGGCTCATTGTGGTGGGTGAAGTTATCCACACTGGTTCAGGAGCCTGATGGTTGTGGGGTAATAACTGTTCCTGAACCTGGTGGTGTGGGACCTGAGGCTCATTGTGGTGAGTGAAGTTATCCACACTGGTTCGGGAGCCTGATGGTTGTGGGGTAATAACTGTTCCTGAACCTGGTGGTGTGGGACCTGAGGCTCATTGTGGTGAGTGAAGTTATCCACACTGGTTCAGGAGTCTGATGGTTGAAGGGTAATAACTGTTCCTGAACCTGGTGGTGTGGGACCTGAGGCTCATTGTGGTGGGTGAAGTTATCCACACTGGTTCAGGAGCCTGATGGTTGTGGGGTAATAACTGTTCCTGAACCTGGTGGTGTGGAACCTAAGGCTACTCTACCTTCTTCCTGATAGTAGAAGTGAGAAGAGATCATGGCTTGGATGGATGGTGGGGGTTCTTGATGATGGATGCTGCTTTCTTGTTGCAGTGCTCGTAGATGTGCTCATTGGTAGGGAGGGCTTTACTTTCGAGGGGCTTGCCAGTGTCCACCACCTCAGATGGACAGGTCCCTGTGTGAGGAGACACTGGAGCACCCTGAAGCTCATGGTCATAGGGAAAGCATACAAACTCCTTACAGACAGTGGCAGGAATTGATCCGGGCCATTGGCTAGGCTACTGTGCTGTCCTTAAAGTTACACTCACACCAATTATTCCATAGTAGCAGGATTCGATCCTGCATGGGGAAGGGGAAGCCCCAGTATGTTTCTACTCCATCGCCTTAACCACACCCCCCACTCCTGACTCCCGTGCTTCATGACAACCGTGCTATCACTCAGTTCAAGGTTGTATAATGTATACATTTATTATCAAAAAATGTATACATTATACAATCTTCAGATTCGTCTCTTCACAGGCAGCCACAAAAGAAAGGAACCCAAAAGAACCCATAAAAAAGACTGACAAACACCCCAATGTGCAGAGAGAAAAAGAAACAAATCATGCAAACAATAAAAGTAAGCAAATAGTATTTAGAATGAAAGTGAGTCCTCAGACAGGAAACCTGGAACAGCCAGAGCAGGCCCACATCCTCGGCCTCAGCGCAGTAAAGAGTGACATAAACATTACGGAGCAGCGAGCAGAACTGACCTGACCCACGCCTCTTGTCTGACACCCCTGCCTTTTCAATCCATCTGGCCCGCCGTTAATGCTACAGAATACCTGATTATTACCATATTGTTATTTCTGGGAGCCTGCTGCCCAACACTGCTGAAACTCCAACATCAGTTCGACAGAGTTTTGGCACATCTTATGAGGATACGTTGAGCGAGTTAGGGCTTTTCTCCTTGGAGCGAAGGAGGATGTGAGGGGACATGGAGAGTTGTCGGAGTTTAGCTTTTTACAGAGAGAGTAGTGAGTGCATGGAACAGACTGCTAGGGGTGGACACATTAGGGACATTTAAGAAACTCAGATAGGCCACATGGGTGAAACAAGAACGGAGGCCTATGTAGGAAGGGTGAATAGGTTCAAAGGTCGGGCCGATAGGCTTGAACTGTGCTGTACTATTCTACGTTCTGTGTCCTGCAAAAGGACAGAAAGATTCTTGTATTTTTATACTATTGTAATGCTCAGCTACATTGGCTCGTATATATCTAGGGGAAATCCCGTCCGGCGCCCGCCTGGACGCCACCAGCTGGGTGGGTTGCTGTACCTCTGCCACCGAAATCAGTCCGAAACGTCAATCATCAGCCAGCACACACAGTACGTTTTACCAAGTACACTTTATAGATATCACTAAGTCTATAAAAAAGGAATGGAAAAAGGCGCCAGACTTATCAAAGTTCAAGTTCTTTGTGCACACGTTGGAGCTCAGAAAGTTCCTCGAGACCACCCGGACCCCGTCGACTTGCGGCTTGGAACCATCCAGAGTGATTGACCGGAGCCTTCCCCACATCTGCTGTCCTCTCCGTCTCTCCTCCGACTGCCCGCCAAAATCCCCGTTCCCGGTCATATCAGACAGCATTATCACATAACATGAACACCCATTGACTAATAGCACCCTGCTGTCTGTACTAACCCAAGCAAATTTCTAGCTACAGACTTCCTCAGCATTTAACATAACATAGAAGCCATTTTAATCCACATATGCAGCAGTTTAGAAGATTAACATAACAAAGAAGCCATTTTAAGTTTAATTTAACGAAGAAGAAACCGGTACACTATTATATCAAGGTCCTCAAAGGAAATTGCACAGACACTATGGGTTGAGTGACCTCCCCCCACCTTTCCTCCTTACCCCGTACTCACCACTCGCATGCTGCATGTGGCATTATAAAACTAACGTAAGTCCCCACTGAGGGGAGGCATGGCTGTGTTGTGGTTAGCACAGTGCTTTCCAGCACCCAGCTATCAGGAGTCAATTCTGCTGCATTCCCCCCGTGATGTGTGGGAGGAAACCCACATTGCAAGAATGTACGAATCAGGGTTACTAATTCTCTTTTGATAGAAGGATGGCAACCGTCAGCACATCCTTGGACTGTGTTGGTTGTTGACACAGATGGCGTGTTTCTCAGCATGTTTACATGTGACAAATAAAACTAATCTCTATCGTTCATGCTGCAGGAATTTGTGATTCCTGAAGAGGAGGCAGAGTGGGTTGGTCTAAGCCTGGAAGAAGCTGTGGAGAAACAGAGGTTATTAGAGAAAAAGGTAACACGGATCCGAATTAAATTATTCTTTACCTGTCTTGACCAAAATAAAGATGGTGTGTTGCATTAAAGATTAGCTTTAGTTGTCGGGTGTACATGGAAACATACAGTGACTGTGTCATTTGCATCAAATCAAATCAGCGAGGATTGTGCTGGGAGCCGTGCTTCCGGTGCCTACATGGCATGGCCACAGCTCACTAACCCTAACCCTAACCCATATGCATTTGGGCTGTGAGAGGAAACCAGAGTCACAGGACGTGCAAACTCCTTACAGACAGCGGCTGGAGTGAGCCCAGTGCTGTAAACTGCTACACCAACTGCTATGCTGTACGGCTGCAGAGTGAAGCAGGGATGTGATTCTGTCTTTGGGAGAGTCAGCACAGACAGCATCGGACCGAGTAGACTCCATATCAGGGGTTCCCAGCCCGGGGTTTCGTGGACCCTTTGTTAATGGTAGGGGCTCATGGCATAAAAAAGGTTGGAAACACCTGCTCTATACTGTCTTATGTGAAAAATTCCAATCCCTTTATAAATAATTTCAAATCATGATACCCTTGCAAATTCCTTCAATGAAGTTCAGTCCATTCGTATCTATACAGGACATCATCATCGTCATTTCACCCTTAACCCATGGCCTCTTCTAGTCCCACCCAACCTCAGTGGAAAAAAACCTGCTTGCATTTACCCTATGTATACTTCTCATAATTTTGTATACCTCTATTAAATGTCCCAGATTCTTCCAAGTGTCTTAAATTGAGAGATTCTTCAGACCAAAAATCATCATTAGAACCATTTTTAATTTATAAAAAAGAACAAATATACCTTACACTTAATAGAGAATAATGCATTATTGTTGCTTGAGTCAGTGTTGTGACTTTCTAATATAGAATGCAGTCTACAGTTCAGCTACGGGTGCAAGAAAAATTTTGTGAACCCTTTGCAGTTACCTGGTTTTCTGCATTAATTACTCATAAAATGTGGTCTGATGTTCATCTGAGTTAGAATAATATACAAAAACAACCTGCTTAGACTAATAACACACCAACAGTTATCCTTCTTCTCGGCATACTGAGTACACCATTCAAACAATCATATTCTAGGTTCAAAAAAGTATGGGAACCTCTGGGGTAGTTCCTTCTACAAAGCTATTTGGAGTCAGATGTTCCAGTCAGTGAGATGAGATTGGAGATGTGGGTTGAACAGGTGCCCTGACCTGTAAAAAAAAAGACAATCAGGTTACTGGCAAAACCTGATTTTCTCAAGAAAGATCTGTTTATGTGTACCATGCCTCAATGAAAACAACCATCAGAGCATCTTAGAAGAAGAATTGTAGAGAAGCATGAAGCCCGAAAAGGCTACAAAAGTATTTCTAAAGACCTGAGTGTTCATCAGTCCACAGTAAGAGAAATTGCCTACAAATGGAGGAAACTCAGTACCGTTGCTATTTTTCTTGGGATGAGCATCCTGCAAAGATCACACCAAGAGCACAACATGCAATGCTGAGGGAGGTGAAAAAGAACCCAAGGGTAACAGCAAAAGACCTGCAGAAACCTCTAGAACTTGCTAAAGTCTCTGTTCATGTGTCCACTATAAGAAAAACACTGAACAAGAATGGTGTTCGTGGAAGGACACCACGGAGGAAACCTCTGCTCTCTATTAAAAACATTGCTGCATGTCTCAAGTTTGCAAGAGACCACCTGGATGTTCCACAATGCTTCAGGGACAGTGTCCCAAGGACGGATAAGACAGAAGTTGAACTGTGCCGCATGGTGGAAGGAGTATCATGGTTTGGGTCTGCTTTGCTGCCTCAGGGCTTGGACAGCTTGCAGTCACTGAGAGAACAATGAATTCAAAATTATATCAAGATATTTTACAGGAGAATGTCAGGGTAGCAGTCCGTCACCTGAAGTTTAATAGAAGTTGGATGATACAACAAGACAATGATCCGAAACACAAAAGAGTATATCAACAACAGAATGGTTTAAAAAGAAGAAAATTTGTGTTTTGGAATGGCCACGTCAGAATCCAGACCCCAACCCAATTGAGATGCTGTGGCATGACCTGCAGAGGGCTGTTCATGCAAGGTATCCCAAAAATATTGATGAGCTGAAACAGTTTTATATGGAGGAATGGTCTAAAATTCCTCCAAACCATTGTGCAAGTCTGATGGCAGCTACAGGAAACATTTGGTGGAGGTTATTGCTGTTAAAGGAGATTCTACCAGTTAAGGTTTCCATGCTTTTTTCCAGCCTGGATTGTGAATGATTAAACAATGTGTTCAATAAAGACATGAACACATGTCTGTACCTCCCTTCGCAATTGGATCATTGACTTCCTAACCAGAAGACCACAATCTGTGTGGATTGGTGATAACATATCCTCCTCGCTGACGATCGCCCACTGGCACACCGCAGGGGTGTGTGCTTAGCCCACTGCTCTACTCTCCGTATACACATGACTGTGTGGCTATGCATAGCTCAAATACCATCTACAAATTTGTTGATGATACAACCATTGTTGGTAGAATCTCAGGTGGTGACGAGAGGGTGTACGAGAGTGAGATATGCCAACTAGTGGAGTGGTGCCACAGCAACAACCTGGCACTCAACGTCAGTAAGACGAAAGAGCTGATTGTGGACTTCAGGAAGGGTAAGATGAAGGAACACATACCAATGCTCATAGAGGGATCAGAAGTGGAGAGAGTGAGCAGTTTCAAGTTCCTGGGTGTCAAGATCTCTGAGGATCTAACCTGGTCCCAACATATCGATGTAGTCATAAAGAAGGCAAGACAGTGGCTATACTTCATTAGGAGTTTGAAGAGATTTGGCATGTCAACAAATACACTCAAAAACTTCTACAGTTGTACCATGGAGAGCATTCTGACAGGCTGCATCACTGTCTGGTATGGAGGGGCTACTGCACAGGACAGAAAGAAGCTGCAGAAGGTTGTAAATCTAGTCAGCTCCATCTTGGGTACTGGCCTACAAATTACCCAGGACATCTTCAAGGAGCGGTGTCTCAGAAAGACAGCGTCCATTATTAAGGACCTCCAACACCCAGGACATGCCCTTTTTTCACTGTTACCATCAGGTAGGAGGTACAGGAGCCTGAAGACACACACTCAGCGATTCAGGAACAGCTTCTTCCCCTCTGCCATTGAATTCCTAAATGGACATCAAATCTTTGGACACTACTTCATTTTTTTTTAAACATACAGTATCTCTATTCAATATATGTATACTGCAATTGATTTACTTATTTATTAATTTATTTATTATTATTTTCTCTGCTAGATTATGTATTGCATTGAACTGCTGCTGCTAACTTAACAAATTTCATGTCACATGCCATTGATAATAAACCTGATTCTGATTCTGGAAAGTACAATTGTCTTTGTGTTATTAGATTAGGCAGATTATGTTTGTCTATTATTGAGACTTAGATGAAGATCAGGCCATGTTTTATGAGTAATTATTGCAGAAAACAGGTAATTGCAAAAGGTTCACAAACTTTTTGTGCAACTTTAGGTCTTATAAATATATAGTAACAGACTACAACAAACTCAGAGTCGATCAAATTATAAGTACGTTTATTACTTGCAAGGGAAGTCTTATCTCCGTACGTTAAGTCGTTCGTAGATAACTTCAGTCTTACAGCTCTAAACAGATAATTTTTATATACTTATAGAGTCCTGTAATTTATCAACTTCATGCATTTGAAGTCGTTGCATCCTTTAACTGCATTCCTGCTTTATCTCTCATCCATCTTGAATGAGCCCGTTTGTCTTTGAGGCTTCTGTCCCCAACAGTTGTGTCCCATTCTTTTTCTGCTTTCTATTGTGCAATGTTAAAACACTCCCAGCTATATAAATCATACCCTTGCAAGCTTTCAATTCAAACACTTCAACAAATCAGCAAAGCACTCTAGAATCACACAGGATCTGTTTTGTCAAATTACATTTTACAAGTTATAAATTCATAAAATTCATCAGGGTTACAGATGTATTTCCCCAGGTGTCTCCAACTTAAAATGTTTGCTTTTTCTATAGATACTGCCTGACCTGTAGAATATTTCCAACCTTTTCTGTTATTTAATTTAATTTAGAGATACAGTGCAAACAGGCCCTTCCAGCCCAATGAATCGCACATCAGATTTCCAGCACTTACAGTTTTGTTTTTGAGTTTCAAATATATTATTAGGGTCTACACTCAGCAGCCACTTTATTATTTATACCTGTACACCTGCTCATTAATGCAAATAATCTAATCAGCCAATCATGTGGCAGCAACTCAATGCATAAAAGCATGCAGACATGGTCAAGAGGTTCAGTTGTTGTTCAGACAAACATCAGAATGGGGGAAGAAATGTGATCTCAGTGACTTTGACCGTGAAATGATTGTTGGTGTCAGTCAGGGTGGTTTGTCTCAGAAACCACTGATGTGGAGTTTTCACACACAACAATCTCTGGACTTACAGAGAATGGTGTGAAAAGACAAAACAAGAACATTCAGTGAGCAGCAGTTCTGTGGGCAAAAATGCCTTGTTAGTGAGAGAGGTCAGAGGAGATTGGCCAGGCTGGTTCGAGGTGACAGGAAGGCGACAGTAACTCCAATACTCACAGATTTCAACAGTGATGTGCAGAAGAGCATCTCTGAATGCACAAAATGTCAAACCTTGAAGTGGATGGGCTACAGCAGCAGAAGACCATGAACATACACTCAGTGGCCACTTTAGTAGGTACAGGAGATACCTATTAAAGTGGCCACTGTGTGTATGTGTGTGTGTGTGAGAGATAGAGAGAGAGAGGACTAGTTGTGATGCTTGGGATGCTGAATGGCCTCCTGTATGGAATTCATGCTCTGTTTGAAGCTACGTATGGTAAGTTGGTTGTAATTCCAAAGACTGAACTCAAGAATGTTTTGTAAGCTGTGAGGCATCAGCACTGAATTTCATTACAGTCATGCAGCTGTTATTTTTGGTTATTTGCCCACGGAGCCAGGGAGGGATGTCTAGAACGTTCATTACTTGAAAGCGGATGTAGCTTGGACAAAGGCCATGTGCGACACATCGCAGTGGCTAAGTGGGTCAGGCAGCTTTTCCATGTGGCCTCTGTACGATATGCTTGGATCCATCAGACTGTCTCCTGTGTCACACTCAGGAAGTGAAGCATGATAGTGCCAGAACGTTTTCTATTTTAAAATCCTTAATCCTTCAAACTCACTTAAGCAGGGCCTGGCAGTTTCTCTGCGGTACAGTGAGAGAGGTGAAGAAAGAAGTGAAGAGAAAGGGGGGGAAGACTGGAAGAGAAGAGTGAGGGGGGAGGGAGAGAAAGATAAAGGCACTATTTGTGGGCAAGAACACTGTTTACAATAATTTTCATTCTGTTATGGACTTTGAAATCATTGAAATCATAAATCAGTTTATTGTCATATGGTCAAAGAAAGAGCGAGGTGGGATAGGAGTGAGGGGGAAGAGAGAGGGAAGAGAGAGAGGGGAGAGAGTAAGTAGACAAAGGGAGGAAGAGAGAGGGAGAAGAGAAAGGGGGAAGGAGAGAGAAGGGAAGTGAGAGGAGGAGAAGGGGAAGGGATAGGGAAGGAGGGGGAGGAAGAATTGATTGAGGCACTAATTGTGAGAGAGGACAATGTTTACTGTAGATTCCATTCTAAGTATGGATTTAAAATGTTCTGATGCCTATGTTTTAAATCCTTAATAATGTTTTGGTCCAGAGACAAAATCTATGCTACATCAGGACTGAGAGTGGAGATGGTTAGTATAAAGGGGGGGGGGGTGATAAGACGGGGGTCCGGAGTGACTAAAGAGGGGTAAGAAATGACTGGTGCCAGTTTGGGCAGGCGAGAGCGGGGGATGTGGAGGACACAGCGGGGGAGCACAGGACTGCTGGAAGTATCATCTTTTGGCTGAAACATTGCACTGAGTTCCTGTCAACTTCATTCCTTGGAGAAAAGAAAGTTCTAGACATCTCTTCAGCCCATCGTATCTATGCCGACCGTCAAGTATCTATCTGCCCTAATTCCATTCACCAGAATCCAGTGCATAGCCTTCTGAGAGTCAAATCAGTGTCAATGTCATATGCTGTGGAATTTGTTTTGTAGCAGCAGCACAGTGCAATACGTAAAAAATCTGCTATAATTTACAATAAAAAATATATACAAAATAAGTAAGTAGTGCAAAAATAGTGAGGTAGTATTCAGGAGATCACGGACCATTCAGAAATTTGGGGCAGCTTGGTAGAGTAGTGGTCAGCACAACACTTTACAACGTAAAAACCCCGGTTCAGTTCCGGCTGATACCTGTAAGGAGTTTGTATGTTCTCACCGTGACCTCATGGGTTTCCTCCCACAGTCCAAAGTCAGATTAATTGATCATTGTAAATTGTCCCGTGACTAGATGAGGATTAAATCTGGGGATTGCTGGGCGGTGTGGCTCGAAGGGCTGGAAAGGCCTATTCCATGCTGTATCTCAATAATTTAAAAAAAATCGGATGGAGGAGGGGAAAGAGCTGTTCCGAAAATCTTGAGTGTTTGTCTTCAGGCTCCTGTACCACCTCCATGATGGTAGCAATGAGAGGAGGGCACGTCCTGGGTGATGGGGGTTGTTCATGATGGATGCTGCCTTTTTGAGGCATCGTCTTGTGAAAAGTTCCTAAATTTTGTGAGAGTACCTGTCTCCACCCACCCCTCAGGCAGTAGTTTCCAGATTCCAATCATTCTGTGGGTTATTATCTGTGGTTGCATTGCTGTTTGTGTGACTTCATGTTTAACTACACCGCTAACTTGTCGAATCATTGTGCTTTGGTTATAGAAGGCATATTTTCTCTCCTAGACTAAAAGAGAATCCGCTGTCCTAAATAAATGTTGCGATTTGAAAACAGCTGGATCTGCCTCAGCATATTATTCTCTGTCATGTCCACCATCCACAGCAGGATCCTACCACTAAGTGCACTTTCCCTCCACTCTCCACTGTTTGAAGGGATCGCTCTCTATGTCACTCCCTATTTGTTCTACTCTGAATGTCTGCAAGAAAATGAATCTCAGGGTAGTATATGGTGACATACAGTCTTCTTCAGCTAGTTCCATTCCCTTGCATTTGATCCATAGCCTTTAAACCTCTCCTATCCCTGTGCCTGCTTTCTGCAGGGATCGCTCTGATTCTACTTGATTCCCTTGCCCGCTCATCTCTCCCACAGCTTTCCCTCCTGGCACTTACCTCTGCAAGTGCTACACCTGCAGCTACACCTCCTCCCTCATCACAACCAAAGCCCGAAACAGTCCTTAAACTGAGGTGGCCTGAGTCTGTTTGGATTGCCTACAGTATCTGCTGCAGCCTCCTCTGCATCGGAAAGACCGCTATAGCACATCCACTCTATCTAGGCCTTCCAATATTTGATAGATTTCAATGGGATACCCCTCATTCTCCTAGCGACTATAGAACATCACACATGATTCATTTTTTAACCCTTTCATTCCCAGGATAATTTTCATGAACAACCTCTGGACCCTCTCCAATGCCAGCACATCCTTTCTTGGATAAGGGGCCCAAAACTGCCCACAATACTCCAAACGTGGGCTGACCAGTGCCTCAGTATTACAGCGATGATTTGTTTAGATGTTGCCTGACCTACTGAGTTCCTTCAGCATTGTGTGTGTGTGTGTTGCTCAAGTTTTCCAGCTTCTGCAGAATTTCTAGTGTTTATGGATCTTCAACTTACTTTTGATATTTTTCTTCTTAGGACGCAGTGCCGCTGTTCAAAGTGTATGCTGAGGAGTTTGTCCAGCAACTACACATGCAGCAATTGACAGAACCTGTGGTTGTAGAAAAGGTGTGATAACTCAGCATGGGACGTATCATCTACAGAGCCGTGGGTTTCGTGGCCAGTGGAACACTCTCTTTGGCAGAACTTTCTTCCTGACTGTGACTTTGAGTACAGATGAACCTGCCTCAGTGGGCAGTGTTTAAATTGACTTTATGAACTCTTTATCAGAACCAACGACCAGAGCTGAACATCAGTTTCTGTATCATGTGGAAGATGGACTGTGCAGAATCAGATTTGGGTTTAATATCAGTGACATATGTTGTGAAATTTGTTGTTTTGCCTACAATGCAATACATTAAAATACTATAAATTACAATAAGAAATTTCTAAATGGAGAGAAAATTCAAAAATCTGAGGTGCAAAGGGACATGGAGGTCTTCATACAGGATTCCTTAAAGGTTAACTTGCTGGTTGAGTCGGTGGTAAGGAAGGCAAATGCTGAGAGGACAAGAATTTAAAAGCAAATATGTAATGTTGAGGCTTTATAAGGCACTGGTGAGGCCTCACTTGGAATATTGTGAGCAGTTTTGGGCCCCTTATCTAAGAAAGTATATGCTGACATTGAAGAGGGTTCAAAGGAGGTTCAAGAAACTGATTCCAGGATTGAATGGCTTGTCATATGAGGAGCATTCCACGGTTCTGGGTCTATACCACTGGACTTTGGAAGAATGAGGTGGGTGGGAATCTCATTGAAACCTATTGAACGTTGGAAGGCCTCAATAGCGTGTATGTAGAAAGGATGTTTCTTATGGTGGGGGAGCCTAAGACCAGAGGACACAGCCTCAGAATAGAGGGACATCCTTTTAGAACAGAGATGAGGAGGAATTTCTTTAATCAGAGAGTGGCGAATGTGTGGAATTTATTGCCACAGGCAGGTGTGGAGGCCGAGTCACTGGGTATATTTAAGGGAGAGATGAATAGATTCTTGATCAGTCAGGGTATGAAGGGATTAGGAAAGAGGAGTTAGAATGCACGGTAATTATGGGAAAGATTGAAGGGATCTTTCAAGCCCTTCAATGAATTGATCCACTTGACCTGAAACAGGAGTGTGTGGGCCATGGCAGTCAATGCTGAAACTGGGCACGGCACCTGATGATGATGATGATGATGAAGGGATATGGAGAGAAGGCAGGAGATTGGGGCTGAGAGGAAAATGGATCAGCTGTGATAAATGGCGGAGAAGACTCGATGGGCCAAATGGCCTAATTCTGCTCCTATATCTTATGGTCTTAAAAATACATATAAAAATTGAACTAAGTAAGTAGTGCAGAAAGAGAGGAAGAATACTGAGGTAGAATTCATTGTCTTTTGAGAAATCTGATGGCAGAGGGGAAGGAGCTGTTCCTAAAACGTTGAGTAGGTGTCTTCTGGTTCCTGTAACTCTACCATGATGGTAGTAATAAGATGAGAGCATGTGCTGGGTGATGTGGGACATATCTATCCTGTGACTTGTAAACTATTCCCAGAAACTTCAGCCACCTTTGCCCTGCCGTCATCCCCCCAGTATCCCCCTCCAATCCACCTGGGCAAGCTCCTCTCTCGTGCCTCTGTAATCCCCTTTACTCTATTGCAGTACTGATACATCTTACTTGTGCTTCTCCCTCTCAAATTACAGTATGAATTCAATCATATTATAATCACTGTCTCCTAAGGGTTCCTTTACCTTAAGTTCCCTAGTAAAATCTGTATTATTACACAACAGCCAATCTAAGATAGCCTTTCCCCGAGTAGGCTCAAGCACAAGTTGCTCTATAAAGTCATCTCGTAAGCTTTCAACAAATTCCCCCTCTTGCGATCCAACACCAATCTTGATTTCCCAATCCCCTTACACATTGAGGCCCCCCATTACAATTGTGACATTACACTTATTACAGCTCCCTTTGTAATCTGAACCCTACGTCTTGGCTACTATTTGGAGGCCTGTATATAATTCGCATAATAGTTTTTTTTACCCTTGCAGTTTCTTAACTTCATCTACAAGGATTTGACATTCTCCTTACCCTATGTCACCTCTTTCTAAAGACACAATTCCATTTCTTACCAACGGAGCCACATCACCTGCTTTCCTGCCTGTCCTTTCAATACGAAGTATATCCTTTGATATTAAACTTCCAACTACGATCGTCTTTCAGCTACAACTCAGTGACGCTCACAACATCATACCAACCAATCTCTAACTGCGCCAGGAGTTCATCCACCTTATTCCGAATACTATATGCATTTAAATACAGTACCTTCAGATCTGTATTCTAAACCCTTTTAAATTTTGCCTCTGTGGTACAATTTAACTCTTTGCCCTGTCTGCATTTGAACCCAATCATTGGCTTTTTCTTCCTTACATTCATGTTACACCCATCATCTACTTGTAAACCTGCTGGCTCATCCTCAGCTCTATCCCCCTGCCATATTAGTTTAAACCACTCCCAATAGCTCTAGAAAACCTGCTTGCAAGGATATTGGTCCCCTCAGAATCCCTGCCCCCTGCTCCAATTCTTCAGTCACACATTTATCTGCCACCTCATTCTATTCCTATCCTCACTGTCGCATGGTACAGGCAGTAATTCTGAGATTACTACCCTGGAGGTCCTGCTTTTCAACTTCCTTCCCACCTCCCTGTATTCTGTTTTCAGGACTTCCTCCGTTTTTCTACCTGTGTCGTTGGTACCAATATATACCATGATTTCTGGCTGCTCACCCTCCCTTTGCAGGGTATTGCAGAAGTGTGCAGAAACATTGCGGACCCTGGCACCTGGGAGGCAAAGTACCATCTGTGTGTGCTTTTCGCATCCACAGACTCACCCATCTGTGCCCTGACTATAGAATCCCCTATCACTGCTGCCATCCTCTTCGGTTCTCTACCCTTCTGAGCCACAGGGCCAGACTCAGTGTATCCAGAGAGCTGTGCCTGTCCCGGCTCAGCACTGCCCCCTACCTGCTCGGAAGGCACACCACATGCCAGCCAACATTCCACCCCTCCCAACTAATCAATGCACACTCAACCATTGGCCACCTTAATTAGATTAACCCGTCTGGCACCAAGCTGTTGCCCCCCCCCCCGCCCTGGTGAATCACCTGGGCTGGACCCTCTGGCCCCCTGACCTATAAAGGTTGCTACATGTGCTGGCTCGCGCTCTTTTTTGCCATCCTTGAGGGACCACCCTGCCTCATTCTAGGCTGAAGACTGCTGAGCAGCACTGGAGACACGTGGTGAGCTGTGCATTGAATAGGGTTTTGGGAGCGTTTATTGTTGTCCCTGTAGCAGAGAGCAGTGCCTGCCCATAGTCAAGGGAGGCAGGAATCGTAGTTACTTTTCCCTTGCTTATATATGTACCTGTACTCTGTCCCCACACCGTTTTCCCGTGTATTGTACCGCCGACCCGACTTTTCCCACGCTCGTCTATTCTAAACACGTTTGTGCGAATATTGTAGCCGCTTGTGTTGTCCCCAAGCTCTTCTCCCCTTGTAAATAAACTCCTTATTGTTAAAACTATGTGTCCAGAATCCTTGCCTTGAGACCCAAAGAATCTGTCTCATTTCCATCACAGCACACGGCTACTGTTGCTTCCCCACAACAGTACTCAAAATGGAGTACTTATTGTTGAGGGGGACAGCCACGGGGGTGTGCTCCACTATCTGACATTTTCCCTTCCCTCTCTTGACAGTCACCCATTTATCTGTCTCCTGCAGTCTTGGAGTGGTTATCTCCCTGTAGCTCCTGTCTATCACCTCCTCACTTTCCCTAACAAACCAAAGGTCATTGAGCTGTAGTTCCCTAACAGGGTCTCTAAGGAGCTGCACCTCGATGCACCTGGTGCAGATGTGGCAATCGAGGAAGCTGGGAGTCTCCTGGAAATCCCACATCTGACACCCAGAACAGAACACTGGCTCTGCAGACATACCTTCTATTCTTTCAAGAGTTAAATGAGAAATAAACTTCCCTACTTACCTCGCCTCTGCCTGTTGAGACAAAACCTTACCATTCTGACTCAGGCCACTCTGACGATGACCGCTCCACTAGATGGTATCCCTTTGAAATGGAGACTGGATTTTACAAGCTCTGCTCTGGAACTTCGCGGGAACACGTCTACAGTGGCTACACCGCTATCCAGTCAAAGATTCCCACTAAAAACTGGCTGCTTTTTCAAACTCCACTCCAGACCTGTATGGGAAAGCTCCCACTGCGTCCGTGCCGCTGTCCAATCAAACACAATTAGCACACAAAAACCCAAAAGTCCATATTAGCACAATGGTCATGGTGTTGCTAAATTCCAGTGATTAGGGTTGTGTAGGTCTGTTCAATAACTTGGTTGAGGGGAAGTAGCTGTTTTTGAACCTGGTGGAGTGGGGCTTCAGGCTTCTGTACCTCATGCCTGATGGTAGCTTTGAGAAGACGGCATGGCTTGATTGACCAGAAGATCTAGGAACAGAATTAGGCCTTTTGACCCATTGAGTCTGCTCTGCCATTTCATAATGACTGATTTATTAACCCTCTCAACCCCATTCTCCTGCTTTTTTCCCATTAACCTTTGACATTATGATTAATCAAGAACCCGTCAACCTCTATCTTAAATATACCCAATGACTTGCCCTCAACAGCTGTCTGTGGCAATGGATTCCACGCATTTGCCACTCACTGGCTAAAGAATTTTTCTTCTTATCTCTGTTCTAAATGGACAGTTGTGAGGATGTGTCTTCTGGTCCCAAACCTCCCCACTATAGGGAACATTCTCTTTACATCCACTCTATCTAGACCTTTCAATATTCAATAGGTTTCAATAAGATACCTACCCCTCATTCTTTCAGTGAGTACAAGCCCAAAGCCGTCAAACATTCCTTGTATGTTAATCCTTTCATTCCTGGGATGGTTCTTCCGAATAGCCTTTCTCCTAGTGAGCTCAACCACAAGCTGCTCTAAAAAGCCATCTTGTAGGCATTTTACAAATTCCCTCTCTTGGGATCCAGCACCAACCTGATTTTCCCCAATCTACCTGCATATTGAAATCCACCATGACAATTGTTACATTACCCTTTTGGCGAGCCTTTTCTAACTCCCATTGTAACTGGTTTGCACATCTTTGCTGCTGTTTGGAGGTCTGTATATAACTCCCATCAGGGTCTTTTTACCCTTGCAATTTTTTATAGTACCTACATCCTGTGTCACCTCTTTCTAAGGATTTGATTTCATTTTTTCCCAATAAAGCTACCCTAATCCCTCTGTCTATCTGTCTGTCCTTTCAATACAATGTGTATCCTTGGATGTTAAGCTCCCAACTATGATCTTCTTCCAGCTATGACTCAGAGATGCCCACAACGTCGTACCTGCCAATCAAACTGCACTACAACCTTATCTACCTTATTCAGTATACAGCGTACATTCAAATGTAACACCTTTAGTCCTCTATTCATTCCCACTGACTGCAATTTTGCCCTGTCATCTGCCTATCCTTCCTCACAGTCTCAATGTACACTGCATTGACTTGAATACTTACTGCCCCATCCTCAACCCTATCATTTTGGTTCCCTTGCCCCTGCAAAGTTAAACCCTCCCCAACAGCACTAGCAAACTTGCGTAAAAGGAAATCGATCGCCTTTGGGTTCAGGTGTAACCCGTCCCTTTGTAGAGGTTGTATCTTCCCCAGAAGAGATCCCAATGATCCAGAAATCTAAAACCCTGCCCCTTGCACCAATTCTTCAGCCACACATTCATCTGTCAAAATTATCCTATCCTTGCCCTCAGTGGCACGTGGCACAGGCAGCAATCTAGAGATTACTACCCTGGAGGTCCTGCTTTTCATTTTTCTGCCTAACTCCCTATATTCTCTCTTCAGGACCTCTTCCCTTTTCCTACCAATGTCACTGGTGTCAGTATATACCACGACTTCCAGCTGTCCATCCCCCTTCAGAGTGCCGAGGACCCGATCTGTGACATCCCTGACCTTGGCACCTGGAAGGCAACATACTATCTGGGTGTCTCTTTCATGTCCATGGTATCTGCTATCTGCTCCTCTAACTGTGGAATCCCTATAGCAGTCCTCTTTCCCATCGCCCTCCCCCCCCCCCGCCCCCGTCTTTCTGAGCCACAGAGCCAGATTCAGTGCAGAGACCTGTTCACTGCCAATTCTCCCCGGTAGGCCTTCCCCCACCAATATTATTGAGAAGAGCGACCACAGGAGTACTCTGCACTAGCTGCCTATATCCTCTCCCTCGCCTGACAGTCATCCAGCTTCCTGCCCCCTGCAGCTTAGGGGTGACTACCTCCCTGTAGCTCCTGTCTATCACCTCCTTATTCTTACTATGGATAACTATAGACAGAGTGCAGAGGAGATGGGATATTATAGAGAGAGCGCAGAGGAAATTTACAAGGATGTTGCCGGGATTGGAGAGCATGCATTATGAGAATAGGCTGAGCAAACCTTGGCCTTTTCTTCTTGGAGCGACAGAGGATGAAAGGTGACCTGATAGAGGTGCATAAGATGACGAGAGGCTTTGATCATGTGGATAGTCAGAGGTTTTTTCCCAGGGCTGAACTGGCTAACATGAGGGGGCATAGTTATAAGGTGCTTGGAAGTAGGTACAGAAGGGATGTCAGGGCTAGGTTTTTCACACACACCTTGGTGGGTGCATGGAATATGTTGCTGGCGACAGGGGTGGAGGCAGATACAATGGGGTCTTTTAAGAGACTCGTCACCTATCAGGTTCCTTCTTCAGCCCTTTACCTCTTTCACATATCACCTCCCAGTTTTTCACTGCATCTCTCCTCCCCAGCCATCTACCTTCCCTCTCACCTGGCTTCACCTATCTATCACCTTCTGGCTTGTACTCCTTCCCCTTCCTCCCACCTTCTTACTCTAACTTCATCCCCCCTCTCTTCCAGACTTGATGAAGTCTCGGCCTGAAGTGTCAAACCTTTGGCCTCCCTCTTCAGTGTTCCCACCCTAGGGTCCACAGGGTCCTCAGTTATTGTTAGGGGTCCATGGCATAAAAAAGGTTGGGAGCCCCTGCTGAATTCCTCCAACATTTTGTGTGCGCCACAAAGGATTGAATGGTCTCCTTTTGAAATATCCAGCAGGTACAAATTGCTTCATTCAATTACGTTTATAAAATGGATCTATCAGTCAAAATACTCCATGCCAGAGTTTACTGTTGACATTAACACCCTGGTTTTATCACAAATGTTTTGGTCACGTTATTTTATAAAGTTTCCATTATGGCTGTGTTTCAGAAGGTGGCGGGCTTGTGACACTAAAACCAAAGTCAGACTGACATCTCATCCACCGAGGGAGATCTTCACAGTCCCAAGTGTTAATTTACGTTTAAATGTTATAAAGACCTGGACAGTGGACTTCCGGAAATTCAGCAATTTCCCCTGGGAGACCTCCATAAAAAGATTTAAAGTTTAGCTTTATGTATATCTATGCACACAGTGCTGTGTGTCATTTGCGTCAATGATCAGCGCAGTCTGAGGATGTGCGGGGGGCAGTCTGCACCGTGTTCCTGGTGCCCGTACAGCACGTCCACAACCTCCTAACCCCTACCCGGTACATTCTCTGGAATGAGGGAGGAAATCGGAGCTCCCAGACGACACCGACGCAGTCGCCGGCAGAACATACAGGCACCTTACAAACAAAGGCAGAATTTCAACCCTGATCTTATACCTGGCACTGTTAAGCGTTACGCTGACTGCTACGCTACCGTGGCACCTCCTAGCGTTCCAGCTAATAATTATCCCTCAGCCAAGGGTCTTGGCCTGAAACATAGAAACATAGAAAATAGGTGCAGTAGGCCATTCGGCCCTTCGAGCCTGCACCGCCATTTATTATGATCATGGCTGATCATCCAACTCAGAACCCTGCACCAGCCTTCCCTCCATACCCCCTGATCCCTTTAGCCACAAGGGCCATATCTAACTCCCTCTTAACATAGCCAATGAACTGGCCTCAACTGTTTCCTGCGGCAGAGAATTCCACAGATTCACCACTCACTGTGTGAAGAAGTTTTTCTTCATCTCGGTCCTAAAAGGCTTCCCCTTTATCCTTAAACTGTGACCCCTCATTCTGGACTTCCCCAACATCGAGAACAATCTTCCTGCATCTAGCCTGTCCAATCCCTTTAGAATTTTATACGTTTCAATCAGATCCCCCCTCAATCTTCTAAATTCCAGCGAGTATAAGCCTAGTTGATCCAGTCTTTCATCATATGAAAGTCCTGCCATCCCAGGAATCAATCTGGTGAACCTTCTTTGTACTCTCTCTATGGCAAGAATGTCTTTCCTCAGATTAGGGGACCAAAACTGCGCACAATACTCCAGGTGTGGTCTCACCAAGGCCTTGTACAACTGCAGTAGTACCTCCCTGCTCCTGTACTCGAATCCTCTTGCTATGAATGCCAGCATACCATTCGCCTTTTTCACCGCCTGCTGTACCTGCATGCCCACTTTCAATGACTGGTGTATAATGACACCCAGGTCTCGTTGCACCTCCCCTTTTCCTAATCGGCCACCATTCAGATAATAATCTGTTTCCCTGTTCTTGCCACCAAAGTGGATAACCTCACATTTATCCACATTAAATTGCATCTGCCATGAATTTGCCCACTCACCTAACCTATCCAAGTCACCCTGCATCCTCTTAGCATCCTCCTCACAGCTAACATGTCGGCTGTTTATTCCCATTCCGATATGTCAGTCTGTGACCTCTTCACGGTGGCCATGGTGAGGCCATGCTTAGACTGGAGGAGCAACACCTCATATTCTGTATGAGTAGCCTCCAACCTGATGGCATGAACACTGATTTCTCCAACATCCAGTACTTTTTCCCTTCTCCTTCCATCTCTCTTTTTCCATTCCCCTTTCTGGTTACCCTCTCACCCCTTCTCGTTATCTCCCTCTGGTGCCCCTCCTCTGTTCCTTTTTCCCATGGTCCTCTCTCCTGTCAGATTCTTTTTTCGGTCCTTTATATCTTCCACCTATCACCTCCCAGCTTCTTACTTCATCCACCCACTTTCTCCCTCACGGGGTCTCACTTATCATCTGCCAGCTTGTACTCCACTTCTTCTCTCTGCTTATTCTGGTTTCATTCAGTCTTAATGAAGAGTCTTGGCCCGAAATGTCATTTGATTGATCCTGTCTGACCTTCAGCATTTTGTGTGTGTTGGCTCAAGATTTCCAGCATCTGTAGAATCTCTTGTGTTTCTGACTAAAGTACAGTATTGTTTATTGGACATGTTCTACAGATTTACTGTTAAGCAACTTAACTAGAGTTTGGACTAACTTGTGTTGCTTTCTCTGGAACAATTGAGACTGATAGAAGTTTAAAAGATTATAAGACTTTAAGAAATAGGAGCAACATTAGGCCATTTAACCCATCGAGTCTGTCCACCATCATGGCTGAACCAATTTCCTTTCCTGACTTCTCCCCATATCCCTTCAAGCTCTGACTAGTCAAGAATCTGTCGACCTCTGCCTTGAATATACCCAGTGACTTGGCATCTACAACGGCCTTTGGAATTAAATTCTACAAATTCACCACTCTCCTCAGCTCTAAAAGGATACCCCTCTATTCTGAGGCTGTGTCCTCTGGTCATAGACTCTCTCATCATAGGAAACAACCTCTCCACATCCACTCCATCAAGACCTTTCACCATTCGATAGGTTTCAATGAGGTCACTCCCATTCTTCTGAATTCCAGTGAGTAGAGGCCCAGAGCCATCAAACCCTCCTCATATGATAAGCCTTTCAATCCCAGAATCGTTTTCACGTATCTCCTTGAACCCTTGCCAGTATCAGCACATCCTTCCTTAGGTTATGTGAGGTACAAATAAAGTGGACAGCTGGTATCTTTTGCCCAGGATTGAAGTGTCTAATACTAGAGGGTATACATTTAGGGTGACAGGGGGCTAAGTTGAAAGAACACAAGAGATTCTGCAGATGCTGGAAATCCAGAGAAATGCACACAAAATGCCGGAGGAGCTCAGCAGGTCGGGCTACATCTATGGAAGGGGATTAAACTGTGAAGCCTGGGGCCAAGGCCCTTCATTAGGACTGGAAAGGAAGAGTACAGAAGCCAGGGTGAAGGCGAGGAGTACAAACTGTGAGAACACAGTTAAAGGAAAATGCATGGGCCAAGTTTATTTTCACACACTAAGTGATGTATGAAATGTATAGGAAACAGGGATAAATAAGGTGCTTGAGGAGTATAAGAAGTGCAAGAAAATACTTAAGAAAGAAATCAGGAGGGCTAAAAGAAGACATGAGGTTGCCTTGGCAGTCAAAGTGAAGGATAATCCAAAGATCTTTTACAAGTATATTAAGAGCAAAAGAATTGTAAGGGATAAAATTGGTCCTCTTGAAGATCAGAGTGGTCGGCTTTGTGCGGAACCAAAGGAAATGGGGGAGATCTTAAATGGGTTTTCTGCGTCTGTATTTACTAAGGAAACTGGCATGAAATCTATGGAATTGAGGGAATCAAGTAGTGAGATCATGGAAACTGTACAGATCGAAAAGGAGGAGGTGCTTGCTGTCTTGAGGAAAATTGAAGTGGATAAATCCCCGGGACCTGACAGAGTGTTCCCTCGGACCTGGAAGGAGACTAGTGTTGAAATTGCGGGGGCCCTGGCAGAAATATTTAAAATGTTGCTGTCTATGGGTGAAGTGCCGGAGGATTGGAGAGTGGCTCATGTTGTTCCGTTGTTTAAAAAAGGATCGAAAAGTAATCCGGGAAATTATAGGCCGGCGAGTTTAACGTCAGTAGTAGGTAAGTTATTGGAGGGAGTGCTAAGAGACAGAATCTACAAGCATTTGGATAGACAGGGGCTTATTAAGGAGAGTCAACATGGCTTTGTGCGTGGTAGGTCATGTTTGACCAATCTGTTGGAGTTTTTTGAGGAGGTTACCAGGAAAGTAGATGAAGGGAAGGCAGTGGATATTGTCTACATGGACTTCAGTAAGGCCTTTGACAAGGTCCCGCATGGGAGGTTAGTTAGGAAAATTCAGTCGCTAGGTATACATGGAGAGGTGGTAAATTGGATTAGACATTGGCTCGATGGAAGAAGCCAGAGAGTGGTGGTAGAGAATTGCTTCTCTGAGTGGAGGCCTGTGACTAGTGGTGTGCCACAGGGATCAGTGCTGGGTCCATTGTTATTTGTCATCTATATCAATGATCTGGATGATAATGTGGTAAATTGGATCAGCAAGTTTGCTGATGATACAAAGATTGGAGGTGTAGTAGACAGTGAGGAAGGTTTTCAGAGCCTGCAGAGGGACTTGGACCAGCTGGAAAAATGGGCTGAAAAATGGCAGATGGAGTTTAATACTGACAAGTGGGAGGTATTGCACGTTGGAAGGACAAACCAAGGTAGAACATACAGGGTTGATGGTAAGGCACTGAGGAGTGCAGTGGAACAGAGGGATCTGGGAATACAGATACAAAATTCCCTAAAAGTGTCGTTACAGGTAGATAGGGTCGTAAAGAGAGCTTTTGGTACATTGGCCTTTATTAATCAAAGTATTGAGAATAAGAGCTGGAATGTTATGATGAGGTTGTATAAGGCATTGGTGAGGCTGAATCTGGAGTATTGTGTTCAGTTTTGGTCACCAAATTACAGGAAGGATATAAATAAGGTTGAAAGAGTGCAGAGAAGGTTTACAAGGATGTTGCCGGGACTTGAGAAACTCAGTTACAGAGAAAGGTTGAATAGGTTAGGACTTTATTCCCTGGAGCGTAGAAGAATGAGGGGAGATTTGATAGAGGTATATAAAATTATGATGGGTATAGATAGAGTGAATGCAAGCAGGCTTTTTCCACTGAGGCAAGGGGAGAAAAAAACCAGAGGACATGGGTTAAGGGTGAGGGGGGAAAAGTTTAAAGGGAACATTAGTGGGGGCTTCTTCACACAGAGAGTGGTGGGAGTATGGAATGAGCTGCCAGACGAGGTGGTAAATGTGGGTTCTTTTGTAACATTTAAGAATAAGTTGGACAGATACATGGATGGGAGGTGTATGGAGGGATATGGTCCGTGTGCAGGTCAGTGGGACTAGGCAGAAAATGGTTCGGCACAGTCAAGAAGGGCCAAAAGGCCTGTTTCTGTGCTGTAGTTTCTATGGTTTCTATGGTTGCCTGGAAAGGGTTGCCAGGTTGATGGTGAAGGCATGTAGATGGAATATTATAGCACAGGACTGGCCCTTTGGCCCATGACATTTTGTCAGACAACCTACTCGAAAATCAATCTATCCCTTCCCTTCTACATGGTGCTGATTTTTCTTTCATCCACGTCCTTATCTAAGTGTTTCCAAAAAACAGAGCATACAAGGGCGCTATTGAAAAGGATCTTGGGAAGGCACAAAGGTACAGCAAGTGGATGGATATGCACATTGTGTAGGCAAGAGATTAGGTCACTTGTTTAATTAGCTTGCCACAACACTGTGGTTTTAAAGGGTCTTGACCCGAAATGTCGACTGTTTATTCTTTTCCATAGATGCTGCCAGGCCCGCTGAGTTTCTCCAGTATATTGTGTGTTTTGCTTTGGATTTCCAGCATCTGCAGATTTTCTCTTGGCCATGGTCTAAAAGAGCAGATCCTGTGGTATATTGTTCTATGCCTGACACATTACATAGTCAAAGAATAATAATGTAACAACCTGTTAGAATCACCCAGGGGAGGAGTCACTGGAGATTCCATGAGGGACAACAGAGAAGTGACAGGTGCACTAAAATCTGAGACAGTCAGTGCTGCTCTCCAGTGTTTGCTCCCTGGAAGACAAGCCTATTTGCCTTCACCTGTGGCTGACCCAGAGTGAAATGAACAACTGCTCTGTGCTTGTCCTTCCAGAATCGTGGCTCCAGCACACCATCCCATACACCATCAATCTCCAAGCTACACCACCCAGGGGCTTGTGCTAATATTATCCTGTGACTGTATGTACTATCATTATGGGGTGTGACTGTATGTACTATCGTTACGGTGTGTGACTGTATGTGCTATCGTTATGGTATGTGTTGTGTGTGTTAACATGTACTATCGTTACAGTATGTGCTGTCTGTGACTGTATGTACTATCGATACGGTATGTGACTATGTGCTATTGTTATGATACGTGCTGTGTGTGACTGAATGTGCTATCATTACGGTATGTGTCGTGTGTGTTAACATGTACTATTGTTACAGTATGTACTGTCTGTGACTATGTACTATCGATACAGTACATGCTGTATATGACTGTATGTGCTGTGTGTGACTGTGCTATCATTACGGTACATACTGTGTGTGATGGTATGTGCTATGTGTGACTGTATTTGCTATCATTATGGTACATGCTGTGTGCGACTGTATGTGCTATCATTACAGCACGTGTGTGACTTATGTACTATTGTTACTGAACATGCTGTGTGCGACTGTATGTGCTATCCTTATGGTATGCACTGTGTGTGACTGTATGAGCTATCGTATGTGCTGTGTGTAACTTTGCTATCATTATGATACGTGTTGTGTGTGACTGAATGTGCTATCATTACGGTACGTGCTGTATGTACAGTGTTTTAGACCTTGAATCTGCAGGAACGATGTTTCATTTAGCTGTACACACGTGTATGGTTGAATGTCAATTAAACTCGAACTCTTATCTTTAGTCAGAAGGGTGGTGAATCTGTGGAATTCGATCAAGAGGACCACAGCCTTGTCGTAGGCTTTGGAAGCTTGTGTGTCTCAATGACCCGGAGAGCTGTGATGGCTGCAGCCAGGGTTTATGCTTTAGCTCTTGGTAGGGTCAGCTATGCTAAAGAGATCAATGTGTAGAGGCCAGACTAAGAGTGGTCCACCAGTCCTCAGGTTCGAGAGTTCCGCTCGGGGCTAACGACCCTGACTGGCAGAGCAAAACTGTTATGGAAACACCAGTGAAGAATCCTTCTACATCGGAGTGTGACGGTATTCCTGCGTCTCCACACGGGACTTGTGTGACTGACAGTGACAAAAACTGAGAGGAAGCTACAGACGTGATGAAGGAAGCCCTGAACACCGCCAGAGAGAAAGGACCTTCATCGCTGCCCTGAACACCAGCGGCGTAACCAGCAGTAGGAAGACTGTAGATGCCAAGTCATTGGGCATATTTAAAGCAGAGGTTGATAGGTTCTTCATTAGTCAGGGTGTTGAAGGTTACAGGGAGAGAGGGGAAATAAATCATGCATGATAGAATGGTGCCACAGATTTAATGGCTGAATGGCTTAATTCTTCATCTGTATGTTTTACGGTCTTATAATCAGCTAATTAATAATTCTTCCAATTTCACTCTACTCTGCCACTGAAAGATGACTTCTTTTCTCTTTCCCTTTTCTTCTGGGAGTCACCAGAGCTGAAATGTTAACTGTTCCCCTTTCTGAATATCTGGTCTGACCTGTTGAGAGTTATGATTAATGTTGACATTTATCTCTCAAACATTAGGATCATGTGGTTAAGGGTAAAAAGACTAGTGGGGTGATGGTGTGTGATGATTCACAGGTGAAACTGACCTTTAGGCATGTGATACACTTGGAAGGGACGCGAGTTGTATCTGTTGTGCACTGACGCACTCTTTGACAGCGAAAGAGGAAGTTTCGGGTTGTGAGCAGGTACAGTGGGAAGCCCACAGGCCAAGATAATTCAGAGAACTTGCCACTTGGTTTCTGGAGGAAGTAAACACAACCAGCAAGAATTGTTGAAGTTGACTTCTAGTCAGTATCAGTGATTTCGGCCTCGGCTAAAGATTCAAATTTATTTCTCACGTGTACATCGAAACACAGACAGAGGAATGTGGTGGTTGTGTCACCAACCAACACAGCCAAGAATGTGCTGGGAGACATCCACAAGTGTCACCACACATTCCAGCACCAACACAGCGTGCCCACAATGCTCGGCAGAACAGTCAGCAAACAACAACAGTATAATCAAACACAAGGGATTCTGCAGATGCTGGAAATCCAGAGCAACACGCACAAAATGTTGGAGGAACTCAGCAGGTCAGGCAACATTCGTGGAGAGGTACAACCAGTTGACGTTTCAGGCCACGACCCTTCAGCCAGCATTTTGTTTGTGATGCCGGGCAAAATCAAGCCCTGTTCCTCCCTCCCACCCACACACAAACACAGTGATTTAATCCCCCGGACAAGCCCCCAGCAGTCATGCGCTCATTGACTGCAGACGCTGGGCTGCAGCCTCCCCAGTAGAGTCACAGATCTGCAGACTCTGCTCTGGCCAGGGAGTCTTGGCCTTGGATTTGTCAGCAGGCCTCAACCCTTGGCAACAATCTCAGGACACACTGACCACCAAACATCAGGCCTCAAAATTCAGAATCTCAGATGGTTATTCCTATTAACTTGCACTGTAACTGACTTCTGTTGGTATGATATTGGCAACATCCCGAACGTCCCAGGAGTGATACTGTACATAATGTGATCTGAGGCAATACTGGGATGGGTAACCATGGTGAAAGAGGTGTCTCAGAATCACTGACATACAGAACATAGAACAGTACAGGCCTGTTCGTCCATGATGTGGTGCTGACTTTTTGACCTGCTCCAAGATTAATCTAGTCCTTCCCTCCATTTTTCTTTCATCCGTTTGCCTATCTAAGAATCTCTTAAATCTCCCTATTGTATCTGCCTCTACCATTACCCCTGGCAGTGCATTCCACCCCCCCTCCACCACCCCCCCCGGCAAGTGGTGTGAAAAAAAATTATCCTTGACATCCCACCTGATACTTTCCTCCAATCACCTTAAAATAATAACCCCTCATATTAGCCCTATCCACCCTGGGAAAAGGCACTCAGTGCCTTTTATTATCTCAGACACCTCTATTGTTGCCTCATTTGCTCCAAAGAAAAAAGCCCTATGTCATGAAATTTGTTTTGTAACAGTGAAAAAGTGCAAAAAGAGGACTATGAGTTATGATTTCCAGTGTGGAGATACTACCAGAGGAGGTGTAAGGAGCTTCTTCCCTCCACTAGTCTGCAGGTCACCCTTGGGCAAGGTGTAGCACCTCTCTCTCCATCCCAGGTCACAGTCATGTGAGGCATGGGGGTGGTGGATGGTTGTATGAGCACTTGGTGCATATCGCAAGTCCTGGTTATGTGACCACTGACGCCAGGTAGACAATCTCTGAAGAGTATTGATAATGGCTGGGGATCACCCATCTTGTAAAGACACCGCCCAGAAGAAGACAATGGAAAACCACTTCTGTAGAAAAATTTGCCAAGAACAAAGACCCTGATCACCCATATCATATGACATGATGCATGATGATGATGATGATAATCATGATGATGATTATGATGATGATGATGATGATGATGATGATGTTCATGATGAAGTTACAAAAACATAAATAACTAAGTGGTAGTGACTTAGATGACATGAAATTTTCCCACAGTGGTATAGTGCAAAGACAAGGTGGATTCTGCCAGAACTTGAGGGATTGGGTTACAGGGAGATGTTAGACAGGCTAAGACATTATTCCTTAGAGTGTAGAAGACCAAAATCATGAGCGGGCATAGATAGCGTGAACGCACTTTTTTTTCTCCAAGGGTGGGGAACTCAGAACTTTAAGGTGAAGAGAAAGATCTAAGAGGAACTTGGGGAGGGAGGAAACTTCTTTAGACAAAGGGTGGTGCCTATGTGAAATCATCTGCCTGAGGAAGTGGTTGAGGCAGGTAAAAGATATATGGACAGGTATATGGATTGGAAAGGTTTAAAAGGGATTGGGCCAAGCACTAGACTAGCATCTTGGTCTGCATTAACCAGTTGGGCCAAAGGGCCTGTTTTCAATGTCTATAACTCTATGGTTTTGGTTGGCATCCGTCTGTCTTGAAGGACAATGGCTGATGATCATCATCATCACTAAGCTGGGCAGAAGGTCTGGAGATCCTGAGATGCCCAGTCATCAAGCTCCACCTCTCAGCCTCACAAGTGTAGTCCAAAGGAAAGCTTATGAAGCAATATGTTTGACTACAGGAGCTGCTGGAAGGATGTTCAATGATGTCCAGCCACTTTAAGGGCTCCTCTCTGGATTTCCTGTCTGGGTTTACTCCCGTAGCCTTCGTTTCTCCCGAGGCCACCCACAAGACAGTGAGGTTATTTACCGATAGCTGGCGACCTGGTTCACAAGCACCAGGGTGAGTCCACACGCTGGTGGGCCTGTGTGCTACGCGTACTGGGGGCAGACCTCTTCCCCATCCTCATGGTTCGGCCTGAATCCAAAAGGAATTCAGTTTCCGTGCGTCACCAGCGAGAGGGCAGGACATGAGGTTGGCTGTTGGAGAGGCTGTGTACTGGCAGGGAGAGACTTACACATATAGTTCTCCTTTCGTGAGGCTGTTAACCAACAGTGGAAGCTGAAAGTGAGAGTGTCAAGCACTACCACACTGGATGCATCACAACAACCATCTTGACATCTCTGACTCCAGCATAAATTACAAGTAAATAAGTTGTTCAAAAAAGGATTAACGGGATCGTGGGCTGTTCAGATATCTGGTGGTAGAGGAGAAGAAGCTGTTGCGGAATTGTTGAGTGTGGGAAATAATAAAAATAAATAAATAAGCAATAAAAATCGAGTTTGTGGATGAAGGGTCGTTTGAAAGTGAGTCCACAGATCATGGGAACATTTCAGTGATGGGGGCAAGTGAAGTTGAGTGTCGTTATCCCCTCTTGTTCAGGAGCCTGATGGCTAAGGGGTAATAACTGTTCCTGAACCTGGTGATATGAGTCCTGAGACTCCTGTCCCTTCTTCCTGATGACAGCAGCAAGAATTCAACGTGTCCCAAGTATGAGGGTCCCTGATGATGGATGCTGCTTTCCTGTGACAGCAAATTGTGTAGATGTGCTCAATGGTTGGGAGAATTTTACCCATGATGGATTGGGCCGTATCACCTTAAAGGTACATGTGACAAATAAAGCTAATCTTTAACCTTTAGCTTTTGAAGCAAAACACAGGTAACTGGTGCAGGTGAGCACACTGCAAGTTGCCTGTTCCCTGGTACTGTACATTTCTTGTTCTAGGTACGTAAAATGAGCTACAGTACAGCGTTTGAAATGTGCTGAACAGAGGTCTCTGGAGATTGAATAACAAGCAGTACAAGTTTCATATCCCTGCAAGACAAGTGTATCTACAATCCCCTTCTTCTTTGCCTATCATAGGCTGGGGCACCCCATAATCCTCTCTCTGGGGCCAGCCTTTCAAATTAAATCCATCAGGTTAGGAGCAGAAATAGGCTACTTGGCCCTTCAAGTCTGCTCTGCTATTTCATCATGGCTAATCCATTCTCCCTCTCAGCCCCAATCACTAGCCTTCTCCCCATATCCCTTCATGTCTTGACTAATCAAGACTCTATCAACCTCTGCCTTAAACAGACCCAATGACTCAGCCTCCATACCTCCTTTTGACAACGAGTTCCACAGATTCACCACCCTCTGGCTAAAAAAATTCCTCCTGATCTCTGTTCTAAAAGGACACCCTTCTATTCTGAGGCTGTGTCCTCGTAGTGGCTGGTGGTGAATGACAAGGTCCCACACAGGAGATTAGTGTGCAAACTTAAAGCACACGGTATTGGGGGTAAGGTATTGGTGTGGGTGGAGAATTGGTTAGCAGACAGGAAGCAAAGAGTGGGAATAAACGGGACCTTTTCAGAATGGCAGGCAGTGACTAGTGGGGTACCGCAAGGCTCAGTGCTGGGACCCCAGTTGTTTACAATATATATTAATGACTTGGATGAGGGAATTAAATGCAGCATCTCCAAGTTTGCGGATGACACGAAGCTGGGCGGCAGTGTTAGCAGTGAGGAGGATGCTAAGAGGATGCAGGGAGTCTTGGATAGGTTGGGTGAGTGGGCAAATTCATGGCAGATGCAATTTAATGTGGATAAATGTGAAGTTATCCATTTTGGTGGCAAAAATAGGAAAACAGATTATTATCTGAATGGTGGCCGATTAGGAAAAGGGGAGGTGCAACGAGACCTGGGTGTCATTATACACCAGTCATTGAAAGTGGGCATGCAGGTACAGCAGGCGGTGAGAAAGGCGAATGGTATGCTGGCATTTATAGCGAGAGGATTCGAGTACAGGAGCAGGGAGGTACTACTGCAGTTGTACAAGGCCTTGGTGAGACCACACCTGGAGTATTGTGTGCAGTTTTGGTCCCCTAATCTGAGGAAAGACATCTTTACCATAGAGGGAGTACAAAGAAGATTCACCAGATTGATTCCTGGGATGGCAGGACTTTCATATGAAGAAAGACTGGATGAACTGGGCTTGTACTCGTTGGAATTTAGAAGATTGAGAGGGGATCTGATTGAAACGTATAAGATCCTAAAGGGATTGGACAGGCTAGATGCAGGAAGATTGTTCCCGATGTTGGGGAAGTCCAGAACGAGGGGCCACAGTTTGAGGATAGAGAGGAAGCCTTTTAGGACCGAGATTAGGAAAAACTTCTTCACACAGAGAGTGATGAATCTGTGGAATTCTCTGCCACAGGAAACTGTTGAGGCCAGTTCATTGGCTATATTTAAGAGGGAGTTAGATATGGCCCTTGTGGCTATGGGGGTCAGGGGGTATGGAGGGAAGGCTGGGGCGGGGTTCTGAGTTGGATGATCAGCCATGATCGTAATAAATGGCGGTGCAGGCTCGAAGGGCCGAATGGCCTACTCCTGCACCTATTTTCTATGTTTCTATGTTTCTATGATATGCTGAGGTAGATTCAGCTGTTTTCAAATTGCAACACTTATTTAGGACAGTGGATTCTCATTTAGTCTAGGAGAGAGAAAATGCCTTCCACAACCAAAGCACAATGATTCGACAAGTTGGCATTGCAGATGTTATAACCAGAATCAGGTTTAATATCACCGACACATGTTGTGAAATTCATTAACTTTGCAGCAGCAGTACAATGGAATACATGAAATAAATAGAGAAACAATCTGAGTTACAGTAAGTGTACATACTGTACATGTCTATTAAATAGTTGAGTTAAAGTAAATAGTGCAATGCAAAAATAAAAAAAAGTAGTGAGGTAGTGTCCATTCAGAAATTGGATGGCAGAGGGGAAGAAGCTGTTCCTGAATCACTGAGTGTGTGCCTTCAGGCTTCTGTACCTCCTTCCCGATGGTAACCGTATGAAGAAGGCATGTCCTGGGTGGTGGGGATCCTTAACGATGGATGTCACCTTCCCAAGGCAGACTACGGAGGCTGGTACCCATGATGGAGCTGAATAATCTGACAGGTTTCTGCAGCCTATTTTGATCTTGTGCAGTAGTGCCCCCCACCCCCCCATACCAGACGGTGATGCAGCCGGGCAGAGTGCTCTCCATGGTACATTGGTAGAAATTTTCAAGTGTTTTAGTTGACAATCCAAATCTCCTCAAATTCCAAATGAAATATAGGTGTTGTCTTGTCTTCTTTATAGCTGCATCAACATGTTCATTCCAGGTTGTCCTCGGAGATCTTGACATCCAAGAACTTGAAATTACTCACTCTCTCCACTTCTGATCCCTCAGTGAGGACTGTTGGTGTTCCCTAGTCTTACCCTTGCTGAAGTCCACAATCAGTTCTTTGGTCTTGCTGATGTTGAGGTCATTGCTGTGACACCACTCAACTAGCTGATCTACCTTGCTCCTGCATGCCCTTTTGTCACCACCTGAAATTCTGCCAACAATGGTGGTATTGCCAGCAAATTTACAGGTGGCATCTGAGCTGTGTCTAGCCACACACTCATGGGTGTAGAGAGAGTAGAGCAGGTAGCGTAAGGTGTTAAACACAAAGTCACAAAAACTGTTGCAAACAGCAGTGCAACCACAAGCAGATGCCAACCCTCAGGGTGGCAGGAGTACAAGCTGGCACTATGGAAAAGGATCTTGGCGATTGTAGGGATGACTTACAGTGGACTGGAAAGCTTGAGCATGTAGATATTAAGAAAGAGGATGTGCTGGAGCTTTTGGAAAGCATCAAGTTGGATAAGTTACCGGGACCAGACGAGATATACCCCAGGCTACTGTGGGAGGTGAGGGAGGAGATTTGTGAGCCTCTGGCAATTATCTTTGCATCATCAATGGGGACGGGAGAGGTTCTGGAGGATTGGAAGCTTGCGGATGTTGTTCCCTTATTCAAGAAAGGGAGTAGAGATAGCCCAGGAAATTATAGACCAGTGAGTCTTACCTCAGTGGTTGGTAAGTTGATGGAGAAGATCCTGAGAGGCAGGATTTATGAACATTTGGAGAGGCATAATATGATTAGGAATAGTCAGCATGGCTTTGTCAAAGGCAGGACGTGCCCTATGGGCCTGATTGAATTTTTTGAGGTTGTGGCTAAAAGTAAGGAGGCATGGGATCCAAGGGGACATTGCTTTGTGGATCCAGAACTGGCTTGCCCACAGAAGGCAAAGAGTGGTTGTAGATGGGTAATATTCTGCATGGAGGCCAGTGAGCAGTGGTGTGCCTCAGGGATCTGTTCTGGGACCCTTACTCTTCGTGATTTTTATAAATGACCTGGATGAGGAAATGGAGGGTTGGGTTAGTAAATTTGCTGATGACACAAAGGTTGGACGTGTTGTGGATAGTGTGGAGGGCTGTCAGAGGTTACAGAGGGACATTGATGGGATGCAAAACTGGGTTGAGAAGTGGCAGATGGAGTTCAACCCAGATAAGTGTGAGGTGGTTCATTTTGGTAGGTCAAATATGATTGCAAAGTATAGTATTAATGGTAAGACTCTTGGCAGTGTGGAGGATCAGAGGGATCTCAGGGTCCAAGTCCATAGGACACTCAAAGCTGCTGCACAGGTTAACTCTGTGGTTAAGAAGGCATACGGTGCATTGGCCTTCATCAATCATGGGACTGAGTTTAGGAGCCGAGGGGTAATGTTGCAGCTATATAGGACCCTGGTCAGACCCCACTTGGAGTACTGTGCTCAGTTCTGGTCATCCCACTACAGGAAGGATGTGGAAACCATAGAAAAAGTGCAGAGGAGAATTACATGGATGTTGCCTGTATTGGGGAGCATGCCTTATGAGAATAGGTTGAGTGAACTTGACCTTTTCTCCTTGAAATGACGGAGGATGAGAGGTGACCTGACAGAGATGTATAAGATGATGAGAGGCATTGATCGTGTGGATAGTCAGAGGCTTCTTTCCAGGGCTGAAATGTCTAGCATGAGAGGGCACAGTTTTAAGGTGCTTGGAAGTAGGTACAGAGGAGGTGTCAGGGGTAAGTTTTTAACACAGAGAATGGTGAGTGCGTGGAATGGGCTGCCGGTGACAGTGGTGGCGGTGGATACGATAGGGTCTTTTAAGAGATTCCTGCATAGATACATGGAGCTTAGAAAAGTAGAGGGCTATGGGTAAGCCTAGGTAATTTCTATGGTAAGGACATGTTCGGCACAGCTTTGTGGGCCAAAAGGCCTGTATTGTGCTGTAGGTTTTCTGTGTTTCTATGTGATAGGTGAAAGCAGGTAAGGGAGAAGGTGGGTGTGGGAGGTGGAATGAAGTAAGAAGCTGGGCGGTAACAGGTGGAAGAGACAAAGGGCTAGAGAAAGAGAAGGAGGAGAGGAACCAGAGGAGGTATTGGTCAAGTGAGAGAGGAACCAGAACTGGAAATGGAAAAAGAGAAGAGGGGGAAGAGCAGGAGAATTTACCAGAAGTTAGAGAAATCAATATTCATGCTATCAGGTTGGTGGTCAGATGGAATGAGGTGTTGTTCCTCCAACCTGAGAGTGGCCTCATCAAGACCCTAGTGGCCATGGGCGGACACGTTGGAATGGAAATGGGTGGCCACTGCAAGAACTGTTCTGGCCTTTGGTTGTGCTGAGGGAGTAGGTGTAGATGCAGTTGTGGCACTTGTCCCGATGGCTGGGATAAGTGCCAGGAGGGAGATGGTGAGGAGGAATGAGTGAGCAAGGGAGTCACATAGAGAGTAAACTTTGAAAAGAAGTCTGCAGATGCTGGAAGTCCAAAGCAGCACACACAGAATGATGGAGGTACTCAGCAGGTCAGGCAGCGCCCATGGAAAAGAGTAAACACATTGAATTTTCAGGCCAAGATCTCCACAGGAGGTGGAGAGTGGAGGGGAAAATGTGCCTTTGTGCTAGGATGCCATTGAGGATGGTGGAAGTTGTGGAGACTCATGTTTCCAGCATCTGCAGATTTTCTGGTGTTTCTATCAGATTACCTTTTGAATTTGTTTAGGATGATGGGTTTGTTCTCGGGGGGGGGATGTCAGAGGTAAGTTGAACATGGTGGGTGTGTGGAATGCCCTGCTTGGGATGGTGGTGGAGGCAGATACACTGGGGACATTTAAGTTAGGCACATGGATGATACAAAAAAATAGAGGATTATGTAGGAGTAACATACATCAAAGTTGCTGGTGAACACAGCAGGCCAAGCAGCATCTACAGGAAGAGGCGCAGTCGACGTTTCAGGCCGAGACCCTTCGTCAGGACTAACTGAAGGAAGAGTGAGTAAGGGATTTGAAAGCTGGAGGGGGAGGGGGAGATGCAAAATGATAGGAGAAGACAGGAGGGGGAGGGATAGAGCCGAGAGCTGGACAGGTGATAGGCAAAAGGGGATACGAGAGGATAATGGGACAGGAGGTCCGGGAAGAAAGACAAGGAGGGGGGGGTGACCCAGAGGATGGGCAAGAGGTATATTCAGAGGGACAGAGGGAGAAAAAGGAGAGTGAGAGAAAGAATGTGTGCATAAAAATGAGTAACAGATGGGGTACGAGGGGGAGGTGGGGCCTTAGCGGAAGTTAGAGAAGTCGATGTTCATGCCATCAGGTTGGAGGCTACCCAGACGGAATATGAGGTGTTGTTCCTCCAACCTGAGTGTGGCTTCATCTTTACAGTAGAGGAGGCCGTGGATAGACATGTCAGAATGGGAATGGGATGTGGAATTAAAATGTGTGGCCACTGGGAGATCCTGCTTTCTCTGGCGGACAGAGCGTAGGTGTCCCAGTCTGCATCGGGTCTCGCCAATATATAGAAGGCCACATCGGGAGCACCGGATGCAGTATATCACAATACTCCAAATTTGGCCTCTCCAATGCCTTGTACAATTTCAACATTACATCCCAACTCCTATACTCAATGCTCTGATTTATAAAGGCCAGCATACAAAAAGCTTTCTTCACCACCCTATCCACATGAGATTCCATCTTCAGGGAACTATGCACCATTATTCCTAGATCCCTCTGTTCTACTGCATTCTTCAATGCCCTACCATTTACCATGCATGTCCTATTTTGATTAGTCCTACCAAATGTAGCACCTCACATTTATCAGCATTAAACTCCATCTGCCATCTTTCAGCCCACTCTTCTAACTGGCCTAAATCTCTCTGCAAGCTTTGAAAACCTACTTCATTATCCACAACTCCACCTATCTTAGTATCATCTGCATACTTACTAATCCAATTTACCACCCCATCATCCAGATCATTAACGTATATGACAAACAACATTGGTCCTCCAGGCCTGAGTTTATTATTGTCAGTTATAGAGTCATATAGCACCACAGCATAGAAACAGACTCTTCAGCCCATTTAGTCCGTGCCAGCCCGGTTTCCTGTCTAGTCTCAGACCATAGCCCTCCATACCCTCTAATCCATGTACATGTCCAAACTTCAATCGAACCCACATCTACCACTTCCACTGGCAGCTTAAACCGCATATGCATCATCCCCCAAGGGAAGAAGTTTCCCCTCAGATTCCCCTAAATATTTCATGTTTCACCCTTAACCAATAACCTCTAGTTCTAGTCTCACCACACATGAGGGGAAAATGCCTGCATGCGAATCCCTGTCTATCGTTCATTCATTATGTGCCTTGTAATAGGGCGTAGGCAATCATAGTCTTCCCATACCACAACTGTTCTTGGCAAATTTTTCTGCAGTACTGGTTTGCCATTGACTTCTTCTGGGCTGTGCCTTTACAGGATGAGTGTTCCCAGCCATTATCAATACTCTTCAGAGATTGTCCTTCTGGGTTCAGTGGTCGTATAACCAGGAATTGTGATATGCACCTGCTGTTCATACGACCATCCACCACCCGCTCCCATGGCTCCATGTGATCTTATTCGAGAGCTAACAGGTGAGCATCCTTTGGTAGAGATCTATCTCCACCCCGGTTCCCATTTCCTATCTATTCTCTTCATTGCAACACACACAAAACACTTGAGGAACTCAGCAGGTGAGGCAGCATCTATGGAAAGCGTTATCAGTGGCGCAACAGCTGGTAGGATATGTGGATATGGCCAAATAGAACAGCGTTCCTCTGGGGCCAAGGTGCAAAACACATTACCAACAGCACACAGCGCACTGCACACAGCACAAGTAGCACATCTGGTTAAGATAGCATTATAGACATAAGACAAAGGAGCAGAAGTCGGCCATTCAGCCCATTGAGTCTGCTCCGCCATTTTATCATGAGCTGATCCATTCTCCCATTTAGTCCCACATCCCCGCCTTCTCACCATAACCTTTGATGCCCTGGCTACTCAGATACCTATCAATCTCTGCCTTAAATACACCCAATGACTTGGCCTCCACTGCCGCCTGTGGCAACAAATTCCATAGATTCACCACCCTCTGGCTGTAAAATTTCTTTGCATCTCTGTTCTGAATGGGCACCCTTCAATTCTTAAGTCATGCCTTCTCGTACTAGACTCCCCCATCATGGGAAACAACTTTGCCACATCCACTCTGTCCATGCCTTTCAACATTCAAAATGTTTCTATGAGGTCGCCCCTCATTCTTCTAAACTCCAAGGAATACAGTCCAAGAGCGGACAAACGTTCCTCATATGTTAACCCTCTCATTCCCGAAATCATTCTAGTGAATCTTCTCTGTACCCTCTCCAATGTCAGCACATCCTTTCTTAAATAAGGAGACCAAAACTGCACACACAGTACTCCAAGTGAGGTCTCACCAGCGCCTTATAGAGCCTCAACATCACATACCTGCTCCTATACTCTATTCCTCTAGAAATGAATGCCAACATTGCATTCGCCTTCTTCACTACCGACTCAACCTGGAGGTTAACCTTAAGGGTATCCTGTATGAGGACTCCCAAGTCCCATTGCATCTCAGAACTTTGAATTTAGATAATAGTCTGGCCATCTATTTCTTCTGCCAAAGTGCATAACCATACACTTTCCAACATTGTATTTCATTTGTCACTTCTTTGCCCATTCTTCCAATCTATCCAAGTCTCTCTGCAGACTCTCTGTTTCCTCAGCACTACTGGCCCCTCCACCTATCTTTGTATCATCAGCAAACTTAGCCACAAAGCCATCTATTCCATAATCCAAATCGTTGATGTACAACGTAAACAGGAGCGGCCCCAACACGGACCCCTGTGGAACACCACTGGTAACGGCAGCCAACCAGAATGGAATCCCTTTATTCCCGCTCTCTGTTTCCTGACAATCAGCCAACGCTCTATCCACGTATGTAACTATCCCGTAATTCCATGGGCTCTTATCTTGTTTAGCAGCCTCACGTGCGGCACCTTGTCAAAGGCCTTCTGAAAATCAGAATATACAACATCCACTGCATCTCCCTTCCTCAGTGAAGACTGATGCAAAATACTCGTTCAGTTCCTCCGCCATCCCCTTATCTCCCATTACAATTTCTCCAGCATCATTTTCTATCCGTCCTATCCCTATTCTCACATGTCTTTTACTCTTTATATACTTGAAAAAGCTTTTAGTATCCTGTTTGATATTATTTGCTAGCTTCCTTTCATAGTTCATCTTTTCCCTCTTAATGACCTTCTTAGTTTCCTTTTGTAAGGTTTTAAAAACTTCCCAATCCTCTGTCTTCTCACTAATTTTTGCTTCCTTGTATGCCCTCTCCTTTGCTCTAACTTTGGCTTTGACTTCTCTTGTCAGCCACGGTTGCATCCTTTTCCATTCAAAAATTTCTTCTTTTTTAGAATATATCTGTCTTGCACCTTCCTCACTTCTTGCATAAACTCCAGCCACTGCTGCTCTGCTGTCCTTCCCACTAGTGTCCCTTTCCAGTCAACTTTGGCCAGTTCCTCTCTCATGCCACTGTAATTTCCTTTACTCCACTGATATACCGACACATAGGATTTTGGCTTCTCTTTCTCAAGTTTCACGGTGAACTTTGAGCTGGACTGGGCTGCGTTCACAACTCTTGGGTCTGTGACATCTCCGGATATTTCCCTGGTACATTTGGAATATTGGAAAAGGTTGGCAGGGAGGAGTCGAATTTCATCGTTCTTTTGCAATGTTATTGAATTCATCTTCCTCATCCCCTGAACCAAGACAGGCAGTCTGCAATGTTGAGGCTCTCCTTGTACAATGGGTTACCCCCTCCCCCTGTACCTAATATAGTGGCCGCTGAGTGTACGTTCATGGTTTCCTGCTGCTGCAGTCCATCTACTTTAAGGTTCCAAGTGTTGTGTGTTCAGGGATAGTCTTCTGCAAACCATAGTAATGTGTGGTTACTTGAGTTACTGTCACCTTCCTGTCAGCTCGAACCAGACTGACTGTCGTCCTCTGACTTCTCTCATTAACAAGGCGTTTTCACCTCTGCCACTCACTGGATGTTTGCTTTTGGTTTTTGCACCATTCTCTGTAAACTCTAGAGACTGTTGTGTGTGAACATGCCGGAGATTAGCAAACCACCCCATCTGGCACCAACAATCATTCCACGGTCAAAGTCACTTAGATCACATTTCTTCCCCGTTCTGAACAATAACTGAACCTCTTGACCATGTCTGCATGCTTTTATGCATTGATAAAAGCATAAACCATGATTAGATATTTGCATTAATGAATAGGTGTGCAGGTGTACCTAATAAAGAGGCCACTTGATTGTATTCGGCCAATGCAGCCACTGGTTAGTGTATAGGCAGGACAGACATGTAAATCGCCCACCACCTACTTATTATGATGATTATTATTAAGAGCATCGTTATTTCACAGGACCTCATATGGGAGAACCTATCTCCTTCACTAACAAGAAGGCTTGGCAGAGAAAATACTTCTTGTGGCAGTCGGTAAAATTCCATCTTCCCCACAACATACTGATGTGTTTCTACACTGTCTTCATAGAGAACATCCTCACATCAGACATTACTGTCTGGTTTGGTACAGCATCCTCTCTCATGATATACGAAAGCTACAGCAAACTGTCAGGTCAGCAAAAAAAGGTCATTGGCTGCAGTCGACCATCATTGCAGAACTTGTTTGTGTCCAGCAGGAAAATCTTTGCTGACACGACCCACCCTGCAAACTACCTACTCTGAATGCTCCCTTCTGGAAAGTGCTATAGAGCTATTTAAAAAAAAACTTCTCACCATCTTAAAACTTTCTTCCCCACGCTCGCAACAGTTAACCTGATCCAGTTACATTCCACCCCCCTCTATTACCCCATCACCTCAGTGTAAACACTTTAAACCACTGTTTATAATGCAGTTTACATTGTAGGTTCATGCTAGTATTTATATATTTAAGCACATTTTATTCTGTACCGTAGCCTCTAACTTTACTTGTAAGTAATTCTTTATTTTTCAATAATTGTTGAATGTTGGTTTTTGTAGAGGATGTCTAAGACCCTTGCACAATATTATATTTGTCAGCATGGAGCAGAAAGCGAGTTTGTAAATCCGGCGGGAGCAAAGGCTGTTGGGAATAATGAGGGTGGAGCACCGCAGGAGGGGAGTGGGACAGGTGGCAGAGAGAGCCAGGGGTTGGGGGGTGGTGGCGTGGGTGCAGCCACACCCAGCCCTGAGACACCAGGCAGGGTCATTTGAATCCAAACAATTGGTTTATTGATCATTTGAGAATGTCTCTCTGGTGCTTCCTGCTCCCTCCCCTTTCCCTGACTCTTCCCACTCTCGATTCACAATACAGACCCATATTTACAGGGCAATAGAGGCGTGGTGCAGTTAAGACAGAAAAAAACAAATGCTGGACTGAAAATGTTATATTTGAATGCACGCAACATAAGAAATAAAATGGATGATCTTGAAATTCAGTTACAGATTGGCAAGTATGACGTTGTGGCCATCTCTGAAACTTGGTTAAAGGATGGCTGCCATTGGGAGTTGAGTGTTCAAGGACATACGGTGTATCAGAAAGATAGGTTGGTAGGCAGAGGGGGTGGTGTGGCCCTGTGTATAAGAAATAATACTCAATCATTAGAGAGGGATGACATAGGATTAGAAGGCGCAGGGTCTCTATGGGTTGAGTTGAGAAATGGCAAGGGTAAAAGGACTCTAATGGCGGTTGTATACAGGCCTCCAAACAGCAGCCGAGTTATGATTTACAGGTTACAGCAGGAGATAGAAAAGGCATGTCAGAAGGGCAATATCCCTTAGGGAACAGTGATCACAGTAAGATCGAGTTCACTTTGAAATTTGAGAAGGAGAAACTAAATTCCAATGTGTCAGTATTTTAGTGGAATAAACGAAATTACAATGACATGAGAGTGGAACTGGCCAAAGTTGACTGGAAAGGGACACTAGCAGGAAGGACAGCAGAGTTTTCTGATGTTTCTGCGAAAAATGAGGGAAGTGCAAGACAGATATATTCCAAATTTATTCAAATGGAAGAAGGACACTACAGTGGCTGACAAGTGAAGTCAGAGCCAAAGTAAAAGCAAAAGATAGGGCATACAAGGAAGCCAAAGCTCGTGGGAAGATAGAGGACTGGGAAGCTTTTAAAAACTTGCAGAAGGAAACTAAAAAGTCCATTAGGAAAGAAAAGATGAATTATGAAAGGAAGCTTCAAAGAAGATACTAAAACCTTTTTTAAGTATATAAAGGGTAAAAGAGAGTTGAGGATAGATGTAGGACCAATAGAAAATGACGCTGGAGATATTGTAATGAGAGATGCAGAGATGGCAGAGGAATTGAATGTGTATTTTGCATCAGACTTCACAGTGGAAGACATCTGCAGTATACTGGACATGCAAGAGTGTCACGGAAGTGATGTATATGCAATGAAAATTACAACTGAGAAGGTGCTCAGGAAGCTTAATGATGTGAGGGTGGATAAATCTCCTGGACCTGATGGAATGCACCCTCAGGTTCTGAAGGAAGTAGCTGGAGAGACTGCAGAGGCATTAACAATGATCTTTCAAGATCGACAGATTCTGGCATTGTACCGGATGACTGGAAAATTGCAAATGTTACTCCACTATTTAAGAAGGGTGGGAGGCAGCAGAAAGGAAACTATAGACCTGTTAGCCTGACATCAGTGGTTGGGAAGTTGTTGGAATTAATTGTTAGGGATGAGATTACGGAGTACCTGGAGACACATGACAAGATAGGCCAAAGCCAGCATGGTTTCCTGAAAGGAAAATCCTGCCTGATTAACCTACTGCAATTTTTTGAGTAAATTACAAGCAGGGTAGACAAAGGAGATCCAGTAGATGTGGTGTACTTGGATTTTCAAAAGGCCTTTGACAAGGTGCCATACATGAGGCTGCTTAGCAAGATAAGAGCCCATGGAATTACAGGGAAGTTACTAGCATGGGTGGAGCATTGGCTGATCAGCAGAAAACAGAGACTGGGAATAAAGGGATCCTATTCTGGCTGGCTGCCGGTTACCAGTGGAGTTCTACAGGAGTCGGTGTTGGGACTGCTGCTTTTTACGATGTAGGTCAATGATTTGGACTTCGGGATTAATGGATTTGTGGCTAAATTTGCCGATGATACAAAGATAGGTGGAGGAGCGGGTAGTGTTGAGGAAACAGAGAGCCTGCAGAGAGACTTAGATAGTTTAGTGGAATAGGCAAAGAAGTGGCAAATGAAATACAATGTTGGAAAGTGTATGGTCATGCACTTTGGTGGAAGAAATAAACGGGCAGACTATTATTTAGATGGGGAGAGAATTCAAAATACAGAGATGCAAAGGAACTTGGGAGTTCCTGTGCAGGATACCCTAAAGGTTAACCTCCAGGATGAGTCGGTGGTGAAGAAGGCGAATGCAATGTTGGCATTCATTTCTAGAGGTATAGAATATAAGATCAGGTATGTGACGTTGAAGTTCTATAAGACAGTCGTGAGACCACATTGGAGTATTGTGTGCAGTTTTGGGCTCCTTATTTTAGAAAGGATATACTGACATTGGAGATGGTTCAGAGAAGATTCACAAGAATGATTCCAGGAATGAGAGGGTTACCGTATGAGGAACGTCTGGCAGTTCTTGGGCTGTATTCCCTGGAGTTCAGGAGAATGAGGGGGGATCTCATCGAAACAGACCGAATGTTAAAAGGCTGAACAGATTAGTTATTTCCCATGGTAGGGAAGTCTAGGACAAGAAGGCACGATTTCAGGATTGAAGGACGTCCATTTAGAGCAGAGATGCAGAGAAATTACTTTAGTCAGAGGGTGGTAAATCTGTGGAAGTTGTTCCCACGAGCGGCTGTGGAGGCCGAGTCATTGAGTGTACTTAAGGCAGAGATAGATAGATTCTTGATTAGCCAGGGCATCAAAGGGTATGGGGAGAAGACAGGGGAGTGGGGATGACTGGAAGAATTGGATCAGGCCGTGATTGAATGGCAGAGCAGACTCGATGACCCGAATGGCCTACTTCTACTCCTATATCTTATAGTCTTATGTCTTATATCAGAATCAGGTTTATCAGCACTCATGTATGCCACAAAATTAGTTTATTTTGCAGCAGCAGTACAGTGCAATGCATAAACTGTGAAAAGCCTTAGGCATCCCAGCTGTATACATGTGCACAGTACAGAGTGTAAAATTCACGGTAGATGGTGATCCTTGATCCTCAATCGGTCTCATATTTGGTAAAGCACTGGAAGAGCTTAGCAGGTCAGGCAGCATCCATGGAGGGGAATAAATAGTTGACATTTTAGACTGAAACCCTTCTTCAAGACTGGAAAGAAAGGGGGCAGAAGCCAGAATAAGAAGGTACTTGTTCAAAGTTCAAGGTCAATGTTATTATCAGGGTACATACCCGTCACCACAGACAACCCTGAGATTCGTTTTCCTGTGGGCATACTGAGCAAATCTGTAGAATAGTAACTATAACAGGATCAATGAAAGATCAACCAGAATGCAGAAGACAGAAAACTGTGAAAATGCAAATATAAATAAATAGCATTAAATAACGAGAAAATGAGATAGAGTCCTTAAAGTGAGATCATTGGTTGTGGGAACATCTCAATGGTTGGAGAAGTGAGTGTAGTTGTCCTCTTTTGTTCAAGAGCCTGATTAGATTAGATTAGATTATGAGGACATGCAGTCCTCTTTTATTGTCATTTAGATGTCTGAGAGGTAGTGACTGTTCTTTAACCTGATGGTGTGAGTACAGAGGCTCTTGTACCGTCTACCAGATGAGTGTGAAATTAAATATCTGACATAACACATGACTTGCACTCAGAAAAGTCAACAGTTCAAGTGAACTTTCTGCTTGATGAGCTGATATTTGTATTTTCAGTCCCTTGGCCATTAACCTGTCAGATGCTCTGCGCGTGACGCTCCCCTGGGGAAGAAGAGAAGGCTGACGAGGCTGACGGTGGAGACGTCAGCCACAGCTGCTGCAGCGCCCAGCCGTGAGTCATCTTGGAGTCCTCTAGACGGAGCACGGCTGACACCTCAGCACCAGCCACTGTGAGGGACTCAGCTCTCATTCTCCCCTCATTCTCCCCTCACACTCCTCAAATCAGTGGTCATGTCTGGTCATTAGCAAGAGCACATGGTGTGTGAGCTGAACAGACATTCCTTTCCCATGTTACAACTGGAAGCACTTCATAGATGGCAGATCACACAAACTGGTAAACACACACAAAATGCTGGAGGAACTCAGCAGGTCAGACAGATCGATGGTCAGAGTAACACACACAAAATGCTGGAGGAACTCAGCAGGTCAGACAGTGTCGATGGTCAGAGTAACACACACAAAATGCTGAAGGAACTCAGCAGGTCAGACAGTGTCGATGGTCAGAGTAACACACACAAAATGCTGGAGGAACTCAGCAGGTCAGACAGTGTCGATGGTCAGAGTAACACACACGAAATGCTGGAGGAACTCAGCAGGTCAGACAGTGTCGATGGTCAGAGTAACACACACAAAATGCTGGAGGAACTCAGCAGGTCAGACAGTGTCGATGGTCAGAGTAACACACACAAAATGCTGGAGGAACTCAGCAGGTCAGACAGTGTCGATGGTCAGAGTAACACACACAAAACGCTGGAGAAACTCAGCACGACAGACAGTGTCGATGGTCAGAGTAACACACACAAAATGCTGGAGGAACTCAGCAGGTCAGACAGTGTCGATGGTCAGAGTAACACACACAAAATACTGGAGGAACTCAGCAGGTCAGACAGTGTCGATGGTCAGAGTAATACACACAGAATGCTGGAGGAACACAGCAGGTCAGACAATGTCGATGGTCAGAGTAACAAACACAAAATGCTGGAGGAACTCAGCAGGTCAGATAGTGTCGATGGTCAGAGTAACACACACAAAATGCTGGAGGAACTCAGCAGGTCAGACAGTGTCGATGGACAGAGTAACACACACAAAATGCTGGAGGAACTCAGCGGGTCAGACAGTGCCCATGGTCAGAGTAACACACACAGAATGCTGGAGGAACACAGCAGGTCAGACAATGTCGATGGTCAGAGTAACAAACACAAAATGCTGGAGGAACTCAGCAGGTCAGACAGTGTCGATGGTCAGAGTAACACACACAAAATGCTGGAGGAACTCAGCAGGTCAGATAGTGTCGATGGTCAGAGTAACACACACAAAATGCTGGAGGAACTCAGCCGGTCAGACAGTGTCGATGGCCAGAGTAACACACGCAAAGTGCTGGAGGAACTCAGCAGGTCAGACAGTGTCGATGGTCAGAGTAACACACACAAAATGCTGGAGGAACTCAGCAGGTCGGACAGTGACTATGGTCAGAGTAACACATACAAAATGCTGGAGGAACTCAGCAGGTCAGACAGGGTCTATGGTCAGAGTAACACACACAAAATGCTGGAGGAACTCAGCAGGTCAGACAGTGTCGATGGTCAGAGTAACACACACAAAATGCTGGAGGAACTCAGCAGGTCAGACAGTGTCTATGGTCAGAGTAAAACACACAAAATGCTGGAGGAACTCAGCAGGTCAGACAGTGTCGATGGTCAGAGTAACACACACAGAATGCTGGAGGAACTCAGCGGGTCAGACAATGTCGATGGTCAGAGTAACACACACAAAATGCTGGAGAAACTCAACGGGTCAGACAGTGTCGATGGTCAGAGTAACACACACAAAATGCTGGAGGAACTCAGCCGGTCAGACAGTGTCGATGGTCAGATTAACACACACAAAATGCTGGAGGAACTCAGCAGGTCAGATAGTGTCGATGGTCAGAGTAACACACACAAAATGCTGGAGGAACTCAGCAGGTCAGACAGTGTCGATGGTCAGAGTAACACACACAAAATGCTGGAGGAACTCAGCAGGTCAGACAGTGTCGATGGTCAGAGTAACACACACAAAATGCTGGAGGAACTCAGCAGGTCAGACAGTGTCAATGGTCAGAGTAACACACACAAAATGCTGGAGGAACTCAGCAGGTCAGACAGTGTCGATGGTCAGAGTAACACACACAAAATGCTGGAGGAACTCAGCAGGTCAGACAGTGTCAATGGTCAGAGTAACACACACAAAATGCTGGAGGAACTCAGCAGGTCAGACAGTGTCGATGGTCAGAGTAACACACACAAAATGCTGGAGGAACTCAGCAGGTCAGACAGTGTCGATGGTCAGAGTAACACACACAAAATGCTGGAGGAACTCAGCAGGTCAGACAGTGTCGATGGTCAGAGTAATACACACAAAATGCTGGAGGAACTCAGCAGGTCAGATAGTGTCGATGGTCAGAGTAACACACACAAAATGCTGGAGGAACTCAGCAGGTCAGACAGTGTCGATGGCCAGAGTAACACACACAAAATGCTGGAGGAACTCAGCAGGTCAGACAGTGTCTATGGTCAGAGTAACACACACAAAATGCTGGAGGAACTCAGCAGGTCAGATAGTGTCGATGGACAGAGTAACACACACAAAATGCTGGAGGAACTCAGCCGGTCTGACAGTGTCGATGGTCAGAGAAATACACACAAAATGCTGGAGGAACTCGGCAGATCAGACAGTGTCGATGGTCAGAGTAACACACACAAAATGCTGGAGGAACTCGGCGGGTCAGACAGTGTCGATGGTCAGAGTAACACACACAAAATGCTGGAGGAACTCAGCGGGTCAGACAGTGTCGATGGTCAGAGTAACACACACAAAATGCTGGAGGAACTTGGCAGGTCAGACAGTGTCGATGGTCAGAGTAACACACACAAAATGCTGGAGGAACTCGGCAGGTCAGACAGTGTCGATGGTCAGAGTAACACACAAAGAATGCTGCAGGAACTCAGCAGGTCTGAGAGTGTCGATGGTCAGAGTAACACACAAAATGCTGGAGGAACTCGGCAGATCAAACAGTGTCGATGGTCAGAGTAACACACAAAATGCTGGAGGAACTCGGCGGATCAGACAGTGTCGATGTGCAGAGTAACACACACAAAATGCTGGAGGAACTCAGCGGGTCAGACCGTGTCGATGGTCAGAGTAACACACACAAAATGCTGGAGGAACTTAGCGGGTCAGACAATGTCGATGGTCAGAGTAACACACACAAAATGCTGGAGGAACTCAGCAGGTCAGACAGTGTCGATGGTCAGAGTAACACACACAAAATGCTGGAGGAACTCAGCAGGTCAGACAGTGTCGATGGTCAGAGTAACACACACAAAATGCTGGAGGAACTCAGCAGGTCAGACAGTGTCGATGGTCAGAGTAACACACACAAAATGCTGGAGGAACTCAGCAGGTCAGACAGTGTCGATGGTCAGATTAACACACGCAAAATGCTGGAGGAACTCAGCAGGTCAGATATTGTCGATGGTCAGAGTAACACACGCAAAATGCTGGAGGAACTCAGCAGGTCGGACAGTGTCGATGACCAGAGTAACACACACAAAATGCTGGAGGAACTCAGCAGGTCGGACAGTGTCTATGGTCAGAGTAACACACACAAAATGCTGGAGGAACTCAGCAGGTCAGACAGTGTCGATGGTCAGAGTAACACACACAAAATGCTGGAGGAACTCAGCAGGTCAGACAGAGTCTATGGACAGAGTAACACACACAAAATGCTGGAGGAACTCAGCAGGTCAGACAGTGTCTATGGACAGAGTAACACACACAAAATGCTGGAGGAACTCAGTGGGTCAGACAGTGTCTATGGTCAGAGTAACACACACAAAATGCTGGAGGAACTCAGCAGGTCAGACAGTGTCGATGGCCAGAGTAACACACACAGAATGCTGGAGGAACTCAGCGGGTCAGACAGTGTCGATGGTCAGAGTAACACACACAAAATGCGGGAGGAACTCAGCGGGTCAGACAATGTCGATGGACACAGTAACACACACAAAATGCTGGAGGAACTCAGCCGGTCAGACAGTGTCGATGGTCAGAGAAACAAACACAAAATGCTGGACGAACTCGGCAGATCAGACAGTGTCGATGGTCAGAGTAACACACACAAAATGCTGGAGGAACTCGGCGGGTCAGACAGTGTCGATGGTCAGAGTAACACACACAAAATGCTGGAGGAACTCAGCGGGTCAGACAGTGTCGATGGGCAGAGTAACACACACAAAATGCTGGAGGAACTCAGCGGGTCAGACAGTGTCGATGGTCAGAGTAACACACACAAAATGCTGGAGGAACTCGGCAGGTCAGACAGTGTCGATGGTCAGAGTAACACACACAAAATGCTGGAGGAACTCGGCAGGTCAGACAGTGTCGATGGTCAGAGTAACACACATAAAATGCTGCAGGAACACAGCAGGTCTGAGAGTGTCGATGGTCAGAGTAACACACACAAAATGCTGGAGGAACTCAGCAGGTCAGAGAGTGTCGATGGTCAGAGTAACACACAAAATGCTGGAGGAACTCGGCAGATCAGACAGTGTCGATGGTCAGAGTAACACACAAAATGCTGGAGGAACTCGGCGGATCAGACAGTGTCGATGGTCAGAGTAACACACACAAAATGCTGGAGGAACTCGGCTGGTCAGACAGTGTCGATGCGCAGAGTAACACACACAAAATGCTGGAGGAACTCAGCGGGTCAGACCGTGTCGATGGTCAGAGTAACACACACAAAATGCTGGAGGAACTTAGCGGGTCAGACAATGTCGATGGTCAGAGTAACACACACAAAATGCTGGAGGAACTCAGCAGGTCAGACAGTGTCGATGGTCAGAGTAACACACTCAAAATGCTGGAGGAACTCAGCAGGTCAGACAGTGTCGATGGTCAGAGTAACACACACAAAATGCTGGAGGAACTCAGCAGGTCAGGCAGTGTCGATGGTCAGAGTAACACACACAAAATGCTGGAGGAACTCAGCAGGTCAGACAGTGTCTATGGTCAGAGTAACACACACAAAATGCTGGAGGAACTCAGCAGGTCAGACAGTGTCGATGGTCAGAGTAACACACACAAAATGCTGGAGGAACTCAGCAGGTCAGACAGTGTCGATGGTCAGAGTAACACACACAAAATGCTGGAGGAACTCAGCCGGTCAGACAGTGTCGATGGTCAGAGTAACACACACAAAATGCTGGAGGAACTCGGCGGGTCAGACAGTGTCGATGCGCAGAGTAACACACACAAAATGCTGGAGGAACTCAGCGGGTCAGACCGTGTCGATGGTCAGAGTAACACACACAAAATGCTGGAGGAACTTAGCGGGTCAGACAATGTCGATGGTCAGAGTAACACACACAAAATGCTGGAGGAACTCAGCAGGTCAGACAGTGTCGATGGTCAGAGTAACACACACAAAATGCTGGAGGAACTCAGCAGGTCAGACAGTGTCAATGGTCAGAGTAACACACACAAAATGCTGGAGGAACTCAGCAGGTCAGACAGTGTCGATGGTCAGAGTAACACACACAAAATGCTGGAGGAACTCAGCAGGTCAGACAGTGTCAATGGTCAGAGTAACACACACAAAATGCTGGAGGAACTCAGCAGGTCAGACAGTGTCGATGGTCAGAGTAACACACACAAAATGCTGGAGGAACTCAGCAGGTCAGACAGTGTCGATGGTCAGAGTAACACACACAAAATGCTGGAGGAACTCAGCAGGTCAGACAGTGTCGATGGTCAGAGTAATACACACAAAATGCTGGAGGAACTCAGCAGGTCAGATAGTGTCGATGGTCAGAGTAACACACACAAAATGCTGGAGGAACTCAGCAGGTCAGACAGTGTCGATGGCCAGAGTAACACACACAAAATGCTGGAGGAACTCAGCAGGTCAGACAGTGTCTATGGTCAGAGTAACACACACAAAATGCTGGAGGAACTCAGCAGGTCAGATAGTGTCGATGGTCAGAGTAACACACACAAAATGCTGGAGGAACTCAGCCGGTCAGACAGTGTCGATGGTCAGAGTAACACACACAAAATGCTGGAGGAACTCGGCAGGTCAGACAGTGTCGATGGTCAGAGTAACACACACAAAATGCTGGAGGAACTCGGCGGGTCAGACAGTGTCGATGGTCAGAGTAACACACACAAAATGCTGGAGGAACTCAGCGGGTCAGACAGTGTCGATGGTCAGAGTAACACACACAAAATGCTGGAGGAACTTGGCAGGTCAGACAGTGTCGATGGTCAGAGTAACACACACAAAATGCTGGAGGAACTCGGCAGGTCAGACAGTGTCGATGGTCAGAGTAACACACACAAAATGCTGGAGGAACTCAGCAGGTCAGACAGTGTCGATGGTCAGAGTAACACACACAAAATGCTGGAGGAACTCGGCAGATCAAACAGTGTCGATGGTCAGAGTAACACACACAAAATGCTGGAGGAACTCGGCGGATCAGACAGTGTCGATGTGCAGAGTAACACACACAAAATGCTGGAGGAACTCAGCGGGTCAGACCGTGTCGATGGTCAGAGTAACACACACAAAATGCTGGAGGAACTTAGCGGGTCAGACAATGTCGATGGTCAGAGTAACACACACAAAATGCTGGAGGAACTCAGCAGGTCAGACAGTGTCGATGGTCAGAGTAACACACACAAAATGCTGGAGGAACTCAGCAGGTCAGACAGTGTCGATGGTCAGAGTAACACACACAAAATGCTGGAGGAACTCAGCAGGTCAGACAGTGTCGATGGTCAGAGTAACACACACAAAATGCTGGAGGAACTCAGCAGGTCAGACAGTGTCGATGGTCAGATAACACACGCAAAATGCTGGAGGAACTCAGCAGGTCAGATATTGTCGATGGTCAGAGTAACACACGCAAAATGCTGGAGGAACTCAGCAGGTCGGACAGTGTCGATGACCAGAGTAACACACACAAAATGCTGGAGGAACTCAGCAGGTCGGACAGTGTCTATGGTCAGAGTAACACACACAAAATGCTGGAGGAACTCAGCAGGTCAGACAGTGTCGATGGTCAGAGTAACACACACAAAATGCTGGAGGAACTCAGCAGGTCAGACAGAGTCTATGGACAGAGTAACACACACAAAATGCTGGAGGAACTCAGCAGGTCAGACAGTGTCTATGGTCAGAGTAACACACACAAAATGCTGGAGGAACTCAGCAGGTCAGACAGTGTCTATGGTCAGAGTAACACACACAAAATGCTGGAGGAACTCAGCAGGTCAGACAGTGTCGATGGCCAGAGTAACACACACAGAAATGCTGGAGGAACTCAGCGGGTCAGACAGTGTCGATGGTCAGAGTAACACACACAAAATGCTGGAGGAACTCAGCGGGTCAGACAATGTCGATGGACACAGTAACACACACAAAATGCTGGAGGAACTCGGCGGGTCAGACAGTGTCGATGTGCAGAGTAACACACACAAAATGCTGGACGAACTCGGCAGATCAGACAGTGTCGATGGTCAGAGTAACACACACAAAATGCTGGAGGAACTCGGCGGGTCAGACAGTGTCGATGGTCAGAGTAACACACACAAAATGCTGGAGGAACTCAGCGGGTCAGACAGTGTCGATGGGCAGAGTAACACACACAAAATGCTGGAGGAACTCAGCGGGTCAGACAGTGTCGATGGTCAGAGTAACACACACAAAATGCTGGAGGAACTCGGCAGGTCAGACAGTGTCGATGGTCAGAGTAACACACACAAAATGCTGGAGGAACTCGGCAGGTCAGACAGTGTCGATGGTCAGAGTAACACACACAAAATGCTGGAGGAACTCAGCAGGTCTGAGAGTGTCGATGGTCAGAGTAACACACACAAAATGCTGGAGGAACTCAGCAGGTCAGAGAGTGTCGATGGTCAGAGTAACACACACAAAATGCTGGAGGAACTCGGCAGATCAGACAGTGTCGATGGTCAGAGTAACACACACAAAATGCTGGAGGAACTCGGCGGATCAGACAGTGTCGATGGTCAGAGTAACACACACAAAATGCTGGAGGAACTCGGCTGGTCAGACAGTGTCGATGCGCAGAGTAACACACACAAAATGCTGGAGGAACTCAGCGGGTCAGACCGTGTCGATGGTCAGAGTAACACACACAAAATGCTGGAGGAACTTAGCGGGTCAGACAATGTCGATGGTCAGAGTAACACACACAAAATGCTGGAGGAACTCAGCAGGTCAGACAGTGTCGATGGTCAGAGTAACACACACAAAATGCTGGAGGAACTCAGCAGGTCAGACAGTGTCGATGGTCAGAGTAACACACACAAAATGCTGGAGGAACTCAGCAGGTCAGACAGTGTCGATGGTCAGAGTAACACACACAAAATGCTGGAGGAACTCAGCAGGTCAGACAGTGTCTATGGTCAGAGTAACACACACAAAATGCTGGAGGAACTCAGCAGGTCAGACAGTGTCGATGGTCAGAGTAACACACACAAAATGCTGGAGGAACTCAGCAGGTCAGACAGTGTCGATGGTCAGAGTAACACACACAAAATGCTGGAGGAACTCAGCCGGTCAGACAGTGTCGATGGTCAGAGTAACACACACAAAATGATGGAGGAACTCGGCGGGTCAGACAGTGTCGATGCGCAGAGTAACACACACAAAATGCTGGAGGAACTCAGCGGGTCAGACCGTGTCGATGGTCAGAGTAACACACACAAAATGCTGGAGGAACTTAGCGGGTCAGACAATGTCGATGGTCAGAGTAACACACACAAAATGCTGGAGGAACTCGGCAGGTCAGACAGTGTCGATGGTCAGAGTAACACACACAAAATGCTGGAGGAACTCGGCAGGTCAGACAGTGTCGATGGTCAGAGTAACACACACAAAATGCTGCAGGAACACAGCAGGTCTGAGAGTGTCGATGGTCAGAGTAACACACACAAAATGCTGGAGGAACTCAGCAGGTCAGAGAGTGTCGATGGTCAGAGTAACACACAAAATGCTGGAGGAACTCGGCAGATCAGACAGTGTCGATGGTCAGAGTAACACACACAAAATGCTGGAGGAACTCGGCGGATCAGACAGTGTCGATGGTCAGAGTAACACACACAAAATGCTGGAGGAACTCGGCGGGTCAGACAGTGTCGATGCGCAGAGTAACACACACAAAATGCTGGAGGAACTCAGCGGGTCAGACCGTGTCGATGGTCAGGGTAACACACACAAAATGCTGGAGGAACTTAGCGGGTCAGACAATGTCGATGGTCAGAGTAACACACACAAAATGCTGGAGGAACTCAGCAGGTCAGACAGTGTCGATGGTCAGAGTAACACACACAAAATGCTGGAGGAACTCAGCAGGTCAGACAGTGTCGATGGTCAGAGTAACACACACAAAATGCTGGAGGAACTCAGCAGGTCAGGCAGTGTCGATGGTCAGAGTAACACACACAAAATGCTGGAGGAACTCAGCAGGTCAGACAGTGTCTATGGTCAGAGTAACACACACAAAATGCTGGAGGAACTCAGCAGGTCAGACAGTGTCGATGGTCAGAGTAACACACACAAAATGCTGGAGGAACTCAGCAGGTCAGACAGTGTCGATGGTCAGAGTAACACACACAAAATGCTGGAGGAACTCGGCCGGTCAGACAGTGTCGATGGTCAGAGTAACACACACAAAATGCTGGAGGAACTCGGCGGGTCAGACAGTGTCGATGCGCAGAGTAACACACACAAAATGCTGGAGGAACTCAGCGGGTCAGACCGTGTCGATGGTCAGAGTAACACACACAAAATGCTGGAGGAACTTAGCGGGTCAGACAATGTCGATGGTCAGAGTAACACACACAAAATGCTGGAGGAACTCAGCAGGTCAGACAGTGTCGATGGTCAGAGTAACACACACAAAATGCTGGAGGAACTCAGCAGGTCAGACAGTGTCGATGGTCAGAGTAACACACACAAAATGCTGGAGGAACTCAGCAGGTTAGACAGTGTCGATGGTCAGAGTAACACACACAAAATGCTGGAGGAACTCAGCAGGTCAGACAGTGTCGATGGTCAGAGTAACACACACAAAATGCTGGAGGAACTCAGCAGGTCAGATAGTGTCGATGGTCAGAGTAACACACACAAAATGCTGGAGGAACTCAGCGGGTCAGACAGTGTCGATGGTCAGAGTAACACACACGAAATGCCGGAGGAACTCAGCCGATCAGACAGTGTCGATGGTCAGAGTAACACACACAAAATGCTGTAGGAACTCAGCAGGTCAGATAGTGTCGATGGTCAGAGTAACACACACAAAATGCTGGAGGAACTCAGCAGGTCAGACAGTGTCGATGGTCAGAGTAACACACACAAAATGCTGGAGGAACTCGGCAGATCAAACAGTGTCGATGGTGAGAGTAACACACAAAATGCTGGAGGAACTCGGCGGATCAGACAGTGTCGATGGTCAGAGTAACACACACAAAATGCTGGAGGAACTCGGCGGGTCAGACAGTGTCGATGCGCAGAGTAACACACACAAAATGCTGGAGGAACTCAGCGGGTCAGACCGTGTCGATGGTCAGAGTAACACACACAAAATGCTGGAGGAACTCGGCCGGTCAGACAGTGTCGATGGTCAGAGTAACACACACAAAATGCTGGAGGAACTCGGCGGGTCAGACAGTGTCGATGCGCAGAGTAACACACACAAAATGCTGGAGGAACTCAGCGGGTCAGACCGTGTCGATGGTCAGAGTAACACACACAAAATGCTGGAGGAACTTAGCGGGTCAGACAATGTCGATGGTCAGAGTAACACACACAAAATGCTGGAGGAACTCAGCAGGTCAGACAGTGTCGATGGTCAGAGTAACACACACAAAATGCTGGAGGAACTTAGCGGGTCAGACAATGTCGATGGTCAGAGTAACACACACAAAATGCTGGAGGAACTCAGCCGGTCAGACAATGTCGATGGTCAGAGTAACACACACAAAATGCTGGAGGAACTCAGCAGGTCGGACAGTGTCTATGGTCAGAGTAATACACACAAAATGCTGGAGGAACTCAGCAGGTCGGACAGTGTCGATGGTCAGAGTAACACACACAAAATGCTGGAGGAACTCAGCAGGTCAGACAGTGTCGATGGTCAGAGTAACACACACAAAATGCTGGAGGAACTTAGCGGGTCAGACAATGTCGATGGTCAGAGTAACACACACAAAATGCTGGAGGACCTCAGCTGGTCAGACAGTGTCTATGGTCAGAGTAACACACACAAAATGCTGGAGGAACTCAGCAGGTCAGACAGTGTCGATGGTCAGAGTAACACACACAAAATGCTGGAGGAACTCGGCGGGTCCGACAGTGTCGATGCGCAGAGTAACACACACAAAATGCTGGAGGAACTCAGCGGGTCAGACCGTGTCGATGGTCAGGGTAACACACACAAAATGCTGGAGGAACTTAGCGGGTCAGACAATGTCGATGGTCAGAGTAACACACACAAAATGCTGGAGGAACTCAGCAGGTCAGACAGTGTCGATGGTCAGAGTAACACACACAAAATGCTGGAGGAACTCAGCAGGTCAGACAGTGTCGATGGTCAGAGTAACACACACAAAATGCTGGAGGAACTCAGCAGGTCAGGCAGTGTCGATGGTCAGAGTAACACACACAAAATGCTGGAGGAACTCAGCAGGTCAGACAGTGTCGATGGTCAGAGTAACACACACAAAATGCTGGAGGAACTCAGCAGGTCAGACAGTGTCGATGGTCAGAGTAACACACACAAAATGCTGGAGGAACTCAGCAGGTCAGACAGTGTCGATGGTCAGAGTAACACACACAAAATGCTGGAGGAACTCACAGGCCGGTCAGACAGTGTCGATGGTCAGAGTAACACACACAAAATGCTGGAGGAACTCGGCGGGTCAGACAGTGTCGATGCGCAGAGTAACACACACAAAATGCTGGAGGAACTCAGCGGGTCAGACCGTGTCGATGGTCAGAGTAACACACACAAAATGCTGGAGGAACTTAGCGGGTCAGACAATGTCGATGGTCAGAGTAACACACACAAAATGCTGGAGGAACTCAGCAGGTCAGACAGTGTCGATGGTCAGAGTAACACACACAAAATGCTGGAGGAACTCAGCAGGTCAGACAGTGTCGATGGTCAGAGTAACACACACAAAATGCTGGAGGAACTCAGCAGGTTAGACAGTGTCGATGGTCAGAGTAACACACACAAAATGCTGGAGGAACTCAGCAGGTCAGACAGTGTCGATGGTCAGAGTAACACACACAAAATGCTGGAGGAACTCAGCAGGTCAGACAGTGTCGATGGTCAGAGTAACACACACAAAATGCTGGAGGAACTCAGCGGGTCAGACAGTGTCGATGGTCAGAGTAACACACACAAAATGCTGGAGGAACTCAGCCGATCAGACAGTGTCGATGGTCAGAGTAACACACACAAAATGCTGTAGGAACTCAGCAGGTCAGATAGTGTCGATGGTCAGAGTAATACACACAAAATGCTGGAGGAACTCAGCAGGTCAGACAGTGTCGATGGTCAGAGTAACACACACAAAATGCTGGAGGAACTCGGCAGATCAAACAGTGTCGATGGTGAGAGTAACACACAAAATGCTGGAGGAACTCGGCGGATCAGACAGTGTCGATGGTCAGAGTAACACACACAAAATGCTGGAGGAACTCGGCGGGTCAGACAGTGTCGATGCGCAGAGTAACACACACAAAATGCTGGAGGAACTCAGCGGGTCAGACCGTGTCGATGGTCAGAGTAACACACACAAAATGCTGGAGGAACTCGGCCGGTCAGACAGTGTCGATGGTCAGAGTAACACACACAAAATGCTGGAGGAACTCGGCGGGTCAGACAGTGTCGATGTGCAGAGTAACACACACAAAATGCTGGAGGAACTCAGCGGGTCAGACCGTGTCGATGGTCAGAGTAACACACACAAAATGCTGGAGGAACTTAGCGGGTCAGACAATGTCGATGGTCAGAGTAACACACACAAAATGCTGGAGGAACTCAGCAGGTCAGACAGTGTCGATGGTCAGAGTAACACACACAAAATGCTGGAGGAACTCAGCGGGTCAGACAGTGTCGATGGTCAGAGTAACACACACAAAATGCTGGAGGAACTCAGCAGGTCAGACAGTGTCGATGGTCAGAGTAACACACACAAAATGCTGGAGGAACTCAGCAGGTCAGACAGTGTCGATGGTCAGAGTAACACACACAAAATGCTGGAGGAACTCAGCAGGTCAGACAGTGTCGATGGTCAGAGTAACACACACAAAATGCTGGAGGAACTCAGCAGGTCAGACAGTGTCGATGGTCAGAGTAACACACACAAAATGCTGGAGGAACTCAGCGGGTCAGACAGTGTCGATGGTCAGAGTAACACACACAAAATGCTGGAGGAACTCAGCTGGTCAGACAGTGTCGATGGTCAGAGTAACACACACAAAATGCTGGAGGAACTCAGCAGGTCAGACAGTGTCGATGGTCAGAGTAACACACACAAAATGCTGGAGGAACTCGGCGGGTCAGACAGTGTCGATGCGCAGAGTAACACACACAAAATGCTGGAGGAACTCAGCGGGTCAGACCGTGTCGATGGTCAGAGTAACACACACAAAATGCTGGAGGAACTTAGCGGGTCAGACAATGTCGATGGTCAGAGTAACACACACAAAATGCTGGAGGAACTCAGCAGGTCAGACAGTGTCGATGGTCAGAGTAACACACACAAAATGCTGGAGGAACTCAGCAGGTCAGACAGTGTCGATGGTCAGAGTAACACACACAAAATGCTGGAGGAACTCAGCAGGTCAGGCAGTGTCGATGGTCAGAGTAACACACACAAAATGCTGGAGGAACTCAGCAGGTCAGACAGTGTCTATGGTCAGAGTAACACACACAAAATGCTGGAGGAACTCAGCAGGTCAGAGAGTGTCGATGGTCAGAGTAACACACACAAAATGCTGGAGGAACTCAGCAGGTCAGACAGTGTCGATGGTCAGAGTAACACACACAAAATGCTGGAGGAACTCGGCGGGTCAGACAGTGTCGATGGTCAGAGTAACACACACAAAATGCTGGAGGAACTCTGCAGGTCAGACAGTGTCGATGGTCAGAGTAACACACACAAAATGCTGGAGGAACTCAGCGGGTCAGACCGTGTCGATGGTCAGAGTAACACACACAAAATGCTGGAGGAACTCAGCGGGTCAGACAGTGTCGATGGTCAGAGTAACACACACAAAATGCTGGAGGAACTCAGCAGGTCAGACAGTGTCGATGGTCAGAGTAACACACACAAAATGCTGGAGGAACTCAGCAGGTCAGACAGTGTCGATGGTCAGAGTAACACACACAAAATGCTGGAGGAACTCAGCAGGTCAGACAGTGTCGATGGTCAGAGTAACACACACAAAATGCTGGAGGAACTCAGCAGGTCAGACAGTGTCGATGGTCAGAGTAACACACACAAAATGCTGGAGGAACTCAGCAGGTCAGACAGTGTCGATGGTCAGAGTAACACACACAAAATGCTGGAGGAACTCAGCGGGTCAGACAGTGTCGATGGTCAGAGTAACACACACAAATGCTGGAGGAACTCAGCCGATCAGACAGTGTCGATGGTCAGAGTAACACACACAAAATGCTGGAGGAACTCAGCAGGTCAGGTAGTGTCGATGGTCAGAGTAACACACACAAAATGCTGGAGGAACTCAGCAGGTCAGACAGTGTCGATGGTCAGAGTAACACACACAAAATGCTGGAGGAACTCGGCAGATCAGACAGTGTCGATGGTGAGAGTAACACACAAAATGCTGGAGGAACTCGGCGGATCAGACAGTGTCGATGGTCAGAGTAACACACACAAAATGCTGGAGGAACTCGGCGGGTCAGACAGTGTCGATGCGCAGAGTAACACACACAAAATGCTGGAGGAACTCAGCGGGTCAGACCGTGTCGATGGTCAGAGTAACACACACAAAATGCTGGAGGAACTCGGCCGGTCAGACAGTGTCGATGGTCAGAGTAACACACACAAAATGCTGGAGGAACTCAGCGGGTCAGACCGTGTCGATGGTCAGAGTAACACACACAAAATGCTGGAGGAACTCAGCGGGTCAGACAGTGTCGATGGTCAGAGTAACACACACAAAATGCTGGAGGAACTCAGCAGGTCAGACAGTGTCGATGGTCAGAGTAACACACACAAAATGCTGGAGGAACTTAGCGGGTCAGACAATGTCGATGGTCAGAGTAACACACACAAAATGCTGGAGGAACTCAGCAGGTCAGACAGTGTCGATGGTCAGAGTAACACACACAAAATGCTGGAGGAACTCAGCAGGTCAGACAGTGTCTATGGTCAGAGTAACACACACAAAATGCTGGAGGAACTCAGCAGGTCAGACAGTGTCGATGGTCAGAGTAACACACACAAAATGCTGGAGGAACTCAGCAGGTCAGACAGTGTCGATGGTCAGAGTAACACACACAAAATGCTGGAGGAACTTAGCGGGTCAGACAATGTCGATGGTCAGAGTAACACACACAAAATGCTGGAGGACCTCTGCTGGTCAGACAGTGTCTATGGACAGAGTAACACACACAAAATGCTGGAGGAACTCAGCAGGTCAGACAGTGTCGATGGTCAGAGTAACACACACAAAATGCTGGAGGAACTTAGCGGGTCAGACAATGTCGATGGTCAGAGTAACACACACAAAATGCTGGAGGAACTCAGCAGGTCAGACAGTGTCGATGGTCAGAGTAACACACACAAAATGCTGGAGGAACTCAGCAGGTCGGACAGTGTCTATGGACAGAGTAACACACACAAAATGCTGGAGGACCTCAGCTGGTCAGACCGTGTCGATGGTCAGAGTAACACACACAAAATGCTGGAGGAACTCAGCCGATCAGACAGTGTCGATGGTCAGAGTAACACACACAAAATGCTGGAGGAACTCAGCAGGTCAGACAGTGTCGATGGTCAGAGTAACACACACAAAATGCTGGAGGAACTCAGCAGGTCAGACAGTGTCGATGGTCAGAGTAACACACACAAAATGCTGGAGGAACTCAGCAGGTCAGACAGTGTCGATGGTCAGAGTAACACACACAAAATGCTGGAGGAACTCAGCAGGTCAGAGAGTGTCGATGGTCAGAGTAACACACACAAAATGCTGGAGGAACTCAGCAGGTCAGACAGTGTCGATGGTCAGAGTAACACACACAAAATGCTGGAGGAACTCGGCAGATCAGACAGTGTCGATGGTCAGAGTAACACACAAAATGCTGGAGGAACTCGGCGGATCAGACAGTGTCGATGGTCAGAGTAACACACACAAAATGCTGGAGGAACTCGGCGGGTCAGACAGTGTCGATGCTGCAGAGTAACACACACAAAATGCTGGAGGAACTCAGCGGGTCAGACCGTGTCGATGGTCAGAGTAACACACACAAAATGCTGGAGGAACTTAGCGGGTCAGACAATGTCGATGGTCAGAGTAACACACACAAAATGCTGGAGGAACTCAGCAGGTCAGACAGTGTCGATGGTCAGAGTAACACACACAAAATGCTGGAGGAACTCAGCAGGTCAGACAGTGTCGATGGTCAGAGTAACACACACAAAATGCTGGAGGAACTCAGCAGGTCAGACAGTGTCGATGGTCAGAGTAACACACACAAAATGCTGGAGGAACTCAGCAGGTCAGACAGTGTCGATGGTCAGAGTAACACACACAAAATGCTGGAGGAACTCAGCAGGTCAGACAGTGTCGATGGTCAGAGTAACACACACAAAATGCTGGAGGAACTCAGCAGGTCAGACAGTGTCGATGGTCAGAGTAACACACACAAAATGCTGGAGGAACTCAGCAGGTCAGACAGTGTCGATGGTCAGAGTAACA